>NC_062280.1:64007500-65287500 GCF_902655055.1 Lutra lutra
GTGTGTGTGTGTATACATATACACATATATTTGTGTATATGTATATATATGTATATAAGAGGGAATATTATTCAACCATCAAAAAATGAAATCTTGGGGCGCCTGGGTGGCTCAGTGGGTTAGGCCGCTGCCTTCGGCTCAGGTCATGATCTCAGGGTCCTGGGATCCAGTCCCGCATCCGGCTCTCTGCTCAGCAGGGAGTCTGCTTCCCTCCCTCTCTCTGCCTGCCTCTCTGTCTACTTGTGATCTCTCTCTGTCAAGCTCTCTGCTCAGCGGGGAGCCTGCTTCCCTTCCTCTCTCTGTCTGCCTGTCTACTTGTGATCTCTCTCTGTCAAATAAATAAATAAAATCTTTTAAAAAAATGAAATCTTGCCATTTGCAATGACGTGGATGGAAATAGAGGGTGTTATGCCAAGTGAAACAAGTCAGTCAGAGAAAGACAATTATACAATCTCACTCGTGGAATTTAAGAAACAAACAGAGATCTTAAGGGATGGGAGAGAAAAATAAAATAAGGCGAAATCAGAGAGGGAGACAAACCATAAGAAACTGGGTTGTTGGAGGGAATGGCGGGGTGGGGTAATGGGATGATGGGCGTTAAGGAGCAGGGAATGTGATGTAATGAGCACTGGGTATTATATGCAACTGATGAATCACTGAACACTTCTCTGAGACTAATAATATACTATATGTTAATTAATCAAACTACATAAAATAAAATGCTTATAAAAGAAAAGAAAAACCTACTTCATCACACTACACTTGAACCTGATAGGCCCCTAGGGGAATTATTTTCCTTGCAGCTTGCTTAAGTGGGGGCTGTTTATTCTAACCTCAAAAGTGTCAGCGTCAGGAGTATAGATAGGACTCTTGTTTTAATTCTCACTCCATTTCATGACATCCAGGTTTGATAAAACCTTAAACAATTCTCCCCAAATGCAAACAAATCAAAACTCCTTTTTTTTTTTGAGATCTATGTGTCTAACTGTGTCATCTTTTTCTTCTTCTAGTCTAGCAGTCATCTTTTAACTTTATGGACATTCTTATTTATTAAGGATTTACTTTCAGGTTGATAGTCTTCTCCTCCATCCATATTATTTCTATTATTAATCACTTTCCCATCCATTTGGATATCAACAACATTTGGATGAAACATCTAATAGCCTAGCTTCCGATTTCCTCTCGAATAGAGGATCTCTTTCTCCATTCCACCTCAGCTATAATTCCCATACTTTAAAACTGGCCATAGCTAGCAACCACTGTTTGTTTGTTTGTTTGTTTTAAAGATTTTATTTATTTATTTGACATAGAGAGAGACACACACACACAGCGAGAGAGGGAACACAAGCAGGAGGAGTGGGAGAAGAAGAAGCAGGCTTTCCTCTGAGCAGAGAGCCCAATGCAAGGCTAGATCCTAGGACCCCGGGATCACGACCTGAGCCAAAGGCAGTCCCTTAATGACTGAGCCACCCAAGTGCCCCTGCTTTGTTTTTCTCCATAACGATTATCTAGCATGCTAATATCAATTGCTTATTTATTTTATGTTTTGTTCTACCAGAATGAATAGTGCATGACAGTTCTTGTTTATCCACTGCTATGAGGTAGCACTTAGAACACAGGTTGTAATAGAGTCGGTATCCAGTAAATTTGCCAAAGGAATGAGCACCAAGCATGCCCCGAAGGCACTATGGGCTTGCCAGAAAATTGTAGTGATTCACCATAGAAATAGATCATAGAGTACACGTAATATGAAGAACATGAGAATTGTTGATCTGCTTTCATTCTGCCTAGCCTCTGGAATGTATATACTTCAATGCTTTTGTAATACATAGGTATGAAAATTTCCCCTGGCTGCAGAATCTTGACATAAAGCACAGGCCTCTCTGAAAAGAAAGGGTAAAAACAAGAAAGTTCAATTACATCTATGGGGAATGCCAAGGCACACAAGGAACTAAAGCACTCAGCATCAAAGAGGAAATTCTCTTACACTTATTCTACTATAATAAGGAGTAGACGTGGGCTTGGGTTTGTTGTCAAAATCCAGGCTTAGATATCATTCAGGGTGAATATAATATAAATCATATTGTAGAAAATCATTTGCATGATTGCAATCATTTGAATTTTAAAGTTCTTAACACTTCATATTTTTTTCTTTTTAGCTAATGCTAGTTAACTTTCCATGTCATGTGCAATATCCTAGGCAAATACTTAGAATCCATTTTGTCTTAGGTATGGATGTTAAAACAAGATACTACAAACTTGGTGGTTTCTAAACAATAGAAATGGATTTCTCACAGCTTTGGAGGTTAGAAGTCTGAAATGCAAGTTCCAGCATAGTCAGGGTCCAGTGAGAGCCATGTTCTAGGTTTCAGACTATAGGTTTCTGCTTGTATCTTCACATGGTGAAGAGCTGAGAGAAGCAAGCCCTCTCATGATTCTTATAAGACCACTAAACCCATTTATGAGGGATCCACTCTTTAATCTGGTTTAATCCTAATCACTTCCCAAAGGCACCATCTCCTATTACCTTCACACTGAGGAATAGGGTGTCAACATATTAATTTGGGTGCATGTGGGGGAGAGGGTTACAAACAGTCCATCCACAATACATAATACTTGTTTATCTTACGATTTTATTTTTTTAAATAATCTCTACATCCAACATGGGACTCTTACCCAAACTTAGAACGCTTAACAAAATTCACATGCTCTACTGACTGTACCAGCTAGGCACCCTTATTATTTCACTTTTTGTCATCCTTACATACCTACATAAAGACAGTACTACAAAGCTAGAATCAGTTCCTTTACCACTATTTTTAAGTGTATAGCATTCTACTTATGATTCTATTTATATGTTTGAGTTCTTTAGAATTGTTCTAAGAAAACCTTACCACGGTCTTCCACTGTATCCCAGGTTCCAGACTGTAAGAATCTGGACAACAAATAAAGCTATAGAAAGTTGTTTAACAGTGTCAGAGGAACACAATAAATGGCTTGCTTATTAGGGATTATCAGAAATGAAAGAATAGACCATAGATAGTTAAAGCTGTTTGGGCTCCTCTACTCCCCTTTATCACTTGACAAATTTCTAAACTAATTTCAATTTCTTAACTCCTTAGATGTATATACATACATACCTGGATTACATACTTGTTTTGCATTCATAATATATATATACACATATGTAATATACATACATATATATATACACATATATATTTATGCATATATTAAACTCATAGCCCTAATTTGACTTTTTCCAAAAATCTTCCAAAGATAGGCACAGTCAATAAAGAATATCAGCAAAAAGCCATATTAATATTGGCAATCACAGGTGCCTGTGTGGCTCAGTAGGTTAAGCCTCTGCCTTTGGCTCAGGTCATGATCTCAGGGTACTGGAATTGAGTCCCACCTCCAGGGAGACTGCTTCTCCCTCTCCCTTTGCCCCTCCCCCCCATTTGTTCTCTCTTTCTCTGTATCAAATAAATAAATAAATAAATCTTTAAAAATAAACAAATAAATAAATATTGGAAATCAGCAGAGAAAATGGTAAATATCTCATATGGAAAATACATACTCATATAGTATATGGTAGGTCATTTTGTACCTATACTTTATAGTTTGTCTTGATCCTAAGAATCAGATTACGAAGATTACAGATAGATCTGAAGTTTCTGTTCAAAATGTTCCTGATCACAGTGCATTCCATTTTGCAATTTTGTATCCAATAGTCATGTATCAAGTAATTCCTAACCCAGTTTAGCAGAAACCCAGAATATTTTCAAATGAAAAAATAAAATAGAAAACAAAGATAATTACAAATTTGCAATTTGTTGTCATTTTCTAGAAATCCCATTATAATTTATGTGCATATATGTGAAATGGTTGAGTATATACATGCCATACGTAAAAAAGTCAGATTTGACTGCTGTAACAGAAACTTAAAATAACTGTGGCTTAAACATGGCAGAAGTTTCTTTCTCTCAAACCCACTAATCCAGGTATAAGCAGTCCAAAATATCCCCCAATGAGGTTCTTTCAATTTTGTTGCTTTCCTATCTCTAGTGTATTAAACATTCACTCACATAATTCAAGATGGCTCACCAATACACTTGTATTCCAAGCAGTAGAAAAAGAGAATAGAAGAAATGGAATTCATGCCCATTCCACTAAATATTATAATCTAGAAGTTTTATTTTACACATTCTTGGGTTGATAGCCTATTAGCCAGAACTTAATTAGACACAATTGGTTACAAGGAAAGTTAAGGAATGTGATATTCATTCTGGTTTCTATTCAGTGAGTCAAAAGTTGAGGTTTCTACTAATACAGAGAAAGGTAAGAATAAATATTGTGGGATGACCAGCAACTTCTGCCATATCCTGTCTCTACCTGCAATTGGCGTACTATTTAGACTTCATGCCTCTGCCAAACAGCAAATTAGAAAAAATGGCTGTGACTTCTAATGATTTAAGAACTTACAAAAGCATAGCCTAATTTATCAATAAACATTTCTCCCAACCTAAATTACAATTGTCAAGCAAGAAATTCAGGTTGAAGGACTAACTAAATAGCTATAGTAAGAGTCTAGTTTGTTTCCTCAAATGCATTGTTTCACAGTTACATTACATTATTTGTTTCTACCACTTTGTTTTGGTTTGATAAAATGCCAAGTTTAAAACTCTTGCAACTTTTCCTTTCCCAAATTTTTCAAGACAAAGGAGTACAAAAACCAGAAATTGCTAATAGGATCTTCAGTGAAACTATGAGACATTTATAACAGCAAAATGCAATATATGAAATGAAATGCAGATAGAAAAATGAAAATAAATGATTTAGTAAAGTCAAACAAAGGAAGTCCAACCTACTTGCCCATAAAGTGTGATACTGGTGAGAGAAACTAATCCTTTCTGCTGACAGCTAGAAAATCTCAGGAATTGAGGAGACCTGGTTATCATACAACTGGGCAAATTTGGGTGCTGTAAACAGGAAGCTATTTGAAAATCTTCAGGCCACAAGAGATCCAACTCTAGCCCACTCTGTTAACTGCCCTCATCAACTCATGGTAGCAGTTATGTTCTCAAGGAAATTTGGATTGCAAAGGCTTGAAATCTGGGATACTAAACACAGTGGAGAATGAAGAGAGGTGCTAGACCGGAAAGTGGAACATTAATAAAAGTTTATATTCTCAGTGATAAGATTCTCCCTTTTGCCCCAGGTTCTTTCCCTTAACCAACACCCAGAATTCAAGTAGTTACATTTTATATTTCAGAAAAGAGATTCTAGGATCTTAACTAGAAAATCTGATCTATCCCAAAGGATAGACCCATTGATTCTGGAATTTTGGTGTCTACAAGAAAAAAGTTGGCTGATTACTGAATCATCCTAGAATAAAGTCTTCTATTCCACAAGATTTATTCCCTTAACCCTCAAACACATGCATAAATGTAGAGTATCCAATTGGTTACTTAGGGATCACTAAACAAGAATCACTGAACATTTGAAGAATGTCTTTAGCATGGCAGAGAGGAACTGAAACAAATCTATTGAAAGAAGAAATTCTGTGGACTTAGAGACAGAGCAAAGTATAGAAGAAAATTCAAAGACAATATAATTAACATGAGAAATAAGAGCAATAAATCCATGGAACAAGGATAGGATGCCCTATCTTATCTTATTTTTTTAAAGATCTTATTTATTTATTTATTTGACAGACAGACAGAGATCACAAGTTGGAACAGAGGCAGGCAGAGAGAGGGGAAAGCAGGCTCTCTGCTCAGCAGAGAGCCTGATGCAGGGCTTGATCCCAGGATCCTGAGATCATGACCTGAGCTGAAGGCAGAGACCCAACCCACTGAGCCACCCAGGCGCCACAGGATGCCCTATTTTAAAGGAACAATATATGAAAGACCTCCTGGAGTCTGTATCTATGGCAGATGATGATGACGATGATGGTGGTGGTGGTGGTGGTGGTGGTGGTAATATAGAAAGAGCCTGAAAAATAAAATTGTGGAAACCATAAAAAATGTGCAAAGATATGAAGAGCAGGATATTAAAGATTAAAATCAGAGAATAAATTCCAAAGGTTCAACCTTCAGCTGAAAGGAATTCCAGAAGACAGCAGAGAGAACAAGTGAGAGCAAATTGTTAAATAAAAATAATACAAGCCAATTTCTTAGAATGGAAAAGTCTCCCAAGTGAATGGACCAACAGAAAGCCAATCAGTTTAAATGAAAATTGTTCCTTACAAAAGAAAGTTACCATGAAATATTATAATCTTTGATAAAGATATGATTTTACAACTCCTAGAAAGAAACAAAAAAAAAAATGTGAGTTAAGAGCAAGGGATAGTTAGTGTATCTACTGCCCATATCATTGTCCAATAAAATTAACAAGGACTCTTTTGAAAAATGGTTGTTTCTAGGACTGGGACAGGAAATAAACAAGATGAATGTGGCACATCTTGTAGTGCCAGAAAATAAAGGAATGCTCAAAAAACCCCAACAACAACCCACCCCCCATTAATGGGAGTGTGTCAAAGCAAAGGGACTTGGAAGCCAACTGAAAAAGCTACTAATGACCAAAGCGAGAACAATTTGAGCAACAAAATAAAAAAGTAGTGTTGAATTATAACTCAAAGTATAAAATATCCATGAGTCCATACTGATATAAATAAATGATTGAATAAATTAATAAATGTGGGAGAAGAAACAAATCTCCCATGCAGAAGAATTCTAAATAATTTATGTAGATACACCACATTAAAGGAGAGAGAGAATAACTCCTCATCCCTTAAGTGTGGGCTGGGCATAGTGACTTCCTTCCAATGTGTCAAGTATGAAAACAAGGGAAAAGAGTAACTTCAAAGTGTAGAAACCTAACAAACATTACCTCAGCCAGGGGATCAAGGTCAACATCAACAGTCATCATCATGACTGACATCATGTTGACAGTGGACACTCTTGATAGGACTTGATGAAAATGGCACTTTACGTCTCTCCTCTTTTTCCAAAAAAACATATCCCCAGACTAAGAGAAAAACATCAGGTAAAGTTCAACAGAAGAACAACGTATAATATACCTGACCAGTACTACTTAAAACTGTTAAGAATATCAAAAGAAAGGGGCTCCTGGGTGGCTCAGTGGGTTAAGCCTCTGCCTTCAGCTTAGGTCATGATCCCAAGGTCCTGGGATCAAGCCCCACATCAGGCTCTCTGCTCAGCAGGGAGCCTGCTTCCCTCTTTCTCTGCCTAGTTGTGATCTCTCTTTCTGTCAAATAAATAAATAAAATCTTAAAAAAAAAAAGAATATCAAAAGAAGGAAGTCTCAGAAATTGCTACACCCAAAAGATTAGGATATGACAACTCCATGTAAATATGGTATGCTAGATGGGATACTGAAACAGAAAAAAGGACATTATGTTAAAAACAAAACAAAAGAAATCTGAATTACGGGCCTTAGTTAATAATTATGTATCAATATTGGTTCATTAATCATAACAAATGTATCATACTAATTTAAGATGCAAATAAGAAGGGAAACTGTGGAGAGTAGGGGCAGTGGTATATGGGAACTCTGTTGTCTTCTCAGAAATGTTCCTTGGTAAATCTAAAACTGCTGTAAATATGAAAGTATTATTTAGGAAGAAAGTATGGTGAGAAACAGTCTTCCCATAATCTCAAAGAATCTAGTCAGAAAATAGGTATTACTTACCAAAGGGAAAAATAAGAACTTTACAGTGGAGTATCCTGGCAGAGGCCAACATAATGAAATGGTCAAAATTAACATCACCATTTGTAAGACATGTTAACATCATGTTCCTTTTGAGAAGACATCAATTCCACTTCTGTGGTATTTTGTCAAATATGCATAAACTCAGGGCGCCTGGGTGGCTCAGTGGGTTAAGTGTCTGCCTTCAGCTCAGGTCATGATCTCAGGGTCCTGGGATCAAGCCCTGGGAAAGCCCCCCTCCCCTCCTCAGGTTCTCTGGTCATCTGCTCAGCAGGGAGCCTGCTTCCCTCCTCTGTCCCTGCCTGCCTTTCTGACTACTTGTGATTGGTCTCTTTCTGTCAAAAAAAATAAATAAAATCTTTTTAAAAACTATGAATAAACTCAGTTTTATCAGGAGAGCATGTAAGACAAACCCAGATTGAGGGATAGTCTACAAAATAACCGGTCAGTACTCTTCAAAGGTGTCAAAGTCACTAAAGGCAAAGAAAAGCAGAATATAATATGCATTATTGGGCATCTCCTTTTGGCTCAGGTCATGATCTCAGGGACTTGGGATCAAGCCCTTCATCAGGCTCCCTGTTTGTGGGGAGCCTGCTTCTCCCTCAACCTCGGGCCCTCCCACTCTCTCAAATAAGTAAACAAAATCTTTAAAAAAAGCCATAAAAAGGTAGTGTAAATATCACTGGTAATGGCAAATAATTTTAATACATTCAGTACATTCGGGAATCTTTTCTTCCTTCCTACTGATCATGCACAATTTATTTTCTGCCAGCATGTCCAAATCCTCATGGCACTTTGCATTAAGTAGTCACAATCACTAGGAATGCCTTTTCATGCCTTGAAGCCCTTTAAATACTGAAGAAGAGAATTATCACTCAGTTAGTTATTGGCATTTATTCAGAGAGCATTTGCACAAAGGAAGAGGAAAGCCACAAATTATAGTTTAGTTGCTAAGAGAGATTTTAAAAGTTCTCATCAAGAAATCAAATTGTAACTGTGTGTGGTGATGGGTGTTAACTAGACTTACTATAATTATTTTTCATTATATACATATAATGAATAATTGTTATACTCTTAAAACAAGACATGTTATATGTCAATTATATCTCAATTAAAAGAAGAAATTATTACAGTTTGCTTTTGTAAGAGACATATATATTAGCCACCTGTTTTAATTGAACTAGTAAGCACTGACTTAAGGTAACATAAGAATGATGATTAATTTAATAATTTTTTCATTTTAAATACTTATGAACTAGTACATTATTTATTAAGGAATTTTCCTCAATATATTTTTCAAAAGTCTGCATATGGTGAGCATTTTGAGTAAATGTGACTGATTGAAAAAAAGTTTCAAAGTTAAGTTTTTCCTTTAGATGCGTTATATTTTAAATAAGAAAATGCCCTAGTGCCCCCTGCTGTTCAAATTAAGCCTTTTATCTACATAGTCCATGTCTCTTCACCATATATCCCCATGTTTTTATTTAGTTTTTTCTTATTGGGAAGTACGGTATTGTGCAAAATTTTGATTCAGATAGATCTATTTTTATTGCAGCTGTGACTTTGGTGAAATTAATAATTATACATGAAATGTCTGAGTTGATTCAACTGGTATATTTGAAATTATTCCTGTCTAAAATCAAATTTTAGAGTCTGTGTTGGCTCTCCTTATCTCGCTATTCTTCTCTTTCTTTTCCTTACTCCTTTTCTACTCTCTCCTTCTTATTACTCAGTTTATTTATTTATTTATTTTTATTTTTTTTTTTAAAGATTTTATTTATTTATTTGACAGAGAGATCACAAGCAGGCAGAGAGGCAGACAGAGAGAGAGGAGGAAGCAGGCTCCCTGCTGAGCAGAGAGCCCGATGCGGGGCTCGATCCCAGGACTCTGAGATCATGACCCGAGCCGAAGGCAGCGGCTTAACCCACTGAGCCACCCAGGCGCCCCTTATTACTCAGTTTATACAGACATTTCCACGCATTTGCAGTGATGCACCTTCATGTAGCTTTCCTTTTTTCCTTCTTGTTCAGATTACTTGGAAGGTACAGCATAGATCATTTGTTATTAGACATTCAGAGCTGACAATGTTCTCTAGATAGCATCTAGTTCAACTCTCTCATTGTAGTATTTAAGATATATTTCATAAGGGACTTTGAAGATAACAGATGTCAATGATGGAGTGCTAGACATCCTGCCCATCAGGCCTTTTCGTTCTTAATTCCTCAAAAGGAGGCAGAGGGAGTTTTCATTGTTAATTTTACACACAGATATTTGTAGGTTACCTACTATGTGTCAGATATTGTGTTAGCCACAAGGCAGACCCCCTTTTTACGTCCCTCATGAAAAATATAGTTTCATAGGGTATACAGATAAATAAATAGAACTTACAGTACAATGGGATAAGTGCATTAAAAGAACAAATAGAAGGTATTGTATAGGGGAATAAAAAAAACTGTTCCAGATCTAGATGACAATGATCAAAAACACTTCTTGTCAGAAATGATGGCTAGGGACACCTGGGTGGCTCAGTGGGTTAAGCCTCTGCCATCAGCCCAGGTCACGATCTCAGGGTCCTGGGATCAAGCCCCACATCTCGAGCTCTCTGCTCAGCAGGGAGCCTGCTTCCCCCTCTCTCTATGCCTGCTGCTCTGCCTACTTATGATCTCTCTCCCTCTGTCAAATGAATAAATAAAATCTTTAAAAAAAAGAAAAAGAAAAGAAATGATGGCTAAACTTTGACCAATGCAGCAATTTTGACAACCTCTTAAAAGTCAGTTTGGTTTTAACTACAAGAAATTTGGCCATGAGGTATAAGAGCAAGGAATTTATATTTCTACAGACCATATTTGTTCAGAAATAGGGATTGATATGTAAAGAGAAAAGAAAAACAAAGAACCCACTGATTAAATGACTGAGCCTCCCCTAACCCAAGCACAGGAAAAAGCAAGGAAAGAAGAGAAACAGGTGAGTGGCAGGAAGGACATTAGAAGGTTTTTAAATTACTTCAGTTAAAAAAAAAATAATAATAACACTAAAGTGTGTCAGAGAAAGAATCACATTTGAAATTCCAGGTAGAGGATAGGGAATTTATATAAAATCAGTGCTCAAACTTTATTTTAATAAAATAATTAAAGAATGCAAGGAAATTTTTAACATATTTTGGGGGAGGGAAATTGCAAAAGTGACAATTTATATTGGGATCTAGAAAAAGAATGGTGTAGGGAAGAATTAGTTACAAGATCCAGATCTTGTTTAGGAGAAAAACACTTGTTCTAGAAAATTATATTTTGTATTTTAATGATAATTGAGAATTTGTCTTCTGAGACATCTACAACTGCAGATTTGAAAATTTATACAAATGCTGTAATTGAGACTAAAAGAACCTTCTGTATATAATCAATTGCAATTGCTTTTTGGCTTCCCCCCTTATAGTCATTAGGAATAAATATCAGTATTTGTAATGGCACAAAAAGTAGTCTTGCTGCACTTGCAATGATTTTCAATAGTCCAAGAGCAAGGAAGAAAAACTAAAAATGCATTTAGACAGTGAAGAAAATGTAAGAAATATATTACTGCTTAAGCAATTCTGTGAGTTTTGGGGAATTTGAGACTAAGAAGACTATGATTATCTGAGAACTCACAGCTGCATCTGAAACATAATGTCTTCACTTTACTTAAAATCAGTTGTTTAAAAAACATTTATAGTTGAAAATTTTATTGGTAATATTATATATAATACATTCTTAGCTCAATCTCAAACTTACAGTATTCATTTCATGGGGGGTGAATTATTTATTGAAGTCAGAAACGTAATGGAATAT
Organism: Lutra lutra; assembly: GCF_902655055.1. NCBI lineage: Eukaryota > Metazoa > Chordata > Mammalia > Carnivora > Mustelidae > Lutra > Lutra lutra. The sequence goes on from NC_062280.1 coordinate 64,019,057, forward strand.
GTGAATAATGCATTATTGTACTCTCCAACAATCTGTTTGTTTGAAAATAGCCCCGATTCTCTTTTTAGTAGGGCTCCTCACTCCTCACCCCGTTCCTTCATTCCCTGTCCAACTAAGATCTGGCTTTGAAACTCCAAAGAATCCTAGATTGCTTACTTGGGTCTCAGTTATTTGGGGAGCAATTCAGCCTACGTTCCTCTGACATTTAACATGGTTAAACAATAATGCATGTACTTAGGTACCTCTAAGGTTTCCCAGGGTATAGGGAAGGAACTAGACCATAAATAAATGGGCTCCTGACTCCAGAAGAAGGTAGAATACCATTTTTAAAAATTAAAAACATTCCCAATTTGGCAGGTTTGAAATCGAGTTAAAATGATCATTTAGAGTATTCTTTTTTTTTATTTTTTTTAAATTTATTTATTTGAGAGAGAGAGAGAGATCACAAGTAGGCAGGGAGGCAGGCAGAGAGAGAGGGGGAAGCAGGCTCCCTGCTGACAGAGAGCCCGATGCGGGACTCGATCCCAGGACCCTGAGATCATGACCCGGGCTGAAGGCAGAGGCTTAAGCCACTGAGCCACCCAGGCGCCCCCATTTAGAGTATTCTTAAAGGTGAAATGGATTTATTAAAAGGCAGCACACAGGGGCGCGTGGGTGGCTCAGTGAGTTAAAGCCTCTGCCTTCAGCTCAGGTCCTGATCCCAGGGTCCTGGGATGGAGACCCGCATCGGGCTCTCTGCTCAGCGGGGAGCCTGCTTCCCGCTCCCCGCCCACCCGCCTCTGCCTGCCTCTTTGCCTACTTGTGATCGCTGTCTGTCAAATAAATAAAATCTTAAAAAAAAAGAAAAGGCAGCACACAAGGAACAAAGGCAATGAGAATAGGGAGCTTTGCCTTGACAATTGTTAGTACAGCCAAGATTCATGGAGCCCAAATTATATGCTGAGCTAAAGGCTCTTAAGGGAAGAGCCTCACTGCTTATGCAGTGAGTCCAGATAGACTTGTACCAGGGTCCATGTTCTTAATCCCTAGTGTATAACCTATTAACTGTTAGATTCTAAGCCAAACCTAGTTCCCAAACGTTGGTTTGCATAAAAGTAGCTAAAAAGACTTACTACAACACTAGCAGATATGGACTGAGTCCCTGGATTTACATTATAACTTCAGCCCAGATCACAAGTTTAGAGACCCTAAAGTACTGTGCTATATGGGTTTGGCAGTGATCATGAATATAATAATGGAGTTATTTTCTACACACATGCATTGGTTATTTGTCTTCCAGCAGGTGGAGGAGCCAAGTTCTCCACTCAGTATCCTGCATCTATCCCCTAAGAGTTGCTGCCACACATTACTGGCCAGCACTAGCCAAACTCTTTCCTAGGGATGCTCTGTTTTCTCCCAAATATTCACTTCTCCTAATGCAACTGCTTTGGCTAAGCGTTGGCATCTTCTTAGAGTATTATGCCAAGAGTTAGAAGAACATAATACTCCTCACAGGCCCACTGGGACCGCTGAGGAGAAAGTGTCGGAAAGCAACTCTTTCTAAGCTTTTTACTAAAAGCCATAAGTGACAAGTTAAATTCTAATCCATCTTCTAAACACGATTAAATGGAGATGCTAAAAGGAATGGAAAGATGGGAGCAGTCATCTCTTATGGTAATAACATAATTTCCAGTTTCATGATAACTTGGATATAAAACAGAAATGTTAAAAACCTATAAAACCCATTAGTATATTGGTCATTCTTATGCCTTACTTCTAAGCACCCATTCTCTTCTTTTATTCTTTTCTAAATGTATATATAAATTTGTTTTACAGTGAATATTATTTATAACCATATAAACAGGATCTATTTTTAGTCATCACACCAAGTTTTATAATGCCTGAGAAATATAGAGTGGATGCAAGAGATGTTAACACATCTGATGGAATGCTCTAAGAAGTGTTATAAAAATATGAGACAAAAATGTATCTGGGTAAAATTACTGGTATTGATAAAGTTTGCTATTAGCACTGGCCCTATTAATATATTCTGAATTTCAATGTATGGTTTATTTTTCTAATGATACATTACTTGGGGATATTAACCTGGTATGCTCTGGTAGGATGTATGTTCCACTTCTTGAAAATGTGGTAGCTTGGAATTTGCAAAAGATTAGGGACTCAATCTAACAGTGTTCTTGAGTATCAAACTGAAAACTAGCAAATAATTTTATTCATTAAAAAGGCAACACTAGAAGTATGGAATATATTTCTAGAGTTTAACAGGCAGACTCAGGTTAAATGAGTGTGTCTGGCACCACTTATTGCTACCACAGCGTCTCAAACTCATTTATGTTTCCTAGACCAATTCTTTGGTCCCAGGTGTTAGGGATCTAATAACTTTATGTGGACTTGTCCCAACTGTTGCAGTACAATCTAACGTTTAATTTTGTGGTATTTGCTCCTCCTACCACTTTCCTGACTCAGAGGCAAAGAAAGTTTCATGCAGCGGCTAGGGGCGTTTACATTCCTGATGGGAGCTGATACAGTCAGGTGAAACACCTGGAAGTGAAGGCAAAGTAAACTCCATGAGGAAAACTTTGATGAGAGATACAGGTATCCTGTATCCTGATGAGGGATACAGAATAAATTTCCTCTCAACTTCCTCCTGGCTTGGACTATTTGAGATGAGGTAGTTCCACTTTGCTTTTCTGAAAACATCCAGCAAGACACAGCAAGAACTCATCCTTGTTACAAAAGTACAAACATACACTCCTGTATGTCTATTCTCTCTTCTGTAGAAATCAGACCCTGAAGCAAAAGCTATTTTATTATGCCCCGTTGGTGACTGTGGTACCTCAGACCTCAGCTCCCATGGTACTTCAATCACCAATAAAAATCAGCTAAACAAGATTTTACTTCACATTCTACTTTTAGGTAATCCTTTCTAAGATGATGTGGCTGGCCAAGCAATATTTAATAACACAGTTTCAGTCCTAATGCAAGTTTCAATGGTTATGGGAGTTGATTCTGCTCCCACTGGAGAAAGGTATGGAAAGCCATATGAAATACATTTCACCAGGGAATCTTGAGTTAGGGAATCCAGAAATTCTCCAATAAGGAGGGTTTTATGCCCCAAACTGTATGACCAAATCAAGGCTGCCTAAGTATTTCTAGAAGGAGATTTGGAATTGTGGTTGATAGGCATCCCAGTGTAAGACTACGAAGACTTCTGAAAGGCAAAGTAAAGGAAAACATAATATAAAAAAATGAAGTTGGGAAAATAAAGAAGCAAAAAGACAAATGGTTCAGAATTCAGCTAAGAGAAAGAACCCTGGCTTGAAAAAGAGAGTTTGGAATAAACTGCTTTCCTAATGTCATACTACCTTTACATCCTTGCAGATATAATTTGATAATGGCATATTATCCTTTCTATATATTTTATTATATTTGATTTGTTAATATTTTGTTTAGAGATTTTGCATCTACAACTTTGAGAGACATTGGAATATAATTTATCTTTCTAACAGTAACCTCATCAGGTATTAGATCTGTGGTTATGCTGACCTCATAAAATGATTCAAGTAGTTTTTCTATTTTATGGAGGAGATTATGTATATGGCTAAAAAGCTCACATGTGAAACCATGGTTTTAATGCCATATCCAAGTTCTCAAATAGGTACCAAACTATTCACATTTTCCATTTCTTCCCATGCCAAATTTGGAAAATTACATTTTTAAGAAATTAGTCCATTTCATTTAAATGTTTAACTTATTGGAATAGAGTTGTCCATTATACTCCCTATTACTTTTGCATACCTGCAAGATATGTAACAATATCTCATTTTTAAATTCTTAATATATATAATTTCCTTTGTTCTTAATTAGTCTTGTTATTTATTTTTTCAAATTTTTAAGTCTTTTAAAAAACTAAATTTGGTTTTATCGACTTCTCTCATTCATTTATTTTCTATTGTTTGTGCACATTATTATTTATTTTCTTCCCTTTTATTTTAGTTTGATTTGTTGATGTTTTCCTAGCTTCTTTAGACTGATTCTTCAATGATTAATGTTTAAGGTTTCTTCATTTCCACAATATGCATTTATGTGTATACATTTTACTTAGCACTGCTTTAGCTACACTCTATAAGTTTCTGTTTGCTTTTCTCATTTTCATTTAGCTCAAAATATTATCTTATTTGACAATTTGTTCAATGGGTTATTTAGAAGTATGTTATTTAATTGCTAAAGGGTTAGAGATTTCCTTTTTGTTTGTTTTGTTATTTGCCACTAGCTTAATTCCATTGTGGTCAGATAAATATCCTATATGATTTTTAAACCTTGAACTTTATGGTCCAAGACCATACAGAGCTATTTTCTTAAATATTCCATGTGATCTTGGGGGAAAAGTGTATTCTGTTGTTAATAGGTAGTATGTCAGTTACTTTGTTAATAATGCTGTTCAAATATTTTATATGCTTCCTGATTTTTTGTTGCCTTCTTTTATGAGTTACTGAAAGAAGTTTGGAAAAAATTTAATGAGCGTGGGTGTGTGTATTTTTCATATAATTTTGTCAGTATTTGATAATTTTAAAGATTTTGTTTATTTGAGAGAGAGAGAATGCACATGCACAAGCAGGCGGAGGGGCAGAGGCCAGGGAGAAGCAGGCTCCCCACTGAGCAGGGAGCCCAATGAGATGTGGGGATCCTTCAATCCCAGGACCCTGGGATCATGACCTAGGCTGGAGGCAGATGCTCAACTGACTGAGCCACCCAGGTGCCCCTGTTCTCTAATTTTAAAGCTAGATTTTGGATATACAAACATATAATATTGTGATATCTTCCCAGTAGGTTCAACCTTTTCTCATTACAAAAATGCCATCTTATTTCTACTGATGCTTCTTGGTTTAAAGTATTATTGTTTGATTTTAGTAAAGTTATACATTTTTTCTTTTGATGAATATTGCATGGCATATCCTTTTGTATCCTTTTATTTTCCTTTTTATTTTCTTACTTTCCTTTTGTTTAAAGATTTAATTTATTTATTTTAGAGAAAGAGCATGGGGTGGGGGTAGCAGAAGGAGGAGCAGAGGGAGAGGGACAAGCAGACTCCATGCTGAGTGAGGAGCCCCACATGAGGCCTAATTGCAGGACCCTGAGATCATGACCTGAGTCAAAATCAGGATGCAGACACTTAACTGAGTCACCCAGGAGCCGCTTTCATTATTTCTTATATTTAAGGTATGTTTATTTTAATTAGAAAATAGTCAGGTTATTTTTATCCAGAGTGAAAATCTTCATCTCTTGAAATTATCACTGGTATATTTGAATCCCCATCTATTAGCTTATGCTTTTTTTCCCAGTTTTCCCTTCTGTTCTTATTTCCTTTTTCTTCTTTCTTGACTTAATAAGAATTAATCAAATATATTTTTTGCTATCTCTATATTCCCTTATATTAACTTCCCTATAGATTGTGTTGCTATTTTGGGAGGAGGAAGGATGAATTTTCTAGAGATTACACAATGGGTCCTTGATTTATTGAGTGTATCTTAAGTTAATATTTTACTCTTTTGGGTTAGTACAAATGGATATATAAATTATGGTACTGCCACATACAAAAATCTGGATGAACCTCAAAATCATAATATTCAGCCAGAGAAGATATATAGAAAAAAGCACATGCTTTAGAATTCTCTACTACTCCAATCAGAAAAAGTAATTTATGGTGATAAAAATCAGGATAGTGGCACACAATGGGGCAACGGCTCTCAGAGTAGGAGCCCAGAAAGCAGCAAGGCTACCGGGAGACACTCCCCTCCCCTGGGAGGATTGGTGCAGGTGTGCACCACAGCAGTCTGCGGAGTCTGGCACACACAAAGGTGCCTGACTGCTGTTCCCTGAGGTTGCACTGAAGACTGGGGGCTCTGATCTTTCAGGTCCAGGGCTGGAAACTGGGACACTGCCACTTTTGCTTTTGTTTTCTTTTCTTTTTCTTTTTTTTTTTTTTTTTTTTCATCCTCTACGGTGGGGCAAAAAGCCTTCAGGAAACAAAAGCCACATAGAGCAACCTGAAGCAGCTTATACTTGAGTCCATCTCCATGACAAAGGGCAGTGCGGGGGGGGGGGGGGGGGGGGGGGGCAACCGCTGCAGACACCTGAGAGTCAGTGCAACAGGTCCCTCCCAAAGAAGACCAGCAGGAACATCAGTCCAATACCAAGTTTATGGATCACTCAGAAATGAAAAACTCCTGTACTAGGGGAAAATACTAGATAGAATTTGGGTTTTTTTTTTTCCTCAGGAGTACTTAGTCTTTCATTTTATTTATTTATTTATTTTAAAGGTTTCTTTTTTTTTTTAAGATTTTATTTATTTATTTGACAGAAAGAGATCATAAGTAGGCAGAGAGGCAGGCAGAGAGAGAGAGAGAGAGAGAGAGAGGAAAGCAGGCTTCCTGCTGAGCAGAAAGCCTGATGCGGGACTCGATCCCAGAACCCTGAGATCATGACCTGAGCTGAAGGCAGCGGCTTAACCCACTGAGCCACCCAGACACCCTAGTCTTTCATTTTAAAATTTTCTTTTTCTTTTTCCTTTTCTTCTCCTTTTCAACTAGTTTCTCATTTTAAAACTCCTTGTTTTTTTTTTTAGATTTTCACTTTTACATTTTAGGATATACAACATGGATGCCAAAATTCTCACCAAGATACTAGCTAATAGGATCTAGCAGTACATTAAAAGGATAATTCACCATGACCAGTGGGATTTATTCCTGGGCTGCAAGGGTGGCTCAGCATTCACAAATCAATCAATATGATACAACACATTGATAAAAGAAAGGACAAGAACCATATGATCCTCAACTGATGCAGAAAAAGCATTTGACAAAATACAGCATTCTTTTTTGATTAAAACTCTTCAAAATGTAGGAATAAAGGGAACATACCTCAGTATCATAAAAGCCATATATGAAAATCCTGCAGTGAATATCATTCTCAATGGGGAAAAAGAGAGCTTTTCCGTTAAGGTCAGGAACGTGACAGGGATGCCTACTCTCCCCACTGTTGTTCAACACAGTACTAGAAGTCCTAGCCTCAGCAATCTGATTTTGAATTTGCCATTCAAATTGGCAAAGAAGAAGTCAAACTCCCACTCTTCGCAGATGACATGATACCTCATATAGAAAACCCAAAAGACCACCCCAAAATTGCTAGAACTATACAGGAATTCAGCAACATATACATGTAGGGTATAAAATCAATGCACAGAAACCACTCGCATTTCTATACACTAACAATGAGAAGAAAGAGAAATTAAGGAATAGATCCCATTTACAATTGCACCCAAAAACATAAAATACCTAGGAATAAATCTAACCAAAGAGGTAAAGGATCTGCACTCTAAAAACTACAGAACACTTATGAAAGAAATTGAGGAAAACACAAAGAAATGGAAAAACATTACATGCTCATGGATTAGAAGAATATTGTTAAAATGTCTATACTTCCCAGAGCAATCTATACATTCAAAGCATTCCCTATCAAAATACCATCAACATTTTTCACAGAGCAGGAACAGATAATCCTAAAATTTGTATGGAACCAGAAAAGACCCTGAATAGCCAGAAGAATGTAAAAAAAAATCCAAAGCTGGTGGCATCACAATGCTGGATTTCAAGCTCTATTACAAAGCTGTAATCATCAAGACAGTATGGCACTGGCACAAAAACAGACACATAGACCAATGGAACAGAATAGAGAACTCAGAAATGGACCCTCAACTTTATGGTCAACTAATCTTTGACAAAGCAGGAAAGAATATCCAGTGGAAAAATGACTGTCTCTTCAACAAATGGTATTGGGAAAATTGGACAGCCATGAAGAAGAATAAAACTGAACCATTTTCTTACACAATACACAAAGATAACCTCAAAATGGATGAAAGACCTAAATGTGAGACAGGAATCCATCAAAATGCTAGAGAAGAAAACAGGCAGCAACCTCTTTGACCTTGGCTGCAGCAACTTCTTGCTAGACATGTTTCCAAAAGCAAGAAAAACAAAACCAAAAATGAACTATTGAGACCTCATTAAGATAAAAAGCCTTTGCAAAGCAAAAGAAATGGTCAACAAAACTAAAAGGGAACCTATGGAATGGGAGAAGATATTCTCAAATGACATAAAAGATACAGGGCTAGTATCCAAGATCTCTAAAGAACTTCTCAAACTCAACACCCAAAAAACAAATAATCCATTTAAGAAATGGGCAGAAGACATGTACAGACATTTCTCCAAAGAAGATATCCAAATGGCCAACAAACAAGAAAAAAATGCTCCATATTTCTTGGCATTGGGAAACAGAAGTCAAAACCACAATGAATACCACCCCACACGGTCAGAATGGCTAAAATTAATAAGTCAGGAAACAACAAATGTTGGCGAGGATGCAGAAAAAGGGGAGCCCTCTTACACTGTTAGTGGGAATGCAACCTGGTACTCCCACTCTGGAAAATAGTATGGAGGTTCCTCAAGAAGTTAAAAATAGAGCTATCCTTTGACCCAGCAATTGCACTACTAAGTATTTACCCAAAGATAAAAATGTAGTTATCCAAAGGGACACCTGCAGCCCAATTTTTATAGCAACAATGTCCACAATAGCCAAACTGTGAAAGAGCTGTGATATCCATGAACAGATGAGTACATAAAGAAGAGGTGGTGTATATATATACAATAGAATACTAAGCAGACATCAGAAATGATGAATACTCTCCATTTATATCAACATGAATGGAACTGGAAGGTATTACGCTGAGCAAAATAAGTCAGTCAGAAAGACAATTATCATATGGTTTCACTCATGTGGAATATAAGAAACAGTATAGAGGATCATAGGGGAAAGGAGGGAAAACTGAATGGGAAGAAATCAGAGAGGGAAACAAACCATAGAGACTCTTAACTAAAGGAAACAGAGGGTTGCTAGAGGAGAGTGGGTAGGGGGATGGGGTAATTGGGTGATGGGCATTAAGGAGGTCACTTGATATGAGGAGCATTGGGTGTTATCGCAACTGATGAATTATTGGACTTTACATCTGAAAGTAATGATGTACCCTATGTTGGCTAATTGAATTTAAATTTAAAAAATCAAGATAGTGTTTTCTTTTGGGTAAGGTGGTAGAGAGAAGGATAGAGGGAATCTCTGGGGGCTGGCTATTTTCTTTATTTTCATCTGTGCATTGGTTGCGTGGTTGGTTGCATGGTGCAACCACGTTATGAAAATTAATTGAGGTGTACACTTATATATGTACTCTTCTATACCTTAAGTAAAAATCTAGTTTCAATAATTCTCCTCTGGGCTAACTTCTGTAAGTTGCTCAGACAGGATGAATCTCTCCCTCTGTGCTCACAACACATTGTTCATTTGTCCTTTTGAATATTCATATAGGTATATTGAAATGTGCCTGTTTACTCAGCAGATTCGTAACCAAATCATTCATTTTTCAAGGAGGGCTCTGTGGAACACAAGGGCATGTGTCCCTAAATGATCATAGTAGTCCATCTTATAACCAACTTTGATTTCAGGGAAAAAAAAATTGTAAGTACTGTTCTCTTAAGCTCTGCCCTAGGCTTACTGAAGCGATTCTGGGGATAAGGATCACCAACGTGGGACTTGGGTCTCTTTCCTCAAGAAGCTGAAGCTTACCTGAGTGACATCTACATTCTTCAGATCTTTCTGTCTCTTTTTTGTTATTCCTAGAATCCTGCCACAATTCTCCTCCTTTCTTTCTTCATTCTTCACTGACTTTACCAAGTAATCAAGATGCGTGCTAGGGTGGGGTCAGAACAGGTTTATTTTTGAAGAAAGATTCCTCCATGGATTTGTTCAACTTCTTTGATCTTTGACAATACTGGCTCCTTGATTTATTATTCCGAGTAGGAGTTTCTTCTCTTTAAATTCACAGGCAGATTATTTTGTACCTTTCTTATTTAAATAACTGTTATGAATTCTGCATATGATTCCAAGGTACTGTGCTACCTCTAGTATAATAAGGGCATCCTCTGCTGGAACACTGTCTACCCATACTTCGTCCGACAGACTTTTACACAATCGGTAGCATTTTTGTGCTTCTTCAGTGGTTTCTCTCTCTCTTCCATAATAAGAGCTTATTATTCTTTTCAACCAAATTCCTTTTCTCCTCTTCTTTGTACAGAATTACCTATAAATTTCTTCAGTCTCTGGTCAAAAACAATGCTTACTATCTTCGAATTGTATATCAGCAGCCAAGTCTCAAGCCCCAGTTAGCAGGGTAGTACAAAGACTTTAAATTCATCCAGGCATGCCTAATATTGACATCTTTTTTCAGCCAAGAAAAGCTCCTAATGTTTTAGAATTGGGTTTCCATGCAGGTTGGGTGAAAAATATTGTTTAATTTGAAATTTTACAAAGAAGTCTCCTTGGTTTTCTCTATTTAATAAGAAAAAAATTTAACAGAATAAATTAAAAAGAACACTGCACATTGGAAGAACTAATATTGTTAAAATGTCCATATTACCCAAAGCAATCTCTAGACTTAATGTGGTCTCTATCAAAATCCCAATCATATTTTTCACAGAACCAGAGAAAATGATCACAAAACTCGTGTGGAACCACAAAAACAATCCTGAATAGACAAAGCAATCTTGAGAAAAAAAAGCTGGAGGGATCACAATCCCAGATTTCAAGACATACTACAAAGCTGTAGTAATCAAAAACAGTATAGCTCTGGCACAAAAACAGACACATAGATCAATAGAACAGAATAGAGAGCCCAAAACAAACCCATGCTTGGAACTAAACGGTATACACTAAGCAAAATAAGTCAATCAGAGAAAGACAATTATCATATGATCTCACTGAAGACAGAGAATCATAGGGGAAGGGAGGGAAAAATGAAACAAGATGAAACCAGAGAGGGAGACAAACCACAAGAGACTCTTATCTCAGAAAACAAACTGAGGGTTGCTGGAGTAGAGGAAGGGACGGGGTGGCTGGGTGATGGACTTTGGGGAGGGTGTGTGTTGTAGAGAGCACTGTGAATTTTGTAAGACTGATAAATCACAGACCTATACCCCTGAATCAAATAATAATTATATGTTAATTAAAAATAAAATAATAAAATAAAATACAAAATAAACCCATGCTTTTATGGTCAATTATTCATACTTATTTTTCCACTTTCAGTATTTCTTACACCTCCTGGCCATCTCCATTTCTTGTCTTTCCTCTACTCTCTCCCGAGAGATATCTTGTGCTCCAGCCAAAGCAAATCTTACCACCCTCTCTTCTTCAGTTTTCCTTTTAGTCACTATTAGAATAAGCATGGGGCTCTTTGGTTAGGAGATACTTTTTACAGAAATAAGTGAGGAAAGGGAAATAATAATGGCTAGCATCTACGGAGGGCTTTGCAATATGTTAGGCACTGGTTTCAGCACTTTCTGTAGACTGGCTTATTTAAACTACAAAAATCCCAGTAGATAAGGGCTAAAGCAATTCTCATTTTAATGAGAAAAAATTTGAGGCACAAAGAAGTGAGTAATTTGTCAAGATCAGAAGGATGAGAATGGTTGGGACCCTGTCTGAACCTAGAAAGTCTGAGTCTACTGTCTATGATCTTCATCATTAATCAGTATGCTATTGTCTCCCTAAAGCAACAAAATAATTCTCAGTGGTGGTGAGCCTGGAAAAAGCGGGGAAAACGCATGCACTGACATTTTTTTTTTTTTTTTTTTGTGCTTGTCACGCACTCCTTCCTCCACCCAGTTTCTAGCACAAACCCTAGAAAATAGCCAATAAAAACATCAGTAGAGGGGCGCCTGGGTGGCTCAGTGGGTTAAAGCCTCTGCCTTCAGCTCAGGTCTTGATTCCAGGGTCCTGGGATCGAGCCCCGCATCGGGCTCTCTGCTCGGCAGGGAGCCCGCTTCCTCCTCTCTCTCTCTGCCTGCCTCGCTGCCTACCTGTGATCTCTATCTGTCAAATTAAAAAAAAAAAAACTTTATTAAAAAAAAACATCAGTAGAATAAATTAATGAATAAAAGAATTGATGAACGAATCAGTCCATTGGGGGTAAGACTTAAGGTGCTGAAAAAACAGTGATCATTAAGCAGCATGTGTTAGAGAGAATAATATTTAGATAGATTGCAGGGAACAGCTTTGAAAAGACACTAGTAACTAGATACATCATAATTTACATGTGAAGTGTTGGGGCTTGGACTAGAGTATAATCATTAAGCTGGTCAGATAGATGCCTTTCACAAAATTCTTAAATGTGAAGTTCTTTTTCACATCTCTGACTTTCATTTCCATATCTATAGAAGGACAGATAAAGCAAATAGTAGGAAAAGGAAGGCAATTTACATTATGAATTGTTGAAATATCTCATAAAAACAGATTAAAATAATTACATAATTACTCTCCAAAAAAGGCCAGCTCCTGACTTTACAGAACTTATTTCCCATTTAATATCCCATAAAAATTACATAGATCTCTTTCATTGTAGTTTTAGTGATAAGGAAAAAAGTTAAACTGTTTCAAAAAGGGTTTTTTCTTTTTTCATCTCTATTATTTTCTCTTCCCTAAACACATTAGATTTAGACTCAAGTTCGTAAATGCTACTGTCGAAGACAGAATGACATCCTCCTCCTACCCCTCCACTAAACTCGTCCATGTCCCAATTCTCAACACCTGTCAGTATGTTACCTTACCTGGCAAAGGGACTTTGTCGATGTGATTAATTTAAAGATCTTGTGTTGGGGAGACTACCTCTCTATTTGAGTGGATCCAATGTAATTACAAGTTTCCTTAAAAGAAGGAGACGAGGTGTCAGAATCAGAGATAGTTTCGAAGATGGAAGAAAGGGCCACGAACCCCGGAATGCAGGAGGACTCCAGATGCTGGAAAAGACAAGGAAGCAGATTTTTCTCTAGAGTTGCCAAAAAGAATGTAGCCCTGTCCCCCGCGCCCTACCAAACACACCCACCTTGAGTTTAGGACTTCTGACCTCCATATGATAAGATTGTGAATTAGTGTTGTTTTAAGCCACTATGTTTGTGATGTTTGCTACAACAGCAAAAGGAATTTAATACCCTTATGGTATGACCATAACTTTGTTTCATTTTAAGATTGGCAAAGGAAAAAAGAACTAGAATTGATTCACCTAAAAGAGTCAATTATTTTGCTATTGCTGAGGACAGAGAATTAAAGCAATTCTTGGAATATTCTAAAGAAATCTAGTTTTGTTTTATTTTGTTTTCCGAGATGCTTTAAGTGGCTTCAATATATCTTAGTTTTTCAAAACTGAATTACCCCTGGAGGAGTAAGAGATTGATAATGGGAGAAGAACAAAGAGGCAATGTAAATGTAAATATACCTGTAGACATTGATTTAGATATGTGCTTAATTCATGAAGTACCAAATATTTTATGTTGTTGTTTATTAGAGCGAAAAAAACCCAATAGCTCCTGAGAGTTAATGTTATAAATCCAAGCATGTAACTGATATACAAACTTCACTACCTAAAAGGCATTCTGGAATTATATTGTTTAAATCAAACTTTTCTAGCAAATTAGAAGCAATATTTACATTTTCCCCTGTGTTAATTACTTCCTTTTATCCACTCCCTAAACTGTAATTCACATTTCAAATGGTATGCTTTCTACTAGAATAGTCTTCTATTAATTTACCCATAACCTAAAATTTAATTTCAGTTTTGTATCTAACTAATAGGTGCTTATCCTTTTCATTTTTTGTACATCTAATCTGATGTGGAGAACAAAGACAAAAGAAAAAAAATTAAATTTCCTTGCATTCTATAGCCCATTGACAAGTCCATGAGACAGGGAGAGTGACCTTCCTCTAGGAACTCAACTGCCCTGATGTTAATACTTTGCTAGGGGCATGGTGTCTGGAAGGCTCATTCAGCTAAGTGTCTGCCTTTGGCTCAGGGCATGACCTTGGGGGCCTGGGGTCAGCCTGGAGTTGGGCTCCCTCATCAGGCGGGGAGTCTGTCCTCCCTCTCCCTCTGCCCCTTACCCCCCTTCATGTTCTCTCTCTCTCTTTTAAATAAATCAGTAAAATCTTTTTTTTTTTTTTAAGATTTTATTTATTTATTTGACAGGCAGCGATCACAAGTAGGCAGAGAGGCAGGCGAAGAGAGAGGAGGAAGCAGGCTCCCTGTGCAGGGTTGGATCCTGGGGCCCTGGGATCATGACCCGAGTGGAAGGCAGAGGCTTTAACCCACTGAGCCACCCAGGCGCCCCTAAATAAATCAATAAAATCTTAAAACAACAACAATAACAACAACTTTGCAAAGGGCAAAAGGTAACCTTAGCTTAATTAGCCTGACCTCTAGGATCCTGAGTCTCCTTTAAGATACAAAAATTCCTTTGGAAACTTCTTTTATTTCTATCCCCCAAGTTATATGTTGGCAATCATCCTCCACACATATGGACCACTGATATACATTTAAAGGGTCTCATGACTGAGATTTTACTAGACAGTAGTAAATGAAGTTTTCCCAACAACAGCTAGCCCTTCAAGGTCTTAGAAATCTTGCTTCCAAACTCCTTAGAGACTTACACTATCCCTAAAGCCCTCCCCTTGGAAGTATATAATCAGCCATTCCTCACAACGTCAGTGCAGCTTTTTCTGCCCACAGGTCATGTCCACATACTTTAATAAAACCACCCTTTTGGAACCAAAGACATTTCAAGAATTCTTTCTTAACCATTTGCTCTGAACCCCAACATTTTCACATCAAAATCCAGCTTTCTACTGGTCAGAACTTTTCCAAGTCTGGTTAAATATATATTTAAATAATAGTGGAAAGGATTCGTATCTTGGTATAATTTTATTTTATTTTATTATTTTATTTTTTGGTACATTTTTATATTCAAATACAGCAGACTGGTTTTTTTCCTTAAAAAAAAACAAACCACCTATATTCTTCAAATATTATTACTGAATCTATGTAGATAAACCAGGAATAATTCCAAACTATCTTCTGACTATGCTTGTTAAATGTTGTGAGATTAGCAAATCCGCATCCTCAAATTTAAGAAAAAAAAAAAACTTTTTATGTGCCAGACATTCCTCTCACCTCTGTTACAATTACCCAGGGAGAAATCTCATATTCCGAAGTTTTGCTTTCTTTGTAGCTGCAGAGTGCAAGCTGACAGGCTGTGATCTCACTAGATGATGACAAGAGAATCTGTATTTCCTCCTGATTGCATGAAAGCAAAGTTCTGATGATTGTCCCAAGCCACAGGCTTAGGCAAGACTTCTAGATTCTAGAATCTAAAAGGAGCTATTGAAAATGTCGTAAACAAATGAGGTTTTTCCTCGGTAACGAATTGGCCTGACACAATATTTTTCAAAGAATGCAGCTTTGTGCCTGAATTATATTGTTCTTACGTAAGTATGAACATTTGAACTCCAAGAAAACAAAATAATTGACAACTATTCTTCCTTTAATGCCCTTGTTCTTGCCTTAATCATCACATTGCTGTTGAACTTCATCATATCAAACAGTTCACTAAGTGGTGCTACCATTGATCCTTGTAATTCATTCCACAGTCTTCTGCAATTTCACCTTGTCTCATTAAGTTCAGTTCCAGCCTGTTTCATGATCAGACTATAATTCGTTAGTCTTCCATTAACTTCATTATAGGCAATTATTTAAGAAATTCTCTTAAAGAGTTGTCAAATGGAGAGGAATTCAACAGATTTTAGAGTTACTCTGCCTTTGGGTATACTCTAGGCAGATAACATTCCAGAAATAATGTGGACTCTCAAGTAGCCCTAGGCATGCATTATAATTTCTGTGGTTCCTATAGTCAGGAGGTTTGAGTGAGTCTGATTATTCACTCTCCCCATCTTTGGGAACTTACCCAATTAAAGTCAAACAAGGACCCAGTAAGTATTAAAACAGGCTCAGATTTCTTACCAGTAAAGCTGGATTGAAGAACATAGGAGGGTATTTCTACCTTTATTTTGAGCCTTGAAATTTATTTTGAGCCTCAAGTCTCTGATCTGTTCATCACATTACAGGCAGACAGCTGGGCCTAAAAGAAGCCCTGTTTCTTCAGTTTATTTCATGGAATTTATAGCAGCAAGCATTTGCTGTGCTTGGACACAACTCACTCCAAAAGGACAAGAGAGAGTGGGTCCATGCTGCCTAAATTATAAAGCTTGGGTCCTAACCTGATGATTACGTGATTCAGGGAATGGTGCACTCTTAATTGGAATGCTCACTTCTTCTACCATTACGGAGAACTCAGTGCTGTAGCAAGGTGGGAAGGGAGGGTGGGATGGAGTATTGCTTCCTTGGAAATGCAGTGTAAGTGCCTTCAGAGAAATATGAACACGTCACAATAGCTTCCTGAACCCAGGAAAAACACTGTCATGTGCTGGGTATATGACACCGTGATTCCAAGTATTGCTGTGGAGCTGTTTAGAACTTGGACTCAGCAGACATGACTTTCTTTCTTTTTTTTTTTTTTTTTAAGATTTCATTTATTTACTTGACAGAGATCACAAGTAGGCAGAGAGGCAGGCAGAGAGAGAGGAAGGGAAGCAGACTCCCTGCTGAGCAGAGAGCCCAATGTGGGGCTGATCCCAGGACCCTGATACCATGACCCCAGCCGAAGGCAGAGGCTTAACCCACTGAGCCACCCAGGTGCCCCCAAGCATGACTTTCAATCTCAAACTACCACCTTACAATTAGAGCATTGCTCAGATATCTTAAGTGTCTAAATCTCAGTTTCTCCATCTTGAAAAGGGCAGTGATATCACTACTTACTTCACAAGGTTTATGTGGCTATTAGGTGAGAAATTACATTTGATAAAATAAAACACTATTTTAAAAAATCTGTAGAAAGTCCCCACCAAAATGATAGTATAATAGTAATAGTAGTAATTATTTTATTATTATCTTTACTATCATTCTCAAATGGAAATGCTCTTTGTTTTGAAGTGAAATTATTTATATATTCACATATAGATCTATGGTCCCTATCAACTCTAACCCAGGGCCAGCAAACACAGCCCATAGGCCAAATTCATCCGCAAATCTTTTTTTTTTTTCCTTATAAACAAATTTGTATTGGAACACAGCCATACTTACTCATTTAGATGTTTATGGCTGCTTTTGAACAACAATGAGCAGAGTTGAGTAGCTGGGACAGACACTAGACACAACAATTTGGCTCACAAAATCCAAGGTACTTACATTTGGGTCCTATAGAGAAAAAAATTGGTCAATTATTCCTACCTCTGTGTTAGAATATGTGAAACGTTAAAATGGGCCCAAGCAGGATGGTAAGAAGCTCTTATGGCAATTCAAAATTAGATGGAGTACCGACACACTTTGAAAGAGGTATTGGTTAAAAATGTTAAATTGCCTCTTTTTTGTGTTCATGGAAGAGTCAGACTTTGAAAACTTTGCTGGGATGACTTTGAAATAATGCTGTGTTTGACTCCTTCAAGCAGATATAAATAGGCATGTTTTTGTTTTATATTATTGTTTCTTAAAACATTTTTAAGCAAATTGGTTTTACATCCTTACTAATTTTCTTTCCTCATTTCAGATTGTCATTCTTTTTCTAATAGCTTCAGATAAATACTAATTCCTTTATTTTTCATCTTTCTTCATGAATAATGGAGTGTTGTGAAGGTCAATTTTTTTTTTCAATCCTGCTTTTTCTCGATCCCCTAGGCTTTGTTATAACGTATTCTCCTTTTCATTGTTATTTAGTTTATAATTTTATTTTTGTTCCCTTTCATTCAAGAGTTGGGTGTGCTTCTTTTTTTTTTTTTTTAAAGGGGTGTGCTTCTTAATTCCTAAATAATCATGAAGCATTTAAAATTATTTTTCTAGTTTTATTTTGAGAATGTGATCTACAAACGCATTACGTTTTGGATTTAAGAAATTCATTTTAGTCAACTGTTTGATTAATTTTTACAAATGTTCTATAGGTATACAATAAAGATTATTCTCTATTTGGTGAATTTAAGCTCTTCCCTCCTCCAAATACAGCCATAGTTATATAATTATTTTATTATTCATATGTTCTATGTCTTCATTTGTTTTTTATCTATTATCTCAATCCAGTTCTAAAATGGTTATATTGAAATATACTTGCACTAAAAGGAAAGAAAAGCACAGTATGACCTCATTCGTGCATATGTTAAAATATCCTTAGATGTGTTGTGAACTTTGTTATTTCCAGGTGTTATGGCCATCCTGACTTCCATCACTGTCTTGTTATTTTCAGCAGATCAGGGTTTCTATCACTTCAAATCTTCCTATTTTTAAAGCTGATATATGAAAGAGCCGTCATGTGCTGATTGGCCTTGTAAATATCTGGCAAATTCCTTAGATCCAAGAACTTTTCTCTTGCATGGCTGTTTTTCAGTACAGCAACTAAGAAACACAAAGCAACAGGCCTTTGACTGGAGCTGCTTTGAGTTAGGGACCAGCCTTATGCTCCTGCTTAATCTGAGTCTTGCCTAGGATGGTTTATTTTCATTTCCAAGATATTATTCTACCGCAAGACACTAGGTGGAGCTAAAATCTCACTTAATGCTTCTCATAATGCACACTGATCTGATTTCTCCCAAATCAACTCTGATTTAGGTTGTTTTCTACTGTGCCATTTTCACGATCCTCATATACATACTTCAGTGAAGAGTGGCATTTTTGTCTTCACAATAGTCTGTAATACTTCTTTAAAAAATTGGCAGAGAAAGGAATGCAAGGCATTTCAGTGTGTTGCCTACATCAGTCTGCTCTATGTAAACTAAAAGATTTAAAAAAAAAAAAGACTATATAACTGCAGAGAAAACAGTGTTAAAGAAAATGCAAAGGAAGGAAAATTTTCGTAAGTCATGGAAATCCTAGCCCAATACCTTGCTTCTTAATGTTTTTCAGAAAATAGAATGTAAACCAGAACAATTGCTTTGTTTCAACTGGCTGTAAAACCAGGCAAAAGAAATCTGATACCTCAAAATCTATAGCACAAAATCAAACAAGGAAGAAGCAAAACCTTTAAAATTAAAGTATCAGATATATAGAAAGTCCAAGTGTTTTGACAAATACAACAGTTTTGTTGATGAAGTCAGCTATTTTTTCTAAGCTGTTTTCTTTATGTAGGTAATAATCCAATTGTTTCTGAGGGAAGCAGTAAGGAGCTATAATTGCTAGTTGTGAAAGATACAATATTAGGTCTTACTATTGTAATATAGTAACCTATATCTTTTGAATGGAAGTTTTTGTAAGTTTAGAGGCCCAGTTTACAATGATTTTTGAAAGTGCAGCCTAATAAAAATATTAGTAGGCAAAATTAGGAAGTAACTGAATACACACTTCAGGTATAATTAAGGGTCAAAGACTTAAAGACAAATGTCTCATTCATCTAGAATAGTCACTCCAGAACTATGGACCTGTATCCATTGGGGTGAGATTAAAATCTCAGGTATACTGCTGCTCACTTACCTCTATCTACAGCAATTGGTAAAGCTGAGTATTCGTATTGGAAATCTTAGAATTATCATTGTATAATATTAAAAAATTTTGCAAATTTACTTGCAATCCACTTATTCCTCCCATTATTGCTCCTTCCAGGAATCTTGACACTCTCCTTTGGTGTTCTCACGAGTATTTTCAACATAATTATTTCTCAAGAAAAGGAAATTTTGCTTTGAGCATTAAGACGCATACATGGTCCTGCCATGTTTATGGAATTGCTTTTGAAGTATTTGATTTTAGAATGAAGATATCTGCATTGGTTTTGGGGAAATCGTTACCTTCAGAAATCTTTTTGTAAATCATTCTTCTTGAGAACTTCACCTTTTCAGGACTTTTCTAGGTTCTCAAGAAACCGTTTGAAAACTTCCACATAGGGAGCTAGAAAGTTCTTATAATCTCTGATTCTATGTTTAATATCAGATTCAGCTTCATTCTCCTCTTTTTCTTCTGCATTAGTGGAAATGTTACCCAATTCATGGCAGATGGAGATTTTGTTTAGAACAGTAAATGGATCAAACTGATCTACTTTCTATAAATCAATAAGCACAGAAATACAGGCTGTTTTAGTATGAATATTAAGAAAGCTCTTCAGTAAAAGATTGATTCCTTCTCTAACATGGACATCCAGCCAGCCGTAGAAAACAGTGTCCAAGCGTGATCTCCCACTCAAGCCTGGGTCCACGTTTGTCATTTTTTGTGTTATTCTGACATCTGCCGGCTACCATCTTGAAATGCTCCCAGCGCCGAAGTGAACTGTGATGCTTTTGGAAGATCTGTTGAAGTTCCTCATGAATTGGCTCAAGGCCAAGTTCTCAAATCTTACCCCGTCTTTATTTTCAAGAATATACTGATCAACCAAGGCATATTTTTTTGAGGTATTTTAAAGTTATGTTTATAGATATTCTGACCAAAGGTGAATTCTTTCACTTAGATGAACTTTGTTCTTAACATTTTCACCACCCTTTGCGAGACTCACAGTCAAGTATCCCAGAATGTACCGTGGAAGACAATTTTCTGATTTATCACGGACCCAACAATGAACACCCCTCATTCCATCCAGATCATACCTGGAGACGATGCTGAAGTCCAAAAAAGCCCTCCTTCAATGTCAGTCCATGATGCATATGGCCATCATCCTGAGGGGCCGAGACTCAGAACCTATGTCTACAGAACCAGGATATCTAACACTGTCAGAGCCTGTGATACCAATGTCAAATAGTTCTTTCTCCTGAGCCGGGGAAGCTCTGGGCTTCAGTGTTTTATGCTGTTCAGGTCTGTGGGAATACACCGCGCACTTCCTGCATCTCCTTTCCCAGATCACTTTGGGTGTCGAAGGACTCGTAGCAAACGTGGTCCCCATCTTCCAGTATGAATGAAAACTCATCGTGTGAAAGGAATTTTTTTTTATCACTCCGCCATACTTCCGCCGGCACAGGTAACACAGCGCAAGCAGCTGCGTCAGCTCGGGCAGTCTAACGTCTCGGGTGGGCTGCGTGGAGCGCGGGAGTCAGCGCTTCGAATCATCGCCGCGGGAATTGGCGGGAACTCACAGTCCCGAGCCTGCGCCACAGCGGCGCGGGCCAGCGCCCTCCGCAGGGGCCGCTGGAAATGGTAGCTCCCACTTGCGGGTTGGTCTGGAGGCCCGATGGGCTCCCGCGGTCTCGTTCCATCCTCTCTGGGGTTCACTGCTCAGCGGGACGCCAAGGAGGCTGCGCCCTTTCCTGAAAGAGGAGCTTCTGTGGAAAGGTGAGCTTGTGAACAGGCTGAGAATGAACACGCAGAGGAAGAGACACGAAGCACTAGGGCAGGAGAACAGGGTGCGGGCGGGGCGGGGGGGTTTCCAGGCTCTCTCCAGGCTCGCGGCTCTGCCCCAGTCTCCATGTATTCACCAACCTGGAAGCTCCCAGAGCTATTTTTAATTCGCGGCAAATTGTGCGCTGCAAAAAACCTGTACATCCCTGAGGAAAAGAAGGTTGGAAAGTGGGGAGTAGCAAGCCTGTTTGCCTGCCCTGCTTGGGTGTAACTGCTGCCGGGAGTCTGAGCTCCACAGAGTATGAATGAACTTTAGATGGAGTTCAAAACTTGCTTATTAGTCTGCAAATCTTAAGGGCCAAAATGGTTCGGAAACTTGCCAAAATAACACGTGATTTCTCTCTGAGTAAAACTTCACTTGATTCTTTCAGAACTAGTCATCTAAATTTTAAAATAGAAAAAGAAACCAGTCAGTCATTTGGTACTTGACCCCCCCCTTCACCCCTCCATTGCCTGTTTAGCACAATGCAAAATGTTAGTATTACCTTTTTTTTTTTGGAGAGCATCTGGTTTAAGAATATTTTGCCCTATCCGAAGATCATCAGCATATTCTTCTATATCTTTTAAAAAGTTAAAGTTTATTTTGTCTTTTCAGACTGGAATGCATATATATATATATATATATATATATATATATATATATATTTAAGTCTAGTGAAGAAAAGAACTTGCTGGAGAAGAAAACCATGCAAGGTCTTAGGGACCCCAGGAAGATAGAATGTATTAAAATATTTAGCATGATTTTCAGGAAGATAGAGATGTTGTTAAATTAAAAAAGAAAAAGAAAGGAAGGGAGGAAACAACAAAGGGTAAGGTAGTGAACAGACCTCCCCCCCCAACCCCCGAAGAAGAAGAAGAAGAAGAAGAAGAAGAAGAAGAAGAAGAAAAAGAAGAAATGAATGGATTTAAAACCATCAAAAGAAATTGGATCTGTCAAGTGCAGGGCATGTAAGAAAAATGAAAAACAAAAGTTATTATAAGTAAAGAAATACAATGAAACTTGGAAAAAATATTTGTATCAACCAGCTCTGGCTGTCAAAACAGAATACCATAGACTGGGTGCCATAAATAACATTTCTCACATTTTTGGAGGTTGGTAAGTCCAAGATCAAGACTCAGTTTTTTGGTAAGGGCTCTCTTCCTGGCTTGCAGAAGGCTGATTTTCACTGTATTCTTACATGGTGGAGAGGAAGCATGATTTCTTGTGCCTCTCATAAGCACCCTAATCCCATCATGAGGGTTCCACCTTCATGATCTCATTGAAATCTATTTATCTCCCCAAGGCTCTACCTCCAGTTGCCATTACATTGGGCATTAGGGCTTCAACATATGAATTCTAGAAGGACATAATTCAGTCCATACCATTTCCCTCCGGGCTATACAACATGCATGTTCTCCTCTTATTTACAAAATACATGCATGTCATTCCAGTGGCCCTAAAGTCTTAATTCTCTCCAGCAACAATTCTAAAGTCTAAGTCCAAAGTCTTATATAAATACCAAAATCAGACTTGAGTGGGACTCAAGGTATGTATGATTCATCTGAGGCAAAATTTCTTTCCAGCTGTGAAGCTGTATGAAGTTATATTTAAGGGGAAAGATCAAGCACGTTAACAATGGGATGAGGGGAATAAGAATAGGGATCATGAAAGAAAGGCAAAAATATGAGAAGAAAGAGGATAGGCAGTGATAGTGTGCTTTTTAATTTACAAGTGTAATTAGCAATTCTTTAAAACTGAGCTCCAATAGAGAAACAAAACAGTAAAATGGAAAGAAAGGAAGAAAAAAAAACCCCCTTAATATTTGATGTTTACTGGGGCGCCTGGGTGGCTCAGTGGGTTAAAGCCTCTACCTTCGGCTCAGGTCATGATCCCAGGGTCCTGGAATCAGGCCCCACATCAGGCTCTCTGCTCAGCGGGGAGCATGCTTCCTCCTCTCTCTCTCTGCCTGCCTCTCTGCTTACTTGTGATCTCTCTCTGGCAAATAAATAATAAAATCTTAAAAAAAAATTTTGATGTTTACTATTTGGAGTTCTGAATGTTTTATTTAAAACTTTATTTAAAAAATGAACATATTAAACATCTTAATTTATTGGGCCTCCTAGGGAGAAGGGAGTCCCCCCATATATTTCTAAATGTGAACATCTTTTTCATTATCTATTCATGTACTATTTATCATTAATATTGTTTATTACTGTAGTACAATGCATTGATATAGTGATTTTTGTTTATCTTGCTTGTTCTTCCAAGTGTGCTTTCCAACTGAAAGAATATTCTCAGCCTTACCCCTTTGTATTGTTTCTCCAACACTTCCTCAGTGTCTTTCTCGTGCATTCCTATTAGAGATAAACTAAATCCTCTCACTAAATCTGTCATTTGACATCTATTTCTGAGCTTCTTTTTTGTGTTTTCACTCTTTGTCTTACTAGCTTTCCTGTTTGCTGTGCATTTTTTTAAGATAAAAAATAGTCCTTTCTTGGACTGTGTTCTTTTTCAACCTAAAAAAAAATCTGTTAAATTTTTAATTTCAATAATAACATTCTTAATTCCTGGTATTTGCAACTAGTTGTTTTTCATATTGTCCTGCTCTCTGTTTCATGGCTACCTTTTTCCTAAGTCTTTCAGAATCTGCAACATACTTATTTTAGATATACTATTCTGTACTGTATCTGAAGTGACAATCTTGTGAATTTTGGTTTTTTGATCTGTTGCTCTTAGCATTGTTTTCCTCATTTGTTTTGGAATTTTGGTTTGTAGGCCCAGCTATGGTGGCATTTGTCTCCCTTTCCTTCCCTCTCTGTGCTCCTGTCGTCTAGTTTTGAGTGTCTCGATTTGGTCTTTATAATCCTGTGTATACAACCAGATCTTATATTATCCACTTAGCATTTAACATCTGGGGTTAGTAGGGAAACCTCAGGTTAAGTCATGGCCTAGCAAATGGCTTGGTACCTGTCCTTAATGGGAAGATTTTTCTGTTTTGTTTTGTTTTCCCCCTCATATCCTTAGGTATGCCTCTTTATGTAAGTCATTTGCTTGGGAAAAGGTATAGCATTTCTTTGCTCCCGATTCATAAGCCTGGATCCAAACTGAACCCAGATTCAGTGTCTACCTCAATGAGGCATTTTTAATCTCTGCTTCCCCTATCTCTTGTGCCAGTTGTTGGAGGCAAAGCCCAAAAATCTGAAATTTCAACCTTGCTTTCTGTTTTGCACATCTGATATTTCATTATTGGTTCCATGGATATTTGTCTTATTTTTAAGGATTACTTTACTTTAAAAATTTTTCCTTTTCCAGACTTTCTCTATAATTGATATTTGCTTAATGTACAGAGCTGTCCCAGTGAACTGTGTCTGGTGTCTCAGTCTTATTTTTCATTAAAACAAAACAAAACAAAATAACATCTTAATATAAGACTTAGAGATTATTTTCACCAATTGAAAGAAATTCTTTTCTCAAAGTCTTAAAATGTATAACTATATTTTAGTCTCCATTCTAAAATCTTTCATGAGAGTGATATTTCAAAAATTATTTTCCTAAATTTGTACAAATTATTGTTAATCTGCTAGTAGTTAGTCAAAATTTTTATAGTTTAAAATGACATAACTTTCAGAGGAGTTAAGTCACTTTTTTGTCTTTTGATGACATACTAGCAAAAGAGTAATTGCAAGTGATATTGCTTATGAAGAGAGACTTATTTTTAGTAGCTTAAACTTATTTTCATGAATTTATTTTGTAAAAATAAAACTTGAGGGTTGAATGTGTCTGAGTCATTAATTTGGGCTAATCTTTTCACTGGAAAGTACGATGTCACAGCAATTTTTGTCAAAATATAAAATTTTGAAAGTGCATTAAAATAATGTAGTACTTATAATTTTGCATGAATATTTTGGTCACAGATAAATCTAGCTACTTGTAGTGTGAGTTTTTATAACAATGCTCTAAAAATATTTATTTCTATGAATCATCTTTTTCAGATATTTGTCATAAGGGTATTTATTCATTCATGTCTAACATGTTTAGAGAATATGAAGTACATATTTTCAACAAAAAATGAACTTTATCTTTCTGTATGCCACCATAGCTGGGCCTACAAACCAAAATTTCAAAACCAATGAGGAAAACAATGATAAGAGCAACAGATCAAAAAACCAAAATTCACAAGATTGTTCACTTCAGATACAGTACAGAATAGTATATCTAAAATAAGTATGTTGCAGATTCTGAAAGACTTAGGGAAAAGGTAGCCATGAAACAGAGAGCAGGACAATATGAAAAACTTTATCTTCATAAAAGGTAATACTGTTGGAATTAAAGATAGTGAAAAGGTATCGTTTACTCCCTAAAAGGCACAATCAAAATAAATTCTTTTATTAGTTTAAATTGCATTTGGGTGATTTTAGTCCTCTTTCAGTCTTTAGCAATTAGCTATCTCTGATTTCATGTCTTTTAATTTTCAAATTCACTCACTTAATTAGATAAGCAATAAGTAACAATATAATTACAAATCTTCTAAGCCATTTTTAGTAGTCTTTAGCTTAGTGTTTTAATATGCAATTATACTTAAAGAATAATCTAGTCATAAACTAGATACATAGAAACAAAACTGACCAATTTCACATGAGTTATATATAAAAAGAACCCAGGATCAGACTCAGAGACCTGACTTTGTATTCTGTCTTCACCACTTACTGCCTCTGTGACCTTAGGAAATTTTAAGTCTCAGTTTCATCATCTGTGAAATCCTGGAAGTAGCACATAACTCCTAGGTTTGTTGGAGGATAAAATGAGATAATGTAAAATCATTGGCCCAATGCTTATCCCAGATCAGGGACTCTCTCAGGGATGGTTATATCAGATATGAGAGTTCTAGATTATCTATTTGATTTCTTAGAACCAAAGTACCTAAGCAAATTGTCTTTGTATGTATTTTAATCAGTTATCCCCCCCCCACCTTTTTTCTGACTACTTTAAGACCTGTATTGTTTATTTAGGAAGTACAAACATAAGCTTGACTTCTATGCTGGTGAGGAAGAACATTTATAATTAGAAATTTTCCTAATTTCTAGTAGAGATCAGATAGGATTTAGTCATGGGAATAAGAACCAAGAACTATAAGATAATCAGACGTTAAGAAAGCTATTATCTCTGTTTCTTGCTCTCTGTCTTTCTTTCTGGGTCCATATTTTTTTCTCATCTACTTCTCCTTGTGGGTCAGCTTCTTTCTTCCTTCTCCTGGCACACCAAATTCCTTTGGTCAAGTTGCTCACGTCAGCCCAGTAATGGCCACATTAGACTCTTTCAGTGCAGAGACTGCGACTCTAATCCCTCTGGATAACAGCTCTGCAGTCCTTGGAGACAAATTCCCATTGACCCTGTTTTGATTGACTGTCCACCTACTTCAGTTGGCTGTGGCAGGTGACAGGGTCATGGAGTTGGCTGCTTGTTCAAAAGAAACGGAGAGCATCCAAGGATCTCAGGATGTGTCTGTACAGGAAGGAATGAGTTAGTTTCTAACTACTAATAAATATTCCAAAGAAGGGGAAATGTATTATGCAGAGAAAGGGATTAAAAAAAAAAAAAAGCTAGAGCATAGGCTGATTGAAATAAGGTCAACCATGCCATATCTGACTTCATCTAAATCATCCCACATCAAAATATCTTATTATAATGCAGTGACAAAAGAGAAATATTTTTGAGTGTTGAATAAGCTATTACATGAATCTAAGAATTCCCTGGCAAAGAGTTTTGGTGTCTTGATGAAATGTTATAATTGTTCAAAACCTTCTTTAGACACCTTTACAAATGTTAATTTTTGTGAACTCTTTTGCTTCAGTCATCTTGCTGAATGAACAAAGACACAAAACATTTGGCTTCACTCTACTCCA
This sequence comes from Lutra lutra, assembly GCF_902655055.1. NCBI lineage: Eukaryota > Metazoa > Chordata > Mammalia > Carnivora > Mustelidae > Lutra > Lutra lutra. The sequence goes on from NC_062280.1 coordinate 64,046,283, forward strand.
GTGATACAAATTGTTCCTAGAACCACAGCCAAATAGAAACTATTGGTTTGAAAGATGAACAGGTGAGAGTCTGTGTGTATGTATTTTTAAGTATATATATATATGTTTATACAACAATATTTGAGGAAGGATTTATGGTAGCTCATTCAATATTGCATCAGAAAATGTTACTTTACTAGGAAAGTATTTCAAACAGCATGTTCTAAAAGTGGATAAAGGACATCACTTTATATTACACATACAAAAAATCAATAGTATTCTGTGGAATTTAGATCTAGGAAAAAAGAAGTGACATTCAAGGACAAAGGATAAGTCAGGCAGGTGTAGAAACATACTTTGGATTATTAACACCAACTAATTCTGTGGTAAGGATGGTGAAACTTAAAACATGGCAGCCAGTTCAGAGAGGGGAACTTACCTAATTAAAAGAAAAAACATTTAAGACTGTGTGCCAATCAGGAGAATTAATATATGATTTACATGCTGAAAACTACTTTTTTTTAAAAACAAAATTGTAGCAAAGTTTCAGATCAGCTAATACTGAATGTCTACCATATATTAGATTCTATACTAAGTTATGAGGGAAAAGAATTATTAAAATTTATAATGCCTTCCTCTAACGATTTTAAATATTAGTTGAGGAAGACATAAATACACATAATTATTAGTTCACTGTTACTTTCAAAATGATAGGAGTATGTATACAGTGCCAAAAAGATATGAAGAAAGTTAGGTTGAAACTAGCAGTGTGTAAACCACAGTTTGATTGACTGACTAATCCTATAGGTCCCAGGCTTATGAAGACTGGAGAGTCACCATAAATCCTGATGTTGCCTTGTTGAGGTGTAAAGAATTGATAATGGATTTATTTTCTTTGGAGGATCAAAACTTGAGACCAAATGCTTGAGGTGTTAAATAAAAAATCAGTCAGTGGATAAAGGAGTTTTGTTTTGTTTTATATAGTAGGGCCTTCCCATATATCTGAAATTAAGGTTGGTAGACAATTACCTACTTTATACTTTGTGCATGGAAAGGGTTCCCTTTCAACATGACTTGATTTGGGATTCCTGTTTGTGACAGATCTCACAGATCTCAGACAAGGTTTCTGGCTTTTTTTTTTTTTTTTTAAGTTTTTATTTATTTATTTGATGGAGAGAGACAAAGCAAGTGAGGGAACATAGCAGGGGGAGTGGGAGAGGGAGAAGGAGGCTTCCCGCCAAGCAGGGAACCCCATGCGGGGCTTGATCCCATGATCCTGAGATCATGACCTGAGCCGAAGGCTGACGTTTAACAACTGAGCCACCCAGGCACCCCCATTTCTGGCTTTCTTGTACCTATTTTTCATTGCATAGTCCCAGTTTATTCTTGCCTATGACGTTGTATGGTTTTCTTCTAATGACGTTATGCTCTAGATGCATTTGAAGGCTATCCCTCATTTGTGGCTCCGCTTGGCATCCATGATTCCCTTTATTTTGTCCTGATGACCTAATCACTCCCTAAACTTTTTCCAGTAGTTTCATGTCTGTCTACATTATTATGTATAAATAGTGATATACAATTTTTCATGCCTTGATTTCCTGGCCCAGATTTTGTCCCTTTCTCCTTGCAGCTTCCTATAAAAATCTTGGGATTGTATTAGGGATAACTAATAGTTCTCCTCTATTGCTCAAAATCTGATTTTTATTTGGTTATTATAGCAAGGTTTTACAAACTTTAAGCAAAAGCTGTATTTATTTTTATTCTCGCTAGATCTACAGATCCCATCAAACCCAACCTCCTTCTCCTAGTTCCAGTGTGAAGCATCTTGGGGTAAGTCTGTGATTAGAAGCTTAACTTAGATATGTTCAGAAAATACCTCTAACAGTAGTGCAAGTGAATGTTTTGGGAGATGATGGGAGCCATAGGGTAGGTTCCTTAGTATCAATCTCTCCTTTCACTGCAATGGCTTGTCTGTGCTTAGATATTTGACTTTAACAAATGCCGTTAAAAATACAAGTATTATTCCCTAAGAATTATTTGACAACCTCAATTATGATTACATACATTGGTAATACTTTATTGACATTTCCATGGAGAGCGCATGTAGAACACAGGACACAATATGGATAGATGGGAGGCAGTGTTAGAGGGAAGTGAATGGAAGGATTTTTATGATACCACATACACTAATTACTGAGACTGGGCAATTAGGAGATCTCTATGCTAATCTTAGATTAGCTGCTGACCATAACTGGTAAACCATTGAATCCATGTCTCCTAAATTTTCTTCTGAATGAAAGAAATTAGGTTTGATACTTTAAGTGCCTTTGCTCACCCTGTGCAAATTTTGGACTGGGTGTTAGAGCTTCCTTCTTTGCTTTAGGTTATTTTTTACTAAAAATAAAAATATTTTTTGGGGGCGCCTGGGTGGCTCAGTGGGTTAAGCCGCTGCCTTCGGCTCAGGTCATGATCCCAGGTCCTGGGTTCGAGCCCCACATCGGGCTTTCTGCTCAGCGGGGAGCCTGCTTCCTCCTCTCTCTCTGCCTGCCTCTCTGCCTACTTGTGATTTCTCTCTGTCAAATAAATAAATAAAATCTTTAAAAAATATATTTTTTTGTTGCTTTAAACATTCTACTAAAATGGTAACAATTTATAAATTATAAAATGGAAAAAGTAAAATGTAGAACATCAAAAATATTGTAAACACTTTTGAGGTGTGGGGGTTACCTGCATTTAAGTATCCTTTTTCATACTGGATATTAGTAAGAAACATAGAGTGCAAAAATACAGACTTGGCGGGGCGCCTGGGTGGCTCAGTGGTTTAAGCCTCTGCCTTCAGCTCACGTCATGATCTCAGGGTCCTGGGATCGAGCCCCACGTCTGGCTCTCTGCTCAGCAGGGAGCCTGCTTCCCCCTCTCTCTGCCTGCTTGTGATCTCTCTCTCTGTGAAATAAATAAATAAAATCTTTAAAAAAAAATACAGAATTGGCAATTGTATACATTAGTGGCATCGAACAACCTGAGTACTTTCATTTGATATTCTTTCCATATTCTTCTAATTTTTGGTTATTCAATTTTCTCACATTCTGGGATTTATTTTTTTTTAAAGATTTTATTTATTTATTTGTCAGAGAGAGAGAGAGAGAGAGAGAGTGAGCGAGCGCACAGGCAGACAGAGTGGCAGCAGAGGCAGAGGGAGAAGCAGGCTCCCTGCCGAGCAAGGAGCCTGATGTGGGACTCGATCCCAGGACGCTGGAATCATGACCTGAGCTGAAGGCAGCAGCTTAACCAACTGAGCCACCCAGGCGTCCCACATTCTGGGATTTATAAACCATATATAATAAGGCATAAATACATGATAGAAGCTGAATTTTTTTACACTCTCAAGAATGCATGCATTTAAGTTGGGTCAAAGTTTTAAGCCAAATGACTGGTATTAAATGTGGAAATATCAAGAATCAGTCCATGGTTTAAAAGTTTTCTTTTTCTCTTAAATAGCAGAACTTTCCAATGCAACTGAAATCAAGCATTAACAATTATTTCATGCTAAGACAATGCTATTCTTAAATTCATTATCTGTTCTCTTATATTTCAGAAAACATTATATGTGAATTATCCATAGCACAAAATTTGCTTAAATATTGTATTTTTCATGTCATACTTATAAAGACAGTTAAAAAATAGGACAAAATATAAAATGTATAAAAATGGAAGTAAATTAAATTTGACTTTACTTATGCTATCTGAACCTAACACATAGTAGACAAATCATTTTTTTTTTTTACTTTTATGCATTTATATGCTAAAGGGGAGAGGAGAAACATTGCTTTAAATCTAGAGAGACTGAGTATATTATACGATGGAGTATAGAGGGTTGGACTGCTTTGACCACCATGTCATATTGGCAATTTTCAAAGGTGGTATGGAAATCTGAGCCTGAAGAAATGGTCCTGTAGAAATGCTATAAGTATTGCCCAGAAAAGCAGAAAGTGATGAAAAATAGCAGAGCAATGAATGCTGACCATTTTTAATCCCTTCATTGTGGATTTATTGGTCTTAGATTTATGACCTGGGAAAATTAATTTTATTGGTATTCTCTGTTAATATTTTTCCTTTTACTTCTAGCATATTATTTGTACACAGTAACACAAGATAACAGTTTGCAAATAGGATGTTAAAAAGCATAGAGAACTTAATTTGATTTACCTTTGAGATTTATTGCCTTGAAAAAAGAGGCATAGGAGAGAAATTCAAGAACTTCATTGTACAACAAATTGAATGAGACTGAGAGCTAAGATGTTAGAATATAAATTAGTCAATTAATATGTAATCTGGTTGTAAACAAACATTATGATGCTTATCTATGTTCATCTCTATTAAGGATAGATAATTTCTGCTTGAGAACTATGCCTACAAATTAAAAATACAGCATAAGCATTGTTCTATCTTTTCACAAATATGTATACATGTTGTTCCTACTATTTAAAATAATACTTCACTTATAGAGTCTGAGCTGCGGCTCTAATGGACAATCGAATTAAACTCCCATCACAAGACAAAAATGATCTTTCTATCCAGGGGCAGGCACCTGGGTGGCTCAGTGGGTTAAGCCTCTGCTTTCGGCTCAGGTCATGGTCTCAGGGTCCTGGGATTGAGCCTGGCGTAGGGCTCTCTGCTCGGCAGGGAGCCTGCTTCCCCCTCCCCCTCAACCTGCCTCTCTGCCTACTTGTGATCTCTATCAAATAAATAAATAAAAATCTTTTAAAAAAACGATCTTCCTATCCATTCATAACTGTAACACTCAATATCATTACTCACTATATATAGTGTGGGCTTCTAAGTTAGCTTTCTAGAAGCCTGAATTTAAAACAGTTATGTTGGTGTATATATGACTTTGTATATTTCATAAAAAATGTATAAATTTGCCAGTATCCCATAATCCAAATCTTAGGCGTAATTCACAAGAGTTAAAACTTAAAATCATGTGTGTAAAGAGGAATGCAAAGGAGTTGTAGGTTATTTTTCAGATCTAAGATAAAGCTTTTTGACCACACTTTAACTTGTGCTCTATTGTTATTTTTAAAGCATCACTGGTATGTAGTCTGTTTGAAAATATAAAGACTTTCTGCTAAAAGCTGAAACTACTGAAAGTAACAAAGGCCATGCAGAAAACTGTCTTTTTACTGCTGGACTGCTACCTTAGTTAGGGACTATTTTTTTTTTTTTTTTTCTATATCTTCCCATAGCTTTATTTAGCATTTTTCTTTTGTCGGTTGCTTGTTCATCTCCCCGCATTAATTTTTCTGATTGTTTGTTCATGTTTTCTAATAATATGAAGAGTATTTGTTTCTCTTTTTCTCTTTTTTTTTTTTTTTTTTTAAATTTTTTTATTTTTTCAGCATAACAGTATTCATTATTTTTGCACCACACCCAGTGCTCCATGCAATCTGTGCCCTCCACAATACCCACCACCTGGTGCCCCAACCTCCCACCCCCCACCCCTTCAAAATTCCCAGATCGTTTTTCAGAGTCCATAGTCTCTCATGGTTCACCTCCCCTTCCAATTTCCCTCAACTCCCCTCTCCATCTCCCCTTGTCCTCCATGCTATTTGTTATGCTCCACAAATAAGTGAAACCATATGATAATTGACTCTCTCTGCTTGACTTATTTCACTCAGCATAATCTCTTCCAGTCCCGTCCATGTTGCTACAAAACTTGGGTATTCATCCTTTCTTTCTTTCTTTCTTTCTTTTTTTTTTTTTTACAGCTTTATAAACATATATTTTTATCCCCAGGGGTACAGGTATGCGAATCGCCAGGTTTACACACTTCACAACCATAGCACATACCCTCCCCAATATCCATAACCCCACGCCCTCTCCCAACCCCCTCCCCCCATCAACCCTCAGTTTGTTTTGTGAGATTAAGAGTCACTTATGGTTTGTCTCCCTCCCAATCCCATCTTGTTTCATTTACTCTTCTCCTACCCCCTCAACCCCCCATGTTGCATCTCCTCTCCCTCATATCAGGGAGATCATATGATAGTTGTCTTTCTCCGATTGACTTATTTCGCTAAGCATGATACCCTCTAGTTCCATCCACGTCGTCGCAAATGGCAAGATTTCATTTCTTTTGATGGCTGCATAGTATTCCATTGTGTATATATACCACATCTTCTTTATCCATTCGTCTGTAGATGGACATCTAGGTTCTTTCCATAGTTTGGCTATTGTAGACATTGCTGCTATAAACATTCGGGTGCATGTACCCCTTCGGATCACTATGTTTGTATCTTTAGGGTAAATACCCAGCAGTGCAATTGCAGGGTCATAGGGTAGTTCTATTTTCAACATTTTGAGGAACCTCCATGCTGTTTTCCAGAGTGGTTGCACCAGCTTGCATTCCCACCAACAGTGTAGGAGGGTTCCCCTTTCTCCGCATCCTCGCCAGCATCTGTCATTTCCTGACTTGTTAATTTTAGCCATTCTGACTGGTGTGAGGTGATATCTCATGGTGGTTTTGATTTGTATTTCCCTGATGCCGAGTGATGTGGAGCACTTTTTCATGTGTCTGTTGGCCATCTGGATGTCTTCTTTGCAGAAATGTCTGTTCATGTCCTCTGCCCATTTCTTGATTGGATTATTTGTTCTTTGGGTGTTGAGTTTGCTAAGTTCTTTATAGATTTTGGACACTAGCCCTTTATCTGATATGTCATTTGCAAATATCTTCTCCCATTCTGTCAGTTGTCTTTTGGTTTTGTTCACTGTTTCCTTTGCTGTGCAAAAGCTTTTGATCTTGATAAAATCCCAAAAGTTCATTTTTGCCCTTGCTTCCCTTGCCTTTGGTGATGTTCCTAGGAAGATGTTGCTGTGGCTGAGGTCGAAGAGGTTGCTGCCTGTGTTCTCCTCGAGGATTTTGATGGATTCCTTTCTCACATTGAGATCCTTCATCCATTTTGAGTCTATTTTCGTGTGTGGTGTAAGGAAATGATCCAATTTCATTTTTCTGCATGTGGCTGTCCAATTTTCCCAACACCATTTATTGAAGAGGCTGTCTTTGTTCCATTGGACATTCTTTCCTGCTTTGTCGAAGATGAGTTGACCATAGAGTTGAGGGTCCATTTCTGGGCTCTCTATTCTGTTCCATTGATCTATGTGTCTGTTTTTGTGCCAGTACCATGCTGTCTTGATGATGACAGCTTTGTAATAGAGCTTGAAGTCCGGAATTGTGATGCCACCAACTTTGGCTTTCTTTTTCAATATTCCTTTGGCTATTCGAGGTCTTTTCTGGTTCCATATAAATTTTAGGATTCTTTGTTCCATTTCTTTGAAAAAAATGGATGTTACTTTGATAGGAATTGCATTAAATGTGTAGATTGCTTTAGGTAGCATAGACATTTTCACAATATTTATTCTTCCAATCCAGGAGCATGGAACATTTTTCCATTTCTTTGTGTCTTCCTCAATTTCTTTCATGAGTACTTTATAGTTTTCTGAGTATAGATTCTTAGTCTCTTTGGTTAGGTTTATTCCTAAGTATCTTATAGTTTTGGGTGCAATTGTAAATGGGATGGACTCCTTAATTTCTCTTTCTTCTGTCTTGTTGTTGGTGTAGAGAAATGCAACTGATTTCTGTGCATTGATTTTATATCCTGACACTTGACTGAATTCCTGAACAAGTTCTAGCAGTTTTGGAGTGGAGTCTTTTGGGTTTTCCACATAGAGTATCATATCATCTGCGAAGAGTGATAGTTTGACTTCTTCTTTGCCAATTTGGATGCCTTTAATTTCCTTTTGTTGTCTGATTGCTGAGGCTAGGACTTCTAGTACTATGTTGAATAGCAGTGGTGATAACGGACATCCCTGCCGTGTTCCTGACCTTAGCGGAAAAGCTTTCAGTTTTTCTCCATTGAGAATGATATTTGCGGTGGGTTTTTCATAGATGGCTTTGATAATATTGAGGTATGTGCCGTCTATCCCTACACTTTGAAGAGTTTTGATCAGGAAGGGATGCTGTACTTTGTCAAATGCTTTTTCAGCATCTATGGAGAGTATCATATGGTTCTTGTTCTTTCTTTTATTAATGTGTTGTATCACATTGATTGATTTGCGGATGTTGAACCAGCCTTGCAGCCCTGGAATAAATCCCACTTGGTCGTGGTGAATAATCCTTTTAATGTACTGTTGAATCCTATTGGCTAGTATTTTGGCGAGAATTTTTGCATCTGTGTTCATCAAGGATATTGGTCTGTAGTTCTCTTTTTTGTTGGGATCCTTGTCTGGTTTTGGGATCAAGGTGATGCTGGCCTCATAAAATGAGTTTGGAAGTTTTCCTTCTATTTCTATTTTGTGGAACAGTTTCAGGAGAATAGGAATTAGTTCTTCTTTAAATGTTTGGTAGAATTCCCCCGGGAAGCCGTCTGGCCCTGGGCTTTTGTTTGTTTGGAGATTTTTGATGACTGTTTCAATCTCCTTACTGCTTATGGGTCTGTTCAGGCTTTCTATTTCTTCCTGGTTCAGTTGTGGTAGTTTATATGTCTCTAGGAATGCATCCATTTCTTCCAGATTGTCAAATTTGTTGGCGTAGAGTTGCTCATAGTATGTTCTTATTATTGTCTGTATTTCTTTGGTGTTCGTTGTGATCTCTCCTCTTTCATTCATGATTTTATTTATTTGGGTCCTTTCTCTTTTCTTTTTGATAAGTCTGGCCAGGGGTTTATCAATCTTATTAATTCTTTCAAAGAACCAGCTCCTCGTTTCGTTGATTTGTTCTATTGTTTTTTTGGTTTCTATTTCATTGATTTCTGCTCTGATCTTTATGATTTCTCTTCTCCTGCTGGGTTTAGGGTTTCTTTCTTGTTCTTTCTCCAACTCCTTTAGGTGTAGGGTTAGGTTGTGTACCTGAGATCTTTCTTGTTTCTTGAGAAAGGCTTGTACCGCTATATATTTTCCTCTCAGGACTGCCTTTGTTGTGTCCCACAGATTTTGAACCGTTGTGTTTTCATTATCATTTGTTTCCATAAATTTTTTCAATTCTTCTTTAATTTCCTGGTTGACCCATTCATTCTTTAGAAGGATGCTGTTTAGTCTCCATGTATTTGGGTTCTTTCCAAATTTCCTCTTGTGATTGAGTTCTAGCTTTAGAGCATTGTGGTCTGAAAATATGCAGGGAATGATCCCAATCTTTTGATACCGGTTGAGACTTGATTTAGGACCAAGAATGTGATCTATTCTGGAGAATGTTCCATGTGCACTAGAGAAGAATGTGTATTCTGTTGCTTTGGGATGAAATGTTCTGAATATATCTGTGATGTCCATCTGGTCCAGTGTGTCATTTAAGGCCTTGATTTCCTTGTTGATCTTTTGCTTGGATGATCTGTCCATTTCAGTGAGGGGAGTGTTAAAATCCCCTACTATTATTGTATTCTTGTCGATGTGTTTCTTTGATTTTGTTATTAATTGGTTTATATAGTTGGCTGCTCCCACGTTAGGGGCATAGATATTTAAAATTGTTAGATCTTCTTGTTGGACAGTTCCTTTGAGTATGATATAGTGTCCTTCCTCATCTCTTATTATAGTCTTTGGCTTAAAATCTAATTGATCTGATATAAGGATTGCCACTCCTGCTTTCTTCTGATGTCCATTAGCATGGTAAATTCTTTTCCACCCCCTCACTTTAAACCTGGAGGTGTCTTCGGGTTTAAGATGAGTTTCTTGTAGGCAACATATAGATGGTTTTTGTTTTTTTATCCATTCTGATACCCTGTGTCTTTTGATTGGGGCATTTAGCCCATTAACATTCAGGGTAAGTATTGAGAGATATGAATTTAGTGCCATTGTATTGCCTGTAAGGTGACTGTTATTGTATATTGTCTCTGTTTCTTTCTGATCTACTACTTTGAGGGTCTCTCTTTGCTTAGAGGACCCCTTTCAATATTTCCTGTAGAGCTGGTTTGGTGTTTGCAAATTCTTTCAGTTTTTGTTTGTCCTGGAAGCTTTTAATCTCTCCGTCTATTTTCAATGATAGCCTAGCTGGATATAGTATTCTTGGCTGCATGTTTTTCTCATTTAGTACTCTGAATATATCATGCCAGCTCTTTCTGGCCTGCCAGGTCTCTGTAGATAAGTCTGCTGCCAATCTAATATTTTTACCATTGTACGTTACAGACTTCTTTTCCCGGGCTGCTTTCAGGATCTTTTCTTTGTCACTAAGACTTGTCAATTTTACTATTAGGTGACGGGATGTGGACCTATTCGTATTGATTTTGAGGGGGGTTCTCTGAACCTCCTGAATTTGGATGCTTGTTCCCTTTGCCATATTGGGGAAATTCTCTCTAATAATTCTCTCCAATATACCTTCTGCTCCCCTCTCTGTTTCCTCTTCTTCTGGAATCCCAATTATTCTAATGTTGTTTCGTCTTATGGTGTCACTTATCTCTCGAATTCTCCCCTCGTGGTCCAGTAGCTGTTTGTCCCTCTTTTGCTCAGCTTCTTTATTCTCTGTCATTTGGTCTTCTATATCGCTAATTCTTTCTTCTGCCTCATTTATCCTAGCAGTGAGAGCCTCCATTTTTGATTGCACCTCATTAATAGCTTTTTTGATTTCAACTTGGTTAGATTTTAGTTCTTTTATTTCTCCAGAAAGGGCTTTTATATCTCCTGAGAGGGTTGCTTTAATATCTTCCATGCCTTTTTCAAGCCCGGCTAGAACCTTGAGAATCGTCATTCTGAACTCTATATCTGACATATTACCAATCTCTGTATTGATTAGGTCCCTAGCCTTTGGTACTGCCTCTTGTTCTTTTTTTTGTTGTGAATTTTTCCGCCTTGTCATTTTGTCCAGATAAGAGTTTATGAAGGAGCAAGTAAAATACTAAAAGGGTGGCAACAACCCCAGGAAAATATGCTTTAGCGAAATCAGAAGAGATCCCGAATTGTGAGGGGGGAGAAAGGGGAAAAAAGGGGTTCAGAAAGAAAGAAAAAAAAAAAAAAAAGAAACTATTAAAAAAAAGAAAGCCGATAAAGAAAAAATATAAAAAGAGGAAAAAATATATATATATTAGATAAACTATTTAAAAAACGTTAAAAAAAGAAAACGGTAAAAGTTAAAAAAAATTCAGCAGAAGAAGAGAAAAAGAAAAAAAAAATTGAAAAAGAAAAAAAAATTAAATTAACTGCAAGGCTAAAAAATCATGGGGAGAAAGCCATGAGTTCTGTGCTTTGCTTTCTTCTCCTCTGGAATTCCGCCGCTCTCCTTGGTAGGTGAACTTGGTCCTGGCTGGGTTTCCCATTGATCTTCTGGGGGAGGGGCCGTTGTAGTGATTCTCAAGCGTCTTTGCCCCAGGCGGAGTTGCACCGCCCTTACCCGGGGCCGCGCTGTGTAATCCGCTGGGGTTCGCTTTCGGGAGCTTTTGTTCCCTGAGCGCTTTCCGTAGAGTCCGGAGGACGGGAATAAAGATGGCGGCCTCCCGGTCTCCGGCCCGGAGGAGCCGAGCGCCCGGGGCCCCACTCCTCAGTGCGCCCTCAGAGAACAGCGCCCAAAGACTCCCGCCACCCTGGCCTCCGGCCACGCTCCGAGCTGACCGAGCCTGAGACCGGTTCAAGGCAACCCCGAGCTGAGAGTCACTCCTCGGCTCTGTCTCTGCAGCCGGCTTCCCCGTTCTAATACCGGTAAGCTCTGCGACACTCAGACACCCCCGATCCTTCTGCGACCCTGCGGGACCTGAGGCCGCGCTGACCGGGCCTGGGCTTCCAGTTAAGCCTCTGGAGCGATGTCCCTCAGCGGAACAGACTTTTAAAAGTCCTGATTTTGCTCCGTTGCTCCGCCGCTCGCCGGGAGCCGGCCCCTCCCCCCGCGGTCTATCTTCCCGTCGCTTTGGATTCACTTCTCCGCCAGTCCTACCTTGCAGAAAGTGGTTGATTTTCTGTTTCTGGAATTGCTGTTCTTCTTCTCTTCAATTTCCCGTTGGATTTGTAGGTGTTTACAATCTTTAGATAAGCTATTTAGCTGATCTCCCGCTACCCGAAGTAGTCTCAGCCTGCTACTTCTCCGCCATCTTGACTCCTCCCCTAGTTAGGGACTATTAATTTGAAATGATTTAACACAGTGTGAAAACTATTACATTTATAAAACATCAAGCCTGATTCCTTCGTAAAAAGTCTCACCGGTCTCAGATTTTAAATATAAATTATTCAATAGCTACTTCTTTTTTGTACTTTTTAAGTGATTATGTGCTATAAATATGAGATGTTTTTAAAATAAAAAATTCACAGGGGACTACAGCTGCCAACTAAGATGGAGTAGAGTAACACGATTTACACTTTCATATGAAAACAAAACAACTTTCTCTCTATATATATATTTCAATTATTGGAAACCAGATAACATAGGACAGTGATCTCATCCTAATCCCTCTTGCCTACTTCTAGCTCTGATTTTATCCTAAATTTTGAAATGGAAAAACTAATTCTACAGGCACCTACTTTATCTGTCAGTCTTCCATGGTTAACACGGTTCCTAAGAATACATAGAGAGCCCAAGAGTAAGGAATTATGGAGAAAATAACATTAATTGAAATGTAATTCTGCTCAGGCTGTTAAGATGAAGATGTCAGGCACAGGTTTGGGTGCTAGTTGGGGGGTCTGAGCTTTGAGCAGATCACATGGTCAAATGGTTGTTCGGTAGATTTTTCTGGTCATTTTTATCATTTGATATCTGTTCTAAATTATTCTTTGTTCTAAATCTATCATCTCTTATTATGCTCCTTGATAGTGTCAACAGAAAGCAAAACTTCCTTATGATTTGATAACCATATTTTATTTTGGTAACTGTGACTAGGATACCCAAGCAGCAAAAAAGTAGAGGTAGATGAACTATTTTTTAGTATAGTTGGCCAAAGTCCGAGTGAACTACTATAGTTGCCTAAGGGAAATTGTGCTTAATAAAGAGCTGTTCCAAATTGGTGCTAATTATCATCATTTACATTTTCATAGATAATAACCAAGGACAAAAAGGATACGATTAATGATATTTTCGTCTCTTTTATGGAGATGAGACTTATCGAAGATTAAATAAATATATGTTAAATAGCCAAAAAATAGGATTTGATTTTCAGAATCTTCAACCTATGATTCAAGAATTATTTGATCCTAGAAAAGACAGTAAATTTATATGGTGGGAGAATTGATAACTTGATCAAATTTAATTTGATTGATAACTTGATTAAATTCAATGGGGTGGATAAGATCATATGGCTATTTTCAAATGCTAATATAATTCAAATCAATAATACATTTTAAAAATAAAATTTAACAAATTTTAAATTTAATTTACTTAAAAATAAAATTTATTTAAAAATAAAATTTAGAAAAAAAAAACTATAAAATTTAGGTGTTCTAAATCCAAAAGATTTAAACTAAGAAAAGGGAAACTATCTGTGGTTACAAGCACAGTGTTTTGATATGCTCAGATTTTAAATATTTATTTAAAATGATGTAAGAAGTCTTATATAACCATAATAAAATAAAAATATCCCATAAGAAATAGAACCTATAAGAATAAAACCTATAGATCGTAAAGTAGATATTAATGAATGCTTTTCAGGCTATTTTCACAAGAACAAGAAAGAATTCTTATTTGGAATAAACAATGTAAAATTAAAAAGAAGGAGAGAAAGAACACAAAATTACTACTTTTGTTTTTTGGGTTTTTTTGGCTATTTGCTTTCTTAGTGGAAAATGTGTACAGATTATTATGGTAATTACATTGGAGAACACCAAGAAATATCAGATATTGAAGACAGGAATGTTGCATTGCTGTTGGTAATCTCTTAGATATAATAGACATTGGACAATATACTCGAAGGTTGAATATTCATAGATGTTGATAATGTTTTTTTTAAAAAAAAGGAAAAAGTAAACTGAAGATCAAGAGTTCAGTCCTTGGCAGTATCTATGAATAACTTACTAAAATTAATCACTTATAAGTTATTTCAAAGAAAAATTAATCTCTGCCTTTATTAAGAACATTTCTCTGAAAGATGTATTTCCTTTTTTAAAAAAAATGTTTAACTTGGTTAATATCACTGTACCTGTAAACCAAAACATAGTTTTTTGGCCTCTGCTGCTGTAGACTAACTTTATCAAAATAAGAGTGGTTAAGTGCAAGTTTAATAGGAGCAAAGATAGTACGACTTTAACAGTTAGATAAAGAATTTCCAGCAGCTTGATTATAGCAGCAACAAAAAAAAGTCAAATAGAAGAACAAAGATAACAAAAGGAAAACCTCATGGATTACAACTTCCATTAGGGCCAGGCAACAGGGGATTTCACTTTCAGTTAGGACGTGAAAAGACCTGCACGGCCTTCACTTCTGTAGTATCACAAAGGGAAATCTAATTAAAATAGAAAATCATACTTATCTATGAGACTACTAAAGAGCAATGGATGCAAGAAAGGCCTGATGAGCTGACTGCCAGAAAGAGGACCAAGTCATATATGAATAGTGACCCAGCCACTAGGTCTGGTTCAGGCAGCAGTAGGAGGAAGTCTGCCAAAAAATATAATTGACCCCCTGGGGTCAGGCCAGGTAGGCTATTGGTTAAAATAGGGGCAGGCAGGAACACTTACAGTCTTGAATACAGTCAAAATGAGAGAATAGTTTGCTTGGCCCAACAATTGTCTGTATGGTCCAACACCATTACTAGTTTTGCTGAGAAAAGTACAGTGAAGGAAGGGCTGAAAAGTTGAGCAAAGCAAAACACAACAATCAATCAGTCTAATGCTAAGTACTTTAATATCAGAGTCCCCAAGGATAGAAAAACAAAACAGGACAGAATACGTTTAGAGAAATGGTGGTTAAATAGTTTCCAAGTTTCATGAGAGACATTAATTCACACATTTAAGATATTCAGCAAATTCCAAACAGGATAATGCAAGAAAATCATACTAAGTTTCATTGTAGTAATACTACTGAAAATTCATGATAAATTCCAGAAGCTTTCAGAGAAAAACGTCCCATTATGCACAGAAAAACAGTTAAATATGATGGCTGACTTCTTATTATGAACAAAGTATGCCAGAAGGTATGGAATGATAGCTTTAAAGTCTTTTTAAAAAACAAAGAAACAAAACAAAACAAAAAAACAACAAACAAAACCCCTCCAAAAAACAAACAAAAAAGGCAACTATAAATATAGCTTTATAGGCAGCAAAAATAACCTTCTAAAGTAAAGGCTAAATAAAGACCTTTTCCAGTTAAACAGAACACAATAGAACTTGTGGTGGCCAAAAGTTCTATATTGTAAGAAATGCTAAAAGCAGGGCATCTGGTGACTTGATTAAGTATCTGTTTTCAGCTCAGGCCATTATACCGAGTCCTGGGATTTGGGCCCCAGCACAGGCTCCATGCTCAGCAGGGAGTCCGCTTTTCCCTCCTCTTCTGCAATTACCCCCCACAACTTGTGTGTGCTCTCTCTCTCAAATAAATCAATACGATCTTTAAAAAAATGCTTAAGACAATTTTTTGGTCTAATAAAAAAGAAATTGGAGGGGTCGCTTGGGTGGCTGAGTTGGTTAAGCAACTGCCTTCACCTCAGGTCATGATCCCAGAGTGCTGGGATCGAGTACCACATGGAGTTCCCAGCTCCACGGGGAGACTGCTTCTCCCTCTGATCTTCTCCCCTCTCATTCTCTCTCACTCTCTTTCTCTCAAATAAAATCTTAAAAAAAAAAAAAAAAGAAAAGAAAAAGAAAAAGAAAAAAATTATAAAAGAAATTGGAAAGGTAAATCTATAGGAAGCACTGAAGAGCAGTATAAATGATAAGTATGTATGTATGTATGTATGTATTTATTTATTTATTTGACAGAGATCACAAGTAGGCAGAGAGGCAGGCAGAGAGAGAAGGGGAAGCAGGATCCCCGCTAAGCAGAGGCCCAATACAGGGCTTGATCCCAGGACAACCAGGATCATGACCTGAGCTGAACGCAGAGGCTTTATCCCACTGAGCCACAAGGGACCCCAAGTAAGTATTTTTAAAAGACTTTTATCTGTAAGTTGGTGTAGCCACTCTGGAAAACAGTATGGAGGGTCCTCAAAAAATTGAAAATAGAGTTATCTTACAACCCAGCAATTGCACTACTGGGTATTTACCCTAAAGATATAAATGTAGTGATCCAAAGGGGCACCTGCATTCCAATATATATAGCAACAATGTCCACAATAGCCAAACTATGGAAAGAGTCCAGATGTCCATCAACAGATGAATGGATAAAGACGATGTGGTATGTGTATATATATATCTAGATATCTAGATACATATAGATATACACACAATGCTGTACTACTCAGCCATCAAAAAAAAAATTAAATCTTGCCATTTGCAATGACGTGGATGGAACTAGAGGCTATTACACTAAGTGAAATAAGTCAATCAGAGAAAGACAATTATCATATGAGCTCACTGATATGAAGAATGTGAGAAACAATACAAAGGATCATAATGGAAGGGAGTGAAAAACGGAACAAGGCGAAACCAGAGAGGAAGACAAACCATAGGAGATTCTTAATCTCAGGAGACAAACTGAGGGTTGCTGGAGGTGGCTGGTGATGGACACTGGGGAGGGAATGTGCTATGCTGAGTGCTGTGAATTGTGTAAGACTGATGAATCAAAGACCTGTACCCCTGAAACAAATAATACATTATATGTTAATTTAAAAAATTAACATAAAAAGACTTTTTCTTTCTTAATTTCTTTTTTTTTTTAAAGATTTTATTTATTTATTTGTCAGAGAGATATCACAAGCAGGCAGAGAGGCAGGCAGAGAGAGAGGAGGAAGCAGGCTCCCTGCTGAGCAGAGAGCCCGATGTGGGGCTCGATCCCAGGACCCTGAGATCATTTTGAGCCGAAGGCAGCGGCTTAACCCACTGAGCCACCCAGGCGCCCCTTCTTTCTTAATTTCTTTAAAATACAAATTGTCTTTAAAGCACAAACAGTAACATTTGTTGTGGGGTTTCTATCATAAATAATGATAAATGGCATCATAACAATTGCATAAAAAGATAGCAGTAGAGTATCGTGGAACATTACTTTTGTAACCCTCTTGTTATACCTAAACTGGAATATTTTAAATTTTAACTCCAGTATAGTTAATATACAGTGTTATATTAGTTTCAGGTATATAAAATAGCGATTCAACAATTCTATATATTACTCAGTGCTCATCATGATAAATGTACTTTTAATCCCTATCACCTATTTTACCTATCCCCTACTCACCTCCCCTCTGGTACCCATGTTTTCTCTCTATAGTTAGGAGTCGCTCTATAGTTTTCTGGCTTGCTTCTTTTTATTTTTTCCCCTTTGTTCATGTGTTTTGTTTCTTAAATTCCACACATGAGTG
This sequence comes from Lutra lutra, assembly GCF_902655055.1. Classification (NCBI taxonomy): domain Eukaryota; kingdom Metazoa; phylum Chordata; class Mammalia; order Carnivora; family Mustelidae; genus Lutra; species Lutra lutra. The sequence continues at coordinate 64,063,664 of NC_062280.1, forward strand.
AAATCATAAGTTATCTTTTTCTACTGATTTATTTCACTTAACATAATACTCTCTAGCTCTATTCATGTTGTTGCGAATGGCAAGATTTTGTTCTTTTTTATGGCTGAGCAATATTCCATTATATATATCACTTCTTCCTTAGCTGTTCATCTATTAACAGATAATTCCATAATTTGGCTATTTTAAGTAATACTGCAGTAGACATAGGAGTGCGTATATCTTTTCAAATTAATATTTTCATATTCTTTGAGTAAATAACTAGTAGTGAAATTATTGGATCGTAAAATAATTTTATTTTTAATTTTCTGAGGAACTTCCCCTGTTTTCCACAGTGGCTGCACCAGTTTGCCTTCCCACCAGTGGTGCACAAGTGTTCCTTTTTCTCCACATCCTTGTGAACACTTGTTTCTTTTGTTTTTTACTTTAGCCATTCTGATAGGTGTGAGGTGATATCTCATTGTGGTTTTGATTTGCATTTCCCTGATGAGTAGGGTGTTGAACATCTTTTCCTGTGTCTGCTGGCTGTCTATATGTCTTCTTTGGAGAAATGTCTGTTCATGTCTTCTGCACTTCTTTAATTGGATTATTTGTTTTTTGTGCATTGAGTTGTATAAGTTCTTTATATATTTTGGATACTAACCCTTTATCAGACATGCCACTTGCAAGTATCTTCTCTCATTCAGTAGGCCATCTTTTAATTTTGCTCATTGTTCTCTTTGCTGTGCAGAAGCTATTTACTTTGATGCAGTTCCAATAGTTTATTTTTGTTTTTGTTTCCCTTGCTTCAGGAGACATATCTAGAATAATTTTTCTATGGCTGATGTTAGTGAAATGATGGCCTATGCTCCCTTCTAGGATTTTTATGGTTTTAAGTCTTCCATTTAGGTCTTTAATCAATTTTGAGTTTATTTTTATGAATGGTATAGGAAAATGGTCCAGTTTTTCTCTTGCATGTAGCTGTCCAGTTTTCCCAACACAACTTTTTGAAGAGACTGTCTTTTCCATTGAATACTCTTCCTCTTTGTCAAAGATTAATTGACCATATAAGTGTGGGTTAATTTCTGGGCTCTTTATTTTGTTCCATTGACCTAGGTGTCTATTTTTGTGCCAGTCCCATACTGTTTTGATTAATAGAACTTTGTAGTGTATCTTGCAATTTAGGATTGTGATACCTTCAGTTTTGTTCTTCTTTTTCAAGATTGCTGTGGCTATTCAAGGTCTTTTGTGTCTCCATACAAATTTTGGGATTTTTATTTTAGTTCTATGAAAAATGATACTGGTATTTTGATAGAGATAACATTAAATCTGTAGATTTTTTTGGGTAATATGAACATTTTAGCAATATTTGTTCTTCCAGTCCATGAACATGAAATATCTTTTGATTTGTTCTTGTTGTCCTCAATTTCTTTTATCCGTGTTTTATAGTTTTTAGAAAACAGGTCTTTCACCTCCTTGGCTAAGTTTATTTCTAGTTATATTATTATTTTTGGTTCAGTTGTAAATGGGATTTTGTTTTCATTTTCTTGCTGCTACTTCATTATTAGTGTATAGAACCAATTTTGTGTAGTGTGTAGCAACCAATTTTGTATCCTGTGACCTTATGGAATTCATTTATCTGTTCTAATAGATTGTTGGTAGAGTTTTTATTTGTGGTTTTCGATGTATAATATCGTGTCATTTGCAAATAGTGAATGCTTTACTTCTTCCTTACCAATTTGGAGGCACTTTTTGTCTTTTTCTTGTCTGACTGCTGTTGTTAGGACTTCCAGTACTATGTTGAATAAAAATGGTGAAAGTGGACATCTTTGTATTGTTCCTGATCTGAGGGGGAAAGTTCTCAGTTTTTCACCATTGTGTATGATATTAGCTGTGGGTTTTTCATATATCACCTTTATTGTGTTGAGGTATGTTCCTTCTAAGCCTATTTTGCTATTTTTTTTTTAAAGATTTTATTTATTTATTTATTTGACAGAGAGAAATCACAAGTAGGCAGAGAGGCAGGCCGAGAGAGAGGAGGAAGCAGGCTCCCCGCTGAGCAGAAAGCCCGATGCGGGGCTCGAACCCAGGACCTGGGATCATGACCTGAGCCGAAGGCAGCGGCTTAACCCACTGAGCCACCCAGGCGCCCCCTATTTTTTTTTTAAACCAGTAAAGAAACACCTGCTTTCCTTAACACAACAGCAAGAGAAAGGTTTTCCAAGTTCTCAGAAGGAAAATAACATGAGCAGGCATCACCTGCTACATGTTACAAGATTCAGTGCCCCCGCTGATTGTTCCGCGGCTACCCCCCAACCCAGCAGACGTCTCCTCCATGAGGGCTGCTGCTATCAGGGCTGCTGCCAAGAACAGGTTTCTCACTGTGGTAGCTTCACAGTTAATTCATCAAACAGAAGACTGAGATGGTATTATTCCTGTTTCAGAAACTCTTGGTGTCAAAAAAGGAAGAAGCAGCAGCTCTTGGTGTAGAGAGAACATAGCAATTTGGAATACACACTTGTTTGTTGAATTCAAGAAAAACTATGAACCAATCTATCCATTTTTCTCTGCTCTGGTCTGCCAAGAGTGTTGTGTAAAGATTCCTCTTCCATCCCTATCACATGTCAGGGTAAGAGGAGGAAAGGTGGAGAGGGCCCCGTGGAGGAGCTCTGTCCTTCCTCTGCGCTGGTGGTGATCGCCATCTTTTCTGACAGCTGCAGCATCTAGAGGGGGGTGAGGGAGGAGGCCACCCACCAATGGCCTCTTCTTGAAGCCGTACCTTTTGCATTCATAGAAGAGAACAGTCATAAAGCTCCCCAAATTGACAAAATTTGGGCAACCATCTCTATCCTTCGCCTGGATGGTGCACTCCTTACAGTAATAGGCATCCGAGACCCCAGGGCATCCCCAGATCACACAGCGCCCTGGTAAAAGCCATAATTACACTCATCACATATGCATACCAGAGTGCAGGGACGCAGGTAGGAGTCACAGATCACACGTTTGCCATCACATTTTTCACATAGTCTTTTGATGGCAACACCAGCCTGCTTGCCATAATTCCAGCACAAGCTTTGCTAATGGTTTTTATCATGAATGGATGTTGTACTTTGTCAAATATTTTTTCTGCATCTATTGAAATAATCAAATGGCTTTAATCCTTTCTCTTGTTGAGATGATGTATCACACTGATTGATTTGCAAATATTAAACCATCCTGGCAACATAGGAATAAATTCCGCTTGATTTTGGTGAATAGTTTTTTATAATATGTTGTTGGATTTTGTTTGTTAATATTTTGTTGCAGATTTGTACATCGCATTTATGAGAAATATTGGCCTGCAGTTTTCTTTTTTTATAATATCTTTATCTGGTTTTGGTATCAGGGTAATACCAGCCTCATTAAATGAATTCGGAAGTTTTCCTTCTTCTATTTTTTGGAATAGTTTAAGAAAAATAAGTTTTAATTCTTTAAATGATTGGTAGAATTGATCTTTGAATCTGTCTGGTCTTGGACTTTTGTTTTTTGGGGGTTTTTTGATTACTGATTCAATTTCATTGCTGGTAATTTGCCTGTTGAAATTTTCTATTTCTTCCTGAATCAGTTTTCAGAGGTTATATGTTTTTAGGAAGTTATCCAGTCCTTCCAGGTTGTCTAATTTGTTGGCATGCAGTTTTTCATTATATTCTCTTATAATCCTTTCTATTTCTGTACTTCTGTGGTGTTGGTTATTATTTCTCCTGTTTCATTTCTGACTTTATTTATATGAGTCCTCTTTTTTTATATGAGTTTCCCTTTCTTTTTTCTGTTTTTTTTTTCTTTCCATTCCTTTCCTCTTTCTTTCTTTTCTTTTTTTCTTCCTTGTATTTCTAAAGGCTTACCAATTTTGTTGATCTTTTCACAGAACCAACTCAACTCCTGGTTTCATTGATCTGTTTTCTTGTGGGATTTTTGTTGTTGTTTCGTTTTGTTTTGTTTTTTTAGTTTCCTTATTTATTTCTGCTCTAATCCTTCCTCCTACTGGTTTTAGATTTTGTTTATTCTTTTTCTAACTTCTTTAGATATAAGGTTAAGTTGTTTATTTGAGGTTTTTCTTGCTTCTTGAGTTAGGCCTGCATTGTGTGTGTGTGTGTGTGTGTTTAAGATTTTATTTATTTGACAAAGATCACAAGTAGGCAGGGAAGCAGGCAGAGAGAGCGGAGGAAGCAGGCTGTCCTTGGAGCAGAGATCTGGATGAGGGGCTCGATCCAGGACCCTGGGATCATGACCTGAGCTGAAGACAGAGGCTTTAACCCACTGAGCCACCCAGGTGCCCCTAGGCCTGCATTGTTATAAACTTCCCTCTTAGAACAGTTTTTGCTGAATCCCAAAGATTTTAGACCATCGTGTTTTCATTTTAATTTGTCTACATGTATTTTTTTATTTCCTCTTTGATTTCTTGATTGGCCTATTCTTTGTTTACTGGAATGTTACTTAACTTTTGTGTATTTATTTTTTTTCTAGTTGTTTGTTTTGTGGTTGATTTTTAGTTTCATAGCATTGTGGCAGGAAAAGATGCGTGGTATGACTTAAATAATTTGCATTTGTTGAGACTTCTTTTGTGGCCCAATATGTGATCTGTTCTGGAGAATCTTTCATGTGCACTTGAAAAAATGTGTATTCTGCTGTTTTAGAATGGAATGTTTCGAATATATCTATGAGATCCATCTGGTCCAGTGTGTTATTCAAAGCCATTTTCTCCTTGTTGATTTTCTAAACTGTGTAATATTAATTCAAGGAAGATTGTGATAAGTTAAGAATACTATTTTAGTTCTTAGAACAACTACTAAAACATTAAAACAGGAGTATTCATAAAAAATGACAGAGGGAATAAAATGAGATGCCAAAAGGATTCTTTTGAAAGTACTCAGTTAATCCAAACAGAGAGAAAAAGAGGATAAAAAGAGCAAAGAACAGAGGAGAAAATAGAAAACATTTAGTAACCAATCATTTAATTATATTAATTTTTTATTAACACGTAATGCTTTATTTGTTTCAGGGGTACAGGTCTGTGATTCATCAGTCTTAAACAATTCACAGCACTCACTATAGCATATACCCTCTCCAGTGTCCATCACCCAGCCACCGTCCTCCCCACCACTCCCCCACTCCAGCAACCCTCAGTTTGTTTCCTGAGATTAAGAATTTTAAAGGATTAAATATTCCAGTGAATAGATAGAGATGGACAGAATAGACTGAAAACAAAATAAAAACACAATTCAATTATTTGATGTTCACAAGAGCTGCATTTTAATTTTTATTATATTTGCTTTATTTTTAAATTTTGAAATGATTATGAGACTTGTACAGAGAATTCCCAAATATCTAGATTCATTGATTGCCCACACCTTGCCACACAGCAACTCTGTGAAGAAATAAATCCTCTTGAGTCATCAAGGCTCAGAGAGGTTAAATGATTTCCCTCAGGCTTCACATCTGGTATGCTTGTATTGGTGCTACAATATAAACTGAGGCAGTCTTAAGTCCAGAACATATGTTCTTAAATATTATGTTTTATTTCTAGCAATGTGTATAAATGCAGTTGGTAACTGTTGGTGTCAATATTCAAAGGTAAGCCAAGCTGGCTTCATAATATCATTTTGCATCTCAATACAAAATAGTTATCTATAAATAGTTGGTTTAAAGTCCAATGTGATGTTTTCTAGAGTAGTAGCCTTATCACGGGGTTGTTCAAGGTTACAGCTAAATGACAGTATTTCAGGAATTGTATATAGAGGGATCCTGCCTTGGATAGAACATCAAATAAAATGGAAGAAAAGGCCCCTTCAGATTCTGAGAATCTATTATCTGCTATTTTATTGAAATACTCACAATTTCAGTTTTCAAGTTGCTCTTCCTTTCCAGCCCCAAAAGCATACTGTACCTTCTAGAGGTCATCTTTATTTATCAATAGATTTTCATTGTATTCATAATTGCCTTAGGAATTAAAGTACTCTCCAGATATAAAGAAAAATCTTCATAATCTTAAATAGGAGGGAATTATCATATCTTATTAAAACATAAACTTCATTAAAATTTTCAAGCTTCATTAAACTGGGTTAAGCCTCATTAAATGAGGCTTAGTGTCTTTTGCCTTCTTAAACCAGGCTGGGAATAACTAAACTTTTTGAAATCCTTATTATGCTTTTAGGCTCAAAAGACTAGATAAGTCTGGTTAAGCATCAAAAGCTAATTAACCTGGGATCATTTAACATCTTTTCTTTATGGTTGACAGAACACTTAAATTGTTAAATCAATTTGAATTCCATTAAATAGTTTTAAATATTGCTAAAATTTGTTAAGCATCATTAATCCAATTAATCATCATAAAGACAGTAAACACAAACTTTTGTTCAATTTTAAGAAAAATTCTTATTTAGTTTGGACAAAATTCATTAAGTCTATGAGTAATTCACATTAATATTTATGTCTTCCTTTAGAATTATTAAGGTACCCCTATTTAGAAATGAAGACATTGAATCAGTGGAATTAAATGTATTTCCTTTACCAACCTATACATTCAATGTCATAGAGACTCATTTAAAATCTACTGCACTGTTTATGATTCAGACCTTCTCTATCTCTGTCATTTCTAGCTATCTATCATCTAAATGAATAATGCATGAGTGGGTAAATATTGCCAGATATAATAATTCCATATATATAATTATTTGTTATTAAAGGGAAGGAAAGGAATAGCAAAGGGCACTTTAAAGAACCCACAGTTATTTTTTGGATCACCATTTGCCCTCTGGTGGGCCATTAAACTATTTATTTCAGTGAGTTAATATTTGAGAATGTCTCTATACTCTTCAGTGAGTTAAATATTCTTAGTGATTTCCTTCTAATTTCCGTTTAATTAGAGGAATGTATCAATCAGAATAAGGAAAGTAAAATGGAATTGAAATTTGAAAAATGTTTTTAAAAAGGTAACATTTGTTCGTTCTTTTAACAGACATTTTCATTTAAGCCTGAGATGCTGCTGCTTATGTACAACTTTATCATTCATTGATCAGATAATGCCCAGGTCGTGAAGGCCAGTTAAATTAAATCAATCACCTAATGCCCAGGGTTACAGTTACCAGGTTACAGTAACAATGCTAGAGCTGTGCAGAAAAGGACATGTCCTTGGTTCAAAACCCTACTCTGGGTTCCCTTATAACTTGCCAACTGCTGTATGTAGCATCTCCTTTACTGACACTTCCAGTGCTATTGAACATGGCAGGTAATGAGGCCTAAATAGTGGGGACAACTTGTATGGGTCTGCTTTTTCCATCTAGACCCTATGCTAAACTGACTGGTGAATGGGTTAGAAAAATAGACTTCAATATGGTATGTGTTTATTCCACTTATCCTAAGAATTCAAACAAACATCATACCTCTTTTCTCAGAGGGTATAGTGTGGATTATCTCTCACTTTAGAAAGGGTATTCCAGCACACCTTTCTTTTCTAGATACTGGGCAGATATATTGGGCTCCTTAACTTTTGCAAGGTTCATCCCATATCCTCTTGCATGCCCGTGTTTTACTAAGGCAGCTAGAAAGTTTGTCACATCCTGTAGCCAAGTCTAATGAGCATAATGTCATCAATAAAATGAACCAACCTGATAGTTGAGGAATAACAGGACAGTCAAGATCGCTTGGGATTATGTGATGAACAAGGAGCAGATGAATTGACATATCCTGTGAAAAGATAGGATGTTCTTCTATTTCTGATCATGCTTATGTCTGTTGATAAGAATCTAAAGAAAGCAATATAGGGGTACCTAGGGGGCTCAGTTGGTTAAGTGCCTATCTTCAGCTCAGGTCATGATCCCAGGGTCCTGTGATCGAGCCCCACATTGGGCTTCCTGCTCAGCAGGGATGCTGCTTCTCCCTCTCCCTCTGCCACTCCCCCTGCTTGTGCTCTCTCACTCTCTCTCTCTCAAATAAATAAAATCTTTTAAAAAATAAAGCAAAATAAGGATGTTGGAATATATTGGTTTTATCCACTAACATCTCTGTTTTCCCATCACAGTTATGATTGGTAAAATGATCTGATTAAGTTTGCAATAGTATCTAATCATTTATTTTGCAAGACCTGTCTGGCTTTTGTATCAGCCAAAAAGATAAATTAATGGGAGAAACAGTAGGAATCATCACCACTCAGTCTTCCAGGTATTTGAAAATTGCATTGATTTCTGCCCATCTTCTGGGATAGGACATTGCTTTTAATTTACTGTCTTGGTGTAGGTGTGACATAATGGCTTCCACAGGACACACTTACCTTAATGACCCTCAATTCACAGGAACAAATCTAGGTTCGCCTAAGTATATATTCTGGAACCAACGAAAGAACCACAGCATGTGGCCATGACTTCAGTGGATATTTTGTGAGATTCCTCAGACCACAACTTCATCTTTAAACTGACCTCCAATGCCACTTATTCTGGCCATGAATCATAACAGGGTTTTGGGTCTTTGAGAATTAGTTCAGTTCAGAGCCAACATCTAATATTTCTGGAAGGTCTGAATATTTCCCTTTTCCCCAGACATGCTCACCTTGGTAATATTTACATTAACAAGTTTTCTGCAGTTCTTTTGGATAAAAGGTATCTTTTTTCCAGAGTAGGTCTTTTATTTCTCCATTTGGAGTATGGTAGAATAAAAATCTTCCATTTGGGACTAGAAGCAATGAGAGGTGGTAAGGTCAGGTGTGAAACAGGCATTCTTGAGGCAGCTGCCTAAAGTGAAAGATTTTATGGACAGTAATGCTGGTAAGGATCGGCTGCTTCTACAATTGAGGAAGGTTTAGGATAATTTAGGGATTCAAATTTCTTGGTCCTCTCTGTTTTTATCAAAATGGCCCACTATTCTAGATTCCAGTGTCTTGCACACCATGCCTTAATGCTAGTGAAGAGGCCTGGTAGAGTGCTACATTTAATTGGCACTGAAACCCCATAACCCTTACACTCAAGCTCAGTATTTGTCTTACGACTGTGGAAGATAAGGAAACTTTTAAAGCTTTCATAGAGACTTTCTAATTCCTTTTCTTTATTCCCATGTTTTGAGGTGGGCATTCAAGGACTTAAACCTTTTCCCTAAGTAACATCTAGGATTTTCAGGAGCAGCCATTCCATGCCACAATCTTTGTAATCCCTACTGTGACATAATCATTAATGGAATAGCCACTTGATATTGAAATATCAATATAAACATACCAAATATATATAGCATTTTCCCTCAATTTATATAATGGTTCAGTCTTTCAGAACTGTTTTTATGAATTAGAAGGATCATTAGGGGCCTCAAAAATCTATGCTAAATCATTATGGTCAAATGGCTAAGATCTTTCTCTTCTTAGGAGAGCTATCCCTAAGTGAAAACTCTCCTCACTAATTAAGCCTAAGTCTAAATGTGAACTTCACTCAGAAGGGCTAAGTCTAAAATACGGATAATAGACATTTAGTCAACTTCTTGATATATAATCCCAAGAATCTGTGACATCATAACCATAGTAAAATGGTTATGTAATCATGTGAAGTGGGCATAAAATGACATGCTAATTCATGACTGACCTAGTATGGTGATGGTTGTCAGTATTTTCTCCAGTTTGTTTGAAGTCTTTTTTTTTTTTTTTAAAGATTTTATTTATTTATTTGAGTGAGAGAGAGCATGAGCGAGGAGAAGGTCAGAGGGAGAAGCAGACTCCCCATGGAGCTGGGAGCCCGATGTGGGACTCGATCCCGGGACTCCGGGATCATGACCTGAGCCGAAGGCAGTCGTCCAACCAACTGAGCCACCCAGGCGTCCCTGTTTGAAGTCTTTTAAGCCCTATGAGGATTTCGAGGCTTGAAGCTACTGAATGCACAGTTATGGAAATAAGCAAGGGTGAAAGAGTAGCCATGTGTTCAGTGGAATTTGAGCCTCAGGTCTCTGATTTGTTCTGCTTTTCTCTGAAATACCTGAACCACTAACTCTGCTTTACTTCTGGCACTTCAGTGCATGAATTCTCTCCATTATTCTCAATAACCCCACTAGCTTTTGACTCTGTGAGAACTCATTACAAAGTTAGAATGCCTTAAGATTTTGCTTGTGTAAATTTTTGTAACAGATTCATCCAGACTCCCAACATCTAAATCCTGTTGAGTAATGTTAGACATGTACATCTTCAGTACACCCACTGTGCTAAAAGAATGCAATCTTGTACAATTACCCAGTTCTTTTCATAATAAATGAAACTATATTTGGTTCTACAATGTATAAGAAGAATTCCTTGGTGTCCATCTTTCACTCATTTATAGAAGCCATCAATCTTTAATATTAACCACTCAAATTTTGCTTTCTAGCTTAGAATATGAGCAAGTTAATGATCAGGAATAAAATCTAATATAGGAAACATGTTCTAATTTATTTCTTTGAAAAAAGAGCAGGTCTATTTGAGTAAGTAAAATTATGTTTTAAAAAGCTTTTTCTTATATAGAAATTCTTTTTTATAACACCTTCTACTATGCTATATTCTGCTTTGATTTAGACAGTCTCCTCCTCTGGAAGTAGAACTTAGAAAACTTATTTAACTAACAGCTAAGAATGATTTATAAATAGTGTATCAATTATTCAGATGTAAATGTTTCCAGGCTACAAGAAATATGTATACAATTTGTCACATAAACAGGGCAATTTCTTCATAAGATAAATATGCTTAGCAAATTATTTTCTCATAAAGCAAAGGTAAAATTAAATTGAACCCTTACTGAAATATCAAAAATGTGAATTAGTCAGGCTCAAATTAGCTTTTCCTGCAGACTTAAAAACAGTATCTAATAGCTTTACAATCATGTGATATTTAATATCCATATATTTGCATATAATTTACTTTAAAAGATATTTTTAATATTTATATAGCAACACTGCTGAAAAATGTAGTGAATGTTAAAAGCAGCAATAAAATTCATCTATTGTTTAAAAAAGAGTGTCTCCCAAGACTAAATCAATGACTTCTGTATTAAATTTTCTTAGTTTATGTTTCTCAACAATATTTTTTCTACTGCTGTAATGTCACAAACATAGCAAGCTGACTGCAAATCAAACCATGTTTATTCTGCTTCTAGTCACTAACACTAAAACAAAAATTTTGGAATCCGAATTTACCTGACAATTTTGCAGATGATGTATGAGGCAGATTAGCATACCTCCCTTAATTTTCCTTCACTATTACGGCTTCAGTATTGAGAGCAAAACCCAAGCATGTCTGCATTCAAACAAAAAGGATGTGAAAGAATAGTCACCTTTTAGCATGAAAAGTGCAGTTGATGGACAATTTAAATTGCATGTCTCCTGAGGTTTTTGGGATAGAGCACTTTTAACCATCTGGGAAGAATTGGAACTTTGTGGTGCAAAGCGTGGGATTGTGGGTTGAATTGTGTTCCCCCTCAAAAAGATATACTGAAATCTTAACCCCTGGTGCCTGTGAATGCGATTTTATTTGGAAATGGAATGGTTAAAATCAAGTTAGACAATCGAGTTAAGATAACTAGCAGGGAATTAGGGCAAGCCCTAATTTGGTATGACTAGTGTCCTTATAAGAAGAGGAGAAATGACATAGAAGACACACAGAGCGAATGCCATGGGATGAGGGAAACAGAGTTTAGAATGATACATCAATAAGCCAAAGAACACCAAAAATTGCTGGTACACCAGAAACTAAAGAACATTATAGAACATGTTCCTCAGATCCTTCAGAAAGAGTATACAATTTGTCACTGCCAACACCTTCTAGCCTCCAGAACTGTGAGAGAATAAATTTCTGTTGTTTTAACCCACCCTACAGTGACAATTTGTTATGACAGCTCTGAAACTAATAAACCTGAAGGGTTTTTTATTTTTTAAAAAAGAAAGAATTAAAAAATGTATTGAAGTATTGTTGACATGCAATGTTATATTAGTTTCATGTGTACAATAGAGTGATTTGATATTTATATATATTATGAAGTGATCACCATGTTACCTTCCATTACCATACAATGTTACCATCCATTACCATACAGTGTTATTACAATGTTACTGACCATTTTCCCTAAATTGTACTTTACATCCATCCCCATGGCTTATTTATTTTATAACTGGAAATTTGTACTTCTTAATTCCCTTCTTCCCTTCACTTCTTTCACCCATACTTCCACCATCTCTGCTCTGGTTACTGCTCGTTTGTGTTCTGTATTTATGAGTCTGTTTTGTTTCCTTGTTTGTTTTGTTTGTTAGAATCCATATGTAAGTAAAATCATGTGGTATTTGTCTTTCTCAGACTTAGTCCACTTAGTGTAATACTCTCTAGGTCTGTCCATGTTGTTGCAAATGGCAAGATTTCATTCTTTTTTATGACTGAATAATATTCCATTAAATATATATGTACCACCGCTTCCTTACCTATTTATCTGTTGGTGGACACTTAAGTTCCTCTTATATCTCGACTGTTATAATGATGCAATGAATGTAGAATGCATATATATTTTTGAGCTACTGTTGTTTTTCTTCAGATTAATACCCAGAAGTGAAGTAGCTGGATCATATGGTATTTCAATTTTTAATCATGAACAAGGTCCATACTGTTTTCCAGAGCAACTGCACCAGTTTACATTCCCACCAGCAGTGTATAAAGGTTCCCTTTTCTTCACATCCTCTCCAACACTTGTTATTTCTTGTCTTTTTGATACTAGTCATTCTGACAGGTGTGAGGTGATATTTCATTGTAGTTTTGATTAGCATTTCCCTGATGAAGAGTGCTGCTGAGCACTTTTTCATGTGTCTGTTGGCTATCTATATGTCTTCTTTGCAAAATGCCTATCAGGTGCTCTGCCCCTTTTTAAAATCAGATTGTGGTTATTTGGTGTTGAGTTGTGTGAGGTTTTTTTGTTTTTGCTTGTTTGTTTGTTTGTTTTGGATATTAACCTCTTATTGGATATATCATTTGCAAATATGTTTTCCCATTCAGTAGGTGGTCTTTTAATTTTGTTGATGGTTTCTTTTGCTGTACAAATGTTCTTCAGTTTGATGCCATCCCAGTAGTTTATTTTTGCTTTCATTGCCCTTATCTGTGAAAACAGGTCCAAAAAATATTGCTAAAAGAGTTTACTGCCTATGTTTTTTTTCTAGGATTCTTATGGTTTCAAGTCTTGCATTTAGGTCTTCAATTTATTTTAGGTTTTTTTTGTGTGTTGGTGTAAGAAAGTGGTCCAGTTTCATTCTTTTGCATGTAGCCTGCCCAGTTCTCCCAATGTGTGAAGAGACTATCTTGTCCCCTTTGTCATATATTAATTGACCATATATGTACGAGTATATTTCTGGGCTCTCTGTTCTGTCCCATTGAATTATGTGTCTGTTTTTGTGCCACTACCATAGTGTTTTGATTACAGTAGCTTTGTAGTATACAGTTAACCCTTGAATAACACAACTTTAAACCGTATATGTCCACTTATGCAGATTTCTTTTTCAATAAATACAGTACAGTACTATACTTGTATTTTCTTAATAATATTTTCTTTTCTTTAACTTAATTTGTTGTAAAAACAGAGTATATAATACATATAACATACAAAATATGTGTTAATTGACAATTTATGTTAACAGTAAGGCTTCTAGTCAACAGTGGCTATTTAGTTAAGTTTTGGGGAATCAAAAGTTATAGAGTGCCTTGGTGTCTCAGTTGGTTAAGCTTCTGCCTTCAGCTTGTGGCCTGATCCCAGGGTTCTGGAATTGAGCCCTGCATTGGTCACCCTGCTCAGTGGGGAGTCTGCTTCAAACTGACACTCCCCCACCCCCCACTCGTTCTCTTGTTCTCTCTCGTCTCTCTCAAATGAATAAATAAAAAATCTTAAAAAAAGTTATACATGAATTTTTGAACATACCAGGAGCATGACCCCCCTAACCCCCATGTTGTTCAAGGGCAAACTGTAGTTTGAAATCTAGTAGTGTGATACCTCCAGCTTTGTTCTTTTTCAAGATTGCTTTGGCTTTTCCAGGTCTTTTGTGGTTCCATACAAAGTTTATGATTAATCATTTTAGTTCTGTGAAAAATGCCATTGGTATCTTATAGACATTGTATTAAATCTGTAGACTGCTTTGGGTGGTATGGACATTCTAATATTCTTACCATCTACGAGTATGGTATATCTTCCATTTGTTTGCCTTTTTAATTTCTCTGATTGATGTCTTACAGTTGTCAGAGTACAGGTCTTTTACCTCTTTGGTAACATTTATTCCTAGGCATTTTATTCTTTTTGATGTAATTGTAAATGGAATTTTCTTAAATTCTTTTTCTGATAGTTGATTATTAGTGAAACTTGAATTTCTCTTAGAGGTACTGCTTTCCATTGAGGCCTTTATTAAAATACGTGTTTTTAAAAAAGACAATGAGTTACTATATCAGCAACTATTAAAATATCTCCTGGAAAACAGATTCTTTGAAGAAGTGAGACAAAACCAGATACATTTTTGACAAGGATAAGGAAAGTTACAAAGTTTGGGAATCTATCCACAAAGGAATGATATAGCTGGAGCCTATTTTTATTCTCTACTTATTTACCAGGTAGAGCAAGAACCCATTAACTGGGAAGAGAAAAAAAAATACCATTGGGTGGCAAATAGGGTGTTGGAAATGTCTATATAATTTCACACTGTATTGAAAACAAGGGCAGAAGACATCTAAATTCCCTGTGATATTCATATTAAGACCAAGGGTAAGAGGAATAAAGAAATTGGTTACATAAAATAGAAAGAGAGGTTTTTAGGCATTATAGTGTTCAATGTTTGCTAGTGTTAGAAAAAAAAAGCTGGCTTATGAAAATTAATGGAAATAAATTAGTCCAATAAATTGAATTAAATTGTTACTTAACATGTAGCGGTAATATCAATTCAAATGATACCTTTATAAAGTATATTCATATGCTAAGAATGGACCATCAAAAACTAATTATCTGGAGTAACTTTTCATCTAATCCTTGCATAAAACTTCATTGAGATCTTATGGCAGATATTGTCATTAAAGAAAAGATTTGATGTTAGATTAATATAGGTAAAAACTACTCTAGAAATGAAACTTTACAATTTGAATATAACAGAACTCATAACTATCTTTTTAATCTGTCTAGCGAAGCTTTTTTTTTTTTAGGACATTTATTTGTTTTGTTATCAAAATGATGAAAAGGACCATGTAATCAAGAGAAACTATTGGGGCGCCTGGGTGGCTCAGTGGGTTAAAGCCTCTGCCTTTGGCTCAGGTCATGATTCCAGGGTCCTTGGGTCGAGCCCCGCATCTGGCTCTCTGCTCAGCAGGGAGCCTCCTTCCTCCTCTCTCTCTCTCTGCTTGCCTCTCTGCCTACTTGTGATCTGTCTGTCAAATAAATAAATAAAAAATCTTTAATCAAGAGAAACTATTAAAGCTTTCTAAATATAAGTTTACCTGGCTTTGGAATGGAAATTTTTTATGATTTAACAAACTAACCATATTATTAAAAAATGTCAGTTTATCCCAGCACCAGAGAGTTTCAAATATTATTTTTCTTCTATAGAAGTTCTTACAATTCAAGTACTAAGCAGGAGCTAAAGCTGTGAAAATGAAAGATAAGATAGCAGTAAACATACATATAGTTGAGGCCACTGGAAGTAAATTGAGGTCTGATAAAACCTAGAGACTTATTATAGGTAACAGCCAGAAAATTATTTTATCTTGAAATAGCCAAGAAAGATTATTGGCATTCTTTCACTGCTGTGCTCACTTGACTATCTATTGGCCAGTCAGGCAGTTTTCAACTCTGAAGGGGCAAAAGGTTAACTTGTAGATTTTTTGTCTGGAAGAGAAGCAGATAATGTCTGCCTAGTAGAGCAGATAACACTGAAGATTATTGTGTGTGATCGTGTTAGATATAGGTAGTTTCATATCTAACACAGAAATCTTATCCTAACATTTGTTTTTTATTCCAGTGTGTTTTATCCCTGTTTTATTCTTAAAGACTCTATAAGCCAGTCATAATCCTTACTGGTTTCCTTATTAACTAAGATTTAAGTAAAATTTTTGATGTATTTATTTTATACAGAGAAAAACATGAAAACCATGTTTTTCAGCTACTGAAAATTGTACTTTGTTTTGGAGATCATTCATTGAGATGTCCAAGTGAATGGTATTAAAGGAGACATTCGGGGCACCTGGGTGGCTCAGTCGGTTAAGTGACTGCCTTTGGCTCAGGTCATGATCCCAGTGTCCTGGGATTGAGCCCCGTGTCAGGCTCCCTGCTCAGGCTGCCACTCCTTCTGCTTGTATTCCCTTTCTCGGTGTGCCTTTATCAAATAAATAGAATCTTTAAAAAAAGAAAGCCGAGTTTAGAATTTTTACTGTAAATTCTTGTATTAATCTAAGTATTGTATTAATGTTTTTCTCTGTTAAAATGTTAAATTAGAGTCTTAATAAAGGACAGTAAAAAGTCGTTCTCTATCTTCTATATAGTGTGTCCATTATCAGAGGTTTTATCTCTTTTCAGCATAATTGGTTGTTTTCTATGTAGAGTTTATCATGTCCTCAGTTGTTAAAGAAAAATTTTCTTACTTGTAAAAGTGCTGTCTCCTTTTTTTTTTTTTTTAACATTTTATTTATTTATTTGACAGAGAGAAGGAGGGAGCACAAGCAGGGAGAGTGGCAGGCAGAGGGAGAGGGAGAAGCAGGCTCCCTACCAAGCAGGGAGCCAATGTGGGGCTCCATCCCAGGACCCTGAGATGATGACCTGAACCAAAGGCAGATGCTTGACCAACAGAGCCACACAGGTGCCCCAATGTGCTGTTTCCTTAAAATCATATTGTCCTCTGGGTTTATCTTAAAATATTTTATTGTCCCTTTGGTTACATAGGCAACAGAATATTGTGTCTCTGTCAGTCATGATTGGTATTAATCTAGTTACAGATCTTTGAATATTCCTGATTTTTTACTTTCAAATTTCTTTTTTTTTTAAATTAAAATGTTATTTATTTATTTGACCGAGAGAGAGTGAGAGAGGGAATACAAGCGCGGGGAGTGGGAGAGGGAGAAGCAGGCTTCCTGCAGAGCCGGGAGCCTGATGTGGGTTGATCCCAGGACTCTGGGATCATGACCTGGGCTGAAGGCAGACACTTAACAACTGAGCCACCCAGGTGCCCTGACTTTCAAGTTTCAACCCTAAATTTAGAAACTATAAAATAAAAATTTCACAATATTTTTCACAACTGAAATTCTCTATGAAATTTTCTGTAGAGCTCATGGGAAATCCATAAATTTGTTTCATCTTATAAAAAGGGAGATACTAGAAAAATTAGGTTTGATTAATATACTTATATTTCTAATTAGTTTAAATGATTATTGGATTCAATGAAATACATATTCTATGTTAAATAAGGGAGAAATATCAAATTAGAAGAATTATTCAGCCTTCCTTAGGTTTATATAGATAAAAGCAGTTGACATATATGTTTTATTTATTTATTTATTTAGACTTGCAGTTACTTTATTTTTTTACTTTTTATTTAAATTACAGTCAGTTAACATGACATAAATGTTTCAGAGAGTGTGAACTTCACAGGACATATCCTGAGTTGTCAATGCCCTTGCTTTCTGGATTGTATTCATCTCTGTAAGAGTAGAGGTTAACTTACAGATATTCTTTCTGCAGAGATACAGATAATTTCCAACTAATAGAACAGATAACCTAAAAGATTATGATTCTTGGATTCTATTGGGTATTAAATAATTTTATATTTTATCCAGAAATCTTTGTTTAACATTTCTTTTTTAATTTTATGTGTATATTTTTTTCTCAAATGCTTTTTGAACCAATCATAACTTTTTACAATTTCTCTCACTAATAAATGAGTTAAGTAAAATTTTTCACATGTGGTTATCTTTATATTTGTATAAAACTCATGGTTCTTTTTTAACATACATTTTGTTTATTGTGATAAGATACACATAACATTTACCATTTTAACCATTTTATAATGTACAATTCAGTAACATTAAATTTATTGAAAGTGTTGTGTAACTATTGCCAGTATCTAGTTACAGAACTTTTTCATTACCCCAAATGGAAATCTTTTTTTTTTAAGATTTTTTTTTTAATTTATTTGACAGACAGAGATCACAAGTAGGCAGAGAAGCAGACAGAGAGAGGGGAAGCAGGCTCTCCACTGAGCAGAGAATCCAATGCGGGGCTCAATCCCAGGACCCTGAGATCATGACCTGAGCTGAAGGCAGAGGCTTAACCCACTGAGCCACCCAGGTGCCCCCCAAATGGAAATATTTTTAAATTATACTTTAATATAAAAATATTATTTGTTTTATTTGTTTGTTTTATTTTTATTTATTTATTTTTTGGCCAGGCTTTATTCTAGCTTCTTGGATATAGAAGTGAATTAAACAAACACCCCCCACCCCCTACTCTAATATGTTGTATGTTTTAACAGGGGAGAGGAAAATGCAACAAGAGAATTAAGTAAAATATGTAGTGTTTTAGATAGTGATAAATAAGAGAGAAATAGTACATTGAAAAGGGATATAAAGTGTCAGAGTGTGGGAAATTACAATGAAAAAGCTTCACTGAGAAAGTGACATTTGAGGAAATATCAAAATCAAAGTAAGGGGATTTGCCATATGAATACTGGGGGTGGAGGAAGACTTCTTGGCAAAGAGGAAATGAGGTGTAAGGACCTGGTATGTTTGAGGAACATCAGTAGTTTGGTATGAGAGGAATTATCAAGAAGGAGCATTGCAAGAGAAAATTTCAGAATAGAAATTGAACACTTGATTATAAAAATAAATCAACAAGGTCATTTGTTTTTAGTTTGAATTAGACGGGAAGCCATTTAGAAATAGTATGATGTGACTTATGTTTTGAAATCGTTATCCTGGAAGTTGTGTTGGGAAGGGGAAAAGTGAGGAATGGACAGAAGCGATAGGACAATTAGAAGAATAATTCAGTAATTTGGGTGAGAGACAATGGTGTCACAGGTGGGGTGGCAGATAGAAGGTAGAAGATACTGGTTTCTTCTGGATACAGTTTCAGGGTATGTTTACAGAGGACTTCCTGGGAGATCACTGTATGTTTGTGTAAGAAAAGGTGCTTGGCAATACCTCCATGTTATTTTATTTGAACGATTGAAAAATGTATTTGCTATACTGAAATGAAGAAGACTGTAAGAGGAGTGGGTTGAGGGGAAAAGTGAAAGCTCAGATTTGGAAATGTTGAGGTAGAGATGTTTGTTAGACATCCACCTGAAGTTATCATGTGGGTATATGAATATACACGTTCAGAGTTCAGAGAAGTGATTCATTCTGGAGACTGGCATTTGGGAACTATCAAAATGTAGATATTGTTTAATATCATGAAATTTTGTTAGGTTTTAAGGCACAGAGTGTAGATAGAATAGAATTAAGAACTAAAGACAGAACCCTAGGATGATTCAATATTTAAAAGCTAGGGACATGAAGAGGAACCTCTACAGAGGCTTGAAAAACCAGAGAGGCAAGAGCAAAACTGGGTAAATGGTAAAAGACTGGAACTTTGATAAAGTCAGGGGCTGAAACCAGATTAAGATGTGGAACCAAATTCTCCACCTATGCACAGGAGATGAAATAGTTTCTTTTACATACCTGAAGTTCAAATTACACCTTACCTGCCATTCATTTGGGTAAGGCAGAGCAAGTCCAGAACCGAGCCCACAGTGTGCAAGATATAGGTTCTGGGATAGTCTGTGCTACTCCTCACTAATAATGTAAGGCCTAATTCGTGCTCTCCTTAAAGTCTCTTCTGAAGCCATCATGAAACCCTCTAACAGGAAGGGATGAATATGTGAATATGTTGAAAAATAATGCAAAATGGGCTATCAAACAAAAATAACAAAGCAAGGAAAAATCCATTGCCGTGAAAAAGAACATACTCATGAGTGGAAAAATCATACCTGAGAAAAAAACATTCAGATCAGTAAAGTAATTTTTTTTTTTTTTTTACTTGACAGAGAGAGAGATCACAAGTAAGCAGAGAGACAGGGGGAAGCAGGCTCCCCACTGAGAAGAGAGGGCAATGAGGGGCTCGATCCCAGGAACCTGAGATCATGACCTGCGCCGAAGACAGAGGCTTAACCCATTGAGCCACCCAGGCACCCCATCAGATCACTAAAGTAATTTGAAGAAGTTTTAAAATATGCTTATTTAAAATCTCCAAAGGGCATCTATGTAATGGATAAGAGATTGTAAAAGAATGTGAAGAAAACTAAGAACTATTTTTTGGAAATTAACCATTTTGAGAATTTAAAAAAATTAACTTTTAACATTAATTAGCCATTAACTTTAAAAATCAGTATATAAAATCAGTTTGGACATAACTGAAGAAGTGAATTTGGTAATAGAATTAGGTAGATTTCCACAATTCAACAAAAGATAGGGTCTATGAAAGAGAAGCTATAGCAAGAAGCTGTAATGTGTATCTAATAAACTTTAAAGAATGAGATAAAAAATGCATACCATTAAGAACAATGAACAATATTTAAAACATTTTAAAGTAAAAATAGATTTCCTATGCAGAAAAGACAATCATATTAAAAGTAGGGTTTATCTTAGCAACAATTTATGTCACAAAAGACAATGGAATATCTTCAAAGTGCTGAAGGAAAATATCTTTGAACCTGGATTTCTACATCTAAACTATTTTTAAGTTATTACACACACATGCACACATATACATCAAAACAGATTATTGCTATCAAGACAGAAAAAAAAAGACATTTCAAAAAGGAAACAAAAGTGACAACAAAGGTAGTATCCCTTATACACAGAATCACCAAACTATGATGGAAATCACTAGGATCTGAAGCATTATTTATCTAGGCACCATGCTGTGAGTTATTTCCCTTTACTATTAAGAGAAATTGGTCATTCAGAATATTTACAACATAGGGCGTTAAGCAGAATCCTGTCTTCTCACTAATCAAGTTAAAATGAGTCTTAAGACAAATTTTTCTGCATGATTGGAAGTAATAATTTTTCTGTTATGTTTTCTTGCCATATAATGCCCATGAAAAGTACTCTCTGCATTTATAAATGTAAATTTTTATGTTTGTTAATATCATGAAACACTTAGAAAAATATGAGTCAGAATGTGTGGCTTGTTTTTAATATCACATCAGTTCATTAATTAGATTTATTATAAATATTTCAGATTTAACTGCATTTTATTTTTTATTTTATTTTTTAAATTTTTTTTTTTTAAGACTTTATTTATTTATTTATTTGACAGAGAGAGATCACAGTAGGCAGAGAGGCAGGCAGAGAGAGAGAGAGAGGAGGAAGCAGGCTCCCTGCTGAGCAGAGAGCCCGATGCGGGGCTTGATCCCAGAACCCTGAGATCATGACCTGAGCCGAAGGCAGAGACTTAACCCACTGAGCCACCCAGGCGCCCCTTAACTGCATTTTAAATTAAAACCCAAATACTGGGGGCGCCTGGGTGGCTCAGTGGGTTAAAGCCTCTGCCTTCGGCCCAGGTCATGATCCTAGGGTTCTGGGATGCGGCTCTCTGCTCAGCAGGGATCCTGCTTCCTCCTCTCTCTGCCTGCCTCTCTGCCTACTTGTGATCTCTGTCTGTCAAATAAATAAATAAAATCTTTAAAAAAAAAAATAAAACCCAAATACTGGAGTTTAAAATATAGGTGTATTAAAATTGTTTTTATCAGAACTATCCTTTTCATCTCACATTATGAAGACTCCAATATGATTTCTATTATTTGTAACAGTAGCTTAGAATTTTTTATTCTCTTTCAGAAGTTTAAAAACAGGCTTAAATAAAATGAACATGTTTCTGAAGTGTTTGTTCTTCAATCACTCCAAAGACTGTCATTGGTAACATATTATACCAGGAAGAAAAATAACCCCAGGCAGAAGGAGTGGGATTCTAGAAAGAAAGGTGAGCAACATATAGAACACTCTGAAAAAATTAAAGGACACTAAAATAAAGTAACAAATACATTCATACTTTATGTGGTTTGGGATACGAAGTGGGAGTTCAAAAAAGTTTGGTAAGGTCCTTTTTTTTTGTGGGTTGATATGCTGATTTACTTTAGAATGTTTTACTAAAATATTACTGTAAGTATGTCTAGTAGTTGTTATTGGTAATCATTAAAAGAACAGAAAAGGACATCTAACTCCTATACCTTTGGGTATTCTTAATAAAAAAAAAGTGAAAATTCTTATATGCAACAATTTAGTATATTGCTCATGTATATACATATATATTATTTATGTATTGTATGTATGGTAAAGTATAAAATATTGTTAGGAAACATCCACACCAAACTCATGATTTTTGTTGTCTCTGATGGAGGGTCCTCTCAGAAGGGGATGGGGAGATGGCTTAATGTGACTGCTTTCTGCTACACAGCAGAGCCTTTAGTAAATGTATCATTTGAGAAGCATGGGGTAAAGTCCAATGACATAGCTCCTTTCCCATCTGCGAGTGATTTGGGGAAAGGAAAGAGGAGAAAGAGAGGAGGTCGAGAAGTCATCAGACTTGGATCTCCTGAACTTTGATGTCCGGGTTTCATTGTTTGTTGAGGCATAGCATCAAGGAAGGTTAAATTAGTTGAGGGTAGAGTATGACATTATTCCAGATTGATCTTTTAGTTCCTGGGTTGAAGACTCTCTTAAAAGTTGCCTAGCGGGGCGCCTGGTGGCTCAGTGGGTTAAGCCTCTGCCTTCGGCTCAGGTCATGATCTCAGGGTCCTGGGATCGAGCCCTGCATCGGGCTCTCTGCTCAGCAGGGAGCCTGCTTCTCCCTCTCTTTCTGCCTGCCTCTCTGCCTACATGTGATCTGTCTGTCAAATAAATAAATAAAAATCTTAAAAAAAAAAAGTTGCCTAGCACCAACTTGAAGCATGACTATGATAAAATGAACTTAAAAGTTTATCTTCTCATACCGCTGAAGCTGACCTTAATGTTTCTCTTCCTTAAATGTCTCAGTTCCTGTGTGGTGTGAACTGTCACTTATGTGCAGCAGAGCTGCCGTAACAAGGGGTCTTCAAAACTGAAGCTGGGGTAGAGGATGAGGCTGCTGGTGAGAAGGTACAATGAGGCAACCAATATGAAAAACAGTTTAGCTATTTAAAAAAAAAAACTTAAACACATACCTACGATATCACCCAACAAGTATTTACTTAGTATAAATGAAAAATACATCCACAAAAATACTTGTATGAGTGTTCATAACAACTTTATTTGTAATGATGGCCA
The DNA here is from genome assembly GCF_902655055.1 of Lutra lutra. Lineage (NCBI taxonomy): Eukaryota > Metazoa > Chordata > Mammalia > Carnivora > Mustelidae > Lutra > Lutra lutra. Next base: position 64,086,951 of record NC_062280.1, read on the forward strand.
AAGCTGAAAACAATCCAAATGTCCTTTAATCAATGAATGGATAAACAAATTGTATTATATTCATATTGAACACAACAAGGAACAAATCATTGGTACATTCAAATACTTGAATAAATCCCAAAATAATTTTGATGAATAAAAGAAACTAGACAAAAAATGTGGATAATATTATTCAATGTATATAAAATCCTAGAATTGGAAACAAATCTAGAGTGGCAGAATGCAAATAATATTATCCTGGGAAGTGAATGAGGATATATGATGAGTTTTAGATTATGAAAGGGCCAAAAGAAACTTTGAGAATAATAGAAATGTTTATTTTTTTGATTGTGGTAACAATTACTTGGGTTTCTACAAATGTCACAACTTCCCAAATTATACAGCTAAATATGTGCAGTTTATTATACACCTATTATATCTCAGTAAAGCTGTAAAAAATATTTAAAACCCTCTGCAAAAGGTAACTGAGGTTTTGTGCCATACATGCACTGTTGAAATAAGGCAGTATACTACCATTCTAGCCTACTGCGAGAAAACATATTCCCCTGTTCTTTAAAATAGTTTTTTGGGGTGCCTGGGTGGCTCAGTGGGTTAAGCCTCTGCCTTCAGCTCAGGTCATGATCTCAGGGTCCTGGGATCGAGCCCCGCACCAGTCTCTCTGCTCAGTGGGGAGCCTGCTTCCCACCCCCTCTGCCTGCCTCTCTGCCTACTTGTGATTTCTCTCTCTCTCTCTCTGTCAAATAAATAAAATCTTTAAAAAAAAAAAGTTCTTTAAATTGGATGAACATAGATTCCATCACACAATGCATGCTATGTTTTTTTTTTTTCAAGATTTCACTTATTTATTTGAGAGAGAGAGCAGAGAGAAAGATAGAGTGCATGAGCAGTGATGAGGTGCACAGGAAGAGGGACAAGCAGACACCCCACTGAGCAGGGAGCCTGATTCGGGGCTTGATCCCAGGACCCTGAGATCATGACCTTAGTGGAAGGCAGACCCTGAACTGACTGAGCTACCCAAGTGCCTCCCTTACTTTGTTTTAAAGACAATATAGAATGATTATGCTGATGACAAAAACTAAAAAAAGACAACTCAGATTTCATCATATATTGATGAATGGCATTAACCAATGTTAAATGAATATTTCAAGAAGTGGTTACTCCCAGGGGCACCTGGGTGGCTCATTGGGTTAAATCCTCTGCTTCGGCTCAGGTCATGATCCCAGGGTCCTGGGATTGAGCCCCGCATCAGGCTCTCTGCTCAGCAAGGAGCCTGCTTCCTCCTCTCTCTCCCTACCTGCCTCTCTGACTACTTGTAATCTCTGCCTATCAAATAAAATAATAAAAAAGAAAGAAAGAACCATTAAAAAAAAAAAAGAAGTGGTTACTCCCATCCAATGCCAGTGGTAATAACTTACTAGAAAAAATTATGATAATGTTGATCATAACTCTAATTTTGTAATGGTTGTTGACTGACATTTGAAATTAGACTCATGAAATAATTATGGATGTTCATTGTAATTAAAATACAATATTAACACTGACTCTTTCTCCCCAGGTCATAAAAGATATTTCAGTTTTTCATTTTGTTCATCTTTATTTGTTAAAATTTGCTGCCGTCATCATGCATTAATCTTGGGATAAGTCAGTTTCCCTGACTATCCCAATGAAAATAATAACTTTCCATGTATAATCACCATCCCATTGGCCTGCTTTATTTCTCTTTGTAGTACTTATGCCTACTGACATCCTTTTTGCTTGTCTCTTTCACTAATTTGTTTATTCCTATATCTTTCCAGCTAGAATTTAAGCTTCATGAGTGTGAAAAATTTTTCTGTTTTTTTATTGCTCTACTGAGAATAGTTCCTGGCACATAACAGACATCTAATAAATCTTTCTGAATAAGAGAAAAATAGCAATGAGTGCAATTTAAAAATTGATATAATCAGTAGGAAGGCAAACTCTTTTGTATCTTGAATTGATTCAAGACAGAGAATGATTGTGAAATAAATAAGACTATTTTTTCTCTTTCAATTTGCATTTCAAAGTAAAGTAGCCCCCTTTTCCATGGTAGTTTTGCTTTCTGCAGTTTCAGTTAACCTTTGCCAACTGAAATCTGGAAGTGGGGAGGTGACCTTCCTCCTGACATACAGTCTGAAGGTCAATAGTCGCCTAATGCTGCATCACCATACTTGCATCATTCACTGCACTTCCTCTCCTCATGTAGACATGTGCATAGAAGGAATAGTAGGTAAAGTATTTCTTCTCTGTCTTGCTAGAAGCAGAGGTAAAAATGCAATTCTGTTTTAATATAACTGTTCTATACAATTTAGTATTTCCCTGCTTTTATATATTATTATATAAATATATATATATTTATATACATATATAAATATATAAATTATAAATATAAATATATTATATTATAAATGCTGTTTTTTCTGTTTGCGGTATGTAACCAGCCACGCCTCTCTGGCAAAGGGGCAAACTCATCATGCCAGAGCTCAAGAATTTCTATTTTGTTAAATCTTCCCTAACCTCCATTTCTCTGCCGGCTGTCACTTATGCTTTTGCTGCACTACATCGATCACTGTGTGAGCACGCCTACCCTGGGTGATTCTAACTCTGTTGAAACTGCTGTCTTTCTTAACTGTCTTTCTTCCCTTAAGGCAAGGATTGTGCCTTGTTCATAAAGTATGCAAAAAAGGCAGAGTCTGACAACACTATAGAAAAACTGAATGTGTTTTAAGAAAGTGAATGGGGGGCGGCTGGATGACTTAGTGTGTTAAGCATCTGCCTTTTGCACAGGTCATAATCCCAGGGTCCAGGGTCCTGCACTGGGCTCCTTGATCAGTGGGGAGTCTGCTTCTCTCTTTCCCTCTGCCCCTCTCCCTGCTTATGCTCTCTCTTTCTGTCAAATAAATAAAATCTTTAAAAATTAAAAAAAAATTAGTGAATGGCTATAGGGATGAAGGAATATCAGGTTTTAACTGGACATAAAAACTAGGTATTTCTTGAGAAATGTAGGCTTGAAACAATGGAAACAACACCTTAGTAAGTGTGAAAAGAAGAGACATAAATAAGTAATAATTCAATTTTATTTTATTGCTAATAGGTAGCTTCCTGGAGGATACAATATGAGAGATAGGAGAAAAAAAAATATCTTTTATGTGAAATAAAATGTAATAATTCTAGTTTTCCCACCTCTGTTTTAGTGTTATTATAAAATGATCCATTTACTTGGCATATCCTCTTAAAGATCTTATTGTCCCGATAAACTGAAAATTTCAATTTAGAAAGGTTGATATGAGGGGTACCTGGGTGGCTCAGTAGGTTAAGCCTCTGCCTTTGGCTCAGGTCATGATCTCAGTGTCCTGGGATTGAGCCCCGAATTGGTCTCTCTGCTCAGCAGGGAACCTGCTTCCCCCTCTCTCTCTGCCTGTGTCTCTACCTACTTGTGATCCCTGTCAAATAAATAAATAATATTTTTTTTTTTAAAAGGAAAGTTGGTATGAGATAATAGGGTATTAATTGCCATGTACCTTTATGATGAGGTTTCATTTGTTTTATAAATTAAGAAATATATAGATATCTATGTTAATCATATATTACTCTACTTTGCATCTAGCAGAATGTCAATAGCAGTAGTAAAATATCAGACTACTATTAATTTAACCAGCTTCTGGTAAATGATAAATGGCAATTTATGCTGATTTTAGGGGAAATGAGGGGCTTGCCAAATGGTACATTTCTTTCAAGTCAGCCTAAATATCATTAATGAAAATAAAAGCTCAGGGCTCTGTTTTTTTTTTTTTTTTTAAAGATTTTATTTATTATTTATTTGACAGAGAGATCACAAGCAGGCAGAGAGGCAGGCAGAGAGAGAGGAGGAAGCAGGCTCCCTGCTGAGCAGAGAGCCCGATGCGGGGCTTGATCCCAGGACCCTGAGATCATGACCTGAGCTGAAGGCAAAAGCTTAACCCACTGAGCCACCCAGGCGCCCCTCAGGGCTCTGTTTTTTATGAGTCTCCCAAGTAATGCATCCACGTTTACATGCCATTGATTTAGACCACATTGTTTATGTTAATATGCTGAGTAGGATAAGCTGAGATCATTCCAATGAATATTTCCTTTAATAAAGTCTCTAAAATTTTTTGAGTAAAAGTGTTTATTGAGATAAAATTCACATACCATGCAATCACTGATTTAAATAAATAATTCAGTGGGTTTTAGTATACTTACAGAGTTGTGCAATTATAACCAGTCTAAATTTGAAACATTTTAATGCTGTCCCAAAGGAACCTCAGACCCATTGGCAGTAATTCCCCATTCTATCTCCACCTGCTCTAGGCAAGCACAAGCCTACTTTCTGCCTCTCTGTTATTCACCTGTTTTGAACAGTCATATACATGGAATTATACAATATGTAGCCTTTTGTGACTGGCTTCTTTTACACGTCATAATGTTTTCAAAACTTATTCATGTTATAGCATGTGTCAGTACTTTATTACTTTTACTGCTGAATAATATGCCATTGTATGGAAATACCACATTTGTTTATCCTTTCATCAGTTGATAGATAGTTGGGTTATTTTACCTTTTGACTATTATGAATAATGCTGTTATGAACATTCGTGTACAGGTTTTTTTGTGGACATAGATTTTCATTTTTCTATGGAATAAACCTGGGCGTGAAATGTTGGGTCAATGGGAGTTTTTGAGGAATTGCCAGATCATAGTCTAAAAGGCCCGTACCATTTTACATTCTCAACAACAGTGTATTAAGGTTCTAATATCATCACAACCTGTCAACATTGTTATTATCTGTTTCTTTGATTATAGGCATCCTAGTGTGTATGAAGAGTGATCTCATTATGGCTTGGATTTGCATTTTCTTGACAGCTAATTGTGGAGAGCACAGGCAAGCTGGGCGAGGGGCAGAGGGAGAGAGAGAATCCTGAAACAGACTGCTTCCTGAGTGTGGAGCCCGATACAGTGCTCAATCCCAGGACCCTGAGATTATGACCTGAGCCAAAACCAAGAACTGGCAGTTTACCCAAGTGCACCACCCAGGCACCCATGCCTTATGAATTTTTTTTTTAAACTAGACATTTAAATATCATAATGTAGTGACATTGGAAATCAGATTTTCCACTTTCCCTAGGGTTTGTAGCTTTTTTGACTATTGAAAGCTGACTAGTCCATTTGTTTAGTGACTTACGAGTTTCACAGAGATTTTTATTCCTTATATTGTCGTCACTGAAGTCTGTTCTTAGCTTGTGTTCAGCTAGTGTTTTGAGAGAGATTTCGTTGAGTACCAACACCTAAAGCAAATGAAACCCCTCCCAGACCTCCCTTAGTCTTCCCAGACTGGCTCTGTGCCAGGGTACTTTATTAACACCTAGCTAGGTAAAGCTTAGAGTTATCCCAGATATTTCTGAGCATGCATCTTACATTGGATATGCACATGGCTTTCTGAATTCCCCCATATTAGTGTGTGCTTTTGAATGCCCTGATTTCCCAAAGAAACTCCCTTGCAGCTTAGGAGTTGGGTCTACTCAACTCCTGCCACAACCAGGGACTGGCATCCCACACTGGAAAAACAAGACTTCCATCTTTCTGACTCTTGCTGAAACAGGGAGGGGGCGGGGCAAGGGCAAGTTGTTCCTCCATTTTAGAGTTGTGTTGTCTTGATTTAAAATTTCCTTGGCTGCTGTAAACCTTTGTTTTCCAGAGTTCTAACAAAGTTGGTTCTAATAAATTCTGCAATTTTAACTGTTGGGGGGTGGGAGCCTGGAACTTCCTACTCCACTGTTTTGCTAACATCATGTTTCACATTTTAGTTTGGAGTATATGGCCCTGATGATTAAAGATGTTCTTCTAGAAGTTTTGATTTATGTATTACATTTATGTCTTATGATTCATTTGACTTAATTTTAGTATATGGTGCATATGGGTTGTTTCTACTGTCCCAGAACCATTTGTTGAAAACCCTGTCCTTTCTCTACTGTGTTTCCCCTACCCCTTTGGCAAAAATCAGCTGTTCATATCTGTTTACATGTCTGTATATGTCTGTTTCTTTGTTATGTTTCACTGACCCACTTTGTCTGATTTTATATCAGTATCACACAGTCTTGTTGACTGTAACTTCATCATTATACTTGAATTCAAGTAGTTTTAGTAATCAAAATTTCTTCTTTTTTTTTTTTTTAAAGATTTTATTTATTTATTTGTCAGAGAGAGAGAGGGAGAGAGAGCAAGCACAGGCAGACAGAATGGCAGGCAGAGGCAGAGGGAGAAGCAGGCTCCCTGATGAGCAAGGAGCCCGATGTGGGACTTGATCCCAGGACGCTGGGATCATGACCTGAGCCGAAGGCAGCTGCTTAACCAACTGAGCCACCCAGGCGTCCCAAAATTTCTTCTTTTTTTAATAGACTGTATTATTTAGAGCAGTTTAAGGTTCACAGCAAAATGAGTACAAAGGGTAGAGATGCCCCATATGCCCCCCACCCCAATACATATATAGCCTTCCCACCTTATTAACACCTCCCATAAGAGTGGTACATTTACTATAATTGATGACCCTACACTGACACATCATTATGACCTTGAGTGCATAGTTTACATTAGGTTTCACTCTTAACATTGTACGTTTTATGGGTTTAGACAAATTTACAATGACATGTATATATCATTACAGAGTCATTTTACTGCCCTAAAAATCCTCTTCTTTTTCAAGGTTTTCTAGTGTAGGTTATTTGCATTTTAATTTTAAAATTGGCTTTTTAAAAATTTCTACAAAAATATCTGCTGGGATTTTTATTAAGATTCTATTTAATCTGTAGGTCAATTTGGGAAGAATTGATATCTTGAGTATTTTTGCTTATAGATATGGCTTATCTTCATTTACTTAGGCAGTCCTTAACTTCTCTTAGCAATGTTTGGCAGATTTTAGTGTATAGTCTGTCAGATTGATTCCAGTCTTTCATAATTTTGATGCTACTATAAATGGTATTGATTTTACAATTTCAGTTTTCAGTTGTCAGTTGCTATTATATATAAATACAAATTAACTTTTATGTATCAATCTTGTGTTCTGAAACCTTGCTAAATTCACTTATTAATTCTAGTAACTTTCTTATAGATTCCATATGATTTGGACAAAAATAATGAGGTCATCTACAAATAGGGGCATTTTTACTTCTTCATTTCTAATCAATCTCTTTCTTTTTTCTTTCTTTTCTTTCTTTGCCTTCCTTCCTTCTTCCCTTCCTTTCTCCCTCCATCCCTCCCTCATTTCCTTCCTTCTTTCTTTCTTTTGTTTTTTTGATCTTATTGGACTAGAAGTATGTTTTATTTTAACTGAGTGGAGAAATGTAACTATATTCTTATGAGAATCAAACTTGGATACTCATCTTTATTGGGGTTCCAAAGGGAAAAAAAAGGAAAAAAAAAAAACATGGTATATCTTCTAAGAATATCAAAATTGGTAGGAAGAGGGGATTTGAATTGTTACTTTCTAAAGCATTTGTAAATCGCATGTATAATCAAAATAGGAAAACCTTATTTTTCCATATTAATCAATCTTGGGGGCAAGGAATTCTTGTCTTTACCTTCAGAACATTTCCAGAATTGGACTGCTCTCCAGTCTCCATCATTTCTCACAGTCATTTCCTACTTGGACTATTCCATTGGTCTCCTAACCAGGGTTTCCTTGTTTCTATTCATTACCATTTATAGCTTATTCTCCACAATAGCATTCAGAGAAATCCTTTCAGAATGTCATTGAGACCATGTTACCCTCATTAAAATACTTTAGGACGTGTCTTTTTTTTAGTTATAGTAAAATCCAGTGGCCTTACAATGGTCATTAAAAGGACATATATGAGCTGGTTCCCAGTTATGATTTTTACTAGGTCTCCTAACACTTCATTTTATTAATACTCTGTTTCAAGTACAATAGCCTTATTTTTGTTTCTTGAATACAGGATTAACACTTCCAATTTCAGGGTCTTTGCATTTGCTATTCCTTTTCCCTCGAATGCTTTTAACTTGGATATCTACATGATTTGCCCTATCGTTACATTTATGTTTTTTCAAATACCACCTCACCTGAGAGGCTTTATCTAACTATCCAGTATGAATCATACCATTTTCTATGTTATTTAACCCTGTTTATTTCTTTCTGTTTTCTGCTCTGTACCATTTACTTCCTATTTCGGTTTATTTCAGTTTATTTATTTTATTGTCTGTCTCCCCATCACTAGATTGTAGATTGTGTGATAGTAAGGATAGTGTATTGTTTACTGCTATATCCTGGTGCTTAGAATAATGCCTGGCATGGAGAGTGTGTCTAATATGTATTATTGAATAATGATTATTTTTGAATGAATAAATTATTTTTACCAACCATACTAACTTGCAGATACTGAAGTGCTGGCAAGTGATGAACTAACCACTGTGATTTCCTAAGGAATGAATACATCTTTTTGATACTATGTTTATGAACTAGTCAGCATAAGAACCAAAATCTACTCTAACATATCATGTTTTCATGGTCCCACAAGTTATGCTAAATTTATTGTTTGGCCTAAAATCATAAGACAGCCTATAGACCTATTCCTTGCCACAGTGAATTATTTAACTTATTTTTGTATGAGTTGCTTCATTTACCTTTATGCTTTCAACCATAAACATGAACCATTGATTAAAATGAGAATCATGGGGGCGCCTGGGTGGCTCAGTGGGTTAAAGCCTCTGCCTTCGGCTCAGGTCATGGTCCCAGGGTCCTGGGATGGAGCCCCGCGTTGGGCTCTCTGCTCAGCGGGGAGCCTGCTTCCTCCTCTCTCTCTGCCTATCTCCTCTGCCTACTTGTAATCTCTGTCTGTCAAATAAATTTTAAAAAAATCTTTTAGAAAAAAATGAGAATCATGAAACTACTGAATGTTAGGGTACGGAGTCGACCACCCCTCAATTAGACAGAGAACACCCTCGACAATGCAAGTCACACAGCGAGGTTTATTTCCAGCTCGCTGGGGTCCAAGTATCTGCCCAGCACAGCAGGTTTCAACAAGGACCCCGAGCACTCAAAGCCAAGGGTTTATATAGCATTTTCAAGGCACTTTTTCATAGCTACATACATATCCTGTGCCCCACTTTGACAGTTTAACTTTGTTTAACTTTTCGCCACCCCGGCGTCACCCTGGTGGTTAAGTGAGATTTAGGTTTAGAAGAAATTTAACTTTATTTACATTTCCTTCTGCCTCAGCCTCCTTCAGTTTTATGGTGGGGAGGGCGACACCAGGCCTCAAGGAACTGAGCCATTTGTCTCTGGAAATTGGGCTATTGAGAAGACAGCTTCTTTGTTGTAAATCACTAGGACATTTGTAAACCAAGGGACTCCTGTCTTGCAGGACTGTGATCTCTGCAAGTTAACTATTTGTTTTTCATTAACATCTGGTCCCGTGGCACCACCGCCTAACCGCCCTGGTGGTATATGATTAAGTTGTTTTTTAGGTTTTAGCTAGTTTCTCTTATCTCAAGTCACCCACGCAGTGTTGGCTGTTAGGGACGTTCAGTAAAATGGCTTTCCGGCCTTAGGATGTCCATTCTTATGCTAACCCACTCTTACACTGAATATAATCAAGATAATAAACTAATTAGAAGAACCACAAACTTTCCAGGTGTATAAAAAGGTTTGACCTCATCTGTGAGACTACTTTGACACAAAGAAGGCATCATTTTTCTAACTATGAATAATAAATCACTAAGAGTAATTATAGAATCTTAGTATATCCACAGTTGCTACCTTGTATATCATTTTTGTTCCTGTGAAATTGCAGACAAATCTAAATATTTCTGCCTTTTCTTTGATAAAAACCAGAGCTGTAATTTTATGTAAATATTGCATTTACAACATGAAACATTTCTGAAAGAAAATCTCTAAATTTCTTTGCAAATGGAAAGAGAAAATTCTTGGCAAGGGGCAATATAATTTAAAGTAAAAATAAACGAATGAAATCTTGCTTGATGCTTCCTTAAAAATAAGTTTCAAGAATCACCTTCAAAAGTTGAAGTTCTTGTAATAAGAGAAAATTTAATGAAGCCCTTCTCTGTAATTATAGTTAAATCTCTTTAAAGGTAAAAATGTTGAACAGCTAAAAAAAAGTTTATCTGATTTTCTGTTTTTCCACAGTTAATTCTGAAGCTTAGAATTATTTATATGTCAAAACCAGGAGGACACTCTACTACTAAACATTCCAATCTGCTAATAATTAAGAGGGACATAAAATGTACTATTTTTTCTATTCTAAATTTTGAATCTAGCTGCTTCTATACTAAGCCATCCAAAAGCAAGCACAAAACGAAACTAAACACAAATAGAAAAAAGTTTTTTCCTCATTTTTTCCTCTTATTTTGAATTATTTTTATCCACACTTCCTCTGCATCCTTACTAATCTATTATTCCTTTTGTTGGCAAGCAGTGTGTCTTATTCTTATTTATGCATACATGTCCCTATGTATCAACTTCCTTATTTCCCAGGACATGGAAGAGAATTTTGCATTTTAATATTTCAATAGATAGATATTTTATTTTTAAATCCACAATCCGCAGATAGATTTCTGTGGTGCATGGATTTGATGTATGATGAAGCCAATAAAGAACTGTCTCAGAATGAACAATATATCAATGGCCTCATGACAGCTAGATAGATTAATTCAAATTAATACCAAAATAGACCACGATGTATTAATTTTCCAATAGTACTTCATCTTCTCACTTTTCACATAGTGGAAATAGGAATTCCCACTATGCAGTGTAGATAATATTTAGAAACCTTTGCATTCTCAAATTTGAGTGACTTGTATAAATAAAATCCATGACAACATCTGTAAGAAAAAACAGAATTATATTACCTTTTTTGTGTGTGACAAAAGGACCTGTTTAGGAGACAGCAATGTAAGTGCTAAAAAGCTATTAGAAATTTTCTTAAGCTGAAGTGATAAAACTTCCACTTTCAAGTTTTGAGATATAGAAGTCCAAAAAGTTCAGTTTTCAGGAGAAATTAATTTTTCACATTCTGGCATCAAGAATAGGCCTAGTCTTGATATCTGTCTGTGATTAGAGGGAAAGCCACAAGACAAAGGCAAGGTCTGGAGTAATTTAAAAACCGAGTCTCTGATCTCCCAATACTTGAGAGAGGAAAAAAAAAAAAGAAGAGAAATATCTATGTGGAAAAGCCTTCCATATTTAGAAAAATTACTTCCACTCAATCATTTAGATGCCTTCAGGAAAAATTAATATAAAACTGTTTTAGGGGCACCTGGGTGGCTCAGGGGGTTAAGCTTCTGCTTTCAGCTCAAGTCATGATCTCAGGGTCCTGGGATCGAGCCCCCCAATGGGCTCTCTGCTCAGCGGGGAGCCTGCCTCCCCCTCTCTCTGCCTGCTGCTCTGCCTGCTTGTGATCCGTCAAATAAATAAATAAAATCTTAAAAAAAAAAAAACTGTTTTAAACAGTAAACCTGATATCAATTGCTAGCTAAAATGACTAACAGTAAATTCAGTGTCTCTCACTGTTTTCCCTAGCAAATCTTTTGGCTCTGCTTCCTGCCATGTGTTGGTTTCATCAGTGAGGCTGTTATTAAGATCATGGTATCAGTTCCAGATTTTGGATCAATTTATAACAGTAAAAGAGAAAGGGCAAATAGTCATTTAAAAAATGAATTCCAGAAGACAAAAAGAATAATTGCATCATGGTTTCCTGAAAACCTCTTACACCCCATTGGTCCAAACTGGCTCACATGTTCCATTCTTAAACCAATCACTGATGAGGATGGATGGGGTTACTATCTATTCATTTGGGCCCAACTTAGCTTTTGGAGGTGAGGTAGTCATCTTCTGGCACATAGGGAATATATGTGGAAAGAAATGATACCTATACCAAACAAACAAAAAAGGAACTCTGCTAAAAATGAGATGAAAGGGGAGAAATGAGTAAAATTTCTATTTTTATATTTTGAGATATAAAGGTCAAACACATAATGTACACTATAATGACATATATATATTATTAATTACTATAAAAATGCATCTTTATATTGTTGATGCAAATTGATTAGTAATTTTTTTTTTGAGAACTCAGTTTTAAAATTTCAGCTTTCGTATAATATTGGGTAGTTGTCAATAATTTTTTTCCCATTACAGAGTCAGATTGCTATAAAGGTGACAAAATTTCCTATTATTCCAAACAAAAAGAAAAAAATAGGTAAGACATATTTAAGCTAGCCTATAAAATAATTAATTGAAATGTTATTTCTTACTTTATGTGTTCTTCATATATAATGAAATTCAACCCAGTGCCCCAAATATTAGATGTATATCCATTCAGGTATCCATTCCTAACTCAGCTCCATTTAACCCTGAAGATTAAAGTCCTTCAACCTACAGATTTTACTTTTCTCAGTTCCAAATCCATTAATAAATTGGAATCCCATCTCTTCTTAGCAAGTGAGGTTTGGAATATTAGGCAACTTCTCCATATAAAGTACATGTTATATTTGGACTCCCATGCTTTCATGGTTAGAGACATATTTGGGTCCTGAAACTCCCAACTTTTCCCGCCTCCCTTTCAGCCACTGTACACTTTGCCATTTGTTGGAAGAGAACACAGGCCTCTGGCCATATGTTTCCAGGTAAGAATAAAAAAAATACAGGAACAGGTGTTGTAATCTTGCCTTCTAGTGCCTTCTTTGTCCAGTTGACAATTCCATGTTCTCCTATAACAACTAAAGAAGGGATTGTAATTAGTTTTTTTTTTAAATTGCTTCCTTGATTAATAAAAATAAGTTTTTCCAGTGCTAATTCTAGCAGAGTTTTGGAAGTCAGGTGATCTCAGACTTTCACTTCTCTTGGTGCTCCTTGCAACACATTTCTTGCTGATTTTTTCCTACACTCAATGTTTGAGGGGCAGCAGTCATTTTTGAATGTTCAAATATTTGGCATCTATTTTGGGACTAAATCCACATTTCCATTATTGCTATTCTAGTTGCATTCTCATTTCTAAGAAAAATTTGGATCTGTGAATGCCCACACAGCAATGGCAAAGAAGGAATACTTATGGAGGAAACTAAGAAGTGCCATGCTTGCAACTGATGCATTTTTATTTCAGTATCACATTATTAAATTAATTGTGAATTTCATTTTTATTTAAATCTTTTTAAAAAGATTTTATTTATTCATCTGAGAGAGAGGGACAGAGAGAAAACACAAGCAGGGAGAGAAGCAGGGGAGAAACAGACTCCCTGGTGAGCTGGGAGCCCCCTACAGGGCTAATCCCAGGCCCTGAAGATCATTACCTGAGGCATCTGAGCCACCCAGATGCCCCAGTGAATTTCCATTTTTATTTAAAAGACAAGTAAGTTGGGGCTATTACTCTTATTCTAGAAGGAGAGGAAACACCCCACATGGCTCTTAGACCAGAGTACTGAACTCCACACTGTTCCTATTCCTGTTTCTTATTGTTTTTCTGCAACGACCTGTGATTTTTGCTCTAAGTCCCACTATTTATTTCCTCTCAACTCCGGTTTCACCTTTTATGGCTTAGAGCTCCATCTGCCTAGCCTTTGTTTGGTTTCTTTTTACTGGGAGACTCTACCTTAGTTCTGAGTCACATGACTGTGTTGGCAAACTGTGGGCTTGCTTTATACTGAATAGATAATAGCATTCCAGTTTCCAGGAATCAAACCCTGTCATCTTGCTTCTTATGCTCTAAAATCCTTCCTTCTGCTCCTACCAATTATAGGACAGTTTTGGGATACAGACTTCATAAAGCAGGGCAACATTTTCTTCATACTCTTAGATGCTGGGAATTGTACATATCAAGTTATGCCAGATCAAAGATAGAGTAATACATCTATTCTCAATTCTACTCTCTCTTTTCAGTCCAGAATTTAAGTCACAGAATGTCTTGTGGTCTATGTTATAGTACTTAAAACAATCCTATGTATTTGCAGATTATTTAAATGTAGAGTCCAGTTCTAACCTATCTAATTAAGGAAGCAGATAAAGTCACATTCAGCTCTAAAAATTACTATATATTTTTTGGTTCAAACATAAATGTGATCTTGTTAGTTTCTTAATGTCAGACAGGAGCTTAAGTATTACTTCCAATTTGGTGTATTGGCTAGGGTGTTGCCAGCTGCTATCCAAATAAACCCTAAAATGTAGTAGTTTAGCACTCTAGAAGTTTTTTATTTATGCTATATCCCATAATATGTTCAGTGGGCAGGCTTGCATGAAGCAATTCAAAGATCCTGGCTCCTTCCATGTTACGGTACTTCCATCACATAGGTTATAAATACGTTCTTTTCCAGTTGGAGAAGGAAAGAATTCATAACATCTTCCTGTTTCATCCACATTTTAGCCAAATGCGACACAAGTCACCTCTGCTTACATTCTTTGGGTCCCAGGAGAAATGGAGACTTGAAGAGGGTGGGGCAGCCCCTTTCCAGAAATCAGTCTTTTCTGTGAAAGGAGAACACAAATTGTTAGAGGACCAACAGCTACTGGTCAAAAACAGTGATATTACTAACCAGGGATGTTGTCTTCAGAATCATTCTAGGAAAACACAAACACACACTCATCTTGGAAAATATTTCATAACCCTGAAGAAGCGAGATTTGGAGATCTAAGCCCTTGGACACTTCAGTTTCTACTGCAAACCAAAGAAAAAAAGATGCTGAGAAACTCTATTTTACTTGAATATCTACTTTTCAATGAAAATCCAGACTTCTAGTTATACTGGACGTGTGAAGTAGTCCAGGGAAACCCATGAATAATGGTTACAAAAATTGAAAAAAAATTTAAACCTGGCATTTTGAAATAGTGAGACATTAGACAAAGCAAGCAGAAGCAACAGGAGGGGTTGCCTTTGAAAGATAACGGTGATAAGAATTACAAGTATGTGACTTTTCTTTTTTGTCTGAGCATACTTTCTCTCCTTCCCCCTACTGCTCAGCTCTAGTAGCAGAAAAGCATAGCCTTACTCCCTCAAGTAAGAGTGGACCACATTTGAAGTTAATATAGTATCTGGAAGCCATGGAGCCACATATGGGGTAACTTCTCAGATCTTAATATAATTTAAACTACTATGTTTGGGAACTTTGCCAGTTATCCATTTATTGCTTCTTCCAAATTCATGTATTTATTGTTTACAACAATGGATGTGGGTCCTGTGAATAAATATTTTGTTTTCCAGCTTACAGTAACATTGTTGGTAGAGGGCACTGGATAGGTGTTGGAGGAGGGAAGAGTTGTACTTCCTGGTCCTGGGGTGCTTCCAGTCAGCCTCTTGGCTCACTTTCAGTACAGCTTCCCAGGTTCACTCTAGCTCCTACAATATGGGTGACGTATCTGGTGCTCTGTTCCTACAGTGTGCAGCACTGGAAGCCAGCATTTACCTTAGCACCTCTCTCAGGCAGATACCTTGCAGTGAAGCACCTCCCCCTGTGGAGCTTTCCCTGACATTCTAGAAGGTGGATTGCTGGCAAATTCTGCCTACACAGTGCTACAGTGACTTTCTCTATCACCCAAAGCAGCACAGCTGTGCCTCTCTAGCAAGATCTTCATCTCAGCCCTGAGACTCTTCCTTGGACTTAAGATGTTAAGATATGATTTCTTGTCAAAACTTGCCTTTTCCTGCACAAAAACCTTGTAACATTTTTACACATGCTGTCTGTAGGAAAGTGAGACAGAGGCTGGAGAAATTCACACGAAGCTGCTGCGGAGGAGTTTGTAAGTGTGTTTCCAGGAGATCTTTGAAAAGTTACACTGCTATGAGATTTTTGAAAAGAAGACATGTAGGTCAAGCTGCAGACTCTTAGTTAAAATTGAAAAAATTTTAGAACAAGCCATCTGAAGGGGATTGGGGTTATGTTCATAATTTTCCTCTTTTTAAAAATAATGTTTTATGGGAGGCATCTAAAATAAAATTTTGGAATTTAGTACTTTATGAAATGAAAGATGAAAGAAATGGTATATCTTCTGTTTCAACTATTAAGGTTATTATGATACTTGATTAGTCGTTCAACCTGTTTAGACCAACTGCCTTTAGTGAAATCCATTAAGAAGTGCTCACTTCGTCTCAGACACAATGAGGTAGTGTCACCGGAGTTCAGCTAGTGTTGGGGGTAGGAATGGATGTGGGAGTAGGGTACGGCTGGGTATTGGTCAAATCCAGCTTTCCTTAGTAGGTGAGATTCCTGTGTAGTGTTTGAGTCTCTAGAGACCTTGATGAAAATTTGCCTGTGCAGCGGAAAAACCAAGAGGGAAGAAACCTGATTGTTCAGTCGCTTATGACTGATAAGTGTCTTGGGAGTGTTCTTAGGCAGTGGAATAAAATTACTTACTTTACTCAAATGTGCCTTTTTCTTTTTCTTTTTTTCTTTTTATTTTCTCCATAGCCAAGATGTGTAGAAAACTTTGGGATAGGAGGTTGGCCATTCTGAATGGAATTTGTATTTTTTCCTTACAGCTATTAAAGTCACTTAATGGAAAACTACACACACACACACACACACACACACACACACACACACACACACAAGAATACTGTTTGGGGATCCTTAAATAGTTTTAAGATCAAACTATAATTTTATTTTTATTTAACTTCAAAAATTCTAATTCTGGGGCGCCTGGGTGGCTCAGTGGGTTAAGCCGCTGCCTTCGGCTCAGGTCATGATCTCAGAGTCCTGGGATCGAGCCCCACATCGGGCTCTCTGCTCAGCAGGGAGCCTGCTTCCTCCTCTCTCTCTGCCTGCCTCTCTGCCTGCTTGTGATCTCTCTGTCAAATAAATAAATCTTTAAAAAAAAATTCTAATTCTTTTATTGATTTAGCAATGATCTTGTACTTTTTTTAAAAAGATGTTGTCTTCTATTCTAAGAGGTTTTGTAATAATAAGGTAAGTTCTATTTCAGAAGGGAAAAAAATTGTATACTGGAATTGAGGAAGTAAGTAAACATAAGGTGGATAGCAATAGCCAAGTTTCCTATTCTAGGAAAGGGAAAGCCATAGGCTAGAATAAGCTGTATGGAACTGGACTAGAGGTAGAGACATCAGTATGACTTCGTGTTTAACCTCATTATAGATGAATGGATACAGAAATAGAGATACATGTATAAACATTTACTAGTTCAGTCTGCTCAGAGGGCCAAGAACCAGTGATAGCATAGTAGTAGTGAGCACACCAAGTACCTAGATCATGGTTTCTTTTGGCAAAAAAAATCAGGGCTCCTTGGAGAAATGACCCATTCTAGGGATGAAGGAGGTAAATTTTACAGTGCCAGAAATTAAGAAAGTCTTCAAAAGTGGGGGGCACATCAAAGGAACTCAGGAGCCAACCTGAAAGAGATCCTAATAGCCAGAGCTGAGCAACAAAATAAGTACTCTAGTGTCACATCATAATCCCACTTATAAAATAAGTATCCATGAATACATGGTGATATAACTACATGATTGAATAAGTAAATGAGTGGAGAAGAGACAGATTTCCTTATAGGGCCGTTTAAAGAATTTGTATAGGTATCCTCCTCTAGGACACAGAGCTTAATCACCCCCTCTGATCCTGCATTTACACTTAGTGACTTGGTTCCAGAGAACAGAACATGGAAAGGGGAGGAAGTAACTTCACTTTGGGGAAACATGACAAACTCTAACTTGGCCAGGTGCAAGGTTACATCATCAGTGATAAGTCAGGTTGATGTATCTTTCATGTGATATGGTGAGAATGGTTATTTCACCTTTGTGGTCTTCCCTCCAAACACCAGTATTCCCAGACTAACCATGAGGAAAGCATTTGCCAAACTCACTTAAGGAACTTTATACAAAACACTTAACCTCAAAACTATAAAGGATTTATAAAACAAGGAAAGTCTGAAAAATGGTCATAGACCAGATGAGATGAAGGAGATATGATAAGTAAACAATCTGGCATGATAATGAATAGATCCTAGAACAGAAGAAGGACATTAGCAGGAAAAAAAAAACTATTGAAATCCAAATAAGTGTAGACTTTAGTTAATAGTGATGGACAAATGTTGGCTTCTGAGTTGTGATAAATGGTAATGTAAGATTTTAACAATAGAGGAAACTGGATGAAGGGCATCTGAGGAACGCTCTATATTATTATTATAATTTTTCTATAAAGCTAAAACTATCCTAAAACAGAAGAGTTTCTTTATACATATATTAAAAAAAAAATTAAACCTGTATAATCTCAATCTGACATTTTACCTCACAGAGCAATAAAAATTATATCATCTGCCTGTAAATTCCACAAACTTAATCCATGATGTCTCAAACAGGCATTCAGGTGAATTGAGCTACAATTATAGATACCGTGAGGAAAATGAGGGGAGAAAAGAAATTATGCATATAATTCTTTTAAAATTAAATTAATATTAAATTTTTTTAAAAAAGAAAAAAATTCTAATTTATAAAATTTATTTCATGGAGCCAAGTTTAGAATCTTTCAGAGACACTGATCAGCAGATGTGGAGGATACAAAGGATACAGTAATTCATTATAAAGTAATATTTTAGAATTTCAAGGTCATTCAACCCCCCACAAATATATATATATGTAATTTGATTTCTATAATATATAGAAATCAAATAGTGCTTTTAGTACCCCAAGATAAGTTGCACTATTAAATCTGCTATTAAAGAGATTGGATTATTTCCCAATTCCTCAATATCTTCATTCATTGTGCTCTTTTTATATCCTATATAACTGCCATGATTTAGCTAGGATATCTTCCTAGAAGAGCCCTTGAACAATTTTTGCGATGTACGTGTTTTCTGGAAAAGAACTCTTAAAATAAGTTTAATAAGATTTATTATGTTTCTTCTAAAATTTCTGGGTAAGAATACTTTAGAATGAAAAGAATTTAAAACAGCATTCTAAGCCTTTGGAAGGTGGCTGATCTAATTTAAGACCAATTAGATTCATATTTCAAAATGACACAGGAAGAACTTTGCTGAGGTCAAAGTCATGGGGAAGTTTTATTTTTTTGTAAAAGTCTCTTTCTACCATTTGTGGGTTTGAAAGGCAGATTGTATAGCCAACAGGTTTTAGAGTCAGAGGTAGGATTAAATCTTCATGCACCATCTATGTGAACTTTTGGCGAAGAAACTTTTTACAAAATCTCTGATTTTTCATAGAAAATGAGAAGGTAAGAGGGCCTGGGTGGTGTAGTCAGTTAAACATCTGACTCTTCATTTCAGCTCAGGTGGTGAGATAGAGACCCATGTCAAGCTCCATGCTCTGTGCAGAGTCTACTTAAGACTCTTTCTCCCTCTCCCTCTGACCCTAACTCCCAGCTCTAGCTCTCTCTCTCTGTCAAATAAATTCCTAGAAGTAAAATGGGAAAATAATGGTAATTGCATGCCAGGCTAATGAATGAATCAAAGGAAATAATGTGTCAGCACAATGCTTAGCACATAATAAACAATTCAAAATATAAAGCCTCTAATTACTAAATATCTATGATTCCTTTTCCCCAAACTCCAACACTTAGCCCAGTCTCATAATTTCATTGTTTTGCATATGAGTACGTGGAGTTATATGCTGCTACACACCATCATTCATTGTCTAAGGGGAACAGATGTCTAAGGGGAACAGGAATGTAAACTCCCAGGAACTTACCTTTGGCTGACAGCAGAGCTGTATCTGTACCCTGAGGGTATCCATTAAAGTGTAGGGGCTTCCCTGGGAGTTGGCCCCCAGGAGTTTCAGTGCTCAGGTCAGTCCCTTCTCAGCCTTTAGGAATTAGTCAATTACGATCTAAGTGTTCCTCCAAGTTATGGCTCTGGCTGGCAAACTGACCTCAGCTGTTGTTTTTTATATTCACCTGTCTCTCCCAGTGTTTAAAGGCAGCATTTTGCTCTGTGACCTCAGTTCCTGGATGGATCTGAGAAGAGTTGTTGGCTTTCACATTGCGCCGTGGTGACTTCCAAGCTCTTTACGTGTCAGAACTAAAATTGTAAGTCCTGATAATTTTTATTATTTTGCAATGCAGCTGTCCTGACAGCATTACCACTGTCCATTCACAGTATAAATGCAGCTTGTTCTTACAAATTCTTGATTGTTTTCTCGCTCTATGTCCAAGATAAGTGTTCTTTTTTAAACTTCTCCGAGAAAGGGACAGGCAGGGCTACATAGGGGGAGATAGATGGGGGGCTCCGTGATCAGGCTCACAGAAACCCCCAAAATGTGGAGGTGTGAGTAAACCAGAGATAAAGAAACACTCCAGGCTATCCTGCCCTAGATGTCTGAGATGGGAGTCTTATTTATGACGCTCTCCCGTGGTCAACAGAAAATAAACAGACTGTAAAAAGAAGTAAGCCACTAAAAAAGTGTCACCACTAGCCCTGCTTACACAAAAGTGCTGTCAATAATGAAGTCAAAAAGATTTAAATCACCTGGTTAGCTTTCTGTAAAGACCAACTCTAAAAGCCCTCAGTGGCCCTCAATGGACAGTGGCAACCCTGTCAGGATCTCTATCCCTCCTGAGGGCTTTTTTTTCTGTATCCTTGCTTAGTAAAAGTCTATCGCTTTACTCACTCTCATAAGCTCACGAAAATCGAAAATCGTTCCTCTACTCCAGGAAACAAGAATCTAGCTCTCCCGCTTCAAATCTTTCTTGGTCTTAATGTATTTTCAAGTTCCTTTTGTTTTCCTGAATGTGTTTTCTCTTTTACAATCAAGGTTATATTTAGAGTTTCAAGTCCTGTGGTTTAGGCTGTTAGACTTGTCTTTGTCCTTTAAAAGGCATGGAGATAAGCAAAAAGCCCTTAGGCACATTCTGGTTTCCTGACCCTCTTTCCTCTTAGCCCTTCACACTGTTGGAAGTTCTGACGGGAATATAAAGGAGCCATTACTTTTAATACAGAACATCCATGTAATTTTTTTTTTTGGTGTGTTTTCGTTTTTTTTTAAGATTTTATTTATTTGACAGACAGAGATCACAAGTAATCAGAGAGGCAGACAGAGAGGAGGAAGCAGCTCCCCACCAAGCAGAGAGCCCGATGCGGGGCTCAATCATAGGACCCTGAGATCATGACCTGAGTGAGCTGAAGGCAGAGGCTTAACCCACTGAGCCACCCAGGCGCCTCTTGATTATTCGTTGATTTGTTCTGGGTATCTGTCTGCTCTGAAACTCTTCAGAATTGTATTGTGGAAAAGTTCAAATCCCAAAGTAAGCGATTTTTGAATCACTGAGATATCGTAGCTATTATTCATCAACAGAAGGAGTTATTCACCCTGTATGTGCCCAGCTCATAGAAGACAATGAACAAGGTATCATTAATTACATTCCATTTTTCCTAAGGTATTTCTGTCTGAAAAACACGTAGAGAAAAAAGTTTTCCCTTCTTCCATTCTGCATTCTTTGGCTGGTCTAATGATTAACATGAGATACACTAATAAGAGAAAAATAGGACTCAAGAATGAGTCGGAGGAAAGTGACCAAAGCAGGAAGATTTTTATACCTTTTGGAAAAACAAACAAGTTTGTGATGGATTGATGAGAGGAAGAGGTTTGGACTTGGGGTTGTAAATTAGTGAACAAGGATTCTTGGCCCTAAATTCCCTATTTCTAGTGATAAGGATGCCTTCTACCCTCCTAGTACAGGGAGGGTACCTTTCATATGGAAGATTTATTTCTTGCCTTCAGGGGTCAAAGGAGAGTCAGAGTGTCCTTGTACTTGCTGATTCTCAAGTGACTTTAAAGTAATATGCCAAAATGGCATATTTTGGGGTGACAAGAAAAAAGTAACTCTTGAAAAACAAAGGATTAGAGGAGCATGTATAGAGTGATAAGAAAACAGTGAAGAAACCCCTTCCTGGGGTGAATATTGTGGGGGATGGCAGCGTGGGTGGGGGGGACTAGGGGAGGGAAACCTTGAGGGGAGTACCTGGAACAGTTCTGGATGAAAAAAGATATGTAGGGTTTTCCAGTAGTTAGAAACAACATTAGCATAGGTAACAGGGGAAGTAAGTTAATTTCAGCATGGCTGGCCTGCTATGTTGATGGAAGATGACAGTAGAGGAGAGATGTAGGAATCAGACCATATGATCGTCTTTATGTTAAAAGGAGTCTGGGCTGTGTTTTGAAGATGAAGTAGGAAATCCTGGAGCATTTTATGCAGAAGAATAGGAACCTGGGGAGAAGGGTGCTTTAGAAAAATCATACCAATAGATGTATAGAGCAGTGGTTCTCAAAAGTCAGCATATGTCAGAATCTTCTGGAGAGTTTGTTGAAACCAGGGCTCTGGGTGTTACAAGAGTTCTCTGCCTTTAGTGCCCGCGGTTCTTGGTCTGGCAGCCGCTTGGAAAAATGAAGAGGTAGACGGAAGGAAGAGACAAGGGCAGCAAAGCCAAGTGTATTGCGCTCCTGGTATAAGGCTCCTGGCGAGGGAGGGATGCTGAGAGGGTTCCCCTGGAGTTTCTTGATGTATGGGTTTGTATGAGCTCTTTGGCAGAACTATCTAAGCAATCAGGGTGTGCTAAGTTATGCAAACAGGGATTTGGTTATGTATCTGTTTTCCTATGAGGTTAATATCAGCCTGCTTATGGTCTTTTTTTTTTTTTTTTTTTCCCTGACACCTGGGGGCTAATGCCTAGGATATTGACAAATGCTTTGTGGTTAATTGCCTTGTTTTAGGATATTTTGCCAGCGGTCATTTCTGCAAGGGCTGCAAAGCAGAATGCTGGTGCAGTCCTGTCTAAGCTGTGAACAGGATGTCAGTGCTATTTTATCTTAGGGGGTCCTGCCTCCATATTTTCTTGTTGGAGACCCTGGCCCTGACTACCTACCTGTCCAACTAACTCCTAAAAAGGGCATAACCCCCTAACTTTACTGTTTCTAAATCTGGGTGGGACCTGAGGATTTGCATTTTTAACAAGTTCCCAGGTGATAGTGATACTGCTGCTCTGTGGATCCACTGAAAATCACTGGTGCAGAGGTTGAGTAAAGCAAATGAAAGGCAATCTTGGTAACAAGGCCAGTGAGCTAATGTGAAAGCAATAAAATCAATCAGGCACAAAGAAAATGAAACAAAGGCGGCAACACCAGAATTATTGACTCAGTGTAGTTATGTTTTAGTAAATAGACAAATTTAAAATCTCTTGCTATAGTATGTATTCTTGATGGATCACTTTCACACCCTTCTCTCCTTCCTCTCCTTTTCTCTTTCTCCTTCGCTAAGGAGTCTACCATCTCTTACTTGGTAGAGATCCAGGAAGGAGTTAAAATATGCAAAATAAACGGAAAGGGTTATGCAAAATATGCAAAATAAATCACAAGAATAGGGTTACTAAATATTCTCCAATTTTAATGATTTGGTATTTTAAACAATTTTTACATTCTTGTGGGGGACATCATAATTGTAGGTCCTAAATCCTTCTAACATTTAATTTGGCTTTGAGTAAATGGAGAAAAAGTCAAGACAAAAACAACCCCCTCCCCCAACAAAACAAAACAAAACAAAAAACAAAGAAATTGGGAGAGATGAAGCATGCCCGGTCATGAAACATGAACATGAAAACAGTAAAAACAAAACCCTCCCCAAACAAATAATTTTTAGGTATAATAATTTATCATTAGTTCAGTAAATATGAATGAGGATGAGGTAAGGAATTTATGCTCTGTATTCCCTCACCACTGCCAACCCCCCCCACCCCCCACACACACACACAGCCCTTGGCCCTCCAGTGAGTGGAGGTAGCTTTGCTCCTGTAGTTAGGTTTTGTTTTGTTTAATAGGGTTTTGGACAGGCAAATGAACAAACTGAAAACGTCTCCCAGTGTGTAAAACTACTTGTTTTACTATTTATCAAGTGAAGATTGTACATACTATTTAAAGTGGAAAGCCAAACTAAAGGCAGTGGGGTGGAAATCTGATGTTGCAGAGTCTGACATTCGGGTCAATTGGATATAGGTTTCTGTCAATAGGTCTTTTGGGGGTATTATTGCTCTTAAAGGTGGTTTGGTCCTTGTATATTTTTTTGGATATAAAATATCTACATTTGATTCCAGGAGTAGAAATACAGTGTCCATTCTTTTTCATGAATGGACTCACTTGAGTGTCTGTTTCCTGCTTTTAAGTTGGTGTCTGAGGGTTTCCTTGGTAACAGTCATCCTGCCCAGCATTGGCACAATGTTATCAAACACTGGGCCCAGTAGAATGGATCAGTTTTTGAGAATGTATGTTTGGTTTGCTGCACCTTCTGGGATGAGGAAAGAAGGTACTTCATCTCTGTGAAATTAACCTTTTGTAAAAATCTCAATGAGGCATGGCTTTTCCGTGGTCACTTAGCATTCCTTATGGAACAATCAGTGTGATTGCTTTTTAGTTTTGAAAATCTTGTCCCCCTATCCCAGATGACCTAAATTCAGCCTTAAATTGTCTGGGACATTCTTAACCTCCCCAACTCGTCACAGAGATCCCCCCCCCCTTCAACTCTAGGAAAAGTGCTTTATTGCCACTTTCCCACATAGTTGTATTTCAGTGCTTTTTTCCTTCCTGTTTCCATAGCATCTTCTAGATTTTATCATTGAAGGGAATATCAGTTCTTCAAAGGTAAAGAACTTTTGTTTACTTAGCTCTGCATCTCCGTGAATCTGAATGCATTACCTCGGATTTGCCAGCCTCTTTCTTCTTCAGAAGCCCCTGTTCTTTTAATGTGAACTTCCTTTTATCATCCCACTGAGGGAGATGTGCTGCATAGTCTTAAAAACTGTCTTGGAACTGTTTTCTAGAACTCTGATCTATAAATAAAAATAAAATGGCCACCGTAAGAAGATTGGAGATAAGTGCAGAAATGCAGTTGGTGAGATGGAAATCACCATTTTTTATTAATACTAAGAATAAAGAACTATTTCTCTTGTAAAACTGTTCTAGGGATGCCTGGGTAGCTCAGTGGATTAAGTGTCTGTTTTGGCTCAGGTCATAATCTCAAGGTCCTGAGATAGAGACTTTCACTGCACTCCTTCCTTAGCGGGGAGTCTGCTTCTCTCTGCTCCTCTGCCCCTCTCACCCTCCTCCTGTTCATGCTCTCTCTCAAATAAGCAAAATCTTTAAAAACAAGCAAAAACAACAACAAAAAATTTATATCAAACTGAACAATAAGAGTTCAGTGTTCTTCTAGTACTCGTAAATATGAGTAAATACGAATACGTAATACTAGTAAATACAAAATGTTTAGAGAGGCATTTGTTTAAAGCCACATTTTATATTAGGACCTGAAATACATCTTCTTACCGTTTACTCTCTTTTCAAAAATTACCATAAAAATACCTATTTTTTTTTTTCTCTGCATGTTCTGAATCCCAAGAAATGATTCAGAGTGTTTTATGCATGGTACAATCTGTTGTGTCTTACTGACACATTGGTATATTCTAATGTACTCAATATCGGTTTGTTAGTTGAAGTGTAAAGTTTCTTAAAGATCTTTTTGTCTGTATTGAGGGTCTTAGCCTCTGGACTGCACAGCTTGTCTTCCAGATTTATAATGTAATATATTTCTAGGTCCTACATAACGTAAAACGCAGGCAAGTTACTTTAAAAAGAGTCTTGCCTTTTTACAGCAGCTGCTGCTACTGCTGGCATCATTGTTATTCATGTACAAGGATATAGCTGAAAAGACCAATTCATGATCAAGTAAGAATAACTGAATCAAAGATGTGTTATGGGGAAATCAGGAAATGTAAAAATAGTTTGAAAAATCAGTGCAATCTTTCAACATTTATTCTAAAATATAAAATAACTCTGCTACATACTAAAATACTTATTTCCTCCCCCCATCTTGGCATTTTTCTCTTTTCTTGGCTATTGTGATTTTGCTAAAATTAACAATGAAAATCCTATGGTCTATGAGTTAAAAATTCTAAGACGTTGCGAGATCTACACCTTCCTTCTTGAAGCTGATAGCCTAGCAGCAAGCTCCCATTTCCCCCATCAGCTAGATTCTGGATAATGACACAGTGTAGACCTACTGCTGTGAAGAACAGATGTTGGCAGATGTTTAACCGTTTGTGAAATGAAGCAGGTTTTACAAATGTGTTGTGTTTGAATTAAAATTGTGAGGTTATTTGGCCCAGTTCCCAAGTATCTCAATGCTTTTACTGAACAGGTTAGTATCAGTTAAATTGATTATAGAAGAAAGCTGTGAACATGAAGATTAGTTCTCAAACATCATGTTTATGGAGAAGGCAAAATAAAAATGACATTTTTTTTTTCTTTTGTAACACAAATTTAGGTGGGGTGCATCATTAATATATGGCATAGAGTCTGTCTCATTTTATAGAGTTACCAGATGTTTTTTAACTTGTACCAGATCATTCCCCATAACATCCACTTACCATAAAGTGTTTCAGAGAATTTTACAGTTGATGCTATCAATTGCATGCAATAAAACCAAATCATAAGAAAATTAAGATGTACTTCATAAAGAAATCATTTTTCTACTTCAGGACAGAATATTCAAGGATTTGAGAAATGTGTGTAAGAAATATGTATGTGGCTATTTGTAATAAAAATAAAGGAAAAGATAGCATTTCAGTAGGTAAATTTGGCACATTGTGTAGTATACAGTTTATATTCTAGTCCAATCATCTACAGGTTAAAAAAAAAAAGCCAACACCTTGATATTTTCTGCAGTTATGTTTATGTGTTTTAAAATGAGAAATGGCATTTTAGATCTCCTTTCATAAAATTCTAAGTGGATACTAAGAGACCTTTAAAGACATTTAATGAAATACTTTCTATTTCTTTGGAAGCATGGAGGCATGGGGAAATTAATTAACATAGTTTGTGTTTAAGGTCAAAATTAGTCACTTTATTTTTTAAGGAAAGTCACATATTATATCTCAGGAGTCTCCATTAATTTTATATCTACTTCTGAATATGTGGCCATTATTCATGTCCATAACTGACAGTTGTAGGACTGTATATATCTTGTTAATGCAATCTTATAAGAGTGGTGATCAGAGTCACACAATTTGAGCATTGTAGGTATCCTCTGAGTGCATGCCATCATTCTCATTTTGCATAGGGATGGCAGAGCTGTATTCTAATCCACAATATGTACCTTGC
Organism: Lutra lutra; assembly: GCF_902655055.1. NCBI lineage: Eukaryota > Metazoa > Chordata > Mammalia > Carnivora > Mustelidae > Lutra > Lutra lutra. Next base: position 64,114,100 of record NC_062280.1, read on the forward strand.
CATAGGTAATAATTACAAAAAGCTGTCTTTTATTGAGCATGATTTATCTTTGGTTGTTTTATATTCAATTTTCTGATTTTTGTTGCTGTTCAGATGAAACTGAAAGAAACAAAGTTTAGTGACTTGTTCAAATTCATATAGCCATTTACTATCTGAGCTGTATATTTGAACCCAGGCCCATAACACTGACATCAGCTCAGCTCATTCTGCCATACCACCCTGACTCTTACGTGGTGTGTTTCTAATGAAAACAAGAGTGGTCAGTGATTTGAAAGTAAGCAAAACCGGAGGTAGGCAATCTTTTATTTTGTGTTTTTCATCTCTATCTTCTATGTCAATATCACACTATTTCTATTCTTCTTCCTCCTCTTCCTCCTCTTCCTCCTCTTCTGTCTCTAGACATCTTGGGCCTACATGGGTACTCTGGTGACCCAGGCTCCTTGACTTCAGGGTGCCATCATGGTGCCCTCTCTTGGCAATAACATTTAGTACTTCCCTGTTATCTCTTCAAAAACTTTGCTCCCTTGTTAAACTTCACCTCTTCTATGAACAGGAGACACTGGGAATTGCACTCCAATTTCTAAGGTGACGGTTGACAAATTAATCTTAATATAAGGGCTAATGACTGTTACAGCTTAAGGGCTATGTCCTTCCCGCAGGCATATCTGCATTGCAACAGTTATTTTAAAAATGGTATATGGGATACCTGAGACTATAGCAAGGATTTAAGGGAGAAATTTGGGGGGAGAGGACACTTGTCAGGCACCTCAAATATCAGTATATTTGCAAGGAAAATTAACTCTAGGGGTTTTTAAAATGCTTTTAAGAAAATTGGTGCCCAATACATCTAAAATACAATACTGTTTCCAAAGCAAAAAAATTGTTATGATCACAATATCTTAAAATAACAAATCTAAGGTTAAGCTACCCACTTAAGTATGTATTTGGAATAGCAGTATACTGGAAAAAGTCAGTAAGAACATTAACCTTAGGTATACCGGACACATGAGCCGAAGGAAGATAAGTGATTGGAAGGAAATAGAACTATTGTTTAACTTCAAGAAAGTGGCTTTATGGAATACGGAGGAGAATTCTTTTTCTTTTTTAATTAATGTTTTTAAAATGCATAAAGTAGGGGCGCCTGGGTGGCTCAGTGGGTTAAAGCCTCTGCCTTCGGCTCAGGTCATGATCCCAGGGTCCTGGGATCGAGCCCCACATCGGGCTCTCTGCTCAGCAGGGAGCCTGCTTTCTCCTCTCTCTCTCTCTGCTTCTCTGCCTACTTGTGATCTCTCTCTGTCAAAATAAATAAATAAATAAAATCTTAAAAAAAAATAAAATGCATAAAGTAGTTCTATTGCTTTGTCTAATAACTTATGGTTGATGTGTCACATAAAATAGATAAAAATATGGTCACTGTAAGCAAGTGATTAGAATTATGCTTTAAACATTGCTTATATCCAGCTAGATGAAAAAATTTAAGAGTATTCTCCAAGAAAGTAATTCTTAGTCATAGATGTCCAGGAAAAATTAAACCCACATCACTAGGCATGGATCCATACACTAATTTTTTTTTTTTTGAGGTCTTCAAAGTTGATTTTACTGTAATGTCAGAATTGACATCCTCCGGTCGAGGATGAGTAGGTAATATGTGTAGAGGGACCAATCGAAAACTAGAACTTACTGTTTGGTAGATACTACTTGTGCTTGCAGTATTTCTAGAACCTTTTGTGTTTCTAGATGTAAGAGAAAGATTATTTGTTCTTAGAGCTGACTTTCTTTAGTCATTAAAATGGAAGTGGTGTCATTTAAAATTGATTCTCCATAGTCCTTTCCCCTGCTTCTGTGAATCTTGAAGCATTGTGTTAAAAGGTGCCATAAAAATGCTTAGGATTCTGAATTACCTCATGAATGTTAGCTGTCTGTCCACCTTTGCCTGAATGAGAGAATGTTAAACCACTGAGATTTTGATGCAGTTTGTCAATTAATGCAACATAACTCTGCCTCTGACTGACACACATAGCTCCAGGTGCCCATAATCCTCTCCTCCAAATTTTTAAAAATTTTATTAACATTATAAGAGAGTGCTCTTATTTCCAAGTGCAATCTGTCAATTTTCATGATCTAAGTCACATGAGAAAAGGAGCTTTTCTTGTTTTGTTTGTTTTCTGTTTTGTTTCATCCATATATCTCAAGTATTGGGGCAGATTTGTATCTAATTAAATATTTTTTGAATTAATTTACTTTATATCTCATTGTGTTCATATTCTCAAATTTCTTTTCTGTATTTAAAATTGATATCTCTGACTCAAGCTATTCTACCATCTCTCCCCTCGATTCATAGCCAAATGCTTATGCATGCACTTACTTTTCTCTGCCTTTAAAACCCACTGAAAACCCACCCCTATCATTTTATCAAACTTCTTGAAATATGTCAGTAATGATCTTCTTATCTGTCAGTATGGTAGACCTGTTCAGTTCTCCTCTTACTTGGTCTTAATCAGTAGCAATCACTTGAGATGCTGATCACTTGAGACCTTCTCTTCCTTTACTGCCAAAGCACTGTCTTCGTTATCTTCTTCACCCTCTGGAGGCAACTCTGTTTCCTTCTCGGGTTTCTCTTCTGCCCATTCAAAAAATCTTAGAATTCCTGAAGATTCAGCTCCTGCTTTCTTTTAAGGCTATCCTCTCTCCAGAAGCAAAAAATCAATCTGCTTACAGGCCATTACTCCAAACAAATATTTTCCTAGCTCCTATGTCTTTATGGAGTTCAATATTTATATATTCATAAGATGCTTGTTGAACTTTGCTTATGTGACACATTATTACAAGCACTAGAAGCACATGGAATTATAAGGCTGACCACAACATCTTGCTGTAATGGTGCTTTTGAGTATAAGGGAAATGCTGAAGCTTATTTCAGTTGTGAATATTACATTTTATGATGTCATTATTTGTGTTATAGCTTCTCCTCCATTGGCATATAAGAGCCTCAAAAGGAGGGAGCATATCTGATTTTTTCCCCCCCATTTTATTTTCACTTCCTAACACAATGCCTGGTAGGAACTCAAGGACTATTTGTTGAATGAATGAGTATACAAATAGTTCATATCCATATTTTATGTAAAAGACTAATTTTACTTTATTTGCCTCCAAATCTATTATACTCTTTTATATTTGCTATTCAAGTACACAGACACCTAAACTAAGAAATGCAATTTCATATCTTCCCTTCGTTCCAACTAGAGTAACGTTAAAAATATCAGCCAGATCATCTACAGATGTAAATATGAGATATAAAGATAAGCATTCATATTTAAGGTGAAAATTATAGAAGTCCCTTGATCCTTCTGAGAATTCCAAAGGGGTTTGTGAATGTTTTTAGTTGTTTTTACTTTTCTATGTGAAAACTCAGATTCGGAAATGACTAATAAATTCAGGCTGAAATTTATGTGCTTTAACCACAACACAGCATTCCTTTGATGTAGATAAGGTTATTTTCTAGATGTTAGTTCTACACAGATGCTAAAAGCCATATTCTGGATGTAGAAATATTATTTTTTAGTGGAGATGATATTTTCAGATTAAAATGGTGTTGCCAACATTTAAAGGAACTGTTGTCCTACTGTATTCCATTTCTATGACCACAAAGCCAGTGCCACCACATATGGCTGTGTAGTTTGTGTGACACACAGCCATTTGAGAGGGCAAGAGTGGGCTGAAATTAGTTAATGGGATATGTGGGAGAGTGTCTAGTTTTCACATGTCACTGAATTTTGAGATATACTTTAAAGAGTTTATAGTCTGACACTACGATTGACTTAAAAATCCCAGAAAGGAATAAAAATAAATAAACAAACAAACAAATCCCTGCCTAACCCATTGTGTATCTACCATATCTAGGGCTCCCAAGGGCCTAGTAAAGCCAGTAATAACCAAAGTGCTCTACACCAGAACACACCCATTTTAGCCTACCCTACTCTAATTAATATCTGTGAGTGGATTTTAAGAGTTCAGGAGACTTCCGAACGTGAGTGAAGGCTCTCTGGTGTTTGAAAATGGGAACTAACATTTTAGTCACAGTTGCCCATCTATCCTGGGAATTCTTGGCACATAACCAGGGAGATTTTCATATCCCCTATGCATCCCATGCATGAAAATCAAAAACAAAAAACCTTTTAAATTACAGTTAGTTGACATACAGTACAATATTAATTTCAGGTGTACAGTGTAGTGATTCAGTACTTCCATATATCACAGGTGCTCATAACAAGTGTACTCCTTAATCCCCATCACCTATTTGACCCATCCCCTCACCCACCTCCCTTCTGTAACTATCAGTTCTCTTCAGTTGAGTCGGTTTCTTGGTTTACTTTTTTCCCCTTTGCTCATTTGTTTCTTAAATTCCACATGAATGAAATCATATGGTATTTAGCATAATGCTTTCTAAATCCATCCATGTCTTGCAAATGGCAAGATTTCGTTCTTTCTTTTTTTAATGGAGTTATAATTCAGCATGTGTATGTATATATGTATGTGTATCACACCTGCTTTTCCATAGTTGATGGACCCTTGAGCTGTTTCCATATTTTGGTTATTGTAGATAATGCTGCTATAAACATCGGGGTACATGTATCCCTTTGAATTAGTATTTTTGTATTATTTGGGTAAATACTTAGTAATGCAATTGCTGGATAATAGAGTAGTTCTATTTTTAACTTTTTGAGGAACCTCCATACGGTTTTCCACAGTGGCTACACCCAGTTTGCATTCCCCCTAACAGTGTAAGAGGGTTCCCCTTTCTCCACATCCTTGCAAGCAGCACCTGTTTCTTGTGTTACTGAGTGTAGCCATTCTGCCAGATGTGAAGTGATTATTGCATTGTAGTTTTGATTTGCATTTCCCTGATAATCAGTGATGTTGAGCATCTTTTTGTGGTCTATTGGTCATGTGTAGGTCTTCTTTGGAAAAATGTCTACTCATGTCTTCTGCCCATTTTTTTTTTTTAAGATTTTATTTATTTGACAGAGATCACAAGGAGAGCGAGAGAGCGAGAGAGCGAGAGAGCGAGAGAGCGAGAGAGCGAGAGAGCGAGAGAGCGAGAGAGCGAGAGAGCGAGAGAGCGAGAGAGCGAGAGAGCGAGAGAGCGAGAGAGCGAGAGAGCGAGAGAGCGAGAGAGCGAGAGAGCGAGAGAGCGAGAGAGCGAGAGAGCGAGAGAGCGAGAGAGCGAGAGAGCGAGAGGAGGAAGCAGGCTCCCTGCCTAGCAGAGAGCCGGAGGCGGGACTCTATCCCAGGACCCTGAGATCATGACCTGAGCTGAAGGTAGAGGCTTAACCCACTGAGCCACCCAGGCGCCCTTCTGCCCATTTTTTAAACTGAATTGTTTATATTTTGGGTGTTGAGTTGATAAATTATATTTTGGATACTACCTCTTTATCAGATATGTCCTTTGCAAATATCTTCTCCCATTCCGTAGGTTACTTCTTAGTTTTTTTGAATGTTTCCTTCATTATGTGGAAGCTTTTTATTTTGATGTAGTCCCAATAGTTTTTGTTTTTGTTTCCCTTCCCTCAGGAGACGTATCTAGAAAGAAGTTGTCACAGCTGATGTCAAAGACATTACTGCCTGTGCTCTCTTTTAGGATTTTTAATGGTTTCACATCTCCTATTTAAGTCTTCTGTGTATAGTGTAAGAAAGTGGTTCAGTTTCATTCTTAGGCATGTTGTGTCCAGTTTTCCCAATGCCATTTGTTGGAGAGACCATCTTTTTCCTGGATATTCTTTCTTGTTTTTTAGAAGATTGACCATGTAGTTGTGGGTTCATTTCTGAGTTTTCTCTTCTTTTTCATTGCTCTTTGTTGTCTATCTTTGTGCCAGTGACCTACTGCTTGGATTACTACAGCTTTGTAATATAACTCAAAGTCTGGAAGTGTGTTGCCCCTAGCCTCATTTTTCTTTTTCAGGGTTGCTTTGATAATTTGGGTCTACTTTGGTTTCATACAAATTTTGATTGTTCTAGCTCTCTGAAAATGCTAGTAGTATTTTGATAGGGGTTGCATTAAATGTGTAGATTGGTTTGAGTGGTTTGGACATTTTAACAATATTCTTCTAACCTATGAGCATGGAATGTCTTTCCATTTCTTTGTGCCCTTTTCAATTTCTTTCATCAGTGTGTTGTAGTTTCAGAATATAGGTTTTTCACCTCTTTGGTTAGGTGTATTCTTAGGAATCTTATGATTTTTGGTGCAATTTTAATTGGGATTGATTTCTTAATTTTTCTTTTTCATTATTGATATATAGAAATAAATACAGCAGGTTTCTGTGCATTGATTTTTGTATCCTGTGACTTTACTGAATTCATGTAACAGTTCTAGCAGTTTTTTGATGAGGTCTTTAGGATTTTCTATATAGCATGTAATGTTATCTGCAAATAGTGAAGACTTGTTCCTTGCTGATCTGATTGATGCAGTTAGGACTTCCAGTAGTATGTTGAACAACAGTGGTGAGCATGGATATTCCTGTCTTGTTCTTGATTGTAGAGGAAAGGCTCTGTTTTTCCCCATTTAGGATGATAATAGCTGTGCATTTTCCATATATGACCTTTATTATGTTGAGGTATATTCTTTCTGAACCTACTTTGGTGAGGGTTTTCATCATGAATGGATATTGTACTTAGTCCAATGTTTTTTCCATTTATTTTCTATTTATTAAGATCATATGGTTCTTATCCTTTCTCTTATTGATCTAATGTATCACACTGATTAATTTGCAAATATTGAACCACCCTTGCATCCCAGGAATAAATCCCACTTAATCGTGGTGACTCTTTTTTAATGTATTGGTGGATTTGGCTTGCTTATATTTTGTTGAGGATTTTTCTATCTGTATTCATCATGAATATTGTCCTGAAGTTCTTTTTTTCTGTCATGTCTTTATCTGGTTTTGGTATCTGGGTAATTTTGATTTTATAGAAGGACTATGGAAGTTTTCCTTCCTTTTTTAGTTTTTAGAATAGTTTTAGAAGAATAGGTATTAATTCTTTAAATGTTTGGTACAATCCAACTGTGAAACCATCTGTTCCTGGACTTTTTTTCTTTGGGAGTCTTTTGGATTACTGATTCGATTTCTTTGCTTGTTATTGGTCTGTTCTAAGTTCCAGCTTTTTATTTCTTGTTTCAGTTTTGGTAATTTATGTTTCTAGAAATTTATCTGTTTCTTCTAGGTTGTCCAATTTGTTGACATATAGTTTTTTGTAATACTCTCTTATAATTGCTTGTGTTTCTGTGGTGTTCTCTTTTATCATTTGTGATTTTTATCTGCTTGGTCCCTTCTTTTTTTTTTTTTTTTTTTTTTTGACAAGTCTTGCTAGAGGTTTATCAATTAATTTTATTGCTCTTTTTTTTTTTTTTTCAAAGAACCAGCTCCTGATTTCTTTTTTTCTTTTTAGTTTCTATATCCTCTATTTCTGCTCTAATCTTATTTCCTTCCTTCTCCTGGCTTTAGGCTTCACTTGTTCTTTTTCTGGCTCCCTTAGGTATAAGGTTAGGTTGTTTATTGGCAGGTTTTCATCTTAAGGTAGGCCTGTATTGCTATAAACGTCCTCTTACAACATCTTTGGCTGCTTCGCAAAGGTTTTGGACCATTGTTTTCCTTTTCATTTGTTTCTATGTACTGTGGTATTCCTCTTGGATTTCTTGGTTGACCCCTTCATTGTTTAGTAGCATGTTGTTTAACCTCCATGTATTTGTGGTCTTTCCAGATTTTTTCTTATGGTTGACTTACTTGCTTTTATGGCATTTTGGTCAGAAAAGGTGCATGGTATGACTTCAATTTTTCTGTATTTGTATCTTTGTATTTGAGGCCTATTTGGTGGCTTATTATGATCTATTCTAGAGAATGTTCCATGTGCTTAAAAAATGCAGATTCTGCTGCTTTCAGATGGAATGTCCTGAATAAATCTTTTAAATCCACCTGGTCCAGTGTGTCATTCAAAGCCATTGTTTCCTTGTTGATTTTTCTGTTTAGATGATCTGTTCACTGATGTAAGTGGGTTTTAGAGTCCCCTGCTATTATTGATAAATTCTTTGTTTTATATATTTGGGTGTTCCGTTTTGGGTGCATAAATATTTATAATTGTTAGATCTTCTTGTTGAATTGTCCTCTTAAATAGTACCCTTCTTTGCCTCTTGTTGTTACAGTGTTTGTTTTGAAGTCTAGTTTGTAAATACTACTACTCTGACTTTCTTTTAATATTTGTATGATAGATGTTGCTCTACCCCTTCATTTTCAATCTGCAGGTGTCTTTAAGTCTACAATGAGTCTCTGTAGGCTGTCAGAGATGGGTCTTTTTTTTTTTTTTTTTTTTTTATCTATTCTGACACCCTATGTCTTTTAGAGTGTTTAGTCCATTACCATTCAGAATAATTATTGATACCACGATATTTTGCAAACAATATGTCTTGTTGGCTTGCTTTTGTTGATTTTGATGTCTTCTGGATCCAGAAGTCTGTTTGCTTCCTCAGATTAGGGACATTTCCAGCCATTACTTCTTCAAATACATTTTCTGCCCCCTTTTCTCTTTTTCTTCTGGGACTTGTATAACACAAATGTTTTTTAAAAAAAAACTTATTTAAGTAATCTCTACACCTGATGTGTGACTTGAACTCATCACTCTAAGATCAAGATTCTCATCCTCTTCTGAGTGAGCCAGCCAGATGCTCCTGTATATCATTAGATTTGATGAAATCACTGAGTTCCCTATTCTATTCTCATTTTGCATCATTCTCCTTTCTTTTCAGCTGCATTGTTTTCCATTATTTTGTCTCCTAGGCCACTAATTCATTCCTCTGCTTCTTCCAGCCAGCTGTTCATTGCATCAAGCCTGTTTCAAATTTCACTTATTACATTCTTCATCTCTGATTCTTTAACTCTTATCTCTATGGCAAGAGTCTCACTATGTCTTCTTTCCTCAAGCTCAGTGTGTATCCTTATGATCGTTGCTTTAAATTCTCCATGAGGCATGTTACTTATATCTGTTTCTCTTAGATATCTGGCTGTGGTCTTATTTTCTCTTTCATTTGGGATGAATTCTTCCTTCTTTGCATTTTTGTCTAAGTGTCTGCCTTTTGCATTTTTGTCTAAGTCTTTTGTGTGAGACAAGCCAATCATGTCTAATGCTTCTGTAATGGCCTTACGAAGAAGAAGAAGAGGTCATGAAGGGCTCAGGGCCTGGTGCTTAAGGGAGGGTCTCTGACATGTGCAGTGTATGCTCTGCTATTGTGTTCTTGCTATTCTGTCCTTCTGGCTAGTCACCTGCAGGGGTTCTCCTTGCCTACTGTGGGCCATATTTGGTCTCTGGCCTGAATGTGGTGAGTTTTAGCAAGGTGTACTCTGGTCCACTTGTAAAATGAAATCACCACCCCTACCAAAACTGAGGCCCTGAAAAACTGGTCAGGAGATGTGGTGGTGTGGGCAGGGGTTTGTGTTGGTTTTCTGGGAGAGGGGCCTGCTCTGCTGGGACGGAGGCAAGCTTGACAGAGAAGGCACTCCCGTTGTGGGGCTTACCATAGGCAAGTGAGGCAGCGGGTGTCTGAGCTGCGTTGCTTCCCACAGGGGTTTCTGTGTTTATGGTGAGGGGTAAGGGAGGGAAATGGCACTGGCCAGCTCCTTTCTTTCCAGAGGGGTCTCTGTGAATTTTGCTTCTTAGGGACAAGCTATGACGACAGCAAAAATCCCCCCACTGTGTGCTCTGGTGCTCTTCAGATTGCTATTTCCACGCTGTCTGTCCCTGGGTTGTTTGCCTGCTCTCCTCAAGAGCCATGCTTTACCCTCAGGGCTGTATCTTAGCCGAGCCTGCTGACCTTTAAAACTCCAGGCTTTCAGTTCCTTTGGTTGCAAGAACTAATGAAATTCAGCCTCTCTCATTTCCCAGACTTTGGGGGAAATATTCTTCTTGTGTGTTCTCCTGTGTGCTCCTCTTCCTTGCCCCTCTCTGTAACTACAGCTCCCTTCCCTCCTTGGTACCTTCCATCTTTTTATCCCCCCAAACCACATCTCCACACTTCCTACTTCTTTGTGGCCTCTTCTCTCTCTTTAGTTGTGGAGTTTGTTTTGTCAGTCTTCAGATTGAATTTTTGGGGGGGGGGGCGAGGGTGCATTTAGGATGATTTGATAGGTGCCTAGTTGTGTTCCTAAGATGAGGGGAGCGCCTATGGTCCTCTTACTCTGCTACCATCTTCTCTCCAAAAAAACAAAAACAAACAAAACCCGTGGCTTTTTTTTTTTTTTTTAAAGATTTTGTTATTTATTTGACAGACAGAGATCACAAGTAGGCAGAGAGGCAGGCAGAGAGAGAGTGGGAAGCAGGCTCCTTGCCGAGCAGAGAGCCCGATGCGGGGCTCCATCCCAGGACCCTGGGATCATGACCTGAGCCCAAGGCAGAGGCTTTAACCCACTGAGCCACCCAGGCGCCCAAACCATGGCTTTTAATGGTAAAACCTGCTCTTTTGTAGCTACCATAAAGATGGTTTTGTATTTCAGATAAAATAGTTAAATCTAGATTTACATTTATATTATATTTGTCAATCTGGCCCATCTTTTCACTTGTAGTTGATAGGCAGAGGTTTGTAATGTTGCTTGGCAAACAGTGAGAAAACAGTAAAAGAATGATTTAAACAAAGTTAGTCTAGAATTGTTCTTAGAATCACTTAGCCTTACACCCAAACCAGGAGATTTTTCAGAATATCATCATTATTTATGTTTTATATACTACCGTTGACTTCTTAAAGTGCAGGAAATCAATTTAGTTCCATTAGGGGCAAAACTACAGGGGGGGGAAAAGACTAATAATAAACTGAAAATGCTGATATTTGAAGAACTGCACAGTTCAGCCTAATTAGTCTTGAAATGGTAACATTTGCCAGTGATAATTATCATACTCATTTAGAAAGCGAGCAACACTTTCTAAGAAATTGCATCTTCATATATGGTTGTAAAAACATAGGCTTATATTTAAGTAGATTATATGATCTACTTTTTTTTTTCATTTTATTTCTTTCCAGTGTTCCAAAATTCATAAGCTTGTCACCAAAGTTTAAGTTTTTTAACATTCATAGTGTCATGCAACAGTCACCACATCAATTTTATAACATTGCCATCACTCCAAGAAAATTCCATACCCATTAGCAGTCATTTCTTGTTTGACCCCAAATACTGCAGCCATAAGCAACTACTATTTTCTATATCTGTAGCTTTTTCTATTTTGGATATTTCATATAAAAAAATAAATAAATGTGGTCTTTTATGACTGGCTTCTTTCACTTAGCCTATTTTCAGAATTTCTCTACTGCATCATCCTTCTTCAGCATTCCTCTGCTGTGTTACTGCTTCACTTCTGGTAATTATTAAATAATCCATTCTACAGATACAGTGTACATTAACCAGTTGGTGGACATTTGGGTTGTTTGCACTTTTTGACAGTTACGAATAATACTGCTGTGAACATCAACATAAAAATGTCTATGTGTATATGTTCCCATTTTCTTGGGTATATATCTATGGTTGAATCCCTATAGAGTTGCAGGGAAACATGGTAACTCTGTTTAACATTTTAGGAAGTGCCAGACCACTTTCCAAGAAGCTGTATCACTGGTGTTTTAAGTTCCTAATTTCTCCATTTCCATATGAACACTAGTTATTATCTTTTCTATTATAACGATACTGGTACCCATGTAATGGTATCTAATAACTTTGATATACTTTCTTTGATGGCTAATGATGTTGAACATCTCCTATATTTATTGGTCATTTATGTCTTCTGATTTTTTGCAGTAATGGTTTATAGTTTTCAGAGCATAAGTTTATAGTTCTTTTATTGAGTTCTTAATTTTTGATACTATGATAAATATGAATTTTAATTTTCAGATTGTCCATTGGTAATGTATAGAAATAGGTTATTTTGGGGGCACCTGGATTGCTCAGTTGGTTAAGCATCTGACTTCAGCTGAGATCATAATCTCGGGGTCCTGGGATCAAGCCCCATCTAGGGCTCCCTGCTCAGCTGGAAGTCTGCTTGTTCCTCTTCCTCTGCCCTTCCCCCAACTCATGCTATCTTTCTTTCTCTTGTTTTCTCTCTCTCTCTCGTTCTCTCTCAAATCTTAAACTATTTTTTCTTTCTTTTTTTTTTTTTTTTTGCATATTGGCCTTTTATAGTTTTTTGTTGTTGTTGTTTTTGTTTTAACTCATTTGAGTTCTGCTTTTCTTTAGTGGATTTCTTAGGATTCTCTGTAACAAGATGTCGTTTGCAAATAGATTTATTTCTTCCCAAAACCTATTCCTCTTATTTTCTTGCCTATTTGAAATGGCTAGCACCTCTAACATAATGTTAAAAAAAAAAAAAAAAAAGAAGAAGAAAAAGAAAAAAAGGAAAAAAAGAGGTGGGTGGGGAGCAGAGCTGATGGCCTGTTTCTTTTCCCACCCTGCTTTTAGGGAGTAAGCATGTAGTCTTTCACCATTAAATATGGTTTCAATTTTCTTTCTCTTTTTATTCCCTCTTTAATCCTCGACAACCTATCAGGTGTTTTTTGTCATGGAAGTCTTATTTTTGGTCAAATGCTATTTCAGTATATATTAAAATGATCATATGTATTTTATGCTTTGTTCATAAGGTATAGTACTTTTGACTTTTTTTTTTTATTCAGCTTCACTGTCCTGGGAAAATCCTATTTCTTCATGATGTATAATCCTTTTGATATGTTTTTGTTTGGGTTAATATTTTGTTGAAAATTTTGACTCTATATTAATAAAAATATATTGATCTGTAGTATTTTCTTATGATGGCTTTTTCTGGTTTTGGTATCAAGGTAATACTGACCTTATGAATTAGTTAGGAAGCTTTCCTTCTTCCAGTTCTATGGAAGTTTTGGGGGAGAACAGATAATGTTTCTTTAAATGTTTGGTAGAATTCCATCAGTGAAATCATCTGGACATGTGCTTATCTTTGTAGAGTTAAAAAATTTCTAATATTATATAAGCTCTAATTGGTGTAGGCAGGATCAGCTATTTGTTGTTTTCTTGTTTCAGTTTTAGAAGATTGGTTCTGTCTAGGAATGTGTCCATTACATCTAGGATATATAATTTCTTTGCATAGAACTGTGCTATATCCCCTTTAAATCCTTTTATTTCTTAAATAAGTAAATAAGTAGTAATGTACCTTCTCTCACTCTTGACCTGAGTAATTCTTTTTTTTTTTATCAGTCTAGCTAAAGGTTTGTAAGTAAAAACAAAAAATCCTTTCAGAAATCAACTTTCAGTTTTTATTTTGTTTTTTTCTAATCTCTATGATTTATAGTCTAGTATTTATTTTTGTTCTTGCTTTGGGTTTAATTTGCTTTCCTTTATCCAGTGCCTTGAGGCAGCAAACTAGGTTATTGTTTTGACATGACTGCTGGGTTTGTTTTTTTTAATGTTTACATTTATAGCAATAATCTTCCCATAAGTACTTCTTTAGCTGCACTCTGATATACTGTATCTTCATTTTAATTCCTCTCAAATATTCACTAATTTCTCTTAATATTTATTTGACCTATTTGCTATATAGATAAGTCTTAAAATTTTCAACTGACATGTCAGTATTATCCATTTTTTGGTTATTGGTTTCTAGTTTTACTCTAATTTCACTCTGTACTTTGTATAATCTCAGTCTTTTTAATTTTTTTATGGCCAATTGTTGTCTATCCTGGGTAATGTTCCAAATACATTTAAAAATGTATATTCTGTGGGCGCCTGTGTGGCTCAGTGGTTAAGGCCTTTGCCTTCGGCTTAGGTCATGATCTCAGGGTCCTGGGATTGAGTCCTGCATCGGGCTCTCTGCTCAGCAGGGAGCCTGCCTCCTCCTCCTGTCTCTCTCTGCCTGCCTCTCTGCCTACTTATGATCTGTCAAATAAATAACAAAAAATCTTTAAAAAAAAAGAATATATATTCTGCTATTGGTGTGTAGAGTATTGATAGATATCTGTTACGTCTAATTGATAGTGTTTAAGTTTTTCACTATTAATCTTTGTGTAGTTCAAATATTGAAGGTAGACTCTTGAACTTTTATTATTGGAATGGTCTGTTTCATGTATTTGGAATTTGCTGTTAGGTACATACATGTTTATAACTTAGATTTTGTTGATGGATTGGCCTGCATTTTCTTATAAAATGTTTATCTGCAGTAATATTTTTCTGACTTAAAGTCTGTTTTGCTTAATAAGAGTGTAGCAGCTCCATCTTTCTTATGGTTGCTATTTGCATGACATAGAACTTTCTAAGTATTTGTATTTTTTTTTTAAGATTTTATTTATTTATTTGACAGAGAGATCACAAGTAGGCAGAGAGGCAGGCAGGGAGAGAGGAGGAAGCAGGCTCCCTGTTGAGCAGAGAGCCCGATGTGGGGCTCGATCCCAGGACCCTGGAATCATGACCTGAGCCAAAGGAAGGGGCTTTAACCCACTGAGCCATCCAGGTGCCCCTAAGTATTTGTATCTTTGAATCGAATGTGTCTTTGTCATATTACCATTTAATCTATCTCATGTCATTTTTCTTTATTTCTCCTTTACTGTTTTTTAAAAAAGGAACATTTTTTAGTATAACATTTAAATTTCTTTAATTTTTTTTTTTTTTACTATATTTAAAAAGTATCTTCTTAGTAGTTAAATGGAGGCTTATGTAGGAACCCACTTCAATTTTTTTTAAGAGTAGGGGAGGGGTCAAGGGGGAGGAAGAGAGAATCTCAGGCAGGCTTCATACCCAGCACAGAGCCTGACAGGAGGCTCAGTCTCATACCCATGAGTTCATCACCTGAGCTGAAATCAAGAGTTGGACACCAACTGAGCCACCCAGGAGCCCCTCCATTTCACCTTTATAATTATTCTAGTGAAACATAGAAATGTTCTTCCAATATAGCTCTATTCTCTCTTCCCTTTGTGCTGCTATTAGTTATACATGTTACATCTCTATATATTACCTAAAAATACATTATTTTAAGTACTACTTTGTATAATAATTTCATGTCTACTAAGAAAACTGAGAAAAGGGAAACCAAGTACATGTTTAATCTGTTGTATTAAACTTATTTACCACTTTAAGTTCTCTTTGTTCCTGTAGATTCCCATTACCATCTGGTAACGTTTACTTCTGTACAGCTTTCCTCCTACCTACCTCCTTGGTGCTGCTATCATAAAATTCATTACATTTTCTATTTGGTATAGTTCCAACAATGCAATTATAAACCTATTGTTTTCACTCTTAAGATCTCCCTTTATTTCAGCTTTTTTGTTTTGTAAATGTCTTTACATCCTCTTCATTTTTGAAGATAGTTTTATTGGCTATAAGATTCTTCATTGACAGCTTTTCTTTCAGTAGTTTGAAAATGTGTTCCCGTGTTTTCTGATCTTCACTATGTCTGATTATAAGTCAGTAATTAATCATACTTGGTTTCTTTGAATGTGACTGGTGATTTTTTTTTTTCTCTTGTACTACCAAAAATTTGTATTTGATCTCCAGAATATTTTCTATGATGTATCTGTTGTAGCTCTCTTCATATTTCTATTGCTGTAACTCTCTTTGAGTTTATATTACTGTAGTGCAGGTCCCTGACATTTAGCTTTTTTGACTGTAACATAAGTGCTTGACATTAAGCTCCTGATCATTGAGACATTCATTTCAAAGACCTACATCTTGAATGAACATATTGCTAGCTATACAACTAGATAAAGATCCAGACTATGCCCACTACTAAACTTCTGCTTTTAGAAAGCCCTGGGTGACCTGGATAACAGACTAATTGAATGCCCCTATATTTCCCTTTCTGCACTTGAATTTTCATTCTTGTTTTAAATATGAAGAGTAAGCCTTCAAAAGCCTAGGCACTCCACTCTCAACTCCAATAAAGGCAGAACCCCATTCCTTTCCCTTTCTGTGTGTCCATCCTCTGTCTGCCTCTCTACCTACAGCCTCACTGTGCGGCCCCAGTGTGCCCTGTATCCTCTGTGATTTATGAATAATAAACACTTTTTTTCCTCAAAGTTTCCTGATGTTCGTTCCTAAGGTGCCTCTTATAAGAACCACAAGGGCCTTTACAGCCCCAACATTTGGCTCCAGTCAGGGAAATGGTGGGTGGAGGGGTCTTGCCCTAAGTACAGGCTCATTAAGTGCCCCAGGCGTTCCTAGCTTATACCATCACTGTCAGTAGGCTGGAACAAACACAAAACAGCTACTTGGAGTTCATTGAGCTGCTTGGAGGGTTTAGGTTGATGTTTGTTTTTTTTGTTATAATACTGGACATTCAGTCACTTTTCTGTTTTTGTATGTTTCCTTCTATTTCTCTCTACTCTTTGGTACTTCGATTATGTAAATGTTGGTATATTTAATGGTGTCCCACATTTCTCTGAGGCTCTGTCCTTTTACTTTTTTCTTACCCTTTTTTCTCTCTGTTCTTCAGCTTGTATAAACTCTATTGATCTACAAGTACCTTTATTCTTTCTTATGACAGTTCAAATACACTATGGATCCCCTCTAGTGATTTTATTTTTTTCTTTGTGTTACTGCAATATTTCCATTTGGTTCTTTACTCTCCTTGACAATGTCTTCACATCTTCCAAAATTTCCCTCTAATTCTGGTTTCTTTTAATTCTTTAGACGTGTTTATAGTGGTTTCTTTGAAGCCTGTGTCATTTAAATGTGACATATGGGGCCTCTCACAGTTTCTGTTGCCTGCTGCTTTTCCTGTGTATGGGTCATTTTTTGTCTCTTTGCATGTGTAATTTTTTTTTTTTTTCAGGAAAATAGATATTGTTGTGGTTGTGGTAATTTAGAAACTGATTCCTTTCTTCCATCTTTGATACTATGTTGCTGTTTAATGACTTGATGCAGTTATTTTCTTTTGCTCCATGACAAATCATCACAAAGTTGGCAGATTAAAACAAAACAAATTTATTGTTTTGAAGGTCAGAAGTCCAGAATGATTTTCCATGGGGTAAAATCAGGATATAACAACTTGTCTGCTTTCCTTCTGGAGGCTCAAGAGGACCATCCACTTCCTTGCTTTTTTCCAGGTTCTACATTTAATCCAGTTTTTTGACTTGTGGTCCTCATCTATTTCAAAACCAGCAATAGCTAGTCAAGATTTCTCATGGTGCAGCACTCTAACACTAACTCGATTGCCTCCCTCTTACATATTATAAGGATTTTTATTGATACCCTAGGCCCACCTTGATAATCTAGGAAAATATGTCAATCTCAAAGTCAGTTGATCAGCACCCTTAATTCTACCTGCAAATTTAATACCTACCGTTTTTACTTGTTGGCAATTATAATACGACTCCCTTTGAAAAGCCATTATTCTGCCTGTCACACTTGCGTAGAATGATTTTTGTGAAGTGCATTTCTCTAGTGTGAGGTCTCTGAAGCTGCTTCCTGTAAGGAGCAGCCTTGGGCATGAGCAGTCACCCTGGATGACTTTATTTTGCAGACTGGAAAACAATGGTTCTTAAATATCAAGATTCCTATCAAATGCAATATTTAGGTATATAGGCAATAAATAGGTATTTATCAGCAGAGCTCAGATGAAAAACTATTTATTTTACGTACCAGCTCAGCGCATATTTTTCCTCATCAGTCTATCTTCCAAATATTTCCAAGTGAGAATTGCAGTGATGGTGGCTACATAAATTCATCTTCATGCAGGGAATGGTGTTATTAATGATTAAGTGGACATACACTCATTAGACAAGACTGTCACAAATTAAATTTATCTTGTAAATGCTAAAACATTTGTTTTAAAGGAAAATTTTCTACTTTGTTGGGTAGTATTGGTTGACAAATTAATTTAGAAATGATTTACAAAGCTAAAAAGTTAAATTTATAGCTGATTGTCTTGGTCAGTGTGTTCTGAATATATTCCAATACTTGTGATGTGATCTGGGTTAATTTGGACTGAGGTAGTAAATGTAATTGTTACATGGGCTATCAGAAATTCACTGTCAGGGAGCCTGGGTGGTGCAGTCAGTTAAGCATCTGACTCTTGGTTTTGGTTCAGGTATGATCTCAGGGTCTTGGGATTGAGCCTGCATTGGGCTCTGTGTCCATAGGAACTCTGGCTGAGTTTTTCCCTCCCTCTTCTGCTCCAACCTGCTGCGTGCCCTCTGTCTCTCTCCCAAATGAAGAAAAAAAAAATGACTGTCTCTCTAGAGAATAATGAGGAAAGAGATCAAATTGCAAGACACTAAGTACTTTGTAGGCACTGATTTTTGTCATAACCGCAAAGTCTAATAGTTGTTCAGTAGTCGTGGGTTGTGTGTGTGTGTGTGTGTGTGTGTGTGTGTGTGTGAGAGAGAGAGAGAGAGAGCACGCGCGCGAAAGAGAGAAATTGGATTTTATTCCACCTTTAGAAATTTTCATACCGTTTTTATTGCAATTCATCTGTAAAATGTTATAATACCAAGAAATATAGAATTTTGCCTGAATAATAAATGCTAGGATGTATTATCCAGATCAGCATTAATAGCTATATATTAACATTTGTCAATTTTATAAAAATGGACTCTCGAACAGTTTTTGTTTAATACTAAATGAAAGGGGTGCCTGGGTGGCTCAGTTGGATGAGCCTTTGCCTTCGGCTCAGGTCATGATCCCAGGGTCCTAGGATGGAGCCCCACATCGGGTTCCCTGCTCGGCGGGGAGCCAGCTTCTTCCTCACTCTCTCTGCCTGCCTCTCTGCCTACTTGTGATCTCTGCCTGTCAAATAAATAAATCTTAAAAAAATACTAAATGAAAGAACTTTCCAAGTACTATACCCCTATGGACAAGCCTCACAGCAACTGAATTGTTAAACAAAAAACATATGTAGCTGAAGCAGCATGTAAAGATAACATACACTGAATAAATTAGGATTATCAATAGCAAGATCATATATAGTGAAAGAAGTGAAAGAAGAAAAATAAGAGGTAGTACTAAGGAGGATAAATATACTTAGAATTATAAGTGAGAGGGAGAATCTGAAGTGAGAGGTGAAAGAGAACACGTCATTTGTGCCAGATAAAAAATGCTGCAAAGAATAACAGCTCAGCAGTCACACGAATTTATGAGAGGGCAAAGAAAAGACCAGTGTTATATATGCTTTAGTTTAATTGGAAGCTCTTTAATGTATTAACTGTAAACATTGTTCATGTACAATGTTAGCACCCAGTTCTTAAAGCAGATATTTCATAACCAAAAGAGCTACCGAAATAGGGAAAGCTCATGATTGGTTTGGTTTCTATTAAAAGGGTTGAGACTTTTGAAGGGGAACTTGAAAGATATACTGAAATTCTAATGGTTTTGCCATGTGTCTGCAACTTACATTTAATGAAATTTTTCTATAGGTTTCCTGCCTCTTGAGTAGAAAATATCTCCCTATCAAAATAGTGAATGGTTACTATAAAGGAAACTTAGAAAAAGACAATATAATTAATCGTTATAACTCCAAATGTTGTTTTTTCTGGATATCTTGAACATAAGAAAACGAAGAATGTATATTCAGTATATTTGGTTAGAATGAGTGTAGAAAAATTATGTAATATCTATCTTATGCATCATCTTATCACTTATATTGCAGACCTAGGCAGGATACGGGTAGGCGTGGCTGTCCAGCATGAAGAGAAAGGATAATAAAATACCTCCATGGTTTCTACAAAGGGGACCTTGTACCTCAATGGTTTTTCCTTGCAGAAACCTAAAAGGGGTCATTTTATTTGATTTGTTTCTTTGAATTTGCACTATGCTGCAAACTTCTCAAAATGAACAGGTTGTTGTTGTTCTTGTTTTTTGTTTTGTTTTTGTATGAATTTAATCAACAAGGATCATTTGTATAGTATCTGAGTAAATGAAGATCTTGACTAGGACAGCACTACTCACTTTTCGAGTATTAATTGATTTAAGGTAACTGGTTTAACATCTTAAGCCTATTTGATCTTCAAAAACAACTGTTTACTATCATTGTGGTTAAGGTGATATGTGTCATACAGTGTAATTTTAATAATCATACTAATAATGCTTTTAATAATGCTGAATTTGTCAAACTAGCTTTAATAAATTATGGCTAATTGAAGGTTAAACTACTGATAATCAGATTCTCACTGATTTGTATATATATATATTTTTAAGATTTTCTTTATTTATTTGACAGAGATCACAAGTAGGCAGAGAAGCAGGCAGAGAGAGAGGAAGAAGCAGGCTCCCCGCTGAGCAGAGAACCCGATGTGGGGCTCGGTCCCAGGACCCTGGGACCATAACCAGAGCAGAAGGCAGAGGCTTTAGCCCACTGAGCCACCCAGGCACCCCTGATTTGTATATATGTTTGACCTAGAGAGGGGGGTGGTGGAGACTTATGGTTAACATAGGATAAATTGAGCTGATATTGTCTTTAAGAAAGTGTTAAAACAAACAACAACAAAAAACAGAACAAAATAAAACAAAACCCCACCTATTTTGGTGGGAAACTATTTGAGACCTGATTTAGAATAGTACTTCAGGGAAGTTCTTCAAAAAGAAAGTAAATACCAGGGATGCCTGGGTGGCTTAGTCATAAAGCATCTGCCTTTAGCTCAGGTCATGATCTCAGAGTCCTGGGATTGAGCCCTGCATTGGGCTCCCTGCTCAGTCAGGAGTCTGCTTCTCCCGCTCCCCCTGCTTGTGTTTCCTCTCTCACTGTGTCTCTCTCTGTCAAATAAATAAATAAAATCTTTTAAAAAAATAAATACCAGGAGAATTTGAAAACTCTTTATTTTTCTACCACATTGCTTTGTTCTATGTTTCTATCTTTGGAATTCAGAAATTCTTGGGAGGCAGGAAACATTTTAATCTTCTTTAAAAAAAAAATAGCAGCTGCTTTCAGTTGAACAGTCAAAGAAATGCAATGGGAGCAACAAAACCAAGATGTGGCAAAACACTGAGCTAATCTGAAGCTGTCACAAGCCAAGAGAACAGAAGATATGGCCTATGACTTTGCCATAAATAATACTGAGGAAGAAAATAGAGATCTGTAGATTAAAGGATCAAGGATGACTGCTGTGTTTTCAACTTGAGTAATTATGGGAATGTTATTATTTTCTTTGGTAAAGAATTACTTATTTTTTAATATTTATTTATTTTAGAGAGCGTGGAGGGGTGGACAGAGGGAGAGAAAGAATCTTAAGCCAACTCCACACTGAGCACAAAGCCCGACACAGGGCGGGATCCCACGACCCTGAGATCACAACGTGAGCCGAAACCAAGATTCAGGGGCTTAACTGACCATATCACCCAGGCACGCCAAGATTTCTTTGAGAGAGGAAGTGGGGGAAGAAGGCCGGGAAGGGTAAAAGGAGAGGGAGAGAATCTTCAAGCAGATTACCCACTGAGTGCCAAGCCTGATGTGGGGCTTGACCTCATGACTCGAGATGATGACCTGGGCCAAAACCAGTAGTCAGCCACTCCGCTGGCTGAGCCACTCAAGTGCCCCTGAAGGAATGTTAGTGAGATAGAGAGATAGGTGGCAGTAGAGGATGTAAAGAAATTAAGAATTCTGCTGGAGCCCTACTAAGGTTGATTTTATCTAGTAGATGCCCAGGAGATATTGGTTAGAAGTTGGATATACAAATATAAAACTTAGGAAAGAGGTCAGCACTGAAATAAACTGGGGTTCATACAGAAATTAGGAGATAGGGAAAAGATACTGTAATCAACAAATGTTTGGATATAATTGTCCATATTTCTGAAGGAAAAGTAAAAAAAAATACTATATAGTGTTGGGAAGTCCCTATTGCACAATTTAAACAAAATTAACATTTTAAGTGCTTACTATAAAAGTGCTAGGCACATTTTCGAATACTTTAAATTTGTTAAAATGATAGTTTCATAAGTACTATTATGAGTCAGTTAATGTCTGTTATCAACACAGCACAAAATGGTCAAGGCGAGTTCTACCTAATAGAAGCTAAGGAATTGGATGCACCAGTAGCCTAGGAACAGTGCAAATGCTTCTGCCAAACTCCAGGGGAGTTCTCAGGCTCCATCTCAATAGTCATGAGATCCTGAGGTTAGTGACACTTTTTATTCGGAGCTGGAGGGTCTAAAGGCCTCTTTTCCCATTTAAAACTAGTCACCTTGCAGAAGGACTTGCAGGACGGGTAAGACATGCATATGAGCTGGTGAGGAGATACTTGCTTTTGTTAGACTGCTGTTACATCACAAAATATTCTATTTGATTCCCTTATGTGTCAGAAAAGGATTTTAAAAAGCAGTTTAAAAAAATGAAAGAACACTGAAAGTTCATATTGAGTGGGTCTTCATCTTTTTATCTTATATTTGAGAAAACAACACTTAGACTGCTTTGGGTTGTCCTGATTTTCAAAGGCTAAATCCTAGGCTGCATAGATCATAGTTCTGACTCCACCTGCAATTTTTAGGAGACTGTGCTACTTGGAGTAGATGAAAACTGTTTGCCTCATGTCAAAATGACCTTCATGTAAATTAACCTAATAGGCATTTGCTAGCTATCACCTTGGTTACAAAATTTTTGCAGAAATGAAATTGACATATTCAAATGCATTCAACCTAATTTTATTGTGGAAAATATAAGCAAAAATTAGCCATCAAACACACACATACAAACTAACATTTGAATTTCATATTATACACACCTACACTCTCACAAATCTTGTACAGAGTTCAGGCTGCTATTCTTTGATAGTGCTTGCAATTTCCATGTGTAAATCATAGAATATGAGATTCATGAACCACACTGGCTGAAGTGAATTATGATTTTGTAAAGTTTAAACCTGACTTTTTGTGAAAGCCAGACATTCTAGAATGAAGAATAACCTTTAAAACTCTATGGGACACATCATATTGGTGACCATTATTTTGTAAAAAGAAGGAAAAAAAAATCTCACAGAATGAGAAAAGACTGTGTTTCAGTTTGTTTCTATTCCTAGGTTTTTCTCCTAACTCTTTTTTATTTAGGTACCTAGGGAGTCCTACTGAGCTCTGCACTTTCACCTGTTGTGTGATGCATGCGTGGAGTAGCTGATATTTCTTCTTAACACTGTATGAAATGTAGAGCAAACAAGCAATTTGTAAGGGATTTATTTTAAAAAGCTATAAGGGATAAGACTATGGCAAATGGAGCTTGATTAGCTAAAAATGGATTCGCTAATGAGGATGTGATTACTAGCTAGCTTCAAGCTTTATGATTCTTTGCTAGAAATACCACTGATTTTCTGAAAGAATTTGAAGGAGCGGATTTCAGAATGGGATGGAAGAGCAAGCACTAGTCCAGAGTCACATACTTATCTTCCTCTCCTGACTTACTCTCTTCTTTATTAAATACTCTCTTCTCAGTTCAGTTTTCCTATCTGTGAAATAGGGATATGGTGACTGTCCTTTCTGATGTAGTGTGATTGTAGGGATCAAATGGATAGCTGAGAAACATGCAGATAGTATAGTTATACAAATGTTATAATGTATTTTTAATCACCCAGATTCACCCAATCCCAATGAAACACTTTTAAATCAAGTATAGTTGAGATACAATGTTACATTAATTTCAGGTATGTGGGATTTGAGAATTCAACACATAGTTCTTGAGGTGAACATTGTATAGTGTTTCTGTCACTGTAGTAAGTTATTATGATTGACTGTATTCCCTGTGCTGTACTTTTGATCTGTGACTTATAACTAGAAATTTATACCCCTTCACCTATTTTTGCTCATTCCCCCACTCCCCATCTCTCTGGCAACTACTGTTTTTTTTCTCAGTATTTGAATCTTTTTTTCCCCCCACACATAATTGAAATCTTATAGTACTTGTATTTCTCAATCTGATTTATTTCACTTAGCATAACCCCCTATAGATGTATCCCTGTTGTTGCAAATAGCAAGATTTCATTTTTTATGACTAATATTACATTGTGTATATATGTATGTATACACACATATATCTATGTTATATACAAACATATTTCATGTGTTTATTCATCTATCAAGGAACACTTTGGTTTGTTTCTATATCTTGGCTATTATAAGTAATACTGTGATAGACATAGGGGTGCATGTATCTCTTCAAGTTAGTGTTGTCATTTTCTTAGGGTAAACATCTTACAGTAGTATTACTAGATCATTGGTATTTCTATACTTAATTTTGTAGGAAATTGCCATACTGTTTTGCATAGTACTGCATCAGTTTTCATTCCTACCAGTAGTGCATGGGGGTTCACTTTTCTCCACTTTGTATGTCTAGTCTTCTGGATGGCTGTTCTGACTGGTGTTAGATAATACCTCATTGTGGCTTGATTTGTATTTCCCTGATTAGTGACATTGAGCATCTTTTTGTGTGTCTGTTGGCTCCAAATGAAATATTTTAATATTTACTTGGCTTTTTGATCAATACCTTTAAAAGTTATAGATTTTTCAAAAGATAACTTTAAAATTTAATTGAAAAAAATTGACCTATTTGAAAACACAGATGACTATTGGTTTCTCTGTTAGTTAACTTTGCAAAGACTTCGGTATCAAAAGCAATTCTTGGAGAAATTTTTGAAAAACATTCCTGAAAGGAATATAGAAAAATATTTCTGAATATTTCAGAGGCTTATACATTTTTAAAGGTTCTTGATTACTTGCTCAAATTTACTCATACCTTCTATTGTGAAAGCACCATTCAAGGAGGTATGGACAGTTTGGTTGTCTTCAAGCAAAACTAAAGCAGAACAAACAAAAACCAACAAAACAAAATAAAAACAAAAAACAACTAAATCCTAAAATCAAAAAACAAACTTCTCAATCTCCTCTTCTTCTTGGGCCATGACTATTCTTTTGCTTAATATATCTATAAACAGACCTGTCATTTGTTGGTTCACTTGTTCAACATCAACTATTTGTTGAGTATCTACTGTGTGCTAGAGTAGTGGGGATATATCCATGATAAAAGCAGACAAAATCGTTGTCTCTTGCATTCCCTGAGCCATATTACCATGTGGAGTAAAGAGCGTTCTCAGCAGAACTAATAGCTATTGTAAAGACCTTGAAACAAGCAAGGTTGGCATATGGGAAGATCAAAAAGGAGGTCAGGATGGGTGGAGCAGAATGAGTAAGAGAAGAGTGGTACAAAGGAAGATATGTAAGTACCTAGGGCTAGATAACATACAGGTGTTGAGACCAAGGTAAGAACATTGAGATTTATAGACTTGGTGGGCATAAAACTGTTACATTAATGACTTTTTGCCATTCATTTAACATAATGACTTTTCCTCAAAATACTGTACTTAATGAATGTGACATGACATGATAATTTTATTAGTTTCAGCACATAATCATCAATTTGGCATATGGTTTTTATTCAGAATAATATATGGACAAATTTGAATTATGCAGCATGTTGGGACAAACCAACCATGTTTGGGTTTTCATAATTGCACATAGTATGAGGGGTGGAAGAATAGAATCGTCTACCATTTATTTGTTGACTACACATGCTCTATACAGGTGTTTTAAAGCACCTTCTTATTGATCCTTAATTTGGCCCAGATGTTTTTTTGTGCTATACCTCAATTTCTCAGTGAAGTATGAGCACATAAGTAATCATGAGCCCTAAAACAGCTAAATATTTGTGAAGAATAGGACACAGAATTATTCATGTACGAAAGATGACTTACAAACTTCTCCATCACCCACCATTCACAATCAAGACTTTCTTCCTCTTTTGGCAAGTTACCTCTTATAAAAAATATGTCCTATCAAATTTGTATATATTTATTTACTTTTACTTTCAGTTATTGCTTATATGAATTTGTTCTCACTATTCAATTTTTCTAACTGTGTAAACTGCATATTTTGGGTTGAAGATAGAAGGTATAATAGTTTTCCTTAAAAATTAATGGATTTTTATAAAATTAAGTACTTTTCACTTATGGCAGAGTGTTGATGGATAAATGAAGCTCATTAGGTGACAGAGAACTGTGTTTTGAGATGGAAAGACCCATGAAGAACCAGGGTAATTGAATAAAGGTTATCTGTTTCAAGTTGATTTTCTTTCTAGAGCTCTAGATACAGTGTCAAACTTTAAATAGCAAGTTCTTTTGCTAGTAAGGACCAATGATAAACACCCAAATAACAAAATTTCTTCCTTTTAGGGTATACCATCATGCTTACTTAGCTAGACATAATTGCATAATTTTGCATAATTGCAAAAAAATCTTTATCACAGCCCAGAAGAGTTAGAATCTCAACTGTTTAATAATTTCTTTTTGGTTAAGCCTGATTTCTAATTTTTTTACAATTTCAGATTCTTCAAAAATGCTCCCTTTATATTGCTAAGTATTTTTGTAGATGCCATTTTCTCCTGTTTTCTCATCTTTGAATAAGGCCCAGGTGTACAGTATAGCTATTTAATATTCAAGGTTCATGGAATATTCTGTTTTCAGATCTAAATTTGGAAAACCCCAGTGTGGTTCCTAACCTAGTTATCTAAAGCATTAGCTACTGGGTGGTTTTGTTTGACTCTTACTGTTCTGTTGATGGAGACCTACAATTTTTTTTCAGAGAATATAGGTTATCCAGGTATATTCTCCTCACAGAGAGTTAGAATGAGTTTGAAGGTACAAGCAACTCTAATAATCAGTAGTCTTACTTTTAGCAGCTTGGAGTTCTTTCTTCCCGTTCTAGCACTGTACACTCTACCAATAAAATGCTTCCTATTATTAATTTGCCTTTTCCTGACACTACCAAACAGCACTTTCTGTCTTCTCCTATTTTTCTTTTCTATGTTCCCATAGAAAATCTCTATATTAACATCTTTCTTTTTTTTTTCTTTTTAAAAGATTTTATTTATTTGACAGAGATCACAAGTAGGCAGAGAGGCAGGCAGAGAGATAGAGGAAGCAGGCTCCCTGCTGAGCAGAGAGCCCGAAGCGGGGCTCCATCCCAGGACCCCGAGACCATGACCTGAGCCGAAGGCAGAGACTTTAACCCACTGAGCCACCCGGGCTCATCTCTTTCTTATCTCTACCATTATCTCATACATTCTAGATCCTTAAGAGATTATCTTTCTGAGTTAGCCATGGACAGAGCTTTTATGCCAGGCTCCCTGAAGTCACTGGTCATCTAGATAACTGATGTAGTTCATGTACCATGTCCTGATCTAATTTGTTATACCAAGGGAACAGGATAAAATGGTATAAAACATGACAACATAAGTACACAAAATCAGTTCCAGACTCTGTTCAAGACCAGTTTGTTGGTGTAGCAAAAACTTAATGGTTTTATATCCAGAGTAATCTGTCCCTCTCTCCCCCCTCTGCCCCTCACCCCTTCTTCCCCCTTACCCTGTCCCTCCCTCTATTGAGCTGCTCATAGAAGAGTTGTTATTTGTATCATTTCTCAATAATTAGAATTCTGTGGAAAACCATATAGCACTGTTCATCCTTGTTCACATCCTACTCTATTGTGTACTGGAGGCATATTCTCTAATAGGAAGTAGAAATTATTACACTATTAGGATTGAACAAAGTGGGGAGCATGACTCTTCCTCAGCATGACTCAGAGGATAATTCCCATATAGTTGGGTTGTAGACATGTGGTTTTAGATTTACCTTACTCTTGAATACCATAGTGTTAAGATGGTATAATGGTTCAAATATTTTTTATTCATTGAAGAAAACAATGTTATTTTTGGCTACAGGGATACATTACATAAAATAATCCATTCCTAGTAGTGATGAAGGTACATTCTCCAAATGTTAGGTGTAATTTCTTTATCATATGCTGTTATTGCCAGATAATTTTCAAATTTTGGAAATACAGGTAGTATAATCGACATGGTAATCACTTTTCCAAAGCCCCTCTTATTCTGATATCAGAAATACTTAAAAGCAAAGGTCCAAATTTATAAGGTCAAGTGATTAAGACCAAATAGGTAATACAAATGGATGGAAAAGGCATACTATAATATGATTGGGTGTGGGGTAACCATGGTTAAATAGAGAATATGTTCCTTGTTGAGAATAGTCCAAAATAAAATTTACATTTCTCAGAACATTGTTGTGGCACATGAATACATACAAGCCACATTGGGATTATGGACTCTCAGATTATAACATGTGCTTGTTAATTTTTTTTTTCCCCCAAATGACTCACCCAGTAAGAGAAGAAGAAATAACCGGATGTAGTCCAGGGTAAGAGGGGATTTCTTAATCTCATGTATAGGAAAATCAGACTAGTTTATGGGGAGAAAAATATAAACTATAGGGGAGAAGAAGAATGAATTGAACAGATGTTAAACCCATAAAAAACCTATGGAGATGGCAAATATAAACTTATATAAGATAAATTGTTTCTTGTCTTCTGAGCCTGAAGCCTAACTTTGAGATTCATTGAACTTCTTATCTTTTATGCCTTTGCTGAAAACTAATCCCAATGAGGAATCCTGTGACCAGCCAATTTAATATTGTGAGCACTATGGCACTCCTAATCTTCTTAGTCTTGTACTACTTTTTCTTTTACCCACAGCACTGACCCATAACACTGATGTTATATAACAAGAAGCAATGTGTATGTATCCTAGTAACATACTAACATGTTATATATCATAATCATTGCTTACTGTCTATTTTTCCTCACTAAGATATAAACTAGATGAAGGAAAATACCTTCATCACTTTTATCCCCAGATGTATCACCACTCTTATCCCCAGATGTATCACAAGGTCCTAGAATAAATCTTGAAACATGATAGGTTCTCAATAAATAATTGTTGAGTGAAAAATGGAGGTGAACATAGGTATGGATAATTGCAGGTTGCAAATAAATTTGCTGTTGAATGACCCAGTATTCTTGCAAAATAGGAAGAAGGGCTATTTATTTAGAGATAAGGATTTGAAGGAGTAGCAGGGTCTTTGGGTAGAAAGAAGCTAAAGCCGTGAATAGAAAATCAGGTCCTATTCTATTGAAACCCTATCTAAATGTGGATGCTTTAATTTTGCTATGGTAAGCTTGGTTCTGTGATTT
The DNA here is from genome assembly GCF_902655055.1 of Lutra lutra. Classification (NCBI taxonomy): domain Eukaryota; kingdom Metazoa; phylum Chordata; class Mammalia; order Carnivora; family Mustelidae; genus Lutra; species Lutra lutra. Next base: position 64,143,154 of record NC_062280.1, read on the forward strand.
CTTTTTTTCCCCTCCAGCAGGACACTGAAGCCTGTGGCAAAGGAATCATGTACTTAAATTGAATTAAAGTAGTGGATTAGTGTATTGGCTGTGACCCAAGAGCAGGGAACACTGATAAGGTAACAAGACAGTGATTAAACATTGATACAATAGAGTCTAAAGAGGAAGTAAAGTCATGGACAGGCATTAGCTTAGAAGGAAATTTGGGATTTTTTAAGTATGCAGAGATATCAGAGAGAGAACAGCAAGCAGGAATACTTAGAAAATGGTGTGAGGGGGCACCTTGGTGGCTCAGTGGGTTAAAACCTCTGCCTTTGGCTCAGGTCATGTTCCCAGCGTCCTGGGATCAAGCCCCACATCGGGCTCTCTGCTCAGCGGGGAACCTGCTTCTCCTTCTCTCTCTGCCTGCTTTTCTGCCTACTTGTGATCTCTGTCTGCCAAATAAATAAATAAATAAATAAAATCTTTAAAAAAGAAAACAACAACGGTGTGAGAATGTTATGGCTAGAATAGTCTTTTGTGAAAGCAAGTTACATGAAAGCAGAGATTATTATCTGTTTGGATAATTGCTGTATATCCAGAGGTGCTTAGCACATACTAGGTCCTTAATGCATGCTTGTTGGATGAAAGGTGAGGTCCAGAATGTGACCATCAGAGTAGGTTCCTATGGTTCAGGGCAAGGAAAGATTTTTGAGATGAGAAGAATATCAATGATCAAATTGCTGAAGGATTCATACCTGCTTTTCGATGCTTCTATGAAGACAAAGCACTTGGAGGCCTTGTGTTAAAGACCTTAAACTGCAGAACCACATGGCTAGTAGGTTTTCACATGGCAGACTGGATGGAGGATAGATGTCATGAATGTTGAAAAAAAGAGGGATTTTCTGTATCAAAGTGGAAGAATAATAGTTTCAAAATGAGAAAAGGCTAATTTGATCCATACTAATTTTGCCTCCAGTGCTTGAAATATGGGGGAATGGCTGACAGAACAAATCTTCCAAAATGTTATAGCAGGAAAAAACCAAGTTTAATTTAAGGCAAAGGGGTAGAAATAGATTCTGTGAACGTTCAGAAGTATAAGAGGATTGATTTACAATGAAATAGTTCTTCCAGAGGGTGCATGGTTAAGAGGAGAAAGGCTGAGGAGGGGACAAGGGGTAATTATGGGGGAAGAAATTCTTCGGATGATTTAGAAGAACCTATCAGTACCCCTGGAGAAGAACTGATAAACCTTCTCAAAGAGTAATACCCAGTGTTTTCAGAGAATCAGTATATTTCAGTGATATTAGCATTTATTACTTATAACTAAAATAAGGCTATTGTGTTCTGAGAGTATCACTATAATATTTATTGAACATTATAAGAATTAAATGAGATAATGCAATGTAGTACTTATCGTATGAGGTAACCACTATCCTTCATAAACTGGGTCTCAGGAAGTATAGCTTGCCCAAAGGTACAGACAATAAGTGGAAGAGTTGAGGCTTAACTACGGAAGTTTGATTATTAAGATTTTATTTAATGAGAGCAAGAGTGCGTGAGGGGAAGAGAGAGAGACAGCAAGCATGAGCACTGGGTGGGGGGTGGGGGGCTGTGAGGAGTGGGGACAGGAGAGAGAGGGAGAAGCAAACTCCCTGCTCAACAGGGAGCCAGAGGCTGAGCTCCACTGCAGGACCTGAGGTCATGACCTGAGCCAAAGGCAGAGACAACTGACTGAGCCATCCAGACGCCCTGAAAATTTGATTTTTTTTTTTTTAGATTTTTTAAAAAAATTATTTGACAGACTGAGATCACAAGTAGGCAGAGAGGCAGGTGGGGGTGGGGGGTGGGGGGAAGCAGGCTCCTCACTGAGCAGAGAGCCTGATGTGGGGCTTGATCCTGGGACCCTGGGATCATGACCTGAGCTGAAGGCAGAGGCTTTAACCCACTGAGCCACCCAGGTGCCCCTGAAAATTTGATTTTTAAATTCTTCATTCTTAACCACTGGTACATCTGCCATACTTTAAATCTCAAGAGTTCTTCATATCTTAATATAAAATAGACTTCCCTTCTTGATTTAGATGTTAGGTTTTCAGTGTTCCAAGTGCATCTGACTCTGCCAGCCTCACACAGACACAACTCTCAATGACATAAACATGAAACTGTAAGATAACACTCAATTTTGAAGATGTGTGCTGAGTACAAAATAGTGTTTTAAAATAGAAACCAAATGATTTGAAGTTTTGGTATGAATATATAAAAATTTTACTGAAAACAGTGAACAAATTCTAATTTATTGGCGATATGGAGATTGGGAAAGAAAGCAAAGATAAAGAGAACAGACATTTATATGCCTACACTGTATATTTTAGACACATGATTTATGCATAATCTAATTAAATTCACCTAACAGTTGTGTAAAGAATGTATATATATGAGGAAACCGTTTCAGAAAGGTTAAGGTCTTACAGTTATCCAATGGCAAATCTGGGATTTCTGAAGTCAAGTACAAAATACTCTGAAATATTCCAAAAGTTTCTTTCATTATCTTTTGCTCCCTGATTGGAATATGAACCAATGAGTAGAATTTAGCTCTGTGCACACATTTTATGGGAAAATCTATGTAAATGAAAGGCATCTGGTTAAATATAGGGGTGCCAGATAGTTTGGTCTGCTATGTGTACTAAAATAGACTAAAATTGGCCTGCCCAAGCACAGAAAAAAATGATATTCTATATGGGAAATTTGATAAAATTCACCATATTCCGTTTTACTTCATGGAGATTTAATTAAAATGTAAATTTTAATGTTAAACGAAAACAATAGCAAGAGTAACATTTACTGAGCACTTACTGTGTGTAAGACACTGTTTAAGCACTTTATATATATATTAAATGAATCATCACAAGTCCTTCATATTGTGGGTTCTGTCTCTCCAGCCTGATCAGCATGTTTTATATCAGTCGTTCAACAGTGCTGATCCACAGATTGGTGCTGGTCTGGCTTCAAAGAATACATCCCAGATAAGATAAATTAAACAAGCTAGGAGGAGGACCTTACTCTAAAAAATATATTTATTTTAAATAAGTTTCCCTAACAAATGAAAGCTCTCCCTAATGTGACAAAATAGATATCTTACTGACTTAATATCCAGTATGTTGCATTAATCAGTTTATGGATTACTTATGGCTCTAACAACTAATTCCATACTGGTATGTGACATATGAGTTGTATCAAAATATTGAACATGTTTAATCTGTAGATTTTAATTTTCCAAAATAATGATCCAATCTCAGAAATGAAGATTGCGTTCAGAGCAGCCAACCATGCTAAAATGTAGACAGAGCTCTTTTTCCTCCCCGTAAGTGACAACATTCAAATCTCATTTTTTCAAATGAAGAGTTATCATACTTAGTCAAATGCAGTATATACAGATCATGACAGTGACTTTATAGAAGGATCCCACTTCTCCAAAAGAAGGATCTCATTGAAATACTAGAATGTTCTAGTATACAAAGTAGGGCTTACAGTAGTGTACTTACTAAGTATACAAAGTAGGGCTTACAGTAGTGTACTTACTAAGTATAGAAATTAAAGTATAAGCTGAAATCCCCAGTGATAGTGATCTTGTAATTAGGCCATTCTTTTGTATTTTTGGGATTAGATTAATTTAGGATCTTAAGTGTAGCTCCACAAAGTGAGTCTGTATACTGAAATACAAGGTCACATTAGAATACCTTTTTTTTCTACAAGACTGACATTTTTTGATGTGCTTGTTCAGATATTTTTATTAAATATTGGACACTTAGTAAACTCAAGATAAATAGCATGTGAATTGAGTGATATTAATGAACAGAGCTGGCTTTAATTAGAGCAGGCCTACGGAGTGTAATGTGAAGGGTACACAGTGGTATGTCTTTTCTTCAAAATATCTCTCTTGCTGGCCCTACCTTAAGGCAGGAAACTAATTTATTCTTAAGGCCTTGAAAGCTACTGTTAAATGTTACCTGTGAAAAATCAAGCACTGCTTTCACATTAGAATTCACTTGTTTTGTAACTTTTTGATCACTACTATATGTCTTAGTATAGACCCCCTTTCACTAAATTTACAGGGCTCCAAAAAAAAAAAATGCGTAAGTGGTATTTATAAATTAAGCCAAAGTCATTTTCTCTTTATTTAAGGACACATTTATATATAATATCTATATTCAATATCTGCTTTATATATAATATCTATATTCCATATCTGCTTTATTTTCCAGAAAATATCACAAAATGATTCCATATTACTTTGAATTCAGTAAACTATTTTGTTGAGTACAATCGTGAAGTGACTATTTAGACTAAATACATTGAAGTGATTAATAGTTTTTCTCATAAAGAAATGGTCAGATGATTAAAAAAAAAAAATTGTGTTTTTCATGGTAGGCAGAGCTACTGAAGAGCCCACGCCTGGTGAAGGTTCACAATGAATGGCTGATGTGAACACTGTAGTTTTGCATTATAGAATATTATGCTAGATGAAAAGAAGAGTGGACTATAATCCTCTGGTTTTCTGCATAGACTTAAGCAAATGAGGCTTTAGCTACTTTTCTTCCCTTAGGATATGTGACCTTGTCAATAGATAAATATTCCATGTATTTTTAATAAACAGAACACTATCAAAATTTACATGGTTCCCTATAATGGGAAGAGTTTATTGTACTGTACTGTTGTGGGGAATATTTCATGGATAAAAAAGAACACAGTAATTACGTATTAGATGTTAGACAAGGCTGTGTTTAATTTTAATATGTTTAATTATATATCAGAATTGTTCTGAGAAACTTTGTGTTCAGGGAAGTACCATTTTAGAGAAGGATAAGGTGAGATTTCTTAAGAACATTCCTTCGTATTAAGTTAACATTCTCATTTAAATGCTTCTTCCTTTTAAGATGCCTTTCCTAAAATTTCAATCACAAAGTGAGTTTTGTTCTTAGGTTAAGTAGGAAAATAAATAATATGCTTCATACATTTATTCATTCTTTCATCCAGATGGTATTTGTTGAATACCTGCCATATGTGAAATGCTGAGGACACTACAATTAACAAGGCATGTGTTTGCACTCAGAGGCTCTCAGTCGGGTGCAGAGAGACCAGACAACCAAAGATGACAATCCTGTGTGATAAGAACCATAATAGAGAAATGCACAATCTTGGCTTTTCTAACCACCCACAGAGAGGGGATGGTGAAACTGGAATGATGCTAGATACATTTCTAGGAAGGCTTCCAAGAGTAACTGAAGCATGAGTAGTCTTGAAGAATAAAGAAAAGATCATCAGGGTAGAGGAAAGAAGTTCTAAATAGAGGAGGAATCAGTAAACTTAAAAAACAGAATCATTAAAAAAACAAAAAACAAACAAACAAAAAACACATAGTCTATCCAGGGAACTAAAGTAGTTGAGGATGGCTGAATGTGAGCTGCTTTAAAGGAACATGGGTAGATGCATGATGAAAGGCATGGTATAGACCAGGTAATGAAGGGGCTTATAGATTATACCAAGGACTTTAATTATCACCTAAAAGGCCATGAGCAACCACTGAAGAATCTTGAACAGAAAGGATGGGATTTGGATTTTCGAACACTTATTTTAGCATTAGAGTGGTGGAAAATGGTGAGGTGGCCACATTGGAGACAGAATTATTAGTCAGAGAACTTTAATGAATGGTGAGGTTCTGTTCTAGGACAGTAAGCGCGGGCATCTTGAAAAGGAGACATCATAGCTGTGACGCTTAGGTGTCAAACGTGACCTACTTCCTAACTGATGTGGAAGCAAGCAGGGTAAAAAAGTTTTCTCAGATATAGCCTTTTTTTTTTTTACTTTGACTTTTTACTGGTGAAATTAAAATTATAGTAGGAAAAAGAGATTTGCAGAAAAGTGCAGACAAGATAGAGCTCAACTACATGGTTCACGTTGATTCCGAAATACCCTCAGGACATGGTGACCAATGCCTACTTCTGTAAAGGGAGAAAAACCTATGGAGCAAGAACAGACCATAGGGTTGAATTTCCTGTGTCGGAGTCCTAGATCTATTTACTAGCTAGGGGATACTTGGAGAAATACTCAACCTATGTAAACCTCAATTTTCCCACATGTAAACTTTATAAGCATCAAATGAAGTATTTCATAGTAAATGTATACCAGGGCATGGCATATAATATACTCAACAGATTTTGCTGTGTTATTATTACTATAAAAATAGAAAGTATTTGAGTCTTAGGTTCAAGAGAAATAAGTGGACTACAGAAATGGATTTAAAGTTGTGGATTTGAGAGTCCTCAGTATGAGTGATTTTATTTTTTCATCCAGTTATCAGTTATCTGCTATTGCAGTCTTGCTTCTAGAATCACTGCTTAACAAACTCAAAATGATTGAGCCTTCAAATAAGCTGTGTATCACTTCTGGTCTTAGCCGGGCTCTTTTATATTTCTGTAATCAGCTGTGGGTTGCTGATTTGGTATGGGTTGTCTCATATGTTGGAAGGTTGGCCAGATGTTTACTAGTTTAGAATGGCCTCAGTTATTTTTCATATGTGTCACAAATTTCCCCAGCAGAGTGCAATATGTTCTCCTGGAGAGGCAGATGTACAAGAATAGAAAAGCCCAATTATACATAAAAATACATACACATTCTTATCAAGCCTCTGCTTGAATGATGTGAGATCTGGGGAGAGTATTCTAGGTGGAGGGAGTAAAAAGTACTGAAGTCCTGAGGTAGAAACAAGTGTAGTTCATGGGGATGTCAAGAAGATCGGACTGCTGAGGAAAGATGAATGAATTCAAGTTTAGAAGCAGTCAGATGCTTGGAGCTTTGCGTGCCATGGCAGCATTTGGTGTTCATTGCAGATATAGAGGGAAGCCAGTGGAGAATTTTAAGCAGGAGAGTGACAAGCTATAATTTTCAAGCACTAAAGATCATTGGGACAGTTTATTGGCTATACTTAATGTCTCCTGGTCCAGAACCTTCATCTGCCTAGAGCATATGACTTCTGCAAATCAACTCTGTTGGTACAGTGGTTTTTTCCAGTCACTTCCAGTTTAAAATTCAGTTTGTCCTGATAAACTGTTGAGACATATGAAGGTGCCACTGAAATCTTAGTTACTCTACACAATTTAATACTTTCTCCATCTCTTCCTCATCCGAAAACTCCAAGGAGTTTGTATTTCACCTACCAACTAAAGAGTAAGAATTGTTCACATAGAAAGTGGGGAGGTGGGAGGAAATTGGAAAGTTTTCTGGTTGATGTGTAACCAGTTCACAGCAGCCTGGTCTCCTGATTTTATTCTGCATCCCCTAAGAACCCTCTCCACAGTTCCCTGCTATTGGGAAGATCACACCCTTTCTTCAATTATTCATTCTCTAGCAATAGGTCTATTCTTAATTTTCAGCCGATATGACCCATTGGCTCCACGGAAGGGTTTCTTGGTGGGTGGGGTGAAGGGAAAGGGATAGTGGACAGGAGGAACTTGTAAACTTACTATCCTCATGGCCTACTTTATCTTAATGAAAACCTAAGAGTTACTATAAAACAACTGCTCTACAAGAAACTGAGTTAGCTTTAATATTTTGCCTTCCTTTTATGCTTATCTCCTGTGGTTCAGCAGCTTATCCTGTATTCAGTGATCTACAGTGGCAAATTAGCCCTAGTTGCTATATCTAGAACCATTCCCTGACCCCAATTCAAGAAAAAATATGTCCTAGCAGGGAGAATATCTTCAAGGGAAGATAGACGTACAAACCACACCTCCCAGTGAAAAGGGTAATACATCAAGGAAAACTATGGTGCTAACAATGTGACCCTTCCCCAGGGGAAAAGGCAAAAAATTCTAATGTTCCATAAAGACTCTATTCTTCTAGAAAAACCTTTTCCATCGAGAGGCTTTTAACCATCTCCTCCTGCAGGTAGGAGAGGATCAGTACTTTTTTTTTTTTCTGGTTTTATCAATGGACCCTAACTCCAGATAATATCTAAATTCAGTTTAGCCATCTACATTTTTCACTGAAGACAAGGCTAGGAATTGTCACGAGAGGAATATACAGACAAATACTCTAGGTATTGTTCCATTGCATATGATTTTTTAAAGTATAGCTTTTTATGCTATATAAAGAACAGATTGGGGTGCCTGGATGGCTCAGGTTCTGTTCTCAGGGTCCTGAGATTGAGAACTCTGCATCAGGCTCCCTGACAGGGAGTCTGCTTCTCCTTCCCCCTTCCCCCACCCCCAACCCTAGCTCTTACTTACCCACTCTCTCAAATAAAATCTTTAAAAAGAACAGACTATGAAGTGGTGACATAGGTGGGTGGAGTTGATAAGGCACATGTAGAAACAAGAAGACGTGTTAGGAGGCCATTATGGATAATTCAGTAAAAATAAATTGGATGAATCAAAACCATAAGGGGCACCTGGCTGGCTCAGTCGGTGGAGTATGCAACTCTTGATCTTGGGGTTGTGGGTTCTAGCCCCACACTGGGTGTAGAAATTACTTAAAGATATAAAAGAAAATGCCATGTTTTATTTTCTTCCATAGTGTGCCTAGCAGAGATATAGTCATTAGAGCATTTCTTCTATGTTGGCTTATCACTTTTGAGGGAACATCTGATGCCCATCTAAACTTTTTGACTGTACCTTGAGGGAGAACAAGGAACACTGTGCTGGAAAAAGTTACAGCATTTTAGAGGTATCTGGAAGGTTAACTTCACTACAGAGTCATACAATCTAGTAAAAATGTTAACAGGAAATGGTTTTAAGTAAAGCATTTCCCCATGGGCCTTTGAAATTTCTGACTAGGCATTTAATGGTTGAATTTTATTTTGGTTTAAATAGGATATAAAGTCTGAAAGAAAAATTGATGAATCTAGAATCGAAGATATAAATATATAAGCAATAGCTAGTTTGCAACTTGAAATAGATGGACTTAGCAAACCTTAGTACTTTTTGAACAGTCTTTTAAAATTGTTGTGTTCTTTAGGACAAATTATATGGATATTTTAAAGACCATCTCAGTTGATTTTTTTCGTTGTTAAAGAAAATATGTCAAGATGAGTGGATGGTTATATTGTCTCTATTAACCTCCCAAAATATGCCATATAATTTTAGGAGGTAAAATCTGAGGATAGTAAAATAGGTTAATAAATCTAAGAAAAATAAAAATTTTACCTTTATAAAAATGGATAGAAATGTGATTATTTTAACTTGAACTGATGCATTATGTCAGTGTTCCAATAGTATTACCACCAGATTTACCTAACAGAGGTTTGGTGGTGAATTCAAATTTTTAGTATACATGTTCAGTGAGAAATGAATTTAAGGTCAAACTTCATTGGCAATGAATACTGATATCTCTGCAGTTTCTCACCATTTCTCTCTCTCTCTCTCTCTCCTCTCACTCTTTCTTTCATCTCTCTCTCCTGAAAGCCCTGGCAGGATCCCTTAGAAACAGAACTTTATTGGCCTGTTATATATATTTTCATACTACATATAATTCAGTTTGACAGATTCTCTTTATTCTCCAATCTCATCTCCATTGGTATCTTAGTCTATCTTAGTCTCTTCTTATAATGTAAAAATGCACAGCAAGTTAGAATGACACAAGTGTAAAGAGTAGGGCTGAGTGGTGTGATCATAACTGAGCTGAATTAAGAAGTTAGTACTCTAGAAATTTCCTTTGGTTAAAGTGGGGGTGGAGATCTTAGTGCTTTATGTACTGGACCCTTGCTTAGACTCTTTTGGGAGTCTGAGTCTCTAAGATTACACCTTCCCTGAGGTCACAAATGGTACTGGAGGTAAAAGTATGGCTGTCAGAATCACGTAGATTTACTCGTTGGGTGAATAAACAAGCCTGTGTTTGTTGTACCTTCACCAGTTGTTAAGCATTACTATGCCCTCCCTCCCATCAGTCTGCAACAAATACAAATGAGTTTACTACATATGGCTTAGGAGGCTAATATAGTTGGCTGTTGTTTCTGTTTGCTTGTGAAAACAGTTCCTCTAGAGCTTTGCAACTCAAAGTATGGTCCATGGAAGGCAGTATCAGGCTTCCATGACTTGGGAGCTTTTAAGAAATGGAGACTCTTAGGCACTGCCTCAAACCTACTGAATCGAGAAAGATTCTTAGATTTTACTGTTTATTAACATTTATAATCTCTAGAATACCTCTCAATAGGAGTTGCACACTAGAACCTTCTTTCAAAAGCAAAGAAAATCTGGTGTTCTCTCTCAGGTCAATTAAGTCAAAATATGTAGGATGGACTCCAGGCATTGACATAAAAAAAAACTAAGTTCTGGGGTTGATTTTGAAGTTTTCTGGGGCTAGGAGTTGCTAGACGGCTTTCAGCCCAGGAGTTTCACCATGGAAAGAAACAATTCCAGAGACCTTAGATGGCGCATTCCATCTTTCCCCACTGATAAAGTATGGGAACAGGAATAAAGGAATTCTGAGGGGTGGGACTAAATTAGCTACATCAGTCTCCTTCCTGGAAGAGTGGCTGGCTCAATCACCTATGCCAATCAAGGCACTCTGAACAAGAGCTGAAAGTTGGATTGACTCTCATGTGTTGGATTCCCATCTTTGGACCCAGTGATTCCAGATGATATGATCCTGGCTTCATAAGGCTCCTGTAACACATGTTTCGGAGGCTCTACTCTGGCAGAGAGGAGATAGTATAGAAGGCATCGGAGGCACAGGAGTGCAGCAGCAATACCAGAAGCTTAGTTAAACTTTTGTAATCACAACTCTAAGAGGTCCAAGCTCCCACTATAAAATATCTAACTTTTTTCACTAAACTCTAAATTGTGAGATTCACTCTCCTGGATTTACCTAAGCTGTCCATTTTCCTTGTTGAATATGAACCAGCAGAATTTTCATTCCTGATCTAGACAATCTACTTAAGAAAACAAGGAATGGAAAAATAACCTTGCCTATGCATCTTACTTCTTACCAACTTGAGTGTCTGTAATATACTAACCCCGTGTTGACTTTCAGAAGGCCAGGCAGTCTCACTTTCACACTGATCGTTCTGACAGAAATTTAGAATGAGGTCTTGTTTTTCTCTTTGTTGTTCCACTTTGGTAGTCTTTATTTAAGAACTCTGGTTAGTCTTGTGGTTGCCTTGTTGATGCTGTCTTCTAGTTTCTGTTTTTTTCAATTTTTAAATTTACTGTTTATGTTTAGAAAACCTTAGTACAGAAAGAATGAAATTAGGCTGTTGGGAGGAGGCTTCAAATTATTGACATGAAAGGATTAATTTTTATGTTAGGCCAAAATCTTTGAAAGAAATAATGTTTTAAAACAATTAGTTTAGGGAAAATAAGGTACATCAATGGGTTAGGGAAGAAGGCAGAGTAGGAAGCACCAGGAATCTATCTTCCAATCCAGACAACAGTTGGACTAGAAGAATCTGTTTGATGAAAATAGTTTGGACTCTGGAGTTGATCGAAGGCTTAAAAATTCTAGGGGAAACAGAAAAGTATAGCCCATTCAAAGGGGAAAAAAAATCAACAAAATAATTCTGAAAAACACTCAATAGCAGATATACTATACAAAGTCTTTAAAAAAGATGTCTTAAAGATGCTTAAGGCAACTAAGGTAGGTGTGGAGTAAGTCAAGAAAACAATGTATTCCATGAGTATATCTTATTATACATTCAGCCTCTTGGATGGTTATAGTTATGTCTTCCATCAAAGTCCAGGCTAAATTCTAGTTAATTTTGGTCCGTTTTAGCCACCTATCTCCCACCCTCAGACCTGTGGCAAGAAACTGAGCATACGTTCCTGGAGCAGCCTGCATGCACACAGGTTATAGAAACCAGGATGAACAAAAAGGACCCATCTTTCAAATACTGGGGATCTGTGCTGTGACCACTAAGGTCTGCTTCTGATCAGAGATGCAAAGAGTGTGATGGCCATTGATGCTGACCTTCTGCCATTGTTGCAAGCCCCTTCCCTCAGGCAGGAGTGATCTGTAGGTTATTTAAAGGGCTAAGGCCCTTTTTTCTCTTCCTCCTTCATCTTTCTTTTTCCCTTTTTGGGAACCAGATACTAAAGACTAGGGCATTAGGAGCACCTGGGTGGCTCAGTGGGTTAAGCCTCTGCCTTTGGCTGAGGTCATGGTCTCAGGGTCCTGCGACGGAGCCCCTCATCGGGCTCTCTGCTTAGCAGGGAGCCTGCTTCCCCCCTCGCTCTGCCTGCCTCTCTGCCTACTTGTGATCTTCCTCTCTCTCTCTCTGTCAAATAAATAAATAAGTAAATCTTAAAAAAGAAAGAAAGACTAGGGCATTAGAAGGCAGCTGCATATCCAAGGAAAAATTAGAAAGTGACCATACATGCCTAAGGAAAGGTACAAGCTCAGAAAAGTCCTAGGAAGACTAGGTTTACACCTTAGGCTGATTCTTGTCTCAGACAGCCTGTAACAAGACAGTAAAAACTGGGGAATGGGGAGAACAGGATTTCCAGAGTTACCACATTATTAGACTCAAATATCCATTTTTCAATAAAATTCACAAGGCATACAAAGAAGTGCTCCAGGGGGTCCTGCAGAATGAAATGATTAAAGGACACTAGACAGTATGTCTATGTCCATACTACTCAGAACCATATGAAGAAGTGTCTCCATAAAGGTAAATATATGGACAGCTATAAAAGCTAGAATCGTAACAATGAATTTTAACTCTACTTCTTGTTTTCTACATGATTTAAGATAATACATCTTAAAACAGCCTAAAAGCTATTATCATTGTAACTTGAGTTTGTAGCTCTACGCTTTATTCTCTACATATTTTTAAGAGACCTTTAAAAAGAATTATTAGCTTCCGTTTTAGGACCTGGACTGTGTAAGATGTAATTTTGTGACAACCACCACCAAAAGATGTGTGGAAAGAACTATGAAAAGAGCAGTTTTTGTATGTTACTCAAGTTAAGCTGGCATAAATTCAAATTTGAGTATTCTAATTTTAGGATATTAAATGTAATCTCCATGGTAACTACAAAGAGAATTGCTAGATAATATATACAAAAGGACACGAGAAAGGAATTTAAACATTACAATGTTAAAAAGAAAAAAATCCTCTACACCCAAAAGATAGTAATGCAAGAAATAAAAGCTTTAAGGCATATGGAAAACAACTAGCAAAATGACAGAAGTTAGTTCTTCTTTATTAGTAATTACCTTTTTGTTGAATTAAGATTAACATACAGTGTTACATTAGTTTTATGTGTACATCAGTAATTAAATGTAAACATTAAAATCTCCAAATCAAAATACAAATATTTACAGAACAGATAAAAAAGGTTCAACAATATGGTATTCACAATCGATGTTAGAGCCAAAGACACAAATAGATTAAAACTGACTCAATGGCAAAGATAGTCCATGCAAATAGTAACCAGAAGAAATCAGGGGTGGCTATTCTAATATCAGACAAGATAGGCTTTGAGATAAAAGAAAAAAATGTTAGGCAAGAAGAAGGTTATTGTATAAATACGTTTCAATGCAAGAAGATAAAACATTTATTTACCTAATAATGACCACCAAATATATGCAGCAAAAACAGAATTGAAAGGAGAAACACAGTTCTATAGTAGTAATAGGAGACTTCAGTACTTCATACTCAGTAATGGATAGAACCACCAGAAAGGAGATAAGGAAATAGAGGACTTAACACAATAAACCGACTAGGTCTAATGAAAAACATTCTGTCCAACAGCAGCATATATGTTCCTTTCAGGTGCACAAGGGACATTTTTCAGGAAAGAACATGTATTAAACCACAAATTAAATCCCAGTAGATTATAAAAGACCTTACACAAAATATCTTCTCTGACCACAATGGCTGCAGTTTAGAAATCACTAACTGAAATAAAACTAAACTTTGCAAATGTGTGGAAATTAAACATACTCTTAACCCACTAATGCTTCAAAGAAATCACAACCGAAGTTAAAAAATATATACATATAAAAAATGGAATCATAATGTGCTAAAACATGGGATGCATAGGAGTGTTAAGGGGAAAATTATCACTATAAATGTTTACATTAAAAAAAAAAAAGACCCGGGGAGGAGTCAAGATGGCGGAGAAGTAGCAGGCTGAGACTACTTCAGGTAGCGGGAGATCAGCTAGATAGTTTATCTAAAGATTGCAAACACCTACAAATCCAACGGGAGATCTAAGAGAAGAAGAACAGCAACTCTAGAAACAGAAAACCAACCACTTTCTGAAAGGTAGGACTGGAGGAGAAGTGAATCCAAAGAGACGGGAAGATAGACCACGGGGGGAGGGGCCGGCTCCCAGCAAGCAGCGGAGCAACGGAGCACAAAATCAGGACTTTTAAAAGTCTGTTCCACTGAGGGACATCGCTCCAGAGGCTTAACCGGGGTGAAGCCCACCCAGGGTCAGTGTGGTCTCAGGTCCCGCAGGGTCACAGAAGGATCGGGGGTGTCTGAGTGTCGCAGAGCTTACAGGTATTAGAACGGGGAAGCCGGCTACAGAGACAGAGCCGAGGAGTGAGCTCTAAGCTCGGGGTTACCTTGAACCGGTCACAGGCTCGGTCAGCTCGGAGCGTGGCCGGAGGCCGGGATGACGGGAGTAATTGGGCGCTGTTCTCTGAGGACGCACTGAGGAGTGGGGCCCCGGGCTCTCAGCTCCTCTGGGCTGGAGACCGGGAGGCCACCATCTTCATTCCCGTCCTCCAGAACTCTACGGAAAGCGCTCAGGGAACAAAAGCTCCCGAAAGTGAACCGGAGCGGATTACTCAGCGGGGCCCCGGGTAAGGGCGGTGCAACTCCGCCTGGGGCAAAGACGCTTGAGAATCACTACAACAGGCCCCTCCTCCAGAAGATCAACAAGAAACCCAGCCAGGACCAAGTTCACCTACCAAGGAGTGTAGTTTCAATACCAAGGAGAGCAGCGGAATTCCAGAGGAGGAGAAAGCAAAGCATGGAACTCATGGCTTTCTCCCCATGATTCTTTAGCTTTGCAGTTAATTTAATTTTTTTTCTTTTTCAATTTTTTTTTCTTCTTCTGCTAAATTTTTTTTAACTTTTACCCTTTTCTTTTTTAACGTTTTTTAACTAGTTTATCTAATATATATATATATATTTTTCCTTTTTATATTTTTTCTTTATTTTCTTTTTTTAATTGTTTTTATTTTATTTTATTTTTCTCTTTCTGAACCTCTTTCTATCCCCTTTCTCCCCCCTCACGATTTGGGATCTCTTCTGATTTGGCTAAAGCATATTTTCCTGGGGTTGTTGCCACCCTTTTAGTATTTTACTTGCTCCTTCACATACTCTTATCTGGACAAAATGACAAGGCGGAAAAATTCACAACAAAAAAAAGACCAAGAGGCAGTATCAAAGGCTAGGGACCTAATCAATACAGGCATTAGTAATATGTCAGATCTAGAGTTCAGAATGATGATTCTCAAGGTTCTAGCCAGGCTCAAAAAAGGCATGGAAG
Organism: Lutra lutra; assembly: GCF_902655055.1. Taxonomy (NCBI): domain Eukaryota; kingdom Metazoa; phylum Chordata; class Mammalia; order Carnivora; family Mustelidae; genus Lutra; species Lutra lutra. The sequence continues at coordinate 64,158,630 of NC_062280.1, forward strand.
ATATTAGAGAAACCCTCTCGGGAGATATAAAAGCCCTTTCTGGAGAAATAAAAGAACTAAAATCTAACCAAGTTGAAATAAAAAAAGCTATTAATGAGGTGCAAACAAAAATGGAGGCTCTCACTGCTAGGATAAATGAGGCAGAAGAAAGAATTAGCGATATAGAAGACTAAATGACAGAGAATAAAGAAGCTGAGCAAAAGAGGGACAAACAGCTACTGGACCACGAGGGGAGAATTCGAGAGATAAGTGACACCATAAGACGAAACAACATTAGAATAATGGGGATTCCAGAAGAAGAGGAAACAGAGAGGGGAGCAGAAGGTATATTGGAGAGAATTATTGGAGAGAATTTCCCCAATATGGCAAAGGTAACAAGCATTAAAATCCAGGAGGTTCAGAGAACCCCCCCCCTCTCAAAATCAATAAGAATAGGTCCACACCCCATCACCTAATAGTAAAATTTACAAGTCTTAGGGACAAAGAGAAGATCCTGAAAGCTGCCCGGGAAAAGAAGTCTGTAACGTACAATGGTAAAAATATTAGATTGGCAGCAGACTTATCCACAGAGACCTGGCAGGCCAGAAAGAGCTGGCATGATATATTCAGAGTACTAAATGAGAAAAACATGCAGCCAAGAATACTATATCCAGCTAGGCTATCATTGAAAATAGAAGGAGAGATTAAAAGCTTCCAGGACAAACAAAAACTGAAAGAATTTGCAAACACCAAACCAGCTCTACAGGAAATATTGAAAGGGGTCCTCTAAGCAAAGAGAGACCCTCAAAGTAGTAGATCAGAAAGAAACAGAGGCAATATACAATAACAGTCACCTTACAGGCAATACAATGGCACTAAATTCATCTCTCTCAATACTTACCCTGAATGTTAATGGGCTAAATGCCCCAATCAAAAGACACAGGGTATCAGAATGGATAAACAAAACCCATCTATATGTTGCCTACAAGAAACTCATCTTAAACCCGAAGACACCTCCAGGTTTAAAGTGAGGGGGTGGAAAAGAATTTACCATGCTAATGGACATCAGAAGAAAGCAGGAGTGGCAATCCTTATATCAGATCAATTAGATTTTAAGCCAAAGACTATAATAAGAGATGAGGAAGGACACTATATCATACTCAAAGGAACTGTCCAACAAGAAGATCTAACAATTTTAAATATCTATGCCCCTAACGTGGGAGCAGCCAACTATATAAACCAATTAATAACAAAATCAAAGAAACACATTGACAATAATACAACAATAGTAGGGGACTTTAACACCCCCCTCACTGAAATGGACAGATCATCCAAGCAAAAAATCAACAAGGAAATCAAGGCCTTAAATGACACACTGGACCAGATGGACATCACAGATATATTCAGAACATTTCATCCCAAAGCACCAGAATACACATTCTTCTCTAGGGCACATGGAACATTCTCCAGAGTAGATCACATTCTTGGTCCTAAATCAGGTCTCAACGGTTATCAAAAGATTGGAATCATTCCCTGCATATTTTCAGACCACAATGCTCTAAGCTAGAACTCAATCACAAGAGGAAATTTGGAAAGAACCCAAATACATGGAGACTAAACAGCATCCTTCTAAAGAATGAATGGGTCAACCAAGAAATTAAAGAAGAATTGAAAAAATTCATGGAAACAAATGATAATGAAAGCACAATTGTTCCAAAATCTGTGGGACACAACAAAGGCAGTCCTGAGAGGAAAATATATAGCGGTACAAGCCTTTCTCAAGAAACAAGAAAGGTCTCAGGTACATAACCTAACCTTACACCTAAAAGAGCTGGAGAAAGAACAAGAAAGAAAGCCTAAACCCAGCAGGAGAAGAGAAATCATAAAGATCAGAGCAGAAATCAATGAAATAGAAACCAAAAAAACAATAGAACAAATCAACGAAACTAGGAGCTGGTTCTTTGAAAGAATTAAAAAGATCGATAAACCCCTGGCCAGACTTATCAAAAAGAAAAGAGAAAGAACCCAAATAAATAAAATCATGAATGAAAGAGGAGAGATCACAACTAACACCAAAGAAATACAGACAATTCTTAGAACATACTATGAGCAACTCTATGCCAACAAATCTGACAATCTGGAAGAAATGGATGCATTCCTAGAGACCTATAAACTACCACAACTGAACCAGGAAGAAATAGAAAGCCTGAACAGACCCATAACCAGTAAGGAGATTGAAACAGTCATCAAAAATCTCCAAACAAACAAAAGCCCAGGGCCAGATGGCTTCCCGGGGGAATTCTACCAAACATTTAAAGAAGAACTAATTCCTGTTCTCCTGAAACTGTTCCAAAAAATAGAAATGGAAGGAAAACTTCCAAACTCATTTTATGAGGCCAGCATCACCTTGATCCCAAAACCATACAAGGATCCCATCAAAAAAGAGAACTACAGACCAATATCCTTGATGAACACAGATGCAAAAATTCTCACCAAAATACTAGCCAATAGTATTCAACAGTACACTAAAAGGATTATTCACCACGACCAAGTGGGATTTATTCCAGGGCTGCAAGGTTGGTTCAACATCTGCACATCAATCCATGTGATACAACACAAATAATAAAAGAAAGAACAAGAACCATATGATACTCTCCATAGATGCTGAAAAAGCCTTTGACAAAGTACAGCATCCCTTCCTGATCAAAACTCTTCAAAGTGTAGGGATAGAGGGCACATACCTCAATATTATCAAAGCCATCTATGAAAAACCCACTGCAAATATCATTCTCAATGGAGAAAAACTGAAAGCTTTTCCGCTACGGTTAGGAACACGGCAGAGATGTTTGTTATCACCACTGCTATTCAACATAGTACTAGAAGTCCTAGCCTCAACAATCAGACAACAAAAGGAAATTAAAGTCCTCGAAATCGGCAAAGAAGAAGTCAAACTATCACTCTTCGCAGATGATATGATACTATATGTGGAAAACCCAAAAGACTCCACTCTAAAACTGCTAGAACTTGTACAGGAATTCAGCAAAGTGTCAGGATATAAAATCAATGCACAGAAATCAGTTGCATTTCTCTACACCAAAAACAAGACAGAAGAAAGAGAAATTAAGGAGTTAATCCCATTTACAATTGCACCCAAAACTATAAGATACCTAGGAATACACCTAACCAAAGAGATTAAGAATCTATACACAGAAAACTATAAAGTACTCATGAAAGAAATTGAGGAAGACACAAAGAAATGGGAAAATGTTCCATGCTCCTGGATTGGAAGAATAAATATTGTGAAAATGTCTATGCTACCTAAAGCAATCTACACATTTAATGCAATTCCTATCAAAGTACCATCCATTTTTTTCAAAGAAATGGAACAAATAATCCTAAAATTCATATGGAACCAGAAAAGACCTCGAATAGCCAAAGGAATATTGAAAAAGAAAGCCAAAGTTGGTGGCATCACAATTCCGGACTTCAAGCTCTATTACAAAGCTGTCATCATCAAGACAGCATGGTACTGGCACAAAAACAGACCCATAGATCAATGGAACAGAATAGAGAGCCCAGAAATAGACCCTCAACTCTATGGCCAACTAATCTTCGACAAAGCAGGGAAGAATGTCCAATGGAGAAAAGACAGCCTCTTCAATAAATGGTGTTGGGAAAATTGGACAGCCACATGCAGAAAAATGAAATTGGATCATTTCCTTACACCACACACGAAAATAGACTCAAAATGGATGAAGGATCTCAATGTGAGAAAGGAATCCATCAAAATCCTTGAGGAGAACACAGGCAGCAACGTCTTCGACCTCAGCCGCAGCAATATCTTCCTAGGAACATCGCCAAACGCAAGGGAAGCAAGGGCAAAATGAACTAGTGGGATTTTATTAAGATCAAAAGCTTTTGCACAGCAAAGGAAACAGTGAACAAAACCAAAAGACAACTGACAGAATGGGAGAAGATATTTGCAAACGTCATATCAGATAAAGGGCTAGTGTCCAAAATCTATAAAGAACTTAGCAAACTCAACACCCAAAGAACAAATAATCCAATCAAGAAATGGGCAGAGGACATGAACAGACATTTCTGCAAAGAAGACATCCAGATGGCCAACAGACACATGAAAAAGTGCTCCATATCACTCGGCATCAGGGAAATACAAATCAAAACCACAATGAGATATCACCTCACACCAGTCAGAATGGCTAAAATGAACAAGTCAGGAAATGACAGATGCTGGCGAGGATGCGGAGAAAGGGGAACCCTCCTATACTGTTGGTGGGAATGCAAGCTGGTGCAACCACTCTGGAAAACAGCTTGGAGGTTCCTCAAAATGTTGAAAATAGAACTACCCTATGACCCAGCAATTGCACTGCTAGGTATTTACCCTAAAGATACAAACGTATTGATCCAAAGGGGCACGTGCACCCGAATGTTTATAGCAGCAATGTCTACAATAGCCAAACTATGGAAAGAACCTAGATGTCCATCAACAGACGAATGGATAAGGAAGATGTGGTATATATACACAATGGAATACTATGCAGCCATCAAAAGAAATGAAATCTTGCCCTTTGCGACGACGTGGATGGAACTAGAGGGTATCATGCTAAGCGAAATAAGTCAATCGGAGAAAGACAACTATCATATGATCTCCCTGATATGAGGGAGAGGAGATGCAACGTGGGGGGGTTAAGGGGGTAGCAGAAGAGTAAATGAAACAAGATGGGATTGGGAGGGAGACAAACCATAAGTGACTCTTAATCTCACAAAACAAACTGAGGGTTGATGGGCGGAGGGGGGTTGGGGGGGGTGGGATTATGGACATTGGGGAGGGTATGTGCTATGGTGAGTGCTGTGAAGTGTGTAAACCTGGCGATTCACAGACCTGTATCCCTGGGGATAAAAATATATGTTTATAAAAAATAAAAAATAATAATAATAGAAAAAAAAGAGACCCTAACTTTACATAATAAGCAACTAGAAAAAAAACAAACTAAACCTAAAGCTGGCAAAAAGAAGACAATAATAAAGATTAGAGCAGAGATAAAGAATACATAAAGGAAAGACAAATCAAAAGTTGGTTCTTGGAAAAGATTAGCAAAATTGTCAAAAATATAGCTTGATTCTTAAAGGCTTTTTAAAGATTTTTTTTAAAGATTTAAAAAAGACATTAGTAAAAAAAAAAATGGAAATATTACTGACTCCAAAGAAATAAAATTTTGAGTCTATGGATAATTGGATGACTTAGATGAAGAAGACAAATTCCTGGAAATACAGAACTTATCAAGAGTAAATCATGAAGAAGTAGAAAATGTGAATAGACCAATAAGTAGTAAAGATATTGAATCAGTAATCAAAAATCTCCCAACAAAGAAAGCCCTGATGGATTAATTGGTGAAGTCTACCAAACATTTAAGAAGAATTATCATCATGATCCTTCACAAACTTTTCCAAAAAATTGAGAAGGAAATAATTCTTAACTCACTCTGTCAGACCAGCATTACTCTGATACCAAAGACAAGCAAAGACGTTAAAGGAAAAGAAAACTACAGATCAATATTCCTCATGAATATTGATGTGAAAATCCTCAAAAAATACTAGCAAACTGAATTGAGCAGCTTGTTAAGAGAATTGTGCACTATGACCAAGTAGAATGTATTCCTGGTTTGCAAAGATCACTTAATACATGAAAATCAATGTAGAATGAAGGGAGGAGGGAAATGCATGGTCATCTTAATTGATGTACAAGAATCATCTGAAAAAATTCAGCACCATATGATAAAAATACTTGACTGACTAGAAATAGGAGGAAATGCCTCAGGATAATAAGAGCCATATATGGAACACCCACAGCAAGTATACTCAATGAGAAAAGACAGAAAAGTTTTCCTCCAAGGTCAGAATACCCGCTTTAACTACTCATATTAAACATAACATTTGAGGTTCTAGTCAGAGCAATTAAGCAAGAAAAAATAACAGGTATCCAAACTAAAAGGAATGAAAAAAAATTTCTTTTAATAGATGACAAGATCTTCTATGTAGAAACCCTTAAAATTCCCACCACACACACACACACACACACACACACACACACACACCCTGTTAGAACTAATAATTCAGCAAAGTAGCTGATTACAAAATCAACCCACAAAAGTCAGTTGCATTTCTGTTTACTAATAATAACCTAAAAACGAAATTGCAAAAAAAAATACAACTTAAAATAGCAACAATAATAACATCAAAAGAATAAAATATTAAGAAATTAACCAAGTAGGTGAAAGACTTTTACACTGAAAACTATAAAACATCGCTGAGTGAAATGAAGACACAAATAAAAACCTATTCCATGTTAATAGATTAGAAGACTTAATATTATTCAGATAGCAAAACTACCCAAACTGATCTACAGATTCAATGCAGTCCCTCTAAAAAGTTGATTTTGGTTTTTTTGCAGAAACAGAGAAACCTAACCTAAAATACATATGGAATCTGAAGAGCTTCTATAACCATTTTGAAGGAAAAGAACAAAAAGCAAACAAACAAAAAAATAGCCCCCAAACAAAAACAAACAAAACAAACCAAAAAAAATAGTAAGTGTGAGGGAACTCACACTTACTGATCTCAAAACTTACTACAAAGCTATAGTAATCAAAACAGGGTGATAACTGGCATAAAAAAATACTCATGAGCTAGTGAAGAATAGAGAGTTTAGAAATAAACCATTTCATATGTAGCCAAATAATTTTTGACAAGTATGCCGTGATCATTTGATGGGAAAAGGGTAGTCTTTTCAATAAATGGTACTGCCAAAAGTGGATACCGAAGAATGAAATTGTATTGTTAATAAAAACCATATAAAAAATTCAGTTAAAATGGATCAAAGATTTAGGTGTAAGTCTTAAAACTATAAACTCAGAAGAAAACATAGGGCAAATATTTCATAGCAATTAAATAAAACCTTAAAAAAAAAAAAAAAGAAAGGGCACTTGGGTGGCTCAGTTGGTTAAGCCTCTGTCTTTGGCTCAGGTCCTAGATCTCAGGGTCCTGGTATGGAGTCCCACATCGGGCTCTCTGCTCAGCAGGGAGCCTGCTTCTCTCTCTCTCTCTCTCTATCTGCCGGCCTCTCTGCCTACTTGTGATCTCTCTTGGTCAAATAAATAAAACCTTAAAAAATTTTTTTTTCATATGATTGAATTGCTTGGATATGGAACCAAAGGCACAGAAAAATAGGTAAGTTATACTCATAAAAATTAAAAACTGTCTCAAAAGACAATATCAAGAAAATAAAAGCTAACTTACAGAATGATAAAAAATATTTGCAAATCATATATAGCAGCGGTTAATATCCAAAATAGAGAACCAGATCTCAAGAACAATAAAATAGCCATATTAAAAAATGGACTAAGAACTTGAACAGCTTTTTTCCCCCAAAGATCTAAAATTGGCCAATAAACACATGAAAAGATGTTCAATATCAGTAATCATTAGGAAAATGCAAATCAAGAGTATAATGAGATGCCATCTCATGTTCATTAAAGTGGCTACTATCAAAAGAAGAGAAAATATCAAGTGTTGGTGACAATGTGGAGAACTGGAACCCTTGTGCACTATTGGTGGGAATGTAAAATGGTACAGTTCCTGAGGGAAACAGTATGTGGTTCCTCAAAAAGTTAAACATAGAATTGCCATATGATCCAGCAATTACACTTCTGGGTATATAACCAAAATAATTTACAGTACAGTGTCAAAGATATTCGTACACTTACGTTCATAGCAGCATTATGCAAAGTGGCTAAAATGTAGAAGCAATCCAAGTGTCCATCTGTGAATAGATAAGTGAAATATGGCACATACATAAAATGATATTATTCAGGCTTAAAAAGGAAGGAAATTCTAACATATGCTAAAGCATGTGAGGACACGATGCAAGCAAAATAAGCAAGTTACAAAAAGACAAATACTGTGTGATTCTGTGCAGTTGAGGCATTTTGAGGAGTCAGAATTACAGAGATGGTAGAATGATGATTTCCGGGGGGGAGCAAGAAGAGCAAGGGAGTTATAATTTAATGGGCAAAGAATTTGCTTTGCAAGATGAAAAAGTTATGAAGATGGATGGTGGTAATAGTTGTACAAACTTATACATTTAATATTAGTTAACTGTGCACTTAAAATGGTTAAGGTATTAATTATATTTTAGAGTATTTTACCACAATAAAAACTAGAAAAATACAAATAAGTTAGTCTTTGAATTAGTGGTTAGTAACCAGCTTTTTTCACTTAAGCTCAATAAATCACTGCATTATCATTTTTATGTAAACAGTGTTTTTCCTGCTCATTATAAGACACAACTGGTAAAAGCATAGAAATGATTCAGAAATGAATGAAAGAAAAAAAAAACTTAGACTGAAAATTATATAAGGATATAAAAACATTACAAAAGAGATGGTATTTGGAAATATTCAATCAAAATTACTTTGTGAGGGGCGCCTGGGTGGCTCAGTTGGTTAAGCAACTGTCTTGGGCTCAGGTCAGGATCCCGGAGTCCCAGGATCAAGTCCCACATCAGGCTCCCAGCTCCATGGGGAGTCTGCTTCTCCCTCTGACCTTCTCATCTCTCATGCTCTCTCTCACTGTCTCTCTCTCAGATAAATAAATAAAATCTTAAAAAAAAATTACTTTGTGAAAAATAGATGGCTAAAATCTTATTTCTGGGGGAAAAAAAGCGCTCAATTTGATTTTGCCTTAGTTTTATCCTTTTGCTACTACCAAGGATATAATTCTAAAAGGTGTACTTAGAAGCAGGTAAAAATGACTAATTTTACCTTCCAAATTTTGCTTAAGACAAACTTATCTGCTAAAAAGAAAACTTTCTCTGCCTAAAGAACTAAAAAAAAAAATTCATAGATTTTATAGATTGGCAAACACATTTTAAACCAATTCTGTATAAAAATATTTTTTTGATCTCAAACTTCCTAGTTCCCATGCCATTGAAAATGGGTGAAAAGAAACTTAAAGGCTTGTACAGTACCTCATTGCTAGTACTTGCCATTACTTCGCATGATTCACAAATCGATTTTCTGGCTTTATATCTGTGAGAGAGAGTGGGCCTTTTTAACACCATAATTTTTCATAAGCTGATGAGTACAGGGATGATGAATGAGTCTTCATCCCAGAGTCTCCTCCAACTGGACTCTTTAAAAGAAGGTTGTTGTTTTGAAGTTATCTTTATTTTAATTTTATTTTACTTTCCATTGCTTTACAGAGCTTTCTGGAAATTACATTATTTCCTTATCAGTTATTAAACCCTACAGATTACTTTTGTTCCCTTCAAGTTTAGAGGTTATTTTTAGTACATGGAGTTGAAGAATGAGACATATGGGTACTTGTGCTAGCCCACATCTGATAAGACCGGCAGGTAGTGTTAACTTCTGGTTGTGGCTACAAATTATTGTTTGGAAAGAAGTCCAAAATACGTATGAGAAGAGGCAGAGATGATATCCTCAAAAAGAAGGCGAGCGTAGAGGAGAGAACTACTCCATCCCCAGGGTGTAGCATCCTGCAGGCATTTAACTTGGCGACAAAAGTCAAGTTTTCAGAGGGTTGAAATGCAACCATGCGTGTCTTTAGTGTTTTTCTTGTCTGCAGCTTCTTCTATTTATTGAAGGTGATTCCATCTGACACTCTTAGATATCCATAGCTCATAAATTCTATTTTCCCTAGTGGTATCTACTCTCAGAAAACATAGGTCCCTGGTTCTTTGCTTAGAGGTACTTTCTTTTGACAGGAGATGAAGGCAATATAGGAAATATAAGGGTAGGTTGATTGCATTTATTCCTCCCTTTTACAAATATTGACACGAAATATATGTAAGGATACAGGACATGAGAAAACTCCCTTATCTGTCTGTCCATCCATGCTTCCATCATCCATTCATTCAATTTAACTATGCTGTCTTATTCTCTCTCCCTCTTTTCTATCCTCCCCTTTCTTTCTCTCTCTGTGTGTATATGTTTATATATATATGTATACACACACACACACATACACATATATACATACATACATCCACACACATACATACATATGTGTGTGTGTATATATATATATATTCATGGATTCCTTCTTGGAAGGTATAGCCTTCATAACATAAAATTAATTTTTTATTATAAAATTCTGAGTTTTGACAGTTATGTAACTACCACCACAATCAAGAGAAAACCATCTTGTCACACAATATTTCTCTTGTACTTGTTCTATTTAACCGCTGCTCCTAACCCTGGCCACGGACAACCACTGATAGGTTTTCTCTTTTCTTAATTTTGCTTTTTCCAGATAGCCTTTGCGATCTGACTATTTTTACTCTAATAGTGTGTTTCAGGTTCATTCATTTTGAGATGGGTATTAGTGGTTTCTTTTTATCACTGAATAATATATGTTGATACACTACTGTTTTAATATTCATTTATTGAAGGATATTTGGGCTCTTCCTAGTTTCTGGTGATCATATATAAGCAAAGTCACTATAGACATTCACAAACAAGTTAATGTATGAGGGTAAACTTCCGTATTTCCTAAGTAAATACTTAGGAATAGGATTCTTCCTCACTTTAAATTAATGCTGTGGTTTTATATATTTCGTGGTTGTATCTAAACTGTGTTTAGGCAAAAACTCCATTAGATCTGAATATACTGATAAAATTGAGGTTCTGGACTTAAAAGGTCAAACCCTGGGATAAAATCTACTTGGTTAAGGGATATTGTCCTTTCATATATGCTTTTTTATTCTAATTATCAATACATCTTTCAGAATAGCTTTATTGAGATATAATTCACATACCATAAAATTTCTCTTTTAAAGTGCACAATTTATGGGTCATTTTGTGTATTCATGGAATTCTGCATCATTGCAACAATCTCATTTTAGAACTTTTTAAAAAAGTTTTTTGTTTGTTTGTTTTGACAGACAGTGAGAGAGGGAACACAAGCGGGGGAGAGGGAGAAGCAGACTCCCCACGGAGCAGAGAGCCTGATGTGGGGCTTGATCCCAGGCCCCTGGGATCATGACCTGAGCCAAAGGTAGACGCTTAATAACTGAACCACGCAGGCACCCCTAGAACATTTTCATGACCCTAAAAGGAACCACACATTCACTACCTGCCTGTTCTTGTGCCAAACACTTACCATTTCCTCCTCCTCCAGTGCCAGAAAACCACTAATCTACTTTGCATCTCTAAGGATTCACCTATTTGGGGCACTCCCTATAAATAGATTCCTACAACATGTAATGTTCTGTGACTGACCTCACACTTAACATGCTTTCAAGGTTCATCCTCCTTACAGTATATATTAATACTTATTTCTTTTCATTACAAAATAATACAGAGGTTACATTTTATCTGTTTATCAATTGAACATTTGTTTTGTTCCCCTCACCATTATGAATAAGGCTGCTATGAACATTTGTGTAGATGTATGCTTAGGAGTGTAATTGCTAGATCATATGGTAGCATTAACATTTTGAGAAAGTACAAAATGTTTTCCAAAATGGCTGTAGTATTTCACATTTCCACTGGCAAAGAGGATTCTAATTTCGCTACATTTTCACCGACATTTGTTACTGTCATTTTTATTTTGGACATCCTAGTAGATGTGAATGCTATGTCTTTATGGTTTTGATGTGCATTTCCTTTAGAATGATTTTGAATGATAATGATTTCGAACCTCTTTTCATGTAGTTACTGACTATTTGTATATCTTTTGTGGAGAAATATCTATTCAAGTCCTTTGCTCCCTTTTTAAATTGAGTTATTTGTCTTTTTACTGTAGAGTTGTAAAAATCTCTTATACATTCAGAGTACAAGTCTTCATCAGTATAAGATCAGAAAATATTTTCTACCATTTCTTCTCTGTTTCATTTATTTTTACTCTAAATTTTATAATTCTCCCTTATGCTTGCTTAAGTCTGCTCTTCCTTTTCTAGTTTCTTAATATGGAACGTTAGGTAATTGATTTAATTCTTTTCTAATATAGGCACTTACAGCTATAAATTTTACTCTAAGCCTTGACTTAGCTGTCTACCATATGTTTTGGTATGCTGTATTTTGTTTTCACTCCTCACAAAGCATTTTCTAATTTACCTTCCTTGCATATTCTTTAATCCATATGTCATTTACGGATTTCCCAACTCTTTCTGTATTTTATTTCTAATTTAATTTCATGGTGATTGAACAAAATAATTTGTGTGATTTAAATCATTCTAAATTTATGGAGTTGTCTTTTATGGCCTAACAGATGGTTTATCCTGGGAAATATTTTAGACGGACATGGGAAGAATGTGTATTCTGTTGTTGATTGAAATGTTACATACATGTTTGGACTAGTTGGTTTATGGTACTGTTCAACTCTTCGATTTCCTTGATGTTCTTTCTTACTCTTCTATCTGCAAATGGGCTATTGACATCTTCCACTGTTAAATTATCTATTTTCTCTTTAATTTTGCTGGCTTTTGCTTCATGTTCTTTGCTGTTTGTTGGTAGGTGTATACATGTTTATAATTATTATATCTAACTTATGGATTGATCCTATTATAATTATAAAATGTTCTTCTTTGTCCTTAATTTTTGTCTTAAAATTCATTTTGCCTGATATTAGAATAACCACTATTTCTTTGTATCATGTATCCATATCCATGCTTTTATTTACAACGTTTTTCTTTGCATGTGAAGTTTGCCTGCTAAATAAAACATATATTTGTGTCATGTTTTTATCCATTCTGACAATCTCTGGTTTTGATTGAAGATTCTTAAAAATCGATTTATTAAAAATAAAAATTTATTTTTATTTAAAATCTCTAAAATCTGTTCAGATCTATCAGAAGGTGAAAATGAGTAATACAGTGCTGAGTGTTGATGAGGATATGGAGCAACTGGAACTCTACATTGCTGGGGAGAATATAAACGCTGAATAGTTGGGATGTTTTTGATAATATAGTTCCTTAAATAGTTAAGCATGTACATACTATAGTACTGAGCAGTCCCACTCTTGGGTATCTAGAGAATTGAAATTTTATGTTCACATAAAACCTGTACACATGTTTGTAGTACTGTTCATAATTGCCAAGAACTGTTAACAGCCCAAATGTCATTTAATTAATAAATGGATAAAGAGACTAGAGTACATCTATGGATGTACATCAATGGAATACTCTGCCTGCAATAAAAAGAAATGATTGATAAATGCAACAACTTCGATGAATTTAAACACATTGTATTGAAAGGTTACATACTGCATGAGGCTAGTTATAGGAAGTTCTTGAAAAACTATAGGGACTGAAGAACAAATCCATGGTTGCCAGGAATAATGTGAGGAAGAGGGTGAATATAAAGCAGTAGCAGAAGAGTTTTAGGATGAATACTTACTTCTGTAAGCATACCTGAATCGACATATGCTTGAAATTCATTGAACTATATACTCCTCCCTCCCCCAAATCCACTTTTAATGTAATTAATAATATAGGTTTTATGTCTGCCAGTTCGGTCTTTGTTATCTATATAATTTTATCTTTTTCCCCATATTCTACTTCATTATTACTTTTTTTGTGTTAGGTCAATATTTTTGTAATGTACATTTAATTCCCTTGTTTCTTTAAAAAATATTTTACTTCAGTTTTAGTAGTTGCCCTAGAGATTGAAATTAACATCTTAAGACAAGTGAATTTGAATTATACCAACTTAATTACTAAATTGTACAGAAACTTTGCTGTAATATAGCTCTATTCTCTCTTCTCCTTTGGGCTATTGTCATACAAATTGCATGTTTAAACATCTTAAGCCTTTCAATAGAGACTTAAAATTATTGCTTCATGCTGTTACGTTTCAAATCAGAGGAAAAAATGAGTTATAAAAAGTGCATATTGTCTTTTGCATTTTTCTATGGAGTTATCTTTAGTTACGCTCTTTAGTCTTTACATGGATTCTAGTTATTGTCTACTGTCCTTTTCTTTTATATCCCCTTTATTTCTTACAAGTGAGTTTTGCTAGAATCAGATTTTTTTAAAATTTAGGAATGTCTAGATTTCTCTCGTAACTTTTTAAGTACGTCACAGAGTAAAAAACAGTTAATTATGCTGACATACTTTTCTTTCAGTCTTTTCAATATGTAGTCCCACTACTCTCTGGCCCTCTGGGGTTTCTGATGAGAAGTTATTTATTAACCTTTTTAATGATTTTATTTATTCATTTGAGAGAGAGAGAGAACATGCACAAGCAGGGGAAGAGGGAGAAGCAGACTCTCCACTGAGCTGGGAGCCAGAAGGCAGATGCTTAACCAACTGAGCCACCCAGGCACCCCATTAGTTACTAATCTTACTGAGAATCTTTTATATGCAATCTCCTGTTTTTCTTTTGCTACTTTTTAGATTCCATCTTTGTTTTTATTTTTGATAGTTTGGCTATGTGGTGCCTAGATTTGATTGTCTTTGAGTTTATCTTATCAAGAAGCCATTGAGCTTCTATTCATGTAGAATGAAATTTAGCAAGTTTTCAACCATTTCTTCAGATCTTCTTTCTACTCTTTTTATCTCTCCTGGGACTCTCATGAGTATTGTGTACATTTGATAATAACTTATTGATCAGTGGACTCTATTTTTCTTAATTGTTTTTTCTTAGTTATCTCTGACAGAATATTCTCAAGTTTGCTGATTCCTTTTTTGCCAATTCAGATTTACTGTTAACTTACTTATTTTTAAATTTTTATTTCAGTTATTTTTCTTCTCAACTATAGAATTTCTACTTAGTTCTTTTTTTACAATTTTTATCTCTTTGTTGGTATTCGCTATTTGGTAAAGCATTATTCTCATCTTCTTTAATTCTTCGTATATGTTTTTCTTCGGTTTTTAAAATAGATTTGTAGGGGCACCTGGATGGCTCAGTGGGTTAAATCCTCTGCCTTCAGCTCAGGTCATGATCCCGGGGTCCTGGGATCAAGTCACACATCGGGCTTTCTGCTCAGCGGGGAGACTCCTTCCTCCTCTCTCTCTGCCTGCCTCTCTGCCTACTTGTGATCTCTCTCTCTGTCAAATAAATAAAATCTTTATAAAAAATAAAAATAAAATAGATTTGTAATGTTACAAAATCTTTGTCTAGTCCACATCTGGGTTTCCTCAGGAACACCTTCTGTTGACTACTTTATTTCTTGTGAATGGCATATACTACCATTTCTTTGCATGTCTCAAAAATTTTTGTTTACAACTGGGTATGTTAAATAATACACCAACTCTGAAAATCAGATTTCCCCTCACTTGCCTCCACCCCACCTCTTCAGGTTTTGATATTGTTTTTGTTGCTTCTTTTTGTCTGTTAGGTAACTTTACTGATATTTTTGGGCTAATTCTGTAAAGTGTGTGTGTGTGTGTGTGTGTGTGTGTGTGTGAGAGAGAGAGAGAGACACACATTTTTTTTTTTTTTTTGAATCATGTTTGGCCACTGAAGTCTCTGCTCAGTTAGCTTAGTAATCAGTCAATGATTGGGAATAGATTTCTATAAATGCTTGAGCCATCCTTTGCTAAGGGGGTCTGTATGTGTTGGCACATGTCTTCACTGCTCTTAGAATTCTTTCTTTTTTGCTTCACATTCTGCTTATACAAAGCATCAAAATCAATGAGAGATGAGACTGGGCTTTCTCAGTTCTTTTCTGATCATATTCACAGCCCTGAACATATGTGTGATTTTTTAAATCTTCAGGAATTTGTCAGAGCTTTATAAAACTTCCTATGAACATCTAATCCTATCATTTTATTCTTTTTTCTTTTATTCCCTTCCTCCCCCACCTTCCCTCCCCTCCCCTCCCTTCCCCTCTACTCCTCACTAGCTATTATTTACTCCAACTGCTATTACTGCTTTAGGCAGCTGCATTAGAAACAATTGCTGCTTATTTGTTTTTTCTCCACATATATCCTTAGGATGGAAGTTTTCCTCCTAAGCAAGCTATTGAGGAAGTACAAATAATAACAAAACACTGTGAATAGTTTTTGTTTTTGTTTTTTCTCCCCAGGGAGCTACCAGATAGTGACTATTTCTTGGGATGGGACTTTTTGGACTACTCCAAACGGCCCTCTCTAATGGCTGCTGGGCTGCTGGTTTTCACAACTTGTGTATTGTGAGGTTGCTGGTGTTTAAGTTTACTGTAATTTGAAGACCATGGTATGGGAGAGGGTAAGTTAAAATGCCACAGAGTGTTCATTCTTAGAATCAGCCTTTTATTTCTTGAATAAATGTTTCTGCACTATTGCCTTAGGTTCATTTCTAGAGTTTTGATAAAGCTGATTTTCACCAATTTTTCCAGGATTCTTTTTGCTTCTATAGAGGAATGAATTTTGAGGTCTTAATCTGCCATTCTGGAAGTGTATCTACTCTTGTGAATATATTTTTGAGTTTTTATTTTTTTCATCTATATTCCTAAGGCTTGTAACTTTATTTTAGTATTGAATGTTTGGTATTGATATTGATGTAATGCTGGTCTCATGATATCCACTGGCAAATACTCTTTTTCTATCTTCTATCTTTTGTGTAGGATAGGTGTTGTTTTCTCAATGGCTTGATCGAATTCAGCAGGGAAGCCATCTGGGCCTGCCGTTTGTGGGAAGGTTTTAAATTTTAGATTCAAGTTCTTTAATGTGTATACACACACACACACACACACACACACACACATATTTGGCTATTGAGATTTTTCTCTTTTTGTGTCAGTTTGTATAATTTACATATCAAGAAATTTATCTCCTCCATGTTAGCTGTTCCACTTTTGGCATAAAGTTTTTTTTTTAATTGTTAAATTTTTTAATAAGCATATAATGTATTATTAGCCCCAGGGGTACATTGTCTGTGAATTGCTAGGTTTACACTTCACAGCACTCACCATAGCACATACCTTCCCCAATGTCCATAACCCAGCCACCCTGTCCCTACCCCCCTCCCTGCAACAACCCTCTGTTTTGTGAGATTAAGAGTCTCTTATGGTTTGTCTCCCTCCCAATCCCATCTTGTTTCATTTATTTCTTTCCTCCTCCCCCCCAAACCCCCCACGTTGCCTCTCAACTTCCTCATATCAGGGAGATCATATGATAATTGTCTTTCTCGGATTGACTTATTTCGCTCAGCATAATACCCTCTAGTTCCATCCATGTCATCACAAATGGCAAGATTTCATTTATTTTGATGGCTACATAGTATTCCATTGTGTATATATACCACATCTTCTTTATCCATTCATCTGTTGATGGACACCTAGGTTCTTTCCATAGTTTGGCTATTGTGGACATTGCTGCTATAAACATTCGGGTGCACGTGCCCCTTCGGATCACTACGTTTGTATCTTTAGGGTAAATACCCAGTAGTGCTATTGCTGGGTCGTAGGGTAGATCTATTTTCAACTTTTTGAGGAACCTCCGTGCTGTTTTCCAGAGTGGCTGCACCAGCTTGCATTCCCACCAACAGTGTAGGAGGGTTCCCCTTTCTCCACATCCTCGCCAGCATTTGTCATTCCTTGACTTGTTAGTTTTAGCCATTCTGAGTGGTGTGAGATGGTATCTCATTGTGGTTTGATTTGTATTTCCCTGATGGCATAAAGTTTTTAATATACTTTTTACCCTTTGATGTCTGTGGATTTTCTATTAATATAGCTTTTTCAAGTCTTATTGTTACACATTTTTCTCTGATCAATCTAGCTAGAGGCTTACCAATTTTATTCAGGTGTATAAGCCAGTCTGATCGGTTTCATTGATATTTCTCTATCACATCTCTTTTCTAATTCCTTTGTGCTATTAGAGGTTATTTCTGGACTCTATATTGTACTGATAAGTTTGTGCTTATACCAGTATCATAGTAGTACAACTTTATAGTAAGTTTTGAAGTTGGGAAATGGAAAGTTTCCAACTCTGCTCTTCCATTTTCAAAATTGTGTTGACTATTCTGGGTCACTCACATTTGCATATACATTTTATGATTAGTTTCCCAATTTCTGCAAAAATACCTGCTGGGATTCTGATTCATAGGATCTACAGATCACTTTAGGAAGAATTGTCACCATCAAAGACCTCATTACAGAGAGTGCAGAACTTCATTTATTTGATTTGATTTGAGCAGTTATTGTGTGAGTGTACAAAGAGGAGATGACCTATAAAATCTTAGAGAAAGTGCTTAAAGTTCAGGGGGGTTGATTTTTATCAGTTCTTTAAGAGGAGGGTTGACAGAGGTAGTAAAAGAGTAGAAAGGTTAGAATTCTATACCTAGAGGATAGGAGCAGAGGATAAAACATAGGAAGGGAAAAGGCACAGAAATACCAGTCTGAGGGCCTCAAAATACCAAGTACAATTCTAGGGCTAAGTTGTTTCTGGGGAGGAATGCAGTTTAGCATGGATAGTATGTACTTACATAGGAAATGTATGTAGTGCAGAAATAGGCACATGAGATATAAGGGTCGGAGGGATTTAACTTCACTGGTTCTTACAGTCTGAGCAAGATCTCTTGAATTTTGAGGAAGGTACATGTACAAATGGATACTGAGGATGAGTGTATGTCTTACGGAGCTAGTGTTATGCTATGTCAGCATGCTTCAGTTTTGTGGCCAAGAAGCCAGGGATTAATGGTGGGGTGGGTTTTTTTGTTTTTGTGGGGAGAACATTTAAGATCTACTTTCAAGTATACAATACACTGGTGTGTGTGTGTGGGGGGGGTGTTTTAAAGATTTTATTTATTTATTTGACAGAGAAACAATGAGAGAGGGAACGCAAGCATTGGGGAGTGGGGGAGGGAGAAGCAGGCCTCCTGCTGAGCGGGGAGCCAGATGCAGGGCTCTATCCCAGGATCCTGGGATCATGACCTGCGCCAAAGGCAGACACATAACAGCTGAGCCACCCAGGAGCCCCCAGTACACTGTTCTTGACTACAGTCACCCCACTATACATTAGAGCCCCAGAACTTATTTATCTTATAACTGGAATTTTGTACTCTTTGACTCTCCCAATTTTCCCTACCCTCAGTCACCAATCTGGCAACTACCAGTCTACTCTTTTTATATTAATTTGGTTTTTTAGATACCACATATAAATGAGATCATGCCATAATTTGTCTTTCTCTGGCTTATTTCACCTAGCATAATGCCCTCGAGTTTTATCCATGTTGTATTTGCAACAAATAGCAGGATTTTTTTTTTCATGGCTGAGTCATGTTTGTGCACACATGTGCATGTGTGGGTACATACACACACTGCAGATTTTTCCCCCCCAATTCACCTATCAGTGGAAATATAGGTTGTTTCTATGTTTTGGCTCTTGTAAATAATACTGTAATGAACATGGGAGGGCCGTATCTCTTAGATATCTTGTTTTTATTTCCTTTGTGTATATACCCAAAAGTGGGGTTGGTAAATGGTCTGGTAGTTCTATTTTTAATTTTTTATAAACTTCCATATTGTTTTCCATAATGGTTGAACCGATTTACATTCCCATCAACAGTATATAAAGGTTCCTTTTTTTCCCCATCCGCACCAGCATATCTTAATCTCTTATCTTTTGGATAATAGCCATTCTAACAGGTGTGAGGTAAAATCTCCTTGTGGTTTTGATTTGCATTTTCCTGATTAGTGATGTTGAGCACATTTTCATACACTCGTTTAGCATTTCCACATTCTGGAAAAATGTCTACTTGGGCTTTTGTTCATTTAATTGAACTCTTTTGTTTTTGCTATTGAGTTCTATGAATTCCTTATATTTTGGATATTAACTCATAATAGATATGTGATTTACAATTTTTCCCCCATTCTATAGTTTGCCTTTTCAGTTTGTTGGTTGTAGAGGTTTTTTTTGGAGGGGGGTCAATTTCCATATACACAGGCTTCATAGTTAGTACATAGTCTCACTTGTTGATTCTTTGCTTTTGCTCCTTGTGCTTTTGGTATCCTATCAAAAAAATCATTGCCAAGATCAAAGTCAGGGAGCTTTCCTCAATTTTATTCTACAAGTTCTGTAGTTTCACATCTTATATTTAAATCTTTAATACACTTCAAGTTAATTTTTGTAGGTGGTATGAGGTTGGGGTCCAATTTCATTCCTTTGAACATGAATACCCAGTTTCTTCAACACCATTTATTGAAGGGAATCTCTATTCTTGTGTATTCAGTTAGTTTCCTTGTCAAATGTTAGTTGCTCATATATGTGTAGGTTTATTTCTGGGATCTTAATTCTGTTCCATTAGTCTGTGTGTTTGTTTATATGCCAGTACCATACTGTTTTGATTAGTATAACATTGAATATAGTTTGATATCAGGAAATATGATGTATCTTGCTTTGTTTTTTGTCAAAATTGCTTTGGATGCTCAGGGTCTTTTGCATTTCATACAAATTTGAGTATTCTATTTCTGTGAGTAATGCCATTGGAATTTTGATAAGAATTGTATTAAATCTTTAAAGGTCTTCGAGTAGCATGGGCATTTTAATAACATTAACTCTTTTGATCCATGAACATAGGATAACTTTTCACTTATTTGTGTTGTCTTTTGTTTCGTTCATCAGTGTCTTGCAATTTTCAGTAGTCAAATCTTTCATTTTCTTGGTTAAATTTATTCCTGAGTATTTTATTGGTTTGGATGCTATTGTAGATGAAATTATTTTTTAAATTTCTCTTTCATATAGCTCATTGTTAGTGTATAAAAGTGAAAATTTTTTCTGTATTTTTTTTGTATGCTCTAACTTTACTGAATTCATTAGCTTTAACAATTTTTGGTGGAATCTAGGATTTTCTATATATAAGATCATGTCATCTGCAGAGATAATTTTACTTCTTCCTTTCCAATCTAGATACCCTTTATTTAATTTTCTTGCCTAATTGCTCTGGCTAGAACTTCTTGTACCATGTTGAATAGAAGTGGTAAGAGTGAGCACCTTGTTTTGTTCTTAGATGAAAAGTTTTCACCCTTTCACCATTAAGTACGATGTTAGCTGTGGGCTTATCATATGTGACTTTTATTAAGTTGAGATATGTTCTTTCTATATATACTTTATTGAGGGCTTTTTAAAGTACATTTTTAGCATTTTCCTATTTAAATTCAATTAGCCAAGGTATAGTACATTATCAGTTTTTGATACAATGTTTTTTTGTTTGTTTGTTTTTTTAAGATTTATTTATCTGACAGACAGAGATCACAAGTAGGCAGAGAGGCAGGCAGAGAGAGAGGAGGAAGTGGGCTCCCTGCTGAGCAGAGAGCCTGATGCGGGGCTCCATCCCAGGACTCTAGGATCATGACCTGAGCCGAAGGCAGAGGCTTTAACCTACTGAGCCACCCAGGGGCCACCAGTTTTTGATACAATGTTCAATGATTCATCAGTTATTGAGAGTTTATCATGAAAGGATATTGAATTTTGGCCTAATGGTTTCTACCATGTAAAATGTAAATGTTCTATTGAGATCCAAATAATAATTTGAAAACTTGAAATCAAGTATTGAGTAATATGGGTTTTTAACCTAAACATCTTTATATTTTCAGATCCAAATTTAATCTATAAATTCCCTTTATACCTTTTATTTATATAATTTCTCTTATTAAATACCATTTTGTGTGGACTCTTAAGCACATTTATTGTGTATGTTGATTAGAGTTATTCATAAAATTCAAAGGCAGCTAATTTCATTTTAATGATCATTATCAATTTAGCATTTCATAATGGAAAAAAAAATTGTCCTTGGTTTTTAAAGTAAAAGTGAGTATAATTCTTCCTCTGTTGTTTTAATCATAATTTGATTGAGGCATAAATGTGATTTTAATGGAAAATGATACTAATAAAGCATTTATATTTAATACCTTTTATGCATTATTTTATTCTCACCCTATGTAGAACAGAAAAAGGGGAAAGAATTAACTTTGATTTTTTTCTTTATACTATCTGCCTCATGGCTGTAATTACTTGGAAATCAAAGGCAAATCTGAGGATTATTAGAGGAAAATGCCTGTGGTTATTGACATGTAGGAGGTAGAGTCAAACTGGGATTTATCAAGTGAAGAAGCTGTGTTTAAAGGTAAGAGAGAGTGTCTCATTCCAGAGAGATATGAAAGGCAGGGAGGAACTGTTGTTCAAAGACCACTTTTAATACAAGTGGACTTTTGTGTTAGAAATATGTTTAGCTTCAGAGTATCCTTCTTTGAAAAAAAAAAAAAAAGTCTATGCATTAAGGGGTGCCTAGGTGGCTCAGTTGGTTAAGTGCCCAACTCTTGATTTCAGCTCTGGTCATGATCTCACGGTCATGGGACTGAGGCCCGTGTCAGGCTCCACAATCAGCATGGAGTCTGCTTGGGATTCTCTCTCTCCCTGCTCAGGCACAATCTCCCTCTCTTGCTCTCAATAAATAAATGAATAAATATTCAAAAACATAAGTCTATGCATTAACTATAAGAATTACATTTATATTATAACACTGGTTGTAACATTGAGGAATTGAGCAAGAGCTCAGACTTTATGATCACAGGTAGAGCAGGACTTCTGGAGCCTGTGAATAGTTGAGGTTCTTTTTTTTTTTTTTAAAGACTTTATTTATTTATTTGACAGAGAGAGATCACAAGTAGACGGAGAGGCAGGCAGAGAGAGAGAGAGAGGGAAGCGGGCTCCCTTGCTGAGCAGAGAGCCCGATGCGGGACTCGATCCCAGGACCCCAAGATCATGACCTGAGCTGAAGGCAGCGGCTTAACCCACTGAGCCACCCAGGCGCCCCTGAATAGTTGAGGTTCTGCAGAATTCTGCTCATCTCAGGGGTGATTTCTGGTCCTAGAGAAGGAATCACTGGTATTGGAACTTTCTTGGCCATGTGCTACTACTAGCCCTAGGTGGTGAGCTTCCCTGACCCTCTCCACAAAGGAGCTCTTAGGTTCAAGTCTCAAGTTGCAGACTTTACTACATTCCATGTTGCCTTCATATTTTCAGTCAATGATACTGACCAAGTCTTTTCAATCTAAGATTAAAGTCACCAGGGAAATTTGTAGATGAGTAATATGCACTATTAGAACCCAAGTGAGAGACAAAATACAGATGGGAACCATGGACCTAATAATAAGACAGCAAGAGTCTCAGATTTGCTAAGTTAGATTAAGTTAGAGAAGCAATCAAGTGGTTGAGATAGAGGACTACTTTGTCTTTCTAGGAAAGGTTATTAAGAAGCTTTGAGCAAAGCAGTTACTAGAAACTGAAGATAAATATAAAGAAACACATTTGACCCTGATGCCAACATTAATGAGAGCATTTAAGACAAATGACAATTATATAAAACCTAGGTTGAGAGGCTGAGTTTTAGAGATTTTGACATGTCAAAATATGCCTGCCTGGTATACTGGTAAGGCAAGAAAGCTAGAGATATATTTACTTGGGGCCACTGACTTTCAGAAGAGAAGAGTTGTTAACATTAGAGTTACCAAAGCAGGGCTGAGGTGATAGAGCTTGAATGGGCTCTCTTTAGAGCTCTCTGGAGCAAATTCTGAAAGAACTCAGCCTATGGAAAGCAGGAGCTATGGGTGATGGTTTGTATTAAAGGCTTAGTGGACAAAGGAAAGAAGTAATTCTGAGTATAGACAAGTATCAACCATTCATATTTGTCTTCTGGTCCAGTATCCATAGGAAGTATGTCTGAATCAAGGAGGGTTACAGTGAAGAAACAAAGCAGATTCTCTTCCAAGTTGCCTTTCTTGAGGCTGTGGCTTTCATTCTGGTACAACAGCATGACAACAGATAAGAAGCATAAGTCATTTCGTTTAATCCTTACTGTGAACTCAGAATGAAGTTATTACTATCCTTATTTTACACAGGGAAAAATGGGGGCCTTGAGAATTTCTATTAATCTTTAAGATTAAAGTAGTTAGAACTGGACTTGAATTTGATTCTGAATCCCATGCTCTAGCATTGATTGTGCCTGCCCTCAAGAAATGGAATAAACATGTAAATGGGAATAACTTTTTATTAAGGAGACTTGAACTTTAAGTCTTAAAAACAAGAATGCTCTTTTTGTTTTTTTGCGGGGTGTGTGTGCAAGAGAGTTGAATATTTTAGGGCAAAAAAAGGCCATTGGATTGAAGCTGGGAAATAAGGACATGGGCAGCTCTGGGGGCAAAGAGACTGGTCTCTACTCTGGAAAGTTTGGTTTTGGGCCTGCATTGAATGGGTTTGGGTCTAGTTAGTAAAGAAAGCTGTCCCACTGTCAGCTGATGAAACCACTCTTTAGTCTCCCTTATTTCTACTTCCTTTAGTAAATTAACATTCTGGAGAAAAACAGCAACAAAAACTATAATGGATAGTTGGATGAAAGGTAGACAAGGACAAGGGGCTCCTGCCCTAAGAAGAAACTACTCTTGAAGGAGCCCTGCACACTTTCCTAAGTGATAGATGAATAAACCTGATTGGATGACAGGTACAGGGAGGGTTAATCAGATTAAAACAGCCCTCTAACATGCCCATAAACCCTTGGACTTAGAAACTCTGATGGCAACCCTCCTGGGTCCCCTCCCTCCTAGGGAGCTTGATACTATCATTTTACTATTTCCCAGTGAACTTTGCTTTGCTGCCTACCACTTTTCCTTTGGTCTTCCTCTTCATTCTTTGAAATGGCATGACCAAGAACCACAGGCACCTAAGGAGAAGGAAATCCTTTAACAAGTATACGTGTGCTTTTTGCTTGTCATTCCTAAGCAAGAGACAGACCCGAAGGATTTAATTAAAAGTAGGACATTCTTTGACATTTTAATCCTTCAATATCACTAAGGTACCATTAGAATTTCAAACTAAATTTAAAATAATCTGTGCTTTTCATTTGAGAATTAATCTTAGAATGTTTATTTTTCTAAGTCAGATCTGCTCTAACACACAGTCATTAAATAACAAAATTTTGTATTGCTATGTGATGGGTCTATGGTATTGGATGGGTAGCTAGCCTCCTTCAAGCGGGCCATGACATCATTTAATTTTCTTCCAAGTTCTAGAAATATTCTTAATTAAAATAATGTATTGTTATGGTGAGCTGCATGTAATTTGGCATCTTTCTTACAGCTTTACGGGTACATTTAGATGATGTTTCTGGGCAAGTAATCTAAATCGCCTTAGAGAACACTTAAAATAATCATTTGAAAAATACGTTAGAGAAATTGTTATTTTGTGTATTTTCTATATTAGGGTTATACTCCATTCTTTTTGTGCTTTCTCACATACAATGACATATCAAATTTAATAGACAATATTATAACATCCTCAATGAAAAATTTAAATTCACAAAAGAAAATTTTCTAGTTATTATATATTTTTTATGTTGATGAAAGATGATGGTATTCTAACTTTTTAAATGTAATTCTGATTTTAATGTACACTACTATAAAGAATATGGAGGGGTGCCTGGGTGGCTCAGTCGTTAAGCGTCTGCCTTCAGCTCAGGTCATGATCCCAGGGTCCTGGGATCAAGCCCCACATTGGACTCCCTGCTCAGCGGGAAGCCTGCTTCTCTCTCTCCCACTCCCCCTGTTTGTGTTCCCTCTCTTACTGTTTCTCTCTCACTGTCAAATAAATAAATAAAAATCTTAAGAATATGGAAAAATATGGTTATGATCTCAGACAAAATGCTATTGTCTTCTCTGCCTGTGGGTCAAAATTAACAGTTTTGGGGCGCCTCGGTGGCTCAGTGGGTTAAAGCCTCTGCCTTCGGCCGAGGTCATGATCCCAGGGTCCTGGGATCAAGCCCCACATCGGGCTGTCTGCTCCGCAGGGAGCCTGCTTCATCTTCTCTCTCTCTCTCTGCCTACTTGTGATCTCTGTCAAATAAATAAATAAAATCTTAAAAAAAAAATTAACAGTTTTGACTGCCAAGAGCAACAAGGATCTTCCAGTTATTGCTTGTTTTTCTTTCCTCCTTACTGCATAGAAAACAGATTTTTACTTATTTTTAAGACCTAAACTACTTTTATAAATAACAGTAAGTTGTGAAACTTACTATCATTTCCAGATGTAAACTTCTTGTTTTAGTCCTTTAATAGTAACTCTGTGAGCCTCTATCCAAATGACTTCATTCTTTGAGTGGGATGATGGGAATCAACTTGTCTATTGTGGACTATCATGCCAACATAAAAATCCTTTCTTGAATAAGTAGGAAAGGTGTTTTTCACCTTAATTTTTCCATTGTATACTTTGGTCTCTAATCATTTAAATAAACTATTTCTGGGTCAGGGGATTGTCAACAGAAGTTCTATGTAATAAAGAATTTACCCTTGTCCAAAAAGAGAAGTTTGGCCTTTGCCTTAGGCATCTGGGAGGTAATCTCTAAGCCTTTGGCATGTCATGCCTGATGGGAATGGCTGTGTTTGTTTTGGGGTCTTTGAACCCTGGATAGTCTTATGGTGGAGGCCAACAACATCAGAAAGACCAATAATGTGACTTAGAGCAGAAACTTTGGGTTACATTTGGGTCATGGGTATCATTGGACCTCCAGAGATTAGTCACATGGGAGATCAATCCATCCATCTGGAATGGAGCTCTGATAACAGCTCTAAACATTGAGGCTTTGGGGAGGATCACTGGTTGGCAGTATGCTGTGTATTTTTGTCAAGTACTTGTCCATGATTTCATGGGGAGAGGACCTGCGTTTGGTACCTTTTCTAAACTCTGCCCTATGTGGTTCTTCCTACTGCTGATATTTAACCTGTATCTTTTCCTTGTAATCCACTATAAATATGAGAACAAAACTTTTTTATCATAGTTCTGTGAATCCTTCTAATGAATTGTAGAACCTAAAGGTGGGCTTGGGGACCCTCAAACTTGCAGGAGGTGTTAGTAGCGAGGATAGTCTTAAGTTGGGAATCGCTACCTCTAACCAGACAGAACTTTTATGCCTTTATTTTCCTAAATAGAAAAAAAAATAATGATTCAGCAACTAAAAAGTACAGTTAATGAATAAAAACTTGGGCATCATTGTGTGTATATTTGCACATGTAGTTTTCTACATGCTTGCTTTCCATATGCTCAGAAACGTAAAGTAGTGTGATAGACTTATATCTCAAGTTAAAAAACATTTAATGTGGTAAGACTTTCACTTTCAGGGAGAGTAGGTTGCAGGACTGGGGACCCTAATGGACTCACCCATCAGTGGAAATTGCTATTCTAGAATCAAGATTGTCAGGAGCCCACAGGGCAGCCACCTCCTGCTCTCACAAGTGTGGAGCTACCCAGTACTCATCCCAACTACAAAGGATTTTGTCATTAACCATAGGGCTGAAGGGAACCCCTCATTCAGTTGTATACAGATTCTTAAGTGTTTACCATTATCACTGAGGTTTTGATTCAGCATTACAAAGAAAATACAGAGAAGGTGAAAATTTGTGGACTGAAAGAGACCTCAATTTGTATTCCAGCCTAGTCTTTAATTAGCTGTGAAAACAGTCAAGCCATTTTAACCACTTTGGGTCTTAATTTCTATTAAAAAGGGGGGAAAAAAGTTGAATAGATTATCTTTTAGACCCACATGACGTTAAAGTGAGATGATGTTTAAGTAGTTTTAAAAACTTAGCTTCTAAACATAGGTCAGATTTCCAAACTTGAGAGGCCAGAGGGAGAAATCTTGGTGTTCTCTCTCTGTGCCTGCTAAGCTAAGGAATGGAAGTAAACTGCTTCTCTCCCTCTTCTTCTCCCTCCCTCTCCGAAACAGGTGCAGTCTGGCATCTCTCTCCTATGAGTTTGAGTTTTTACATCATGAATAAGCTTAGAAAACACTTTTACCCAAATGTTCTTTGCATGCTTGCTTTTCTGTCATTTAGGGAGTGTATTTTTAATTAATGCAGCACAGATAGTTTTAACAAATTTCATTGCCTTAATTTATAAGAACTACATTTTAAAATTATTTATGATTAAAATCTGTTACTAATTGTAACATTTTTATGATACTTGTACTTCATTGTAATTCTGCCTCTCCTTAGCATTTCCAAAGCATCATTAATGTGAACTATATCAGGTCATTAATATGTGTCATCATAGGGTGGACAGAAGGTGGAGGAGAGTAATTGAGGTCAAGGAAAGAGAGGAGTGGAAGAAACAAGAAAAAAAAAATACAGGAGCAAATAACTTTAACCTAAATAAAAAGTACCTTGATGGTAACATTCCATTTATCTAAAACATTTGTAGGACTATAAGTGTGCAGGGACATAATTAGAAAAACAGGTCTTAAATGAATGTCTATATACTAATATATAGAAAGAGCTACTTAAAACAAAACATGAAGGGGCATCTGGGTGGCTCAGTGGGTTAAAGCCTCTGCCTTTGGCTCAGGTCATCATCCCAGGGTCCTGGGATCGAGCCCCGCATTGGGCTCTCTGCTCAGTGGAGAGCCTGTTCCCCCCACCCCCAACTGCCTGCTTCTCTGCCTACTTGTGATCTCTGCTATCAAATAAATAAAATAATAAATAAATTTTAAAAAATGAAACATGAAAAGACAGGTTAGATGAAGTTATGTGTGAGTCAGTTCTGAAAACAAACACCTGTGTGGGTGTATATATTTGGGTGTGTGTGTGGTTGAGCAAGAGAAAAGTGAAAGTGCATGTGCCAGGCTGCTAGTAGGGACTTTGCAAGGCCAACAGGCCTTGGTGGGTGGATTGGGAAGAAATGATAAGCTCTTGTTCTACCCAATCCTGAAATTTTTCATTTGACTTAATGTATACATTCCTTTCGGAATTTGAAAAACATCAAATTAGATGTAGAAATCTAAACTGGTGGTATTTGTTAATTTTCTCTTTAATATACAAAGGACTGAACATTGATGAACCTGCACTATTGCATTTGTGTACTTAGCTTAATACTGAATTTATAAAACATTTTTTATAAAAGTTTGAAAATTTTCTTGCATTTTTATTCTTGTTCAAATGCTTAATGAAATCTATTGAACTACTAAAACTATAATTCCACTGAGTGTTTCAGACTTTTTAGAGAGCAGGCAAAATATACATAGACATAAGCATTAATGGAATGATATTCATTGTATTAAAAATCTTTGGCAATACATAGTTAATGTTTATTTCTATATATTTTTTAACTTAGTTGACTAAATGAAAATTGGGTGTGATTAACTACAATTTCTAGAACTTTTCTCATGAAATGCTGTCAGATGAAGTCTTTGACCATTCTCCCCTTGACAAGTAACTTGTATTTTTAATTAAAAAATAGCTCATATTTATTGTTAATATTGATATGATAAGGATAATTACTCAGTTATCCTTGTATTCATGTGGCAGATTAATACCTAATTTTCTAGACTTCTCATTTATATATCTACTTTTTACTAAAATGAGATCATAATTCACATTCTTTAAACTGAATTATTCTTACTGTACATGTTCAGCAGATATTCTTAGTAAATAGTGTAATATTTTACTGTGAAGGTTTAGAATAATTTAATACAATTTACTTAACCAGTCAACAATTTGAAATGTGGGTTATTTATAATTCATTCTGAACTTAATGGTATTGCATCCAACAATGTTGTACATAAATTTATCGGCTATCCATAATTATCTCCTTGGTATAAGGACTTATTGCATCAAGGAATATAAAATATACAATACTGCTAATAAGTATTATAAGTAGATATATTTAAATGTAAAAACTGAAGCATTTGTGGTTTTTCAGAGGTGGGGAAGAATTTCCTACACCATTGGTGAAAGTATAAACTGACGTAGCATTTTTGGATGATGATTTAATTATACCTACCAAGCAAGGAAAAGAACAGTCAGTTATAAGTTATATTTTCTGTCAGATTTATAGCCTTTTTCTTTTGGCCTAAAGAAAAAAAATCAAATACATTTTTTTCTTCTGTCCTGTTGAAATTTTTTTGAATCCTGAATGTGTTCCCAACATCAGAGCCACACTCTCCACTTTGTACATTTAATAAGTAAATCTTCAGAGTCTCTATATACAAAGAGTAGATTACAAAATTTTGAACAAGATATGCCAAAAACAAAATAAAGTTGTGAACCCTTAAGGTATTTTTCTCCTTAACCTTTGACCTCCTTCATCCATTTCTCTCGCCCCCAACCTCTGGCAACCATGAATCTATTCTTTCTGTTAGCTTGCTGTTGTTTTTGATTCCACATATAAGAAAGCATGTGGTACTTGTCTTTCACTGACTTATTTCACTTAGCATAATGCACTTGAGGTCCATCATGTTGTCACAAATGGAAAGATTTGTCCTTTTTTATATCTGTGTGTGTATATGCCACAATTTCTTTATCCATTCAACTATTGATGACCACTTAGGTTGTCTCCATATCTTGACAATTATAAGTAATGCTGCAGTGAACATAGAGGTGCATTTTTTTTTTTTAGTTTTTTTTATTTTTTCAGCATAACAGTATTCATTATTTTTGCACCACACCCAGTGCTCCATGCAATCCGTGCCCTCTACAATACCCACCACCTGGTGCCCCCAACCTCCCACCCCCCACCCCTTCAAAATTCTCAGATCGTTTTTCAGAGTCCATAGTCTCTCATGGTTCACCTCCCCTTCCAATTTCCCTCAACTCCCTTCTCCTCTCCATCTCCCCTTGTCCTCCATGCTATTTGTTATGCTCCACAAATAAGTGAAACCATATGATAATTGACTCTCTCTGCTTGACTTATTTCACTCAGCATAATCTTTCAGTCCCATCCATGTTGCTACAAAACTTGGGTATTCATCCTTTCTTTTTTCTTTTTCTTTTTTTTTTTTTTTTACAGCTTTATAAACATATATTTTTATCCCCAGGGGTACAGGTCTGCGAATCGCCAGGTTTACACACTTCACAGCACTCACCATAGCTCATACCCTCCCCAATATCCATAACCCCATCCCCCTCTCCCAACCCCCTTCCCCCATCAACCCATTTTTTTTTTTTTTTTTTTGAATTGGTGTTTTCATTTTCTTGGGGTAAATATCTAGAGTAGAATTGCTGGATCATATTAGAGTTCTATTTTTAATTTTTTGAGGAACCTACAAACTATTTTCCATAGTGGCTGCACCAGTTTACATTCCTATGAACAATATCTTTTCTCCACATTCTCCCACCAATATTTGTCACTTCTTGTCTTTTGAAAATAGCCATTTTGGAGTGCCTGAGTGGCTCAGCCAATTGCTGCCTTCAGCTCGGGTCATGATCCCAGGGTCCTGGGATCGAGTCCCAACATCAGGCTCCTTGCTATGAGGGGAGCCTGCTTCTCCCTCTGCCTGCTGCTCAACCTGCTTGTGCTTACTCTCTGTCTGTCTCTCTCTCTCTGACAAATAAATAAGATCTTTAAAAAAAAAAAGTAGGCATTTTGACCCGTGTGAGGTGAAATCTCATGGTGGTTTTGATTTGTATTTCCCTGATGATGAGTGATGTTAACATCTTTTCATGTAGCTGGTGGTCATCTGTATGTCTTCTTTAGAAAGATACCTGTTCTGATTTTCTGCTCATTTTTTTAAATCAGAATTTTTTTTACTATAGAGTTGTATGTGTTCTTCATGTGTTTTAGATTTTATTTTCTTATAAGATACATGATTTGCAAATATTTTCTCCTACTCAGTAGATTGTCTTCTCCTTTGCTGATGGTTTCCTTTGCTGAGCAGCAGCTTTTTAGTTTCTACAATCCTACTTATTTTTGGTTTTGTTGCTTCTGCTTTTAGTGTCAGTTTAAAAAAATTATCAAGACTTATGTCAAGGAGATTAGTGCCTATGTTTCCAGGACTTACATTCAAGTCTTTAATCCATTTTGAGTTGATCTTTATATGTGATATCAAATACTGTTCAAGTTTCCTTCTACTGCTAGTGACTGTTTTCCCTCCATCATTTATTGAAGAGACTGCACTTTCCTTTTTTCTGTATTGGTTCCTTTGTCATAAACTGACTACATATGTGTAGGTTTATTTCTGAGCTCTGTTCTGTTCCATTGATCTATATGCTGTTATGTTGATACCATGACTTTTTTTTTTTTTTTTAAGATTTTACTCATCAGAGAAAGAGAGCATGAGTGCACAAGCTGGAGGAGCAGAAAAGGGAGAGGGAGAAGCCAACACCCCAGAGAGCAAGGAACCCCATGTGGGATTCTATCTCAGGATCTTAGGATCATGAGCTGAGCCAACTGAGCTACCCAGGCATCCCGATACCATACCATTTTAATTTCTGTAGCTTTGTAGGATAGTTTGAAATCAAGGAGATTTGCTTTCCTTTCTCAGCATTACCTTGGGTATTTGGGGTCTTTTGTGGTTCCATACAAACTTTAGAATTATTTGTTGAGTTTCTTTGAAAAATGTCACTGGAATTTTGACATGGCTTGCATTGAATTTGTAGATATTTTTGGATAGTGTGAACATTATAACAATATTGAATCATTCAACCCAGGAGCTTAAAATATCTTCACATTTACTTGTGTCGTCTTTAATTTCATTCATTGAGGTCTTGCGGCTTTCAGTAGATTTCATCTCTTTGGTTAAATTTATTCCTAGGTGTCTTATTTCTTTTGTTGTAAGTAGGATTTTAAAAATTTCTCTTTCTGATAGTTATTCATGTATAGAAAGACAATGGATTTTTGCATATTGATTTTGGTATTTTAGAACCTCATGAATTCATTCTAAATTTCTTGATGGAGTCTTTAAAAATATTCTGTGTATAATATTATGTCATCTATAAATAGTGATAGTTATATTTCTTCCTTTACAATTTGGATGTCTTTTTTTATTTTTTATTCTTTTTTAAGATTTTATTTATTTGACAGAAATCACAAGTAGGCAGAGAGGCAGGCAGAGAGAGAGAGAGTGGGAAGCAGGCTCCCCGCCAAGCAGAGAGCCCAATACGGGGCTCGATCCCAGGACCCTGGGATCATGACCTGAGCCAAAGGCAGAGGCTTTAACCCACTGAGTCACCGAGGTGCCCCACAATTTGGATGTCTTTTACTTATTTTTCTATACTCAGTTTTTATGCTTTCTTAGGGTTATGGCAATACTTATTTTGATACTGTTTTATGGCTTCAGAGCAGAAATACTTTAATATAGTTCACATATTCAAATAATCTTTTCAGACCAAAAAGGAAAAACAAAAAATAAAAAGCACTGTCTCAGACCCATCTAAGTTAGAATATCTGGATTAACAACCGATAGATTCTTTGAGTTTTGGTACCTGGTTGCTTTTTTGACAGTCAGATCTTTACCTCTGTTCAGATATGGCTTCCTGTGTGTATTGGTAAGACTTCTTAATTTTATCTGTATTATTACATATTTTAACTTACTACATTTTCTCTAGAGTGACCATTGCATATGTATGATTTGATTATCCCACATACATATCCTATGGAGTTATTATTATATGATACTGGTTCAGTTTCTTAACATTATTAAAATGTTAGGAATGCATTATTGTCATTACAAGTTGGTGGTCATGCACAGAATTAATGTCTTAGGTTAACTTCTCAGAATCATTGTCTTATGTCCTATCTATTTAAATATTTATCTAATTAATAATTTTATAATGAACTCTTTCCACCTGGCTATGAGAGACCATTGGTGATGACCAGTTTCTAGTTTTGCAGGATACTTTGCCTTACACATAGTTTATTGTGTTTACTCTTACTTACTTAGACAACCTTACTTACTTACAATCTTACTTACACAGACAACCTATACCTTATAAAAAGACATACACAAGTGCCTGGGTGGTTCAGTCGGTTACACGTCTACCTTTGGCTCAGGTCACGATCCCAGCGTCCTGGGATTGAGTCCCACATTGGGCTCCCTGCTCAGCAGGGATTCTGCTCCTGCCTCTGCCTCCCCTTCCCCCATCAGCTCATAATCTCTCTCTCTCTCAAATAAATAAAATCTTTAAAGATAAAATAAAGACATACACTTGGGAGTACTTGGGTGTCTCATTCAGTTAAACATCTGACTCTTGATCTCAACTCAGGTCTCAATCTCAGGGTTGTGAATTCAAGTCCCAAGTTGTGCTCCCCACTGGCTGGGCATGGAGCCTACCTGAAAAAGACCTACTTAGTAGAAGCAAGATGTCGATGTATATTAACACTGATGTTATTGACATTATTGACAGTGCTATTAATGATGTGCATTAGCATTGGCTATGTTTACTGAAATGACTAAAATCTAAAACATATCCTTTAATATATATCCATGTTTTGCATAGCTAAAACCTTTTGTAATTTATATTAGTTATTTTCTTTCAATATAATAATAAATGAAGAACATTTCACAAGCTCCATGTATTCTCATTATTCATAATATTGAAGATTGTGATTATAGTGGCTCAAATTGTTAGTAACTGGAGCAGTGTTCGTCTCATTAAGTTGTACGGTTTGTTTTGTTTTTATTTACTGCCACCTCTTAAGTCCTAAAAGCATCCTTGCCTTTTCACAATAATGAAATGTTCTAGGACTAGAGTTCTTCCAAACTATAGAATCAACTGGACTACCAGGATCTCTCATACCTTTCAGGAGAAAGTGGCCATAATTTGGAAACTTGGACTTCATCGGATTGGTGGTGATAGGTCAAGTCCTGCTGCTGCTGATAGCCAGGTTGAAACATAAAGATAATTCTTTTTAGTTCCATGTGTTAACAGTGAATCCAGGAAAAGGCTCACATGTGTGAAAACTTAATCAATGGTAGAAGTGGAAACAGGAGAAAGGATGGTTAGTCAATATATGCTGCTGTGACCATTGGCTATCCACATAATAACTAAAATCAGATCTCAATCTCAAATCATGCACAAAATAAATGCTATAAAAAGACAAAAAAAAACAGGAAAAGTTGCAGTTGATATAATAAGAATATAGTTTTTTTTTTATTTTAATAGCCAGCTAAAGAGTGACACAATGTGAGCAAATTGTAAAAGATGGATTAATATATTAAAAAAGATCTGTGTGACAGGAGACACTATCAACAAAGTGAAAAGAGACTAGATTGAGAGGGTGTTTCAGTGCATGCATCAAGGATATATAATTTTAAAACATCTATATACCATTAAGGCAAAAAAATTGATACAAAAATGGGTGAAAATGTAAACAAGCACTTCAAAAAGAAAAATCACATATTGTCAGTATTGACATGAAAAACTACTCAACATTTTCAAAAATCACAGAAAACACAAAACAACTAAAAACTAACACCAGTCTGTTTGCCAAATCTAAAGAAGTCTGATAATTCCAAGTGTATGCATGGACATGGGGAAATCACATCTCTTGTGCAGTACTGCTAGAGGAGGAAGAAAAAAGCATATAAGAATATAGCTTTGAAGAACAATTTTGTGTTCTGCAGTAAAACTGTATATATAAATAAATATCCAGCAATACTGCTTCTCACTATATCAAGCATTTTTTGTATTTTTTGTCATTTCTGCATGGACATATATAAGCTAATACAGAAGCTTTGTGAGGGAGGAAAAATAATTTTCTCTCTACCCTTCTAAGTTCCTGGTTGAGACATCCCTATAAAAATTAACAGTGGGGGGAAAAACCCACAGAAGTTTAATAATGCATATCTTCTATATGCATGGTAGAGACCCAGGAAAACTGAATAACTCCTTGAAATGGCCCAAGCTAACAGTTAACCTCTCTAGTTAAAGCCAAAAGATGTTGTGAATAGGGGAGGCTATTTTGGAGAGGTTATTAGGAAAGGCAAGTAAACAAGGGCAAGGTTGTTATACAGATTTTAGTGGTTGACTTCTCCATTAAGAAGAGTTTTTAGAGATTGTCATCCTCCTCTTTCTGGTACAGTGTGGGGAGGGAGATGGGCATCCTAACAAATTGAGATTTCCCTCATAAATGTAAACATTTCTTTTAAGAGTGTAACTTCCACTCAGATTATAAGAGCTTTTCTATATCTGCTGTTTATTAAAAATAATCAGCTTAAAACAATCTTTTGCCAAAGAGAGCTATTTTGGGGTGGCAAATTCTGTTCCCCTTTGGTTTCAAGAAACAATTTTTACACTTGAATTTGCAATGCATGTTTATTTTATTTTATTTTTTGTTTTTAATCACATATCATTGTCCTATCCTATCCAGAACTTCACAGACTCATTCTTTGGTGGGCCAGAATGATTGGACTCCTTTGTGTTCCAGTGACTAGGCTTGCACTAAGCAAGTACTCCCAAAATGGCAGAGCTCAGTGTCTACTCCCATGTAAAGCCTCCTAAGGGTAAAGTCTGACCAGAAACAAAGACTGGTTCAGGAATAGGTTATAGCAGCCCTCCAGAATCACTGTCCCTCTTCCTCTCTAAAGGATCTCTTCTTCTGAGGAGATGATTATATTTACTCTACACCTATTCTTTTGGGAAGCTTATATGGTTGCACATGATTTGTCCTTCCTGAGTCATTTCAGGGCCTCTATAATCTCTTTCAGAGGGGCTGTTTTTAGTGATTCCAAGGTGATTTTTCTGACTCCCATCTGACTGTTAAAGAACAAATGATCAACTGAGTAAACTTGAAGTTCTAACTGGCTTTATTAAATCATTCATAAATCAGGCAGTATCCCATGTAGCAAGTAGAGAGGAACTCTGAGGAGTTGTGCAAAATATGAGATTTTATTTATTTATTTAACAGAGAGAGAGATCACAAGTAGGCAGAGAGGCAGGCAGAGAGAGAAGGGGAAGCAGGCTCCCTGCTGAGCAGAGAGCCCAATGCGGGGCTCGATCCCAGGACCTTGAGATCATGACCTAAGCCGAAGTCAGAGGCTTAACCCATTGAGCCACCCAGGTGCTCCAAAATATGAGATTTTAATATGAAGGACGGCAGGGCATGAAAGTGACTGGCAAGGGAGAAAGAAGGAATTGTTCCAGGCAAGGCCACCTTTCTTTGGTGGGGGGGTAGTGTGCAGGGGCAGGGGGTCTTACTAGGTAGATGACCACATCTTCCTTTGAGGGATGGAGAAGGCCAATGGACAGATTACCTCATTGGTGCTGATCAGAAAATTTCTGATGGATTAAGACTTAATATTTCTTTTTTTTTTTTTTTTTTTTTTTTTTTAAAGATTTTATTTATTTATTTGACAGAGAGAGATCACAAGTAGACGGAGAGGCAGGCAGAGAGAGAGAGAGAGGGAAGCAGGCTTCCTGCTGAGCAGAGAGCCCGATGTGGGACTCGATCCCAGGACCCTGAGATCATGACCTGAGCCGAAGGCAGCGGCTTAACCCACTGAGCCACCCAGGCGCCCCAAGACTTAATATTTCTGGGGGGAGTTGAAGCTACAGTTAGATTAGGTATTAAACCCTGGTTTAGTGACTTGGCCTGGCCCAAATGACACCAATTGGGGCCTCTGATTTTCTTTTTAACATACAAAAAAGATGAAAAGTGTGTGTGTGTGTGTGTGTGTGTGTATGTAAATGTACATATATAAACATATATATCTGTGTATATATAACCAGATGAACAGTAAAAAAAAAAAAAATACCCTCAGAGAATCTCTACTCTCCTCTGTGTCTGCTCACATTGGGGTTTCCCACTCAGTGCCTAATTCCTGCAGAGGTTTTGTTTCCTGAATCCTTTCCACTGGGGTTTGCTTCTCAGAAAGCTTGCTATGTGTCCCACACTGCAGCTTGGACAGTAGTGAGCAGCCATCCGCTTCAATGCTCTACTCCACCTGTACCTCTTCTCCCCTCCAGTGCAGAGGTTTCCTTCCATGCTGTATGTGCCCACAACCTGCAGAATGCCATCTAAGGCAGTGGTGAAGCATTGCTTATATAATTCAGCATTGTATTATTCAGGTAACATTTCTCGATAAAGCTGTTTTATTTTTAAAATTTAAAGGAAGTTAAAGAAGAGATTTGACACACATTTATGTATTAAATAATTAATGATAGAAAATGTTCTTATAAATGTTTCAGGTTATTCTTGATCTCAGCATTTAAACGGCATCTTTCTGTATTTTAAAATGATTTGATCTATCTTTGGCATATCAGTCTCTTAAACACTGGCTCCAAGACTATTTCTTTACCTTCAGAAATACCTGTTTAGATAAATTTTCCAGAAGAATGGGTAGTCTCCTTAGGGAATGCAAGTCACTAGAGGTTGTCTTCTTTTGTGTGTTCTTTTGAGTATTGGTTTTAAGTACGTAATACCAACACAGCTTTATAGTATCTTTTAATTTTTGTTATTTTTTAGTTGTTTTTTCTTTTTTTTTTAATTTAAGATTTTATTTAGTTATTTGACAGACAGAGATCACAAGTAGGCAGAGAGGCAGGCAGAGAGAGAGGAGGAAGCAGGCCTCCTGCTAAGCAGAGAGCCCGACGTGGGGCTTGATCCCAGGACCCTGGGATCGTGACCCAAGCCGAAGGCAGAGGCTTTAACCCACTGAGCCACCCAGATGCCCTAATTTTTGTTATTTTTTTTAAGATTTATTTATTTTAGAGAGTGTGCACAAGTGAGCACAAGAGAACAGAAGTTGGGGGAGAGAGAGAAACGCAGGCAGATTCCCTGCTGAGCACAGAGCCCAAAGCGGGTCTCCATCTTAGGACTCTCAGGACA
This sequence comes from Lutra lutra, assembly GCF_902655055.1. Lineage (NCBI taxonomy): Eukaryota > Metazoa > Chordata > Mammalia > Carnivora > Mustelidae > Lutra > Lutra lutra. The sequence goes on from NC_062280.1 coordinate 64,197,154, forward strand.
CAACCTGAGCCGGAACCAAGAGCTGGACACTTAACTTACACAAGTGCACTTATAGTGTCTTTAATTGCCATTATTGAAATAAATCTTTATTTTGTCTAGTTTAAAATTTTAGTTTAAAATTTTCTTGTTCTCTACGTATCAGTAGAGTAAGTGGCGAGTTAACCATTGACAGCCTTTTATGAGGGGGAAAAAAATCTGCAATAAAAGAAAACAAAACAAAAACCCCACAGTAGTGAAGAATGAAATTAATGACAATAGCCTGACCCTGACAAGAAAATGTTTTCATTTTATGTTTTATTTTCTTTAGGTTGTAAACACAATGACTAGATGTGTCAAGCAGGTTGCAATGTTAATAACATTTGTAGGTGCATGATTTGCTGCAAACATCTGATTATGGTTCGCTTCATTTAAAGCTAACGCCTTTACAGAGGGCATGTTAATATTTGGTGTTTGTTGCTTGGGATGCATTCTGTTTGTCACAACCTTAAACCTCAGAGGATCAAGAGAGAACATTCTAATTAACCGTGGGTGAGGTGCAGTAGTGCAGAACTGTTTTGTGTTCTGTTTTGTTTTATTTTTATTTTCCCTTTTAGTAACTGTAAACTAAAAGTTTCCTTTTAGTAACTGTAACCAGAATTTTGAAAGCATGGACAGGGTTTCTCTGTGTGAAAACTCTGCTAGCATTATCACAAAATAATATTACTGTAACTTACTGGCTTCATGCAATTTGTATTATTGATGTCTCTTGAATTACAACTACCATGACAGTTTGGGGGCTAGGCTGCCACACTCAAGAACTATATATAGCTTGTGGGTCTCCGATGTGATGTTAGAGAAATATGCATATATAATTCAGTAATTAATGATTTAAGAACAGTGAGCAACTTTTGAAAATATATTTAAAAGAAGATCATATGGGGCGCCTGGGTGGCTCAGTGGGTTAAGCCGCTGCCTTCGGCTCAGGTCATGATCCCAGGTCCTGGGTTCGAGCCCCACATCGGGCTTTCTCCTCAGTGGGGAGCCTGCTTCCTCCTCTCTCTCTGCCTGCCTCTCTGCCTACTTGTGATTTCTCTCTGTCAAATAAATAAATAAAATCTTAAAAAAAAAAAAAAAAAAAAAAAAAGAAGATCATACACATCTTCGGTAAGAAAGAATAAATATTAAACTACTATAGACGGAACTTAAGATAAAGCAAATGAATGATTTCCCTAAATAAAATTTACTTATTACTTCTGAGGGTTTTTTGAGGGAAGTGGATAAAAGGAAGTTATATGAGGTAAAGATGTAAAGGATCTAATATGGTATCTGATATGTCAGATTGCTTCACTACAGGCCTTACTGTAGTTTGATAGAATGAGGGGTCTGGACATCTGTCAGAATAAAGGAAATAGTCTTCTATTCCAACTCTGGCTACCATCCAATTGGGCATATCAAATTCACTCACAGAACTTTTTCACGCTGCCCCAGCCAGCCCTTCTTTTTAAACCACTCTGAAGATTCTGATGGGTTTTCTTCTAGGTGAAACTGTAGGCAGAACAAACAAATAAACAAACAAAAAACCCAAAACAAACACCTAATGATTTTTCTCCAGAAAACTATTCTTTTTTTCTTTTTAAGATTTTATTTATTTATTTGACATACAGAAATCACAAGCAGGCAGAGAGGCAGGCAGAGAGAGAGAGAGAGGGAAGCAGGCTCCCTGCTGAGCAGAGAGCCCGACCTGGGGCTTGATCCCAGGACCCTGAGATCATGACCTGAGCTGAAGGCAGAGGCTTTAACCCACTGAGCCACCCAGGTGCCCCATCTCCAGAAAACTATTCTGAATCGTGGGATGACTTCTTTCTTTCTAAGTACCCTTTCCTTGTGTGTTTCCACAGTTCTTTTAACTGTTTGGATTATGGGTGTGTCCAGTCATTTTATACAATGGTTGCTTTTCTATCAAGTGAATGGATATTCCTTCCACAAAAATATTTAATCATGAAGACCATTTAAATTTGCCTTTTCTCTTTGGAGGCAGGGGGAGAGTACAGGAAGCTATACTCAAAGCTATTTTGGGTAGTCCACCTGGTTTTGTTTTGTTGACGTTTTCCTGGAATATTTGAAGAGTTCACATTGTGATTCAGTCATCTTATTGAATATGCTATGAGGAAAAGTTCTAGATCAGGTGGGATGAATGATTTGGTTATTTGCATATTATAAATAAGAAGAGTTGGTGTTCATGTTGGTTAATTGTGTGTTAACTTGACCAAACTAAGGAATCCCCAGATAGCCGGTAAAACTTTATTTTGGGGTATGTCTAGTTTCAGGAAGAGATTAACATTTGACTTTGTAGACCTAGTTTGCTAAAGGCTTGAATAGAATGAAAAATAGAGAAAGTACAAATTTGCTCTATCTGTTTAAGCTGAGACACCTGTCTTCTTCTGCTGTCAAACGTGAGTACTTCTGCTTCCTGAGCCTTCTGACTTGAGCCAGAACTTAAACCATTGGCCCCCAGTTCTTGGGCCTTTGGACTTGACACCATTGGCACACCTGGTTCTAAGGTGTTCAACACCACTGGCTTTCCAACTTGGAGAAGGCAGACAGTGGGATTGCTTAACTTCCATAATCATGTGAACATTGTTTGTGGTGAAGTTCCTGTGAGCTATATCTTTGCATTTATATCTCTGTCTACATCTAATATTGGTTCTATTTCTCTGGAGTGTTCTTACTAAAACAGTGTTAAATCCAAGATTGATTTAAAAACAAATATTAATACAAGACTAGTAGTTAAAAGCCACATATTTTTTTTTTCTCTGCAAAATTATTTAATGAATGTGAGCTAGTCGTGTCAAGCCTGAACCTAATGTACTTATCTATAAATAAAGGAGTTGTACAAAATGAACTCCAATGTCCTTTTCAAAATTCTGAAAATCTGGGTTTTATGGTATCTTTCCCATTTTTTTACTAAAGAAGTAGAGTTGTGGTTGCATAGATCAAATGAATATTTATTGTGATTTGTTTTTCTATAGATCCAAACATTGGTTATAGTGAGTTTTTCTCAAACTCTTGACTAAATTGCCTCAACATCCGGCTTCCACACCTTCTCAAATCAGAACAGTCCTGAATCTGCATATTCTAGAAGGGCAGCTTAAGTATTGGAATTCCTGATGCTAAATGATGCGTGATAATGGGGAACTTTTCCTTTGGGTCCAGCCTCCCTGAATTCATTTTCTTAAAATACTTCTATGTTGTTTTCATCTTTAGCTGAGATGCTAGTTCTGGTAAAGTTTCTGCTAGGCTAAAGATATCTTTAGTTTTTATTGACAAGATAGCTATAATACAAAATAATTCTAGAAAATGAGTATTTTATTTTCTGCCTTATCCTTCATGGATCTCTGTAACTTTTAAAAATTATGTTTATTATTTATTTTGTACTTTTCTCACTAAATTTTGTTTTTAACAAAGACGAAAATCTTATTCTTATAAATGTAAAAATTACAGTCATGAATTTAAGTCTTTTCTGTCAAAATTTTCTATATATTTCTGAAAAATATTTAGGATACCATAAAAAAGTAAAAGACAGTTGTCATTGTTACTTACCTATTTGCCAATATATTAACTTTTTTATTTAAATTCCAGTTAGTTTAAATATAGGATAATATTATTTTCAGTGTATAATATAGTGAATCATCTGTTTGCCAATATTTATTGATAGCCTACTTCTATCAGATCTGCTACATGATGGAGATATATCCACTTTTTTGATCTTACCCATTAATGATGTGTGGTAAGGGCCTATATAGAATGTATTTTGACCCATTCCAATTTTCAAGTCTGTCAACTCTGTGCTTTTAATGATACATAAGTATTTCTACTGTCTAGAAATTATTTTTAGGAAATAAAACTGTATCTTGTCATTTAAAAAGTGCAAAACATTGTATTTTTTGTGTTCTATAGAGTTTGAAAAATCAACATTAAATAGCTCTATGTGAGAGGGGTCTATTGATGTTCTGAAAACTGGGCTGCCTTTGATTGTGCTTTTCTAATTGCTTCTCATTGATTATGCCATACTTGTAATGGTTGAAATTGTTAGATAAACACTTTTCTATCAATACAAACAACAGAAGATGTTGAATATTTTTCTTTGGATTTAAGTGTTTGAAGTAAGTGTTTATGGTACATAGACATAAAATGGGGATCTATATACATTTGACAGTTTGTATATATATGTAGCATAGACAATTTATACTAGTAGATTATGAAGTGGAGGAAGGAAATGAACTTTACCAATGTGGTCAAGGTCTGGGAAACCCAATCCCTGTTTATTGGCTAGGGTCTGTCTTCCCAGGAAGACAAAAGGGACTTGATTCATTTAGATAATGACTTCACAGTTTCATTGTGGTTGCTTTAGAAATATCAGCCTCCTCACCCCCTGCTGTGTCTCTCCCTCCCTCCAGCTTCATTCAGTCAGCCCTACAGGATCCCATAAGAGTTAGCAGCAGCAGCCTCCTAAAGCAGCAACTGAAGAGGCTCTGGCTCTTTAGAACTTCTGGAAATAGCTCTGGACCCTCCTTCGATATCCTGTAACTTCACCTCTCTGTCTTCTGTTCCCCCAGGCTTTAGGATGGTGGCTGCTTCTTGGTGTTGTTATTTTATCTGAGTAAACTCGGTATTAACTTAGGAAGAAAACCCTCCATACCAAGAAGTTTTGACAATGAGAAGGTCTATTGTTAAAAAGCTTTTTAAGCTTTCTTTGTGGAATGGCTGTACATTGCCTGGGACTTTCTGCAGCGGATTATGAAAGCTATGATAACAAAAATGCTTCAGAATGGAAGAGTGGTTGTCATTATATCTCATGGTTTTTCCTTACCACTAAATCTACTGTCCAAACAACAGTTGGCTTTGTTCTATAAGAACTATGTATATTTATTTGCTGTTTGTTTCTCATAATATTACTTGGATATCTCTAGAATAGGCAAAAACAAGCTTTTTGAAGTGTTTTTTTTTTTTTTTAAAATCTCAGTAGTGTTATATCTTGCAGGAAACTCTAAAAGCTTAAGGCACGACAGTGTTACAATTATCTACATCCTAAGATGTTATCTTTCTACAAAGAGAATTAGTTTTGCTTTTGGCAAGGAGTTCGGGTAAGGGGTGATCACCTAATTCAATCAAGAATTCTACGGATTTGCAGCTAGATTTTAATCTTTGTAAGGAAAGATCTACAGGTTCATTTCTAGTTTATCCTTATTAATTGTTAAGTTTCAAACTATAAGCTTTTGGTATTTATCAGTGACCCATCTCTGCAGGGTCTGTGAACAACAAATTTCTTCTCCTCTGCTCTGTATTAACAAAAGGTCTAGGGGTGCCTGGGTGACTGACTTGGTTAAGCATCTGACTCTTGATTTCGGTTCAGGTACTAATCTCAGGGTATTGGGATGGGGCCCCTTGATGCGTTCTGCCAGGGGCGTGGAGCCTGCTTAAAATTTGATTCTCTCTCTCCTTTTCTTTCTGCATCCCCTGACCCTCATGAACACTTGCTCACTCGCGCGCTCTTAAAAAAAAAAAAAAAAAAAAAAGTCATTAACCTTCTCGGCTTCTTTAATTACCTTTTCTACTCACCCTTTTTTTTTTTAGCTTCGCAGTCTTTTAGTTGCCAGCTGCAAATAGATGAAAAGATGTCTCAAAAAAGATGCCCACTCTGGGTGTCCCTTTCCTTGATTTTGGGCCATCAGGTCCTTGATATCTCAGTGGCTCTCTGATGTCAGTGAGTCAGTTTTGTTTACTTAGTTGAAGATTTTATCCAGCTTTTAAAATTTCCAATTTCAGCAGGTCAGTTGTTTGTTATATATTAATTCACCATTACTAGTAAGAAGTAGAAATCCCATGTATTGATTGAATTTAAGCAAAAGAGCAGTCATGAATCCATCAAGGTACCTGCTGGCCAGTCAAACTGCTATTTACTCCCAAAAAAGAGCAAAGTGAAGAGATGAGATCATGAGAGTCAGAAAAGACAGATTTTAATAAAACCTTCACTTACTTTTTATTAACTTACATTCTTCACCTTCTACGTGAGAGTACTAAGGATCTCTAAGAATCAAAAGCAAGAGATGTTGTGGGTAAAACATTTTGTTCATTATTACAGGTTACATAACTATCAGTTGCTTATATTTATCATGTTCTTCCAAAACTGTAATGCATTGTGATATAGGCTCAACTTGTGGGAAGAGTTTGGGGATTGAATGAAACAGAGAAAGGGGTTATATAATCATAAAATCAAAAACTTGAATGGATGCTTTATATCCTTTTTACAAAAGTATTTCTAATTTAAAATCAAAAGAATTAAGCTATGTCCTGGACAAATCACTGTCTTTTAGATTTAGATCAATTAATGTAAATTTAATTAGACCTTTTCATATATGATCTTAATAACGCAAAGTTCTTTGTAAATTCTCTCTTATAAATGAAAGTTTGTAATTTTTACAGATAACTTTTTTTAAAGATTTTGTTTTTTGAGAGAGTGTGAGAGAGCAAGAGCAGGGAGGCAGAGCAAAAGGAGAAACTGGTTCCCCACCAAGCAAGAAGCCAGATGTAGGACTTGATCTCAGGACCCCAGGGATCATGAGCTGAGCTGAAGGCAGATGCTTAACTGACTGAGCCACTCAGGTGCCCTTGGATAATTTGTATTTAATATTTATTAATCATATTCATTGGCTAAAGTATATTCTAAGCACTTCTTTTTATTACTTACTGAATACTTAGAACTACCCTTTAACACAGTTACTGTGTGTATTTCTATTTTAAATATGAGAAAATCAAAGTGTGTAAGTTAAGCAAGTTGTCTAATTACAAATATAAATAATAGAACCAAGATTTGAATTCTCAATCAAGAGTCTACATTCTTTTTTTTTCTTTAAGATTTTATTTATTTGACAGAGCAAGAGCAAAAGGAAGTGGAAGAAGCAGGCTCCCCATGGAGCAGGGAGCCTGATATGGGGCTCCATCCTAGGATCCTGGGATCATCACCTAAGCTGAAGGCAGACGCCCAACCAACTGAGCCACCCAGGTGCCCAGGAAGCTGCATTCTCAGCCATCATTCTGTATTTCCTTTGTGTCAAATGATGTAGAAAAAAATACAGAATAAATGTGACATCTAAATAGAAATGGTAGAATTTATTAATTAAATTGTCAAGGAGAGACAGATGCCATAATATATTCAGCAGTTGGTTGAGATATCTGGTTTTCATTCCACTAATATTAAGATCAACTGATGTGACTTACTGATGACTTTAAGAATTTGTTAAAGCATCTATAACATGTCAATAAGAATAATCCTTTATTTAACAGACAAGGGTATGGACCTTTTTTTTTTTTTTTTTTTTAGTATTTTATTTATTTATTTGATAGAGAGACCGTGAGAGAGAGCACGAGTGAGGAGAGAAGGTCAGAGAGAGAAGCAGACTCCCCATGGAGCTGGGAGCCTGATGTGGGACTTGATCCTGGGACTCCAGGATCATGACCTGAGCTGAAGGCAGTCGCTTAATCAACTGAGCCACCCAGGCACCCCAGGGACCTTGTTTTTTTAAATTATTATCTAACAAAATTTGGGGAAACTACATAAATGCTTATGCTTCATAACATGGTTTAAGATTATTAGATTTGATTTAGAATTTATTCTGATGGAATTGCAATAATTAGGAGAGAGAAATTCCTGAATTTCTGTTGATTTGGCATGACACAGAAGATTGGTTATTTTACATAGGAAGACTGTCATAACTTAAAGATTGGATTCTAGGTGAGGGTCCCATTAAAACATATATCAACTACTACTACAAATTAGTTTTCAAAGACATTGTATAGATACAATATACTATACAGACACAGTATAGATACCTTTTACATAATCATTTATAGTTAAATTATTAAGTTTTTAGTTGTGAAATGAATTATGCAGTAAATGAGTAGTAGAAATTTAGTTTTTATGTACTTAAACAATTATTTATAGATCATGAATTATATGGTAGCACAATAACTGTCACCAGTAGTTAATCAAGATATTTGTTTTATTTGCTTATATTGTGTAAAAGAAACTGGCCTTCCTCCTCTCTAAAACCATCAAAATCTGTCTGCTAATTTTTGTAATATATATGGAATAACTCCCTTAGCAACTATCATAAATCAGGTTATCTCTGCTTTCTTGATAAAGATTAATCTTTTATAATAGAAAACAAATTGCCTTAAACCCATAATTCTTTCAACATTCAAATAGTACTTAGTAGTATTAAAAAAAAAAAAGTTATGGTACTATGGATACTCAGTGTCTTTTACATCCTTTAAAAAAGTGGAACCCTGAAACTTCCCAGGAGATTTCCTGGACAAAGGAAATAAGAACACAGATTTCCACATACCATGAACTTTTTATCACCTGGATATATGATTTGGGTCAGACCTGAAAATCTGAAAGTTCTTTCATAGTCACACAGCTTTGGGAACCACTGCTTTATAAGGTCCCATAGCTAACTCAAGCTTTGGAATCTTAACACACCTAGATTCAACCCAAGTTTGCTGTGTCCTACCTGGGTAATGTTGGGCAACATGTTGACTTTTCTCTGCCTGTAATCCTCAATCTCCGTATCTTTAAAATGGTTTCACCCAAGTGTGGAACATAAGGAATAGTACAGAGGATCACAGGGGCAGGAAGGGAAAACTGAGAAGAAATCAGAGATGGAGAGGAGCCATGAAAGACTCTGGAGTCTGGGAAACAAACTGAGGGTTAGAGAAAGGAGAGGGATGAGCAGGTGGGGTAACTGGGTGATGCATATTAAGGAGAGCACGTGTTGTGATGAGCACTGGGTATTATACGCAACTAATGAATTGTTGAATAAGACATCAAAAACTAATGATGTACTATATGTTGGCTAAATGAACATAATAAAATAAAAATTTTAAAATGCAGATAAAAATAACTATGACATGTGGTAAGGACTATGAAAAGCAGTGCATGTTAAGCAGCCAGCACAAACAATGAATAATTGACTTAATAAAAGCCATTTTTGCTCTGAGGTGTTTTCCCCTCAATAAAGATTTACCCTACAATAAGAATGACATTAATGCACATACTGTTTCTTGTTCTAGAAATTTCACTTGAGAATCTCAATGAAGATGCAACTTCAAGTAATTTCTGGGAAAATTAGTAGTGCATTTGTTTAAGGTAAAACAATGAAGCAACATTAAGTGGTTGTAAACAAGGATACACAATGAATGAGGAAGACTGAGATTAAACTCAAGAGTGGAATCCTTGCCTCTATTGTGATTCTACAAAGTACCATACTCTAAATATGCTCCTGCCCCTTTTTTTCCAAGTTTAAGGGATACATCTTTCTGGCATTGAAGAAAGAATCTGAGAAGAAATGGAATAGTGTGGTGTGGTCCTGGTGTCTATTCTCTGGCACATCCTGATGTATTTAAACACAGACAGATGATTAGTTTACTGAATGCGTTCATAGGAGGCTGCATTCTGCCAATTAGAGGTATAGTGTGGAGGTAAATTTGTTGAAACAATACAGGATGAATGGAAAAGTTATTAGGCACCGTACTACCAACTCTCCTGGTTCATTGAATGCCATGGGTAGTCTCAAATACAGTGACAACCTCTGCCTGAAGGCTGTTGTGTAATTGTGTCTCACCATTGGAAGGATGGTTTGGAATGCTACTTTCTTGGGTTTTCTTTTCAGATGACACTGAACCAGATGGACTTTATTTAAATGTAAATTAAGTTTCCACATCTTAAACATCAGTCCATCTATTTTTCATGTTTTTTATCTACAACTACATCCATTTTTGGGAATTCAAATATTATAGTTTTAGTGAGATATTTGCAGAAGATTATGGTCAGGGGACATTGTATGATCTTAATTGGATAAATTTATATTAACAACATGTCAAAAAATAATGGTTGTGCTTGATCTCTAAATGTCACTGAGCTACTATGCCTTCCTTCCTCTCTCCTCCTTTTACCTCTTCTACCAGCTTGATGTAAAGACTAACAGATAGATGTGTCAACTCTAAGTACCATGGGACTATTCCAAGGAATTCGCCCAGAAATGGTCATTGGCTTTAAAGGGCTATACTAGAATTCCAGCAGGCTTTAAATTATTCTGAGCCAGTAATGGTGAATCTTAATACCCATAAAAGCTTTCTTATTTTCTTAGAAGGGTTTTAGAATGGGATGTTAGTTTTTAAAATATTTTTAATAGGGTGCTTGGGTGGCTCGGTCGTTAAGCATCTGTCTTTGACTCGGGACATGGTCCCAGGATCCTGGGATTGAACCTCGCATTGGGCTCCCTACTCATCGGGAAGCCTGGATCTCCCTCTCTCACCCCCCCCGCTTGTGTTCCCTCTCTCGTTGTGTCTCTCTATCAAGTAAATAAATAAATTTTAAAATATACCTATTTTAAATATTTCTTTAAAGAATGTTAGCTTTAATTCATGCACTAGAATAATCAGAACACCTGAGATAGCCCAGCTCAGCCCTTTTATTGCTAAGAGACTGTATGGCATTCCCAGATTTCATATTAGTACATTTATCTATTTCCTATAGTATTCTGTTCTCCTGGTATGCACTAGAAATGTCTAATCATTTCAAAACTACCAGATAATCTTTACCTTTTATCAGGATTATTTTTGCATCATGTAGATTAGATGTTGGCACTACCACACTACCATGTTCTTAACTGGCAAATGTGTAGAGAAAAGGCATTTCTAGGAGTGTGACAAAGTCTTAGACATTGGACCTTTTGGTGACCCTTCAACTCCATGGCCAGAAGATCTAAGAAAAATTCCAAGTAGCTTTTCATTAGTGAGATATTTGATAAATTGAATTCACCAATGTGTCTGAGAAGACAAAAAACTTCTCCGCTCTCTTAGTTTAATTTGCAGCCACCCCCCGACCCAAGATAGAACCTAACAAAAAACTAGTTAGCATGGGTAAGTAGATTTAATCACATCTATAGTATGGGAGTTTATGTAAAAAAAATAAGACTCAAAGGGGCAGTTAGGATATGGGGCTTATATGCCCTCTTAATAGGTGAAGGGAAGGGAGAGGGGACAAAGGGCACTTATAAGGAAAACAACTTTTTGGAAAGAAAAATAGTGCCCTTCAGAGAATGGATGGGAGATAGGATAGTTCTGAGACAATGTCTGTTTTGATGTGGTTCCAGCTTCTTAACTCAAAGAGGATTAGAGGATTAGAACTATTCTCCAACAGAGTTCATGAGGCATTCTTTCTGAAGCCTTTCGGGAGAGCCTTTTGCTCTCTTAGATAAAGGATTCCAGAAATTGAAGAGTCTTCCATTTAAAATGAATTTTATGCCACATTGACATGCTCCGGACTTTTTTTAGTGTTTTGAGTTGAATTGTGTCCCCAGAAAGATATGTCAGAGTCTTTACCTATGAATGTGATCTTATTTGTGAATAGGAGCTTTGCAGATATATAAAGTTGATGTCACTACTGTGGTCCCTAATCCAATATGTTTAGTATTCTTTTTTTTTTTTTAAGATTTTATTTATTCATTTGAGAGAGAGAGAGTGAGAGAGAGCATAAGAGGGGAGAAGTTCAGAGGGAGAAGCAGACTCCCTGCAGAGCTGAGAGCCTGATGTGGGACTTGATCCCAGGACTCCAGGGTCATGAACTGAGCCACCCAGGTGTCCTGTTTAGTATTCTTCTAAGAAGAAAACACTACATGAAGACACAGGGAAAACATTCTGTGATAATATGCAGAGACTAGAGTGATGCAGCCACAAAACAAGGAGTACCAAGGATTGGCAGTCATCACTAGAACAGACGAGAAAGGAAAGACTTTTCCATACAGACTTCAGAGGAAGCATGGCTCTCCTGACATGTTGATTTTGGGCCTCTAGCCTTGAATATCATGAAACAATAAATTTGTGTTGTCTTAAGCCATCAAGTTTGTGATACTTTGTTATGGCAGCCCTAGGAAACTAATATAACCAGTATACAGAATTTGGAAGTGGTCTCTTCTTTACCACAGCATGCTTAAAAAAACTATGAGGATGTGGAGAAAGGGGAACCCTCTTAAACTGTTGGTGGAATGCAAGGTGGTACAGCACTCTGGAAAACAGTATGGAGTTTCCTCAAGACATTAAAAATAGGCCTACTCTATGACCCAGCAATCGCACTACAAGGTATTCACACCAAAGATACAGATGTAGTGAAAAGAAGGGTCATGTGCACCCTAATGGTGATAGCAGTTGATGAAGTTCTAGAATATAGGTGAGGTTCAGTAGGGTGAGGTCCGGAGCCGATGATCAAGAAAGAATTCTTGAGACATCTTTGGTGCATAATGGTAGTTTATTGAAGCACAGGGACAGGACCCATGGGCAGAAAGAGCTGCTGCCCTGGGGTTGTGAGGGGTGGCAGGTTATGTACCATGGGGGTGGGGTAAGTAAGGAAAAGGGAGGTTTCAATAGAACTTTCATATGCTAAAGAGGACCTACAAGATATGATAGCAGAGGTCTTGCCATTGCCAAGGTAATTAACATTAAGATGGGTGGGAGATTCCTAAAGAAGATCACAGATGTCCCACCCAGGAGTGGGGTGGGGGAAGGTTGGAGGGTGTCAACTTTTGCTTTGTCTTCAGTCAGCCTTTTGTTCCCTCATTAAGTAATGTCCATAATAGCCAAACTATCGAAGGAACTGAGATGTCTTTCTACAGATGAATGGATAGTGAAGATGTGTGTGTGTGTGTGTGTCTACAGACATTATCTGTATACAGATAATCCTTCTCTACCCATTATCTGTATATATCTATATATATCTATATTATAGATATATATGCAGTGTAATATTACTCAGCTGTCAGAAAGAATGAATTCCTACCATTTATATCGACATGTATAGAAATGGAGGGGATTATATTAAGTGAAATATGTCAAGCAGAGAAAGGCTATTATGATATGGTTTCATTCATAGGTGGAGCATAAGGAATAGTGCAGAGGACCATAGGGGAAGGGAGGGAAAACTGAATGGGAAGAAATCAGAGAGAAAGACAAACCATGAGAGACTCCAGGAAACAAACTGAGGGTTACAGAGGGAGGTAGGATGGGGTAGAGGGGTGATGGGTATTAAGGAGGGCTCATGTTGTGATGAGCACTTGGTTTATATGCAACTAATCAAAAACTGATACTATATATTGGCTAATTGAACATAACTTTTAAAAAAATTACATAAAAATCCACCCTGTGGCTTTGCAAAATCACACACACATACACACACACACACCCTTTGTGAACTTGGAATGCACGTTTGTTGAATCTAATAGACTAAGGAAAAGACTGAAATTCTTATAAGAAAAGTTCAAGCAGAAGTTAGACCAATCTCGGGACGCCTGGGTGGCTCAGTGAGTTAAAGCCTCTGCCTTCGGCTCAGGTCATGATCTCAGGGTTCTGGGATCCAGCCCTACCTCAGGCTCTCTGCTCAGCAGGGAGCCTGCTTCCCCCCCACACCCCCCGCCTGCCTACTTGTGATCTCTGTCTATCAAATAAATAAATAAAATCTTAAAAAAAGAAAAGAAATAGAAATTAGCTCCGATTGAATAAACATGGGATTTATGAACAGGAAGAATGAGAAATAAGGTTTGGGCAAATGGGAGGTATTGTAGGAGACTCTGAATAGATACTGATAATATCTAACATTAATCACAGCTTTAACATTGGCCCTATACTTTGTATGTGTACCAATTGTTGAATCATCAGAGTAACACTGGGAATAGATACTCATAACTATGTAGATCAGGATATAGAGGCACAAAAATTTGGACGGTTTCCTAAGAGTGACACTTTGGGAGTCCACAGGATTTGAATCTAGGCAGTTCGTCCACAGTGCTCTTAATTACTGTGTATTATAGCCATTCTAAAAGAATGACAAGTGGAGAACTGAATACTTTGACACTGTTTTTTGTGAGCAATGATGTACAATTGTTAATTACATATGAATATATAAAGAAATTGTGATGCATATACAAAATAAATATTCATCCATAAGAAAAAATGAAATCTTGCCATTTGTGACAACATGGGATGCACTCTGAGGGCATTCTGCTTAGTAAAATGAGTCAGATAAATTCTGTATTTCACTTATGGAATTAAAGCAAGTCATAGTGATACAATGTATACAGCATGGTGACTATAGTTAATAAATAGTACCACATTGTATATTTAAAAGTTGCTAAGAGTAAATCTTGAAGATTCTCATCACAAGAAAAAAAAATTTTTTTAATAGTGTGGTGATAGATGTTAACCAGACTTAACTGTGGTGATCATTTTGCAGTATGTACAAATATCAAATTAATATACTGTATATCTGAAATTAATATTTTAAGTTATATCAAATAAGTTTTAACTCTCAAGAAAAGCATCATTGATGGAAAAAATAGCTAATTGGGGCACCTGGGTGGCTTAGTGGGTTAAGGCCTCTGCCTTCGGCTCGGGTCATAATCCCAGGGTTATGGGATCGAGCCTCGCATCGGGCTCTCTGCTCAGCGGGGAGCCTGCTTCCTCCTCGATCTCTGCCTGCCTCTCTGCCTACTTGCAATCTCTGTCTGTCAAATAAATAAAAATCTTAAAAAAAAATAGCTAATTATAATGGAGTACTTACTATATGGAAGCACCTGTTAAGCACTTTATATGTATAATCTAATTAATCCTATATCCCTATAAGGACACTGAAGACTTTAGAGGTTAAGTAGTGAAATTTGCCAAAACGTTAATGCTTTGTGCAAAATATCTGGCAAAGTGTATACTGGATCAACATGAACAAGTAAGAGAAGGGAGAAAACAATATATGAAGCTGTTTTAATAATCTAGGCAAGAAAGATGAGGGTCTAAATTTTGGGAAATGGAAGTGGGAGAAGATCACTAATATGAAACACTGTAGAAGTAGATATCATGTGGCAACTAATCATTACAAGAGGAAAGAGATCGTGTAAAATCATCAATCAGTCTTAGAACTTGAGTAAGAGAGGATGGTGGTGTCAGAGAGACCACAGGGGGAACATAAAGGGAACTAGAAAAGGTGAAGATGTTCTATCATGCACAAATTGATGAGGTTGATGGAGCTCTTCAGTGGGAATGGCTTAGGTTTTGAGAAGTGTTGGCAGGAGCTCAGAGAACCTTCAGGACTGGGAAGATACCTTTTAATGTTAATCTTTTTTTTTTTTTTAAAGATTTTATTTATTTGACAGACAGAGATCATAAGTAGGCAGAGAGGCAGGCAGAGAGAGAGGAGGAAGCAGGTTCTCTGCTGAGCAGAGAGCCTGATGTGGGGCTCAACCCCAGGACCCTGGGATCATGACCTGAGCTGAAGGCAGAGGCCCTAACCCACTGAGCCACCCAGGCGCCCCTGGGAAGATACCTTTTGCATAAAAGGTAAAACTATAAGATTAGAGTGAGAGTAACACAGGGCAGAGACAGGGTGCAGAGAGGGACCCTAAAGGATTGCTACCTGTTCTTAAGTATAAGGAGTCTTGTCATTCTACTTTTTCCTCTTGTTCCTCTAGCTCTTTCTTCCAACACCTTCCCCTCCTTTTCCCCGTATCTTAGTATATGGTAACCAGAGGATTAAAGAATGAATGAACAGGGGTGCCTGGGTGGCTCAGAGGGTTAAGCCTCTGCCTTCTGCTCAGGTCATGATCTCAGCGTCCTGGGATTGAGCCCCACATCAGGCTCTCTGCTCAGCAGGGAGTCTGCTTCCTCCTCTCTCTCTGCCTGCCTCTCTGCCTACTTGTGATCTCTGTCTGTCAAATAAATAAATAAAATCTTTAAAAAAAATGAACAATGGAATAAAGGAATGAATGAATAAGGGAAATCTGTAAAACACTTGTAAAACTATGTTTGTAAAAGTAAAGTCCAAGAAAAAGAGAAATTAAAAAAAGGAAAAAGATGAGAAATTTAAAATATTATTTAGCCTATAAATTACTATATACTATATAGATCCTAATGATAGATATGTTTCCTTCTGCAAAGGTATATATAAATATTTCTTAAAAATTAAATCTTGTAAATCAAATGTATTAGAAGACTTTTTAGATTTATTTGAGTGTGATCATGCAGCAGGGAGGGGCAGAAGCAGAGGGTGAGGGAGAGAGATTCTTTTTTTTTTTTTTTAAAGATTTTATTTATTTATTTGACAGAGAGAGATCACAAGTAGACGGAGAGGAAGGCAGAGAGAGAGAGAGAGGGAAGCAGGCTTCCCGCTGAGCAGAGAGCCCGATGTGGGACTTGATCCCAGGACCCCGAGATCACGACCCAAGCCGAAGGCAGCGGCTTAACCCACTGAGCCACCCAGGCGCCCCAGGGAGAGAGATTCTTAAGCAGACTCTGTGCTGAGTGGGGAGCTGGAGGTAGGGCTCAATCTTATGACCCTGAGACATGACCTTAGCCAAAACCAAGAGTCAACACATTTAACTGATTGTGCTACCCAGATGCCTCTAGAAGACTTTTTTTTTTTTTTAAGAATTTTTATTTTTTATCAGAGAGAGAACACCAGCAGAGGTAAGGGACAGAGGGAAAGGGAGAAGCAGACTCCCTACCGAGTGAGGAACCCAATGCAGGACTTGATCCCAGGACCCTGGGATCATGACCTGAACTGAAGGCAGACTCTCAATTGACTGAGCCACCCAGTCATCCCTAGAAGACTTTTTTAATAGCAGGAATATTGTCATTATCTCTAGAATAAATTAAAAATGCATCCCATATTTTGGATAAATTTAAATCATACAGTATTATTTATAGTACAGTGTCATTTGTTTAGAATGTATTTCTTTTCCTAGGAGAAAGCTGCCTTTCTCTTGCAGCATATTTAATAACTCTAAGTAAAAAGATAAAGAATAACTTCTGTGAACCCATGTTCCTATTTCTTGAATTTTCTGATAAAGAAGTTTACTTGTCAGAGTAAAATTGAAGAAGACCTAAAAAATATAATTTATTCTTATAGTCACACATGTAAAAATGTATCTTATTTAGATTTTATAGCTTTATATAATTTATGTATTTTCACTTCTCATATGTATATATCAATGCACTTATATACAAGAACCTTTATATATGTTATACCTCATATATAAATGTCATCATATAAACATCTCATCTAATGTATTTTATTTCTTTAATAGGATTTGTCCTACCATGTAACCATTTTGATGCTGCTTTCTATGTTCCTCCAAACTAATATCTCATACCTTTATGAAAGTTGCATCTCTCAAAATTTTTTTGAGTATTCTGAGTACTAGATTGTGATGCGTTTTTGTGTAATCATTGTTGCCAAGGTCTTTTTCTATATTCAATGTATAAACCACTGTGCATACTTTCTTTCTTCCTCACCAGCAAGTGTGACCCCTTAAGATGCAGGTGCATCTATACAATCTGTCAGGACTGTTTGTATGGGAGGGAGAAAAAGTCTGCCAAGACAGCACTATTCTGTCTTCTTTATTTTATGCTTAGAAATAGTGATTTTTCATTTTGTTTTAAATGCACATTTCCTGGCAAAATCAGGACAATATTAGTTGAGGTTTTCAAGAATACCATAGACATTCTTAGGGTTACAGAGTTTTTAGGATGAGAAGAAAGAGATTGGCTCTCATGAAGTTACTTGTTTTACTGAAGGGGAAACTAAGTGTCACAAAGAGTAAATGAATTTTTCCAAATTTGCACAGCTTTTGGATGGCTAAGTTGGGACTAGAATTGAATTTAATTATTTTTCTTTTGCTTTGTCCCTCGGTGACTCACATATTGAATCCTATTTCCCAATGACACTTAATTACATGAGTTTCATTTTAATGTAAGAAAATATATTCAGTCTAAAAAAAAAAACTTTTCCTTTTTCCTTTGTATTTCAAGTTCCGACTTACAGATGGTTCTAGATGGTTTATGAACATAAATCAGAGCATCAGATTTTCTCTGCTGTTCATTCTTTGACCCAGTGTGCTCACTTTACTGGCAGCTGAGCCTTGATGTCATTTCCATCCTTCTCATTTACAAGAGACTTAACCAAAGACAAGATAATAAAAATCATGGCAATTTTATAGGTACCTGTGTTTTGTAAAAGCAGATCTGCAAATGCTAATCTGTGTTTTACCGCAGAACCTTTAGTGTTTCTATGGAGCATAGGCTGTTCCTTCTTTTTCTCTTCTCAGTGCTTTTTCCTGTTGGCAATACTGGATGCTTTACAATGTACCATGTTTGTGCCAACAGACAAAACTTACAAATCAGAGTGAGCAAGCATCATTCTCATTCTGTAACTTTTCTTTATTCTAAAATATTGGAGAAATTCTAAGTGAACTGTCATTTTTTCACCAACATTGGTGTTTTTGTTGTTGTTGTTGTTTTGCTAGATATTAAAGAATAAAGAAGCAGTTCTTAACTTGGTGGAGCTCATGACGAAAGGGGAGATGACAAACTTAACTCAGCTTAAAGTAACACAAGCATTGCCATATAGGACAAAATGCTACGGGACGTTAAAAAAAAAATCCAGATGATGATTAAACAATCTTATTTTTATTTTTTTTAACTTCTTACCCAAGAGAAAAGACCTCTTGAGATGTCCAACACAGCAGAGGTTTGCATTTTTTAATGTGGGTTCTTCCTCTCAGTCACAGAACATAGAAAATGCTGGAACAACTTCTGTTAGTTCTCCCAGAGGCGGTATATGACTAGTATTATTCTAGATTTAGAGGAGATATGGTGATTTATTGCTTATAATAGATGCCTTAGGACATCGGGCTTAATTCTTTCATGGAATCTTAGTGAGGCAGCTCAGGTATCTTTCTGGAAAAGCAAGAATATTGAATCATGCCGGGACGGGTCTTTAAAAGAAGATGGTTCGACTGTCCTAATTCTCACTGTGAAGAGAGGTTCAAAGAGAGCCATGCGGATCAAAAAGGGAGAGATTTGTGGATATGAGAGTTTAAGTTTTCTTACTTTTATAAACAATTCAGTCTGATAAAAAGTATGAAAATGGAATCCTAGATACTAGCACTCTGGAGTATAAACCTTAGCAGTCTATATATAACATTAAGAAAATAATCATCACGTTCTATCAAATCTTCTGTGGTAATTTGACTCAAGCTGAAGTAAGTTTCCAGAATACAAATTAGAACTGCCCCCACACGGTCTAGTTTCTAGTGTTCATTTCAAAAACAGAAAGAATTTAGCATTTGTTGGACTCTATTGAACAATTCACTTTCCTGCCAATCAAGTTGTCCAGTGGCCTGTGTTTAGGTGAATCGAAAATAGCCATTTGATGACTGTTAACTTTTAGCAGCAGATCTATCTGCTCTAGAGACTTGGGTACTTTATACCTGGCAGAAGTTTAGACCAGGGGCACCTGGGTGGTTTATTCGGTTAAGTGTCTGCCTTCGGCTCAGGTCACGATACCAGGTCCCTGAGATTGAGCCCTATAATGGGATCCCTGTTCAGTGGGTAGTCTGCTTCTCCCTCTGCCTGCTGCTCCCCTTGCTTATGCACTTTCCTGCACTATCTTTCTTCAAATAAATAAAATCTTAAAAAATAAATCCAATTCTTTCTCTTGTAGGTCACTTGTGCTCTCCTCAGAGCTTCCCTGCTAGGGTTTTCTATGCATAGCTCCTATATCTTGAGTATGAACTGTCTTCTGGTGGCCACATCCCCCTCAGTCTCTGGCTTCCTGGCTGCCACCCTCTACAAGTGGAGTCCCATCCCTGTCTTCTTGAGCAGGAGTAAGCTCACATTCCTATGTTAGCTGCATTTCTTGCAGATAGGGATGTATGGGAAACATTCATGCATCCTTAACTCTGATAAGTTCTTATAGTTCAGACTGAGCCCAGCACAATGTCTTTCCTTCCAAATGCAACCTTCTATGCCTAGAAACACTAGAGATCTCTCCATGTAATCTCAGTGAAGGCCCAGTCAGCTAAGCTTATGGTTAGCCAATGGGTTTCTCTACTCCTCCTCATCTAATAATAAGACATGAGAGAGTGGTGCTTATAGCAATGCTTCTACAAAGAGATCCTCTCCAAAATTCTCTCTTTATAACCTTCCATCTACTCCTGAGACCTCCTTTATAATTACTATCTTTTTGCAAAGTTCAAGAGTAACAACACTGGTCTTGAACATTTTTTAAATTGATTATTTCCATGTTAAAAAAAAATCCTCACTGCTTTTGGAAGCAGTTTCTACAAATTACCCTACTGTGAATGTGCATCATTATTTGACAAAGGAAGTTGCCTCAAACGTATTGTGATACCATGATCACACAGTAAGTGTTGTTATGCCAGATATGAGAAGGGATTGTTGTACATATGTTTAATATCAAATAAGTTGAAAACATCTAAGAACTGTTAGTGACTAAAGGCTTAATCACATGAAGTAATATTTTCCTTTTATTCTTCACCATGCAAATCACATTCTTTTTTGAGGGGAATATGTCATTATATAGAATTATTGGGCCAATAGTCCACATTTACCTTTACAAAATTCTTAGTGGGAGACCTTCCCTCTTCCTCTTTCCTTTAAAACCAACATGAAAACATGTGACCTCTTTCAACATGCTCCCATATGAGACTTGCAAAATCTCCATTTCAGGAGGTAATAGAAACACATGGATAGTTAGAAACCATTTAAGTCTAAGTACACATGATAGGGTGACTAAGATCCTAGCAAAAGATTTACATATATATTTTTTTTAGTTGAATGCTAACCAAGCAAATTTATTTAAATCCAGTGCCACTAAATCTAGGATACCTCCTTAGCAATAGCAGTGAAAAATAACCCAAATCTGACTGACCATATCCCTATGTTCTCCTGGGTGGCATGAGATCCACAGTGAGTGGCTTCAGGATTTTTATTTTATTTTTTTTTTAATTTTTATTGTGTTTTTAAAATTTAAATTCATTTAATTAACATATAGTATATTATTAGTTTCAGAGATAGAGTTCAGTGATTCATCATTCTTATACCCAGAGCTCATTACATCACATACCCTCCTTAATGTCTTTCACCCAGTTACCCGATACCCACACCGTCTCCCCTCCAGCAACCCTCAGTTTGTTTCCTATGATTAAGAGTTTCTAATGGTTTGTCCCTCTCTGATTTTGTCTTGTTTTATTTTTCCCCTCTGTTCTCCTATGATCCTCTGTTTTGTTTCTTAAATTTCACATATGAGTAAAATCATAAGATAATTGTCTTTCTCTGATTGGCTTATCTCACTTAGCATAATACCCTCCTGTTCCACCCACCTCGATGTAAATGGTAAGTATTCATCTTTTCTGATGGCTGAGTAATATTCTACTGCATATATATACCACATCTTTTTTATGCACTCATCTGTTGATGGACATCTTGGCTCTTTCACAGTTTGGCTATTGTGGACCTTACTGCTATCACCATTGGGGTACACATGGCTCTTTAGATCACTACATTGTATCTTTGGGGTAAATACCCAGTAGTACAGTTGCTGGATTGGAAGGTAGTTCTATTTTCAACTTTTTGAGGGACCTCCATACTGTTTTCCAGAGTGGCTGTACCAGCTTGCATTACTACCAACAGTGTAAGAGGGTTCCCCTTTCTCGGCATCCTTGTCAACATCTGTCATTTCCTAACTTGTTAATTTTAGCCATTCTGACCACTGTGAGGTGATATCTCATTGTGGTTTTGATTTGTATTTCCATGATGTTGAAAGATATTGAGCATTTTTTTCATGTGTCTTTTGGCCATTTGGATGTCATCTTTGGAGAAATGTCTGTTCATGTCCTTTGCCCATTTCTTGATTGTATTATTTGTTCTTGGGTGTTGAGTTTGATAAGTTCTTTATAGATTTTGGATACTAGCCCTTTGTCTGATAAAACATTTGCAAATATCTTCTCATATTCTGTAGGTTGTCATTTGGTTTCGTTGACTGTTTCCTTTGCTGTGCAAATGCTTTTTATCTCAGTGAAGTCTCACTATTCATTTTTGCCTTTGTTTCCCTTCCCTGTGGAGACCTGTCTGGCAAGAAGTTGTGGCCAAGTTTGAAGAGGTTGCTGCTGGTGCTCTTCTCTAGGATCTTGATGGATTCCTTTCTCACATTGAGGTCTTTCATCCATTTTGAGTCCATTTTTGTGTATGGTATAAGAAATGGCCAGTTTCATTCTTCTGCATGTGGCTGTCCAATTTTCCCAACACCATTGATTTAAGAGACTGTCTTTCTTCCATTCTTTCCTGCTGTGTCGAAGACTAGCTGGTCATAAAGTTGAGGGTCCATTTCTGGGTTCTCCACTTTGTTCCATTGATCTGTGTGTCTCTTTTTGTGCAAGTACAATATGGTCTTCATGATTATAGATTTGTAATAGAGCTTGAAGTCCAGAATTGTGATGCCACCAACTTTGGTTTTCTTTTTCAATGTTCCTGTGACTATTCAGGGTCTTTTCTGGTTCCATACAAATTTTAGGATTATTTGTTCCAGTTTTGTGAAAAAAGTTGATGGTATTTTGATAGGAATTGCATTGAATGTATAGATTGCTGTACATAGTATAGACATTGTAACAACATTTGGTCTTCCAATCCATGAGCATGGAATGTTTTACATTTCTTGTATATTCCTCAGTTTCTTTCATGAGTGTTCTATAGTTATCTTTCACAGTATTTTTAAA
The DNA here is from genome assembly GCF_902655055.1 of Lutra lutra. Classification (NCBI taxonomy): domain Eukaryota; kingdom Metazoa; phylum Chordata; class Mammalia; order Carnivora; family Mustelidae; genus Lutra; species Lutra lutra. Next base: position 64,219,809 of record NC_062280.1, read on the forward strand.
CTTAGATATGATGGCAAAGAGTTCATTTCTCTGTCTATAAAGATGTCCGAGAACTAGAAGTTCTGATAGCCCAATCCTACCTCATTGATAGTTTCGACAAGAGAAACTAGACAGAGATGAGATGCCAGATGTTGAGCAGAAATGCTCACAGAGTTTAAATTCCTGGTTGTCTTGTGTTCCATCTTTGTGATTCCTGTAGCTTGGTTATATGCAACAATATATTTTCCTGTTTTCTTAAGCCAGTGGGAAGTGGATTTCTGTTGTTCATCACCTAACTGGCCTAAATAAACCATGGTCTTTCAGATGAATTTGTACCTATCACCCTGTCACTGTAGTTAGTTTTTAAAGTTGTATTGGTAAATTAGAATAGTTGACAGTTAAAAAGTGAATTATATTATGAAAACTGTGAGGTTCCTATAGAATAAAGATGAACTATAGAAATCCTAAATTAAACACATTCTAATGTGGGCACACATATACTTCACTTATTCCAGACAAAACACTATTCCATGAACTGAGAACAGCTATAAGAAAGAATCTTATAATAATTGTCTATAGCAGAGGAATAGAGTGATTAAATTTCTACATTCACTCACATCAGACAAGTCTTGGCATTGTCTGTTACTAGCTAAGTGATTTAAAACATATTACATAAGTTTGCTTTTTGTGTGCATTCTTGTGAGGAATGTATCTTTGCATGTATAGTGCTTAGCCAAGAGCCCTTCTGAAAACATAATGAGCACTAATAAAAGTTAGCACTCATTATTAACATAAGGCTAAAGCATATTTCTGCTCAAGGCTAGAGCTTATTTATGAAACAACATTTTGATATATTTTTTAAAGATTTTATTTATTTATTTGACAGACAGAGATCACAAGTAGGCAGAGAGAGGGGGTGGGGGGAAGCAGGTTCCCTGCCAAGCAGAGAGCCCAACGTGGGGCTCGATCCCAGGACCCCGAGATCATGACCTGAGCCAAAGGCAGAGACTTTAACCCACTGAGCCACCCAGGCACCCCAACATTCTGGTATTTTAGATAAAGGTTATTGTCATCTCTATGTATCTTCCAAAAAGATACATTTCAGCTGTCATTTTCTCCCTCATTATGACTCATGGCTAAGAAATGAGTTTTAAAAAGTGAATAATAAGCAGAGGATAACCTCGATTAGCTGAAGTTAATGGGGACATAGAAAAACTTTAGTTAATTACAGGCCATGGGAAACTGATAATAAATAGTTTAAACATGATGGAACAGATAGTAAAACATAATTTTAGATGATGGATTGATTTAATCATAGTTGTTTTATAATTAAAAATCAATTACTATAAAACAGGATGGGGGTAATATTGCCTTTGCAGATATGGCAGTGTTAAAAACAGTGAATTTAAATAGTCCAATAAAGTATTTATTCATGATATTCTCTTCCTGATCCATTTATTTCCTTAGGATTGATTACCTCTGAGAGCTTTCCTGACATAAGGTTTTGTATGCTGACAAAAGGTAGGTGAAACAAAGCATTTTGATTAGCTACAAATAGAGATCAGTTCTTCACAGAGTGTACCAGAACAAAGAGAACCCATTATATACCCTTAGAAGGTGCGTCCAAGACCAACCGCAATGGAAAGCCCATTTTGCATTTAATCATATTTTTTTCCTTTTTTTTTTCTTTTGATTCCAGGGTAGTTAACATACAGTGTTATATTAGTTTCAGGTATACAATACAGTGATTCAGCACTTCCATATATCACCCGTGCTCCTCACAGGTGCACCCATTAATCTCCATCACCTCTTTCACCCATCCCCCACCCACCTCCCCTCTGGTAACCATCCATTCTCTGATAAGAGTCTGCTTCTGGGCTTTTCTCTTTTCCTTTGCTCATTTGTTTTGTTTCTTAAATTCCACATATGAGTGAAATCTTACGGTATTGTCTTTCTCTAACTGACTTAATTCACTTAGCATAAGCGAATGGCTCCATCCATGTCATTACAAATGGCAAGATTTCATTCTTTATGGCTGAATTAATCATATTTTTAGATTTAATAAGTTCTTAGCAGAACTTCAGGTCCCATCAAGTAAACTCTTGACTTTTTTCTCGACAGTTGAACAAAGGAGAGTGTTATCCTCTTTTTTAAGACTTGAACGAGAACATGGGGTTTTACAGATTTGGGCTCCAACTGATGCATCTCATTATACTTCATGTGCTTCCTTATTCAGGGGAAAATGCAAGAACTTAATTTGAATATACATATAAGTTATGGTTAAGTTTGTTTTCAGCCTTTTTTTTTTTTTCAGAATAGGACAGATTTTTAAAGTTTCTATTTTCATTCCAGTTAACATACAGTGTAATTTTAGTTTCAGGTGTACAATAGAGAGATTCAGCACTTCTGTACAACACAGGTGCTCATCACAAGTGTACTTCTTACTCCCCATCCCATTTCACCCATTCCCCACCCACCTCCCTTCAGGTAACCATCAGTTTGTTCTCTAAAGTTAAGAGAGTTAAGAGTTTGTTTCTTGGTTTGTCTCTCCCGCTCTTCCACCCCTCCTTTGCTCATTTGTTTTGTATCTTCAATTCACATATGGGTGAAATCATATGGTACTTGTCTTTCTGACTTATTTCACTTAGCATAATACTGTCTAGCCTCACCCATGTCATAGCAAATGGCAAGATTTCATTCCTTTTTATGGCTGAGTAATATCCCATTGTCTGGAGTTTGTGTGTGCATGTGGGTTTGTGTACACCACATCTTTATTCCATTCATCGGTTTATGGACACTTGGGCTGCTTCCATAATTTGGCTATTGTAGATAATGCTGCTATAAACATTGGGGTGCAAGGATCCTTTTGAATTAGTAGTTTGATTGCTGGATCATAGAGTAGTTCTATTTTTAACTTTTTGAGGAATCTCCATGTTGTTTTCCACAGTGTCTACATCCAGCTTACATTCCCATCAACAGTCCAAGAGGGCTCCCCTTTCTCCACATCCTCGTGGACACCTGTTGTTTCTTGTGTTGTTGATTGTAGTCATTCTGACAGGTGTGAGGTGATGTTCACCTTGCACTTTTGATTTGCATTTCCATGATGGCAAGTGATGATGAGCATCTCCTCATGTGTCTGTTGACCATCTGGATGTCTTCCTTGGAAAAATATCTATTCATGTCTTCTGCCCATTTCTTGACTGGATTATTTGGTTTTTGGGTATTGAGTTTGATAAGTTCTTCATATATTTTGGGAACTAACCTTTTATCAGATATGTCATTTGCAAATATATTCTGCCATTCTATAAGTTGCCTCTTAGATTTGTTGATTGTTTCCTTCACTGTGTAGAAGTTTTTTATTTTGATGTCATCCTAATAGTTTATTTTTGCTTTTGTTTCCTTTGCCTTAGCAGGCTTTTCTAGAAATAAGTGCTATGGCTGATATCGAAGAGGTTACTGCCTGCACTTTCTCTTAGAACTTTTATGGTTTCATGTCTTGTATGCAGGTCATTAATCCATTTTGAGTTTATTTTTGTGTATGGTGTAAGAAAGTGGTCCGATTTCATTCTTTTGCATATTGCTGTCCATTTTCCCCAACCCCATTTGTGGAAGGGATTGTTTTTTTCTCATTGAATATTTTTTCCTGTTTTGTCAAAGATTAATTGATCATGTAGTTGTGGGTTCTTTTCTGGGTTTTCCATTCTTTTCCTTTGATCTATGTCAATTATTGTGCCAGTAACATACTGTTTTGATTGGTACAGCTTTGTAATATAATGTGAACCTTGGAAATGTGATATCTTCAGCTTTGCTTTTTTTTTTTTTTTTCCTTCCATAGTTGCTTTGGCTATTCAGGGTCTTTTGTGGTTCCATACAAATTTTAAGATAGTTTGTTCTAGCTCTGTGAAAAATGCTGATGGTATATTGATAGGGATTGCACTAAACATGTAGATTGCTTTAGGTGGTATAGACACTTTAACAAAATTTGTTCTTCCAATCCATGAGTATGGGATGTCTTTCTTTGTCTTATCCTTAATTTCTTTCAGCAGTGTTTATTATAGTTTTCACAGTACAGGTCTTTTACTTCTTTAGTTAGGTTTATTCTTAGGTATCTTATTATTTTTTGTACAACTATAAATGGGATTAATTCCTTAATTTTTCCTTCAGCTGCTTCATTATTGGTGTATAGGAATGCAGATTTCTGTATATAGATTTTATAGCCTGTGGCTTTACTGAATTTATCAATTCTGGGAATTTTTTGTGGTCTTTTGGGTTTTCTAAGAGAATAATAGATTTTCAAAAAAATCCTCAACAGTGCCCCTTTTTTGCAAAAGGATTCATGTTTCAGAGTTTTGAAGTTTTTTCAAAAACCATATTTTTAAAACATAGAATTAATGACCCTAAAAATGAGGTCTTTTTTTTTGTTAAGATTTTATTTATTTATTTGAGAGAGAATGAGTGAGAGAGAGCATGAGAGAGAGAAGGTCAGAGGGAGAAGCAGACTCCCCAAGGAGCTGGGAGCCTGATATGGGACTCAATCCTGGAAGTCCGGGATCATGACTTGAGCCGAAGGCAGTCGCTCAACCAACTGAGCCACTCAGGCTCCCTAAAAACGAGGTCTTTAAGGATCAAAACCACTTCAAATTGAGTGGCTTAGCTGAACTAATGGGTGTCTCTGGTTGTTGCTTAGACAGCGTTTTGTTCTTAAAGCAATAAAAGGCTTTTCATATTTATATATTAGAGTTATTTGGCAAAGTGTATAATAATGTAATTAAAATTAATTATCAAAGTTGACTTTGAGTGTGTCCACTCTTCAGAATTTACACACACACACACACACACACACACACACACATCTCTTAGCATATTAATGATTCAACTTATTTTCAATATTTGGCATTTTGTATCGGTGAAGATAAAATATTTAAACATAGAGAACCATCACTTACAAAAATATGAACCTCAGAGACAGCTTTGGGTTGGAAACCTAGATCTGTTCTGACTCTTAGGGTATAGTCTAGGGCAAGGAACCTATCTTTTCTGAGCCATACATTCTCATCTGTAGAGTGGAGGTGGTAATAAATACCTATTAGTATTATATTAAATGGAATTATAAAGGTAAAGCATTGCATCCTTGATTTAATATATAGGATATGCTTAATACATGGTAACTATACTGATGGTGATGATGTTAATAATGATGTTTTCTTTTTGTATTAGTCTCGGAGAAAGTGATCACAAACCTCATTTCTGCCTATAAGCATAATTAGATAATATGCAGAACACACAAACAGCTCCTTCTGGGCATTTGGTATGAGTTCCAACCTATAAGGCTTTTCAAAGAAACTGCTTGTGTAGGCTGCACATGATAGAAATAATTTTCCCTAGTTTGATAATTCAATCTGTAAGGAGTTATATAACATAGTCTCTTTTTTACATCAAACAATTCAACATAATTCAACATGACAAAAAATCCTTTCAGAGATTGCTATGATTTTCTATCATTGAATTTTATATCCTTCTTATTAAAATGAATTGTTGCAGTATAGGTTCTATCCTAATCACTCAAGTAGCATGGAGTATAGGGAAATTCATCTGATATTTCATAATTATGATTCAAGAAGAATGCTCTGGACAATAACAAAAGTGTAAATTTGAAAATATTTAAACTTGTATATATGTCGATATATACAAGGGGCTCTACAAGGATTCTATTATGCAATTTTATTTCATGTTTATGATTAGAAGTAAATTCAGTGTGTCCATACATTTTGGAAATGTTAGAAATATACAATGTTTGCTCTGTCTTGTGTTTCTACAATTTATGTGTAAAGAGAGAGGGGTTACAAGTTTTCAGAAGAGGGAACAGGACATTTTTGTTTTGCATTTACTCTGTTTGAAAAATGTGTTTATTGCCAATGGAGCATTCGTTGGTATAGAGAAGGCAGAACTGCACTCACTGTTACTACAAACTACTACAGTATTTCAGCAAAATAAATTTAGTAATTAAGTGCAGATTACAGAATTCCATTTATGGTGAAGGAAGAATAAAATTTTGTTTTTTCCTTGTTTTTAAATTTTAGTTTTAATATCAGACTGTATGTAAACCCATTTCTTCCTTTGAGTTGGAATCCTAAACCCAACAAGTGAGTTAACCATTTAATTTTTAAGGAGTAGCTGCTTCCCTAAGGCCCAGCAGAGGGCAGCAAAGCCTAGATGTTAACACTAACTGATAACTGAAGAGCAGAAGATGAAAAATACATGCAGACTGATATGGCTTGAATGGGATGCATGTAGCAGAGGCCAATTCTTCTGGACAATGGAGAGAGCTTTAGAACCTCAAAACACTAGATAACTGTATTTATGCAACACAAACTGAGCAGCTCCTTAAGTTTATGAAGAAACGGTTCACTCAGGTTGTTTTTTTTTTTTTTTTAAGATTTTATTTATTTATTTGTTAGAGAGAGAGAGCATGAGCACAGGCAGACAGAGTGGCAGGCAGAGGCAGAGGGAGAAGCAGGCTCCCCGCTGAGCGAGGAGCCCGATGTGGGACTCGATCCCAGGACGCTGGGATCATGACCTGAGCGGAAGGCAACCGCTTAACCAACTGAGCCACCCAGGCGTCCCTCAGGTTGTTTTTTGAATGAACATCTATCCTATTGAGTAAACAGTTTAAGATTTAAATTGATTTAGTAGATTTAGAAGGATCAGAAAGATAAAAATAAATGTTGAGCATAGTAATGGAACAATGTGAGTGATGGATAGCCCATGACTTTTTCTTCTTTTGGGGACTTATCTGTTCTTGGTTGTGTCCTTTGATGTCATCTGTCTCCCTCTCACAGATCCTAACCAAGGTAATGCCTGTTATTTAGCCTCTTCAGCAAAACTAAATTGGGAGAGTCTGCAGACACTTTAGAGTTTTGCAGGTAAAGGTGTGTGATTTTGTTCCCTAAGAACAGGAGACTCTATCTGTAAAGTTTAATTGGCAAAATTGGTAGTATTGTTTTAATGGGAAAAAAAATCCATTGCCACATTGAATATTTTATGGAATAAATAGTGCACTAGCTATTTCTATACCTCTAGCTTAGTAAAATGTTCATTATCTCAAGGTTTATTTAACCGTTGAAATAACATCTTTAAAAGGCTAATGGCCACAGGGGATGGAACTATTTTCTTCTGTCATTGGTAATATTGGGGACATTGTGTTTTTAGAGCTGAGATGCAAATAAAGGTGTACTTAGAAGTGCCCTCATCTATCCATTCATCAAACCACTGGGGGTAACAAAAAAGTATGGTTATGAGGTAATTGTTTTGCAAATGGGACCTTCTTTTTTAGCTCTTCGTGTAGTAGGAGGTCCTTGTGCCTGCTGGGAAATTTTGGAGACAAAGAACAACGGGATGTTTTTCTCTCCAACAACAGCTTCTATTAACCTCCTGATGTTTGGCTCAGAGGGTTGTGATTATGATCCTGCTGACATCAGCCACCCATCTAAAATAAAGGAGCAATGTTTTGGTTCAAGCAGTGAGAGGCTGAAGACTTGGGGTTTTGTACCTGATAAAGCAACTGTGTGAGAATTAAGTGTGAGGAAGCATGTTGTGCTATCTCCCTATCTGTCTAGCAGTGATGTTATTCAACCCAACAAATACCTAATGAGTTTCTACTATGGTCTTGGTAATGCATTAGGTATTATGGGGACACTGAGAAGCATTAGGCATGTCATTTGCCCTTTGGAAGCTTATAGGCGTATTGTGGAGAGGAGGTTTATAGAAATACAAAAATGCAACACAACTTAAATGCTAGGTTGAAGGGATTCCTGTCAGAAAGGAAGTGTGATTTAGGCACTAAATGAATCTGCTTGATGCTTAGGAGAGGAAAGAAAATTCTTCAGGCAAAGATATGTATCGGAAAACACTCTAACATGCTGCCTGTTATAATTTACATAACTTCAGTTGGTTAAATAAAAATACTCATCACTCTATATGCTTTCTGGCATTTTGATGAGTAAGCTCTTCTACTTTTCTCATTTTGTAAATAAGGCAATCAGGGTGTGTGGAGATTAAGTGATTAGTCTAGGGCTCAAAGTATTATGAGTTAGGGATAGTATTTGAATATACTTTGCTTCAATTTTTTTTTCTCTTGCCCATCTTAGAATTGTGAGAGCCATTTAGTATAACTTCAATAATAACAATATTGATGGTTTTATTAAATATCAGCTAAAACATATGAAATCATTTAGGCTTTTAAAAAGTCTTTCATATTAAGGATGAAAATCAGAGAACAACAGATGCAGACTTGGTTCCTCATGCTCTGTGACCAAGCTAAATGAGGTAACTATCAAATTTGAAACCGAGTGACTCCAAGCAATGCCTCTCTGCAGTGAATACTCTTTACTGATGCTAAAACTATATTGATCTTGTTAGCTTTTACCCTGTAGATCTGTAAGATTTTCTAGGACAGAAATGATGTCTTATAAAACTTTTAATAGTTTATACATTGTTATGCCTGTTAAGAGGAAAGGGTTAACTTGTCCCAACACTCATCATCTGCAGGCTGGTCTCCCAAGAAGGGAGTTGACGTCTCTGCAAAGCTCTATGAAATTAGCTATGGCTGGTGCTTAAGACAATTAAGGTCAAGGACAAGACTTGGACTCCAGTTTTCAGATGATGCCAAGAGGATGAACTATTTCTTTACCACCCAAGATTGGTGATATGGCTAATTCTGCTTCTTTCTGTAACATATAAGACTGCAACCACAAAGTTTGGACCCCAACACTTGAATATTCCAAAGCTAAGCCACCAGATGGGACTGGAAGCCCATATTGTCATATTGATAGTTTGCCATAGTCCTTGACCACAGCAGGGGATGGGAGATTGCTTTTCTTTTCTTTTTTCAAGATTTTATTTATTCATTTCAGAGAAGAGTGAACTAGAGAGACAGAGAGAGAGAGAGAGAGAGAGAGGGTAAACAAGCCTAGGGTGGACGGGGAGAGGGAAAAGCAGACTCCCCTCTGAGCAGGGAGGCAGATCTGGGACTCTATCCTAAGATCCAGGGATCATGACCTGAGCTGAAGGCTGATGCTTAACCAACTAAGCCACCCAGGCATTTGAGGGATTACTTCCCTAATCAGCTTAATAACCATACAGTATGAGAAAATGAGTGGCCCCCACCCTTAGAAGGATGGTTACAATTGCTCAGTACATAAGATGGGGGAATATTAGAGGTGGGCACTGTCCATTCAGAAGAAATGGATAAAGATCAGCCCTTTCCTCTGAGTTTAGATAGCAAAGTAGTCAGTCTGATGGAGTGGTTCCAGGGTGGGTCACAACTGATCTCCTCAAACATCAGAATCACCTAATTTTTTAAAAGCTAGGCAGAAGCTTTTACTGTCCTAATGCAGATGACTCCATGATTTAATCACTGAATGGACTGGGATAGATGGTCCTTTCTTATTAGGATATCCAGAATCATTCCTTCAGATAACTCTTCACAGTTTAGTCATTTTGACACTGGGCAGTCCCAAAGTGTGTGTGGATATATATATGCTCCAAATCTAAATATATATATATATATATATATATATATATATATATATATATATTCCACATCTAAACATTATATATATATATAGTATTCCACATCTACCTAGCTCTTAATATGAAATAGATGAAATATGCAATAGACATATATCTATTCTGTATATTGAGAGAGACAGAGCGAGCCCTAGAACACTTAAATCAGAGACAAACTGAACTAGCACTTCCCTTGCTTTTCCTGGGAGACTGGCTGGACTTCTTAATGTTGTCCTAAGGACAGCTTTTTCTTGTAGGAGTCCATTTGCTCTGACCTATCACTTAGAGACCCACAAGCTGCAGGGTGATAGGAAATTCCCAGAGTTCCACAAATGCATTTAGGGAACTGATCCATATAAACTGTCCCATCTTTTTTTGTCCCCTGCCATACTCAAACTTCCTCAAGTGATTGGCAAATCTGAACAGCACCCTATACCGAGGAATGAGCAAACCCCAACTTGGAAGGCACTGCTGTGACTGCCTGGCTGTCCAGACCCATCCACCTGTGGTTGCAGCTGTTATCTTGTACCCTACTCATGGGATGGAGCAGCTCCAAGTCTAAACATGCTGAACATTCTATGCTGGCCGTCCTCGCCTGGGTTGTGCCTGCAGAACAGGGCGCTCAGCTGCCACCACGTGTGGTGGTAATGGCATGACCTCTGAGTAAGCAAAACGGCCCTTGCCTACCAGGTACGTAAGTCAGGACCCCCAAAGCTCCCAGGCTGAGTGATTCTCTGGAAGGGTTCTACGGCTCAGAAAAGCTGTTAGGCTCACAGTTACAGTGAAAGGATATTATTACAGTGAAAGGAAGCAGATTAAAACCAGCAAAGGTAACAGGTGGCATGAGGTGGAGTCCAAGAGAAAACAGGAGCAAGATGCCTCCTCCCAGTTAAGTCACGCAGGGTCACACTTAATTGTCTCAGCAACAATATGAAATGAGACAGCACTTTCAAAGTGTTGCCACCAGGGACACTCATGCGCACCTTGGCATTTAGGTTTTTTTGTTTTGTTTTGTTTTGTTTTTAAGATTTTTATTTATTCATTTGACAGAGATCACAAGCAGGCAGAGAGAGAGGAGGAGGCAGGCTCCCTGCTGAGCAGAGAGCCCGATGCGGGGCCCGATCCCAGGACCCTGGGATCATGACCTGAGCCTAAGGCAGAGGCTCTAACTCACTGAGCCACACAGGCGCCCCGGCATTTAGGGTTTTTATTAGGAGTCAGTTGTGTAAGTTGCATGACTGACTTCAGCTACTCAGACTCCAGCATATAATACACACACACACACACACACACACACACACACAAACACCCCTGAGGCAAAAGCAGGCCTTTGCCGTAAGATATTTTTTAGCATAAACTTTTCTGGTCAGACTGGTATACCATGGCCTATGGCCTCAAGCACACAAAAGGACTTGAATCTTGCAAAATATTCCCAGGGCTCAAAGGTTATTTCCCAGGAGCTGGCTAAGAGTCAGGCTTGAAGAGAAACCCTTCTTTGGACTTATTAGTGCATTTCGAGCAACCTGGGTCTGTGGAGCTAAAACTTTTCCTGCCCAGAAAGAAGTACTTGAGGTTTTGGAAGGTGAGAAGAGAATCCATACTAAATTATTTTGCACTGGAAGTCTTCTAAGAGAAGTGTCACCTGGCAGCACTGAATTCAGAGTAGCACTGAGCTACTCAGTTGTGATGTTAGGCTTGTTATGGAGAACTGACTTACCAAGTGGATAGTTAGTCACCATTCCAGAGTCTACTAATAATGCAGTTATATTCCTGGGGCCTCCCAGATTCCTGGAAAGTATCACTGAATTATAGCACCCAATATTTGCCAAATGATCTATTAATAATGCATCTGAAGCCCGAGCTGAGCTGGGCTTATGACTCTTACTCCTCTAGTCTGCGGGCAGAGACTTGAGAGCCGGCCATTTCTCCCTCTCCATGCTGCTGCTATGGGTGGCAGCTTTCTTACGCTTTCTGGAATGGATATCCTATATCTTTTGGGCTGTTACTACCAAAGGACCTTCTTAATTTACTTTGGGAGAACATAACTTTCTTCTTGTGGTGGTTAGCTGACTTTTCTCAATCACCTTCTGGGACTCCTCCATCAGTTTCACTGACTGGCCTCATAGCTCTTACAGTTTAAATGATACAGAGTACAGTCCCTCATTTGGAATCAGGGGTGAATTGAGAGACTCCAAGACTGACTGTAGGTTAGCTTTGCAAGAAAAATAAATGGTTCTCTTTGAATTTCAGTGGAAAAAGGCTATGGTAGAGTACTTAAGGAAATCAAACCTGGTTAACTATGAGATCATGCCAGAGTGGGTTTGCAACTTTGCCAGTCACGAGTGCTCATTTGGTACACCCTGCTGCTGGCTTACTATGTCACAGGTGGCCCCTTGCCCAAGCTGTCAGTGCTGAGCTGACGAGAGAGGGTAGGAGCCGTATTATTAACACGTGCTATTGCTATTGAACCCTGGTTTCTAATTTCAATAGGGAAGGATCAATGCATCCCTAATAATGTGGTTTAAAAATTCCCATAACTCAGGGAGACCTTGTACTGGAATCTGATGTCCAACCCTCTTGAATTTTTGTGTGCTGTGCCAGAATGTGCTAGAGCAAGAAAGGCCTCACATACCTGCTATTGATCCTGCCTGCCTAAGTTCCTTCCAATGAATTCTCACCTAGAACAACTGAACAGATTTTAGGTTGTCAAGGTAAATGACCAAATGGCCTTTTATCTTGGCGATATGCATGCTACAATTCTCAGCTCAGGCAATGGAACGTAGTGGAGAAATATTGTTCGAATGTATAACTTCTTTGTGTTCAAGTCTGGGCTATAGGTGGGGACAGTTCATTATTAAACTAGGTTTACTCTTTTCTCCCTTTTCTGTGGTGGAAGCAAGTTTTAACCTTTTTAAATCATTTTGAATGTCTGAGTAAGAGGTTAATACTACTTGGTTACTGGTGCCTTGGGACTATTAATTGGTTTTTACAGCATATTAACAAAGCACTTAAAAGACAAATAGCGTGGTGAAAGCACTGAACACATTGCTCATAAAAATAAATGTTAGGAATCTGTACTTCTTGCTTTATCCTTTAAGGTATTTCCAAGCACACTATCTAGACATCCGTTTCATTTATAAGATGAGATCTTCAAAAGCAGAGAGTTTAAAACTGAATTTAAAGGCCCAAACTGGAGACACCATGTGTTATAGTCAATTTTCTAGGTAGTTAAAAATTCTAAGAACTTACCTATGGCACATAGAGCTTTGCTCTATGATTTATGTGCTGGCTTACTTTATGATGCAGTGTTGAGAAAAGACTGTGAAATATTCTAGATAGACATCCATTTGCATTTGGGAGCCAAACAATTTGCATACTGATCATATGCTGCTTTTTGAAAAGAAGGGGGAAAGGAGCCTCAGGACTCACCAGAGAAAAAGGAGCAAGTTATAAATCCCATGGTTTGGGGGATGAGAGTGTAGGAACAGTTTTTATACAGTTCCAATTTTTTGAGTCATATATCTATTGAAAGAGAACTTGCTCTATAAAAACCTTATAAGCAATGAACTGTTTATTTCAGAATGAGGCTCTGGGGAATAATCTCATAAGAAACACATCTTGCATTTGTAGAGAAACCCAAGGGGATAGTATTCATGAAGCATTATCCCGGTGTAGGCAAAAAATGACAACCAATGCAAACTCATCAAACAATTGAAAAGGAAATGCTTGATTACTGAATAATTTTTTTCTCCCCTGCCTCCTCTCTCCCAAATGCATAAATCCATCATTCTGTATTATAGACAGATTGATCGTTCTTTTTCTCAGCTTCTCCTTCCCTGTTCCTGTATAACTGTCCTCTCTAGTTCCCACCTTACTACCCACCTAAGCAAAACAAAGGCAGAACTCACTGCAGACTCTAAAGGTTTCTTAAGTTACAAGTCAGGTCTTTTATGTCATGTAATCTCTATCCCACGTGTTGTGAATAATAATTCCTGTTACAGGTTTAACTCCTAAGGTTTAACTATGGTATAGGAGCACATGGGGATCAGCTATAGTGTCAGGTGTTCAAGTGTTTGAAAGATTAGCTGTCTTATAAATTATAGTGGATTCAAGGTTATCCCTATAATAATGTCATGTTCACTGACTTGCGTTTGCTTTTCAGAATGAGAGAGAAAGGGCTGGAATTACAATGAGGTGAGAGCATGGAGTCTAACTCCAAGCTTATTCAGCGGCCTGGAGGCGATCACGTATATGACCTTTATCCATAGGCTAGGTGCACACGGGGAAGCCATTGTCCTGTATGTCCTGTTCTGTTGGTTTGATGACATACAGACATGTATTTCTTCATCTAAGTCCTAGGGGTTCCCTTCCCATCTTCTCTAGATTTTTTTTTAAATTTTTTTATTTCAGATCTTCTTCTACATGGATAGGATAAAGATAGTAAAAACAAGCAGTTTCTTTTGGTTCTTTTATTCTACTTACCAATTTATTCTACCTGACAATAACCATAGAAGGAGTTCACATCGCAGACAGACAGAATGGTTTGTAAAGTAACAAAAATGGTAAGCAGTGCCTCTGAGAAAATAAATATATGTCTCTTTCGCTGAATACTATAGACTTTCTTCACTTTCAGAATGATGATGGGAGAGGTCAGAGAGTGAATGGAGACATAGAAATAAAGCTACCAAATATCCAACATGATGTCATTGTACTGGTGGCTCAGAAAGTTGGTCAGGTTGAGAAATGGTGATAGCCTTCTTATATATTCACAGAAAGCATCATATTGCATCACAGAAGCATTTTTTGATGGAATTTATTACTATTAATAGAGAGGTGTGATCATTTTTCTTGGCAATCTGAGAACACATTTCTTTTAAGCAAATGCACTGCAGGACTTAGAGATTTCTATTCCTCTGGCATCTTGCAAGTATTGAACCACTGGAGAGTAGACAGTGGTGATCAAAAGAGCCGTTAAGAGTTACAAATGAAAAGAGAATTCAAACAAGTCATCAAGATGACTTACTATGTTCAGGAAGCCCTACAGGACAATCCTTTTATTGAATTCTATAATTGGGGGATTTCCTGCAGTGTGTGATAGCTCCTGTACACATTCAATTTTTCCACGAAAAGGGGCAGAAGGAAGGAAGGAGAAGTACTATGTCTGCTGCTTCTCAAATTTGCCCTGTTGAGTTGTCCTGAGGAGATTTTCATCTATAAACTGACCGGGAAGGATGACATATTTAATCAAAATAAAATTTGAGTATTTCCTCTCCCTGCCTGTGTAACCTCAGAGCGGAAAGACTGAGATCCAAGCTAATTAGGAGTTTGCTGTTATGAGCTAGAAATTGTTTTCTGTAAATCTGTACTGTAGAACACTGCAAACCCAAATCTGACATCTTCCATGATTAGAACTTCCTGTTGTTCTTCTCCTTCCTCTACCTCTCTTTTCTGTGTAGGATCCCTATCTAAATATAAAGGTATTTTCCTGACTCCTCATTCTCATCATATCACACATTCTGGACCTGTTCTTTTCAGAAGATGAGGGCTCCATGTGTTTCCCAAGAATTCAAAGTGAAAAAATAATTGTCTTGTACAAGTCAAACTTTAAAAACCATGTTTAAAAACAGAGTAATGCTGTCGCAGGATGGAGGCAACAGGTCCCAGGCTGTAAGATCTGCCTGTACTTGGATGGAAGGTGTTAATGTACATTTCTGAAAGGCTTTAATAGACAGCAGAGAGGTCCATCAGTCATGGCGTCAAAGGAAGAGGCAAACACTAGCTAAAGCTGCCCATAGAGCAGCCCATAGTACATTGCTTAAGAACATGCCATCTGTTTGGTCCAGGTGGCAGTTATGACTCTAGAAGGAGTGAAAAAGTATAAACTTTCTCTTTATGGTTCAAAGGTTTAATGGCATTGGGTTGCACACTTAACTTATTCTGATCACATACTCACCAGGCAATCTACCATTCATAATTTCGCTTTCCCTGAAGCTGGCTCACCAAGAGATAACATATTGACTGCAGAATTCTGCTTGTCCAGTGCCTTTTGGCAGTTATAGATTAGAGTTTTCATGTTAAATTAACAAACATATCCAAGTTCTAACTTGACATTCTCTAGAATTACCTATAGGGGTGGTAAGTACATAGGAAAGAGAGAAGCCCTGTATCTTTTATCTCAACAAAGGTAATTCTCCTCTAAAATGATTTGGCATTCTGGTTTTAATCTCAAATCTCTTGGGTTCATGGGAGTCTGTTCTTAGAGATGGATTTAGGTTACAGATAGATAAAATCAGGGTTGTTAGCCTTTGAAGCTAAAGTATCCTGACCTAAGACAAGAACACTATGTTTGGTAAACTCCTATCACCCTGTCTGTCGCTACTTTACCAAGAAACCTGCTCTCCCTGGGATTACTCAGACTCTCTTGCTACCATTTCTCAGAAATACTGCACAGAACTTAGAATGAACCTGGGTTTTTGTTTTTTGTTTTTGTTTTTTTTCAGTGACCCAGTTTTTCTTACTACTGTATTTCATACTGCATAATATTCAGCCAAAGAATTATGTTATAAATGATGTCTAGTCCTCAGGCTTTTGCTTTCCAGTGTATCAGATCTCTCCATCAAAAGGATCTGAAATTCCCAAAGCTGGAAGAAAGATGGAAAGAAACATTCTATAATGCTGGCATATATATCATCACTTTCCAGCTGCAAAGCAATCCTATAGAGAAACGCAGAAGATGTTCCCAATTAAGTCTGAGAAGACCGAGGCTCACTCAAGTTAGACTGATCCCAGGTTTTGAAGCTATTCTTTTTTATTTCAAACCTAACATTTATTGTCCATTGTTTTTTTATTTTACTTTTAGATCTAGATGGATTAATTCAGATATATGCATGTGAGATGATAGAAGTGGGCAAATTTAGGAGCAGAGTGAAGCTAAGGAGTACAGAAAATCCTTTTGGGAATACAGAATTATACTGAATGAGTGCCTCAGGCATATAATCTTAGTAGCTCTCCGCTCTCTTTAAGTTGTGGTAATGCTTATCTTAGAGTAAAAAATAGTAAACGTGTGATAAACATGTTAGTGCTTAGTCCACATAAAGTTCTATAACAAAATGGTAAGTAAACAATTAAACTGCAGATTTAACAATTCATGTTTTGGGGCGCCTGGGTGGCTCAGTCATTAAGCATCTGCCATGGGCTCAGGTCATGATCCCAGGGTCCTGGGATCGAGCCCCTTATCAAGCCCCACATGGGGCTCCCTGCTCAGTGAGAAGCCTGCTTCTCCCACTCCCACTACCCCTGCTTGTGTTCCCTCTCTCCCTGTGTCTCTCTGTCAAATAAATAAATAAAATCTTAAAAAAAAATACTACAAAAAAAATTATGTTCTATTTAGCATGATACTAGTAGTTGACATCTTTCAAAAAAGTATATATGTTGACAGTAGAGGCATTATTCTAAGGTGTCGTATACATAGCATTAAGAAGACTCTATCTTTGACATTATAAACAATTTGGATTGCAAATCAGATTGAATTGCAGAGTTCAGAGAAGTTGTTATTTCTAAATTACTGTGTTAGTTGAGTCTTAAATTATCATAATGCTGGTGGTTTGTTTGGGTGTCTACCTGAAAGGGAAAGAGGGAGTTTTGATTTCATCTTTAAGAAAAGGAAGGTGAGGAGTGCCTGGGTGGCTCACTAGATTGAGCGGCTACCTTTGGCTCAGGTCATGATCCCAGTGTTCTAGGATCCAGTCCCACAGCAGGCTCCCTGCTCTGAGGGGAGCCTGCTTATCCCTCTCCTGCCTGCTACTCCCCCTGCTTGTGCTTGCTTTCTCTGTCAAATAGATAAATAAAATCTCTTTGGGGTGCCTGGATGGTTCAGTGGGTTAAAGCCTCTGCCTTCCGCTCAGATCATGATTCCAGGGTCCTGGGATGGAGCCCCACATCGGGCTCTCTGCTCAGCAGGGAGCCTGCTTTCCTTCCTCTCTCTCTGCCTGCCTCTCTGCCTACTTGTGATCTCTGTCTGTCAAATAAATAAATAAAATCTTTAAAAAAAAAAAAAGAAAAGAAATGGAAGGTGAGGGTAAGTGTTACCTGGAGAAGTAGGGTTCACACAAGCTTCACTGAAAGGTAGGATTTGAAATAAACGTCCTCAAAGGAAAGTGAGCAATGATGGGCTGGAAAAGTGTAGCTGGTAAAGCAAAGTGGGAGTGGTGATTATAGAGTTCTTAAAAGCAAAATGGGTATTTATAAATGTTAACCTTATGGTATTACTCTGTTTATTATATGTCTTCCTTTGGACCCCATTTATCAGAAGAGATTTTCTTGACATTTAAGAAAACATCATCATTAGTAAACCCAAGAACATGACTTCCGTATTTGGATCCCCTTATATTTCCCTCTGTCATCTCGAGTAATTGATTATTCTTTAACTTGTCTTTCTTTAGAGGTGGACTCTGCCTGTTTTCATCATTAAAGGCATACATCAGTCTTTAGGATGAAGTCCTCACTCATCCACAAGAAATGTACTTCGTTGTTCATAAAATTAATTTCATTCTAGTCATCCTCACTAAGACATTTTGCATCAAATCCTTTTATGTGTTAAAGCATTTTAGGAATTGTTGCTGATAATAGATGGAAGTTGTTTTCTTCTTAATGCTTTTACTTGGAAAAATTAAAAGTGCCATCTACCACATTTTTAAAAATTACTGCCTGGTAAATTTTAGAAATCTAGGATTTTTTTTTTTTTTTTGTCCTTGATACCTGTAAGTAAAGAATTTTTGAGGATATTTAGAATGCGGAGATACATGGAAGGAAAGCTTAAACAGACCAGCCCCTAGTCACCTGTATGCAGATCATACACAGTAATTAAGTGGTGCCCCAGAATTGTGCTAAGGGGGTGCCCTTTACTTTTGGTTCTTACTTAATTTTTCCACCACCTCCCTTCCCTCACATGCAGCCTGATCTACTTTCAGACACCTCCTATCCTCTGGTCCCTCTCTGATCAAGTATGCCTTTGCAGCTTTCCATCCTTAATTATAGGTTGGGAAGCTGTGCAAATACAGAGCTCTAGTTTTCTCAATAAAGAGAGGAAATTTTTCCTACAAGAAGATGTGCAGATGGACAAGATTAGGGGGGTTTATGAGGTAGGATTATATTTCACTACAAAATAAAAAAGGACACATTTTTACATGAGAAGCACTTTTTTTAATAGGAAAGTATTATCTTGTCTTTAATAAGTCTAAAATTGGAATCAAACATATATTTAAATAGAGTAAGTATTTAGAGCCAGATGCTGTGGCAGTGTGATGGAGAGTTCTTTGACTATTTACCACTGTTTATCTAAACAGATATTTAATAATTCCATGCTAATAGATTTCATAAATAATATAAATAATATTTTTATTATTTATTTATTTTTAAAAGATTTTATTTATTTATTTGACAGATCACAAGTAGGCAGAGAGGCAGGCGGTGCGGGGTGGGGGGAAGCAGGCTCCCTGCTGAGCAGAGAGCCTGATGCGAGGCTCGCTCCCAGCACCCTGAGACCATGACCCGAGTGGAAGGCAGAGGCTTAACCCAATGAGCCACCCAGGTGCCCCAATAAGTAATATTTTTAGTGTTACATTGTATTCTAACAAAAATCCTAGAATATTTAACCAATAAGTATTTCCTATTACATAGCCCGGCAAGATTCCTCCCTCCACTTATTCACTCATCTATTCATCTATCAGGGATGAGTTAGGTACCAATTATGTGCTGTTGATACAAAGATAAATAGAACAAAGCAGGGGACAGAGATAGCCGTGAGACTGTCTGGTTATCATAATGTAGTATGTGATGAAGAACAGGTAGGAACAATGATTTAAGGGAACATATAAAAGGTCCCCTGGATTATCATGGAATGCTTCTGGAAAAGGACACATTTGAATTCAGTACTGAACAAAGAGTAAAGGTTTTTCATGAATATGAAGGTATGTGTTGGCAGGGGTGCATTTATTGGAGAAGTAAGAAATGAGAGATAATTTAGGCATCAGAGAAGGTATAGGTAAAGATGAGAGGAAGAAAACTGTGTGGACATTTAAGGCACTGCAGAAAGTTTGGTATGCCTGGAAATCTTGGTGCTGGTGGAAAGGTGGTGATAGGATGATAGGAGAGGGAAGCTAGGAAGGAGCAAGGATGATTTTCCATGAAAGCTGTTTAGGCTTCACTCTCGAGGTGGTGGTGTACCATTGGAGGATTTTAAGCTGAGAAGTCAAATAATTATTACTTATTTTAGAAATTTTTTTTAATATTTTATTTATTTGACAGAGAGAGATCAGAAGTAGATGGAGAGGCAGGCAGAGAGAGAGAGAGAGGGAAGCAGGATCTCTGCCGAGCAGAGAACCCGATGCGGGACTCGATCCCAGGACCCTGAGATCACGACCCGAACCGAAGGCAGCGGCTTAACCCACTGAGCCACCCAGGCGCCCTATTTTAGAAATTTTGCTCCGGTTGTACTGTACATAGATTGAGTGTAGGGAGCTAGACAAAGTAGAAAGATATTAAAGAACACCAGGACAGAAATAAAGGCATGGGCTATGACAATGGAGTAGAAGTTAAGATTGGTCAAAACAATTTCTAGGCAGTCCGGTCAATTAGGCACAGTTAATATGAATATAAGAGGTTAAAGAAGGAAAGTCTGGAGTGGAGAGATGTGCTGATAACTAGAATGCCAGAAAATGTGCTAAGCTTTGGAAAAGTCTGTGAATGATACAAATGTATATTCTTCAGAGTCACTTTGAAATAACTGGCACATAGTGTGTTGTTTGAATTGCCATAGTAGGGGCGCCTTGTGGCTCAGTGGGTTAATAAGCCTCTGCCTTCTGCTCAGGTCATGATCTCAGGGTCCTGGGATTGAGCCCCAACTCCAGCTCTCTGCTCAGCGGGGAGCCTGCTTTCCCCTCTCTACCTGCCTTTCCACCTACTTGTGATCTCTCTCTGTCAAATAAATAAATAAGTGAATAAACAAATAAATAAATAAATCTAAAATGAATTGCCATAGTAATTTGTTCATGTGCACATTTTCTATTGTTTCTATTTCACCATCTCTTGAAGGCAGAAACTATGCGAATGGCTAACTTTCTTTGTAAAATATTCACTCGAGTATAGGCAGTTTTGATGATGATAAAGCTATAGCAAGGAAAACTGGATACACCGTTAGAGCAGAAAACACCCCCCATTAAGTTTTGAATCTTAACTTAAAAAGCTTTCAGTTTCTAAGTATGCTCAGTCTTAAAGATGAATGGCTGTATTTCAACATTAACCAATTTCAAGCATAGGGGGAAAATAGATTTATGCATTCCTTGAAGATAACATTGGGAGAGCAGTTTAACCTAAACACTTTCCATGTAGGATAGCACAGTGTGTTTAAAATGCAGTCAGCTGATTCCTTAGGCTTTTTGTTTCAGTTCATTGGGTGGTGCCAAGATGAAGCTCTGAGCCACTGACCAGAGGGCATGGTGGATACTATTATGATTATATCCTCATTTCCACCTACCTCAAATGCAAGGAGACTAGAAAATGCTTTGCTGAATGAATGATTGCTAAACGAATGATTACTCACCAACTTCACCCTTCAGTGTATGGTGGGGTTTCTCTTAGGCAAAGGACTAAAGAAATAATAGATGCAGCCTGCAAGCCTGTTGAGACTGATGACTGGTCACTTATGGTTAAGTGCCTGTTAACGCCCATCCCTGTTCAGTGCTACACATGCTACCTTTTTTTGACTATCCCACTATTTTTTTTTTTTTTTAATTTATTTGACAGAGATCACAGAGAGAGAGGTGGGGCGGGGAGGAGAGAGGAGGAAGCAGGCTCCTCACTGAGCAGAGAGCCAGATGTGGGGCTCGATCCCAGGACCCTGGGATCATGACCCGAGCTGAAGGCAGCGGCTTAATCCACTGAGCCACCCAGATGCCCCCCAATATTTTTTTATTAGGTCAGCCAACCCAAGAATGGAATACTTTTTGCCAAATTGCCTCTCTGGCACTTTCTGACTAGAACCTGTTCCTCAACTCTTCCTCAATCTTTTTTTTTTTTTTTCTTTCTCTAGCCCTGCTCAAGTGTAGACAATTGAGCAAGGGCATGGGATTTCCTCCTAATTTTACAGGATTGGCATATTGTCCTTATCCCTCTTATCTTCCATAGAATGTGTTCAGAGACACAGTTCCCCGGCCTCACACTATGGATGGTGGCATGGCCGGTCCCTTGGCTCACTCAATTGTGCCTGGATGGACTTTTTTTGTTTTCTGCATGTATCAAATCTTGCTCAGGATTCCTCCTGACATTGAAATCCATACCACGCCCATAAAGATAGGAAGACCTTCTTAGAGCAAGTTACAAATGCCTATAAAAACCCTGTAACTTAAAAACATGACTGGAAGAAAGAAGGCAGAGGGACCTTAAAGGTTAAACATAAATTACATGTTTAAATTCTCATTTGGTTGAGTAATGGTTTTTTGTGACTGATGAATAAATAGGAGTAAAATTTTCAGTTTGTGTAATTCTGTGGAAGAATGCTCAAAGCATACTGTAAGATGAGATCCTAAAGCATTATGCATTTGTCACCAAGAATAATGTATTTCCTGTTTCACCTGGTTAATAAGGACCTTAAAATCAATTTGCCTCTCCTGGAATTAATGTATAACCTTTAATTCTTGCTGAAGGTCTTTGAGGTTGAGAAGTTGAGTTTTCTGATGTCTTTTGCTGTTGACTAAACATGATTACTTGATAGGAGAAAGAGAAAGGAACAGTCACTGCAGTGAGGAAGTTTGGGGAAAATATGCAAATGAAAATTTATTTTATTACACAATAAAAATGTAGTGCAAAAAATAAAGCCAAAGCAGCTGAGCCTGATTTGACGCAAAGGGCTGAGTATAATAATCATTATTATACTGAATTTGTTCCTCTTCAGGCAGGTATTTTGAATCTGTGATTTTCTCACTTTGTAGAGAGTGTTAAATCCTTTCAGGCTGCTAGGCACCATTTAATTTAATCCCCAGTTCTTTTGAACTAAAAGGTAATTGAAAATATTTGCAAACATCACCAAAGTACATAAGTTATTTTCTTATGCTTCACTAATTGGAGAAATTCTCATAGTGGCTGATAAAACATTGCCTATTGTAGTGCTCTAATTGTTTGATATAATAAACATATTTTTTTTAAGATTTTATTTATTTATTTGAAGATAGAGATCACAAGTAGGCAGAGAGGCAGGCAGAGAGAGAGAGGAGTAAACAGGCTCCTCGTTGAGCAGAGAGCCCAATGTGGGGCTAGATCCCAGGACCCTGGGACCATGACCTGAGCCGAAGGCAGAGGCTTTAACCCCCTGAGCCACCCAGGCACCCCAATAAAAGTATTTTTTAAACACATTTATTCTGTTTAAGAATTGTGGGTTGTTGTTTTCTAATCTTGGTTCTACTGTGTCTTTGCTAGTCATAGTCCCTTGTCTGAAACTCAGCTCCCACTCTGTAAAATGAGAGTCCGGCATGCATAATCGATGTTTTGTTTCCTGCTACTAATTCTCTCCAGCTGTTTTTCCTTGAAAAAAGTAGGTGCCAAAGACACAAAAAGCTTTGTCCTATTTGGTTCTATAACTGATCTAGAAGTAAATGAAGTATTTGATATCCTCTGTCTTATATGTGTTCCCCTTGATTCTGAGATAATGTTAGATGACATTTCGGAGTTTGGGATAGGACGGTGAACACAATAAATCCTCCAAAGGATGTGGAGTTTGGAATAGATAAGGATAGTTAAGCAGTCTGTCTTGGCAAAGGTTTGTAGAGAGAAGATCGAGTACTCAACAGTGTGCATTAGGGTGCATACCAGATGTTACTGGAAGCTGATGGATGACTGAATGCTCACATTTTTCATAGAGAAATTGACCTGAAAATACAATATTTTTGAAGTATTTTGACATGAAGTTCTTTTATCCTTCTATAAAAATACTTAAAGGCCAGAGTTGGTATACACATGGATGTTTAAGAACTGTGATAGTGATCTTAATGTCCTGTCCTCTTTTTTTCTTCTTCTCCTATGATATTATTACAAAATGTTAGAATCTAGTTTCCTGGTCGTTTTTGTATCTGTTGAGAATTTTAAAGGAAAAAACACACTTTCTAAGGTCTCTTCCTTAATCAAAGGAAAGTTATCTGAAATGTTCATCTGTTTCTCCTTATTTTGCCCGATTAGCATTTTGCTCCATAAAAAACAGGATTCATGGTTAAATGAGGGAGAACAGATAAGTCTTTGTGGAAGAATCCCAAGTAATTTTTGAGATACGGCCCCAACCAATATTTAGAACTTAACCCCCTGCCTACTTGAGTGTGGGCTGCATTTGGTAGCTTGTTTCCGAGAAATAGAGTATGGAAATAAAGATTATCCTTATAGTGGAAAAACCTGGCAAATACTATGTGAGCTAAGTGATCAAGGTTAACATTACCAGTGATACCCCATGTTGATACCATGCAACAGTGATAGGATAGGATGAGAAGAGCATTTCACCTCTGTGATGCATTCTTTCTCCAAATACCTAACGCCAGTCTAATCATGAGGAAGACATCACATAAACTCAAACTGAGAGCATTCTATGAAATAATTGACTAGTGTGCCTTGAAATTGTCAGTGTCCTATTCAAAACAAAACAAAACACGGTGGCTAAGAAACTATCTCCAATCAGATGAGGATGAAGTGATATGATGACTAAGTAGAATGTAACATTCTGGATGGGATCCTTGATATTAAATAGGATTCTATTAGGTTTAGGGGGAGGGGAGACATCAGTAGAAAAACTAGTGAAATCCAAATTACAAATAGTGCTTAGTTAAAAGGAATGTGCTAAGGCTGGCTTCCTGGTTCTGGCAAGTGTGCTATGTAGTATAAAATATTAACAATACGGGAAAGTGGGTAAGAGAACTCTGTGTTATCTTTGTAACTTTTATGTAAATCTAAAACAATAATAAAATTAAATATTCATTTAAAAATGTAAGCTTAATTTCTTGGCTTATTTGATTGTCATTATCCTCTCATTTATCTCATTTTGCAGTGAACTATCTTAAGTAGTTTTCAATTTTTGCCATTATGTTTGCATTGATTCTTTTGCTTGGAGAGTCATGAAGAAGTATATATAGAGAGATACTGGAGTTATTAATGGTAAATTGTTATTTATGACCCACAGTGAGTACAGTAAGAAGAGTGGAAAGCTTTTCAAAAAATTTATTTTACAGAAACAACAATAGGTAAAATGTCTGAGAAGTTACATTTTGAGGGGAAAAATTACATAATTCTATTTGAATGAAATAAAAAAATTCAGTTGATTTCAACTCTTTCTAAACTGGGTTTTAATAAGATTTGAAACATGAAGGAAAATACTTTGTAGAAAGTCTTACTATGAGCTCAGGAGTTCATAGTATTGAAATCATTTAGTGTTGACTATGGTGCAAATAGTGTCAGCAGATTAGAATTAATAATTGAATACTCAGAAATTATAAGTAAACTTTAATATACAGCCTCTTTTATTGTGGAATTAGAGAACTGGTTTCTAAGCAAACTTTTCTAGCTATTACAAAGTCTACTCAACAAAGGAATAAGGATTATCGCCTATGTATAAAATATTGTAGTAAGCTGTATTTAAGAGCAGATCAGTTTGTAACTTAGTTTCAGATTATTTAACTCAGTTTAAATGATACTGACATTCTTCATGTGCAGCATACTTTACCTGAAACCTAATCCTCACATCAATTTTTCTTACTGATTTATCTTGCTACCCAAGTTACCATGTTGAACCTCACCATAGAACAGGTGTGATCTTCTCACATTCCAGTAATGTCTTCCATTCTGTTGTTATGAAGGAATTACAAGAAAGTAATAGATATTATTTGCTATCATAATCAGATGTATTTATCATATTGAAATGCCATTCTAAAACAATACTATAAGAAACCAGAGTATAAGATAAATTAACTATGGGGCGAAAAAGCAAAGTAATAAATTGCTACAATTTATGGATAAAAGCAACACTAAAACTCATTATTGCCTACCCCTAAATGAAGACTTAACATTCATACAATTCTCTAAATCATAGTTAGGACGAAACAAAGAAACCATTGTTAACATTTCATAAGGAAGTTCCAGCTTACAGAAACATTTGACAATAGTCACACAGGGCAAAGTTGTGAAGTTTGGATTATGAAAGACATGACTCAAAATGCAATTTGCATACTGATAATGATTTTAACAGAGAGGAAATAGGTAACCTTAGTGAAAATGATTCAGAGTCAAAATAATATCTAAAGAAAAGCAACATGTTTATGTTTAATTTCTTTTTATGAGTCAGTTGCATTTTGTTGGGCTTACAGGAAGAACCAAAATTCAAGAAAAAATAGACCTAGGAAAAGAATATAATTCTAGAAGTATCTTACTGCAGTAAACTCTATAGGAGGAGTACACGAATTATTAGATGTCATCTGTTCATTATCTGAGTTAGAATTAAACATAGTAGTTTTTGATTTTGGCCAGTTGTAGTGAGCTCTAAGAATAAGCAGTAGTAAATCATACAAGGTGCTTTGTTCAGGGTTTTCAAGGTGGCACATTTTTCAATTTGTAAAAATACTATGTAGAGAAGAAGCTAGGTGAGACATAAGCTTCAAAGACAATCCCTGAAATGTGCTGAGGATTTATGGAAAGCAAATCAAGGTCATCTTTGTGTCTATGCAAAAGAAAAAAAAAAACACTCTGCAAAGAGAAAAAGAGTGAAAGTTTTAAATTATTCATAAAAATGAGTGCATTACAAAACCTATTCCCAGAGAACAGTGTATGTACATCTATTTTGTAACTAGTTGATCTTGGCTCTCCAGAAAACATTTTCAAGCCATACTCCTTAATTCCAAAGAGATATTGAAGAGAATTGGGTCAAGATCAATGAAAAAGAGTAATTATTTAAGAACTTGCTGAATAATGTATTGGCTTGCCACCTGCAATTTTATATACATTCTAGCACAATCTGAAGATAACTTTATTTTGTATAATGCTTTCAGTCTCTGAGGGGAAAAAATAAAGGAAATGGTGCAGTAACTGACAGCAACTGAATCCTAACAACCCTATTTTAAATATAAATTACAGTTAAATGGAGCAAGGTTCTGGTAATATACAATCTGTACAACTAAAATGGGATAATAGTATATGGATTGCTTGTTCTTTAAGTTTTCTGTGTTTTGGATACTAGCATTTTATGATTCGTATCAACAAGTGAGACAAACACAATGTTAATAACTCTTACATGAGTACTTCAGTAGTTCTCTCTCGTTGCAATAAATAGGCCATCTGCATTCTGACTTTCTGGATGAAGCGGCAGCATTCAGAATTTGGTGACTTTGGCACTGATTTACCGGGTTTCTGTTTCTTTTCTTGAATATATATTTATATTTGATGTTACTTTTGCATCTCTCCCAGTTTGTCAAAGAAAGTGGAGTGCTTTTATATATTTGAAAGCAGAGTAGATCAAAGCTGCTGGGGAATTGAAGAGAGAGGTAGGATTATGTCTGAGTTAAAAGGAGAGACTTGAGCTGAGTTCTAAACCTGGCCTTTTCATTGATGAAATTTTTAAAGTGAAATAAGATAATAAACATCACTAAGCCTCAGTTATCTTTTGGTAAGATGAAAATTATAACACTAATATTAACAACAAAAGGAATTTCTGCCTTGTAGGGTCATTGCCGGGGGGGTACATAATCCATTACAGATTGTTGATAGGTCCAGTTAAGAGTAGCAGTTAGGATATGCATATGGTGGCTTAAAAGAGAATAACAAAAGGTATGTATATTTGTACCTTTGTATATTTAACTTTAATATGAAGAGATAATAGCTATGCATATTGTATTAGAATAGTGCAATTGAATGCAAATTTATTTTGGCAATATGTTAATTTGAGAGGTTAAAAATTCTGAAATATCCTAGGGGTAAATTATTCAATTATCTTTTTTTCTTCCTAAAAGGAAAACAATTCCTTAGAAACTGACACAATTTATAACTACAATAGATGAACATGAAAAAATAATATAGTTTTGCCTGATATATGTAATTGATATAATCTCTGTAATCTGTGATTCACCCCTGATTTTTTTTTCTTCTTCCTTAAATGGAATTGGATTAGAATTTTTCCAAGATTCCTTCTTGTGCTAAGATACTGCAGTTGTGCTACAAGTTCCTCAAGAATGGTGAGAATAATGATCCCTTACATGTTTATACTGCTTTGTAGTTGACTGCCTCTCAGTGGAGTCTCACAACAGTCCAATTAGGGGCCATCCAAATCCTGTTCTCCTTTAAATTAGAATGCAGGAAAATGAGATGCAAGAGCATCAAGGATCATATCTGGAGCTACATGGCTAATAAGGAGCAGAGCAGGGGTAGAACTTGGTCTATCCAGGGATTTTCCTTTAAGTTCTCATTGCTTTGTGCATCTTTGTATATTTTTCTCAGTCCTGTCTTTGAGGAACTAGAGTAGGACCTTAAACATAGTGGGTGTTTAATAAATGCTTTATCAATTACTTAAGCATAAAAATAAAACAAGACAGGAAATAAGTAATCTAATTTTCCAGTATAGTTTAATCTTAATTTCCTCTGTGTGTTCCTATTCCTGTAGAGCAGAACACTTGAAACATGCTTTCATGTAATTTCATGTAATTTCACCAAGTTCAAGTATTTATGTTCAATCACTAATCACAATTCCCTTCTTGATTATTTTCCTCTCTTTAGGCATTAGTGCTTCTCCATGTCCTGGTCTCATTTCTAATTTTCACAGGTTTGCCTTGTATTGTTACTCAGAAGTAACAGGGCAGAAGGGATCATGAAGAAAGTTAGGAAAGTTAGGGTTACTTTGTTGAAAATGGAAGGGAAAATCCACTTCTGCATTTTAGTTTTGAATACTGGGGCCCATTCACTGGTTGATAGCTATGCTTGGCTCTGGACAAGAGTGCTCTTCTATGAACTCTTTTAAGTGGCACTAGGACTGATCTGGGTCCCTAGGAATTTTCTAGGTCTCACTAGAGAGGAACGCTGTTCCACATAATTCTTACAGACAGTTCAGCCCCACAGCACCAAAGTTTTTGTCTCTACCTCTCTCTGGACAGCCTCCTGGGAGGTCACAACCTGGTTTTGGCTCCAAGCTGCTTTCTGGGACCTGAGATCCTAGAATCCTGAATGCATGGGAATTTGGAGGTGGTCTCTGACCCTTGTCTCTTCTGGCTGTGCCACTATGCTATCTTTCTACAGATACAGAATGTTCCTATGGTTTCTGTTATTCACCAAATTAAGAGGATACCACATAAATTTAGAGGGACCTGTGTATGTTAATGAACATTCTCCTTGCCCTCTGCAAATACCTGGGGAGGGTCAGGTGACTATTCATGCTGTTCTTATGCCGAATATAGTGCAAACTCTTTTCTTTTCTTTTCTTTTTTTTTTTTTTTTTAAAGATTTTATTTAGGGCTCCTGGATGGCTCAGTGAGTTAAGCCTCTGCCTTCAGCTTAGGTCATGATCTCAGGGTCCTGGAATCGAGCCTTGCATCGGGCTCTTTTCTCAGTGGGAGCCTACTTTCTCCTCTCTCTCTGCCTGCCTCTCTGCCTACTTGTGATCTCTCTTTGTCAAATAAATAAATAAAATCCTAAAAAAAAAAAAAAAAAAAGGAACCATCACCATCAAAGCATTACTTACCACCTCTGTCATAGAATGTAATTGCTGTTTCTTTTTTTGTGGTCAGAACATTTAAGAGCTGCTCTCTTAGCAAACTTCAAGGATATAATATAGCGTTTTGACTATATCCATTCTAGCTCTACATTTTTTTTTTAAAGATTTTATTTATTTATTTGACAGAGAGAGATCATAAGCAGGCAGAGAGGCAGGCAGAGAGAGAGGAGGAAGTGGGCTCCCTGCTGAGCAGAGAGCCTGATGCGGGGCTCCATCCCAGGACCCTGAGATCATGACCTGAGCCGAAGGCAGCGGCTTAACCCACTGAGCCACCCAGGCGCCCCTAGCTCTACATTTTTATAGGAGGTAGAAGTGAAGCCTCAAAATCAGAATTCATTCAATGGTTACAGATAAATACAGATGCTCCCAATATTTCAGGCAATGCAAAAGTTAAAAAAGAGAAAACGTATACAAATTTCTATTGGAAAGCCAATAGAAAACAGAATAGATTGTTATACAGTTTTCAAAGCATTCCTGTAAAATTAAATTTTTATGGGATGGGGTGGAGGCATAATCTTTTCTGAAAAGGAGAATGATTTTTAACACTGGGAAGTGTTGGAACTTCACTTAACTAAACCGAAAGATTGGGCTATTAAGAATTCTACAGAAATGTTGGGGAGGAGGGAGTGGGTTGAGGGGGCAAGAAATCAATCAGTTAAGATTTTTTTTTTTAAATAAATGTGAAGAACATTAGTTGTAAGATACCTTAGTGGTAAGACCTCTTTTAAATCTCAGCCACAGTCTCTGCATAGTATATCAAAATTCACTACCTCTAACTCCTACCTCCTGTTGTTCCCTCTCATTCTGTCATCGCATCCATTTTTTAAAATATTTGCTTTAATTCTTAACATAAAGAACATGGAAAAGAAATTAAAATAGCAAGATGCCAATGGTTCTAGGCCCACACTGCCATGACTCCGAAATGGAAATACAACTTAATAGCTAAGAAAGGACATAGAAGTGTAAATAACAAAAATGGGAGTGGGGTGGAGGGAGAAATAAAACCACAGAGTGGTTAATAATGCAATTCTTATGCAAAATTAAAAATGAAAAGAAAATACTCTCAGTGTTATGAAGGCAGGAAGACCAAGAAAAATGTTTCCTCTTTTTCAGTTTTAGACAGAGAAATTGATCTGCATTTGTGATTTCAGTGCATTTTAGGTTGGTTTTTATAGTGAATTTATGTTTAATCAGACTTGTAAAATGTGTGACAATTCTAATCAGAGGGTAGAAGACTCAGTCGACTAGGCAAACAAAATGAATAGTATGTTATAAGAAGTTGATACACATTAAAGAAGATCTAGTGTATTTAGGAATTGAATATGCTATAATAATTCATAGACCTCATAAAGACCGAAAAGAATTTAGTTGCAATATAATATACAGAAAAAATGTGTCTCTACTTATCAGATTTAAACTAAGAAGAATGCAAGTCCCCAAACAGCAAAAGCTTCACTCTGAAGAAAAAAATAAAAATGGACCATTTTTACTGAGCAGCGTACAATCATTGTTTATTTCATTTATTAAAATGTTCAAGTCCACTGTCCCAGATATAAAGGGCTATAGTAATGTGTGGATGTAATATTACCTCCATGATGATTACATTATAGAAAAGAAACTTGTATTATGATTTTATTCTGTAACAACATGCCTACCTACTGACTTTTCAAAAAAGTAAAATTCCATCCATTCCCATACCTTACTTCCCCCATAACTGCTGCCTCCGTCCCCCACTACCTCCTGGCAGACACTGTCTCCTTTGCTGTGCTGCCCACCGCTCCCTTGCAGTGTCTTCAATAAACTTCTATCTTCTTTGTTCTGTCTTGGGTGACTTCTTCTGCCACCTGTGCCACTGGCCTCTACCTGATCGGGTTGCCCCACATTATAAACATAGACTATAATATATAAATACAGGAATATATGTGTGCATATATGTATACACATGTGTATATGTGTTATATGTATATATACACATATACATATACACATATATACATATGTGTATATGTATATAGATACACACATATATGCACACATATACAATGAAGGAATGTGATGTGGGAAACGAAGGCAGAAGAAAAATGATTAAATTTCCTTACCCTCTACAGCCCACTGACAAGTCTTTGAAACAGGCAGAGTGACATTCCTCTAGGCACTCAGGTGCCTCAATGTTAATGCTTTGCTAAGGGCAGAAGACAATCTTAGTCTGACCCCCCAGAATCCTGTAAATCCACTTGAACATATAAAAATTCCTTTGGAAACTTCATCTCTACCCCCCCAAGATATATGTTGGCAGTCATCCCCCAAGCATAGGACCCACTGATACACATCTGAAGGGCCTCATGACTGAGTTTGTACCAAACAGTGATAAATTACAGTAACTGGCTGTACAATAAATAAATAATAAATTTATTTACAATAAATAACAGTAACTGGCTCCTTCAGGGTTCTGGAAACCTTGTTTCCAAAATACGTGAGAGGCCTACACTATCCCTAACCCTCTCCCAACTTGAAAGTATATAATGGGCCACTCCTCATGACCCCAGTGCAGCTCTTTCTGCCCACAGGTCCTGTCCCTGTGCTTTAATAAAACCACCTTTTTGCTCAAAGACGTCTCAAGAATTCTTTCTTGGCCATCAGCTTTGAACCCTAACGTCTCTCCTACATCAGAATGCAGTGGGACAGTTATTTGCAGTGTATATAACATACTAATTTTTTAGAAGAGACACAAGGCAAAGATGCAAACTTTGACATCAGTTGCCTTTGAATGGTTATATAGGTGCCTTTTATATTAAGTTTCTGTATGTTCAAAAACTACTTAAACACAATACAATGTATGAGCAAACAAAAACCATTCCCAGAGAAAGGCCAACGTTATTCCCACAAATGGAGCAATAAGAGGTCAAGGAAGAAAGAAAGCATCACCCAGATTCCTGAATCTTGGTAGTTTCTGCCTGTATCTTCTCAGCCACACCATTTAGGGTACTCACTTCTGAGCATAGTTCCCAGCTTCAACATATTCTCATATCAGTTGAACTTTAGGTTAAGTCTGGTAGGGTTAAATTTGTGAAAGCACTCTCAAAATCCCGTGCCCAAATTAAGATTTAAATAAATGAAGAAAAAACAAAGAACATTTGAGATGGAGAGAAAGAACAAATAAAAAAAAGTATAAGCAACAGGAAGAGAATATGCAAAACCTTTTTTTGTTTGTGTTTGTGTCAGGATTATCAGTAGAATACATTTTCTTTCTGTCTCATGCACACATACCTAAACTAAGATAGGGGAAGACAAATTTAGACAATGGCAAAATTGTCAATCATAAAAAAAAGTAGAATTTATTTCAGCAGAGTTCATAATAATACTTTCAATTAAAAATTACAGGGATACAACATGGAGAAAGGAAGAAGCGAAATCATAAAAAGTGTCATCGTATAAATGAATGAAAAAAGACTTTTTAAAATGATTTTATTTATTTATTTGACAGACGGAGATCACAAGTAGGCAGAGAGGCAGGCAGAGAGAGAGGAGGAGGATGAAGCAGGCTCCCCGCTGAGCAGAGAGCCCAATGTGGGACTTGATCCCAGGACCCTGAGATCATAACCTGAGCTGAAGGCAGAGGCTTTAATCCACTGAGCCACCCAGGTGCCCTGAAAAAAGACTTTTTATTAGAAAAGAAAATATAAGTTTGGGATGTTAGGATAATAGGATTATATGTGTTACAGACCAACTTTAACTAAAGATTCATAAGTAGGCTAGCAAATTATGCAAAATCATCATTGTCAAGGAAAGCAAAATTTTATTTGAAACACCTTTATAGAAAAATATTGAAGTTATCATATAAAAATATTGATTGGAGTCGAGCCCTCCTCATTCTTACAATACAGAATGAGAACGGAACACTTGAACACTTAAGCACTTAAAATTTATAAAACAAAACCAAAAAATGGTGGAGTTCCAGTCTCTGGCCCTTTTTATCATTGTCATTTAACCATGACAATATCCTTTACTCTCTTTGAATCTATTTTTTTTCTCTCTCTCTAAAATATACAAGATAGTATCTAGAGGGTAGAGCAGAACAGAATTTATATACGAAAAGGGTAACTGTGTGTGTGTGTGTGTACTGTATTGAACTAAATTAATTTACTGGTAAGAGTCATTTCTATAATAAACTAACATACGTCTGTATTTTGTTACAATAAGTGTGAAAGTATGAATTTTTACTCATAAATCTGTTAATAATTATCATAGTAGAGATCTGTTCTGCCAGCTGAACATCCATTCCCATCATCCAGTGGCCGATGCTAAATCTGTTCTGGGAAATTCTCTCTTCCCCTGTAGATGCAGTGTTCATTACACCATCTATAAAGATAATCCGTATCCCTTGGCTGAGAGTTAAACATATGATTTAAGATTGGCCATGGGACATGCCTCCAGGAACTTTAACATTGAACAGTGATTAAAAACAGAAAATGAGAAAACAATTGTAATTTATGTTTCCAAAGTTCTGCTCTAAAGAGACTGGTCTTTACTTCTTGCTCTTTAGTCCTCAACTCTGAATAGTTCTTTTTCCTCTCATTTCTATATCCGAATCCTTTAGCTTCCCCTTCCCCTGTCAACAATTTTATACCTTTTCTATGTATTTCATTTTTAGTAAATTAGCCAGAGTTGGATTCTGTTGCTGGTCTCCAAAGAAGGCACTTGATACAATTATTCTTTGAAAATGAAAATCCAGCTTATAGATACCGTCTTTACCTACTATTTGCAACATTAATCAGTTGGGTATGCTACATCAATTATGTTTCTTCTAATTCTGGGATGCATAAATAAATGAGTAAAAGCAATAATGGAGACAAAAATATAAACAAAGCTATAGAAATGCAGACCTAATTTCTACCTGAGCTTTCCTATACTCTCCAGCTCTACTTTTTTTTTTTTTTCTTCGACCTAGTATTTACCTTTCTGTGGGGAAAACAGATTAGGGATAAAAAATCTGCAAGAACTTTAGCTTGCTTCCACCTAGGTATTTGACACTACTTGGAAAGTGGAGGTAAATTGGAAAGCCAGTATAACACATCTCAGTGATAATGGCTTGGATTGTGCTGGCCATTCTAAATTATGTGTGAGGCCCTGTAAATACAGTAATCTATTTTGTACAAAAAATATCTCATTGCATGCTCTAGGAGAAGACAGATAATATAAAGATGAAATAAAGGAAATGGTTTAAGTTATCAAGTCGTAATTGGGAGGAAAAATCCATAACCATTCCTTCATCTTGATGACACGGCAGAGAAAGAAACCATATTCAGTAGTCTTAAATAAACAGAAGTCTATATTTGTGGCTGATGCTCCTTCACAAAAATGGTGATTAAGAAACAAAGGTTGTTTAATAATATAATAACACTATCATGTAAACTGTGAAAACTGACTTTTTATTTAATTATCAAATTGATAGGAATAACCATGCCCTTTAAGGTGCTATAAAGAGGGCACCAATAAAATTTAAGGTCCTTTTAATGTTGTAAGAATTATGGCTCACTTATATCTCTTCAAAACATTTTAGTTGTGGAGACTTAATCCATATGGAACAGATAATTATCAGTTGTCTAGACCTGCTTGGAGAGAGAATTTTCAGTAAAAAGAAATACAGTACAAAGGCAAGGACCTCTATTTCCCTATATTCTACAGTGTCCAGTACTATGCAGGTAATTGGTAGATGCTCTCATATCCATTTCTTGACTAGTCTTGTCAAAGTACTGGCTTGAGAGGTCTGTATGAAGCTATTTTGATTACATCTAAAAATGATTTTCAGAATAGTCCTTTAGGGAAAAATCACAGGATGCTGAATAGTGAATAGAGATAACAACTTCAAAACGTTGCGGTTTCTTTTTGAATCTTCTTCTTTTCTTCTTTGAAAAAGAGAAAACACTAACCTTGAGCGTACATTTCACTGAATGTTTGTACATCTGCTGTTATGAAAACAACTATTAAAAGGTACCAGATACTGTGCTTTACAAAATAACTTTGAGATATTTTCTAAGAGAAATTCTTAGCTCAATGGAAACAGACTCCCATCAGAGGAAAGGTTAGAAGGCACTGTGAAAAATGAAAAATGTTTGGGGATGTACTCAAATGTAATTTATTATGCCTGATATGAGGATGCCAAGTCATCAAGTCTAGCAGACCAGGCCTCCTAGTTTCACAAACTCAGAAAGGACATGGTACCCTTCACATTTATTTCTGGTGCTGTTAAAATAAAACTAGTTCAGCTTCTCAGTTTTCTTTCCAGCAAATCAGAAGAGGGTTGCTTGTCAAAGGTGTTATGGATGAGGGTGAAACGCATAATGGCAAACAAGTTAGATAAATGGATTAATGTACATAATCTCTTAAGCATTTTATCATTTGTCAAAGTTATCTGAATTAACATTTTGTATTTGATGTATGATATTGTATCTAAGTGCAGGAAAAAAAAACCCACTAGTTTTATTTGCACCAAGGAACTGTTACTTCCCATGGTAGTAATCTAAGTCCCAGTTAATAAAATTTTCAGAATGACTAAATTTTTGAGGATGCTGAGTAATCTCAGTACAAATAAGATGTGTAAAAATTGAATTGTTAGAATCTATTTTAGAGCTCAACTTGTCCACACACTTACCTTTAATAGCAGGTCTGAGATACTATAGTAATAATCATTTTTCATACAGCTGCCAGTAAGACACCTTTCATTTACATAAGACCAGCACTGAACTAATCATAATGTAAAATATTAACAGTCTATTTTTGTTTGACTATTGAGGAGACCTCGTTAAATCTATAGAACTATTTTTTGAAATTTGTCAATGATTCCATTTGTTTTCAGATTTAGTAATGGTATTGGGAAGTAAGGTTTTTGTAAAAGAAACGCTTAGTTTTTTACATGAGACTTTTAAGCTTTTGGTAATCACTTTTTGGCATTAGGTTAGTTATTTTGAAACTTACAAAGGAAGTCCGTCCTAAAATAATACATTTACTTTGGGATGCATATATATTTTTTGAAATCTAAATAATTAGTTATACAATTAAATAATTGCTTGTTATTTCTCTAATTAACAGGAGAAATGCTGAGAAAGTATTTTTAAGTTGATTTTATATTTAAAATGAACCTTCTCCTGTATTGGGGATATGTATTATAATTTTTTTTTAAAGATTTTATTTATTTATTTGACAGAGAGAGATCATAAGTAGGCAGAGAGATAGGCAGAGAGAGAGAGGAGGAAGCAGGCTGCTTGCCAAGCAGAGAGCCCGATGTGGGGCTCCATCCCAGGATCCTGAGATCATGACCTGAGCCGAAGGCAGCGGCTTAACCCGCTGAGCCACCCAGGTGCCCCGGGGATATGTATTATAATTTTAAATTATGTCATTAAAATCTAGGGGAAGCTATACAAAAATGTCTTATAAATACAAGAAAGAACTCATCTTTGAAAAACATGTCAAAGATTATAATTTGATTTTTCTATCTTTGAGGTATATTTTGTTGCATTTTAAAAGCTAAATGATTGCAAAAGAAAAAAAAAATAAAGCTGAGTTTTCACTGTTTACAAACATCATTCCCGGGACTTCAAAGTAAGAGATTGACATATTGTAAATGATAATTCAGCACAGCTCTGCTCTCCATAAATTAACATTTAAAATGTAACTTTGAAGAAAGTAAGCATTTTAGACATTGCTGACTGTTTAAGGGCACATGGTCACAATTTCTAAGACAGAGGGGGTTTATTAAGGTGAATGGATGCAATAGAAGATTTATAATCAGGGACACCACTGGCCTTCCTAAAGACTTTGAACAAGCCTCACAGTACCTTATTTTCTGAATTTTTAAACTAGAGCTTATCGGTAGATATACAACTCTGAGACCTTTGAACAAAAGTCAAATAGGAAGGTGCCATGAGACAGAAAAGAATTATTATTCAGAGAAAAACTTATCTTTTTCACATTGCCATTTATCTTTCTCTGCCCATCAATTGATAAGTAATGGAAGCAGGGAAAATGTTGTTTTCAGCATACTGATTATTTTATTTTGGTCCTCTTGATCCCTTTTATTTCCCTCCATCATTTTTCTCAAATACAAGGTAGGAAACTGGAGGATTATACTTATTATTTTTAAATTTTTCAATGTTGGTTTTTAGTAATAAGTATGTATAGATATGAATAAAAAGCCAGACCTACCTAGGAATTCAGTGAACCTATACAGTGAAAAACAGTGAAAACAGTGAACCTATAAAGATGATCAAGATTGTCTTTGTATAAAAATACTTTTAACAGTATCTTTCATTATGAGACTGCCTGAAACATCTATGGGAATTGAAAATGTGCAATTCTTGTGGCCTGTGCCTCCATACCTAGGAAACAACTCTAGAATATATTTAATCATATTCTGAAAGAAATAGGCTCAAACATGTTCACTTCAGACTGGTGAGGGACAGTGAAATATTAGAAACAATATATATTTCCGTGGGTAGAGAAATAATAAAAATATGTGTATACATATATTTTTTTTAAATTGCACATGAAAATTAACTGTATCTATATAGATCAGTGTGCAGACATCTTTAAAACATACTAAAAAAAGAAGTGAGTTGCAGAAAAAGGATGTTATCCTTCACCTTAATTAATAAAAATACACAGGACAAAACTGTACATTTATTTTGGCTATGTATGTAGAGTTTAAGAAAGAGAATGGTAGGATAAATGATAAGCATGAACGTTATGAGTACATGAGTCAAATGACTCCTTATGAGAACAGGAGTCTAATAGACTGGAATTGAATGTGAAGTGACCTTCACATTCTGTTAGCACCCCCTCCCCCCAAATTATTGTAGTTTGAAGAAGGTAGAAGTTGCTTTCTCAATTACATGATAGAGCTAAGTTATCAGGGCTAGTATTGTGATGTCATGATGTCATCAGGCACCCACCTACTTAATTTTCTTCTCAATCATTCTCAAAATTCTTATATCAACTCATGATCCAAAATGTTTTTTGGAGTGTTAGCTGTCACTTTTGCATTCTTAACCAGTAGCAGGAGATCGGGATTGTAACAGTAAGAGCACGTCTTTATCCTCGATAGGGGTGCAGACAAATCTTTGTTACAGCCTCATTAGTTGTAATTAATAATTAGTAATTAGCCCAATTTAGTTGTAAAGTACCTCTTGATGCTAGGGATACTGAGGGATGTATCACTGTAACTTGTTCAGTAAGACATAAGGGGAGAATGATATAGGAAAGCAGTTTGCATTCTTGGAAGGAGAGTGGGAAGAAGGGAGGGGACGATAATACAAAAGTGAATAGTAGTTAAATTTGAAATGGGTGGCTACTTGAAAAGATACTTTCATATTTTAAAAATTCTCATATACTTTAAAACAAAAATATTAAATTTGTCTTTAAAAAGAATTACCAGGGGTACCTGAGTGGCTCAGTCAGTTAGGTAAACATCTGCCTTTGGCTCAGGTCATGATCCTCAGGGTCCTGGGATCCAACCCCATGCTGGGCTTTCTGCTCAGGGGAAGCCTGCTTCTCCCTCTCCCTCTGCTTGCCACTTCCTCTGCCTGCTGCTCCCCCTGCTTGTGTGCCCGTGCTCTCTCTCTCTGTCAAATAAATAAATAAAATCTTTAAAAAAAATTACCAGCTCAATTGGGTCAACAATATCTCAAATGTAAAATGTAAATAATAAGACGGCCTCCCACATATTGCCGAAATATTTTCAGAAAGTCACTCTGGCTTGGAGCAAGAGGTTGTCAGTGTGAATGTTGACTGCCAAGGAATTATGAATGGTCCTTGACAACGTATGCTGCAGATGTCTTATATTCCAAAAGATGCCTCCAAATAAGTCTGTCCCTGTGGGTGTTTATTTGGTTTATACTTCTTTTGAAGATGATGAGAAAGGGAGAAGTTACTGTTACTTGTGAATGGATACAGAAAATTTAAGTTGTAAATAGAGTTGGTATGAATTCATTCTTTCAAGTTCTTTTTTTTTTAATGAAGTCTAGTTTACATACAATCTTATATTTCAGGGGTACAACATACAGATTCAACACTTACATACATATGAAATGACCAGTATAATAGATTAGTTGTGTGTGAGGCTTTTAATGTATTGTTGAAGTCTCTCCTTCAATTTAATTAACAGAAACTTGTCTTAATATAAGCATGCAGTGGGGTGCCTGGGTGGCTCAGTGGGTTAAAGCCTCTGCCTTCGACTCAGGTCATGATCTCAGGGTCCTGGGATCAAGCCCCATATCCGGCTCTCTGCTCAGTGGGGAGCCTGCTTCCCTCCTCTCTCTGCCTGTCTCTCTGCCTACTTGTGATTTTTCTCTGTCAAATAAATAAATAAATTCTTTAAAAAAATATATAAGCATGCAGTAAAGGGAAAATTTTTAAATTTCTAAAATTTGCTATTCAATTGCCATTCCCAAGGAACACTACCAAATGTGTTCCTTTAAGCTTTAATTATTGTTATAGCACTCAGATAACAGAGCATCACTGTGAATAGATGTACTTCTCTGAAACCACTTTTTTCTTCCGTGCATAAGCACGGGGGGATTGATCATAATGAACTCCAAAATTTCATCTCTTCAAATTTTCAGCTCCTCTTGTTTCTAAATACTTAAAGGAAGTTTGAGAACACATACATTGAGATTATGGATTATTTGGTTATGAATGACATTAAGCACACTTTCTGTTTGCTTAGTTTCTTTAGAACTCTGTCTCTCTTCTTCCTTCCTTTCTCTCTTTCAAATAAATTAGGCAGTGTAGATATGGCTAAACCCATTTCCCATCATGTGTTGCCCTTCTCTCTCTTCTGAAGTTTATCATCCCAGAAAAGGGGATTTTTTTTGAACTTACATAAATAAAATCATAAAGCTATCATTGTTCAATAAACCTATTCTTGCTGTTTTCACTCGCTATGCTTTGAAAATGTGTCTATGTTGATACATTCAGATCTAGCGAGATTATTTGATTTAATAGCTGCTCTTTTCAAATAGATGTTTCACTAACCATCTCTCCTCTAAAACTAGTACATGTAAAATATGGATCCTTCTTATAAATATTTATGTATCAATTCTAGCTGTTTTTGTTTAGCCAATCTCCTATTTAGTATTAGATAAAGTACATAACGAAAAATTAGGTACTCTTATACTAATAGATTTTGACAGCTTTTTAAATAAAATGATTTGGGGATATTAAAATGCTTTTAAGTATATAAGTGGGTCAGGAATCTCACCATCTTCCTGTATAATATTTCTGATTTTGATCAATGACAGCCTCCACTTGCTTATGTGAATATTATTTCACGAATGCTTTCCATTATTTACAATCAAAGCCTAGTTTATTGATCCAGTGTAGTAGATTGTGTCTTCCAGTCATTTATCTCAATCACTTGAGTGAACATATTTAAATGGATTTAAGGTGGCAGGATTAGGATATACTATTTTATTTTATTTTTTTTTAAAGATTTTATTTATTTATTTGACAGAGAGATCACAAGCAGGCAGAGAGGCAGGCAGAGAGAGAGGAGGAAGCAGACTCCCTGCTGAGCAGAGAGCTCGATGCGGGGCTCGATCGCAGGACTCCGAGATCATGACCTGAGCCGAAGGCAGCGGCTTAACCCACTGAGCCACCCAGGCGCCCCAGGATATACTATTTTAAATGTAGGTCTATAGAGTGTGTCCTTCTAGCTAAGATTATAACCCATTTGTGAGATAGCAGTTAGTTCAATACATTTATCAGAATAAATGTCTTGTTGATAC
Source organism: Lutra lutra (assembly GCF_902655055.1). NCBI lineage: Eukaryota > Metazoa > Chordata > Mammalia > Carnivora > Mustelidae > Lutra > Lutra lutra. The sequence goes on from NC_062280.1 coordinate 64,260,912, forward strand.
ACAAACAGGTACTACAAGCAAAATGTGAAATTGTTCATAATGAAAAGAATGAATCAGGATAATTATTAAGTAGTAATATGACTTCTAGCAGTATAACCAATTAGCTAAGAATAGTCTAAAAAACTTGAACTTAAATGCAGATATATGTATATTTTTAGGTTAAATATATGCAGTAACAAATAGACAATCAGCCTAAGTCCTGGTTAAAAAATGGAGAAATCTGGAGATATTTAATCTAAATACTTCCTATGAGATATTGATTAAAAACATTTATGGAACTCTTAGTGAATACATAGGTAGCCCTAATTGTATTTAGGGGAAAGTACAAAGGACATAGGAGACATATTCTGGACCTGCAAAGAATCTATGATTAAATATGAACATAGAATGAATTAACATAAAGGGCATATATAATAATGATATATTGATAATGTGGAAACTCTGAAAATTCCCTGTTGAATTATTGGTGTAAGCTCTTTCACTTAAAAGAATTTCTAGCTAACTGAAGTATTGAAATGGCAATTATGTTTAATATAAACACTTAAATGAAAGCCATGTATAAAAGAGGATAGACTTTCTAGATAGAATATCTGTACAATTTTGCTATTAGTTATTATATTTTTTGTAGTGAAATAATTTTTCTGTCTCCTTTTGTGATGTCAACACATGTGTTTTTATCCCCCTGCTACAAAGGGTGCTGAGGAGAAACTGCTAGTGTGTTACATAACATAACATAACCTGCCCACATTGTGTTACACACAGGTAAAGATGTTAGAAGATACCAAATTAAAGGATAAAGTGTTTTAGAATGGCTCTAGTTCAAAAAGTTTGGGAAATAATAAGTTAAATAAACCTAAATAGCTACATTGGCTTAAGAATCACTCACAGACTATAAAATGTTAAAACCTTTAAGATGAACATTTTGCTTGCAATATTTCACTAATTTTATTAGATCATAGAACACATACTGGGATCTTGAAGGTACTGATGTTCCACAAAACACAATTCTGGAAACACCTCTTATATGTATTGTTTCCCATTTATAAACAGGTGACTTACCTTACTGATTTGACTTCTATATAAACAACTTTAACAAAAAATAAAAATTAATTTAAAAAATTGTTAAAGCTATCCTAGGTCCTTTGTATTCTCACAGAAATTATCAAATCAGCTTATCAATTTGTACAAAAATGCCTAGTGAGACTTATGATTGATATTATAATGAATCTATAGATCAATTTGCAGAATAAATATCTTAATAATATTGAATCTTCTAATTTATGAATGTGGTTTAGTTTTCTATTTATTTAAATTGTTGCTAATTTCTGTCAGTAATATTTTATGATTTTTAGGCTCAGAATCTTAAACATCTTTTATTACTCTATTCCTAGAAGTGTCATTTTTAAAGAAATATCATGTTTTATACTATCATAAATATTTTAAAATTTCAGTTTCTTAGTGTAAAGAAATGCAATAAATTATTGTATGTTTGCTCCATACCCTGTGGTCATGCTAACTTTACTTATTCTAAGTATTTCTTGTAGGGTCCTTAGAACTTTCTGTGTAAGCAAGTATGCTGTCCATGAATGAAGACAGATTTATTCCTTCTTTCCCATTATTGTTGCTGTATTTCACTGCCTAAAACCCTCAGTACAATACCTATAAGGAGATGGAGTGGACAGGTTTGCATAGATCCTGATCTTACAGATAATAAGTCAGTTATACCACTAAGTATAGTATTAGTGTAGGTTTTTTGTAACTGCCGTGTCAAATTAAGGAAATTCTCTTATTTTTCAAGTGTGCTGAGAACTTTTTTTAATGCATGGATGTTGAATTTTGTCAGAGGCTTTCTCTTTATTAAGCTGATCATGAGTTTTCCCCTTTATTCTTTTAGTGGTGAATTATATTATTGATTTCACTTAATTTTTTATTCCTGTAGTTCCTAGTTGACCACAATGTATTTTCCGATTGTATAGCTCTGTATTTGATTTTATAATATTTTACATGTATGTTTATAAGGGCTGTTGGCTTATAATTTTCTTGTGATGTCTTGATCAGATTTTGGTTTCAGGATTATGCTGGAATCATGCAGTATCTTGGAAAGTACCCCCTCTAGTCAGTTGTCTAAAAGGGGTTTTGTAAGATTGGTGTTATTTTTTTGGTAAAGTGTGACAAACTTACCAATGCAAATCTCTGTCACTGGAGTTTTTGTTGAGGTTGACTTTTTAGTTATGAATTTGATTATTTTTATAGGTAAATGTAATTTTGATGATCTCTTTTGAGTCCATTTTAATAACTTATTTTTCAAGGAATTGTTCTTTTCATATAAAATTTTTAATATAGGCATAATGATATTTATAGTAGTCCTTTTTAAAAATTGTTGGTTCTAGTGATAACACAATTTTTATTCCTATTATTGGTATTTTGTGTTATTATCTTGTTTCTTGATTTGCTTTGCTTAGATGTTTATCATTTTTTAATTTAAATTTATTTGACAGAGAGGGAGATCACAAGTAGGCAGAGAGGCAGGCAGAGAGAGTGGGAGAAGCAGGCTCCCTGTTGAGCAGAGAGCCCAATGTGGGACTTGATCCCAGGACCCTGAGATCACGATCTGAGCTGAAGGTAGAGGCTTAACTCACTGAGCCACCCAGGTGCCCGATGTTTATCAATTTTATTACTCTTGCCATAGAACAAGATTTTGACTTATATTAATTCTAACCTTTACTTTGTATTTATTTATTTCTCCTCTTATGTTTGTTATTTATTTTTACTTACTCTGGATTTGTTTAGTTTTTTAATATAGCTTCTTAAGTTGTAAACTTTGATAATTTTTTGTAAATCTTTCCTTTCAAATATCGGTATCTAAAGTTACAAATTTCCTTCCAAGTCCTGCTTTAACTATATCCCACAGATTTTTAATTTTTGTTTTTATTATCATTTTCTACAGGGTATTTCCTGCTTTCTGGTGACCTTTTCTTTGATCAGTGGATTATTTTTCTCATTGCTTTTATATTTTTATCTTTTTATTGAAGTAAAATTGACACACAATGGTACATTAGTTTCATGTGTACAAATAGTGATTTGATGAGATTATACATTGTAGTATATTCAGCACAAGTGTAATTCCCTTTGGTGACCTTTTTTTTTTTTTTTTTTTAAGATTCCACATACAAGTGAAATCATATGGTATTTGTCTAAACTCATTTCACTCAGCATAAAACCTTTTAGGTCCATCCATGTTGTTGGAAATGGCAAGATCTCATCTTTTTAAAAAATTATTTTTATGACTGAGAATAGTACATTGTATGTAAATACTGAATCTTCTCTATCTTCTCATTGCTTTTAAGTCAACAACAATGGTAAACTATCAGCATGACACTGTCAGGAAATTACTATTACTGTTAGAGGAATAAGTTTTTGTTTATTTTACCAAAAGATCTGAAGGACCTGATTAATAGGTATCAAAAGGAATTGGGAAGTGTCAGCCTCTGTAGGGGCAAAGTAGGATAGGATAGTAAGGGGTGCAGAATAAAGGCTATATAAAAGAAAGTTTACTGATGTGTGGAATTCTCCCATGACTCATGATTTATTGTCATCCTGTCAAAGATACTTGGGACCTGTCCTAGTCTGTTATAATCGAGAAGAAGCCCATGCTTTGGGGCCCATGCATAGTGTCTATTCCTATCCTTTTGGGCCTGTCATGGGCCTATCAGACAACCTAGGGCTGGAGGGCTGAGAGAGAAGTTGGCTGCTTTTTAGAAGACCCTCTCTATCTGGTTGTTACATGTTTCCTCTGTGATGGAGGTGAATGTCTCTGATGAGCACTAAGCAGCAATACAAAATTTGCACACTTTGTACCCACTCTCATAAATCCACCTATATGTTGAGTTCCCCAAACAAAATTTGCACACTTTGTACCCACTCTCAAAATCCACCTATATGTTGAGTTCCCCAAACAAAATTTGCACACTTTGTACCCACTCTCAAAATCCACCTATATGTTGAGTTCCCCAAACAAAATTTGCACACTTTGTACCCACTCTCATAAATCCACCTATATGTTGAGTTCCCCAAACAAAATTTGCCCACTTTATACCCACTCTCAAAATCCACCTTTTTGTTGAGTTCCCAAAACCTTTTTCTCTTGTTTTTCAGCTTAGGTTTCTCAGGGAGGGCCTTGATCAACTAGTTAAGTCACTTAATACTTCTCAGGATTTCTTGGCCCTCCATATTTCCATCCACTTCTCCCTTTATATCAAGCCAACAATCGAGTGTATAGCTCACATAATTGACCAAGAAGATTTTTTTCTCATTGTTTTATTTTAGGGCTGCTTCTGGTAAAGCTAGATTTTAGCAGCAATCTATTTTTTTATTCATTCCAACATAAGGAGGCAACCCATCCTGAACAAGACCTTGGTAATTTTGTTTCTTGCTCAGCTGATCACAGGAAACTCCTTAAAAGGTATAATCTAAAGGAGACCTGTGGATATGTAGTACAGTAGAGGTTGATCACTTGAGTTTCTTGGACCCTTTGTTATTGGAAATGACCTGTGCAATCTGGAACTGCTTGGGTCCAATCCCCCCAAATCTCCATCATATAATTTGAGTTAAACCCACTGGAGAAACTCTGATAGCCTGCAAAGGACACATGTCTCAGAGAGCTCACCGAAGGGATGGTCAAGTTTATTTATATACCTACTTCTGTCAATCATTGGTTAGGTACTATTCCTACAGGGCTCTAATTTATAGGTCCTTCTGGCCTATTGCACAGGCAGACAAAGTAGGCTTCAATAATTAGTTAGAGAACTCTGGCAGTTGGAAGTTGGCATTCAGTCCAGGATGAATGAGAAACAGAGTTGTTAGGTAATATTTTATGTAATTATATTGCAATTGGTTGAAAAATTTTGAAGTAGTCTTTACATTTTAAATACTTCATTTTTAAAAAAATTGGAATAGATTATTTCAATTCAAATTACGAATAACACAAAAAGGTTTGCAGCCAAATGTTTCCCAATAGCCATTCTGTTCATCTCTCTAGATAGTCATTATTTGTTTCTTAAGTATTTTCTGAAAATTAATGAGTTTACAGACATCCGTACATTCATGTGCATTTTACTGTTCTATTTTCAAACATTTTTATTCTTTGCCAATCTTAGAGGAGAAAATAATATTGTCATTTTTATTTTCATTATTTTTTTATGAATGAGGTAGACCATTTTTTCAGATACTTACAGAATACTTGAATTTACTTCTATGTAGGTTATTCTCATATCCTCTGTATATTTTCTTTCTTTTTTTTTTTTAAAGATTTTATTTATTTATTTGACAGACAGAGACCACAAGTAGGCAGGGAGGCAGGCAGAGAGAGAGAGGAGGAAGCAGGCTCCCTGCCGAGCAGAGAGCCCCATGCGGGGCTTGATCCCAGGATTCTGGGACCACAACCTGAGCCAAAGGCAGAGGCTTTAACCCACTGAGGCACCCAGGTGCCCCTATTTTCTTTTTTTTTTATTTTTAAAAAAATTTTTATTTATCTATTTATTTTATTATTTATTTATTTATTTTTATTTTCAGCATAACAGTATTCCTTGTTTTTGCACCACACCCAGTGCTCCATGCAATCCATGCCCTCTCTAATACCCACCGCCTGGTTCCCCCAACCTCCCACCCCCCACCCCTTCAAAACCCTCAGGAATTGTTTTTCAGAGTCCATAGTCTCTCATGGTTCACCTCCACTTCCAATTTCCCCCAGCTCCCTTCTCCTCTCCATCTCCCCTTGTCTTCCATGCTATTTGTTATGCTCCACAAATAAATGAAACCATATGATAATTGACTCTCTCTGCTTGACTTATTTCACTCAGCATAATCTCTTCCAGTCCCGTCCATGTTGCTACAAAAGTTGGGTATTCATCCTTTCTGATGGAGGCATAATACTCCATAGTGTACATGGACCACATCTTCCTTATCCATTCGTCTGTTGAAGGGCATCTTGGTTCTTTCCACAGTTTGGCGACTGTGGCCATTGCTGCTATAAACATTGGGGTACAGATGGCCCTTCTTTTCACTACATCTGTATCTTTGGGGTAAATATCCAGTAGTGCAATTGCAGGGTCATAGGGAAGCTCTATTTTTAATTTCTTGAGGAACCTCCACACTGTTTTCCAAAGTGGCTGCACCAACTTGCATTCCCACCAACAGTATAAGAGGGTTCCCCTTTCTCCACATCCCCTCCAACACATGTTTTTCCTGGTCATGCTAATTTTGGCCATTCCAACTGGTGTAAGGTGATATCTCAATGTGGTCTGTATATTTTCTACTTTATCTTAATCAGTTTTTTTAATTGTTAGAGGAGTATTTCCTATATTAAATAGCCTTGTGCTGGGTGATTACCGATATTTTTCTTTGTGTGTATGTGTGTTAAAATGTAGACGGATTGATTTATATATGATAGAGTTTCCAATCTTTCTAGCCTTAAAAATTTTGTTCACTTCATGGCTTAGAAATGCTCTCATGTTTCTCCTATTGTTTTTATTTCTCTATATTTCTTTCTTTCCTTTTTTTTTTTAAGGTTTTATTTATTTATTTGACAGAGATCACAAGTAGGCAGAGAGGCAGGCAGAGAGAGAGGGGGGAAACAGGCTTCCTGCTAAACAGAGAAACCGAACCGGGGCTCGATCCCAGGGCCCTTAGATCGTGCCCTGAGCTGAAGGCAGAGGCTTTAACCCACTGAGCCACTCAGATGCCCCATATTTCTCTATATTTCTTATGTAAATATTTTCTTTTGTGTAAAATATGATTATCAAGTTATCCCAATTCTATTAAACCATGAATCTTCTGAGAATGAATTTGAAATATAATCTTTATCATATTATAGGTTTCTGAAAGTAGTTTTTCCCATTTTTAAAAATTTAACAGTCTATTGTAATAGCCGGTCTCTACAATGCCATATTTAAGTTTAAAAAGTTTAAACCCGGAGGAGGAGTCAAGATGGCGGAAAAGTAGCAGGCTGAGACTACTTCAGGTAGCGGGAGATCAGCTAAATAGCTTATCTAAAGATTGCAAACACCTATAAATCCAACGGGAGATTGAAGAGAAGAAGAACAGCAATTCCAGAAACAGAAAATCAACCACTTTCTGCAAGGTAGGACTGGCGGAGAAGTGAATCCAAAGCGACGGGAAGATAGACTGCGGGGGGAGGGGCCGGCTCCCGGCGAGCGGCGGAACAACGGAGCACAAAATCAGGACTTTTAAAAGTCTGTTCCACTGAGGGACATCGCTCCAGAAGCTTAACTGGAGTGAAGCCCGGGCGGGGTCAGCACGGCCTCAGGTCCCACAGGGTCACGGAAGGATCGGGGGAGTCTGAGTGTCGCAGAGCTCACAGGTATTAGAGCGGGGAAGCCAGCTACAGAGACAGAGCCGAGGAGTGAGCTCTAAACTCGGGGTTACCTTGAACCGGTCGCAGGCTCGGTCAGCTCGGAGCGCGGCCGGAGGCCAGGGTGACGGGAGTAATTGGGCGCTGTTCTCTGAGGGCGCACTGAGGAGTGGGGCCCCGGGCTCTCGGCTCCTCCAGGCCGGAGACTGGGAGGCCGCCATCTTCACTCCCGTCCTCCGGAACTCTACGGAAAGCGCTCAGGGAACAAAAGCTCCTGAAAGCAAACCCAGCAAACCCGAGCGGATTACTCAGCGCGGCCCCGGGTAAGGGCGGTGCAACTCCGCCTGGGGCAAAGATGCTTGAGAATCACTACAACAGGCCCCTCCCCCAGAAGATCAACGGGAAACCCAGCCAGGACCAAGTTTACCCACCCAGGAGCGCAGTTTCAATACCAAGGAGAGCGGCAGAATTCCAGAGGAGAAGAAAGCAAAGCATGGAACTCATGGCTTTCTCCCCATGATTCTTTAGCCTTGCAGTTAATTTAATTTTTTTTTCTCTTCTTCTGCTAAATTTTTTTTTAACTTTTACCGTTTTCTTTTTTTAACGTTTTTTAAATAGTTTATCTAATATATATATTTTTTTTTCCTTTTTTGTTTTTTTTTTAATTTTTTTTTTCAGCATAACAGTATTCATTATTTTTGCACCACACCCAGTGCTCCATGCAATCCGTGCCCTCTACAATACCCACCACCTGGTGCCCCCAACCTCCCAACCCCCACCCCTTCAAAATTCTCAGATCGTTTTTCAGAGTCCATAGTCTCTCATGGTTCACCTCCCCTTCCAATTTCCCACAACATCCTTCTCCTCTCCATCTCCCCTTGTCCTCCTTGCTATTTGTTATGCTCCACAAATAAGTGAAACCATATGATAATTGAATCTCTCTGCTTGATTTATTACACTCAGCATAATCTCTTCCAGTCCCGTCCATGTTGCTACAAAACTTGGGTATTCATCCTGTTTTTTTTTTTTTTTTTTTTTTTTTACAGCTTTATAAACATATATTTTTATCCCCAGGGGTACAGGTCTGCGAATCGCCAGGTTTACACACTTCACAGCACTCACCATAGCACATACCCTCCCCAATATCCATAACCCCACCCCCCCTCTCCCAACCCCCCTGCCCCCATCAACCCTCAGTTTGTTTTGTGAGATTAAGAGTCACTTATGGTTTGTCTCCCTCCCAATCCCATCTTGTTTCATTTACTCTTCTCCTACCCCCTCAACCCCCCATGCCGCATCTCCTCTCCCTCATATCAGGGAGATCATATGATAGTTGTCTTTCTCCGATTGACTTATTTCGCTAAGCATGATACCCTCTAGTTCCATCCACGTCGTCGCAAATGGCAAGATTTCATTTCTTTTGATGGCTGCATAGTATTCCATTGTGTATATATACCACATCTTCTTTATCCATTCGTCTGTAGACGGACATCTAGGTTCTTTCCATAGTTTGGCTATTGTAGACATTGCTGCTATAAACATTCGGGTGCACGTGCCCCTTCGGATCACTACGTTTGTATCTTTAGGGTAAATACCCAGCAGTGCAATTGCTGGGTCATAGGGTAGTTCTATTTTCAACATTTTGAGGAACCTCCATGCTGTTTTCCAGAGTGGTTGCACCAGCTTGCATTCCCACCAACAGTGTAGGAGGGTTCCCCTTTCTCCGCATCCTCGCCAGCATCTGTCATTTCCTGACTTGTTCATTTTAGCCATCCTGACTGGTGTGAGGTGATATCTCATTGTGGTTTTGATTTGTATTTCCCTGATGCCGAGTGATATGGAGCACTTTTTCATGTGTCTGTTGGCCATCTGGATGTCTTCTTTGCAGAAATGTCTGTTCATGTCCTCTGCCCATTTCTTGATTGGATTATTTGTTCTTTGGGTGTTGAGTTTGCTAAGTTCTTTATAGATTTTGGACACTAGCCCTTTATCTGATATGCCATTTGCAAATATCTTCTCCCATTCTGTCAGTTGTCTTTTGGTTTTGTTCACTGTTTCCTTTGCTGTGCAAAAGCTTTTGATCTTGATAAAATCCCAAAAGTTCATTTTTGCCCTTGCTTCCCTTGCCTTTGGTGATGTTCCTAGGAAGATGTTGCTGCGGCTGACGTCAAAGAGGTTGCTGCCTGTGTTCTCCTCAAGGATTTTGATGGATTCCTTTCTCACATTGAGATCCTTCATCCATTTTGAGTCTATTTTCGTGTGTGGTGTAAGGAAATGATCCAATTTCATTTTTCTGCATGTGGCTGTCCAATTTTCCCCTTTTTATCCCCTTTCTCCCCCCTCATGATTTGGGATCTCTTCTGATTTGGCTAAAGCATATTTTCCTGGGGTTGTTGCCACCCTTTTAGTATTTTACTTGCTCCTTCATATACTCTTATCTGGACAAAATGACAAGGCGGAAAAATTCACAACAAAAAAAAGAACAAGAGGCAGTACCAAAGGCTAGGGACCTAATCAATACAGACATTGGTAATATGTCAGATCTAGAGTTCAGAATGACGATTCTCAAGGTTCTAGCCGGGCTTGAAAAAGGCATGGAAGATATTAAAGCAACCCTCTCGGGAGATATAAAAGCCCTTCCTGGAGAAATAAAAGAACTAAAATCTAACCAAGTGGAAATAAAAAAAGCTATTAATGAGGTGCAATAAAAAATGGAGGCTCTCACTGCTAGGATAAATGAGGCAGAAGAAAGAATTAGCGATATAGAAGACCAAATGACAGAGAATAAAGAAGCTGAGCAAAAGAGGGACAAACAGCTACTGGACCACGAGGGGAGAATTCGAGAGATAAGTGACACCATAAGACGAAACAACATTAGAATAATTGGGATTCCAGAAGAAGAGGAAACGGAGAGGGGAGCAGAAGGTATATTGGAGAGAATTATTGGAGAGAATTTCCCCAATATGGCAAAGGGAACAAGCATCAAAATCCAGGAGGTTCAGAGAACCCCCCTCAAAATCAATAAGAATAGGTCCACACCCCGTCACCTAATAGTAAAATTTACAAGTCTTAGTGAAAAAGAAAAGATCCTGAAAGCAGCCCGGGAAAAGAAGTCTGTAACGTACAATGGTAAAAATATTAGATTGGCAGCAGACTTATCCACAGAGACCTGGCAGGCCAGAAAGAGCTGGCATGATATATTCAGAGTACTAAATGAGAAATACACGCAGCCAAGAATACTATATCCAGCTAGGCTATCATTGAAAATAGAAGGAGAGATTAAAAGCTTCCAGGACAAACAAAAACTGAAAGAATTTGCAAACACCAAACCAGCTCTACAGGAAATATTGAAAGGGGTCCTCTAAGCAAAGAGAGACCCTAAAAGTAGTATCAGAAAGAAACAGAGACAATATACAATAACAGTCACCTTACAGGCAATACAATGGCACTAAATTCATATCTCTCAATACTTACCCTGAATGTTAATGGGCTAAATGCCCCAATCAAAAGACACAGGGTATCAGAATGGATCAAAAAACAAAACCCATCTATATGTTGCCTACAAGTAACTCATCTTAAACCCGAAGACACCTCCAGGTTTAAAGTGAGGGGGTGGAAAAGAATTTACCATGCTAATGGACATCAGAAGAAAGCAGGAGTGGCAATCCTTATATCAGATCAATTAGATTTTAAGCCAAAGACTATAATAAGAGATGAGGAAGGACACTATATCATACTCAAAGGAACTGTCCAACAAGAAGATCTAACAATTTTAAATATCTATGCCCCTAACGTGGGAGCAGCCAACTATATAAACCAATTAATAACAAAATCAAAGAAACACATCGACAAGAATACAATAATAGTAGGGGATTTTAACACTCCCCTCACTGAAATGGACAGATCATCCAAGCAAAAGATCAACAAGGAAATCAAGGCCTTAAATGACACACTGGACCGGATGGACATCACAGATATATTCAGAACATTTCATCCCAAAGCAACAGAATACACATTCTTCTCTAGTGCACATGGAACATTCTCCAGAATAGATCACATTCTTGGTCCTAAATCAAGTCTCAACCGGTATCAAAAGATTGGGATCATTCCCTGCATATTTTCAGACCACAATGCTCTAAAGCTAGAACTCAATAACAAGAGGAAATTTGGAAAGAACCCAAATACATGGAGACTAAACAGCATCCTTCTAAAGAATGAATGGGTCAACCAGGAAATTAAAGAAGAATTCAAAAAAATTTATGGAAACAAATGATAATGAAAACACAACGGTTCAGAATCTGTGGGACACAACAAAGGCAGTCCTGAGAGGAAAATATATAGCGGTACAAGCCTTTCTCAAGAAACAAGAAAGGTCTCAGGTACACAACCTAACCCTACACCTAAAGGAGCTGGAGAAAGAACAAGAAAGAAACCCTAAACCCAGCAGGAGAAGAGAAATCAGAAAGATCAGAGCAGAAATCAATGAAATAGAAACCAAAAAAACAATAGAACAAATCAACGAAACTAGGAGCTGGTTCTTTGAAAGAATTAATAAGATCGATAAACCCCTGGCCAGACTTCTCAAAAAGAAAAGAGAAAGGACCCAAATAAATAAAATCATGAATGAAAGAGGAGAGATCACAACGAACACCAAAGAAATACAGACAATTATAAGAACATACTATGAGCAACTCTACGCCAACAAATTTGACAATCTGGAAGAAATGGATGCATTCCTAGAGACATATAAACTACCACAACTGAACCAGGAAGAAATAGAAAGCCTGAACAGACCCATAACCAGTAAGGAGATTGAAACAGTCATCAAAAATCTCCAAACAAACAAAAGCCCAGGGCCAGACGGCTTCCCAGGGGAATTCTACCAAACATTTAAAGAAGAACTAATTCCTATTCTCCTGAAACTGTTCCAAAAAATAGAAATAGAAGGAAAACTTCCAAACTCATTTTATGAGGCCAGCATCACCTTGATCCCAAAACCAGACAAGGATCCCAACAAAAAAGAGAACTACAGACCAATATCCTTGATGAACACAGATGCAAAAATTCTCGCCAAAATACTAGCCAATAGGATTCAACAGTACATTAAAAGGATTATTCACCACGACCAAGTGGGATTTATTCCAGGGCTGCAAGGTTGGTTCAACATCCGCAAAGCAATCAATGTGATACAACACATTAATAAAAGAAAGAACAAGAACCATATGATACTCTCCATAGATGCTGAAAAAGCATTTGACAAAGTACACCATCCCTCCTGATCAAAACTCTTCAAAGTGTAGGGATAGACGGCACATACCTCAATATTATCAAAGCCATCTATGAAAAACCCACCACAAATATCATTCTCAATGGAGAAAAACTGAAAGCTTTTCCGCTAAGGTCAGGAACACCGCAGGGATGTCCGTTATCACCACTGCTATTCAACATAGTACTAGAAGTCCTAGCCTCAGCAATCAGACAACAAAAGGAAATTAAAAGCATCCAAATCGGCAAAGAAGAAGTCAAACTATCACTCTTCGCAGATGATATGATACTCTATGTGGAAAACCCAAAAGACTCCACTCCAAAACTGCTAGAACTTGTACAGGAATTCAGTCAAGTGTCAGGATATAAAATCAATGCACAGAAATCAGTTGCATTTCTCTACACCAACAACAAGACAGAAGAAAGAGAAATGAAGGAGTCCATCCCATTTACAATTGCACCCAAAACTATAAGATACCTAGGAATAAACCTAACCAAAGAGACTAAGAATCTATACTCAGAAAACTATAAAGTACTCATGAAAGAAATTGAGGAAGACACAAAGAAATGGAAAAATGTTCCATGCTCCTGGATTGGAAGAATAAATATTGTGAAAATGTCTATGCTGCCTAAAGCAATCTACACAGTTAATGCAATTCCTATCAAAGTACCATCCATTTTTTTCAAAGAAATGGAACAAATAATCCTAAAATTCTTATGGAACCAGAAAAGACCTCGAATAGCCAAAGGAATATTGAAAAAGAAAGCCAAAGTTGGTGGCATCACAATTCCGGACTTCAAGCTCTATTACAAAGCTGTCATCATCAAGACAGCATGGTACTGGCACAAAAACAGACCCATAGATCAATGGAACAGAATAGAGAGCCCAGAAATAGACCCTCAACTCTATGGTCAACTAATCTTCGACAAAGCAGGAAAGAAGGTCCAATGGAAAACGACAGCCTCTTCAATAAATGGTGTTGGGAAAATTGGGCAGCCACATGCAGAAAAATGAAATTGGATCATTTCCTTACACCACACACGAAAATAGACTCAAAATGGATGAAGGATCTCAATGTGAGAAAGGAATCCATCAAAATCCTTGAGGAGAACACAGGCAGCAACCTCTTTGACGTCAGCCGCAGCAACATCTTCCTAGGAACATCACCAAAGGCAAGGGAAGCAAGGGCAAAAATGAACTTTTGGGATTTTATCAAGATCAAAAGCTTTTGCACAGCAAAGGAAACAGTGAACAAAACCAAAAGACAACTGACAGAATGGGAGAAGATATTTGCAAATGGCATATCAGATAAAGGGCTAGTGTCCAAAATCTATAAAGAACTTAGCAAACTCAACACCCAAAGAACAAATAATCCAATCAAGAAATGGGCAGAGGACATGAACAGACATTTCTGCAAAGAAGACATCCAGATGGCCAACAGACACATGAAAAAGTGCTCCATATCACTCGGCATCAGGGAAATACAAATCAAAACCACCATGAGATATCACCTCACACCAGTCAGAATGGCTAAAATGAACAAGTCAGGAAATGACAGATGCTGGCGAGGATGCGGAGAAAGGGGAACCCTCCTACACTGTTGGTGGGAATGCAAGCTGGTGCAACCACTCTGGAAAACAGCATGGAGGTTCCTCAAAATGTTGAAAATAGAACTACCCTATGACCCAGCAATTGCACTGCTGGGTATTTACCCTAAAGATACAAACGTAGTGATCCGAAGGGGCACGTGCACCCGAATGTTTATAGCAGCAATGTCTACAATAGCCAAACTATGGAAAGAACCTAGATGTCCGTCTACAGACGAATGGATAAAGAAGATGTGGTATATATACACAATGGAATACTATGCAGCCATCAAAAGAAATGAAATCTTGCCATTTGCGACGACGTGGATGGAACTAGAGGGTATCATGCTTAGCGAAATAAGTCAATCGGAGAAAGACAACTATCATATGATCTCCCTGATATGAGGGAGAGGAGATGCGGCATGGGGGGTTGAGGGGGTAGGAGAAGAGTAAATGAAACAAGATGGGATTGGGAGGGAGACAAACCATAAGTGACTCTTAATCTCACAAAACATACTGAGGGTTGATGGGGGCAGGGGGGTTGGGAGAGGGGGGGTGGGGTTATGGATATTGGGGAGGGTATGTGCTATGGTGAGTGCTGTGAAGTGTGTAAACCTGGCGATTCGCAGACCTGTACCCCTGGGGATAAAAATATATGTTTATAAAAAATAAAATTAAAAAATATATATATATAAAAAAGTTTAAACCCCTTACAATTACAAATATATTAAATAATCTTAAGCTTCAATGCAGTCTTAAAGATTTTTATTTATTTATTTCACAGACAGAGATCACAAGTAGGCAGAAAGGCAGGCAGAGAGAGAGGAAGAGAAGCAGGCTTCCTGCTGAGTAGAGAGCCCGATGCAGGGCTCCATCCCAGGACCCTGAGACCATGACCTGAGCTGAAGGCAGAGGCTTAACCCACTGAGCCACCCAGGTTTCCCAACCCTCAATGCAGTTTTAAAGCCCAAATTAAAACAGCAACAACTTTATAGTCCTCTGATTGTTTAAAATAAAACAATACTTTAAAATATAAAGTGCAGACTTTTTAAAGAAAAAAGGACTGAAGCAATACGCCAGATAACAGACTGTCTAGAAGAAAAGATTTCTTTATGAAAAGAAAAAAGTTTGCTATTAATGTCTCATGTATATGGCGTCTATAGTTTCATATTGTTCTATTATATTTTTGTTTAAAAGTAAGACAAGTTAACAACTCAAAAATTAAAGCTAAAGTTTATTGCCTTAAGGCTCATGACTCATCTGACTTTATCAGGCAACATTTGTTTTCTGCAGCTAATAATTTAATATGATAAGATAGAAGGTGGAAATAAATTAGAATCTTAACAGTTTTTTTTAATTTAAAATATGCAAGACAGGGGGAGACACTTGGTATTACTGTATGTGTGACAGATTGTTCATTATATTCCCAAAAGCCTTTTCTCACCATCTGATCTGCTAAGACCTGAATTTCCAACAGATAGAGATGCACTATTTTTCCCAGCCCCAGGGGTCAAATCATGATCAGTCTAAACCTGTCAGTGTTCTCTCAGTTTCTTTATTTGGTCTCTGGAGGAGCATTGTAATGCAAGCAGAATCTGCCAGAGAGCTGCTCAGATTTCCTTCTTCCAGGAAAGGAGAAGAGTGCTTGCTGGTGCCATTTCTTCTCCTTCCTTTCTGTCTCGAACTAAGGTGTGATGCCTGGAGTTGTGGCAGCCAACTTGCACCTTAAGAGAAAAGCCCTAAAGATCACAAAATGATCATTGTTGTCACACAGATAATAACACTGATCCACTTAATCCATCACTATATGCCCACAGAACTATAGCTTTGGGGGAAGAATCACTGTGGAACTGAAAGTGGCTCTGAGGTATACCCTTGTGTTTTCTCCTGATTTGACACATTACCTTACTCAAGTATATAATATTGGCAGGTCTATTAGGAAAATATTTCAAGTAGAGGATTCCATAGTCTTCAAAAACTTGATGCCAACCCTCTTTGCATGATTCTGTCAGAACGCAGGACACAGAGCCCCCTGTTGTTTTCAATATTGAAGCACCGTGGCAGCCTATATCATGGTCCCCCATGATCCCTGACTTCTGGGATTGTATTCATGGCCGTGTATAATCCTTTTCCTTGAGTATGGGCTGGATTTAGTGAATTTGCTTGGAGAGAATAGAATGTAATAGGAGTGATGGGTGGTCATTTCTGAGCTAAGGTTACAGAAAGACTGTGGAATGCATCTTGGTAGATCTCTCTGGCTATCTTAATCACTCCCTGTGCTATGCTAGGAAAAGCACTTCTTTTGGGTTTCTCTTTTAGTTTTATACTACTACCTCACTCATAACATTGCTGACACCAGATGTGGGTTTGTTGTTGTTGTTGTTGTTTATTTGTTTGTTTGTTGCCAGGGGAGTCGAGGGGGTCAGGTTCCCACAAGCAAGGAATTTTCTGTAATACCAGCTCAATGTTCTACAATTCAGTTCAATTCTGACCCTAACTGGTTTGCATAGATGCTACAGATTAAAGACTCAGTTCCACAAAACTGACCCTCATCTCCCACCCATCTCCAACTCACTTTAGATGCCAATCACAAGTAGTAGGCCCCAAATTGCTCACAACTTCTGTCTCACTTGGTTATAAATCAGAGGTCTCATGACCCATTCCTCAGATTTGATCATATGCTAAAATAGTCCACAAAGCTCAGTGAGACACTTACTTACATGTACCAGTTTATTATATAATAAAGGATGTGATAAAGGATGAAAATGAACAGTCAGATGAAGAGATATCATAGGGTGAGGTGTTCAGTGTGTTTCTAGTGCAGGAGCTAGGTTGTGCCACCTTCGTGATCCATGGATGTGTTCACCAAGCCAAAAGCTCCCTGAATCGTGTAGTCTTGCAGTTTTTATGAAGATTTCGTCATGTGGGCATGATGGATCCTTTCTTCCATTTCTAGCCTCTCTCTCCTCTCCAGTGAATGGAGATGTGGCACTGAAAGTCCCAAACTTCTAATCATGGATTGGTCTTTGTGGTATCCAGTCCCCATCCAGGATCCCACAAAAGAGTCATCTTTTTGGAACAAAACCCATTTCCATCACTCAGGGAATTCAGGGGCTTAGGAATTTGGGATCAGATATTCCTATCACTAAGATAATTACAAAGATCTTTGGCATTCTGTGTCAGAAATGGAGCCAACTGGAGTCAGAGACTAAATGTTAGAACAAAAGTTTCTCCTAGCAATTCTATTTACAAGGGTTCTAGGAGCTCTATGTCAAGAACCAGAAGCCAAAGACCAGTGTATATATTTCATACGATTTCACAGCTGCCCTAAGGAATGCCCACTTAGCCAAGAACTTATGTTTCTGGCCAATGGCCTGCAAGGATTTGAGCCCTTCCTATCTTAAAAGGCTGAGCCTGAAACAGATCTCCCCTACCAGAGCCTCAAAATGATTGCAATCCAGACAACACCATGATTACAGACAGGGATTTCTGCTTCACATACAAAAGTAGGGAAATGATGGAAAATGTTATCCAGCTGTCGCTCATTAGTGTCACCATTCACCACTTAGTCGTCTTTTAGTCGATCTTATTTGTTGTGTGGTGGTTATTCATCAGCACACCTACAGATATCCTTTGGTCTCTAACTCCCGCTTATCTACATTAATTTGTCTGTTAAAATTTTGCTTGCACTAAACACAATTGTAATGAAAGTAGGATATCTTGTTCTTCTTTCAGTAATAGTCTTTATTTTTAAAATTTTTTTATTAACATATAATGTATTATTTGCCCCAGGGGTACAGGTCTGTGAATCGTCAGGCTTACACACTTCACAGCACTCACCATAGCACATACAGTAATAGTCTTTAAATAGTTTTGATTATTATATTACTTTCACCTTTCAAGAATTCTTCCTTTCTCTTTCCCACTGAGAGATGCACATTTAGCAATAGCAAAAGCTCAATGCAGGAGCATGGAATTATGTGAAAGGATTTCAATTTCATAACAAAATGGTTAATATATTATGAAATGTTTACATTTTATTCATCATCTTAGAACACAAGCTTGTTACTTTTATTAAGCTGTTGTTTCTCAGCTATGAACTCACCCTCCATACTGGGCATCTTGATGCTGGAGCTGGTGTACTGCCAACAACGTATTTTCTTTGCCAACTGATTCCCCTGTGTGTTCTGCCAATAGGGACACTGGAACAAGTGTGGAAGATGGGAGGAAGATTTCTGTTGGCATGGTGTTTTGTTGGCATTGCTCCAGTGTTGGCCCTTTACCTTGGGCAATGGCAGGTGCGTCCACTTGCCAGCTTCTTACTCTCAGAAGCAGCCTGGGCAGCAATGCCAGCACAGCCAGCTTCCCTCCCTCCCTCAGGGTTTAGGCCAAGCTGCACAAGGGTCCTCTTTCAGGTTCCAGAGATACTAGCATTAGCCCTGCAGTGTTTGCTCCTCAGAGGCTTTGGTTCTAGATCGTTGGTTCCAGTTCCTCCAAACTGCTGGCTTCTGATTATCTACCTCTTCCCTTTGGTTTTTGAGCCTTAATTATATTAGCTATTTCTTGCAATTGTTACCTCTTTTCATCTCAGTATTTGTTTGTTCCCTTGACTTTCTAGTATCAGTTTAACTAATTCTCTGTGTAAAATTCTCGTTTTAGGGGCACCTGGGAGGCTCAGTGGGTTAAAGCCTCTGCCTTCGGCTCAGGTCATGATCTCAGGGTCCTGGGATCAAGCCCCATATCGGGCTCTCTGCTCAGCGGGAAGCCTGCTTCCTCCTCTCTCTCTCTCTGCCTGCCTCTCTGCTTACTTGTAATCTCTGTCTGTCAAGTAAATAAATAAATAAATCTTTAAAAAAAATTCTCTTTTTAAAAATAACTGCTTTAGGGGTGCCTGGGTGGCTCAGTGGGTTAAGCTTCTGCCTTGGGCTCAGGTCATGATCTCAGAGTCCTGGGATTGAGCCTCACATAGGGCTCTCTGCTCAGCAGGGAGCCTGCTTCCTCCTTTGTTTCTGCCTGTCTCTCTGCCTACTTGTGATCTCTCTCTCTCTGTCAAATAAATAAAGAAATAAAATCTTTAAAAAAGTAAAATAAAAAAAAAATAACTGCTTTACTGCTTTAGTTTCTATTTTCCTACCTTGATTTTTCACTGGTACACAATATAGCAATAGAATAATTTACTCGAGAAGAACGTCAAATCTGTAATAAAGGAAGACATAAGGCCAAAAGATAGGTCCTATTAAGTTTGTATTATATGTTGATGATTTTGAAATGTGTTTGGAGTACTATGTACTGGTCTTAAAACACATGTCCATAATGACAGTCTCTTTGAGAGGAACTCCAAAATAGGCATAATAAATGAGATGGCAATGAGCCAATCCCTGATGTCTTCCCTGGTTCAGAGAAGACTTCTAACCTTCATTAATAACCCCTTTCTCTGAATGTGTATTTGTTTTATATATTCTGGTCACAAATTTGATAGTTCTTATATGTATTATTTATGCTGTATCACTTTTTTTCCCCAAATAAGATTGCAAGTTCTTGTGAATAATTAATCCTTTCCTTCTTTTTTTTATCTATCAATGTGCTTTGCACCACTGTTTTGAAATAAAAGATTATTTGACAAGTAATTGTTGACAAATTATTCCTGAATGCTCTATTTATATTTATAAAAAATATTTCTTTTAAAGCAGTCAGGGAAAAGGAATGTGGTAGTGGCAGAAGGTAAAATAAGAGGAAAGGACTAAAAAATATTGACAAATAGATTACAGATTGTTGACTTAATTTAGTAAAAAGATTTTGCTGAATTATTATGAAAAATATATTGCTAAGTATTTGCTAATTACCAAATTCAGCATTTAATGAATATTTGGTGAATGATAAATTTACAAATATTTAAGTTACTGAAAGATTTATATTTTTTTTATAAATGTACATAATCTTTCAAACTTGAAATAAGATGAAGCAAGTGCTTACTTATCTGTATTTTACTTAAATTCATTTAAAATTAATATTTCTATTTTATATATAAGAAAATATGCCCCAGGTCATATAGATAGTTCACAGTAGAACTGGGATGTCAACTCAAGCATTATAAAAGTTTCTCATGAGTGGGATATCTAAGCCCCAATACTTAGACAAATAAAAAGTTAAGGTCATAATTTTTACACAAGAAAAAATGTTTGAGAATTTAAAAACTTATTTCTAGTCCTCAGGGGTTATTCAATTTCTTTTTTTTTTTTTTAATTTTTTATTTCTTTTCAGTGTAACAGTATTCATTGTTTTTGCACCACACCCAGTGCTCCATGCAATCCGTGCCCTCTCTAATACCCACCACCTGGTTCCCCCAACCTCCCACCCCCCACCCCTTCAAAACCCTCAGGAATTGTTTTTCAGAGTCCATAGTCTCTCACGGTTCACCTTTCCTTCCAATTTCCCTCAACTCCCTTCTCCTCTCCATTTCCCCATGTCCTCCATGTTATTTGTTATGCTCCACAAATAAATGAAACCATATGATAATTGACTCTCTCTGCTTGACTTATTTCACTCAGCATAATCTCTTCCAGTCCCATCCGTGTTGCTACAAAAGTTGGGTATTCATCCTTTCTGATGAAGGCATAATACTCCATAGTGTATATGGACCACATCTTCCTTATCCATTCGTCTGTTGAAGGGCATCTTGGTTCTTTCCACAGTTTGGCGACCGTGGCCATTGCTGCTATAAACATTGGGGTACAGATGGCCCTTCTTTTCACTACATCTGTATCTTTGGGGTAAATACCCAGTAGTGCAATTGCAGGGTCATAGGGAAACTCTATTTTTAATTTCTTGAGGAATCTCCACACTGTTTTCCAAAGTGGCTGCACCAACTTGCATTCCCACCAACAGTATAAGAGGGTTCCCCTTTCTCCACATCCCCTCCAACACATGTTTTTTCCTGGTCTTGCTAATTTTGGCCATTCTAACTGGTGTAAGGTGATATCTCAATGTGGTTTTAATTTGAATCTCCCTGATGGCTAGTGATGATGAACATTTTTTCATGTGTCTGAGAGCCATTTGTATGTCTTCACTGGAGAAGTGTCTGTTCATATCCTCTGCCCATTTTTTTTTTTTTTTTATATATGATTGTCTGTTTTGTGTGTGTTGAGTTTGAGGAGTTCTCTATAGATCCTGGAATCAACCTTTTGTCTGTACTGTCATTTGCAAATATCTTCTCCCATTCCATGGGTTGCCTCTTTGTTTTGTTGACTGTTTCCTTTGCTGTGCAGAAGCTTTTGATCTTGAAAAGTCCCAAAAGTTCATTTTTGCTTTTGTTTCCTTTGCCTTTGGAGACATATCTTGAAAGAAGTTGCTGTGGCTGATATCGAAGAGGTTACTGCCTATGTTCTCCTCTTGGATTCTGATGGATTCCTGTCTTACATTGAGGTCTTTTATCCACTTTGAGTTTATCTTTGTGTATAGTATAAGAGAATGGTCGAATTTCATTCTTCTACATATAGCTGTCCAGTTTTCCCAGCACCATTTATTGAAGAGACTGTCTTTTTTCCACTGTATATTTTTTCCTGTTTTGTCGAAGATTATTTGCCCATAGAGTTGAGGGTCCATATCGGGGCTCTCTACTCTGTTCCACTGGTCTGTGTGTCTGTTTTTATGCCAGTACCATGCTGTCTTGGTGATCATAGCTTTGTAGTAAAGCTTGAAATCAGGTAACATGATGCCGCCAGTTTTATTTTTGTTTTTCAACATTTCCTTAGCAATCCGGGGTCTCTTCTGATTCCATACAAATTTTAGGATTATTTGCTCCAGCTCTTTGAAAAATACCGGTGGTATTTTGATCAGAATGGCATTAAAAGTATAGATTGCTCTAGGCAGTATAGACATTTTAACAATGTTTATTCTTCCGATCCAAGAGCATGGAATGGTCTTCCATCTTTTTGTATCTTCTTCAATTTCTTTCATGAGTGTTCTGTAGTTCCTCAAGTACAGATCCTTTACCTCTTTAGTTAGGTTTATTCCCAGGTATCTTATGGTTCTTGGTGCTATAGTAAATGGAATCGATTCTCTAATTTCCCTTTCTGTATTTTCATTATTAGTGTATAAGAAAGCCACTGATTTCTGTACATTGACTTTGTATCCTGCCACGTTACTGAATTGCTGTATGAGTTCTAGTAGTTTGGGGGTGGAGTCTTTTGGGTTTTCCATATAAAGAATCATGTCATCTGTGAAGAGAGAGAGTTTGACTTCTTCATTGCCAATTTGGATACCTTTTATTTCTCTTTGTTGTCTGATTGCTGTTGCTAGGACTTCTAATACTATGTTGAACAAGAGTGGTGAGAGTGGGCATCCTTGTTGTGTTCCTGATCTCAATGGGAAGGCTGCAAGCTTTTTCCCATTGAGAATGATATTTGCTGTGGGTCTTTCATAGATAGATTTTATGAAGTTCAGGAATGTTCCCTCTATCCCTATACTTTGAAACGTTTTAATCAGGAACGGATGCTGGATTTTGTCAAATACTTTTTCTGCATCAATTGAGAGGAACATGTGGTTCTTCTCTTTTCTCTTATTAATTTGTTCTATCACAGTGATTGATTTGAGAATGTTGAACCATCATTGTAGCCCAGGGATAAATCCCACCTGGTCATGGTGGATAATCTTTTTAATGTGCTGTTGGATCCTGTTTGCTAGGATCTTGTTGAGAATCTTAGCATCCATATTCATCAGTGATATTGGTCTGAAATTCTCCTTTTTGGTAGGGTCTTTGCCTGGTTTGGGGATCAGGGTAATGCTGGCTTCATAGAAAGAGTCTGGAAGTTTTCCTTCTGCTTCAATTATTTGAAACAGCTTCAGGAGAGTAGGTGTTATTTCTTCTTTGAAAGTTTGGTAGAATTCCCCAGGGAATCTGTCAGGTCCTGGGCTCTTGTTTTTTGGGATGTTTTTGATCACTGCTTCAATCTCGTTACTAGATATCAGTCTATTCAGGTTGTCAATTTCTTCCTGGTTCAGTTTTGGGAGTTTATAGTTTTCCAGGAATGCATCCATTTCATCTAGGTTGCTTAGCTTATTGGCATATAACTGTTGATAATAACTTCTGATGATTGTTTCTACTTCCTTGGTGTTAGTTGTGATCTCTCCCTTTTCATTCATAATTTTATTAATTTGGGCCTTCTCTCTTTTCTTTTGGATTAGTGTGGCCAATGGTTTATTGATCTTATTGATTCTTTCAAAAAAACCAGCTTCTAGTTTCATTGATACGTTCTACTGTATCTCTGGTTTCTACCTCATTGATTTCTGCTCTAATCTTGATTATTTCCCTTCTTACGTGTGGAGTTGGTTTGATTTGTTGCTGATTCTCCAGTTCTTTAAGGTGTAGAGACAGCTGATGTATTCTGGATTTTTCTATTTTTTTGAGGGAGGCTTGGATGGCTATGTATTTCCCCCTTAGGATTGCCTTTGCTGTATCCCATAGGTTTTGGACCGAAGTGTCTTCATTCTCATTGGTTTCCATGAATTGTTTCAGTTCTTCTTTGATCTCCTGGTTTATCCAAGCATTCTTAAGCAAGGTGGTCTTTAGCTTCCAGGTGTTTGAGTTCCTTCCGAACTTTTCCTTGTGATTGAGCTCCAGTTTCAAAGCATTGTGATCTGAGAATATGCAGGGAATAATCTCAGTCTTTTGGTATCGGTTGAGTCCTTATTTGTGACCCAGTATGTGGTCTATTCTTGAGAAGGTTCCATGTGCACTTGAAAAGAATGAGTATTCTGTTGTTTTAGTGTGGAATGTTCTGTATGTATCTATGAGGTCCATCTGGTCCAATGTGTCATTCAATGCTCTTGTTTCTTTATTGATTTTCTGCTTGGATGATCTGTCTATTTCTGATAGAGGCATGTTAAGATCGCCTACTATTAATGTATTCATATCAATATGACTCTTTATCTTGATTAACAGTTTTCTTATGTAATTGGCTGCTCCCATATAGGGGGCATAGATATTTACAATTGTTAGATCATCTTGGTGGATAGTCCCTTTAAGAATTATGTAGTGTCCTTCTGTATCTCTGACTACAGTCTTTAGTTTAGAATCTAATTTATCTGATATGAGAATCGCTACCCCGGCCTTCTTTTGAGGCCCATTGGCATGAAAGATGCTTCTCCATTCCTTCACTTTCAGTCTGGATGTATCTTTAGGTTCAAAATGGGTCTCTTGTAGACAACATATGGATGGGTCCTGTCGTTTTATCCAATCTGCAACCCTGTGTCATTTTATGGGCACATTTAGGCCATTCACATTGAGAGTGATTATTGATAGATACGTTTTTATTGATATCATGTTACCTTTGAAGTCTTTCTTTCTGTAGATTGTCTCTATATTTCTGTTCAATGCTATTCTTAGGATTTTTCCTCTTTTATAGAACCCCCCCCTTGATGTTTCCTGCAGTGTCGGCTTGGTGGTTGCATAGTCTTTTAAGCCTTGCCGGTCTTGGAAACTCTTTATCTCTCCATCCATTTTAAATGTCAGTCTTGCTGGATAAAGTATTCTTGGCTGCATGTACTTCTCATTTAGTGCCCTGAATATATCTTGCCAGCCCTTTCTGGCTTGCCAGGTCTCTGTGGAGAGGTCTGACGTTATGCTGATGGGCTTTCCTCTGTACGTGAGGAGCCTCTTTGTCCTAGCAGCTTTTAAGAGATTGTATCTACAATTATGATTTTTCAATTTTACTATTGGGTGCCTTGGTGTTTTTTGGGAATCTATAACTTTGGGGGGAGACCGTCCTGCCTCTAGTACATGAACGCTGGTTCCATTCGTGAGATTGGGAAAATTTTCATGAAGCACTTGTTCCACTATATCTTCTAGACTTCTTTCTTTCTCCTCCCCTTCAGGGATTCCAATAATTCTGACATTGGAACGTTTCATGGCATCATTTATTTCCCTGATTCTGTTTTCTTGGCTTCTAAGCTGTTTGTTCCAGGCTTCCTCCTGATCCTTTCTCTCTGTTTGTCCTCAGATCACTAATTCTATCTTCTGTCTCAGTTACCCTAGCTTTTAGAGAATTTAGATTAGATTGGAACTCATTGAGAGCATTGTGAACCTCATCCCTGGTGGCTTTCAGTTCTGTCCTAACATTGTGAACATCATCCCTGGTGGCTTTCAGTTCTGCCCTAATCAATTCCGTTTGGTCATTCATGGCTTTCTCCAACCTAGCTATTGCCTGGATAATTGTTAGCCTGAATTCTCTTTCCGACATATTGTCTATGTTGATAGCTGCTAGCTCTGTTGCAGAAGGCCCATCCTCTGTATTTTTCTTCTGTTGGGCATTCCTCCTCCTAGTCATTTTGGTGAGAGATGACTGAACGGATGTAGCTGGATGTATCGACCGTGGTGCAGTCAAGGTGAACCCTGGAATGCTTCTTCTGGGATCCTAAGCCCCTTTTAAGCCAGGAACATTGAGAGCTTCTGGAAATCTTGCCGTAGTCACCAGCACCACTAGACATCGGCCTCTGCAAATCCTCTCCAAAGGTGAT
The DNA here is from genome assembly GCF_902655055.1 of Lutra lutra. Taxonomy (NCBI): domain Eukaryota; kingdom Metazoa; phylum Chordata; class Mammalia; order Carnivora; family Mustelidae; genus Lutra; species Lutra lutra. The sequence goes on from NC_062280.1 coordinate 64,286,647, forward strand.
TCATGGACAACTTTGTCTCTTTAAAAACTCTATGTGAGGGGTGCCTGGGTGGCTCAGTGGGTTGAAGCCTCTGCCTTCAGCTCAAGTCATGATCCCAGGGTCCTGGGATTTGAGCCCCGCATCAGACTGTCTGCTCTGTGGGGACCCTGCTTCCTCCTGTCTCTGCCTGCCTCTCTGCCTACTTGTGATCTCTGTTTTAAAATATCCTTTAAGACTAGCTTAATCTAGGAGATTTTAGTTCTAAATGGCATCAGGCTGGCTGCCACTCTCTTCTCCTAAAATACCGCTAGGTCCCCGTGGTTGAAGCTCTTATTGGCTTGTTTGAAAACTAGCGAACTGTGAACATCCTTCCAGTCCCGGGTCCTAGATCGGGCTCACTCTGGATGTGATCCGCCCCCGCCTATGCATTGTCCTGGACGTTGTCCAGCTCTTGGCATGTTTTGCCCTGCACACAGTCTCCAACCCAGGTGTGGCTTGTCCGGTTATTCAATTTCTTGCTTAAACATTCCAGTGGTTGTCCATATTAACACAGCAACTATTTCAGCACTGTGATCTCTAGCCAATGACTAAAACCACCTGCCTCAGAGTATTCTCATCTGATAAATATATTTAATGATAATTTCTTTTTGGGGATGTTTTCTTTTTTTTTTTTTTAAAGATTTTATTTATTTATTTGACAGACAGAGGTCACAAGTAGGTAGAGAGGCAGGCAGAGAGAGAAAGAGGAGGAAGCAGTCTCCCTGCTGAGCAGAGAGCCCGATGCGGGACTCGATCCCAGGACTCTGAGATCATGACCTGAGCCGAAGGCAGCGGCTTAACCCACAGAGCCACCCAGGCGCCCCGGGATGTTTTCTTTTAATGATAAAATGAAAAACTACAAAATCAGTTAAACACATGGAGATTATTATTTATATTCAGACATGTGTTACAAAGCACACTGAGAAACACATAGTTGATGCTCAAAAATCACACATTTTGAAGTGTGTGTTCAACCTCTTCTTTTTAATTGAGGCATAGGTGACATATACCATTGTATTAGCTTCAAGTGGACAGCATCATGATTCGATGTTTATAAATGCTGTAAAATGATCACAATCATATCTGTCACCATACACAGTTACAATTCTTCTTCTTGTGATGAGACTTTTAAGATTCACTGTCATAGCACCTTTCAACTATGCAATACAGTATTACTAACTGTAGTCACCATGCTATACATTATATCCCAATGACTGTAGCGAATACTTTTTTATAAGCCCAAGTTGCAGATCATTATCTCCCAGAAGAAAACTCTTAAACTTATGAGTTTTTATTTAAGGTAGAAATGCACAAAACTGTCTATTAATCTATATGTTGTGTAGAATCTGATCCTTTTGGTAGTTTTATTATATGGACACATAATTTTTATGATATGCAAAATGTTAGCCTTTGTTTGAAACAACAGTTTTCTCATTAAACATTTGAGTGCAATCTTGAATTGTGGGAAAGCTGAAAATAGAGAACAATGTACTGTAGATAAAAGGATTTAGATAGTCCTGACATCACCTTGGCGGCAATAGAGTTGCATGTGTTAATGAGGGCATGAGTTGTTTTATAACACCAAAGTGATTGAAATCCTATATAGACATCACTGCATTAACTGGAAAAGAGCTGAAGCTTCCCAGAGGTTTTAAATCCTTTGGAACATACTTTTAAACATCAATTCTAAGTTGCTGTAACAATGATTGAGAGTGTGTCTTCTGTCTCACTTTACAAGTCTACCTGGTCCAGACCAGTAGGACAGCTCTGCTCCACAATGTCGTTCAGGTAACAAGTCTTCTTCCTTAGTTGTTCTGCTTTCTCCTGAGTGCTTTCCTTACCTGGAGAGTGAAAGCTAGTTGATGCCTACCTGAAGTCCCCCTTATAGAAAAGAAGAAAACAAGCAAATCTAAGGCAACTAAGTCCCTTGTAACCAGGGATACAGAAGTTGTACTTGTCACCTATACTCCATTTTATTTGCAAGAACTCAGTCGTATAAACACACAAAAATGTAAGGAAATTATATTTCATTTAGTTACAGAATGGGGTCCAACATGATAATTAAAAAAAAAAACAATTCTTTTGAGACCTAGTACCTAATGAAAATTTTATACATGTTCTATATGTTCTATTCCATATGTCTTAATTATGTATTTTGTATTTTGTCTCTTTTTAGAATATAGGGTTCTATAAATACAGATACGTGGGTATAATCTCACATAAAATCAATTCATTATGTTTCTTACATTTCTATTCATACTGAGTGTTTATCAGTTTCTAATAAAAGTATATTACATTGATCCTCTATCAGTGTTTTTTTTTTCTCTTTGTTATCATATCAGTATGTGGTTTATCTCTTTCTAGAAAATTTATTAGTGCAGGCAAGTTCATAAATGTTACATCTTTTTGGTGGGTTCCTTCCCTCTTTATCTCTCTAAATAGTTTGGCACAAGTAATACTGTCCTCTTATTAGTATTCCACCAAATACTTTCTTTTAGTTGGTATTTAAATATTTCTCTTTTAAACTGTAAATGTAAGAGAGCAGAATCAGAGCTCTCTTACTTGGATAGATGTGTCTCTGCCTTTTCCTAGTTATCATAGGTGATTTTGTTGCTACAGTTTCTTGTTCATTCTTTACATATTCACTGGTCTTTCCACATGTTCACTGGTCTTTCCCAGTTAATATTAAGATCAAAGCTAGTTTCAGGAATGTCTTAGTGATTAATAGCAACATTTTATCCTTAAAGTTTTCTATAAGGATAAGAACTTCATGAAAATAAAAAAAATAGCTATATAGTTATATCTGGAATAGCCAATTCTGCAGATTAAATAAGTGTGTACAAATATTTGTAACATTTTATATGTTTAGAATATTTTGAAAGTCATCGACAAAGTTGATTCCATCAGAGATTAACCATTGTCCAGCCACCCACTTTTTAAACAAGACCTTGAAAGAGACTCTTAACTATAGAGAACAAACTGAGGGTTGATGGAGGGAGGTGGGTGGTGTATGGTCTAAGTGGATAATGGCTATTAAGGAGTGCAGTTGTGATGAGCACTAACTGTTATATATAACTGATGAATTACTAAATTCTCCTGAAACTAATGTTATGCTAAATGTTAACTAATTAGAACTTAAATAAAAACTTGAAATTAAAAAAATAGATATAAAATAAAATAAATTAAAAAATAAATAGATATAAAAGCATTTTTTTTGTATTTATAAATAAGCCCTTGAAATCTGAATTTCATTTCCCCCAGTACCTTGAAATTGCTATAAAGCAGGCAACTACTTAATTTCCAACCGACAGAATTTTGCTTGGACTGAAGCAACCTTTGGGCATTTCTAAGTACTTTCTCTCAGTAGGTGACGAAGTTGTGGCTCAGGAGTGTGGGTAGTCCATTCTGTTTGCATCTCTAGCTCTTCTTAAAATCAAACTATGTTGTGGCTTTGATGAAACATCCTTATCATTGTAATTTTCTTTCCTCTTAATGCCATGTTCCTTTCTCTTCTTCAAGGTCTTCTATTCTAAGTCAAAACTTAGACAAAGTTAGAGCTTTAGTTCTTTCTTTGTACATTATTTTCATCAGTTACATATTTACCCTCATTGTTCTAGCTATAATTTTCAGTAGGTATTTTAAAATCCAACCTTCAGCCATTGTCCCAACATTTCCATTGACACTTGACACTTTGTGTAATCAACATCTCCTTCCCCTTTCTTCCCTTTCATTACTCAGGAAGATCTGTTCTTCTCTAGAAATATAAACTTTTAAAGTCATGTGTACTCTAAATATAAATCTTTACTTATTATTAAGAACTAAATATTAACTGCAATAAGTGTTTCTGGAAAGAGAATATTTCAACTTTTTTAGTTTATAAAATAGAATATTGGCTTTGGTTATGGTTTAAGAAATGTGCATTTTTACTTTTTGGCATCTAATACATAGACCAAAATCCTTGGGAGTAAGTTCTCAAATTGTCCATTTTTCTTTCTGTTTTTACTTTTGCGCTCTTAACTTGTGTCTACTTTGTTCACAATATCTGTTTTCTGTGGTGTTCATTTACAATAAAACTATTAGAAGAGCAGAAGGTGACTATGTCCTTAATGAGGTGGCTATTAGATTTTTGAGAGCGTATTTTTGTCTACCCTTATAGCATCTGGGTATAAATTTATAATTTATTTAGGACCTTGTATTTATGTGTGTTATGTCCGCTGTTTAAAAGTGAGAACATATGTTTATGAGCTTTACGCATTTGTTAGTGGTATTTAACATATAAAGGCATTTTGTAATGTGTAAGCAGTATTACCAGAATGCCAAAAAGCTTTAAAAGTTGTTTAATATTTTTTAAGACAGCTCTCCTCACCTACTTTCTTTTCCCATATTGCCTATTAAATATACCAGCCATCTGGATTCCTAGTTGTTTTTCAAGTATTCATTTAAATAAAATTCTGCAATTTAGTTGGTTAATAATCCATTAAGTATCATGATGCTAAAGAAATAAATTTCACTGGATAATCTTTTAAAGAAGTAGGTTGTATATAAAATTTATCTATTGGCCACTCAGGCCCTAGATGTATCAGAAAACAATTTAAGTGTCTGTACAAGAATGTATATATATACTTGTTGGAAAGGAGTGTAGTTATAGACATAAAGTATAGCACGTCTTGATAAGCACAGTTAAGAAAATAAGAAAAAATTAAGTATTATATAAATTAGTGATATAAACCAAGCACTCGAAGAACTTTAGGATATTCAGAATTATGCTGCCAAGATATCTAAATGAATGGAAGTCATAAACTGGATGCTTTAAAATAAAATGTATAAATCTTCTGTATTGCAAATTTGGGTTACGGAATGTATAAATTATAACAGGTGTGTTAAAGTAGCCTTAGCTTTGATTATAAATCAAACCAAAATTGAATACATTAGTAGAATTGGATTGTAATCTGGGCCCTCCTACTAAAATGCTGCATGATTTTTATGGGTCTGGCTCTTTCCTCACTCAGAAATGAGAGGTAGGTGAATCAGTTGACAGAACAATCATCTGTTTTTCATGTATATGAATCCAAATGTCTGTCCATGCAGAAACCATCAGTCTCTATGTACTTACCTTAGCTAATTATTCTAAAAATATTTGAGTTTGAGTCCTTTAGGAGTATTACTTCGGTAGTCTCTTTCTAAACTGTAACTCTAATTTAAATGTCGTATATGCATCAATGTGATTAAACTAGCCACATCAAGAAATATACATGAAAGAAACAAGATTATGATTGTCTGAAACTTGACACACTTGTTCTAGCTATATTACTAAGGGTATATGTTAGCCCTTTCCCTCCCCACCCAATTATAGTCATGATGACAGTTTCCCCTGTAAATTTCTAGATTGATTGTTCTTAACATGGGCTTTAGCTGTTGTACAGGAAAAATTCTAGCGAATGTAAATGTCCCTTTATCCTTGAATAAAAATAATCAGTGACTTCTAATAGGAACAGAATGTTAGTAGAGAGGTGGAGGACTTTTGGCAGATAAGTGATTCATCCATTAAGAGTATGTCATTGGTACCATTCTCAGACATATGCTCTCTGGAATTTGGTCACTTGCAGATGTTTCAAGGGGAAGCTGTCAGTAGTGTTGTCCTTTTGATATAGAGTAGATCCAGGATGTCTTGCCTATATTATCACATGACTTAATCAAAGTCTGTAAATTTCAGGAGGTGAAGAGTAAATCCATATATTGTGACTTTGGTGTCACTTTGATAAATATTGCTAGCTGTGACCATCATTTCATTCTTTGGGGATTAACTGTAGGTTCCACAATTCAAGAATATAATTAGTATCCTCATTATTAATCATGGCATGTCACCCATAACTTATTCTGACTCACCAAATTTATTTAAGGTGCCCATCAAAATGTAAGCTTTGGGCATATTTTGATGTATGTACATTTTCTAGCTTCTGCATCACCTGTTGAAAAAAACTGAAAGAAAGCTTTCTCATATATCTTTTTTGTTCTGTAACTATAATTTTCTAAAATATGTATTTTTTGCTTTTCCATGCCAGTAAAGTTGTAAAATACATCTTAGTCATTGCGAAGATAAAAGAAAATCATGATATGGAGAAAGGGGCACCCTCTTGTGCTGTTGGTGAGAATGCAAAGTGGTACAAACCACTCTGGAAAACAGTATGACAGTTCTTCAAAAATCTAAAACTAGAACTACCCTATGATTCAGCAATTGTACTACTAGGTATTTACCAAAAAAATACAAAAGTACTAATTCATTGGGATACATGTACTTGATGTTTATAGAAGCATGACCTACAATAGCCAAATTATAGAAACAGCCCAACTGTCCACTGATTGATGAATGGGTAAAGAAGATATGATATACATACACAATGGAATATTATTCAGCCATTAACATGAACGAAATCTTGCCATTTGCAATGACCTGGGTGGTGCTAGAGAGTATAATGTTAAGTGAAGTAAGTCAGTCAGAGTAGGACAAATACCATATAATTTCACTCATATGTGGAATTTAAGAAACAAAATGTTAAGAAACAAAAGAGCAAAAGAAAAAAAAAAGAGAGGCAAACCAAGAAACACTTAGCTATAAAGAACCAACTGATGGGGGCGCCTGGGTGGCTCAGTGTGTTAAGCCTCTGCCTTCGGCTCAGGTCATGATCTCAGGGTCCTGGGATTGAGCCCCACATCGGGCTCCCTGCTCAGTGGGAAGCCTGCTTCTCCCTCTCCCTCTGTCTGCCTCTCTGCCTACTTGTGCTGTCTGTCAAATAAATAAATAAAACCTCAAAGAAAAAAAAAAAGAAGTGCACTTGCTGTGATGAGCAACATGTTCTGTATGATAGTGTTGAATCACTATATCGTATACCTGAAACTAACATTATACTATATGTTAACTGGAATTTAAGTATAAACTTAAAAAAAAAAATGAAAAAGAAAAGGACAAAAACAAAACAAACAGGAAAACCTCTATCTTAGGTTCCTTTTGTTTGTAAAGAGTATCCCGTTTTGCAAAGTGGTTTTGCTGAATTAATCCATCTTGCCTGATATTCACATTTGCCCTAAGAAGGGCACTGAGATATTATTCCCATTTATAAATGAAGAGACAGTGCTCAGTGCTCAGAAAGAACAAGCCACTCAGCTGTCATCAGCTCGTGAGTGTCAGAGCAGCCTCTTCCTGATGTCCGTCCCAACATTCAACATTAGCTCCTCCAGTAAAGCATGTCAATGAGACCTCATGTAAAACCAGGCTCTTAAACTTTAGTGTGCATTGAAATCACCTGGAGGGCTTGTTAAAAATGCATCATTATGTTCTCAATCTCTAAAGATAATGACTTGAATAAGAAATAGGATTCGCATTTTAAATGAATACTTCTGGGTATTCTGTGACAAGTAGACAGAAAATCACACAATGTAGAATTCTGATATAGAAAAGTGTATCCCAAATCTTTAGTAGTTTACAAAATAGGCTGGAACCTATGGTATTTGAGCATATCAGAGACCTAAATTGGGTAAGTTTTACACCTATGTGTCTAGAATTCCATATGTAAAACACAGCTGATTTAGATGACAAAGAATTCATGCTATCTATTGATTACATTATTTCATGCCCTCTAGTAGTGAAGGCAATATTCTCATTTGCAGCATATTCTTGAGTGCCTAAGATTAAAAAGAATTTATTTGAGCCGTAATTTCTGCCTGCTCTCTTTTCCTCTGCATTCCCTTTCCATTCTACTGTGAGTAAGCAGGTGGCATGAAGGAGGTTTATGGTAGGATTTAAAATGAAAACCAATTAGACAAGTAATTAAAAATGGGAACTGACAACATGTCTCCATGTGCCTGATGTGTAAAATATAGACATTCCAGGGAAATTTTATTTTGTTACTTAAAAAATTATGAGTCAGGGGAAAGCATAGACTGTTGGCTCTCACATGCTCCCTCACTACCATTGCTGTATCAGCTGTGTCCTGAGCTAGAGCCAAGAAGGGAAATGTAAAGTGTATTTATTTAGAGAAAGAACTGCTTCTACTGGAAAATGGCCAAAAAATACCTCCTTTCTCTTGGAAATATTGATCTTCAATTCCTCTGCTTGTAGTAAGTGAAGAAAAGACCTCTATAATAAACTTTTTAAAAAAGATTTATTTATTTATTTTAGAGAACATGAGAGTGGGGGGGAGGGGCTGAGGAAGAGGGAGAGGGAGACTCTCAAGCAAACTCCCCACGAGCATGGAGCTTGACGCGGGGCTCAATCTCCTGAGACTGTGACCTGAGCCAAAATCAGGAGTCGGATGCTTAACCAACTGACCCTCCCAGGCATCCCATAATGTACTTTTTATGTTTAAATTAAACAAAGCCTAAAGTTCTTTTTTCATTTTTTAAACATATAAGTGTAAGCTTTTTGTGTTCTTTCTTTCTTTCTTTCTTTTTTTAAGATTTTACACACTTATTTATCAGAGAAAGCATAAACAGGGAGAACAGCAGACAGAGTAGGCAGAGGGAGAAGCAGGCTCCCCACTGAGCAAGGAGCCCAATGAGGGACTCAATCCCAGGACTCTGGGATCATGACGGGAGCCAAAGGCAGTCGCCCAGGAGAATGAGTTACCCAGTGCCAACCCTCCCTTCAAAGTTCTTAAGTGTTACCAATAAAAAATGTGCAGAGTTTCACTTCCAGCATGACCACAGTGCTATACAGACCTGCTCTCTCACAAAACTGATTTAAAATAAAAGAAAACAACAACAACAAAAAGGAGAGAACTAAACTATTTAAAATCTCTGGAAATGATTTTAAGAGCATAAGTGGGAAAAAGAAAACACGAAATTCAAGAGAATCTATTAAAACACAATTTTCTGAGCCTATGTGGATATTTGCAGTTGATAATCTGCCAAAGGATTATTAGGAACCAAGAGCCCTCATTATAGCTATGGTTCCTCCAGAAGAAAGCCAATATAGTGATAGTATTAATAATACAATACAAAGCAACAATAAAAAGACCTCAATTATCAATATCATGTACTGCTTTGGTATACTGTTATATTAAAAGTTTTCTTTTCATGTATGTTCCTCCAGTCTCTTCATTGAACCTGTAAATCAGCTATATCAGGGACTGGACATTGTATACTTTTCTCATTTTTCAAAGATTATATGGAACAATGTCTAAGGTCTAGTACACCCTCAGATATTTATTAAACATTATTCTGTGAGTTAGTCCTATAAAACGCCTCTTTATTTCTCATATGCCTAGCTGGGCACTATATAAATCAGAAGAATAGGAAAATTTATATGAGAAATATTGAGACTACAGTTAAGTGTAAGGGTATGTATTCAAAATATGATTGTCTGTTTCTCACCTAGAGATTGTCCTCAAACTTAACTCACTTAATGTTTCCTCACTTCATTATTTTTGTTGTGCCTGGAATATACTTATTAGCTTACTGAGTTTTTCTCTGTGTCATTTTCAAGTAATAAAATCATAATCTGACCTATAAACTATATAAATACATACAAACCTGGTAGCTGATGTCATATCACCGATCCATCTAAATCGCTGAAGAATCTTTCTGAGGGAAATTTCTTTTATAAGGAAAAAATACGTTCTGAAACATTTTCAAAGTTTTTGTTTCAAATTTGACTCAAATCAGTTTCCAAATTTTGAGTAATGAATACCTGTATTATTCAAAACATTTCAAGTTAACAAGAAATATAATTTTACTCTTTTCTGTAACTCAATTTCTATCTCAAATACCTCTCTCACATGGGGAGCAAAAACCTGTTAAAATCAATCTGAGCCATCTTCCTATTCACAGTCTATTATTTATATAATGTTAAGTATATAGAGGTGAGAAATGAAGATAAAATTGGGATCTTTTTCAAGATAACACATTTTCCACAAGAATACATATAGAAATGGTCATTCATTTTTAACTTGAAGTAGATTTCATCAAGTCAGTATTCCTGCTACAAAAGTAAGAAAAGGCTAGATATATTACAAAATGTTTTATTTTACTTTATTTTATTTTTTAAAGATTTTATTTATTTATTTAACAGAGATACACAGTGAGAAAAGGAACACAAGCAGGGGGAGTGGGAGAGGGAGAAGCAGGCTTCCCGCAGAGCAGGGAGCCCAATGCAGGGCTCAAACCCAGGATCCTGGGATCATGACCTGAGCCGAAGGCAGACACTTAACAACTGAGCCAGCCAGGCACCCCACAAAAATTTTTCTCTTAAATGAGAGTTGAGGAAGCAATGATGAACTCTAATTCTGAAAGAGGGTCTTTGTGAGGTAAGCAAATGATTGCTGGCTCTTTTCTACCCTTGGCTATTTGTCAGAGTGTAAGACCAAAATTTGTACTTCAAGAGACATTACTGGCAGTAGAGAGAGACCTGTGAGATTTGAGAATTAAGTGGACCTCACATGACAGATGGAAACTTGGAGTCCCAAAATCAGAGGTATCTTCCCCGTTGGGACGTTTGCTGAGTTCTGAGGATCAGGGGCCCTGGGCTTGAGCACTCCTTAAAGTCAGAACCTTATCTCCCATTGTTTCCTGTGTTTAAGGAAAAAAAAAAAAAGCCCCATTTGAAGGAGTTTCCTACCTCAGATATGACTCAATTTGCCCCTCAGGACAAAAGAACAGACTTACCAGACTTTGAGGTTTCAGGGGATGACGCTGTTGCAGTCAAAATCACAAGGTTCTTGTTAAAATTGGCCAGGTTAGTCTGAAATTTATATGGAATTTTAGATGGGAAATAAGTGGAAACTTATTGTGGAATATTATCTTGTATTATAGAATGCTTTTATATGGAACTATATTTGGAATAGTTAAGACAATCTCAGAGGAGGAGAAGGAAGGGGAGGGAGAGGAAAAGAAGGAGATACTTTTATTTCCCTTGCCTCAGGAGACCTATCTAGAAAAATGTTGCTACAGCTGATGTCAGACATTACGGCCTATGCTCTCTTCCAGGGGTTTTATGGTTTCATGTCTCACATTAAGATCTTTAATTCATTTTGAGTTTATTTTTGTGTGTGGTGTAAGAAAGTGGCCCAGTTTCATTCTTTTGCCTGTAGATGTCCAGTTTTCCCAACACCAACTGTTGAAGAGACTGTCCTTTTCCTATTGCATATTCTTGCCTCCTTTGTTGTAGATTAATTGATCATATAATTATGAGTTTATTTCTGGACTCTTATTCTGTGTCATTGATCTATGTGTCTATTTTTGTGCTATTACCATACTCCTTTGATTACTGCACCTTTATATATATTTTGAAATCTGGGATTGATAACTCCAGATTTGTTATTCTTGCTCAGAATGACTCTTTTGGGACTTCTGTGATTCCATACAAATTTTAGGATTATTTGTTCTAGTTCTGTGAAAAACACCATTGGTATTTGATAGAGATTGTATTATATATGCATATTGCTTTGGGTAGACTTTTTAACAGTATTTGTTCTCCCAATCCATGAGCATGGAATATCCTTCCATCCATTTGTTTGTGTGTCATCTCCCAGTTTCTGTCATCAGTGTTCTGATGTTTCAGAGTACAGGTCTTCCACATTCTTGATTAAGTTTATTCCTAGACATTTTATTATTTTCAGCACAATTGTACATGGGACTGTTTTCTTAATTTCTCTTTCTGCAACTTTATTATTAAGGTATATAAATGTAACAGATTTCTGTATATTGATTTTGTATCTTGTGACTTTACTGAGTTCACTTATCATTTCCAGTATTTTTTTTTCTTTTTTGGGGGAATCTTTTGGGTTTTCTATATATTGTATCATGTCATCTACAAATAGTGACTTTTCCTTCTTATCAGTCTGTCTTTTCTTGTTTGATTTCTCTGTCTAGCACTTACATTATTATATTGAATAAAAGTGGTGAGAATGGACATTCTTGTTTTATTTCTGATCTTAGGGAAAAACTCTCATCTTTTCATCATCAAATATGCTGTTAGATGTGGGTTTTAATTTTTTTAATTTTTAATTTTTTTAAGATTTTATTTATTTGAGAGAGAAAGGGAGAGAGAGAGAGATCATGAGCAGCGGAGGTGGGATAGAAGAAGAAGCAGATTCCCTGCTGAGCAGGAAGCCTGCCCACTGTGGGATGTCCAGGACCCCAGGATTATGACCAGAGCTGAAGGCAGAGGCATAACCGACTGAACCAGCCAGGCACTGAGGCTGTGGGTCTTTATATATGGGCTTTATTATGTTGAAAAAAGTTATTTCTTAAATAGGATAGAAAAAACACTGGCCATAAAATAAAATTCAGACCTCATTAAAATTACTCACTTCTGTTTATCCAAAGACAACATTTTGAGTAAAGAGGCAAGCTACAGATAGGGAGAAATAGTCACAATACATATATCTGACAAAGAATCTTATCCATATATATATGGATATGGATATATCCATATATATCCATATATATGAAATATATTTATATATTATATTTATATATAATTTTATATATTTATATATTATATATATTTCATATATATTATATATAATATGGAAAACATACATACAGAATATATTAATATAAATACACATGATATATTTAAAAATATATATATATATATAATAATACATTGAAAAAATCTGACATTGGATGGAAGTGTTCAAACTTCCAGTTTTAAATAGTGGGGATATCATGTACAACATGACAACTCTAATATATAACTCTGCTATGTGGTATATTTAAAGTTGTTAAGGAAGATGCTAAAAGCCCTCATCACAAGGGAGACTTTTTTTTTGGCATTTAGATGAGATGATAGATGCTAACTAAACTTAAAATGGTAACCATTTTGCAATATCTGTAAATAAAATTATTGTGCTATATACTTACACAACGTTGTTTGTCAGTTTTATCTTAGTAAAACTAAAAGAAAAACTACAGATTAATTAAAAAAAATTTAAAAAAAAGTCTTTAAGAAGTATTTCCCAAAATAGGATATCTAAATCACTACTAATTTTTTGAAATTGGGGTGAACATCACTATTCATCAATAAGATGCAAATTAAAATGATGGTGAGATATACTTACACCCCAAACAGAAAGGCTAGAGTAAAACACACAGACAAGTCTCTTGCTATTGTCTGTATTTTTCATTCAGGGACATCTATGCTATTTCCTTCTCCTCCTCCCCTTGCTTCAGACAGGGGATTTGGTTTATAGACTCCACGTGATAATCCATTTTTTACTGTGTGTGGTTCCTCCAAATCTATTGCCTATGATTTGAGTGCTTTTAATTTTTCCAGTTTCTAACTTTAAAAATTCGAAATTAAGCCTTTATTTCTCTGTTTTTTTCTCACATCTTTTTACTTTTAATATATAAAAAGTACAAATGTTTCAAAGTATGGGTCCTAGTATATAAATATTAAAGAGTTTATCCATTTTGTTTGCGTAAATTGACCATTCGTTAAACAAAACAAAACAAAACAAATCTCATTAACAACAGTGCCTGGCTGGCTCAGTCAGCAGAACATGCAACTCTCAATCTCAGGGGTGTGAGTTCAAGCCCCGTGTTTGGTACTGAGCCTACTTAAATTAAGTAAGTAAATAAGTAAATAAATAAAATCGCGAATTAAAAAATCCATTCACAGAGAAGAGAAGCTTTTATTTTTGAATTTCAATTAAATGTCCCTGTGATCCTAGGTCAAAAGATTCTCCAATGTATATTTTCATCTGTAAAATATATACACAGCATATAAATAGATGTTTACTCTGAATAAAATAGTTAATTTATTTTTAAAGTGGATGTAACATCTTATTTCCTCTAGTACTTGTGCGTTGAACTACAAGTGGAGACAGATGTGAGGTCAGCACAGAATGGAAGAATGAGCTCCTGCATTCAAACTGGGCATGCAGGAGAAGCGGCTCTTTGTGATATGGCCAGTGATTTAAACTATGGGGCAGCCACCGCAAATCTTTCTGATACTGATGTCAGGGCTGGGATGCAGGGTGCCCCTTTACTGAGGTCCTCTCACAGATGAGGACCACATACCATAAAATAGTCCAGTGTTGTGGTAGATAGTACTAGATATTTATTCATTTACCCTGTTATCGCTTTGATTTGCAGAGCCTGGGGTTGGGATGCAGGATGCCTTTTCTAAATTATCCATGCAGATTAATATCATGTACTATGAACTAAAGACTATTAGATAGTCACTGAAATTTGCTTTCTTTTCTTGTAGGCCAATAGTAAGACTACGTTCCTGAGCCTCTCTTGTGGTCAGAGGACTAGGTGCTAGTCAGTGGAATGCTATCAGAAGAAATGATTGTCATTTCTGGCCATGATCCCCAAAACTTCCTCTTCGATATTCTCCTGTGTGCTACTTCCTTCTTCCAGCCAAATAGGAAGGACTTGACCTTCTCAGACAACTTTGGGAGCTATTCCTTAAAAAGCCTCAAAAGAAGGGGGAAAAAAAAAGCCTCAGAGTTGTAGGCTGCCTAGATACCAAAATAACTTTGTAGGAGCCAACTTTCACTGACGGGATGCATCCCCCCAGGTCTGTTGCATCCACCATAAGTGTACTTCTGTTGTATTTTTACCTTTACATTTTTGGACCTTTGAAATCCAGCTTTAGCATTGCCCTAATTTAAATGGGAAGAGTGATGGTGCAATGGTTAGTAATTCTGTACTCTCCGGCCAGGTTTAGCACTGACTCTCTGGGTAGTAGGGACAGGTCACCTTACCTTGTAGGACTGGAGTTTCCTCGTTCTGCAGTGAAGGTAATGGATCAGTTGATCTAGGCCATTCCTTCCTGTTCTGACATTAAAGGGTGAGATAGTGCATTGTATCAACAATGCATCTTTGTATTTTAATGCAAGGACACTACAGGATTTGCCATTGGTATGTACTGATGTGCCGCACCCCCCCTCTTTAAATTTGTACAACACAAAGTAAATTTCCAGTAATTTTCTAGGGGCATATGTTTACTGCTATTAGTTAAAATTAAAAAAAAAAAAAAATCCAAACAGAGCTGTCTGGGATGCAAGTTCACTCATTGGAGCTAGCTTTTTTTTCTAAATGACCAATATCTATGTCATTAGTGCATCCATATATAAATCTGCTCTCAAATCAATAGGAAAGTAGTACTTCTTTATCCAAGAGATGGCAGGAAATTGTTACTCTTTTATACTATTGTTACTACCCTGTACTTTTATAACATTTATTTCTTTTAAAAGTTGGGGTGAAATTGATTTCACCACTTTTGAATTATTGGAGAGTTCCCCAAATAAAGTTTTCAGCTAAGGGGGAAAAAAGGTTTGCTCAACTTTTTAATGCTTATGTCACAAATGAAAAAAATCACAGAAAGACATAATGTTGCTTGAAGTATGGGTTTTCTGTGTGTATTATGAGTAGTTGCAATGAGTACAAAAATGGATGTATGTCTTACAGAGCTAAATTGGCTCAACTTTACACTCATTACTTCCTTTTAAAAATTTTCAAGTTTGTTACCTTTGACACTTATGAACAGCTTTGTATGCTTAATCCTTTCTACTTGGAAATACTAACCTGATGGTTTTAAGTGATCAGCATTATTTAGCACACATTAACTATTTTTGTTGTTGTTGTTGTTTCAGGTATGCTACATAATGATTCAGCAAGTCTCTACATTATGCTGTAGTCACCACAAATGTAGCTCTTATCTTTCACCATACAACACTATCACAGTATCATTGGCTATTTTCCTTATACTCTAAATTTATCTCCATGATTTACTTAATCTATATCTGGAAACCTGTATTTCCCACTCCCCTTTGCCTGTTTTGCCTATACCCCTCACTCTTTTCCTCCTCTTTTCTCTGTATTTATGGATCTGTTTCTGCTTTTTATTTATTTGTTTTATTCTTTTAGATTCGACATATAAGTGACAGTATATGGTATTTGTCTTTCTCTGTGTGATTTATTTCACTTATATGATACCCTCTAGGTTCACCCATGTTCTTGCAAATGGACAAGATTTCATTCCTTTTCATGGCTGAGTACTATTTTGCTGTGTGTGTGTGTGTGTGTGTGTGTAAATCACCTCTTCTTTATCCATTCATCTATCGATGGACCCTTGGGTTGTTTCCATATCTTGATATTGTAAATAATTCTACAATAAACATAGGGGGATATATATCTTTTCAATTTTATGTTTTTGTTTTCCTTAGGTAAATACCTACTAGTAGAATTTTTATCAAATGGATCATATGGTATTTTTATTTTTAAGTATTTGAGGAAACCCCATAATGTTTTCTACAGTGCTGCCCCAATTTACATTCCTACTAACAGTGGGTAAGGGTTTCTTTTACCCCACATCCCCTCGTTAACATTTGTTACTTCATATTTTTTAGATTCTAGCCATTCTCACAGGTCTAAGGTGATATCTCATTGTGGTTTTATTTTACAATTCTCTGATGATTAATGATGTTCAGCATGTTTTCATGTGTCTGTTGACCATCCGTATGTCTTCTTTGGAAACACTCTATTCAGTTCCTCTGTCCATTTTTAAATTGGGTTATTAGTTTGCCGCACATTAACTATTTTTAAAGAATGATTAATTATGTCCTTCAGAATAGTCCTTGAAATAAGGAAAAACTGACTCACATGGTTTTATAAATTGTGGTGTGCCTTTATTAAAAAAAAACCTACAGATAATAGAAAAACTGACTTTTATTCATTTTTTTTAAAGAATTTATTTATTTAGTTGACAGAGAGATCACAAGTTGTCAGAGAGGCAGGCAGAGAGAGAGAGGAGGAAGCAGGCTCTCCGCAGAGCAGAGCCCAACGTGGGACTCGATCCCCGAACTCTGAGATCACGACCTGAGTCAAAGGCAGAGGCTTAACCCACTGAGCCACCCAGGCACCCCAAAACTGACTTTTATTCAAAGCACCCATAGTGACAGCTCAATGAGGTAGCATTACTGATTAAGGAACTTCACTACTTGCATTTTTCCATTACTTTTCTTTTTCAGAAATAGTACATTTTCCCCTTCAAGTGCAACTTTGAACAACTCACTGAGATAATTGGTCATCTTTTCAGGGCACAGAATTCATTAATCTTAGGCAGTTTGAGAGATTTTAACCCTCTGTGCTGATCTCTAAGCTGACAAATACAAAACCTGGCAAACAAGTGAAAATCTGAAAAATAGAATGATGCTGAATATATGTAGTCAAGTCAGTTACTCTGGTCTCTTTATAGTGTTATTTATTTCAATAATTATTTTAATAATTAGAAGCAGGGGGATCATTTCTGTGTATTTTCTCGGATCAGTGTGATAGAATATATTTTGCAATATTTTCTATTTTGCAAAACATATCTTTTTACTCTAGTCCCTTCTAATTAAGACAAGGAAGTTAAATGTCTGCAGACTTTTATTTTATTTTGACAAAAATTGGGAAAATGAGCCATCCTTTCAGATAGCTTCTATTGTTCTTTTATGTAAGTCCAACTGAAATTTCTTATAAATAGTTTGCATCTTTCAGGTGAAATTTCACATTTATAATTTGTTAATCTCTCTCCTTGACTTTAATGATATTTGTCCTAACTTCTGGGCACTGATCAGTTCCATAAATGTATAACTTGCTTTAATCTCAAAGAAAATATTCACATTGCCCAGTATTATGGCAGAGGGAGAAAATGAAAAAGATACTTGAAAACCCAGTAATATTTGTAAACTGAAAATTTATCCAAATGCCTTTGCACATTGAATGGTCTACAGATGATATATATATAAATAGAGTAGTCAGGGAGTTCAAGTCTTCTGCAGAATAGAATAGAAGAAATCAACGAACAATTTCTTTAATTCTCTGGGGTAGTGGGAAAGGCCTATCTTTAACTGTCAGACCTATTGTCACTTGGTTGAAGGGTAGCAATAAGTTGAGGCATCATGTTGCTTTCCACTACTGTGTAAGTTATTAGAGAAGCTGCTTTAAAGAAATATTTACTGAATTCCTTTTAAAGGATGACAGCTTATTACTACTAACTCCTGTCAAACAGAATACTTTCCCTTCATTCTGCACTTTGTAACTCTCCAGGAACTCATAATCATAAGAGAAAGCAAATGGAAATCATTCCTTCCTGCTGAAGTCTAGAAGTTGCATTGCCATCAGTCACAACCATGTGGCAAATGTTCCCAGAGAAGGAGGAATTAAACAGGATGAGAAAAACACTCAGCCATATCATTTTGGAACTCTGATGACTGGATCATTTTCAAACTGCACAGGAAATTAACTTAAAATTATTTCCACTGACACTTTAAAGTGCATTATCATGTGATCTTTACAGCCAACATATTTTTGTGTGCTTTTGTTATTGTACAAATGTTAGTATCAAATTTTAGACTACATTTTTAATTATAAAAACAATATACGAACATGTCACCCAAAGCAAATAGTCCAGGAGAGCACAAAATTGGAAATCTGTTTTTCCATTCCTATGCTTACTAGTTTCTCTTCCCAAAGATAATAGCATTATTGGGGTTTTGGATTTGCTGTTGTTCTTGTTTTTTTTCTTGGAACATGTTTATGTATAGACAAACACATGTGAGTGTTTGTATAAGTAATTTTAGATTATACAAGCATGCTTGTATGGACTTCTGTGTACTTTGCTTTTATTCATGCTCTAAGTATGGGTATGTTGAAATGAATTTCTCTCTCTCTTTCCCTCCATCCCTCCTCCCTACACACAGAGGCACACACATATAACAATATAGATGTTTAATAAAAGTGTTCTAAGATGTCTCAAATGAATATCATGATATGTCCAGACTTCACTTGACTCAGTCCCTCATATTTTTCAAATAGAGGGAGCATAATCCCCAAATTTTAGAAATCAGATTTTTTTTTAAAAAATTGAATATTAAAATCTTCTGGTTTTAGAATAAGAGATATTTAGATTCTACTTCAAAAATATTCAAATTCTAGTGCAAAAATACTTGCCCAGTGTTCTTGTACCCCTCTCTTCCCTTACCTTTGCTTAATAAAATCCTGTTTCTAAGGATTAACCTAAATACGAATTCCTCAATGAATTTATCATTACATCCATAATTTCTTTATCCATTCTTCTCTTGTGCTTTACACATACACCATGTAATTTAGCACCTAATAATGATATCACAGATCCATTTTATTGGGTTTTATATTTATCAGGGTACCTTGAATATTGTTGACTAGTCCAGAGATTAATAAACATCTATTGATTGAATGATCAAGGAAGCAAATTATGGTTAAATCAGCAAATCCGTTCAGCCAGTAGAGCCCCATTGGCACATGTAACAACATAGCCAGGAAAATCTATTCCTAAAGATGGTTTTTCAGCCTAAAAATTACTGTTATCTTTTACTGCATTTTCTATTGCACATTTCTGAAGATGAGTAGGAGTGGCAGGTGCAATCTGTGAAGTAAATGTAGAAGCAATTCGAGTTTTATTCCTTGTCTTACGATCATATTGCTCTGATGAAGAATTTAGTGCACTGGCGTAGCTCAGTCACCTCCCAGTGGATGGTGCTTCAGTTTGATTCATTCTTGAGCTGAAGCTTCTCCGTAAGTCTAGCTGCCGTAGCTCTGGTGATCCCGGGGGAAGCACATCAGGAAGCCTGCTTTTTCAGATGGTGCTGGGCATGCACAAGAAGAGAAAAGAGCTGTACCGACCCCTGAGTTTCAGCACTGGAGTGTGATTCCAGAAACACTTTGACGCTATAAATTGGAAAAAAAAAATAGGTCAAGTGGATTGAAAATGAAGCTCTACCTTGCTCATTTTTGATCACTGTAGAATGAAACTGTACACTGCTCTCTAAAACCTGAAATTGAGTTCTTAAGGGTGGATTTATTGAGAATTACTTAGATATAGGACAGAAGAAAAGGAGACCAAAGAGAAAAGAATAGAAAGGAGAGGTCAAAAAAGGATCATTATGCTCTCTCCTCTGAGCTTCAGATACCTGAATAGTAAGACTGTTATTTATTTATTTATTTTTTTTACCTTGGTCTATATATAGAATGAGCAAATCTGTTTCAGTAATTCCTATAGGATGGTTACATATTCTAGAAATGAAAGTGAATATTTCCTTAATCAACTTCGGAAAACATATTCATAACAATGGTTTGCTAAATTTTTCTAAGCATACCTGAAAGTTACAGTAGGAAGCTCACAGCATGCAACTTAATGATGTTTTTCCTTAGAAAGTCCAAGACTGTGTATGTACAGAATTTGAATAAAATTCATCATACTTTGCTGTCTGGCTGGTGTTGAAGCTAAAGCAAATGCCATCACTACATCTTACACTGTTACACTGGCTTAAAAGACATTCCTCTCTCTTTAAAATTCCCTCAATATAAGGCAGTTCTTATTTTAATGCCAAATAACTTAATCATCTAAGTAGTTGGTTTTTAATGGGAACTCAATATAGTTCTCAGTAAAATTTTTTAAGATTTTAATCTTTTCGAGAGAGAGAGAGAAAGAGAACAGGGAGAGAGGAAGAGGGAGAAGGAGAAGCAGACTCCCGGTCTAGGGCTAATCCCGGGACCCTGAGATCATGACCTGAGCCAGACGCTTAACTGACTGAAGCCACCCTGTCACCTCAACATTTTTTCCTAATGTGAAAGATATACGTGTGGTTTATTATATATATATATATATGTATATATATATATATATGATAATTGTGTTAATAGCTACCTATATCATAGGTTTATTAGGAACCTATATCATAGGTTTATTAGGAAGCTTAGATGAGTTCAAGTTAGAAAACTTTGAACAGTAATTGGCACATGGTAAAAGCTCCTACAATGATTAAATGATGGTGATGATGCTTTGAGATATAATTTTTTAGCTGATTCGTAGCAACCTTTGTTTTGTTTTTTCAAGATCAAATTCTGTTCTATTTAAATGTATGCGAAACTACAATAATCACTAGTTCGTGATATAAGAATATGTTTAACTACTTCACAAATATAGAGCAGCTCTATTGTTACTCCCCCTCCCTCTCAATTTAGGGGATCCCTATTTGGTATTAGGGTTGACATATTCTTTTCTGTCAGAAGCCATTCCCTATGGTCTAGGCTTTGACATGGTAGGAATTTCCAGGAATCTTTTCTCCTAATCTAGAATCTTTTTTCCTAATCTAGAAGGCTTTTAAGTTTTCAAGGTCAGATAGTTATTATAGAGTCTCTGTTTCAGCGTTGTGATGATCAGAGTCCAAAGCAGAAATGGAATTCTATTCTCTTTGTGTTTTGGAGTAGGAGGGGATAGAAGAACGCCTATAAAGGACATGCTATTTTTGGAATCTAATGGTAACAGAAAAAGCTGTACTTTCTAAGAAGTTCTGCCTGTAGTGGGCAGCTGCTTCCCAGCACATAAGAACAATATTGCCTCTCAGCTCAAGTCCAAGTGTATTGTCAAAGCAGTTCTGGTATTCAGAAGACCTAAAGGAGCTGCACTACCCATTGAAGGGTCCTGTCTCATTCTCTTTTCACATCTTTTTGAACTTACAGCCACTTAAACTTTAGAATGACACTGTGACAGGAGGCTGACTCAAATTCAGCAGGAATAAGCTTTGAAAACAGACCTTTTCTGTCAGTGTTTGATTCAATAACAGCACAGTGTGGTCTGAAAATGTCCCGTAAGTATGAAAGGGGATACAAATTTAAAAAGCAGCTAAAGGAATATCACCTCCATGAAACAGGGGTATTGACTGACAAATGTCCTTTCCTGATAGAGACTGAAGTTAAAATAACCTAGAAAAAAGGTTAGACTTAAAGACAGGGGAACTTTGATTCACTGAAGCCTTGAATCCAAGCTAAGAAACAAGAAAAGTCTTACATAGCTATTTTCCCAAGCAGGACATAATCGATGGTATTATTGCTGTAGTTTTTATTGTTGTGATTGTTTGTTCTTTAGATTGTTTTTTAATTCTTTTAGAGATGGGCATCAGGTGAGCATTTGAAGAAACTACAGTATGCATCTGAATAGCACACAAAACCAGCCCCCCACCCCAGGTGAACTGTGCTAGTCCTTTGTAAGTACAAAAATGGAGAAAGAATGACTTCTACAAATGTTTGTAGTGATTTGGCATTGCTGCAACACTTAAGATTGTGGCCAGTGTACATATCTCGCTGAAGAGTTCATCTTTCAGAATTTGCTCAACTCTCCTGGGGCAGACTGTGCCCTGGTCGTGTGTGATATGACTAGGGGTCTATTTATGGCCAATTTGAAATAATAGGGAAAAAACCCTGGTCCTTCACATTGACCTGGATGGTCTGAGAAACGTCCATATTCTAAAGGACTTCTATAATACAGCATGGCATGGCTACATTACTTGCTCTTTTGCATTCTTGTATTAAGGCATTTAAGGCTTAAAACACCTTAGTTAGGAAGGAGTCATAGTAGATATTCTATTGTGAAGTTTTTATAATCCCTCATTTGGGGATAGAGACCTTTTTTCTCCCCAGCTTCTGGGAATGTTGATGGTTGATGGCTGGAAAAGTTGAGTATTCCCTCCTGATGTTTGCTTTGGGCAGAAAAGAGCTGCATCTCCTAGAAATACCAAGCCCCCCTTCCAGTGGCCATCTACATACAATGACTCTTTTCTGTGGGGGTAGAATAGGCTGTCCTTGTTGCCTCAATTTGTGGTCCTGTTTTGGGACTGTCCCACTGCCAGACCTCCCAGGAGATCAGCTGGGGCCTCTGTTAGGACTTTATCACTGCCTACCCTTTTCCTCAGCTCAGTCTGCTCTTACATTCTCACAGCTGTTGATCTCAACAGCGCTTTCCAAAAAAACTTCCTGCATGCAAATTTCTACCTCAGAACTACTCTCTGGTGGAACCAAGCTTTGACAAGTGTCACGATGATTTGTTGAGATATGTTTTCATTCATCAGGATAGGCTTAATAGAGAATAAGGCCATGAGATAATGGGAAAGTGAGTCTGGAGAGTGATTCTGGGGGCTGCAGGTCTCTCTGGTAGTGGGGCTTATCTGAGAGCCGAGGTCGCCTGGGGCAAGAGTTGAAAGGAGCAGTAGCAGAAGGATATGTGCCCTTGCTTGGTATAGGAAGGGACACTATGTACTATATGTTATATAATAAATATAATATATATGTTATATACATACTGTATACATTATCTTTTTTCATCACCAGGGATAACCTTTCCTCTCTATGTATTCACAAATTCAACTACAACTCCATTTTCCCATTGCCGAATTCTGCCTGAGATTTCAGAGCTGGTAGGGGCTCAATACTGAACTAGATATGAAATGCTCATAAAGCCCTAAACTCGATTTTAATCATAGTACATAACCTAAGGAACTGGAATCAGGCACACTAAAACTATTTTTTATTCAAAAGAGCTCAAAAAAATCCTTTCATATTTAAAAAAATCTCTCACCATAATTAATTGAGTCTTATCACATAGCTGTAGCCACGCCTGAGATTCCTGAAATTCATGATGCCCCTACTGTGCTACTAGTTGTAAATAACAAAGTCTGGAGGACTCATTATGATTTATATTATATGTAAATTGTGATTTACCTCATGATTTCTTTCTGTGCTATTGCAAGTGTGCTCTTTAGAGCAGCAGCCATCACCATCACCTGAGATCCTGTTAATTCAGAATCTGAGGCCCTTCCCAGACCTACCGAATGGGAACCCGCACTTTCAGAAAGATCCCTGGGTAATTTGTATGCATACTGCTGTTTGAGAAACATTGCTCTATGTGACTGAAATTTCCTGGAGTTCTTACTATTTCCACTTGCATGGCTGTACACAGCAGCCTTGATGTTAGAGGCAGGTTCTGCGATGCTCTCTTAGTCATTTTCTCCAACCAAATATCACAGTGTTTACTTCATATAAGAAAGTTGGAGATGGAGTGAACGGAGGCCGGAATGATGAAAACAAAACTGCTCTGTCTTTCATGATCTGGAAACTTTAATAAATGAAGACAAAATACCATATGATACACACACCTAAAGGAAAATAGCAGTTTATTAGGGTGTGGCCCAAACTCTGTAACATGATTTACAAGAATAAACCTGCATAAATGTACTTCTTTATTCAATCTTTTGCTACCTCCCACCTCTATCAAACACACACAAACACACACATCTAAACTGCTAGGCTGATCTATTTTCAGTTTCATCCTGAGCATTATGTGAATTGTCTCTTTCTGAAACATTCTGTCTTCACATTCTTTTCCCCTAGAAAATTTATATTTCAGATTTTATATTATATATATATATATATATATATATATATATTTTTTTTTTTTTTTTACAGAAAACATCCTATAGCTCCAGTTGAATCCTATATTTCCTCCAAATTCTTGCACAATAGAGCGAGTGTCTGGTCCATTAGGCTGTAAACCTTGGTTGAGCTCTGGACTCAGCCCAGTGCTTAAGCACAGACAGACTGAATAAACAGGGGATTACACAAAGATGGAGTTACAAGGAGGTACGGATCATGGCTGGTCTCTTCACCACAATAGGTGTTGTTAATATTTGTGTTTGACTTTGTTGTTAATTTCCTAGTTTATTTTAAACAGTTAAACTTTTCTAGTATGAGATTCAAATTAGCGGTCTGTAAAATAATTGCAGGGAGATTTTCTCAATTCTATTTCTTTCTCTTTAAGTCTTTGCAATTGGATTATATAACTGAATAAACCCAATCTTCTCTCTAGAGATGATTCCCCTATTCCACAAGAAAACACTGCTTGCCTGCCAGATGGGTATTACATATTTATCTTTCTGACTTGAGTCTTCAAATATGTTTTTCATTTCTGCTAACCTTAGTCAATAATCAAGTTGTTTGCTAAGCTGAAACTTTAAAGCTGGTTGGCAGCTCTGTGTAATTCTCATACTTTTTTTTTTCACCTCTGTAGTTTTATTTTTCTCATATTCCTCTGATTGTTTCTAAGGAGTTGGTAATAAGCTATCAGGCACCTGTGTGTCTATTGAAAGAGAATAATTTCAAACTTGCCTGTGCCAAAGGTACACATTTTCCACATGTTGTACAACTAAACATCTTCTGTATCTGTAGAAATAAAGTCTTGAAACCCACTATCGGTATACTATTCCTTCACAAAAACAAGAATCACACCTATTTCTTTAACAGAATTATTGATATTAAGATAGAAGTTGAATACAATTTTGATTATTACGTTTAAGGAAACAAATTCTTCACTTGCTAATTATATGGTGAGTGATTATTCTGACTGCTTGAATCTTCCCAATGAGCTGATTTTTTCATATGTGTGTGTGTGTGTGTGTGTGTGTGTATGCTTTAAATTTTTCCTCCCTTCCCAACTTACACTGCTTTCTCAAATTATGGTTTGAATAAGATTTGTGGTTGTTATTGTCAAAGCAATCACCACTAGTATGCTCTAAGTTTTTCAAAAGCATAAGAAATTATTGCCAATCCAACCCAAATCTGTAAAATGCATAAAACTTAAATATAAGACAACATAATATAAAAAGTACAAAGGTGATCAAACTTGGATAATATTATGTTAATGTTTTGTAATTATGTAGAAATAAGGAAGAGATAATAATTATAGACTTCATTAAGACAAGTATACCTGCTAAAAATTTGAGGGTAACCACTAAAACTTCAAATATCTTTTAGTATATAAACAAGAAGTGGGGAAAAGAAAATAAATTCATTTAATCCAATGAAAGGAATGAAATATAGAAGGAAATATGAATTTTAAAAGCAAATTAAAATTAAAGCTAAGTGAAGACATATAGATAAATGTATATAATACAAGTTGATTATTTTTACCCTACAAAGAGACATTCTACATTTAGAAAAAACAAATTTGATACACCTAAATCTAATGACCCAGTAAAGGTGAAACTTAAAACATAGAAAATTAATAGGTACCAATAAAATCCTATGCCACCACCCCTACCTCTCCCCCCATAAAGAAACTGGGATTAGTACTATTATAGTCAGATAAACTAGCACTTAAAAGCTTCTTGGTGAAATGACTGATTTTAGGACTGAGGTAGGAAACCTACAAGAAGAGCCTAGAGCATCTTGTAGTACCAGAAATTAAAGAAACACTAAAACAAGCAAAGAAAACAAAAACTTGACAAAGTATCAAAGTCAATTAAGCAGTATTGGATTATTATCCAAAGTGTAAAATATCCGTGAATGCATAGTGATAGAAAAAAATGACTGACTAAATGGGAGAGAAAAGACAAATATCCAATGCAGAAAATTCCCAATAATTTATGTAGATACTCAACCTTGAAGGAGGGGGAGGAGGATAGCTCCCTACTTCATAAGTGTAGGTTACGAATATTGACTTCCTTGCAAAGAGTGCAGTATGGAAAAGGCGACAGAGTAATTTCACAGTGGAAAATTTTGACAAACGTTGCCTCAGCCAAATGATTAAGGTCAATATCAACAGTCAAGTTTTGTTGATAGTATGTACCTTTGATATAATGTGATGAGAATGACTCTTTGCTACTGTGATCATCCTCCCCTAAACCTGAAACTCCAGGCATATCAAGAGAAACCAATGAGACAAATTTCAGTTAGGGAACATCCTATTATATACCTCATCAAAAGTCCTCAAAATTATTGAAAAATCTGAGAAATGGTCACACCCAGGGAAGCCATTATATCTCCAAGAATTGCTTATAAAACTTTTATCTTTTTATCTTTTTTTAAAAAAATTAGCACACAGTTACCTGACATGGGCATCTACTCTGGTTAACTTATTCTCTGTATTAGTTAGGGTTTTTTCATAGAAAGAGAACCAATAGAATTGGTAAAATGAATGGAAAGAACCAATAGAATTGGTAGAATGAATGGAAAGAGATTTCACGTAAAGAATTGGCTGATATGGTTACAAAATGGAAACCCAGGAGAGTTAATGGTCTTCTCTAAAAACAACATGTGATTCTATATGCCTAATATCAATATATACCTAAGATCATATGATTCTATATGCCTAATATCAATGTTCTCTTAGAAAGTAAGAGAAATAGGGGCACATGGGAGGCTCAGTTTGTGGGGCATCTGATCTCAGGGTCTTGGGATTGAGCCCCACATCAGGCTCCCTGCTCAGCGGGGAGTCTGCTTCTCCTCCCTCTGCCCCTCTCCCTGCTCCTATTCTCCCTCTCTCAAACTAAAAAACAAACCTCTCCTCCCAAAACAAAGAAAGACAAATAACAACAACAACAAAAAGTATATAACTCACATTAAATTTTTGTGACAGGTGGAGGGTGATCATTTGGAAAAAAGAACATATCAATGATAAAAGATGGCTTTTACATGTTCTTTGTTTAGATTAGCTGTGATAATTTCATGCAACTTAAAAATATATTTTGTTCAATGGTTAACTATGAATAAATATTCTTTTTTTTTTAAAGATTTTATTTATTTATTTGTCATAGAGAAGCGAGAGTGAGCACAGGCAGACAGAGTAGCAGGCAGAGGCAGAGGGAGAAGCAGGCTCGCTGCCAAGCAAGGAGCCCGATGTGGGACTCGATCCCAGGACGCTGGGATCATGACCTGAGCCAAAGACAGCTGCTTAACCAACTGAGCCACCCAGGCGTCCCTATGAATAAATATTCTTTAAGTTCACTTTTTTAAATCTTATTTTTCCACTCTCCTCTTCTTCTCAGTTTCCCCAATGAATCTACAGTGTCTTCATGCTTCCTTTTTTAAATGATTCACTAGAGATTTTTCAGAGTCTAGAAATCTCACATTTTTGGGTCTTACATTGAATTAGGCTCCACATTGATTGATACTTAGTTATTTAATTACAATTTCTTAACATGGACATTGTTCATATTTAGTTATAATAAATGTTTTAGTTATCAAATTATTGAGGATATGAATATATTCTCTTTTCATAAAGTTGTCCATAAATCAAGAGCATTGTTTAGAAATTTCTACAGAAGACAGCTTTTACAATATTATACATCTAGTGCGATACAGGGCTCAAATTTATAGTCCCATGAGACATATAAATGAGAATACAGTACTGTTAAATAATGTCATTCTCATAAAGTATGTATTTTCCAGCTAGGTGTTATTGAGGAAAACTTGATACTTAATGGTCTTCTAGGTTTGAAGTGCAAGTGGACATTAAAGTTATGAAGAAACAAAGGGAAGTACAGCCTCCAGGTAGTTTAATGTTAACACAATAATCATGTGCAAAATAAATATGTTCTTGTTCAGTGTCAACAGAATGCCAGGAAGCTGCCCATAAGGAAGCAATTCAGTCACTTTATTATTATTTTATTTTAATTCCAGTAGAGTTAACATACAGTGTATTATTATTTTCAGACATTCTGTATAGTGATTCAGCAATTCCATACATCACCCGGTGCTCATCACAACCAGTGCCCTCCTTAATCCCCATCTCGTATTTTACTCATCCCCCACCCACCTCCCTTCTGGTAATCATCAGTTTGTTCTCTATGGTTAAGTATTTCTCAGTTTGTTCCCCTCTCTCTCTCTTTTTTTCCCTCTTTGCTCATTTGTTCCGTTTCCTAAATTACACATATGAATGAAATCAGATGATATTTGTCTTTCTCTGAGTGGTATTTAACTTTATACTCTAGCTCTATCCATGTTGTTGCAATTGGCAAGATTTTGTTTTTATGGCTGATTAATACTCCATTATATATGTAAATGTACCACTGCTTCTTTTTTTTTTTTTTTTAAAGATTTTTATTTATTTATTTGACAGAGAGAGATCACAAGTAGATGGAGAGGAAGGCAGAGAGAGAGAGAGAGAGAGAGAGAGAGAGAGGGAAGCAGGCTTCTTGCTGAGCAGAGAGCCCGATGTGGGACTCGATCCCAGGACCCTGAGATCATGACCCGAGCCGAAGGCAGCGGCTTAACCCACTGAGCCACCCAGGCGCCCTGTACCACCGCTTCTTAATATCCTTTACACACACACACACACACACACACACACACACACACCACCTCTTCTTTATCCATTCATCTATCAGGGGATAGATACATGGGCTACTTCTATTATTGTCTATTACCAAAAAATGCTGCAATAAACATAAGGGTGAATATATCTTCTTAAATTAGTGTTTTCATATTTTCCCAGGTAAATACTCAGTAGTGGAATTATTGAATCATGTGGTAATTCTATTTTTTTTTTTTGAGGAACCTCCATACTGTTTTCCACAGTGGCTGTACCAGTTTGCATTCCCACCAATAGAGCATAAGGGTTCCTTTTTGTCCACCTCCTCATCAACACCTGCTGTTTCTTGTGGTTTTGATTTTAGCCATGCTGACAGACATGAGGTGATAGCTCATTGTAGTTTTGATTTGCAATTCCTTGTTGATGGGTGATGTTGAGCATCTTTTCATGTGTCTGTTGGCCACCTGGATAGTCTTCTTTGGAGACGTGCCTGTTCATGTCTTCTGCCCATTATTTAATTGGATTATCTGTTTTGGGGGTGTTGAATTTTACAAGTTCTTTATATATTTTGGATATTAACTCTTGTTGGATATGTCATTTGCATTTAAATATCTACTGTCATTCAGTAGGCTGTTTCCTAGTTTTGTTTGTTTCCTTCACTGTGCAGAAACTTTTAATTTTGATGTAGTCCGACTAGTTTATGTTTGCTTTTATTTCCCTTGCCCTAGGAGACTTGTTTAGAAAAATACTGCTATTGCTGATGTCAGAGACATTGCTGTCTGTGCTCTCTTCCAGGGTATTTATGGTTTCATGTCTCACATTTAGGTCTTTAATCCTCTACTTGAAAAGGATGTATTTGCTGCTGTTTTAGGATGGAATGTTCTATTAGATCCGTCTTGTCCAATACTTGTTCATTGTTGATTTTCATTTGAATGATTTATCCATTGATGTAAGTGGAGTGTTAAAGTCCCCTACTATTATTATATTAGCATCAATTACTTCATTTATGTTGTTATTAGCTGCTTTATATAGTTGGGTGCTCTCATGCTGGGTGTATAAATATTTTCAATTTTTATGTATTCTTACTGGATAACAATCCAGTTGCCTTTATGATTATATAGTGTTTTTTGTTGTTGTTTCTTGTTACAGTCAGTTTTAAAGTCTATTCCTTTCAATATAAGTATTGGTATCTTGGCTTTTTTTTCACTTCCATTTGTTTAATAAATGTTTTTTCTCTTTTCTTTTTAGTTTCATTTACCATTTGTCATTAGGACTGAAATTAGCCTCTTTTAGGAAGCATATAACTGGGTCTTTGTTTGTTTGTTTGTTTGTTTTTTGGGAGGGAGTCTTGTTTTTTTAATCCATTTCATCATCTTACATCTTTTGATTGGAGCATTTAGTCCATTTAGATTCAAAGTAATTCCTGATAGGTTTGTATTTTTTGGCATTTTGTTATTTGTTTTATTGTTGTTTTTATGGTTTTTCTTTCTTCCTTCTCTTACCCTCTTTTCTCATGGTTTGCTGTCTTCTTTAATGATACACTTGGATTTCTTTTTCTTTATTTTTTTGCATATTTACTATCAGTTTTTGATTTGTGGTTACCATTAGATTTACTTATAACATATTATGCATATAGTCATCTATATTAAGTTGATGATCGCTGAAGTTTGAACCCATCCTTTACCCCTCTCTTGCCCCCCCACATTTTTATATATGGTGTCATAATTTACATACTTTTATTTTGTGAATCCCTTGACTGATTTTTATGGATATACTTAATTTTACTGCTTTATGGCTCCTACTTTCCTTATTTCTTCTTATGGTCTTTCCATTCATAGAGTACCCTTTAACATTTCTTAGAGGGCTGGTTGAATAGAGATGAATTCCTTTAATATTTGTTTGTCTGGGAAACTCTTTAGCTTTCCTTCTATTCTGAATGATAGCCTTTCTGGAAAGAATAGTCTTGGTTACAGGTTTTTATTATTTCAGAACATTTAATCTATCATGCTACTCTTCTGTGCCCTGCAAAGCTGATGATGGAAAATCAGCTGAGAGCCTTACACAGTTTCCCTCATATGTAACTGTTTTCTTTTCTCTTGCTGCTTTTAAAATTCTCTCTTTATCACTACTTTTGCTGGGTTTTGTTTTGTTTTGTTTGTTTGTTTGTTTGTTTAGATTTTATGTATTTATTTGACAGAGATCACAAGTTGGCAGAGAGACAGGCAGAGAGAGAGGAGGAAGCAGGCTCCCTGCAGAGGAGAGAGCCCTATGTGGGGCTCGATCCCAGGACCCTGGGATCATGACCTGAGCCAAAGGCAGAGGCTTTAACCCACTGAGCCACCCAGGCACCCCTACTTTTGCCATTTTAATGACTATGTATCTTGGTGTAGACTTCCTTGGGTTGATTTTGTTGGAGTCTCTCTGTGCTTCCTGGATCTGGATTTCTGCTACCTCCCTCAGATTCAGGAAGTTTTCAGCTATTATTTCTTCAAATATATTTTCTGACCTCTTTTCCCTGCTTTTCTTCTGGAACCCCTATAATGTGAATATTATCACACTTGATGGTGTTCCTGATTTCCCTTAGTCTATTTTGATTTATTATTATTTTTCTTTTGTTCATATTGATTGCCTTGCATTACTCTATCCTGTAGATGGCTGATCTATTCTTCTGCTTCCTCTAGTTATTATTTATTCTATCTAATATATTTTTAATTTCATTTACTGAGTTCTTCATTTCTGATTAGTTCTATTTTGTTTTCTTTCTCTTTTTTGGGGTCTCATTGAGGTCTTCTCCTCTTTTCTCAAGTCCAGTGAGTTATCTTTATAACCGTTTCTTTAAATTCTTTATCAGTCACATTATTTATTTCTTTTTTTTTTTTCTCTCTTGGTGTGATTTTTGTCCTGTTCTTTTATTTGGGACTCATTACTCTGTCTCATTTTGTTTAAGACTCTGTGTGTCCTTCTGTGTTAGGAAAGTCAGCAATGTCTCCTGCTCTTGAAAGTAGTGGCCTTATGGAAAGGAGGTCCCTAGAGTGCCCTGCAGTCCAATATCCTCTGTTTACCAGAACCTCGTGCTCAGGGGAGTCTCCTATGTGTGTTTTAGGCAACTTACCCTTGTGGCTGAACTACTTTTGACTTTAGTCCAGTCATCTGCAGTGGCTTTCTTTGCCTGTTGTGGGCAGGGTTTTGTTCCTGTGGGGTTAGGTCAGTCTCAAGCCACCTTGGGCTTTAGTTGATTCAGACAGGTGTTTGTTGGCGATGTGGTAGCATGAAACTACAGACACTTTTTTTTTTTTTGTTCTCTGAGAAGCTCTCATTGTGGGTGGGGTCTGCAGCCAGACCTGATGTCTGCCCGCAGCTCATTGCTGGGACTACACTGGGACTGGTTAGTATGGTTTTCTTTCCCTCTTCCTAAGACAGGAGTTACTTTGGAATTGTGCTAGCTTCTGTTGGGGTTGATTCCCCATTGCCAGTTTTGTGGCACCCCATGGATGGGATCTGGCCAAGGATATGTTGGAGGGGTCAGGTCTGCAAGAGAACATTGGGATGTGTAGTACTAACCAGGTCTGTGCTGTTGCTGTGGCGGGGGATCTGCTGCTGCCTGGAAAGTCTCCTTTGAAGGCCCACAGGGTTGGAGGGGGCAGATCCAGAGAAGTGCATGGAGGTAGGATGCACTGTTAGCAAGCTAGGCAGTGAGTTTTGGCACTGCACAGGTTCCCACAAGTATATGTGTATCTAGGCTGGGTGAGGGAGGGAAATGCTAATTGCTAGTCTTTTGTTCTTGAAGAAGACTCCCAAGATTTCTGCCCCTCCAATACATACTCAGAGATTAGTAAACAAATGTCCCTCCCCTATACACCAAGTATTTTTCAAACTGTTGCTTCTATGCTGTATCTCAATGGGCCTGTTTTTTGTGCTGCCTCAATAAAGGCAGACACTCAGCTTCCTATTGCCCTCTCAGCTCTCCCAGAGCAAAGCCCACTGATATTTAAAGTTCTAAGTTTTAAGCCCCACAGAGTATAAGAACTCTTTAAGTTGGACCTCTCTTATTTTCAAAGCTAAATATTATAGAGATTTATAACCCCTGTGCAACTCTCCCATGCTGGGGGTGCCTGGTGTGAGGGTCTCTTTCTTTCCCCTCTCTGCATCTATGACATCCTTCTCTGCAGTGGACAGTCTTAGGGTTTTGTTTGTCTCCTGTCACCTCTCTCCACCCTTTCTATCCTCTTTCATGTGCCCTTTTCTTTACATCTAGCTGTGGAAAATCTGTTCTCCCAGTGTTCGGGTCGTTTCTGGGTTGTTTACATTGATATGGGTGTGTTATCTAGATGTATCTGTGGAGAGAGGTGAGCTTAGGATCCTTCTACTCTGCCATCTTCCCTGGAAGTTCCAATGTATTCACTTTAATAGATATTCAAGAAAAAAGCCTCACCCCACCCCCACACCCCATATAGAAATGTATAGATCACTGTGATGTTTTTGAGTTTGTAATCTTGACATCCAACAGGTTAAAAATACAGCAATTTGAGAACATGGACTCTGGAGACAGATTCAAACCCTGATACCACCATTATTTGCTGTCTATCACTCCAGTCAAGTTACCTGATTTCTCTCGGGCTTAATTTTCACATTGATAGAAGGAGAATAGAAATTTCTTATAAGTTATTATAAGCTTAAAGTGAAATAATATGAAATCTTTACCATAATATATGTTCTATGCATTTTAACTTTTACCACATTTGGACTCATTTATTCAATTATGGTCAAAGATCCTGTATCATTATTCTTCTGGTCATTTTTACTTATGTAGATTTATGTTCATACCATTAAAATCTTAATGCTTTATGCATTTGGGGCCCCTAAAATGCTATACTATATAATTTACAGAAAAATGTAAGTGGTTGAGAGTATAGAAGGAATGGTGTTGTGCTATGAAAATTTTTTTCCATAGAATATTTTCTTACAGTGAATCTTCACAAAGAATCTCTAAGACCCTGCCAAAAAGTAAAATAAAATGAAACAGAACATAAATAGTCTTTTGAGATTCTCACAGCACTTCCCTAAAAGAGGTGAAAAGAGGTGATGGTTTTCTCCAGAAAGATTCATATGTGTATTTATTTTCTTTAAAAATTGTATACTATGACAGGTACCTTTATACTTTAGCTAAAATAAGACATTACTCAATATTGCTGTATGAGTTATTTGAGTACTAATAATATAAATAAACACTTCTTTTACCAATGAAAACCTTAGTTTCTATTGGAGTTTCTCAAGATAGTTGACCCTTGAACAACACTGGTATGAACTGTGTAGGTAGGCCCATTTATATGCTGATTTTTTATAGTATTGTACTTAATGTATTTTTTCTTCCCTATAATTTTCTGAATATTTTCTTTTCTCCTACTTACTTTAATAATACAGTATATAATACATGTAACATACAAAATATGTGTTAAGTGACTATTTATGTTATTGGTAAGGCTTTTGGTCAACAATAGGCTATTAGTAGTTGAGTGGTAACTCAAAAGTCATATACAGATTTTCATCTGTATGGCAGTCAGCACCCATAACCTTTGTGTTGTTAAGGGTCAATGGTATTTATTTCATTTGATGCCAAATCTTCAGTCCCATCAGCTATAAAAAATGAATAAGTTATCTTGTCAAAGTTATATAGGTTGAAAATGAAATACTCAAACCCTAATCTATGTTTATTTACAAAAACCTTAGCTATAGTTATCCTACTGAATAGGCAATTGCTCCTTATAAACCAATGGAAAGCCAGTGTATCAAGTAGTGAAGCATTGTATACCTTCTGTAATTATTTCCATAATATTTTTATTAAACAAATTACCTAATATAATATTACTGACAGAAGATAAAAATGGCATAATAAGGGGCATCTTGGTGCCTCAGTCAGTTAAGTGTCTGCCTTTGGCTCAGGTCATGATCGCAGGGTCCTGGGATTGAGTCCCACATCAGGCTCCCTGCTTATCATGGAGCCTGCTTCTCCCTCTCCCCCCTGCTTATGCTCCCTCTCTCGGTATTTCTCTCTCTCTTTCAAATAAATTAATTTTTTTGAAGATTTTGTTTATTTGACACAGAGAGAGATCACAAGTAGGCAAAGAGGCAGGCAGAGAAAGAAGGGGAAGCAGGCTCCCTGCTGAGCAGAGAGGCCTGATACGGGGCTCAATCCCAGGCCCCCGAGATCATGACCTGAGCCAAAGGCAGAGGTCCAACCTACTGAGCCACCCAGGCGCCTCTCTCTTTCAAATAAATAAATAAAATCTTTGAAAAAAAAAAAAAAGAAAAATGAAAAAAATGGCATAATGGGAATAGTAAAGTTTAAGGATCAGAAAGTGGATTTGAAATTAGATTTTCCTTTTCATCAACTGTGTAAACACTTGCTAAATGCCTTCAATGGGCAAGGGCTGTGCCAGGCACTCAGATAATAAAGATGAAGAATGGGAACATGTCCTCTGCCCTCAGGCAGCTCATGGTTTGCTAAGGGAAGCAGACATATAATCAGATCATTTTAATACAACCAGGTAATTGCTATGAGAGTTGCATGGCCTGAGAGCTAGGCGAGCCCAGAAGGAAAGATATTTGCCCCATGTAGGGACTTGAAGAAAGTTTCTGGGAAGAAATGATGTGGGAATTAAGCTCAAGTCTGAATAAACATAGGCCAGGGTAAAGAAAGATAGGAAGAGTGTTTCTGCATTAACCAATTTATGTAAGCATAAAACCGACAATGCATTTAGGGAAAAAATGTATACTGCCAGAATATAAAGGATAAAGCAGTGGGCATGGCGAAATGGGACTAGAAAAGTAGGCAGGGCTAAGCAATTAAAGATCTTTTGTGCCAGACTTTTGTATCCAGTTGTGACAATGATGCTTAGTGGGGAAAGGATGAGAGCTATGGAATAATGACAGCAGAAGAATATCAAAGTTACATCTTTGGCTTGTAGTAATCACTCTAGGCACAGTGCAAAGAGCGTATTTAAAGATTTCAAGTCTAGAAGAATGGAGAACAACTGGTGGTCTTAGCAGTAGTGAGGGGGGCATTATTGATCAGTAGTACATAGTGAGATGAATGAATGAATGAATGAATGAATACATAAGTATAAATGGGGAGGAGATACAGAGATAGAGAGGAATTTCAAAAAATACAATTAGATGCTCCTTCAAAGAAAAGGAAATGAATTTTCTTCTCTTTCACTGTGAGCTAGACTTGGTGACTAACTTCCAAAGAAGGAAGCATGACAAGAGAAAAATGAGAAGTGTGTAGTGGGTAAACCTGGCAGATATCACTTTTGCCAAGTTCTCAAGGTAACATCACCTCAGAAAAGTCACCTTAGCATCAGATACTCTCTGATATGTTGAGAAAGGCCCTTCACTTCTGTGGTATTCTTCTCCCAAACCAATTACTCTATTCTAATCATGAGAATTATAAAAGTCACAGTCAAACAAAAGACCCTTTACAAAATATCTAACCAGTCCTCTTTAGAACCGTCAAGGTTGTAAAAACCAGGAAAGACTGAGAAACCATAAAAGCCTGGAGGATTCTATAATAAGATAATGACAAAATGCAATTTGTATCTTGGGCTCCTGGAAGAGAGAAGGGATGTCAGTGTAAAAGTAAAACCCAAATAAGTCTCTGCTTTAGAGAATAGTATTGTAATAATTCTGGTTTCTTAGTTTTATATATTATGGGCTGCTTGATAAAGATTTTTTTTTTAACTTCGTTGCTTTGTAACTGAATCAGATTCTCTTTTGAAATGTTCTTCTTTCTGTAGTCAGCAGGCTATGTCATCCATGGATGCCTTGGTAAAAGCACGGTTCTAATCATGACCTCCTCTGGCATACATTATTTCTATGACTTTGTTTATAGAATACAGAAGGAAAATTTTAGAGGAAGTTTTAAGTTTCAGAGAAAATTAGTAATAGTTTATTTCACTATGGCAGTGGCTTTATAATTAATGTGTATGACTACATAGCACATTGCCTTGAGGAAGTTCAAAGCATTTTGCCAATGTGGTTGGCAAAAACCTACTACCAAACAAAATAGTAATCATAGAAATGAAGCTTTGGGTTTCATCTAGGTATTAATATGTCTTACATCTATCAAGAGTGGTAACATTACAAAGCAATTTCTAACCAAGGAGGATTAAGTGATTCAAGTATTTATTTATTTTGTGTGTATCTATTCCCTCAACAAAAATATTTTGAGTGTTGGCTATGTTTCAAGCACCATGTTAAATTTTCATGATCACAATCAGAATATACTCAATGGTCTGTTCTACCTTGATCAAACACAAAATTCTCCTTGGGTTGTAGATGAACCTACAAACAAGAGAGGCTAGTGTGGTCATACTCTTGTGTCTCAGTTTCAAAAATCTGCTTAGAAAGTTCGTTCCAAAGAAGCACTTGGTTTTGTTTGCTGCTCAGTGGTTCTTTGGAGTAAATCCAAAGCCTATGCAAGACATACATGAATAATAATTTAGAATTAATTTATTTTACATGACCATCATTTTCTAAAACACAGCTTCTCCTATATCCCGAACAGTACATAATAAATAATTTAGAGTTAAATAGAGCACTGACTCTGCATAAAATGAAGATAAAGTTGGTTCTCTTGAGTAGAGTTGCTAAGCGGTATCATCTGCTATTGATTGCTTCTAAAATATTAAGGAATGCTATTCCCAGAATACATGAATGGAATAAAGTTAGGCAAAGGATATAATCATTTTTCCTTACAAAAATAACTGTTTCCTAAGTTGTTGCATGTACTGAGGGAAAAACCTAAACCTTTCAATTTAAAGGCTTGATTTTTCAGTTTCTTATTCTGGTCATGCCTATTTATACCCATTTGTGAAGAAAATTATTATTGAAACATTGCATGAATAGGAAAGGACATGAAATAATTATTTGTTAAAGGACCGTTTTTCCTGTTCATTGATTCTGCTCATGGAGAGAACAGAATCAAAGAACCAAACCTGATCATAGAATGCTAAAGGACTCTAAAGGACTCAAACATCACCTATACCAGTTCTGTGATATCAGATTGAGGATACTAAGGTAAAATTATAGTTAGTTACTGGCTAAGGACAACCGAGTAAATATTGATGAAGTTGGAAGTGGACTACGTTATATCTCAGAATTCATTTTAGTAAAAAAAAAAATCTGAAAGATTTGTTTATCCTATTTAGAAACGGTAGCCTGTGACACCATCACGAGTACTAAAAACCTAAAATATCCTAATTAATTATATTTTAGGAGATAGTTAAAAAATGAATTAAATTTGGAATACATGTGGATACATATTTTTTCCAATAACATATGTAGTAATTAATTGATAAATGAATAAATAGGTTAATAGACATACACATACATATATATGCATAGAATTAGGTAAATTCTTATACTATGGCTATTATCTTTTTTTAGGAATTAAATTCCTTCAAAATGAAATGAGTATTCTGCTATATTTAAAATACCTATAGCATTTAAGTTGGCACTTAGAAAATCCATCTAAAAATAACAATTGGGGCACCTGGGTGGCTCAGTGGGTTAAGCCGCTGCCTTTGGCTCAGGTCATGATCCCCAGGGTCCTGGGATCGAGCCCCGCATCGGGCTCTCTTCTCAGCGGGGAGCCTGCTTCCTCCTCTCTCTCTGCCTGCCTCTCTGCCTGCTTGTGATCTTTCTGTCAAATAAATAAATAAAATCTTTAAAAAAAATAAAAAATAAAAATAACAATTGTGAAGCAAATTAAATTAAAAATAAAATTTCACTTTAGTGTTTTTCCTATAAGCCTTTAGCTTAAAAGAATAAAGCTGACATACCTCTGTCGGAACTCTTGTTTTTGTAGCTATCTTCTCTTGTGACTTAAGTTCATCAAATAGGTTTAACATGTGAAAGAGGGATGTAAGTCCAGAATAATACACTGATTAGATTACAAACATGAATAATTTCATATAAACATAGAGGGAGAACAAATATTTTTTGACCTTTTTTTTTTAAAAAGTAATCTCTATGTCCAACCTGGGGCTTCAGTTCACAACCCTGAGATCAAGAGTGGCATGCTCTACCGATTGAGCCAGCCAGGTGCCCCAAGAACAAATATTTTAACATTGAATACTATTCACATTTTTACAGTAAAGAGGAAAATATTTTTATCTCCAGTATTATGAAAGTCAATAGTAAGCCCTCTTTAGAGATTTTATTTTCATTTTTCAAGTAGGAAATCTCCAGAGAAAATCAATAATCTAGCACTTAATTTAATTTTTTAAAGGTTTATCTAAATTCCAGTTAGTTAACATACAGTGTAATATTAGTTTCAGGTGTACAATATAGTGATTCATTACTTTATCCATATAACACCCAGTGGTCCTTACTACAAGTGCACTCATCTCACCCATCCTCTCTACCCTCCTCTCCTTTAGTAACCATCAGTCTGTTCTCTATAGGTAAGAGTCTGTTTCTTTGTTTGTGTATCTCTCTCTCTTTTCCCCTTTGTTCATTTGTTTTGTTTCTTAAATTCCACATGAGTGCAATACTACGGTATTTGTCTTTCTCTGACTTACTTTACTTAGCATAATACACTGTTGCTCCATCCACATCACTACAAATGGCAATATTCCATTTTAATGGCTGAGTAATATTCCATTGTATGTATTCTACATCTTTTCTATCCATTCATTAGTTGATAGACACTAGGGCTGTTTCTATAATGCTGCAATAAACAACAGAGTGCAGGTATCCCTTTGAATTAGTATTTTTGTAATCTTTAGGTAAATACCTAGTAGTGCAATTGCTGGGTTATAGTATAGTTTTATTCTTAACTGTTTGAGGAAATGTCATACTGTTTTCCAGAGTAGCTGCACCTAGTTTGCATTCCTACCAACAGTGCAATAGGATTCCCCTTTCTCCACATCCTCACCAGCACCTGTTGTCTCTTGTGTTTTTGACTTTGGCCATTCTGACAGGTGTGAGGTTATTATTTTGATTTGTATTTCCCTGATGATCAGTAATGTCCAGCATTATTTTATGTGTATATTGGCCATATGGATGTCTCTTGGAAAAAATGTCTAGGTCTTTTGCCCATCTTTTAACTGGATTATTTGCTTTTTGGGTGTTGAGTTGTATAAGTTCTTTGTAGATTTTGGATACTAACCCTTTATCAGATATGTTATTTGCAAATATCTTCTCCCATTCCATAGGTTGTCTTTTAGCTTTATTGATTGTTTCCTTCACTGTACAGAAGATTCTTATTTTGATGAAGTCCCAATAGTTTGATTTTGCTTTTGTTTTCCTTGCTTCAGGAGACCTATCTAGGAAGAAGTTGCTATGGCTGATGTCAAAGAGGTTACTGCCTGTGCTCTCTTCTAGGATTTTTACATGTCTCACATTTAGGTCTTGAATCCATATTAAATTTATTTTTATATGGTTTAAAAGAGTGGCCCAGTTTCATTTTTTTTGAATGTTGCTCTCCAGTTTTCCCAACACTATATGTTGAGGAGACTTTTTCCCATTGGATAGTCTTTCCTGCTTTGTTAAAGATTAATTGGCTTTTTAGTTTCGAGTTCATTTCTGGGTTTTCTATTATGTGCCATTGATTTATGTGTTTCTCAAACATTTAAAGAAGTGTTAATACCTATTCTTCTCAAACTATTCCAAAAAAACAGAAAAGGAAGAAAACTTCCAAATTCATTTTATAAGGCCAACATTACCCTGATACCAAAACTAGATAAATACTCTACTAAAAAAGAAAACTACAATCCCATATCTTCAATGAACATGGGTGCAAAAATTCTCAGTAAAATACTAGCAAACCAAATCCAACAATACATTAAAAAAATCACTCTCCACAATCAGGTGGGATTTATTCCTGTATTTCAAGAGTGGTTTAATATCTGTAAATCAATCAATGCGATACACCACATAAAAGAAAGGATAAGAGCATTATGATCCTTTCAATAGACACAGAAAAAGCATTTGACATCACAATGCCCATTCATGATAAAAACCCTCAACAAGGTAGGTTTAGTGAGAACATACCTCAACATCACAAAGGCCACCTATGAAAAACCCACAGCTATAACATCATCCTCTGTGGGGAAAAACTGAGAGCTTTTCCTCTATGGTCAAGAACAAGACAAAGATATCCACTCTCGCCACTGTTATTTAACATGGTACTGAAGTCCTAGCCACAGCAATCAGACAACATAAAGAAATAAAAGGAATCCAAATCAGCAAGGAAGAAGTAAAACTTTCACTATTTGCAGGTGACGTGATACACTGTATAGAAAACCTGAAAGAGTCCATCAAAAAAGTGCTAGAACTGATAAAGGAATTCAGTCAAGTCTCAGGATGCAAAATCAACATACAGGAATCTGTTGTATTTCCTATACAACAAGAATGAAGGAGCAGAAAGAGAAGCCAAAAACCAATCCCATTGGTAATTGTACTGAAAATAGTAAGACACCTATGAATCAACCTAACCCAAGAGGTGAAAGACCTGTACTCTGCAAACTGTAAAGCCTGCTGGAAGAAAGTGAAGATAACATAAACAAATGGAGAAACATTCAATGTGCATAGATTGGAAGAACAAATATTGTTAAAATGTTAATACTACCCAAAATAATCTATACATTCAAAGCACCCCTATCAAAATACCAACAGCATTTTTCACAGAGCCAGAACAAGCAATTTGTATGGAAACACAAAAGACCCCGAATAGCCAAAGCAACCTTGAAAAATAAATGCAAAGCCGATGACATTACAGTTTCAGATTTCAAGTTATACTACAAAGCTGTAGTGTTCAAAACAATATGGCACTGGCACAAACATAGACACATAATCTAGTACCTTAAAATTACTATAGCTCACATCTTGGAGCAGTAATTTCTACTGTTCTTCTTTTGGCATATATAATAGTCAGAATTCCCTTAGACTCAGGGTATAGTGTACCATCTTCCCAGCCTCTCTAATTCTGCCAGAAAACTCATTTGCTCTTTCTTAAAATCTTTC
This sequence comes from Lutra lutra, assembly GCF_902655055.1. Taxonomy (NCBI): domain Eukaryota; kingdom Metazoa; phylum Chordata; class Mammalia; order Carnivora; family Mustelidae; genus Lutra; species Lutra lutra. Next base: position 64,328,585 of record NC_062280.1, read on the forward strand.
AGATGAAGGTCAATTTTACAAGATAAGAAAATTCATTTTTCTGATGAAAATATTCTAGAATATCTAGAAGAAGCTATAAAAGCTAAAACATTGGTGATTCCACTTCAACTGAGTAGAGTGCCCAGGGGCTTAAACTCAGGTTTAGAGGCCATTGACCTTTTGTTGTATTCTGTTTATCAACTCTCTGGGGCCTGGAAGTGAAGGGAGCATTTGAAAAACTCAAGTAAGCAAAGAGTTATTCACAAAAAAAAAAAAAAAAGGGGGTGGGGTGGGGGAGGAAATCACTGGGGAATCAAAGCATTGCTTTTAATACATCTAATACATAGCTTTCATATAAAATATCATTGTATCATCTTTCTACTCAGGAAATATAAGAGAAAATCTTTAAGTTAGAGCAACATATCAAAAAACCACTACTAATTATCTTTCATAATATATTTGCACTCCTTCACAAATATCTTGTAGTGGGACAAAATGCACCAAACCCCTGATTTCACAGAGACCTCTGGGCTCAGTGGGCACCCAGATATTGGTTTCCTATACCGTTCTCCCCCCCAAAAGAAAGAAAGAAAGAAAGAAAGAAAGAAAGAAAGAAAGAAAGAAAGAAAATACCAGAACTCCTAGAGAACTGGTTGACTCTAGGACTAGGGCAGGGAATTTGGAAATGAGCCTGGAGCATTTTGTGTTAAAAACAAAACCAAACAAAACCCACACTGATGGGGATAATCAGAGGGGCAGAAGAGACAACAACAAAAAAATAGTCTTAATGGCTAGATCTAGAATAAATTGAGCAACTAAATAATGTTAATTATAACCCAGCATACAGAATGAATGAGTACATACTTAATAGGGAGAAGGGAGGAATTTCTTATGCAGAAGTGCAAAAAATTTATGCATATACTTTGACCTAAAGGAGGGGGAGCATAACTCTCTAGTTCTTAAATATAATTGTGCAGATCCTTTCCAAAGAGAATAGTATAGAAAGGGGGAAAAAGAACAAATTTCCAAGGGGAGAATTCTGATAGTCACTACCTCAGCCAAGTGATCAAGGTCAACATCAATAGTCATAAATCATATTGATCACTTGTATTCTTGATAAGATGTAATGAAAATGTCATTTTGCCTTTCTGATCTTTCCCCTCAAAACCCATAACTCCAACCTAATCATGAGAAAAATATCCTACGGTAGTTGAGAAGTACACCTCAAAATTGTTAAGGTCATCAAAAATAAGGAAAATCTGAGAAATTGTCACAGCCAAGAGAAGCCAAAGGAGACATGGTATGTAAATGTGGTATCCTGGGTGGAATCCTGGAATAGAAAAAGGACATTGGTAAAAATTAAGGAAATTTGCATAAAACATGTACTTTAGTTGATAATAATGTGTCAACCTTGGTTCATTAACTATAAGAAGTGCACTGTACTAATATTAAGATGTTCATAATGGCAAAGACTAGGTGCAGAGGTATATGGATGCTGTTTGTACTATTTTCTCTCTCTCTTTTTGTCTGGAAATCTAGACGTGTTTTAAGAAACTGTGAGTAGCGCCTGGGTAGCTCAGTTGGTTAAGCCTCTGACTCTTGGTTTTGACTCGGGTCTGATCTCATCTGTCATAGGATGAAGACCCAGGTTGGGCTCCATTCTCACCAAGGAGTCTCCCTTGAAGATTCTCTCCCTCTGCCCTTCCTCCCACTCACACAGGCATGTGGGTGCTCACGTTATCTCTCTCTTTCTCTTTCTCTCTCTCTCAAATAAGTCTTTAAAAAATAAATAAAAATTAAAAACTGTCTTTGATTAAGAAAAAAAAAAACCTTCCTAAGGTAGTCTGCAGTAAAAAGATGTATATGTGAGCCTAGAGATAAGTAAAAGCTCAGAAAAAGTCACTTAGAAATTGCAAAAGTTGCTTGGAAGAAAAATGTTTATATCCTGAATTATATGTTTTGATAGGATTTTATGTATTTGTTTTATATTTACTCCTCATTTCCAGTATGTTTAGATGCAAATTTTGAGTGGAAACCTGGTACTGGATTAAATCAAAGTTTCAGGCCTTGGAATAGCACAAGCTTTTTTTTTTTTTTTTTTTTTTTTTAAAGATTTCATTTATTTATTTGACAGACAGAGATCACAAGTAGGCAGAGAGGCAGGCAGAGAGAGAGAGAGAAGATGAAGCAGGCTCCCTGCGGAGCAGACAGCCCAATGTGGGGCTTGATCCCAGGACCCTGGGATCATGACCTGGGCCGAAGGCAGAGGCTTTAACCCACTGAGCCACCGAGGCGCCCCAGCACAAGCTTTTATAGATTATTTAATTCATCTGGTCCTCAGTTTTCTGAGTGAATAAAATAGTTCATTTATGAAATCGTCCCCAACTCTAATATTTTATATTCTAAATTACTTGATAGATATTATTCATAGTTTGAAAAAATTACCTTTTGATATGAATCTGGTAACATAATTTGGACACATCATATATAAACATGCCCTTTAAGTCCTTTCCAAGCTCCCTTATTGTTATATTTCTTTATAGGTTACAATATTCCAACATTAAAATAAACATTAGTATAAAATATGGTTCACAAACAAAGTAGTGAAACTTATTGTGATGCTGTAGTAGAAAATAAGGTTTTGCTTAATGAAGAAATAAAAAAACCAAAATACACTTCATGGGGATGTCAGTGAAAATTAGAAGTAGCAGAATACAGAATCAGTTTGCATATATTCCCCTCAAGCTGTGGGTGCAAAATTTAATGTTTGGCTAAAAATTTTTACTGCAATGAGACTCAGGGGCAAAGTGTAAGAGACCACTCATTATACTCACATGGGATACATACCAAGATATTTGTGAATTCCCAAATCAATAATGCAATTTTAACATAATTTCCCCTTAACACTCAATAAAATATAATTGACCATCTTAAATATTCTTTTGCCTTTGATAATTTCTATTGCATACTAATAAATGCATTTATAAAACTATTAATATTTTACAAAAATTCCATACCATGTGACAATCATTTTTTCCTTATTAACATTAACTTAGAGCTTAACTGAATCTGTCAAATTAAAATAATGGTAACAAATGAAGCTGTATTGTTTGGGCAATAAGATACACTAGATATATGACAATGATGAGGACATGTTTTGTTTAGTAGTATGAAGTCAGTTTACAAAAATTGAGAAATTTCCTCTAGACATTTTTGTGGCTCTCAGCAAAAACCTCACCAAAATTCAAGCATTGAAAAATAAAAGTGAGGGATATAGTGATATTTGTAAATGATAGGCTCTTTCTTATGCAGCATCATAAATTCACTTCTTAGAGGATCATGTGTAGTTTTGAATCTTTCTGCCTACCCATCTTTTCCCAATCTTCTGGACACTGATTCTACATTTGGACTTGCCCCTCCTCCCCATGGTGCTTGTACCAGTACCACACTCAATGGACTTCCTGAAGACCTTGTCCATAATCATGTTGAATCTCATCATGTATACACTACATACTACTACAGCTCAAATATTGCTTCTGATCAAGAACAAATTTTCTGAATTAACTATATTAAGTTTTAGTTTGCATGCCATAAAACACCTACATTTTAAATGTACACTTTAATGAGATTAGACAAATGCATATGCTTCTTTAACCACTACCATACTTAATGTCTGGACTACTTCCATCATTCCCCAAAGTCCCCACTTATCTTTCTCACAACCCCATCCTCTACCTTGGCCCTAAGCAAACACTGTTCTGCTTTCTATGACTATATATTGCATTTGCATTTCCTAGATTGCATATAAATGGAATCATACAGTATATAGTGTTTTGCTTCTTGCTCTTTACATTTAGCATAATGGGTTTTTTGAGATCCACCCACATTGTGAAATGTGTCTGTAACTCATTAGTTTATGTTGCTGAGTGGGGTTCCATGTGTAGATAACCCACAATTTCTTTACCCATTCTCCAGCTGGCAAATAATTAGGTTGTTTCCAGTGGTTTTGGCTCTTATGAACAAAATTGCAATGGACATTTTTGTGCATTTTGTAGATTTTTTTTCTTGTATGCCTTACATAGATGTGGCATTGCTAGGTTAGAGATTAAGTCATGTTTAATTTACAAGAAACTGCCAAAACTTTTTCCACAAAGTGGTAGTAACCATTTTTACCTTTCCACATATAAGGCAAGGAAAGGTCTGGTTGTTAACAAATTTTCATCAATAATTGATGAAATTATATTTTTATTATTAGCCAGTATAGAAGATGTAAGATAATATTTCATCATGTTGTTTTTTGAATAATTCTCTAATGACTGATGACACTGAGCATCTTTTCATGTGCTTATTGGAATATGCCTTCATTTGCCCATTTTAAAAATTGGGTTGTTAGCTTGCAATTCTAAGAGTTCTTCATGTTTTGGATGGAGTTCCATTGACAGACATGTTTTGCAAATATTTTCTCTCAGCCTACTTCTTGCATTCACATTTTAGTTAATGATGTCTTTTAGAGAACACAGTTTTAATTTTTATGTTAATTTTATCTTTTTATGGCTTTTGCTCTGTATCTAAGAAATTTTTACCTGCTCTACAGTTGCAAAGATCTCATGTTTCTTCTATAAAATATATTTTATAATTATAGTTTTCATGTTAGATGTATTTATTTAAGTTATTGTTTCCAGTGAGAAATAGGAGTAGAGTTTTACTTCTGTTTCACATAAATATCCAGTTGCTCTAGCACCTTTTGTTGAAAATAGTTTCTTTTCCTTATTGAATTATCCTGGTATCTTTGCCAAAAATTAACTTATTATATAGACATGGGGTATTTCTGAATTTTCTTTTCCTTTTCATTTATCCATATGTCTTTTTGTCAAAGACACCCTATTTTGATTGCTATAGTTCTATAGTAAGTTTTTTTTTTTTCACTGTTTCATTCTTTTTTTTTTTTAATTTTTAATTTTATAAACACATATTTTTATCCCCAGGGGTACAGGTCTGCGAATCGCCAGGTTTACACACTTCACAGCACTCACCATAGCACATACCCTCCCCAATATCCATAACCCCACCCCCCTCTCCCAACCCCCCTCCCCCCATCAACCCTCAGTATGTTTTGTGAGATTAAGAGTCACTTATGGTTTGTCTCCCTCCCAATCCCATCTTGTTTCATTTATTCTTCTACCCCCTTAACCCCCCATGTTGCATCTCCTCTCCCTCATATCAGGGAGATCATATGATAGTTGTCTTTCTCCGATTGACTTATTTCGCTAAGCATGATACCCTCTAGTTCCATCCACGTCGTCGCAAATGGCAAGATTTCATTTCTTTTGATGGCTGCATAGTATTCCATTGTGTATATATACCACTTCTTCTTTATCCATTCGTCTGTAGACGGACATCTAGGTTCTTTCCATAGTTTGGCTATTGTAGACATTGCTGCTATAAACATTCGGGTGCACGTGCCCCTTCGGATCACTACGTTTGTATCTTTAGGGTAAATACCCAGCAGTGCAATTGCTGGGTCATAGGGTAGTTCTATTTTCAACATTTTGAGGAACCTCCATGCTGTTTTCCAGAGTGGTTGCACCAGCTTGCATTCCCACCAACAGTGTAGGAGGGTTCCCCTTTCTCCGCATCCTCGCCAGCATCTGTCATTTCCTGACTTGTTCATTTTAGCCATTCTGACTGGTGTGAGGTGATATCTCATTGTGGTTTTGATTTGTATTTCCCTGATGCCGAGTGATATGGAGCACTTTTTCATGTGTCTGTTGGCCATCTGGATGTCTTCTTTGCAGAAATGTCTGTTCATGTCCTCTGCCCATTTCTTGATTGGATTATTTGTTCTTTGGGTGTTGAGTTTGCTAAGTTCTTTATAGATTTTGGACACTAGCCCTTTATCTGATATGCCATTTGCAAATATCTTCTCCCATTCTGTCAGTTGTCTTTTGGTTTTGTTCACTGTTTCCTTTGCTGTGCAAAAGCTTTTGATCTTGATAAAATCCCAAAAGTTCATTTTTGCCCTTGCTTCCCTTGCCTTTGGTGATGTTCCTAGGAAGATGTTGCTGCGGCTGAGGTCGAAGACGTTGCTGCCTGTGTTCTCCTCAAGGATTTTGATGGATTCCTTTCTCACATTGAGATCCTTCATCCATTTTGAGTCTATTTTCGTGTGTGGTGTAAGGAAATGATCCAATTTCATTTTTCTGCATGTGGCTGCCCAATTTTCCCAACACCATTTATTGAAGAGGCTGTCGTTTTCCATTGGACCTTCTTTCCTGCTTTGTCGAAGATTAGTTGACCATAGAGTTGAGGGTCTATTTCTGGGCTCTCTATTCTGTTCCATTGATCTATGGGTCTGTTTTTGTGCCAGTACCATGCTGTCTTGATGATGACAGCTTTGTAATAGAGCTTGAAGTCCGGAATTGTGATGCCACCAACTTTGGCTTTCTTTTTCAATATTCCTTTGGCTATTCGAGGTCTTTTCTGGTTCCATATGAATTTTAGGATTATTTGTTCCATTTCTTTGAAAAAAATGGATGGTACTTTGATAGGAATTGCATTAACTGTGTAGATTGCTTTAGGCAGCATAGACATTTTCACAATATTTATTCTTCCAATCCAGGAGCATGGAACATTTTTCCATTTCTTTGTGTCTTCCTCAATTTCTTTCATGAGTACTTTATAGTTTTCTGAGTATAGATTCTTAGTCTCTTTGGTTAGGTTTATTCCTAGGTATCTTATAGTTTTGGGTGCAATTGTAAATGGGATGGACTCCTTCATTTCTCTTTCTTCTGTCTTGTTGTTGGTGTAGAGAAATGCAACTGATTTCTGTGCATTGATTTTATATCCTGACACTTGACTGAATTCCTGTACAAGTTCTAGCAGTTTTGGAGTGGAGTCTTTTGGGTTTTCCACATAGAGTATCATATCATCTGCGAAGAGTGATAGTTTGACTTCTTCTTTGCCGATTTGGATGCTTTTAATTTCCTTTTGTTGTCTGATTGCTGAGGCTAGGACTTCTAGTACTATGTTGAATAGCAGTGGTGATAACGGACATCCCTGCGGTGTTCCTGACCTTAGCGGAAAAGCTTTCAGTTTTTCTCCATTGAGAATGATATTTGTGGTGGGTTTTTCATAGATGGCTTTGATAATATTGAGGTATGTGCCGTCTATCCCTACTCTTTGAAAAGTTTTGATCAGGAAGTGATGGTGTACTTTGTCAAATGCTTTTTCAGCATCTATGGAGAGTATCATATGGTTCTTGTTCTTTCTTTTATTAATATGTTGTATCACATTGATTGATTTGCGGATGTTGAACCAACCTTGCAGCCCTGGAATAAATCCCACTTGGTCGTGGTGAATAATCCTTTTAATGTATTGTTGAATCCTATGGGCTAGTATTTTGGCGAGAATTTTTGCATCTGTGTTCATCAAGGATATTGGTCTGTAGTTCTCTTTTTTGTTGGGATCCTTGTCTGGTTTTGGGATCAAGGTGATGCTGGCCTCATAAAATGAGTTTGGAAGTTTTCCTTCTATTTCTATTTTTTGGAACAGTTTCAGGAGAATAGGAATTAGTTCTTCTTTAAATGTTTGGTAGAATTCCCCTGGGAAGCCGTCTGGCCCTGGGCTTTTGTTTGTTTGGAGATTTTTGATGACTGTTTCAATCTCCTTACTGGTTATGGGTCTGTTCGGGCTTTCTATTTCTTCCTGGTTCAGTTGTGGTAGTTTATATGTCTCTAGGAATGCATCCATTTCTTCCAGATTGTCAAATTTGTTGGCGTAGAGTTGCTCATAGTATGTTCTTATAATTGTCTGTATTTCTTTGGTGTTCGTTGTGATCTCTCCTCTTTCATTCATGATTTTATTTATTTGGGTCCTTTCTCTTTTCTTTTTGAGAAGTCTGGCCAGGGGTTTATCGATCTTATTAATTCTTTCAAAGAACCAGCTCCTAGTTTCGTTGATTTGTTCTATTGTTTTTTTGGTTTCTATTTCATTGATGTCTGCTCTGATCTTTCTGATTTCTCTTCTCCTGCTGGGTTTAGGGTTTCTTTCTTGTTCTTTCTCCAGCTCCTTTAGGTGTAGGGTTAGGTTGTGTACCTGAGACCTTTCTTGTTTCTTGAGAAAGGCTTGTACCGCTATATATTTTCCTCTCAGGACTGCCTTTATTGTGTCCCACAGATTCTGAACCGTTGTGTTTTCATTATCATTTGTTTCCTAAAATTTTTTCAATTCTTCTTTAATTTCCTGGTTGACCCATTCATTCTTTAAAAGGATGCTGTTTAGTCTCCATGTATTTGGGTTCTTTCCAAATTTCCTCTTGTTATTGAGTTCTAGCTTTAGAGCATTGTGGTCTGAAAATATGCAGGGAATGATCCCAATCTTTTGATACTGGTTGAGACTTGATTTAGGACCAAGAATGTGATCTATTCTGGAGAATGTTCCATGTGCACTAGAGAAGAATGTGTATTCTGTTGCTTTGGGATGAAATGTTTTGAATATATCTGTGATGTCCATCTGGTCCAAGTGTGTCATTTAAGGCCTTGATTTCCTTGTTGATCTTTTGCTTGGATGATCTGTCCATTTCAGTGAGGGGAGTGTTAAAATCCCCTACTATTATTGTATTCTTGTCGATGTGTTTCTTTGATTTTGTTATTAATTGGTTTATATAGTTGGCTGCTCCCACGTTAGGGGCATAGATATTTAAAATTGTTAGATCTTCTTGTTGGACAGTTCCTTTGAGTATGATATAGTGTCCTTCCTCATCTCTTATTATAGTCTTTGGCTTAAAATCTAATTGATCTGATATAAGGATTGCCACTCCTGCTTTCTTCTGATGTCCATTAGCATGGTAAATTCTTTTCCACCCCTCGCTTTAAACCTGGAGGTGTCTTCGGGTGTAAGATGAGTTTCTTGTAGGCAACATATAGATGGTTTTTGTTTTTTTATCCATTCTGATACCCTGTGTCTTTTGATTGGGGCATTTAGCCCATTAACATTCAGGGTAAGTATTGAGAGATATGAATTTAGTGCCATTGTATTGCCTGTAAGGTGACTGTTATTGTATATTGTCTCTGTTTCTTTCTGATCTACTACTTTTAGGGTCTCTCTTTGCTTAGAGGACCCCTTTCAATATTTCCTGTAGAGCTGGTTTGGTATTTGCAAATTCTTTCAGTTTTTGTTTGTCCTGGAAGCTTTTAATCTCTCCTTCTATTTTCAAGGATAGCCTAGCTGGATATAGTATTCTTGGCTGCATGTTTTTCTCATTTAGTACTCTGAATATATCATGCCAGCTCTTTCTGGCCTGCCAGGTCTCTGTGGATAAGTCTGCTGCCAATCTAATATTTTTACCATTGTACGTTACAGACTTCTTTTCCCGGGCTGCTTTCAGGATCTTTTCTTTTTCACTAAGACTTGTAAATTTTACTATTAGGTGACGGGGTGTGGACCTATTCTTATTGATTTTGAGGGGGGTTCTCTGAACCTCCTGGATTTTGATGCTTGTTCCCTTTGCCAAATTGGGGAAATTCTCTCCAATAATTCTCTCCAATATACCTTCTGCTCCCCTCTCTGTTTCCTCTTCTTCTGGAATCCCAATTATTCTAATGTTGTTTCGTCTTATGGTGTCACTTATCTCTCGAATTCTCCCCTCGTGGTCCAGTAGCTGTTTGTCCCTCTTTTGCTCAGCTTCTTTATTCTCTGTCATTTGGTCTTCTGTATCGCTAATTCTTTCTTCTGCCTCATTTATCCTAGCAGTGAGAGCCTCCATTTTTGAGTGCACCTCATTAATAGCTTTTTTGATTTCAACTTGGTTAGATTTTAGTTCTTTTATTTCTCCAGAAAGGGCTTTTTCATCTCCCGAGAGGGTTGCTTTAATATCTTCCATGCCTTTTTCAAGCCCGGCTAGAACCTTGAAAATCGTCATTCTGAACTCTATATCTGACATATTACCAATGTCTGTATTGATTAGGTCCCTAGCCTTTGGTACTGCCTCTTGTTCTTTTTTTTGTTGTGAATTTTTCCGCCTTGTCATTTTGTCCAGATAAGAGTATATGAAGGAGCAAGTAAAATACTAAAAGGGTGGCAACAACCCCAGGAAAATATGCTTTAGCCAAATCAGAAGAGATCCCAAATCGTGAGGGGGGAGAAAGGGGATAAAAAGGGGTTCGGAAAGAAAAAAGCAAAAAAGAAAAAAAAAAGAAACTATTAAAAAAGAAAAAGAAAAAATTAAAGAAAGTTAAAGAAAAATTAAAGAAAGTTAAAGAAAAAATATAAAAAGAGGAAAAAAATATATATATATTAGATAAACTATTTAAAAAACGTTAAAAAAGAAAACGGTAATAGTTAAAAAATTTAGCAGAAGAAGAGAAAAAGAAAAAAAAATTGAAAAAGAAAAAAAAAATTAAATTAACTGCAAGGCTAAAAAATCATGGGGAGAAAGCCATGAGTTCCGTGCTTTGCTTTCTTCTCCTCTGGAATTCTGCCGCTCTCCTTGGTATTGAAACTGCGCTCCCTGGTAGGTGAACTTGGTCCTGGCTGGGTTTCCCGTTGATCTTCTGGGGGAGGGGCCTGTTGTAGTGATTCTCAAGCATCTTTGCCCCAGGCGGATTTGCACCGCCCTTACCCGGGGCCGGGCTGAGTAATCCGCTCGGGTTTGCTGGGTTTGCTTTCGGGAGCTTTTGTTCCCTGAGGACTTTCCATAGAGTTCCAGAGGGCGGGAATGAAGATGGCGGCCTCCTGGTCTCTGGCCCGGAGGAGCCGAGAGCCCGGGGCCCCACTCCTCAGTGCGCCCTCAGAGAACAGCGCCCAATGACTGCCGTCATCCTGGCCTCCGGCCACGCTCTGAGCTGACCGAACCTACGACCAGTCCAAGGCAATCCTGAGCTGAGAGTCACTCCTCGGCTCTGTCTCTGCAGCCGGCTTCCCCGTTCTAATACCGGAAAGCTCTGCAACACTCAGACACCCCCGATCCTTCTGCGACCCTGCAGGACCTGAGGCCGCGCTGACCCCGCCTGGGCTTCACCCCAGTTAAGCCTCTGGAGCGATGTCCCTCAGCGGAACAGGATTTTAAAAGTCCTGATTTTGTGCTCCGTTGCTCCGCCGCTCGCCGGGAGCTGGCCCCTCCCCCCGCGGTCTATCTTCCCGTCGCTTTGGATTCACTTCTCCGCCAGTCCTACCTTTCAGATAGTGGTTGATTTTCTGTTTCTAGAATTGCTGTTCTTCTCTTCAATCTCCCGTTGGATTTGTAGGTGTTTGCAATCTTTAGATAAGCTATTTAGCTGATCTCCCGCTACCTGAAGTAGTCTCAGCCTGCTACTTCTCCGCCATCTTGACTCTCCTATAGTAGGTTTTGAAATACAAATTCTTTTAAAAAATGGTTTGGCTTTTTCTAGATTTTTTGCATGTCCATAGATATTTTAGAATCAGTTTATCCATTTCTTCAGAATAATCTGGTATGATTTGGATTGAGACTTTGTTATAATTAATTTGAAAGCAGAATAAGTGGGATAAGGTGCTCACAGCCATGGGATTTATTGACCTCACCATATTCTCATCACATCACTCTCATAAAATAAGACTGACAGTGAAATGGCTACTGCATATTCAATTATGGCAAAGCTGGGTAATGACAAATCTTAATGCTTGTGTGGTGCTATATGAGTTTTAACATATGACCTGTAAAAATATACGAAGATATTTGTCCCATGGCCAGAAGAAAGCATATGCCCTGGAAACTGTGGGAAAGTTGTGAATCCTAGTTTCCAAGGGAGCTATGCTTTTGCAGGAGACACAGCTATCACCAAATTGAATTGCAAGTTGAGGCTTAAATATGAACACATTAAGTACTTTCTGGTCTGAACCAGTAACAAGAAACGGCTACTTTACTGCCTGGAATGATGAATCCTAACCATCAAGGGGAATTACGGTTTCTGCTCTAACCAGGGACAAGGAAGAGTATGTCTGGAATCTAGGGGTTCTTTCAAGCAGGTAGTATTGCTTACATTTCCAATGTAATTGTTAGTGGAGAACTATAACAATCTCGTACAGGCAGGGGCACAGTCATCCCAGACACGATGAATGAAGATTTTGTTCACCCAATAATTGAGAACCATTATTGGTTTTATTCTTACTGAGGGAAAGGAGCATAACAAGGGTAGTGGCAGAAGAAAGGCATTGTAAGGTGTTTATGGTAGCATTGGTTATTTACAAAAACAAGAACAGTAGTATTTGAACATATCTATCACCGATCATCCATCATCGCTCCCTCTCTCTTTCCTTCCTTCAGTAGTTTATGCAAGGTGTTATATTGGTATTTAAGTTACATAAAATCATTGAATAATTATGACTGATCAAGAAGTAAGTACCAGCTAAAAATGGATGGAATTATTTATGAAACTTCTTTTCCCCAATTTTTTATCCCCATTTGTATGATGAATGATAGCATCCTGTTATGATATGGTAATTTAGATATACACAGAAGTGTGTGTACAGATGCTCAGAAGCTAAACTGGTAGAAAAAACTAGATATTTTCAGTTGATGCTCAGTGCCATCTTTACCTTTCTAAGATTTTCTGTCAGCCATAGAGATTGCTAACAGTATGACATTTCTAAAATTCTCATGAAGAAATGTTGAACCAGTGAAAGTCAGTGGCAAAATATTTGGAAGTCAAAAAAGAAACTTATTTTCTGGTGGCAACTGTGGACAGATTTTTGGGCAAAGGCAAGTGGCAAGACAGATTTCTTTCCAAGGCACCAACTTAGTGCTGCAAAAACCTGAGTTCATTTATGGTGACATCCCTCTGTTCTCTATATTTACAGATTTCCTGAAGCTAGAAGCAGCCTCAGTGACCTTTGTTTCTCAACCCTCCCAATTACTCTATAAATCTTACATAAATGTCCTTAGGTAAAGAAGTGACAGAAAGAGCATGATTGGACTTTTGAGGTGATGATAATGTTCTATTTTTAAATCTGGGTCATGTGACATGGAGCTGTAAAATTATGTATATTTTACGGATACACATTATACTTCAACTAAATATTTTTAGTGACAATTTTTGTTCAGAAGATGAAGAATAGCTTCTATTGTTCTGGCTAATCTCTGACTGATACACGAATATAAATCAATAAATGGGAGCTATATTATTGTCGCAAATCTCATTAGTCAGCCTTTCCATATAAACATGACAAGCTTCACTTTGTTTTCTCCAGAGATAAGTCTTCTGGAGGAGACTTGTGATTTCCTCCTTCTTTAGTGCCCTTAATGGAATTGTTCACTGCTTCCGACTTGTTTTTTCTTATTTTATTATTAGTCGTCATTACATAGTTATCAAATTATTACCCTCTCCAGCATGGGTTCATATTAATGTTGAGATCTTTATCCTGATTTTTCTAGTATAATTAAAAATATAACATCTCATATACCATGAAATAATTTATAATACCCTCATTGGAAAGACAAGGGCTAAATAATATCAAAGAACGATATATAAAATGAATAGTCAGATACAAAAACAGCAGACTTTATGGTCCAGGATGAGTCAAGTTTCTGGGAGAGAAGACATTTCTTTTTTCTTTTCTTTTCTTTTTTTTAATAAAATCTTTTTTTTTTGAAGATTTTATTTATTTATTTGTCAGAGAGAGAGAGAGAGAGAGCACAAGCAGACAGAGTGGCAGACAGAGGCAGAGGGAGAAGCAGGCTCCCTGCCAAGCAAGGAGCCCGATGTAGGACTCAATCCCAGGACACTGGGATCATGACCTGAGCTGAAGGCAGCTGCTTAACCAACTGAGCCACCCAGTTGTCCCAACATTTCTTTCTTCAAAGACTTTCTGCAACTCTTTATAGAGTTGAACCATGACCCAAATTTCTTGTTAAATAGCTAGCTTTAATGTCAGAGGTTCTTATTTTTCTTCATTTGTAGGGTTTATAAAAACAGTAGAGGCAGCCTGTCTCAATAATTGATTGGGGAGCACTGACTATCCTATGATGTAATATAGTCAACCAGCTCTAGCTCACCAGTATTTCATGTTTTCTCCTCCTTGGAAGTGCATGTTTACAATTTCCTTTTCTTCCATCATGATCCTATACTTCCTGTACTATATACATTCTTTAGCTTGTAAATGTCCTCTTCCATATTTTTGTTCAGCTTGAGAGGAACATTTCTGCAATAACATGGTCAGCAGAAGTGATCCAATCTGTAACTTTAACTTATAAAAGAAAACTTGTTCTTAACATTTTCAGAGAAAACTTCATTTATCATAAAGTCAATCAGTTATAAAACTACTGCCTTTTCCTCTAACCCCACAATTTTATGTGAATCAGTATTCAGTTGAATCACATTTTTTTTCACATGTTTAGGAAAAAAGTTGATTATATTTTCCATTTTGTCTAAACCTTTGCCCTCCCTGTCTGGAGCCATGGTTTTAACTATTTCCATCTCTCACCTTTTTTTCTTTTTTCTTAGAGGGAAAAGGAAATGATTAAAACCAGACCACTGAGATTCATAGCCTGACTCCATCACTTATTATTTGTGTGATCATTATTAGGTTGCTCAACCACATTGCTCGTTTTCTTTATCTGGAAAATGAATATGAAGATAGAACCTACCTTGCAGGTTGAAGAAGGATAAAATGAGTTAGATTTATCAAGTGTTAAAAAGTATATGGCATAGGGCACCTGGGTGGCTCAGTGGGTTAAAGCCTCTGCTCTTGGCCCAGGTCATGGTCTCAGGGTCCTGGGATCGAGCCCCACATCGGGCTCTCTGCTCAGCGGGGAGTCTGCTTCCTCCTCTCTCTCTGCCTGCCTCTCTGCCTACTTGTGATCTCTGTCTATCAAATAAATAAATAAAATCTTTTTTAAAAAGTATATGGTAGACAGTAAAAGTTATATAAATGTTGCCTTGTTGAAATACGCAAAGAAATGCCTATATATGTAAACACACAGACATATGTATACATAACAGTTTAAAGCGTACAGTTCATTGCTAGACTCTAGGCTCCATGTGGTCGGCCTATGTGTCCATTTTGGTCATCATTATATCTCTTTTATCTTGAGCAGTACTTGGCATGGAATTGATGTTCAAGGAAAATTACACAGAATGAATTATATTTAAGTCATAAATTAATAATATATTCTGAGCTTTCTTCCAAATTCCCACTTTCTTTCTTTCTTTTTTTTTTAAATTATTTGTTTGACAGACAGATCACAAGTAGGCAGAGAGGCAGGCAGAGAGAGAGGAGGAAGCAGACTCCCCGCTGAGCAGAGAGCCCGATGTGGGGCTCGATCCCAAGACCCTGAGATCATGACCTGAGCCAAAGGCAGAGGCTTTAACCCACTGAGCCACCCAGGTGCCCCCAAATTCCCATTTTCTAGTAAGATCATACTTTAGGCCTGTTTGCCCTCTCATTTCCACATGTAGCACTGCTAGCCAATTTTTCTTAGGGACTATTTCTCACCAAGAGACAAAGACTTATCACTAGATATGCAACATGAAATAGAGAACAACAAAGTCCTGTTGAAATGGATGTGCTATGAAGTCTTCCCATCTCTGGTACCAGCTGAGAGACCTTTTCCTGCTCCCTGCTTTCAGAGTGTATACAATTCAAATGTATGTTTCAAGAGAATGATCTGTTTTGTATATCACCTTCAAAACCAGGAGTTAATTGTTATAAACACAGATGTTAAATTTATTTTCTTTCTTAAAAAATATTTTATTTATTTATTTGACAAAAAGAAAGACAGTGAGAGAGGCAACACAAGCACACAAGCTGCGGAGTGGAAGAGGGAGAAGCAGGCTTCCCACAGAGCAGAGATCCTGATGTGGGGCTTGATCCCAGGACCCTGGGTTCATGACCTGAGCTGAAGGCAGACTCTTAATGACTGAGCCACCCAGGCATCCCTAGATTTATTTACTTTAAGAGTCTACTGTAATGTTAGATTTTTAAGCTCTTCTGATTTTTAATTTTTTAAAAAGGGATACATGTTTGGGGTGCCTCGGTGGCTCAGTGGGTTAAGCCTCTGCCTTCAGCTCAGGTCATGATCTCAGGGTTCTGGGATCGAGCCCTGCATCGGGCTCTCCGCTCAGCAGGGAACCTGCTTCCCCCTTTCTCTGCCTGCCTCTCTGCCTACTTGTGATCTCTCCCTCTCTCTATCAAATAAATAAAAAATCTTAAAAAAAAAAAAGGGATACATGTTCATAAATATACTAATGTAGTTTTTCAAACTTAACAGAAGGATAACAAAGGAAGTGCTAAAAGAGTGTAAATCCTTCTGAAATTTTTTCTGCATATTCTAATACTATGTGTATATATAACATATATGTGTATATATGTATATTAATATACATATAATGACCATATCAGCTGATGAGTATGTTAGCAAACAGGAAGAATGAACTTTGTATGAGGTAATAGCTTCCTGAGAAAATACACAGACATCAAAGAAAGTTTTTAATGCTCATCTGGGTAAACCTCTAAAGAAAAATAATTTATTAAAATGTATTTAGAATATGGCATCATATATGGTTCAGGAAATCCTTAATGCAGGTGGGATTATTGTCATTGACTCTACTGTCTTACTTTTTTCTGATGTGCCGAGTTTCTGGACAAGTGTCACCTTGATCTTCTATAGCAGATAGTTCTCAGTATTCATTTAAATTAAAATGTAACATTTTCATCCTAGAAGTTGATTGAAAAGGAAGAAAGGACTCAGTGATTTTTAAGCAAGATAAATGTTTTCGTCTGGCTTTATGGCTCACTCTCTCAAATCTGGAGTATTGGCCTATCCTAGGCATAATCTAGATCATCAGTTTCAAAGATAAAAGCCCAGTAGGAGGGATAAATCAGGTCAAATCATGTCAGGAATGCACAGCTTACCTCCCAAACCCTATTTCCTAAATGTAATTATTACTAATTCTTTTTATGAAGATCAGGTAAAGTGTAGTGTTTTACACTTTGTTCCTCTTATTATTTATTGTTTGTCTTCTGTGTAGAGGTCCCAGTATGTCCTTAGGATGTTCTGACTGAGTCATTGAAAGAGAATATTTTATATATGAAGGGATAATCATATCTCCAGAATGGCATAGCTGCCATAATTTTTAGAGGTGGAAAGACTGGGTTAAAATACTTAATTAACTTTAAAAAGCCCATGCTATCACACAATGTGAGGATTTTTAAAATGCTTTAAATTCTATAAATAGTAAGGTATATACAAAACAGTGTGAAGAATTTTTGAGGAAAGAAAGACCTAGATCATTTATATGATAATATGTACTCACAATTTATGGTGGTAACAGAAGTCATTGTTGAGTATGGATGTCTAGATCTGGATCTTGGTTGAAAGGAGGTAAAGGCAGATGTGAGAAATTCAATAGGCCATGAACTTAAAAGGCTGGTGGATGTATGTCACCTTGTCTCAAATACAGTTGAGAGTCCGAAGTAGTAAGCTAAGAATGGATTTTCCTTAGGACTGGTTTTGAAACAAAGAGGAGGGTAGGGAATCATGATGGCACACACTTTTCTGGATGCTGACCAGAGTTGTCAAATACAGATAATCAGCAAATCTTTTAGTGCCAGTGGAACACATTATTTCATCCATTAATTTACTCATTACTCACTAATTTTGATAATACCTATTGAATAACATATCTTTCTGTATATAGTTCCTGAAAATACAGAGAAAGAGAAAAACACATAGGATTTTATAGAAGGGAATTATTAGAAATACACAATTGTTACATGTAATAGGGAAGGGAAATAATTGTGTGCTCTGAGATACTATAATAGGTGATAGGACTTTAGCCTAAGGAATGAGGGAAAATTTCCTTAAGAGAGTGTCATTGAAACTGAGACCTGGAGATGGAATTATTCAGACAGTTAGTCAGGAGAAGGACCTCCCACGTGAAGAGAATAACAAGTTGAACAGCTCCAGAGTAAAAAAAAAAAAAAAAAAAAAAAAAGCTGGCAAGGTTGTCAGAAACAAGGGAAGTGCAGACAGCTTTCAGTGTTGTGAATAAGAGTTTTATGTCATGAGGATAGTGAGGTAGGTCATTCCTGGTGGACCTTGTAGATCATGGTAAAATGTGATGTTTTATCCTCTATGCAAGTAAAAACCATTTGAAGTTTTGAAAGAGAAAGTAATATGATCTGATGATTTATATTTTATTGATATCCTTCGGGTTGCTTTAAGGAACTGGATAGAAGGGAAATGAAAAGGTCAAGAGTGGAAATACAATAGCATTTGTCTAATCTAGAGTTGATAGTGGCAAGGATGAGGGCACTGTTGATGAGAAGTGTTGGCAGATGGACAGATTCTGTGGTAGGTCAGTATGCTGAAAGCATTAGGGAAGATCTTAGACCCATGGGGCCAGGAATGACATAGGCCTGGTTGGCAGACCGGACAGCTATAGCTTTGGTGACTGCTTAGAAGACAGGCATTATTAATTTAAAATTCTGCTGAGATCTAAGAAATGTTGGAAATATATTGACCTTCCATATTGCTAACACTCACATGTGCCAAAAGAACAGCTGGGATCTGTCTAGAGCTTAAATTTATGAGTTCTAACTACAGTAAAGAGCTGAAATCATACTATTAGTAATCGAGTTACATCTTTGAATCACTGGCAAAGTAGAATTCTGGCAGCCAGTCTGGGAACCTATCCACCTACATGAAGTTGTTTCTTCAGGGAATGGAACCAGTGTACATTGGAAGAAACAGAGCTCATGAAAGATAGAAAGGTGTTGAGGAGAATCCGCTCTAAGGTTGGATAATTAGAAGATCTAAATAGGGGCGCCTGGGTGGCTCAGTGGGTTAAGGCCTCTGCCTTCGGCTCAGGTCATGATCTCAGGGTCCTGGGATCAAGCCCCGCATCGGGCTCTCTGCTTATCAGGGAGCCTGCTTCCTCCTCTCTCCGCCTGCCTCTCTGCCTACTTGTGATCTCTCTCTGTCAAATAAATAAATAAATAAATCTTTAAAAAAAAAAAAAAAGAAGATCTAAATAGAGCTGTTCTATCAAAGATGAACGTGAACTGCAATTAAATGACTTAAAAATTCTCCAAAAACAATTTCAATTAAAAAAAAATTAGGGGGTGCCTGGGTGGCTCAGTGGGTTAAGCCTCTGCCTTCAGCTCAGGTCATGGTGTCAGGGTCCTGGGATCCAGCCCTGCATAGGGCTCTCTGCTCAGCAGGGAGCCTGCTTCCCTCCTCCTTCTCTCTGCCTGCCTCTCTGCCTACTTGTGATCTCTCTCTGTCAAATAAATAAATAAAATCTTAGAAAAAATTAGGATGATACATAAGGTATACTTCTGATAAACTCCTGCAAAACCAGAACTAGATAGAAAAATTCTGAACATAATTAAGGTTTAAGCTTATCAGGGTTAGGGTAAGATTTAGGATTAGGGTAGGAAATTTCCTGAAACTAGTATCAGTACATTGTTAACAGTAAAAAATATAAATTACTCTTATTAAAATGAGGACTAAACAAAGATTACTCATGAAAATTAATTTCACCTTGCTCTATAAATATTAGGCAATGTAATAAATGTGAGAAAAAATAGTATCAGTATTATAAAGTTGGGAAAGTTATCATTTTCATATATTGTATATTTGTATGTCTAAAATGTTAAAAGAAACATCTAAATTATTATGAAAATAATAAGAGAAACCAGTAAAATGGTTAAAAATGAATATGGCTTTTTAAATGTATGGCGAACTTTAAAATAATATTGTTTGCTTGTATGAGCCATACATCCAAAATGTCAATGTGTCTTTAAAAAGATTTATTTATATATACACATATATAAAATGTCTTGTTATATATTGTTACTTAAAAATGCAACTGCAGGGGCACCTGGGTGGCTCAGTGGGTTAAAGCCTCTGCCTTCGGCTCAGGTCATGATCCCAGGGTCTGGGATAGAGCCCCGCATCAGGCTCTCTGCTCAGCAGGGAGCCCGCATCCACTGCCTCTCTGCCTACTTGTGATCTCTGTCTGTCAAATAAATAAAATAAAAATCCTTTAAAAAAATGCAAGTGCATTTAATATGATTTTGCTTTTGAAAAAAATTACAGCATCATACAAAAAAATAATTACATATGTCCTAAAAATGTCTGGCAGAACTTATATTAATTTTTTTCTTTTTTTTGGAAAGAGAGTTTTGTTTTGTTTAAAAGAGCACATGTGCACACGTGCAGGAGGAGGGGACAGAGGGAGAGGGAGAGAGATAATCTTAAGCAGGCTCTGCACCTAGCATGGAACTTGATCTTGTGACCCTGAGATCATGACCAGCACTGAAATCAAGAGTTACATGCTTAATTGACTGAGCCACCCATATTAAATGACTTAATACTTGCTTTCTATGAATAATGTAATGAAGAGTAGTGTGAAGAGTTGATATAACTTAGAGGTCATAAAAACAGTTTCTAAGGAAGCATACAAGGAAGATGGTTTAAAAATCAAAGCACTACCAAAAAACAAAACAAAACCCTACTACTTGTTTTACTTTCCATAGGACATTATACTTTTGATAAAAGAATATCATAAATGTTACATTTTTAATCAAGTTAATATTTTGTAATTCATTGCAAATTAGTACCGCTTGCCTGTATGAAAAGTGTTGCTTCTTAAATTGTTACATCTATTTTAAAAATTCATATTTTCCAATACACTTTTTCCCAAACTAGAGAAAAGTTAATATTTTTGCTGAAATTATTGGCGTCATCTTTATAGTCTTTTCCAAATCAATGTTTTAGACATTTAAAATACATGCATGGGAAATGGTCAGCCCTCCCAGGAAAAAATACAAAATGATATAAAAACAATAGAATAGTTGTCTGTCTCTCTAGGTCTTTCCATTCCCATAGCAGACTTAAAATGATATCAATTGCCTAAGAAAAAGTTAAGTGAAAAATTCTTTAATTTGCTTTGAATAAATGACTGGAATTACTTGCAATAAGTGGGTCTATGTTACAACGATCTATATTGGAATATCTGCAAATTTTAGAATGTTAAAATGCTCAAGGTCATGGTCTCTAAAAGTGTTATGATTAATAGAAATATACACGTTCAACTAAATTTTCTTGCTTAATTGAACATAATATAATGATGGCAATCTCCACTTTTTTCTCACTTTTATTTCAATGCTAAATTTCACTGCACTCTTAAATTCAACTGTTCTGGCTTCATAAACAGCTAAAGATTAAAAGCCATGTGTTTCTATGATGTGGAAATATGAATTTCAATTCAGAATTCAATATTACTTTAATAAAAAAATTAAAAATACCCTAGACTTTCAATTTAACCATTGTAAATAGCATTTTTCGATTTTTTTTAAGTATAGTTGACATGCACTGCTACATTAGTTTCAGGTGTACAAGTTAGTGACTTGACAAGTTTATGCATTATGCTATGCTCACCACAGTGTAGCTACCATCTGCCCTGTTACATCGCTACTACAGTATCATTGTCTGTATTCCTTATGTTGTGCCTTTTATTCCTATGATTTATTCATTCCATAACTGGAAGCCTGTCTCCCTCTCCCTTCACCCATTTTCCCCAACCCCCTATTTGCTTCCCCTCTTGCAACCACCAGTTTGTTCTCTGTATTTATATGTCTCATTCTGCTTTTTGTTCATTCGTTTGTTTTACATTCCACTTATGTGTGGAATCATATGGTGTTTGTCTTTCTCAGCCTGACTTATTTTACTTAGCATAATACCCTTGAAGTTCATACATGTTCTTTCAAATGACACAATCTCATTCTTTTTTAGGACTGTGTCATATACCACTGTGTGTGTGTGTGTGTGTGTGTGTGTGTGCGCACGCGCACGTACATGTGCATGCTATTTTTTCTCTATTTTTCTATTGATGGTTTCTGTGTCCTGGCCATTGTAAATAATGTTGCAATAAACATAGGGCTGCTTATATCTTTCAAATTAGTGTTTTCATTTTCTTTGGGTAAATATCCAGTAATGGAATTACGGCATCATATCTGCATCATATGGTATTGCCATTTTAAAATTTTTCTGGAAGCTCCATACTGAGTTCTACAGTGACTATACCAATTTACATCTCCACCAATAGTGCCTAAAGTTTCCTCTTTATCCACATTCTTGTCAACACTTGTTATTCCTTGTCATTTTTATTTTAGCCATTCTGAGAGGTGTGATGTGATACCTCTTCGTGGCTTTGATTTCCATTTCCCTAATGATCAGTGATATTGAGCATCTTTTCATGAGTCTATTGGCCATTTGGATATCTCCAGGTCTCTTGCACATTTTTTAATTGGATTATTTGTTTTTTTGGTGTTGAGTTGCATAAGGTATTTATATATTTGTATATTAACCCCTTATTGGGTAGATCACTTGCAAATGCCTTCTCCATTCAGTAGGTTGCGTTTTTTTGTTTTGTTTTCTCTTGTTTACAGTTTCTTTTGCTGTGCAGAAGCTTTTAATTTTAATATAGTCCCAACAATTTATGTTTGCTTTTGTTTCCTTTGCCTCAAGAGATGTATCTAGAAATATGTTGCTACCGCCAATATCAGAGAAATTATTACCTGTGCTCTTTTCTAGGATTTTTATGGTTTCAGGTCTTAATTTAGGTTTTTAATCTCTTTTGAGTTTATTTTTGTGTGTGGGTGTGAGTGGGTGGGGTGGGGTCCACTTTCATTCTTGGCATGTAGTTCTGTTTTCCCAGAAAATTTTATTGAAAAGATTGTCTTTTCCTCATTGTGTATTCTTTCCTCTTTGCCATAGATTAATTGGCCATATAATCATGGGTTTATTTCTGGGGGTTTTATTCTGTTGCATTGATCTGTAAGTTTTGTGGCAGTACTGTACTATTTGGATTACTACAGCTTTGTAGTATATCTTGAAATCTGGGATTGTGATACACCTCCAGCTTTGTTCTTCTTTATTAGGATTGCTTTGGCTATTCAGAGTCTTTTTTGGTTCCATACAAACTTTAGTATAATTTGTTCAAGTTTTTTGAACTATTGGTGTTTTGGTAGGAATTCTATTTAATCTATAGATTCCTTTGGGTAATATTGACATTTAATAAGATTCTTCCAATCCATAGAATGTCTTTCCATTTGTTTGTGTCACCTTCAATTTCTTTCATCATTATTTTAGTTTTGGAGTAAGATCTTTTAATCTTTAGTTAAGTTTATTCCGAGGCATTCTTTTTGATACAAGTATTCACAGATTTTTAATAAGCATTAGGTGTATTATTTCTAAGAAAGCCTTAAATTTGAGGTGAAAATTCATTTTTAGCTCCACTTATTCACTTAAAATTTTAGAAATTGAATATATATGCATGTCTGTGTACATTTTCATATAGTTTTAAAAATCTGTTTTAAATCTCTATCAAGGCATCTCTTTTGTAAGCAAAGAAAAAATAAAGTGAATAAGTGCTGTAGCAGTCATTTTCAAGGGTATTTAATAGTCAGGTTATTTTGCCAAACCATGTGTTTTTAGAATTATTTGAAGCAATTACTTTATAATTACTTAATTCACATTACTTAATTCAAATCAGAATGGTTTTTAAAGAGTAATTTTTTCCTTTTATAAAATGTGCAAATTATTTGGAAATGAATATGTCTTTCATACCTGGTCATATGTGAAGTAATTTGCAAAGGACAGGTGTTATATGGAAAAACCTGTGCATAAATGAAGAGAAAAATAATTATATGGCAATTAGGAAGCCAGAAAAAAAGGAAATTATTTTCTTCCTTATTTGATTAGTGAGATAAACTTAATAAAATTATTGGAACAGAACTTTCAGTCCTGAAGAAATGAAAAAATATTTCTTAGACTGAAGTAGTTCTTTTAACTCAAGAGAACATGTCAGAAACTGTTGAACCAATGTCAGTGGATAAAAACTTAATCCAATTTGTCTTTTTAATCAGTAGATGAAAAGGATCTTTCATAATATTGATTTTTATACAAGAGAAGACTCTCTGAAACTATGAACATATGCAAAAGATGGAAGTCTCATAGGTTATTGAATCTTCCGGATAACTTACGTGACTGGTAATGGAGAAGAATAAATAATGTACCTATTATCTAGTTGATATGGGAGAAAAGGGAGCAGAACTGGCCAAGGTTTTTGAATAGTCACACTCCTCATACTTAATAATATTTGTTGTTAAGACTTGGTTTTTGACAAATAATTTGATTCAGGTTGATATTTATTAGTCAACATATAACAGGACCTCTGTCACAAACTTTTGGTGTGACCTAGGCAAATAAATTTACTTCTTTCAACTTTAGTTTCTTCATGTGAGAAAATGGGGATATGGCATTTTTATTGTGAGATGTGTGTTGTTTAAGCAAGATGAAGCAGTGAAAGATTTTGACCAAGCTCCTAACAGACAAAAGATGGAGGAAGATAGGGAATAGTAGCTTCCTTACCTAGAAGGGATATTTGGTGGTTGAGAAATTAATATAATTTTGCATTCTCTAAAGAAAATTTATACCCTATAAGGAAAGATGTGAATAGCATACTTCTGGAAGGTTAAGAAATGCATTGGAATTTCATGTTCAGGCTAAATATCTCTTTAAAACATCCCCACACTGTGTTTCTACGAGCAGGTAGTTATGAGAATGATTATTTGGGAGCAGGGTCAAAGATGTTTTAAAAAAGCTAACAAAACAAAGGAGAATAAATCTTTTCATCTTCAAGTCATTTAAGTCAACTATCACTTGGCGCTAATAATTGTACCTAAAGACTAAAAAAAGCATTGACTTGAATAAATTCAGTATATGCCTAATCATGAATACTTAGAAGCTGAATTATTATAAAACTTGAAATCCTGAGAGCTTTCTTCTTTAACAGAAAAATCAGCAGATTAAAATTTAAAACTACGGTTTGGTATGGTCAGAACTTCAGGGGAAATTTAATTCATCATTTTTCACAGGTGGTAAAGAAAATATATAGACAGTAATGTCATGAAAAGCACCTATGTCTTGAAAAGCATGGGGAAGAGGTAAAGGACACCCTAAGGTTGAAGTTTAAAAAAAGAGAGAGAGAAAGAGAGAAAAAGAAGAGACTTGGGGAGGGGGCAAGTAAGGACAGTAAAGGAAGAAAAGAACCCAGGAAAATAGAGGTCTGTCTGACATGGTCAGTTGCAGCCTGAGCAGCATAGAGGGAGGGGTAAGGTCAGGGGAGTAGGAGGCAAAGAGGAGAGCATCAGGTAACTCTTAGAATTACCCTGGCTCCAGGGAAACCTGAACTCCAGTGGGAGAGCAGGTATATTTAAGGTGTCCAGGGAGCCTTAAAAAGGGGGATGGAATTGGATATCAGAAAACATTTTGTGATGCTGTAATGAGATCTCTGTGGTGGTGGATTCATGCCCTAAGGAATACAATGCAAGTCCTGTCATTTGAAACGTGTTGAATTACAAATAGAAATCTACTTGAAGGCTCTGTGAGGAATCACTCTTTTAACATCACATCATTTATTTTATGGTTATTTTATTTTTTTTTTCAAATTCTGTGTTTTGTGGTACGGCATCCTACTAATCAGAGGTCCCGGGAATTAGTTGATGGGAGTTATTCATTTTTGTGTTTGTATAAAATTGCTTTTTATTCACTTTTGGTTTTATGGATCTGATGACTCCACATTTCCTTTCTTCATCAGAACCTAGACAGTGGTGAACTCAGAATCCCTCAGGTAACTAGACCATCCAATGAGCACATTTATGTGGTCTTCATAAAGCATTGCAGAATTGTCTCTTTACATTGGACAATGTAAAGAAGTGGAATAAAAATAGGAACTAGATGCCCTTGGCTGCTTCTCACAGTTGACTTGTTTTTGCAGCTTTATGCAAGCAGGCTATTGCTTTGTGTCAGTTGTCATACTAAATCCGGGAATGTTTGTCGCTCACCATAGTGAAACATTTTATCTTGCGAGGGATGCAGATTTGTGCCTTTTTGCATTAACAAAAAGAAACATTGTTTGCAAATAGCCTCATATTCTTCAGTGGGGGGGAAACAAAGCACCAAAGCAACACTCAATTTTTCTTAGTAAACTGAAGCTACCGTGTTTTATTTTGATAAATGATGCTAATGAAGGTTGGGGACTTGTACAGGTGTGTAATTCTTCATTTCACTATACTATTGTTTTCCATTATTTTCTGTTAAGGCACCTACATGCTTTTAAACACACTCTATTAGGCAGCCAACTATCCCACGGCATTGTTTTTGGCACAATATATTTAGAAAGTGAATGATCAAATATGAATCTACCCCATATTCTCTCTTCCCATCGTGCCTCTTATCCTTAATTATACTATTGCAGATAGTTCATTGAAGTAGGGGTCTTTGTCCCTGCCAAATTGCCAAAACAAGCAAATGTGAGTTAGTTACTTCATAATATCAGAGTTCATTTCGGGGCCATATGACCTGCACTGGCTTACTTGGGGTGGAAAGGATATGAAAAAAATATCATGGGTGGGCATAGCCTGCCAGTAGTTTGGTCATGGGGGATGTTACTTCTTGAAACTATATAATTTGCCTGTTTGTGACAGAAACATTTCATGACGATCTGTTAGTAAATCAGCCTGTAGAGGTTGACTACATCTGGCAGTAAAATCAATCCAGTCTTTGTCTTCAAGTGCATGACCTTATGGGCACCCACATTTTACCAAAATCTTTTTCTCTTCATCTTGAAGACACTGGGGAAGAAACCAGAAGAAGCCAGCTTCACCTAACATTCTCTACTTAGGGATTTTTTTAAGAAGTAACTAAGAACATAGACTGGGCATGAGATAGGGGCCCCATCTCTTTTTTTGTTTGTGTCCCGTGGTCCGATTGAGGATATGCACCACAAATACTGACACGTTACCCACACACACACACACACACACACACAAAGACCACAACTGACCTCTTACTATATATCTTATGTTGTTTATGTGAGACTATAGAAATATTGCCTACCAGTTTCATATAGTGAAGGTATGTGAAAAAGGTAAAAATGACCCCCTTTCGTTTCCTGCCCTCTGTCCCCAAAAGAAACTGGAATATCTCCTTTCAGAAATGTTCTAGGGCATATGTAAACATTTTGTTAGAAATAGTATTAGTGTAGCCATATTTTTAAGCCATTTTTAGAGTAATAATGTACTCTGCCTTTTTTTGATCTTCCTCTAGTAGAGTTCTTTTATGACTGTGTCAAATTGTCTCATCCAAAACAGAAAAGATGACTCTGTCAACCAATATGCAGCCTGTGTTGGCCCCTGAACACAGTATAGACATTTAAATTTCAAGTATGTTCTAGCTTAGATTATACACAGCGTTGGGGATGAGGCTGAAAAATATCGGGATCGAATGTTGGCTGTATTACATTATCTAAATCATGGCTTTTTTGGTTTGTTGGTACAAAGTTAGAGGCAGTTTGAAATGTAAAGTTTCTAGATTCTTTAGCATTTCACTGAATCACAGAACAAGAAGGAACTATAGCAATCATATAATGCAGCTGCCTCCTTTTACAAATGCGGATGCCAAGTGAGACCCAGAGCTGTCAAGAGACTTGTCTGAGGTTGTGCAGCTCATTAGTGGCAGGTCTGAGATCAGAACACTTAGTCCAGGTTATGTCCAATTATACATTATTGTCTGGGATGAATTGATAGCTCTTGGACCAAAGCTTCCAGGCTATAGTTTGCCCATACAGCTTTTTAAAATCTGCTTTTAATCTTTTTTTTTTTTCCTAAAGTAAAACTCCATAAATTTACTCTGCTTCTAAAGCAGCTATCACAAACATGTGAAGTATCGAGTTCCTCCCACAGTAGACCTTTGATTGCTGATGGCAAAGCTTTTCTACAAATCTTATGAAATTGCATCTCTTCTGTGCTAATTCCCTTTTTGGCTTATGGTATTGGCTCATTCTAATCCTACACTTGTCTCTTGATTTTATTATTCTAAGAACTCCCCTTTGTCCCGTTGTCAAAATGGTACATATACTTAGTCCACAGATTATATAAAATACATTTCTTCACAAATTCAAAGGATTTAACTTGCTTCAAAAACCTTTATTATCTAATATTTGCCAAACCCCAAAAGTATAGTTTTATAGGAAATGAAATCCTACTCAATATCAGTTTTCTTAATGTCTCCATGTGTTTCTGGCTCCAGACTGCTTTATATAAACTGTCTTCAGCACTTATATGGTAATGCTTGGAGCCTGTCTATACAGGGGTCACAACAAAGAAAACTTTCTAAGGCCTTCTGAAAGGTTCTGGAATATCTTGAAAGGATTTACGATGACTAAATCTTTCCTCTCCAATTGTAAGGGCTGGGTGACATTATTGGATTGAGGTCATTTTGAATAACCACTGCAAGAATGAGTTTGGTGCACTATTATTCTATCAGGTAAGATCTTGGCATTCTGTCTCCCAGAATGTTAAAAGATTTACTCTGAAGAACCTGGGAAGTATGAAATCTATGCTTTATTATTGTTAATCACAGACTTTTCCTTCCAGGGCTGGCCGTATTTTTGTACTATTTCCTAACCAAGGACCCAGGCCTGAAGAGTATTGAAGAATAAGGGAATACAAATTCCTGTTTATCTTATCTCTTGCCTTTAAGGGTAAATATTTTAGCCACATAGAATATCACAACTGACATGCTTGAGGTAACTATACACACCAAGCTAGAGGCAGTTATCCTAAATTGAAACTAATTTGACACTAGTTCTTCTTGTACTTGTCCCTCTTGATTTTAATTTCTCCACTCTGTGTCCTCATTCTCCGTAACTGCTTTTGACACCTTAAATTTTGAATTTAGTCAGCAAGTTTGAGTTCTCTTTTCAGTTAATTAAAAGTGCTTATCGCTCCCCTCCCTTCTGAATCTACTTCTGAATTTGAATCTCTAAAACTTAGAAATTCCCCTTTCCAAAAAGAATTAATGAAACAAGATGGGATTGGGAGGGAGACAAACCATAAGAGACTCTTAATATCACAAAACAAACTGAGGGTTGCGGGGGCAGGGATGGGCAGGGAGAGGGTGGATGGGTTATGGACATTGGGGAGGGTATGTGCTATGGTGAGTGCTATGAAGTGTTTAAACCTGGCGATTCACAGACCTGTACCCCTGGGGCTAGTAATACATTATATGTTAATTTAAAAAAAAAGGAAAGAAATTCTCCTTTCCAGCCATAATTCCAAATAATACACTTTGTTGATTTAATCCCTTCTAGGAGAATGGATTTGGCTAGTCTCAGCTTCCTTCAGAAACTGCTCTGTCTTTGTTCCCTTGGCTTCAGCAGTCAGCACCCCCAACAAATTCAAAATGCTCATAATCATGTCTAGAACAATTGGACATTCACAAACTGGAACTGCTTGTTAAATATCTTTGGAGCTACATTTTTTTTTTTTTAGTTGTACATTCAATAAGTGCATACAATATAGAGCGTTAAAATGTTCAGTAGTGATATTTCCACAAAAAATGTAACAATTTTAGAATGAAGCTTATGAACCCAACTTTATAACTTTGATTTCCTGGAATGTATATCAAGGTTTTTTTTTTTTAAGATTTTATTTATTTATTTGACAGAGAGAGAGAGATCACAAGTAGGCAGAGAGGCAGGCAGAGAGAGGGGGTGGGGGGAAGCAGGCTCCCTGCGGGACTCCATCCCAGGACCCTGGGATCATGACCAGAGCCCAAGGCAGAGGCTTTAACCCACTGAGCCACCCAGGTGCTCCAAGGATATCTGTTTTAACATAAAGCATTATCAGTGAAAACTGTAGAGTCAGAAAAATGTCAACCTTGGTATGTGGAGACTTGTAAAAGTATCAAAGTTAAGATAGCGACAGTGTGAAGATCTGAAGGAGTGGAAGTACCACGTCAATGCCCTTTCCATGAGCTCAGTTCTCCGGAGCAGTATAAAGAAGAAGATACAAGAGGTCCATTTCCTTTTTCACTTTATTCTTTCCTCTTCCTATCCTTTCTTTTTTTTTATCTTCAAATAGATTACAGATTTGTTTTCAAGATAATGTTCTCCAAAATCTGTTTGGAATAAGCATGAGAATATAAGCATGTAAAACTGGGAAGGGGTAGGCAATTATTCCTAATGATTTAGGAAGAAAATAAGAAACAAAATGTAGGCAGAAAAATGTACAATCTAGGCTTACTCGTCCATTCAACAACTATTTTACTGAGATCCTACTTATGTTAGAACTTGAGTAGTGCCTGGAGCATCCCAAGGTAAATGACACATTCTCCTTTGCCCCAAGGAATATTCAGTCTAAAAGGAAGGAAGACCCAGATAACCCAGGTCTATAATAAAAAGGTATACTGACTACAGCGATGGCAATGAGGGGGTGGTTTTCTTAAGTGGATGAGCAGAAATATCATTACAATTCTCATGCTAGACATTACATGGGAATGGTGAAGTAGGGAGAATGAGGAAAAGAATTATAGAATTTCTTTTTGTAGGAACACCTGCAAAAGGAACAAAGTCATAGACAATTCATAAAATCCTAGGCACTTTGGTATTTCTGGAATGTGACATTAGAATAGGGTGTGAAGTGTGATAAGACCAAAGTATAATAAATAATAAGGAAACTTGTTAGCATACCAAGAATTGGGGGCTTATCTTGTGAGTAAAAGGAAGAAATGATTGTTATAAGAAAGCAGGACAAAATTATGTCTTAGAAAAATCTCTGGCTGACAGAGTATGAATCAGAACATAGGAGATTAGACCTTATTGGTAGATAAACTATCACTTTTAAGATGATATAATAATTTTCCTTAGCATAATACCCTCTAGTTCCATCCATTTTGCTAAGCGAAGTAAGTCATCAGAGAAAGGCAACTATCATATGATTTCACTCCTATGCGGAGAAACACAACAGAGGATCATAGGGGAAAGCCGGGGAAAATAAGATGAAATCAGAGAGGGAGACAAATCATAAGAGACTGGTAACTATAGGAAACTGAGGGTTTGTGGAAGGGAGGAGGGTAGAGGATTGGTAACTGGGTGATGGGCATTAAGGAGGGCACATGATACAGTGAGCACTGGGTGTCCTATGCAACTGATGAATCACTGACCTCTACCTCTGAAACTAATGATACATTATATGTTAATTAATTGAATTTAAATAAAATAAATTATTAAAAAGATTTTATTTATTTATTTGACAGAGAGAGAGAGAGATCACAAGTAGGCAGAGAGGCAAGCAGAGAGAGAAAGGGAAGCAGGCTCCCCGCTGAGCAGAGAGCCTGATGAACCACCTGGGTGCCCCAAAATATAATAAAAAAAAATTAAAAAGATGATATAATTTCAAAGTGAAAGTGAAAAAGATGATAAAATTTCAAGGTAATTTTAACTAGGGTAAAAGTTTGGAGGTAGGTGGATAGAACCAGCACATAACTAAGAGTTAATATTGATAGGACTAATAATTACTTGTCAAAGTGGGAGATTAAGAAGAGGAGGCAATCAAATATAACTTGTAAGATTCTTGACTTGAAAGATTGGGTGGCTTCATTGTTTAAAGCCCTGAAATAGAGAGAACAATAATAGGAGTAGATTTAGCAGAAAAGATGGTATATTCAATTTTGGATCTGTGGTTAAAGTACCTAGGATAATTAAAGATAAGTAAAAATGTCTTATAGCCAATTCATACTCAAAAGAGACATCTCGGCCTGGAGATAAAGATTTGGTAGTTATCATCATATAGATATCCTGCAGTGAGTAAATGTGATTGTCAGTGTGTAATAAAGAATTCTGCAGACAAGATAATCCATTGGGAGGCAAAAGATGGGCCAGTGGAAAAGATTTCTAGAATTAATAACCATGTCAGTCTGGAAGATGTCATCATACTTTATTTTATAGATCTTTAATTACCTAGCAGATAATTAAAGGCCATGCAGTTTTTTTGTTCTTATCTATGCACTTAAAATGAATCTAGGACAGAAATAAACATAAATTATAAGAACACTTTACACTTGAATATCATATTATTGTTACAGGATAAATGATGCCTCTCTGAGCTTAATGGTTGAATTTGGCATATTAGGGAACTTAGCCTTTAAATTGTTTTTCACATTTTGTTTTTTTACCTCGCACTTAAACAGTTAATATGAGTATTAGGAAAAATTGAAGGTAATTCATGTCAGGAAAGCAGAGACTAAAAATGTTCACTCTTTTCAACTTTTGTCTTCATAACTCTGATAAGAAATTTATATGAGTAGATTAAAAATCCTGAAAGAGAAAAGATAGATCCATAAGAAAAGCAGAAGAGTAGAATCCAGGTGTGTGTGTGTGTATTTGAGGGTCTCATACAGAGAGAAAGTTATACTCACACTAGGATTTAGATATTCCTTTGGAGACTGTAGTATCACCAGGGGTCTGTTTCATATAGTATTGTAAGGGTTGTGGGAAAGAAAGAAATCCCAAGTGTAGAAGGAGGTAGACATGTAGGTTTGTTGCAGTAATAGAATTTCCATACTGATAACAATGAGGCTCATAATACAGAGCTTATTGTTCTTGGTCCTTCAACTCATCACCATGTTAATACTCTGTTTAATAAGGGAAGAGGACTAAAAATAAAAATTTCTCTCCCCCCAAAAAAATCTGTAAAACATTATAAATAAGGGATGTGCAGCTTTATAGAATGTTTAAAAGAGCAATCCAAAAGCAAGTGACAAATCCTGTGTGATACCATTTATATGAGGAAGCTAAAGCAGTAAGACTCATAGAACAGAGAATAGAATGATGGTTGCTGGGAACTGGGGGAGGGTGAGATGGGAGATAATGATCAAAGGATACAAAATTTCATTGATGCAAGATGAATAAATCCTAAGGATATACTGCACAGCATAGAGCCTATAGCTAATAATACTGTATTGTCTACTTCAAGAGGGCAAATCTTA
The DNA here is from genome assembly GCF_902655055.1 of Lutra lutra. Classification (NCBI taxonomy): domain Eukaryota; kingdom Metazoa; phylum Chordata; class Mammalia; order Carnivora; family Mustelidae; genus Lutra; species Lutra lutra. Next base: position 64,361,418 of record NC_062280.1, read on the forward strand.
TGCTATGTGTTCTTAATAATAATAATAATAATAATAATAATAATAATAGGGCAGAAGGAAATTTGGGGAGTTAATGGTTATGTTTATAGCAAAGATTGTGTTCTTGGTTTCTTGGAGGTATAATTTATCTCTAAACTCAAGTTGTATACATTAAATATGTACAGCATTTTGTTATGTCGATCATGCCTTAATAAAGTAGTTTAAAAAGTAAAGAGAGGAATTCTCATTAACCAAGACCGTGATGCTGGCTTTTTATAGAGAAATACTTTGGTGGATATCAATAGGCACTGTAGCATGGCAGACAGGCACCACTTATTATATCTCTCAGCCATCCCTTCATTATATTTGTCAGCAGAATGCCTGTTCTTTTTTAGTTGGAACTCTGACCAAGCTAGGAGGATAAATCATCAGTGAGCTAAGTCAATCAGTATATTGTGTTAGCAAGGAGATAACCTGGCCACGTGATTCAGTTCTAGTCCATGTGACATAAAGAAAACTCTCCTTGTATTTATGCAAAAATTTTCCTCTCTAATAAAACAAAGGAAAAGTACCTTTTTGTCTGAGTGTGTCTTACCTGTCCTTACCACTTAGAATGTTGTAATGTGAGGTGAGCTAGTAGTCATTCTGTAACTGTGAGGAATAATATTTCAACACATTGAGTTGGACAAAGTGAAAAAAAAAATAGGTCCTTGAAGATAGCATCAAGCCACTGCATCCGTTCTGAAGTTGTTCACTTCCAGACTTTTGTTATATGTGATAATTCAGTGTCTCTAGTGCTGGAGCTACTGTGAGCCCAGTATTCTGTTAACTTCCAAAGCATTGCTGATGCATGGTAGCAGAAATAAGCAACTTCAACTTCAATCAATGACATGGACAAAGGATGTTTCAGGAAGCAAAGTGAGGGTAGAGGGGAATGTAAATGGCTTATGCCACATGATAAAGAAGATGACTCTGAAAACAATCAAGATTACCCCCCCCTCATATTTTTGCTTTGGTATAGGGATTTTCAAAAGGGGGATTTGGAAGTCCACCCAAAAATCTGGGCATAAACAAAAAGATATTTTTTACTGGCTGTTATTGTGATGTTGTCATTTCTCTCTTGGCTGTTGAACCCTAGAGAAACAAAGGTCATGAATTGAGTGGATGAAAATCATAGTTAGCGGCTAGTGAAATTAAACTGTAATCAGACTATAAGAAGAAGATAACATGCTAACGAACCTAGTTAAATGTCTGCCATAGGATAACTACTCCTAAAATGTCCGTTCAATCTAACTGAAGCCTTGGTTCCATGTTTCTTGAAAAAAGGTAACCCTAATAAAAAGATCTTAACAAGAAAAGAAAAAAAATTACCTACATTTACCTCCAGATGTTAGTAATACAATAATTTCTTCTTTGTTTACTATGTGACTTGTGTTCTTGGGAAAGAATGAGAGAGAGAGATTTGAGTGAACAATAACATATTTGGGAACTACATGTGACTGGTAGGAAGGTGTGGAAGTGGTCCTGGAATGGGAAGGCAGTCGATAAAGGGTGTTCTGTTGAGTCAGCTACCATAGGGGGCTAGAGGAGTTTCAAACTCATGGGAAAATTCTGGGAAATGTGCAAAACACTTGCCTCAGAATTATCCCAGCCAAGGAGTCAGACAGTCATTGGTTGAGGAATGCTAGGTAAGAGGAAGAAACATTAATTCCTTGACATTTGCAGTTTCAGGAAGAAAAAAAAAAAAAGCAACCCTCAGGTACAGATGAAGATACTGTCAGTATCACTTATACTGAAAGATCAGAATGGTGTAGGCAAAGCGAGGTCAGTAACTGTTCTAAAAAACTTTTAATTATATCTTGCTCTATCAGCTCCGCCCTACTTTCTCCTGCTTTTCTGGGAACATGATACATTTGAAAAGAGAACATGTTAGGGTAGAAACAGAGATGAATGCTAGTGAGTGGATGCATTGGAAGATTGTTGGCAAATATACCCATCTTACTTTCTTTTATCTTTCTTCTTGGCACGTTAGAACTGAACCTCGTATGACTCATATGCCCAGGACAGGACCTCTGCAGTCCTCTGACAGACGCAGTTAGTGGTTTACTGCTTTCTTCTTTTCCCTTTGGTTTTGTCCTTCCACTGCTGGAGACCCTCTTCACCTGACTCCTAGGTACCTAATGCCCTCAGACTGCTCTCTGGTTGCTGTAAACTTCTTTCCACCAACCTGATCATCTCAAAAATTCCCAGTGTTCTAAAATTACGTTGTTGCAAGCCTTCTTCCTTTTGGTCTAATCCCTTATTCTCTGTGTGTCCTCAGCTAAGAAAGGATGGAACAAACTGAGGGATAATGAAGCACACATAAACAGGAGGCTGCATTAACACCAAACATCTGCAAATTAGCTCAAAGCAAGTCCCCTCTCGCACTGTATGAAAGCAATGTGACAAGCCAAGGGAGGACATAATCTGGAAAACAGAAGTTGTTCCAGAACCTCTCAAAATGTCCCCAGGAAGCCATAACTCATACACTCAAATCTGATTCTGTCTAGTTCCATATTCTGATCTCTGAAGATGACCTAAGCCAGAATTTCCAGGAGTAAAATGCCGGCTCTGGTGCTCTTCATTACAGAACAATCTGGAAAAGGGCATTTTAGCTCTTTTCTTTGTAAAATATTATTATATTCCAGCAGGGCACCCTGGTGAGCCTAAGCTTCTAAAATGCTAATTGTTCATTTAAAAATGATCCCCGTGTCCCAGTTTCCCTCATGGTGTAGTTCCTAAAAAGAATAACAAATTCTGTGCCTGAGTCCTGCATAGTCAGTGTTGGGTGAGCAATGCTCAGTAATTTGACCTCAGTTTTCCATTCTGTTATGAAAAGGAAAAAGAGATGTTAGTTGCTTTGCAATTTGCCATTCTCTCAGCAAGGGATGGTCCCTGGAACGATTTTAACTCCATCTCTTTCATCTCTACCCTCTTCCTGCTCACCTTTACTTTCTCTTTCAGAGGGAGAATGTATCTTCTTCCATTTGGAATATTTCTCTGTCAGTTTTAAAAAATGCATTTGAAAGAGATGAATAGGTAGAGCACAGGGCATTTTTTAGGGCAGCAAGACCATTATTCTATATGATACTGTAATGATGGATACGTATCATCATACATTTGTCAAAACCCATAGGATGTACAATACAAAGAGTGAACCCTGATGTAAACCATTTAATTTGATTTAATTATCAATAATGCATCAATATTGGCTCATCAGTTGTAACAAATGGACTACACTAATTACAAGATGTTGACAACAGGGGTAATTGGAGAGGCTGGTGATGTGTATAGGAATTTGTATATTTCACTCAGTTGAAATATACAAATTATGTAAACTTAAAACCAACCACAAAAATCTATTAATTAAAGAAAACTTAAATGTACATCTCCATGACTTAGCCACTCCACTTCTCGATACTCACCCAAGGGAAATGAAGTCATATGTCCATACAAAGCCTTAAAACAGGAATGTTCGTAGTAATTTCATTTCTAATATCTCAAACTGGAAACAATCCGAATTTCCATCAGCAATAAATGGATAAACAATTGTGGAAAACACATACAATGGAATACATCCAGCAATAAAAAGGAAAGAACTATCAGATGAACCTCAGAAAAATGATGTGGAATAAAAGATACCAGATGCAGTAGAGGAGTTATGAAGGGAATGAAGGATTTTTTTGGTGATGATGGATATGTTCATTATCTAGCTTCTTGAGATCATTTCCTGGGCATGTCTGTGTGGTGAAACTTACCAGATTGCCTGCTTTAAGTATGTGCAACTTACTATGTGTCAATTATAAAGATAAAAAAAAATGCCAAGAAGATTATACCTTCCTCCACTTTCCCTCCCTACTCTTGTTCTTCCCTATATTTCTTACCCTTCCCAGGTCACACACCAAGCCCTGAGATATTTATAGTGCAGAGATGTTTTCTATCAGTTTTCTTAGTTCTGACCACTTTATCAATTTGGGGTTGCAGAGCACAGAGGAAAAAAAAATACTGTTTCTCAGCACTTGAGAGTTAGGTCTAAGACCTTTCTCAATACATTTTGAATTTAGTTGGTGTACGTGGCTCTACCCAATAATTACTCTATGAGGTGAGAGAAAGAGATGCCTTTATTCTGCTATTCACTCAAATCTTCAACCCACCAGATTGTTGCTAAATTTAGAGTTCCATGGAGAAAGGGAATCCACCACTTGGGGAAGGTTCAAAATTTGTCTTCAAAAAAAGAAGATAAATTTAATAAAACGAGGTTTTTAATTTTTTTCTTCCTGTGACAACACTTCTTAGTATAATTCCTTATTGAATATCATTAAAATGCCAAGACTACTGTCTGATCCTTTAGAGGTCAAACTACAAAATGTCCAACAATTGCAATATTTAACATTATCTTTTTGGAAAGGAATAGCCAGAATATATCAGCATATGGCCAGTCTTTTCCTTTAAACGAAGGGGAAAATTTCAATCTTCATTTTCTTAAAATTAATTCTGAGGCAATCTATTTTTCAATATTATCAGTGAGAACTCACAGAATCTAGTACACTATGGAATTTTATGCTGGTTAATAATGGTAACTTGTTGTAGCTAGGAGCCCTCTCTACAGGCAAGCAACATGGATTTAAAGACTAGCCTACAGTCAATATTGTGTTGATATCCTCTCTGAGCTTTAGTGTCTGTATCTGCAAAATGGATGAATGACTAAGACATATAGTATTGTATTTGTCATGAGGACTAAGTGAGATATGTTGAACACAGTTTCAGATGCACCAGAACTCTGAACATAATCGTTAGCTAATATAATTATTATATAATCATGATGGCATAGAATGTGTGGCTACTTATGTAGTATGTTGTGTGAGAGACCTAACAAAACTGTTTCTTATGTTAATGTGCTGATTAAAGGTGTTCACCTCTGTTCCACAAAGGCTAAGCAGTCAATAACAACTGTCATCATTTCCTAAAAACTTTAGATGAAATGTTAGTGAGAAATAAACAGTGAGATCAAACTGAGACTTGATTGTAACCACACACATTCTTTTATGTGAGGTCCAAGTTACATAATTATAATTCTGCATTGTCTGAACTGTGAAAATTGTGATACATCCTAGGAAATCTTTCCCTTTATTAGAGACTCGCTGCATAATCATTCAATTATTTATATAACAAATATATCAAGGACTTATTAGGCCAAGCATGAAATTTATAATCCAGCAAGGAAGGGAGACAATAATAAGTGATTTATTCATTACAGCTAAGATAAGCCATTGAAGCAGTACAGCATTGTAAGAGGGTAAGCAAAAGGAATCCCAACCTGTCTGTAAGGCTGATGTGGTTAAGAAAGATTTTGCCCCACAAAATGTGCTTTCAAAACCATGCTCTCATTAAATCATGTTTAAGATAATATTTCTTGAATTTGGCACTTACTAACTTTGTGATTTTGGCTATGTTACATAATTACTCTAAGTTTAAATTCTTTTGTTTATAAAGCAGGGATAATATTATTTTAAGGGATAATGTGATGGTTAGAAAAGAAAGTATGTAAATCACTGGCCAGTACTAATTATTATCTACTTAAGTGCTAAAAACATAACTGCCATCTATTCTTGGAATCAGATCTTTAGATTTTAAGATATGTTACTATAATTTTTACTGTAATTTATCTAAACTTTAGAGATAAATATTCATAGATGGTAGTAATTTATACTTCTTGGAATGACTAGAATTGAGGGACGTTGTGTGTCCATGTATGTGTACATGTGGGGGTAGCTCAGTGTAGGGTAGAAAAGGATGCTAAAATGGAATCTTACACAACTTTGGCAGTAGTAATGAATTATTAAATAGCAATAGGGAGAAACTTGAACTGTTAACAGGAAGATCTAGTTAGTCCTGATATATATATATGTTCCAGGCATTAGTCACATGTCACTGACATACAAATGTGGAGCCAATGTGGGCAGGTGGTGCATGATTCTAAAGAAATGATGAGTACATCTGAGAAGAGCAAAAGATCCTTTTTTCACTTAAGGAATACCATTAAACAATTTTCCAACAATTTTTTCTCTGTGGATAAGAGAGATTTTTTTGCCCCCCTTAATCATCACACACCTCTAGGATTCTCAATTTGTAGGAAAAATGAAGAAAACTATTTAGCTTTTATGCCTAAAAGTATCCCTAAGGCTATCTTTTAGATTAGAAAGACAAAAAAGTTAGAAAGTCTTATTATAATTATTTCTAATAATGAATAAACATTGGTTCAGTACAGTCAACTAGAACAAGTAGTATTTACTTAAGATAAAATTGGTAGTGTTGAGGAAATTGGGAATATATTTTTCCTAGTTGGGTAGAGTCATCACTCTCATCTTTGAACACAATATGTATGGCTAGGTAAAATTACATTTGGGTAATAACTATTAACTAGAAAAGTAGATATTCTAGTGTCGAGTCCCTATGATTTCTAGAAGACATTTACAGTTATTATATTTTTCATGGATTCTAGGGTGTACCTACCTACCCTTTCTGGAGAGTGAAGCCTTACTGGATACTCTTTTTTTTTTTAACTTCCTTTGTCAGACATACAGATCCTCAATATTATTTTTTAATGTCTCTTCTACTTAAATATAACCAGATTTTTAAAATTATTTTTAAATCTAGGATTAAAAAGTCATGAGAAGTTAAGAATATCTTGGTGGGGGAGCCTGGGTGGCTCAGTGGGTTAAGCCTCTGCCTTCAGCTCAGGTCACGATCTCAGGGTCCTGGGATCGAGTCCCACATCAGACTCTCTGCTCAGCAGGGAGCTGCTTCCTTCTCTCTCTCTGCCTGCCTCTCTGCCTACTTGTGATCTCTCTCCCTCTTTCTGTCAAATATATAAATAAAATATTTAAAAAGAAAAAAGAATATCTTGGTGGCTGAGGGGAAAGGAAAAAATTCTAAAAAGAAAGGTTTTTAAAAAGAAATTTAAAGAAATAGATTTACTTTAAAGGAGCAGAAGATTTATTTTAAAATTATGCCTAGTGGTTAAGAAAAATAAGGAGAACAGAAGTAGCATTTTTTTTAAAATGCTAAAACAGGATATTGTTACTTAATGACAAAAATTATACTGGGTTGTGGGATTTTTAACATGTAGATTTAAGTATATGAAATCAACAGCACAAAAATGGAGAGGCAGGATGGCTATGGAAATATAGAGAGAAAATTATAAAAAGCAAGATCTAAATATATGCTGTCTACATGAAATACACTATAAATTTGAAGATAAGAGAGTTTGAGGGGCACCTGGGTGGCTTGGTTGGCTAACCATCCAACTGTTGGTTTTGCTCAGGTTATGATCTCAGGGTTGTGGAATCAAGTCCTGTGTTGAGCTCTACTCTCAGTGCAGTCTGCTGGAAATTCTTTGCCTCTCCACCTGCCCCTCCCCTCTATGCCTCACCTCTTCTGCTCTCTTTCTCTCCAATAAATAAAATCTTAAAATAAATAAAGATTAAGAGAGGTTGAAATACAAATATGAACATAGATATACCATGCAAATAGCATAAGAAGGGCAGTGTGGCTATGTTAATATCAAATAAAGTAGACTTGAAGATATGTTATATTCCCAATGATGAAGGCTATTTGATGATAAAAATTAATCAGGAAGACAATAAAATCATAAATGTTTATATACCTAAATAAAGATATTCAAAGTATATGAAGCCAAAAAACCTGACAAATTTAGAGGTAGAAATAGAAAAATTTATAATGAGAGTTGGAGATACAAATGCCCCTGTATTGCTAATAATTGATAGTGACTAGACAAAATATCAATAAATTATAAAAGTTTTCACTGACATTATCAACTACTTTGACCTATTTGATCTATTTGATATTTATAGAACACTGTGAACAACAATAGATACCCTGTAGAAAAGAAAAGACATTCTTTTAAAAGGCACATAAACAAGTCATAATATGGAACAGATAGCAGGCTATAAAATAAGTCTCAACACCTTTCAGAAAAAAAAAAAAAAAAAAGAGCATCTGATCACAGCCAGAACTAACAAGAAGCAGAAACTCTAACTATACTATAGCTAAACGAAATTGAATATGAAACCATAAAATATCATTCAGGAATAATTTGATCATATGTTGCAGGCTTTGTGATAAAAACACTCAGCATTAGATAGGGCAAGGCTATCCATTTTCACTTTTTTCAACAATGAATTGAAGTCATGACCAGTTCAATAAAATGAGAGAGAGAGAGAAAGGAAGAAAGAAAGAGAGATGAAGGAAGAAAATAGTGTTAGGTGAGAAGTAAAATGATCACTGTTTGATTGTTTACATAAAGAATTCTGAGAAATCTACAAGGTAAGTATTAGAACCAATAAGAGAATACAGTGACATTGCTGAATATAATGTCAATTTATATGTAGGATGAGTTCTAAGATCTCAAGCTTCTATTCATTGGGTGTATTTGTACTTTCTCCCAGTTTAATGGAAACTCTGATCCCAGTGCTGTAGTGAAGGAATTTCACAGATGTAATTAAGATCCCAAATTAGTTGTCTTTAAAAGAGAGATTATCCCTAGTGGATCTGGTAAGCCGTTAAGTAGGACAGGGCTCTTGCTGGTGAGACAGATTTGAAGCAAGAGAATGATTTGACATGAGGGAGTCTCCATTTTGAAAATGGATGGGACCATGTAGCAAGGAATGTGGGCATTGTATAAGAACTTGGAATCATGTCCTCTGAGAGTCAACAAGGAAACAGAACTTCAGTCTTACAAATACAATGAACTGAATTATGCCAGCAACCTAAATGATCTTAGATGTGGATTCTTCTCTTAAGGCTCTAAACAATAGCTGGTTTCTTGATTTCAACCTTAGAAGACCCTGAGAACGGGAATTTCTAAGCTGTGCCTGCACTTCTTACCTAGAGAACTGAGAAATAACAAATGAGTATTATTTTAAATCACTAAGACTGATTTTTTTTACACAGTAATAGTAGATTGATAGAATATTTAAGGGATACTGGAAGCAAATAATTGGAGAATGAAATGAGGGCTGGGGGGAATTCCATTTTCTAATAGTATCAGCAAGTAGTTGGAAATGAAGTTAACAGAAGAGGTGTAAGACCTCTAAACTAATAATAGCAAAATATTGCTGAGAGAAAGCAAAGACTAAATAAATGGCACCGTCTATATCATATTCATGAATTTTGAGAATAGGAAGTGTCAATCCCTTCAAAATTAGGCTATAGTTTCAATGTGACCCTGATTAAAATTTCAACGAAATTACTTTGGGGAGAATTTGACAAGTTTATTTTAAACTTACATTGGTATGCAAAGGACTGAGAGCGGTCAAAACAATCCTGAAAAAAATTTGGAGGACTCACACTACCTGATTTCAAGCTTGATATAGAGCGACTATTTAAAATAATGTGCCATGGGTGTAAGTATAAACAAACAGATCAGGGGAGGGAAAAGATGATCTGGTAACAGACCAAGACATAGATGACTTTCAACAAAGATGACAAGACGACTTAATAAGAAAGGATAGTCTTTTCAATAAATAATGTAGATAAAGGGGATGAGCAAGGTAAAAATGAATCTCTACCTCTGTCAACAAATTAATTTGAGTTGGATCATAGACCCAAAGGTAAATGCTGAAACTGTAATGCTTATTAAAAAATATATTGGGCAATATCTTTGTGAGCTAAGTTAGGCAAGACTTTTTCAGAGAGCACACAAGAAGTACCGCTCATAAAATGAAATATGAGAAACAGGAGTCCATCAAAATTAAATATTCAACTTACCAGAACCATTATTAAGAGAATGAAAAGGCAGTACGGATCAGGAGAAAGTATTCCCATTACATATATTTGACAAAGGTCTTGTATTTTGAATTTCTATAAATCTGCAACAAAAAGGCAAACAAATAAATTTTTAAAATTGTGAAATAAACAAACTTCACAAAGATGTACGGATGGCTAAATAATCCTATAAAATGTGTTCAAAATTAGGGGCGCCTGGGTGGCTCGGTGGGTTAGGCCTCTGCCTTCAGCTCAGGTCATGATCTTGGGGTCCTGGGATCGAGCCCCACATCTGGCTCTCTGCTCAATGGGGAGCCTGCTTCCTCCCCTCTCTCTGCCTGCCTCTCTGCCTACTTGTGATCTCTGTCTGTCAAATAAATAAATAAAATCTTAAAAAAAAAGTGTTCAAAATTAATCATATGAAAATGGGTTCAAAGTCATCATTGGTAAATAACAAAACCAAAAGGAGACACCATATTACATGTCTAAAATTAAAATATCCAAGACTATATCAAATTTTGGAACCCTCTTACACTCTTGGTGGTAATGCAAGTTGCTACAGCCACTCTGGAAAACAGTATGGAGGTTCTTCAAGACATTAAAAATAAAGCCACCCTATGACCCAGCAATTGCACTACTAGGTATTTACCCCAAAGATACAAAAGTAACAATCCAAAGGGGCACCTGCACTCCACCGTTTATAGTAGTAATGTCCACCATAACCAAACTATGGACAGGGACCAGATGTCCATTGACAGAGGTATGGATAAAGAAGATGTGGTACACACACACACACACACACACACACACGATGGAATATTACTCAGTCATCAGAAAGGATGAAATCTTACCATTTATATTGACGTGAATAGAATTGGAGGGTATTATGCTGAGTGAAATAAGGCAATCAGAGAAGAGAGACAATTATGTGGTTTCACTCATATGTGGAACATAAGAAACGGTGCAAAGGGAAGAAATCGGAGGGAGATAAACCATGAGAAACTTTTAACTATAGGAAACAAACAGTTTTACTGGAGGGGAGGTGGGTAGGGAAATGGGGTAACTAGGTGATGGGCATTAAGGAGGGCATGTGGTGTGATGTGCCCTGGGCATTATAGGCAACTGATGAATAACTGAATTCTACATCTGAAGCTAATGATGTACTGTATGCTGGCTAATTGAATTTAAATAAAAATTTTTGATGAAGGTACAGAACATCTGAAACATTCATCAATGGCAGAGGTGTAAAATAATACAACTATTTCGAACAATATTTTGGCAATTTCTTTCAAAATGAAATATGTACTTATCCTATGACCTAATAATACCACTTCTAGAGATATGAAGTATATGTCCACTAAGACAGTTTTATTCTTAACATTGCCAATTGGGAAGAATGCCGATGTCCAATTAACATGGAAATGAGTAAACAAATTATGATATGTTCAATTGGTAAAATAGTACTCAGCAATGAAAAAATTGAATAAACAACACTTTTATAAAACTACGTTGGTGAGGGGAGCCTGGGTGGCTCAGTCGGTTAAGCCTCTGCCTTCGGCTCAGGTCATGATCCCAGGGTGCTGGGATCGAGCCCCGCATCGGGCTCTCTGCTCAGCAAGGAGCCTGCTTCCTCCTCTCTCTCTGCCTGCCTCTCTGCCTACTTGTGATCTCTCTGTCCAATAAATAAATAAAATCTTTATTAAAAAAAAAAAAACTACGTTGGTGAAACAGTAAAGCATTTTGTTAAGCAAAACAAGCCAGACACAAAAAGGTACATATTTATTTATTTTTTAAAAGGTACATATTTAATGATTCCACTTTTATAAAACTGAAATAAGTAAAATCATCTATTATAATGACAATAATCACGTGATCATATATGGGATTATTGACTGGAAGAAGGCATGGGGAGCTTTCTGAAGTAATGGAAATGGAAATATTCTCTGTTTTTATAAGATGTGGGTTACATAGTCATATGCATTTGGAAATCTAATCAACTTCCACACTTTAGTTCTGTGCAATTCATTGCATGTGGATTACATTTTAATTAAAAACATGCTATTAGGGATTTTCTAGGAGAGCTGAATGATTTATACCATTTTACTTTGTTGTCATGTCAAGCTTTTAAAAAATATATAATTACAGAAAAGTTTTATCAGAATACTGTTAATCAGTTTGTTTTAAAAGTGAATTTTAGGATCATTAGCCATTTCTTTGGAAGTTGGACACAATAAGGTTACTAGAAGAGCATGAAATGGTCCCCCCATCAGCCTGTCTAGAGAAGTTACCTTGTTATTTGAACCTAGAAGAATAACTTTATTTCTTGCCTTATTATAATTAATTAGGTCGTTTGAGCTAATACAAATGAGCCCAGTTAACATAAAGTGCCATTTAAGCATTTGCTAAATCTCAATTTAATTTCTAGCAGATATTAATAGTATTGGTATCTAATACCTAATTTTAATACCTAAAATTGTGGTCAACGATTTACAAAATTTTTTCACACCTGTTACTTTAGAACTCTTCAGCAACTCCATGGGGTAGGTCAGCAACTCGATGGGGTAGGTACTTTTATCCCTATTGACTGATGTGAAAATGGGGAGTCATTGAGGTTAAGGGACTTTAAAAAAAATGTTAGGCTATCAAGTATCAGTCAGGATTCAAAATCAGATCTTCTGTTTCTGCCCTTGGTGCTCTATCCAATAAACGAGAGCTGAGTAGTAGATGAAAACAAGGTTATTTCCTGATGAGTTCTTAAAAGCAGAAAGAGAAATGAGAAAATCTCTGCTGCAATAGGGTTGAGTTAGTTCCCATGTCTTAAGTTATAGATTAATGAAATACTTGAAGAAACTTCTAGATGACTTCAATAAAAAGTCTGTACCAAATAAAACATCTGCTATCTATAATGGTTTTATTAGGCAGAGAGTTAATTACACTGAAGCATGTGTGCCGTAGACTATAGTTTGCTCCTGCACTGAACTGCCACACACAGCCTTCACTTTGCTCCATATACCTCCTCTACATTACAGCCTCCCTTTCACCTGCATACATTTTTAAGATAGATTTTCAAAATAAGCTAAGTGAAAGTGGCAGACATTTCAGTGTGTCCCAGAATTTATGATTCACAGAAGCCAACAAATGTACCCAAGTGGCAATAGAGCAGAAAATGTCAAATAATGATTAAAGTGGTTATAAAAAATGGTCATTGAACTTGTTGAGAAGAAAGGTCTGATTAAGAATCTCACCAAAATTTAGATCCCAGCTTCTTTGGAGGGGGTATGGGAATGAATTGGAAAACTGGCAATTATTTGATCAGTGGACAGTACAAATAGAAATCTAGCGTATCTTTATTTCAGTTGAAAACCTTGAGAGCTTCATTGCCATGGGTACTTCTCATCTTCCTGGTGGGGTTGGATCATTTACATCCTTCTCCTCAATATCTTTTGCCAACTAACCATTTCAAAATTACAGCTAAATTAAAGACACTGCCTGTTATTTGCTGTATACTGGAACTCAGATCTCCCCTTAGAGAGCTCTGAGCTCATTCAATGAGGCATGGCACTTAATTTCATTTGCAGAATTTCTGCCATCCAACTTTCCATGAATTAAATGAGATCATTCATTGCTTTCCCTGTAGGCTAATGGTACTTATATTGTTTGTCCACATTTAATGTCCTAATATCTTGGTTTCGTGGTCTAATGTTTAATAACGAATCAGTAACGAAATTGAATGTACTGTTTAAAAAAAAATCCTTCAGTTTATTACCTTTTTTTTTTGTTTGTTTGTTTGTTTTTTTTTTTAGTTTATTACCTTCTTAAGGCTCTGTGGAACCTTAGACCTCTTCGAGCTCAGAGTTGCAAACTTAGATGCCTACAGGGACCAGGCAGGTTGTAAATGTGTGAACCGAACTTGCTCTGAGAGAAGAGAGTAGATTAGGTTCTATGATAACCTGAAGAAATCTTTATTTCAAGGAGTGAAAATTCACATTAGGAGAAAAATACATGGCATAGAAATGTATGAAGTGTCTATGGATGGAATTTTCCCTACAGCTTCACTAGTTTTTCTACCCAATATTGCCTACTTCTCCCATTTTATAACTTAGAAAATAACAAAAGACCACTTACATAATTCATTCAACCAAATTCATTCATAATTCCTAGTATAGTGCCTAAGAAACTGTACCTACAGTCACTGTACTTGAGAGGAATTACACATACTTGTAATTGTGATCTGGAAAAGGAAGACTGGTGTTGGATTTAAGATAAAGGAATCAGAGTACATGGTATATTAATAACCACAATGAGTACCTCACAGCAAATAAATAACTTAGGGGTGGTCAGGAGAGCAGGTGTGGTTTACATGATGCAACTAAGTTTAGATGTGCCAACCATATGGAGAGACCACACAAGCTAGGAGGAACATTAGACAGACCGACAAATCTGGCATGTTTTTGTCTATCTTGGTTTTCAGCTTAAATTCTTAGGCATTTTCAAGGAATCAAACCACAAACAAAACTGGCAAACAATACATTTTTATATATATACGGCATGTGGCTTCAGTAATTAATTGGAGTATAACGTTTCTTTATGAACTGAGAATTTGGAAAAGAATCACAAAATGCTTGTATAATTTGTTATAAGCAGTAAAAATTACTTGGAGACACAGGGGAAAACACATCATTTATATCAATTTTCTGTTTCCTAGGAAGGAGAAATAGCAAACCTAAGCATGCTAGCTCATGTGAGCAAGATTTGAAAAAAGGGCAGTAATCCTGGAAATTCAATGCATGTTTAGAGTCGCAGGATGATTTCAAATATGTTAACTCTTCTGGTGTGAAGTTATACCAGTTCCTGGTATTTGGTGAAAAGGAAAAAAAAAACTAATAAAAAAAGTTGTTTTCATACTGTGCTGTTTTTCTTTTTTTTTTTTTAATTTTTTTTTTTAAGATTTTATTTATTTATTTGACAGAGAGATCACAAGCAGACAGAGAGGCAGGCAGAGAGAGGAGGAAGCAGGCTCCCCGCTGAGCAGAGAGCCAGATGCGGGGCTCGATCCCAGGACCCTGAGATCATGACCTGAGCCGAAGGCAGCAGCTTAACCCACTGAGCCACCCAGGCGCCCCTATACTGTGCTGTTTTTCAACTGCTGTGTTTCACTAAGAGCTAGGAACCTCCTAAGAAACTCATTTTTTTTTTTTCAACATAGGTTCACTCTTCTTTTTCCTGCTTTAGGAAGAATTCATTCTTTGGGCCAGTGTAGTTCTGCAGCAACGAAAAATATGTAAAACATGTTGGACAGGTGACATCTGGCTAGAGTATTCAAATATGTGGTTTTTAATGCCAGGAGATGTTCCGAAAGGTGTGTTTCTAGTTGTTATTTTCTTGACTAAAAAGCAGGCAGGAAAACCTTTCATGGCTGACACTAAAAAGTACGTTTCTGGGGCAGATATACTATGTATGAATGAACAGACTTTCTTAAAATTGGGAACTTTTGTTTTTTTAGTGTAGAATGGTGAAGAAAAATGAGGTAGTTTCCTCTGTAAGCTAGGTGAAGGGAGTCAGTATAGCAGGTGTAGTTTAAATGATTAAACTGAGAAAGAAATATTTCAGATGAAGAGAATGTTTCAGATGAAGGAAACAGTTCAGATTGAAGGATTTCGGTGGGGCTGAAGTTGTAAATCATATTGTCAGTGTCTACATTTGAAGATGGTTCGGAAGGGAAAGAGAGACAAATTAACCAGAAGTCAACTGCCAGAGATTTTCTAAAACTCCGGGATTTTAAGATCTTCTCAAGGCGCACTTGATATTCTAAATAATAGGGAGAAAAGCAGTTTTCATGTATTCAAGATCTGTATTTTAGTACTTGAGTATAAACTGAAACTGTTTTAATCAAGTGATGAAAGCAATCTCCAGCAAGGCAAAACTGGGAGGAAATTGTGACGTTGAGAGAAATTTTGATATCATATGCTCCATTTGAATTTAGGCTTACTGGTGTTTATGATTTCTGGTAATATTTGCTTGTCAAAGTTGGTTTTCAAGAGCGACTTCTATCTGTTAATCGGATGGATCAATTCTTTAATGTGCCAATCCAAGTCGTCTTTCTTGCTCTCTGACTGAACAAAATGACTTGGTGAGGGAGCACACTGGAAAAGATCTTATCCAGTCTCGCCTACTTGAAAGCACTTTTCTGTATGTCTTCCTGCGCATTCCCCTTTAGTGAAAGTAACATCTTCACTGCTGAGGAAGTAATCAGATTCTAAATTACGAAATTAGTTATCACTGGATTTAAAATTTACAGTATATTCATACGTTAAAATATTTAACTCCAATGCTTTCTTAATTGTTGATGTAAGTGCAGAAAACAAGAAAACATGTTTTTAAAGCAGAGGAGAGGTCATCTGCTTATGCTGGGACATCATAGTCCATTATAAAAATGCCAGGAAAGGGGCACCTGGGTGGCTCAGTCAGTTAAGCATCTAATTCTTGGTTTTGGTTCAGGTCATGATCTCATTGTTGTGGGATCCTGGGATTGAGCCCAGCCTCTGACTCTGAGCTCAGTGTGGAGTCTGCTTCAAATTCTCTCTCCCTCTCCCTCCTGTTACTTTCTCTCAATGAATAAACAAAACCTTCAAAAAATGTCAAAAGAGGGGCGCCTGGGTGGCTCAGTGGGTTAAGCCGCTGCGTTCGGCTCAGGTCATGCTCTCACGGTCCTGGGATGGAGTCCCGCATCGGGCTCTCTGCTCAGCAGGGAGCCTGCTTCCCTCTCACTCTCTCTGCCTGCCTCTCTGCCTGCCTCTCTGCCTACTTGTGATCTCTCTCTGTCAAATAAATAAAATCTTTACCAAAAAAAAAAAGTCAAAAGAAATGGGATCAATGATTTGGCACAAGTCATTTAAAACACTCTGCACTTAGATTGTTTTGTATTTTGTATTTTAAACATATCATAAATGGATGTATAAATTTAAAATAAATCTTAAGCTCCTTGAAGTCAGGTTTAGTGTCTTGTCCCCCACAGTAGATCTAGTTCTAGCACGGTGCCTAGAAGCCAGAATGTGTCCATATGTAGGTCCTATATCAAACAATATTATGTTTTGTAGAAAAAATAAATTTGGGGTCGATGTATGATTTTATAAATGACCAATTTCCCAATCCTTTTATCTTAAGATACAAAGATATACAAATATGGTACATATAGTTTTCTAGAGCTTTCTCTAAAATTTCAGTATAGTTCAAGTAGCAGATCATATTTGATGGAGAAGAATCACCTTAATTTTGTATAATTGCTGAGGAAACGGTAAGGTAAAAAATGGATGTTCTTGGCCTCTTCAGTGTCTCCCAGAGCTTAAAATACCATTTTTATAAACTGGTCACATACCTCATTGGGTGAGATCTTATTATAATATTGTGCCTGCTTTATGTTCTGGGAATAGATACAGTTTCCTCCACATTTAGTAGGGTGCATTTTTCCCCTATGAAAATAATACCAAAATTAATTAAGCCCCTGCTATAGGTACTCCGGGGCTACAAAAGAACTTCAAGAATTTATGCAATATGATTTGAAAACCAAGACATACTAAATTCACATTGTTAATGAAATGCAAGAATATACAAAAGACCCATAAAAGAAAAAAATCAGACATAGTGGCTTCTTAAAATATGGTTTCTTAATCTAGATGGTCTGTTTTTAAATTCAGGTAGGAACAACTTATCTGGCATGAAATCGCAGATTTATTCCTTGAGTCCTGGTTGTCATTTCTCATAGTAAATGCTCAGATGTGCATTCTTAAGTTCCTAATGTGTCAAATCACAATTTTCCTGTGCATTCCAAACTCTCTGGATTCATCTATGGATTTTTTTTTTTTTTTTTTACTATTCCATTTCAGAAACATGTTATTGCAAATCCCATGGTTCTTCCATGTTGAAGTTTACAGATTAAACAAAAATATAAGATACACAGTAAGACTGAAATTCAGATAGATGACAATTGATGTTTTTGGTGCAGATGTATGTTGCTGGCATTCATCTCCATTTTATTTATTTACCTAAATCCTTTAAAAATTTTATTTTTTTTATGTGATATGTTAGTCACCATACAATACGTCATTAATTTATGGTGCAATGTTCCAAGATTCATTGTTTACATATAACACCCAGTGCTCCATGCAATCCATGCCCTCCTTAATACCCACCACCAGGCTACCACCCACATATGCACATAATATGAATAATGCTGGAAAAAAGAATGGCATTGTTTGGACAAGTAACAAAAGACTGATGACAAATCTGCAATTAGATCAGTTGACTGAATTGAAAAAGAGTGTATTGAAATGAAGAAACCTTTGACAAAACTCCCAGTGTTATTTTGCATAAAGTATCTTGAAAAAAGTGAAGTTTGGTAAAAATTGCCCTTATCAATAAATAATAGGCAGTTGCTAGAGCTTAATTATTTAATAAATGATATCATATACAGAGAACTTTGTACTCAAGCTAGTGTACGGTTTTTAAATATATAGCCTATATAATTTTTTTAAATTAGACTAAAAAAATATTTGCTCCTTGATTTCTCAATAGACATCAGCAATAAAATGTTTTGGGCAGGAAAAAATGTTTGCAGGTAATAAAATCCTACTTAGCCCAAGATAAAGAGATTTTTTTAAAAAAATTTAAATTTAAAGAAAATAGTGCAACTGGATTTCAGCATGTCTGGAAACATGAAGCTCTAGGGAGCTCTGCTGTAGGAGTTCATGGACCTTTACTCTAATGATCTACCATTACCTCAGCTAGCAACTTATTAGGTTTCTGAGTATCTTAGTTCAAATTCTCAAAAGGGAATCTGATTAATTCAGATTAGTTTATGGATTGGTTCCTCTGGGGTTGGATAGCTACACTTGGCTCAATCAGCCATGTCAGGGGAATGACATTGCTAATTAAGGATAAGTTAGAGGAAATGAGGTCTTTCTTTAGTAGAGATATTTACAATGCCTGTACATATTTATTTATATGTAAATGTATAATGGAAAGCAGATCATGTAGAATTAATAAAATGTAATTATCTCATTCTAGGAAAGTGTATTTAGGGGTGAATTGTTGACAGTTGTTACTCTTGTGCATTAAATATCAGTGCGTGCACATAGGCCACCCAGTTTACTTAAGTTAAAACCCAGGTGTCTTTCTTGACTGGCACCCTTAACTTGTTCTTCACATCCAATCACCAAATCTCAGCTCTGTATAGCCTAAGTAACAAATATATTGAAATCACCTATCTATACGTATAACTTTCCCATTATGTTATAAAATCCACAGAGGAGGGAAGCCTGGGTGGCTCAGTTGGTTAAGCAGCTGCCTTCGGCTCAGGTCATGATCCCAGCGTCCTGGGATCGAGTCCCGCATCAGGCTCCTTGCTCAGCAGGAGCCTGCTTCTCCCTCTGCCTGCCATTCTGTCTGCCTGTGCTCGCTCTCTCTCCCTCTCTCTCTGACAAAAAAAAAAAAAAAAAAAAAAAAAAAAATCCACAGAGGAATGAGTTGTATGTGGCTTTTTCATATTTATATCTCTACTACCTAGTACAGTGCTTTACACCAGCAACCCTAGTTGATACACTGATTATAATTTTGTGGCACCCTGCACCAGACAACTCTGTTAAACCATGTCCACAGAAACTGTTATATCATAAACATGTGTGGTTTAAGTTGCTAAGTTTATAGTAATGTTGTTAGGTAGCAGTAGATAATTAATGTAGTCCTTGCTTTCTTTATGCATTATATTTTTTCTGCATTATGTTTTTAAAAACAAATGACAGTCTCATTGTAAATTCTTAATCTGTGGCTTTATTTTCAGCAACAATCTAGTCTTTACTATTTAGTAACAATTTAATATTAAATTGGCATGGAACTCAAAATGGTAGAATGAGTCATCAAGATGAGAAATACATGTGGGTAAATTATTGATACTTTTTCTTTTGGCTCTTCTTCCTTGTCTGCCCTCCACTGTCTGAGTGACACTGTAGGTCCCAAACTGTTAAAGTTCAAGGGACTTTTTTGTTTTAGTGAGGAGTCATAACTGAATCTTTGTTTAGCTTCTATGTCATACTTCTGCACTTCCTTATCTTTACTATAAGACACCATGAAAGTAGCAAGTGCTTGTTTTTGTCTCAAATTTGGATCAATCCCCCATAAGTGTTTCCTTGTTTCAAGAACAGAATGAACATTCTTATCCTATTTAGAAAACAGTAAACAATTATGGCTCCCAATCTGTAAAATTTCATATATATATGAAATTTTATATATATATATATATGTGTGTGTGTGTGTGTGTGTGTATATATATACATATACATATATATATATGTATATATATATACATCATTCAAAATTACTGTTTCCTACTGATGACTCTAGAGACCATGATATCCTGAGACATCTAAGAAATCCTAAGACATGAAAGAAATATTTTCTAGCCAATTGGCCTAATGGTATGTGTGGGGAAATGAATTTTACCACTCAAATACTCAGAAAAATAACAAAATATGTAAAAAAATGTTGACATAAAACTAAAGAAGTGGCATTTTTACATAGGTTAAAAAACTCTCCTGAGTATTCATTCATTACTGCTGTTACTGACGTATGAACTTCTGAAACTCTGTTCTGGTCTCTCTTCCTGTCAGAAGATAATAACCTTCTAGAGGGTCAAGTTCCTCCTCTTCCTCTCTTCCTGGAGTTGCCTAAGTCCACATTTGTCTCATATTTCCACATGCCACTTGAATCCCTGTTTCTGGGATTGCCAGGAACCATTCAAATTGCCCAAGAGTAAGACTGAGTCTTCAAGGCACCATCACCAAAGACCTTGAGTTTTGTGATAAGCAGTCTCTAAAAATAAAAAACTCAGAACACCTAGGAGACCATTTAGCTGTTAAGAACAGACATTCAAGTAATTGGAAATTGGTCAAAATAGAATAATTCTGTATTTGGAGTAAGCCTAGACAAAACACAAGATAAGAAGGCAGAGGACACATACTTGAAATTGGGAGCCCTAGTCTATCAAGAGACATTGAGTGGACTCTGAGATTTCAATTATGAATACCTGTAAACAACTCTGTTTTTACATGTTAGATAATTGTTCTGGTGATAAAAAGATCTATTCCCTTGAAAAGGAGCTCTGCCGTTACTATAATTCATAAAAGCACATTATATAAACTTAATAGATCTTGAAATATATTCGCATATCTCAGGGTCTGAAAAATGGGTATAGGGGATGAGACCTACAAATAAGCAAAAACTTAAAAACTTTACTGTAAACACTTTTATTGTAAAAGTAAAAAACAAAATGAAGCAAATACAAGTCTGAATAATTTGCTGCAGTGTACATTCCTAGTTACAAGGACAGAATGACTCTGAACAATGTAACTAAAAATCCTGGAAATTACCTATTTGTAAACCAGTAATTATTTCTTTTTGGATTGTGTGAAGCTCATAAATCAACTCATGATTCTTGATAAAACACAGGTAGGAAATAAAAGGCTTAGGTGCCTGAGGCTAGATGACTTAAAAAGCTATTTAGTAATTTCAATGTTTGCCAATTTTTTTTTTCTTAAAAATAAGGATGGTATTTAAAGAGGAAAATTTGGGTCACCTGGGTGGCTCACAGGGTTAAGTCTCTGCCTTCGGCTTGGGTCATGGTCTCAGGGTCTTGGGACGGAGTCCTTCATGGGGCTCTCTGCTCAGCAGGGAGCCTGTTTCCTCCTCTCTCTCTGCCTGCCTCTCTGCCTACTTATGATCTCTCTCTCTCTGTGTCAAATAAATAAATAAAATCTTAAAAAAAAATAAAGAGGAAAATTTATGTAGCCTTAAAAAAAGATGTAAAGTATTCTATAACTAAGAATTGATGCTTAACATTAATTTTAAAAGTAATAACTCTATTGCTTTCCTCTGTATTGATAAATGTGGTTACTCCAAACACAAAATAGTCAGTTGGTAGCATGGCATCCTTTCCTTCTGCGTAATTTTGATTTGTGCACTGTAAATTAATAGCTAAACTTTTATAGAAATGTAAAGTAGAACATAGTAATTAAAAGAGAAAGTGTGGTTATTAAACTGTAACAATTGTAAAATCTAGTGTTTTCTATTAATGTTTTAATGAACCAGATAATCTAAGTTTTTATGATTCTATAGAAAAATTTTATTTCAGATATTTAGGAAAGTTTCAAGGTATGAGTCTTAAGCATTTTTTGTGACAATATTTTAGTAAATTAATTACTTAGTTCTTAATAAATTTTGTTTTTCTAATATTTTAGTTGACTAAGACATTTAAACATGGTATTTTAATAACGGATATATTGGAATTCTTCATTAGACTTTCTATAATTTAAAAATTCCAGTTTTATGTATTCAAAATTTTGAGATATAAGATCTCAGACAAATTTTCAAAAAACATTTTGTGTGTATCCTCATTGAGCAATAATAGGGAATTCTAATATACTAGATCTCTTCCTCAAAATCTCCTGTAACCAAAAAGGAATTTAGTGGTACTAAGTGATAATGGTAACTGGAAACTGCATAGATACATTTGTAAGCCTTGACATAATAGCACAACACAAAATGTATTAAGGCTGTAAGAGAATATTATGTTTTATTAAAAAAAATGAGTTTAAGCTTATTAAAGAAGTTAGTAAAATAATAGAACAGGATTTTGCAAAGTCAATTTAATTGAATATGTGGAAACATGTAGATTTTAATATTGTTTGAAACTGAACATAGAAGATAGAATTGTTTTGCCCAGCCTAAAGTCATACATATGAATCTTATGCATATAAACATATATTTAACCATGGCAGATAAACCAGATGATGGGTAAATGAAACAGTTATACAGGGTTTCAGAGATAAAATTGCTAGTTTTTCTTTTTCCTACATTTCATAAAGTAGACCAATAGAACTGATTTTTACTACTCTACCAGAACCTAAATATCAACATCTAAAAATGCCATTTTTGAAAAATAAAGAACTGTCATCTGTTGAAATGATAGCACCTTGAATTTGAAATAAACTGCAACAAATCATATATCAAGTAAATACTTCTGTAGCCATTCAGGGTGAGTTATGAATGATTCTAAAACAAAGTAAATTCCACACATATGCCTATTATGATGCATACTAGAAATAGATCTATACAAGAAAACTTGAACTTAATTCAGTAGTTTCATTAGTTTATTAGGATTCTTGTGTCCTCTTGAAATTATGTCATTAATCAGTGAAAGTTTGCTTTATTTAGGGCATACTAATATATCCAAAATCTATCTTGTATCTTTACTGACACAGATATGAAAATTCCATTGATTGAAATCACCTTGGATCCTTTTATTTGAGAATTGTGTTAGAGGTCATAATTGAGGTTCTGGGGTTGCATAGGAGGTTCATGTTGCTGGGGTAACAATGCTCCTGGATCCTATCAGTATACAAAGGAACAAAATAAACACACTTGATTTACTTTAAATGTGTGCTTCATATTGATATTTCCACTTAGTTTAACACTATGGTACTTATATTTTTCTTTGATTCATTAATTGCAGTTTTTTTCCTCATGGTAAAAATGTTTATTTCTGATATAAAAATTCATAAATCCTAATATAATAGATAGCAAATGGAATTAGATAACAAAATCTAAAATATGAAAAAAGAAAGAAACAGGAAGAGAGTAAAGGAAATGTAAGGTGATAGATACAAGACCTGAATTATCAAAATTCTCTAATCAATGAAGAAAACATCAGTTAAAGGTGAAAATTGCCTAATTGATTTTTTAAAAATCAGCTATATTTGATGTGATAGCCAGAGTAATGTCCCAACCCCTAAAAATGTTCAAGTTTTAATTCCCAGACCTATGAATGTGTTAATTTACATGGTACAAGGAATTTTTCAGATGCGACTAAGTTAAAGATATTGAGATAGTCATTCACCATGATCAAGTGGGATTTATTCCTGGGATGCAATAGTGGCTCAATATTTGCAAATCACTCAATGTAATACATCACATCAATAAGAGAAAGGAGAAAAGCTATATGATCATATCAATAGATGCAGAAGATGCTTTCGACAAAGTATAACATCCATCTATGATAAAAGTAAGTATAGTGGGAACATACCTCAACATAATAAAGACCATATATGAAAAACCCACAGTGAACATCATTCTCAATAGGGAAAACTGAGAGATTTTCCCGCAAGGTCAGAAAGAAGACAAAGTTGTCCTCTTTCCCCATCTTTATGCAACACAGTACCAGAAGTCCTAGCAACACCAATTAGACAACAAAAAGAAGTAAAAAGCATCCAAATTGGTAAAGAAGAAGTAAAACTTTCACTATTTGCAGATGACATGATACTAGATAGAGAAAATCCTAAAGACTCCACCAGAAAATGTCTAGAACTGATAAATTAATTCAATAAAATCAAAGGATACAATTGCACTCAAAATAATACCATTCCTAGGAAAAAACCTAACCAAAGTGGTGAAAGACCTGTACTCTGAAAACTATAAAACATTGCTGAAAGAAATTGAAGATAACACAAAGAAATGGAAAGACATTCCATGCTCATGGAATGAAAGAACAAATATTGTTAAAATGTCTATACTACCCAAAGCTGTCTACAGAGGCAATGCAATCCCTATCAAAACATCAACAGTGGGTACCTGGGTGGCTCAGTTGGTTAGGCAACTGCCTTTCGCTCAGGTCATGATCCTGGAGTCCTAGGGTCAAGTCCCACATCAGGTTCTCTGCCCAGAAGAGAGTCTGCTTCTCCCTCTGACCTTTCCCTTCTTGTGCTCTCTCTCTCTCTCAAATAATAAAATAAAATATTTTCAAAAAAACAAACAAACAAAAACATCAATAGCATTTTTCATAGAAAAAGAACAAAAACTCCTAAAACTTGTATGGAACCACCAAAGACTCCATAGCTAAAGCAAATTTGGAAAATAGAAGTAAAGCTGGAGGTGTCACCATTCCAGCTTCAAGTTATAGTACAAAGCTATAGTAATAAAACACTGTGACACTGGCACAAATATCTAGATCAATGGAACAGAATACTAAACCCACGATTATGTAGTCAGTTAATTTTTGACAAAGCAGGAAGAACTATCTAATGGGGAAAAGATAGTCTCTTCAATAGCGCTGAGAAAACTGAACAGCTACATGCAAAAGAATGGAACTTTCTTACAACATATACAAAAAAACTCAAAATGGGTTATAGGCCTAAATAGGAGACCTGAAACCATAAAAATCCTTGAAGAGAGCAAAGGCAGTAATGTCTCTGAGATCAGCAATAGCAACATTTTTTCCAGATAAGTCTCCTGATGCAAAGGAAACAAAAGCAAACATAAACTATTAGGACTACATCAAAATGTAAAGCTTCTGCATGGTGAAGGAAACAACCAGCAAAACTAAAAGGCAACCTACTGAATGGGAGAAGATATTTGCAGATGACAAATACAGTAAGGGTTAGTATCCAAATATATAAGTGACTTATAAAACTCAGCACCCCCCAAAATGAATAATCCAATTAAAAAATGAACAGAAGACATGAACAGACATTTCTCCAAAGACATACAGATGGCCAACAAACACTTAAAAAGATGCTTAACATCACTCATCATCAGGGAATTGCAGGTCAAAACTATAATGATATATCACCTCACACCTGTCAAAATGGCTAAAATTGAAAACACAGGAAACAACAGGTGTTGGCAAGGATGTGGAGAAAAAGGAACCTCTTATACTGTTGGTGGGAATGCAAACTGGTGCAGCCACTCTGGAAAATAATATGGAGGTTCCCCAAAAAGTTAAAGATACAACTGCCCTATGATCCAGCTATCACACTATTGGGTATTTACCTGAAAAATACAAAAACATTGGTTCAAAGAGATATATGCACCCCTATGTTTATAGCAACATTACTTAAAACAGCCAAATTAGAAGCAGCCCAAATGTTTATTAGTAGATGAATGGACGAAGGTGTAGTATGTATCTATAATGGAGTATTATTTAGCCATAAAAAAGATGAAATCTTGCCATTTTAATGATATGGATGGAGCTAGAAAGTGTCATCCTAAGTGAAATAGGTCAGAGAAAGACAAATACCATATGATTTCACTTATATGTGGAATTTAAGAAACAAACAAAAATGAGCAAATGAAAAGAAACACACACACACACACACACACACACACACACACAAATCAAGAAACAGACTCTTAACTATAGAGAACAACCTGATAATTGCCAGGGAGAGGTGGTTGTGGGGATGGTGAAATAGGTGATGTAGATTATGCAGTGCACTGGTGATGAGCACTGGGCGATGGATGGAATGGTTTAATCATTGTCTTATACATCTAAAACTAATATAATGTTACATTAATATTGTGGAATTAAAATTTTGAATTTTTTTTGGGACGCCTGGGTGGCTCAGTTGGTTGGACGACTGCCTTTGGCTCAGGTCATGATCCCGGGGTCCTGGGATCGAGTCCCACATCGGGCTCCCAGCTCCATGGGGAGTCTGCTTCTCCCTCTGACCTTCTCCTCGCTCATGTTCTCTCTCACTCAAATAAATAAATAAAATCTTTAAAAAAATTTTTTTTGAATTTTTTTTAAAAATTTAAATATTTTAAAGAATATCACATGCTTTTTTCTAGTTTCAGTATGTATTCAGTGAGGTCTGTAAACAAAAGTACTGTACATGTTTAATGTAATTGAAAAATATGTATGGTAAAAGAGACTAATATCCACTACCCACAAACCATCCAATCTTCAAAGAGTGCTCTCTCATCTACTTTTCTGTGTCCTTGACATTTACATATAAAATTATGTTTTATAAATATTTGGGATATAGAGCAAACTTCAATAAGGAATTTATATGACTCAGTCCCATTCTAGAGAATTTATCATCTGTCTCAGAGACTTTCCTTGTCAGTCTTAGGTTTATTAGAGAATCTTGAACTTTCCAGGGGAAATGGAAAGGTGAAACTGGAGAGTTCAGGAGTCTGAGTATAATTGAATACCAACAGTTTTGGCCAAAATTCACCATGCCTTAATTTTTTAAAGAGTTTTATGCATCTGCATCTGATTTTCTTAAATTAATCACATCAAGGAAATAATAAAGAAAACAGAAATCATAAGCCATAACTTGTTCTATTTTCCAAAATAATGTTTGAAGATTTTTTCTCCTTTGTTAATAGACACTGAAGTTACTCCCTTCCAAGTTACTTTGTCATAACTTGCCAATTCATTAAGCTTTCCTGAATTTATGGCCATCTGTTGTTCTATTTTTGCTAGAACAGAAGAATGCAAAAATGCATTAAACTACATGGTGATTCATTTTGCACCTTACTCAAAACTGGCAGTTTCACAATTAAAATGAAATTGTTATGTTGGTAGATGGAATGATGGTCAATGAAGCATCATTCCATCTTCTGTTGACTCCAGAAAATCTGCAATTAACCTTATTAGAGCTACCTTATTTGGCCAAACATGAAATGTTGTTTTAGCAAGTTGGGGTGCTGCTTTTTTCTCCCATTAGGAAGAAAGGAAAAGAGAAAAACAGAAAACAAAGACAATGGAAAGAGGAAATGAAGGGAACTAAATCTTTTATGACAGTCTGTATAATAATTCCTGGATTCCAAAATTAAGTTCAATGAGTGCCTTGTTCCAAATAAAATGCAAAGATATAGGAGAAACAACACAGCCTTAATAATAGTTTTTGCCTAAAGGTTTTGCATAAAGGGAACCAGACAAAATGCATAAGTCCTTTGGTCTCCCAAGATGCAGGTGATAAAATTAGGACCATTAAACACCAACATTATGGCTCATAATATTGACTGGGCCATGCCCTAAAGTTCGTTATTAAAGTAGTAACTAGTTCTTCAGAGACTCTGCTTGGAGAAGGAAATACAGGTGTGGATTTCCTGCAGTAAAGAAGTCTTAAAGATGTCTGTGACCTAAATGGGGAAAAAAAAATCATAAAGAGGAGACATACAGATTTAACCTGTTTCTTCTCACTTGCTTGTTCCTTACCCTGTGAAATCTGATATATATCCAGATTATTAGGCTAAAGTGGAAATCATACAGCTGAAAATGTTTCTGCTATAAGTGATATACCTCAATATCTTTAGTTCTTTCCTTCACCATTCACCTTCTACATCAACTTTTCAACCTTTGTTTCTTTAGTCTCACACAGCTCATCTGCTGTCAGGGTTTTATCCATTGAGGGAGCTCCATCTGCAGCTTTAATTTATGCATCAAAATAGTGACTTCAGGGACTTCTGTTTCTACTGGATCTTTCCATGTGGAATGTAAAAACAAACAAACAAACAAAAAGAAAAAAAAAACCCTCCTGGATCATTCGATCTTCCTCACAATAACAGTCTCCCCTTCCCAGTAATTGCGAATTCTGCTAAGAGCACTATTCTTCTAGTCTCAAGTTTTTAACATTTTTTAAGTCATTTTAAACTTTCTTTACTACTGTCTAAATCCTTATCATGTCACATATGGATTCATCCAACTACCTACCGAAGACACCATGATCATTCTTTTTTTTCCTTCTACTAGCAGAAAAAATATGTTCTAGAACATTCTTTGGCATTAATTCTCCCTGTGAAAGCCATTAGTGCTCCTTTTTGACTCACAGCCTGATATCCAGACTCCTCAGACTATCAAAGCTGTAGATGAATGTTCCTTAAAAAACTCCCCCAACATTCCACATTATTAGTCAAATCTTGCTTAAAGTCTTCCACAATTTCTGAACTCTTACCAGGAAGTGGGGGTGGGGGGGTATTAGTATCACTGCTGAAACAAATTACCATAAACCTTGTGGCTTAAAATGACAGAGATTTATTTATTTTACAATCTGGATACCAGAATTGCAAAATGAATTTTAGAGAGCCAAAGCCCAGGTCTGCTCTCCCTCTCAGGTTCTCTGAGAGTTTATTTCCTTGACTAGCCTAGTTTCTAGAGTTGCTTTCCTTGTATCCCTCCATTCTCAAGGCCAGCAGTACATCTTTAAACCTCTCTTCTCTCCATCTTCACTTTGTAAAGTCTCCTTGTGCTGCCCTCTTACAATACTTAGGATTGCATTTAGGGCCCACCCAGGTAACCTAGAAAAATCTTTCCATCTCAAGTTTCTTGATTACATTGGCAAAGTCCCACATAAGGTAACATTAACCAATTAACCAATTCTGGGAACTAGGGTGGGAGTGTCTTTAGAGACCACATATGTAGTTCTTTTGGACCTAATTCCAGTGCGTGGAGGAGAGTAATTTCCCCCACCCCAACTAGTAATTCTCTGACACCAGCTGGGTGCCCTACAATTCAAGTCGTCTCTGACACTATTAGGTATTTCGTATCATATTTTATATCCTTTTATTTTGTACTTTTCTTGAACTATATATATATATATATATATATATATATATATATATATATATTTGTGTGTGCTTTTTTTTCCTTTCCTTTGTGGGTCCTATTTTTCTTATTTATGGTTTTTGTTTATCACTCACAGAGTTCCCCTTAACATTTCTTGTAAGGCTGTTTTAGTGATCATTAATCCTTTTAACTCTTGACTGTCCGGGGAACTATTTATCTCTCCTTCTATTCTGAATGACAACCTTGTTGGAAAAAGTATTCCTGGTTGCATGTTTGTCCCTTTTAGCACTTTGAATACATCAAAGTTGCATGCAAACAAAGTTTGATGCAACAATGTTGAATGCAAAAAAGTTTGCATGTTTGTCCCTTTTAGCACTTTGAATACCTGGCTGGCCTGCAAAATCTCCACTAAAAAGGCAGTTCATAGCCATATGGGGTTTCCTTTGCTTGTAACTGTCTTCTTTTCTATTGCAACTTTTAAAATTCTTCCTTTTCTTTTTTTTTTTTTTTTAAAGATCTTATTTATTTTTTAGACAGACAGAATCACAAGTAATCAGAGAGGCAGGCAGAGAGAGAGGAGGAAGCAGGCTCCCCGAGGAGCAGAGAGCCCGATGCGGGGCTCGATCCCAGGACCCTGGGATCATGACCTGAGTCGAAGGCAGAGGATTTAACCCACTGAGCCACCCAGGTGCCCCTTAAAATTCTTTCTTAATCACTGCTTTTTCCATTTTAATTACCTTGTGTCTTGGTGTGGACTTCCTTGGGTTGAATTTGTTGGGGGATCTCTCTCTGCCTCCTGAATCTGGATCTGTGTTTCCCTAGCCCAGATTCGGGGAGTTTGCACATACTCTTACTTTAAACAGATTTTCTGCCCCTCTTTCTCTCTCTTCTCCTCCTGGGATTCCTATAATGTGAATGTTACTACGCTTGATGGAGTCACTGAATTCTCTTAGTCTATTCTCATTATGCAGTATTTGTTTGTCTCCTGTTCAGCTTGATTGCTCTCCATTATTCTATCCTCCAGGTCACTGATACGTGCCTCTGCTTCCTGTAGCTTACTATTTATTCCATTTATTGTATTTTTTATTTCATTTATTGAGTTCCTTATCTCTGCTATGTTATTTTTTATCTCTTTGTTAAGGGTCTCACTTCTATTTTCTGCCCTTTTCTGAAATCCAGTGAGTATTTTTATGATCATTACTTTAACATCTGTATCAAGCGTATTACTTATTTCTCTTTCACTTAGCTCTCCTGCTGTGATTTTGTCCTGTACTTTCATTTGGAACATATTTCCCTGTCCCTTCATTTTGTCCACCTCTCTGTGTCTGTTTCTCTGTGTTAGGGAAGTCAGCTACATCTTCTATTCTTAAAAGTAGTGGCTTTGTGAAGAAGAGACCCTGTAGTGCCCTGCAGTGTGCTGTCCCCTTTCACCAGACTCCCCTGAAATGCCAGTGGGGAGTGTCACAGAAGTTTCCTATGTGTGTTGCTTCCATCCTGTTATTATGTCTAGTTTTTCCTTTCAGTCCAGAAGTCTGCCGTGACTCTGCATGTTATGGGTTGTGCTTATTCTCTGTGATGTTGGCAAGACCCAGGCGGGCCAGCTCCGAGGGGCTTGACTGCAGAAGGGCTCAGAAGCAGGGTGATGGTGTTAGCAAAATTTGCACTCAATGAGTAGTCCTAAGCAGATCCCCTACAGCTTGATGATTGCCATATTGTTGTCCTCAGCAGCAACAGTGGTGGTGGTGGCGGTCTGGGGGGCTCTTGGCATCTGTGTGCAGGGTGGCTGGGCACAGTGTACATGCAGTGTTATCAACATTTACACTAAGCTGCTAGTCCTAGGCTAGATGTCCAGAAGCTTGTAGGTATGGCCTAAGGGGTGGAGTGCAGGGAAACAGGTTGGGCAGGGTGTGTTCTTTAAAATATTTTAAGCAAGACCTCTTATCCTCCTCCACAGCCTACTAAAAGCAAGTTTTTCAGAGTGAGAATATACAGTATAAATATAATAAACAAGTAAAGTTGAACAATTGCTGGGAAAGTTTGAGGGAATATTGAGCTATCACAAAGCTATGCCTACTACATGTTCACCCTTCCAATGCAAAGATTTTTTAAAATTTAAAAAAATAATAATTTTTTGTTTACATATAATGTCTTATTAGCCCCAGGGGTACAGGTCTGTGAATAGCCAGATTTACACACTTCACAGCACTCATCAGAGCACATACCCTCCCCAATGTCTATAACCCAGTCTCCCTCTCCCTACCCTCCTCACCTCAGCAACCCTCAGTTTGTTTTGTGAGATTAAGAGTCTCTTATGGTTTGTCTCCTTCCTGATCCCATCTTGTTTTATTTTTTCCTTCCCTGCCCCCTGACCCCCCCATGTTTCCTCTCAAATTCTTCATATCAGGGAAATCATATGATAATTGTCTTTCTCTGTTTGACTTATTTTGCTAAGCATAATACCCTCTAGTTCCATACACGTCATTGCAAATGGCAAGATTTCATTTCTTTTGATGGCTGCATAGTATTCCATTGTGTATATATACCATATCTTCTTTATCCATTCATATGTTGATGGACATCTAGGCTCTTTCCATAGTTAGGCTATTGTGGACATTGCTGCTATAAACATTTGGGCGCATGTGCCTTTTCGGATCACTACATTTGTATCTTTAAGGTAAATACCCAATAGTGCAATTGCTGGGTTGTAGGGTAGCTATATTTTCAACTTTTTGAGGAACCTCTGTGCTGTTTTCCAGAGTGGCCCAATGCAAAGATTTTTCAGAGAAATTAGTAAATACCATCCTGTTCTTCACATCAGGACTATTTGTTAAGATGTTTATTTTAAGCATAGATACTTTGCTCTGCTTAGTAATTAGCATGAATGATTCAAATTCTTGGTAATTTACAGATCAGTTTTCTTTTTTTTTTTTTTAATTATGTTATGTTAGTCACCATACAGTACATGATTAGTTTTTGATGTAGTGTTTCATGATTCATTGTTTGCATGTAATACTTAGTGCTCCAGTTTTCAAAACAATTTTCAAAATAAAAGCAATTAGGTCTTATCACAAAACAGTTCTCATGGTTTTAAGAAAAGCAAAGAAGTAGAAAAATTAAGAACTGAAAGCTTCAATAAGATGAAGATTATAATGTGTCCATATAATACTATAGTATAGAAGTGATTTTGAATTTGTGTGTCAGTTCTGTGATGTGGCAAGACTGGACTCCAGATTATGGAGGGCTAGTGAAAAAGTGCCAAAGTAACTGTAGACAGGGGGCCACACTGCCTTTTCGGTAAACTCAGCTAGAACTACAGGAGAAGAACAAAATGAGAGGACATTTTTAGAATCAGACTTCAGAATATTTGGTTGAATGGGGCATACAATGGGGGCATTTTATTAGTAAAATAAAATTTTAACTCTATTTGAAATCATTAATATCACTATATCACAAATATCACTGTATTTGATATGCTGAGAAGATTGCTGTTGATTCCAGTTTGGTGAAGGATTTCTTCCCACCTTCATCTAAAGCTTTCATGTTTTTCTTGAGACCGATGTTTGCACATATTTCAACAATGTTAAGTGCAATATTCATAAGCTTGGAAATTATGCAAATTGTTTTATAAAGTGGCTACATTCAGGAATAGAGAAGATATTTAAGCCCTCCACAGAAGGTTTATATTGAAATCTCAGAAATATATTTGACTATTCTCTGAAATAATAGTTAACAAAATCAAGTATCATCTACACCCCCAATATTTTTTCCTCCACTAAATATGGAACCACTTTATAGATCAGCTTTGTCTAAACTTTAATTTTGTACAACAAAATGTGGTACTTATTAGAAAATGAAACTGTTATTAAGTGTATCCATAGGGAAAAGATTGTTAATGGACCTAAAATTCCAAAGAGCAACATAGTAGAACTTGAGTGTTTCTAAAAATCTTTTTGATTCTTAATTAGAGGAAAGTTGATTTTTTTTTCACTTTATTCAATCTACAGCATCAGTTAGATGCAACTGTGTATTTTTTAAGCCTTAGAACCTTTTTACAGTACATAGGGCAATGGGAAGTAATATTTTTTTCATATTTTTCTTTTTGATGTCTGATTTTAAAAGATAACAAGGAGATAATAAAAATAAAATTAAAACTAGGAATTGCTCACACTTCTGAATATTCTGGAAAACTTAGAAAAACACACAAATTTATTTAAGCAAAGCCTACTTTCAATATAATTTTAAATTTATAACATTCACTTAAAGATTAAGATGCAAAATATCCTATTAATAAACCATGTAACATACATTTTTTAAAAAATTTTTAAACATTCATAGATCTAAAGTAATAGAATACAGAATTTAAAAGAGTTCTTTGCCAGACTTTCTCTATGACCCTATATTGAGTCAAAAGAACTATGAGCTATGCCCTCTTCTCTGTCATTTTTGTGTTTTAATTAGTAATTACTAATTCTTTCTGAAACTCAGTGTTCTCACCTGCAAAATATGAAGATAATATGTTTCCCTAAAAGCGTGGCTATGAGGATCTAATAAGAAAATATAGGGGCACCTGGGTGGCTCAGTGGGTTAAGCCCCTGCCTTCAGCTTAGGTCATGATCTCAGGGTCCTGGGATTGAGTCCCGCATCGGGCTCTCTGCTCGGCGGAGAGCCTGCTTTCCCCCTCTCTCTGCCTGCCTCTCTGCCTACTTGTGATCTCTCTCTCTCAATCTCTCTCTCTCTCTCTGTCAAATAAATAAATAAAATCTTTAAAAAAAAAACTTTGCAAATTGTGATTGAAACAATGTACTACTGTTATTAGGGCATTTATTACTTTCTAAAAAAAAAAAAACTTCAGGCATTTACAAATTTATGAAGCAGATAATATATAAAATGCTGGTCCTAAGCATCAGACTTCCATGAAGGAAAATATGTATCTATATTGGAAAATATTCAAGCAAAAGCAGTTACCTACTCAAGTATTTACAGAATGCTAGTGCTATACTGGAGATAGAATGGTGACCAAGATAGAAATGACCCTTTTCCTCCACAAACTTACAATCTAAAGCAATCTTTATAGAACAGGGATCATTTGATGCATATTAAAATACATATTTCTGGCCCTACGTTAGATCTACTGAATCAGAACTTGGGAATCTATGTTGTCTAAGAGCAGCCTGAGAATTTTTTTTTAATTTTTTAATTTTTAAATGTTTTATTTATTTATTTGAGAGAGAGAGAGAGAGCACATGAGAGAATGAGAGAGCACAAGCAGCGGGGAGGGGAAGAGAGAGAGAGAGAAGCAGACTTCCCCCTGAGCAGGGAGCCTAGGATCCCAGGACACTGGGATCATGACCTGAGCTGAAGGCAGATGCTTAACTGACTGAGCCACCCAGGTGCTCTAGCCTGAGACATTCTTAGACACGCTGAAGTTTAACACCAATATTCTAAAAGGAGTTTCCATGGAGTATTATTTATATTATCGTCGAGGGAAAGTGGTGGCTATCTTTCTTCTGTTGTTTATATGGTAACTCCAACTACCAGCTGGAAGGAGTATGATATAGGAGAAAGATCAAGATTTTAAAGATACAGGTTCTGTCAAAGAAAATTGCACTGGAAAAGTTGAATACAATTTTCTTTAAATGTTTAAGACCATACCACTGGGGGAGCGAGATTAGACTTAATTCCACTGAAACAAAGGTGTGGGGGAGTTTTAGGCACTGGTGTGAGCTAGTTGAAATGTACAGGGTGGGGGTGTGGGCATTAGTGGAGACGTTGGTCAGTGTGATTAGACCATCTTTGTTTACTAATAAGCAGTTATTGAATTTAGGCTACTACTCTCCTGCAGAGAATGGGAACTAGAGGCATTATCTTTCTTGATGATTATAAGCTGAAGGAAACATCAGGGCTGTTCTTGATCTGTTCCACCACTGTGTCTCACTAACTGTATGAATGTGAACAGGCCATTTTCCTCTCAAGACCAGGACAATGAGGGCACTTGATTATAGGGTTTCCATTAAAACCTCTAATGCTAAAAGTCTGTGTTTCAAAGGCTGTTATTTAACCACTGTGCACTATTATTGCCTTAATGATTTTTAAAATATTGAAATAATTTTGAAATTGTTTTTAAATAGCCGCTGGCTCTCCCTGAGACTCCCACAACTTTCTAAAATACAGTCAGGGCTTCCGAGATCTTGCTTCAATACTAGGAAATGTGATATTAGTTGTTAAATATTTTGAATATCACTTCTTTATGCTATAGTCTACAGTGAGTCAGAAAATGACTCTAGCCCAAAAAAAAAAAAAAAAAGAATTCCTAAGATTTCAATATGTCGTATATCTCAAAGATTCTTACTAGCCCCTGTAATCCTTTACACTTGTAAAAAGTCCCTGATAGTCTATATTCACTTTCTAGACATTGAATTTTTTCCTTTTACGTTCAATTAAAATCTATTGAATTTGGCCTTGCACACAATGTGCAGGAGACCACAAATGAATCAAAATATTAACTTTCTTTGAAGATTTTTTAGTCTACTAAAGGAATAGAGATAAATGACTTACCTACCAATGCTAGGAGAATGCATGATTAATTCTGATTATAAGTGATAGACAGGTTACAGCTGAGGTGTTTGGGAGAATTAAGACCATTTCTAATAAGATACATTTGGGGATGGTTGCTTGGATAGAAGATGATTTAGGGGACCTAGTAGAGTTTTCTTCAAATTTTTAAAGGTTTCTCAAGGGGAAGATGGAGATTAGACTTGTTCTGTAATGGCCCTAAGGCTTAGAACATGCTCAGTAGGGGGAAATTACAGGGATATTTAGGGTTGATGCAAGAAATCATTTTTAAAATCAGAGCTAATGTAAATTTACATTCTGTACTGCT
This sequence comes from Lutra lutra, assembly GCF_902655055.1. Lineage (NCBI taxonomy): Eukaryota > Metazoa > Chordata > Mammalia > Carnivora > Mustelidae > Lutra > Lutra lutra. The sequence goes on from NC_062280.1 coordinate 64,397,498, forward strand.
AGAGCATCATGGCTAGAGCACTTGGAATTAATGTCAATGAATTAAGTTAAAAATTAATTCCATGGAATTTCTCACCAGACTATAAAATCCTGAACAAAGACAGAATTGGTTTTGATCCAATGTCTGGTATCTTTTCCTAGGACATAACTGAGTATCAGATTGTGTCAAGTGAATGAATGAATTAATAAAGTGAATCATTTTTGGTAATATTCCGGCCCAATCTGAAGGGCCCATTCATAGATAGAGGAGAAGTTCAGGCGTAAATATTCGTTTAGAAGAGATGAATTATCACAGCCAACCCAAAATTAGTCTTGTTAAAGCATAGTTCTCTAAAAGGTCCTGGTTGCACATTCTGCATATTAAAATCTGGACTTCAGCATTTAGATTGGTTTGCACAAATCAAGTATGCACAACAATACCTGAAGAAAGCCTTTAAATCCTAAGAAAATATAGATGCCTAGTTGAAAATGAATAAATTGATGTTTAAGAATGATTACTTCCTCTGGATTTATTATACAAACATAAATATTATAGTTAGTCTCTGATATAAACTTACTCATTATGGGAAGAGGACAAAATCTCCCACCCAATCAAATCAAAGAGTCAGTGTACTTCTGGTTTACTTGCTGCTCATAACACTCTTTATAGTAGGTCTAGCCACTACACATTAGAGTTGGTATATAAGATGAAAATTATTTTCAAGTCTGTGTCTAATTAAGTACTCTATTATTTGCCTGGTATGCACTGTTCTTTCAAGCCTTGCTGTGTTCATCTGTCTTCCACTCTTAGGAACTTAAATTGTCCAAGCTGGGATGTTGAATACTGAAATCAGGTGCTTTAGCACTGTTTCCAAATAATATCTGCTAATATGATTCCTCAAAATTCACTTTAATACTTTTATTAAGTGGTTTGATATTTTAATACATACTCAGATTTCTAACTTACTGCTTAGGAACTACTGTTTCACAAAAGTAGGACAATTTTTCAGGTTTGAGCATGCTGTTTTCATTTTGTTAAATGTCCTGATACATTTGGAGATAAAAGGGATGTATTAAATTCTTCTTGTGGAAAGAAACTATTGGGATCACATGTAAACATGGATTCCCCACTGGGCGGAAGCAGTGGTTCAGAGACACATCTTTCCATGCCATTGAACTGTTCTCCAAACCCCAGAAGCTCAAAGAATGATCCCATTCCAACATTACATGGACATATCATTCTGTATACCAAGTCTACTTGCGAATCTTTAGTTTGACCTTATAATTTATTAAAGCTATGAATGAAGTCAAGAGCAATGGTAATTGCAAAATGTATGATTTAAGCAGAAGCAGCAAAGCCATGGTGTTTCCTGCTCGGTTTTAATTCCAATACCTCCTAATGTATTTTAACATTTCATGTTTTTTTATAAGAAAACTATTGGAATCAGCCCTGCAATTGTTTGATCTTGATCTTACCAGTTACTCTGTTTGTCAATATGCCAATTGAGTATCATTCCCAGATATAAGCACCATGGTTAATAGGAGATTAAAAAGATGAAGTGACACCCAAACTGTATCTTTTCTATATATAATGTGGAACCGCCTCTGCTTTCTGACCAAGACAGGAACTATTTTGTCTATCAAGTTCTCTGTACCTACTGTTCTTGTCACTCTGTCATAGATGGAAATTAAGTTGATTTGACAGGATTTATTTTTTACAGTGCCAAGCAGATTTTACCTGGTACCCGTGATTTTCTAGGTGCTTGCAAATTGATTTTTTGATGATAGGTTTCAGTATGTTTCCAAGTAAGTAGTGATGATGACAGGTCTGGTAATTTTTAGGTTTTTTTTGTTTGTTTGTTTTGTTTTTTAATCTTCCCAGGGTGGGAAAAAGAAACACACTAAAATAAGTACTGCATTTAGTCTTTCTAATGTAGTTGAATCCCCAAGTCGTTTTTAAATTAAAAGATGTTGAGCTGTTAATTGTTCTTCATTGAATAGGCAGATTCTTGGGGAAAAAATGTTTTGATTCACCAGAACTTGAAGTTCAATATAACCAGTTTATAAATTAGTTTTACAATAGAATCCTTATATCATACCCTGTATCTTTTCCATATATCATAGCTATCCTGTATCTTAAGATTTCAAATAAGTCTTATGAAACTTACCATTTGAAGGCTGGCAAACTGCATCTGTTTATATAATTTATAGTACATTTTATGTAATAAAATTCATTGCTTAAACATAGAAGATTTAAGATATTCTGCTACAGTACATTTCTGCCATTGGATTCATTTATCCAAAAAACAAAAACAAGAAAACAAACAAAAAAAAGGCAACATTGTCCTGAATAACATGTCATTGTATATATAACATATGAAAATCTCTAGACTGGTGAATAAAAGTCTCATGGTTAGTAGGATATTGTGATTACAATCTCTGAGGAGAAAGATTCTTAATAAACTCAAAATAATATCTAGCTTAAAATATATAAAATTAAATTATCCCCCAAATTGTGGTCCTTTATAGTTTATAGAAGAAGATCACTGATATTTTAAAGCACTTTTTGGATGCTGGTCACTACACTTAAATGCTGCTAATGACAGCTAACATGCACTGAACTTTTAGTACCACACCAGGTACTATGAAGTTCTTAATAGACATGATTTCACTTCATTCTTTTCATAAGACTTCCATTGGGAGATATTATTATCATCCAATTTTTAGGTGAGGAAATTAATGCTCAGATGCTTAAATAATGCATCTAATGTCATATAAATGCTGGTGGTTGAACAGGAGTTTGAAGCCAGTTAGTCTGAATGTGGACTCTGTTTACTTGATCACTTCATAGGGTGGCTCAGTCATTAAGTGTCTGCTTTCGGCTCACGTCATGATCCCACGGTCCTGGGATTAAACCTCACATCTCAGGCTCCCTGCTGGCAGGGAGCCCACTTCTTTTTCTGCCACTCCTCCTGTGTTCTCTTTCTCGCTGTTTATCTCTCTGTCAAATAAATAAAATCTTAAAAAAAAAAAAAAGTCAAATGTCTTAAATCCTCACAAATGACTTTGAATTAGATCTTATGTTCATTTTTATACATATGGAACCCAAGGTTCAGTGATGTTTAGTGTCTATTTTAGTCATAGAACTCACAAATATCATACCCAGTTTCAAATTCAGTCTTTAAGTTAAAACATATCTTAAGAAATCTGTAGGAAAAAATGATAATAGCTAACTTAAGAGCACCCATTAATGCATCTGGAGCAGATTAACTTATTAGTTCCAAAATAATAAGCAGAATTTGGATCTGATAGGGCACAGTGCAGACAAATTCTTCTAGAACTCAATCTCTCTGTGTACCCAGGAAATCAAGATTATTTGGAGAATTCCAACAGGTCCCTAGGCAGCCAAGAGGGAACATCTACAAAACTGGAGCATCTAAAAAAAAGGTAAGATCTTCTTAAGAAACCTTATCTCTTCCATAGATTTCCTACACAAACTTCTCTTAAAAAAAATAAGATTTTATTTATTCATTTGACAGAGATCACAAGTAGGCAGAGAGGCAGGGAGAGAGAGAGAGGAGGAAGCAGGCTCCCTGCTGAGCAGAAAGCCGGATGTGGGGCTCCATCCCAGGACCCTGAGATCATGACCTGAGCCGAAGGCAGAGGCTTCAACCCACTGAACCACCCAGGCACCCCCAAACTTCTCTTTAGATACTTCTGACAGGACACTGCTTTTTTTTTCTTTTACATAATATATAAAGCATAGAATTGTAGCATCATAGATATATTTGTACTAAAAAATTGTGACAGACACTGCTTCAAGATTATGCAATCATTTATCTTTCTCACTAAGAGAACACAGTTTTACTTGGGGTGGCAATGTGCCCACAAAAAAGACTTAATCTCCCAGGTTCCCTTGCAGGTAGAACTGACTGTGGGACACTGTTCTGGCCACTGGGATATAGTCAGGGGTTTCTTGGGAGGAAACAAATAGAAAATATCCTCACCAAGAGAAACTTTTGGCTTTTCCACTTTTCCATTTTTTGTTAGAACATGGTTGTGATTTTTAGGAGTGTGGCAGCTTTCTTGTAAACTTACAGATGGAAGTCACATGCTAAGGCCGGTGAGGAAAGGCTGGTGTCATAACCTATCCTGAACTACTTCTGAATTCATTTGTTTGTGAAACTGCCATTGTATGGTTTTCAGTTTAAGCCACCAAGGCAGGAATTTCTGAAATTTGTAATCACATGAAATGTCAGTGGATTCCCAAATGTTAAGAGGTACAGTTATTTCTAAGTATTATAGTCACAATATGACTTTTTAAAATTCATATATGAGTATATATACAAATATATAAAAATATTCTAAACACCCTGACTGCTATATTTCAGGAAAAAAAAATAAGAGACTCAGAATAAGACCCTGTTGTTTACTAAGGTTTGAGTTGTAGGCAGAAAAGGTAGAATGCTCATCAGCCAGAGACTGAAGACGGCCACACTCTAAACATATCAGAATTTCAGCTTCTCTTATAAATGAAGACAATCTTGTGGGAAGAGAGGCCTGCCGAAACCCAGGTGGGACTGACAGGAGCTCAGGATACTTGGTACAGAAGGAAGCATTCAACTTCTACTTCTAGGTTAGCAATCTTCAAAAGGGCTGAAAGAGGTTCTAATAAAATATATTTGAATGGGGTTTTTGTGTTTTTCTGGCAACACATGAAAGACTCACTTGCTATGACTCTTTCTTCTTTACTGACATGCCATGCTATCTTATTATGCAGAGACTAGTATCTTACCATTATCCTCTTCTCCAGGTCCCATAGGCCCCACCACGGGATACCCAGTTCCCCACAGAACACAATTTGTAAATTACTGATGTAGCTCTGTTTTACTGAATGAGTCATGGCGGATCTGACTAGAGGGGTATCCTGTCACAGATACAACCTGTTTTTCTTGTTAGCTAGAGAATTGCCGTGTTCATTACAATGTAGGTGAAGAGCTCATTGAGAGCACCCTCCCTTAGCAAGTAAGAACCTTGGGAAGGTTGAAGACCTATGTCATTAGAATCTGGAATTCAAAGTGAGTCATCCCATTTACGTTTTGAAAATCCTTCTTTAAATACATAAGTTCTTTATGTATCCATTTGTGTCCTTACGGAATTTAAGTAGCATCTGATTCTAAGTGTTTGGGATGGGTTAATATTTGTATTATATCATGATTTACAAGGTTTCCATTTCCCCTTGATTTGTGTGTGTTTGCTTTAGAGGGCGGTTGTCAGATTGGTGGAGGCACTAGGGATCCGGTCCCTCTGCCTTTAATACCACAGACAAAAATTCTCTTCACCAGGAAGGCTATTTTATTTTATCACAATAAATTTTCATGTGAACTTTCTACACTTGATGATTGCTCTTTGCAGGATTTTCAATACCTTTTTAAAAAAATATACATAAAAATTATCATTTAGACTGTTTTTAAGTGTACAGTTCTGTGTCATTAAGCACATTCACATTGGGGTGCCTGGGTAAGTTGGACAGTTAAACATCTGACTCTTCATTTCAGGGTCTTGATTTCAAGCCCTGTGTCGGACTCCACACTGGACATGCAGCCTACTTTAAAAAAAAAAAAAAAAGATGGGGCTGCCTGAGTGGCTCAGTCAGTTAAGCATCTGCCTTTGGCTCAGGTTATGATCGCAGGATACTGAGATCATGCCCCACATCAGGCTCTTTGGTGAGGAGCCTGCTTTTCCCTCTCCCTCTGCCACTCCCCCTGCTTATGCACTCTCTTTCTCTCTCTTTCAGTCAAATAAATAAATAAATCTTTAAAATTTTTTCTAAGAATACATTCACATTATAATGCAGGCATCACCTCCATCCATCTCCAGGATTGTTTCATTCTCCCAAACTGAGACTCTGGGCTCATTAAACATTAACTCTCTTTTCTCCTCCCCTCATAGCTCCTGTAACGACTATTCAATATTCTGTCTCTGTGAATTGGACTATTTGAGGTATCTCATATAAAGCTGTACAATATTTGTCCTTCTGTGACTGCTAATTTCACTGAGTATAACATATTCAATTTTCACCCATTTAATAGCATGTGCCAAAATTTCCATCCTTTTTTTAAGTTAACATATAATGTATTATTTGCTTCAGGGGAATAGGTTGGTAAATCATCAGTCTTACTCAATTCACAGTACTCACTACAGCACATACCCTCCCCAATGTCTATAACCCAGCCACCCTATCCCTCCCCTCCCACCCCCCAGCAACCCTCAGTTTGTTTCCTGGGATTAAGAGTCTCTTATGGTTTGTCTCCCTCCCTGGTCCCATCTTGTTTCATTTTTCCCTCCCTGCCCCTGATAATCCCCCCACCGCCTCTCAAATTCCTCATATCAGTGAGTTCATATGATAATTGTCTTTCTCTGATTGTCTTATTTCACTTAGTATAATACACTCCAGTTCCAACTGCAAATGGCAAGAATTTGGGTTTTTGGATGGATGCATAGTATTCTATTGTGTGTGTGTTTGTGTAGACACGCATGCACAACACCCCACATCTTCTTTATCCATTCATCTGTTGGACATCTAGTTTCTTTCCATAGTTTGGCTATTGTGGACATTGCTGCTATAAACATTCAGGTGCATGTGCCCCCTCAGATCACTGTTTCTATCCTTAGGGTAAATACCCAGTAGTGCAATTGCTGGGTAGTAAGGTAGCTCTATTTTCAACTTTTTGAGGAACCTCCATGCTGTTTTCCAGAGTAGCTGCACCAGCTTGCACTCCCACTAACAGTTTAGGAGAGTTCCCTTTTCTCCACATCCTCACCAACATCTATAATTTCCTAACTTGTTAATTTTAGCCATTCTGACTGGTGTGAGGTGGTATCTCACTGTGGTTTTGATTTGTATTTCTCTCATGCCTAGTGATCCTGAGCACTTTTTCATATGTCTGTTGGCCGTTTGGATGTCTTCATTGCAGAAATGTCTGTTTGTGTCTTCTGCCCATTTCTTGATTGGATTATTTGTTCTTGGGGTGTTGAGTTTGATAAGTTCTTTGTAGATTTGGATATTAGCCCTTTATCTGATATGTCATTTGCAAATATCTTCTCCCATTCTGTCAGATGTCTTTTAGTTTTGTTGACTGTTTCCTTTGTTGTGCAAAAGCTTTTGATCTTGATGAAGTCCCAGTAGTTCATTTTTGCCCTTGTTTCCCTTATCTTTGGTGATTTTTCTAGGGAGAAGTTGTTGCCTGTGTTCTCCTCAAGGATTTTGATGGATTCCTGTCTCACACTGAGGTCTTTCATCCATTTTGAGTCTATTTTTGTCTGTGGAATAAGAAAATTGTCCAGTTTCTCTCTTCTGCATGTGGCTGTCCAATTTTCCCAACATCATTTATTGAAGAGTCTGTCCTTTTTCCACTGGACATTCTTTCCTGCTTTGTCGAAGATTAGTTGACCATAGAGTTGAGGGTCCATTTCTGGGCTCTCTGTTCTGTTCCATTGATCTATGTGTCTGTTTTTTGTGCCGGTATCCTGCTGTCTTGATGATTATGGCTTTGTAATAGAGCTTGAAGTCTGGAATTGTGATGACACCAACTTTGGTTTTCTTTTTCAACAGTCTTCTGGCTATTCAGGGTTTTTTTGGGTTGCATATAACTTTTAGGATTATTTGTTCCATTTCTTTGAAAAAAACTGATGGTATTTTGATAGGGATTACATTAAATGTGTAGATTGCTTTAGGAAGTATAGACATTTTCACAATATTTGTTCTTCCAATCCAGGAGTGTGGAACATTTTCCATTTCTTTGTGTCTTCCTCAGTTTCTTTCATGAGTACTTTATAGTTTTCTGAGTACAGATTCTTTGCCTTTTTGATTAGGTTTATTCCTAGGTATTTATGGGTTTGGGTGCAATTGTAAATGAGATCAACTCCTTAACTTCTCTTTTTTCTGTTTTGTTGTTGGTGTATAGAAATGCATCTGATTTCTGTGCATTGATTTTATATCCTGACACTTCACTGAATTCCTGTATGAGTTCTAGAAGTTTTGGGGTAGAGTTTTTTGGGTTTTCCAAATCAAGTATCATATTATCTGCAAAGAGTGAGAGTTTAACTTCTTCCTTGATGATTTGGATGCTTTTTATTTCTTTTTGTTGTCTGACTGCTGAGGCAAGGACATTTAGTACTATGTTGAATAGCAGTGGTGATAGTGGACAGCCCTGCTGTGTTCTTGATCTTAGGGGAAAAGCTGTTTTTCCTCATTGATAATGATTTCTCTGTGGGTTTTTCATAGATGACTTTTATGATATTGAGGTATTACCTTCTATCCCTACACTGTGAAAGTTTTGATCAAGAAAGGATGCTGTATTTTGTCAAATGCTTTTTCTGCATCTATTGAGAGTATCATATGGTTCTTGTTCTTTCTTTTATTAATGTATGTATCAAACTGATTGATTTGTGAATGTTGAACCAAACTTGTAGCCCAGGAATAAATCCCACTTGGTTGTGGTGAATAATCCTTTTAATGTACTGTTGGATCATTTTGGCTAGTATTTTGGTGAGAATTTTTGCATCAGTATTCATCAAGGATATTGGCCTATAATTCTCCTTTTTGATGGGGTCTTTGTCTGGTTTGGGGATCAAGGTAATACTGGCCTCATAAAATGAGTTTGGAAGTATTCCTTCCATTTCTGTTTTTTGGAACAGTTTCAGAAGAGTAGGTATTAATTCTTCTTTAAATGTTTGGTAGAATTCCCCTGGGAAACCATTTGGCCCTGGGCTCTGATTTGTTGGGAGATTTTTGATGACTGCTTCACTCTCCTTTCTGGTTATGTGTTTCTTCAGGTTTTCTATTTCTTCCTGATTCAGTTTTGGTGGTTTATATGTCTCTAGGAATGCATCCATTTCTTCCAGATTGTCAAATTTGTGGTCTATAGTTGCTCATAATATATTCTTTTAATTGTTTGTATTTCTTTGGTGTTGGTGGTGATCTCTCATCTTTCATTCATGATTTTATGAATATGAGTGCTTTCTCTTTTTGATAAATCTGGCCAGGGGTTTATCAATCTTATTAATTCTTTCAAAGAACCAGCTCCTGTTTCATGGATCTGTTCTACTGTTCTTTTGGTTTCTATTTCATTGACTTCTGCTCTAATCTTTATTATATCTCTTCTCCTGATGGGTTTAAGCTTTCTTTGCTATTCTTTCTCCAGCTCCTTTAGGTGTAGGGTTAGGTTGTGTACTTGAGACCTTTCTTGTTTCTTGAGAAAGGCTTGTAGCACTATATATTTTCCTCTCAGGACTGCCTTTGCTGTGTCCCACATATTTTGAACCATTGTGTTTTCATTATCATTTGTTTCCATTGAATTTTCCAATTCTTCTTTAATTTCTTGGTTGACCCATTCATTCTTTAGAAGGATGCTGTTTAGCTTCCATGTATTTGGGTTCTTTCCAAATTTCCTCTTGTGATTGAGTTCTAGCTTCAGAGCATTGTGGTCTGAAAATATGCAGGGAATGATCCCAATCTTTTGATACCAGTTGAGACCTGATTTGTGACCCAAGATGTGATCTATTCTGGAGAATGTTCCATGTGCACTAGAGATGAATGTGTATTCTGGTGCTTTGGGATGAAATGTTCTGAATATATCTGTGATGTCCATCTGGTCCAGTGTGTCATTTAAGGCCTTTATTTCCTTGTTGATCTTTTGCTTGGATGATCTGTCCATTTCAGTGAGAGGGGTGTTAAAGTCCCCTACTATTACTGTGTTATTGTTGATGTGTTTCTTTGATTTTGTTATTAATTGGTTTATATAGTTGGCTGCTCCCATGTTAGGGGCATAAATTTTTAAAAATTGTTAGATCTTCTTATTGGACAGACCCTTTGAGTATGATATAGTGTCTTTCCTCATCTCTTATTAATAGTCTTTGGCTTAAAATCTAATTGATCTGATATAAGGATTGCCACCCCAGCTTTCTTTTGATGTCTATTAGCATGGTAAATTGTTTTCCACCCCCTCACTTTAAATCTGGAGGTGTCTTCGGGTCTAAAATGAGTTTCTTGTAAACAGCATATTGATGAGTTTTCGTTTTTTTTTTTTTCCATTCTGATACCCTGTGTCTTTTGATTGGGGCATTTAGCCCATTTACAATCAGGGTAACTATTGAAAAATATGAATTGAATGCCATTGAATTGCCTGTAAGGTGACTGTTATTGTATATTGTCTCTGTTCCTTTCTGGTCTACTATTTTTAGGCTCTCTCTTTGCTTAGAGGACCCCTTTCAATATTTCCTGTAGAGCTAGTTTGGTGTTTACAAATTCTTTTAGTTTTTTCTCCTGAAAGCTTTTTATCTCTCCTTCTATTTTCAATGATAGCCTAGCTGGATATAGTATTCTTAGCTGCATGTTTTTCTCATTTAGTGCTCTGAATATATCATGCCAGTTCTTCCTGGTCTGCCAGGTCTCTGTGGATAAGTCTGCTGCCAATCTAATATTTTTACCATTGTATGTTACAGACTTCTTGGCCCGTGCTGCTTTTAGGATTTTCTCTTTGTCACTAAGACTTATAAGTTCTACTATCAGATGATGGGGTGTGGACCTATTCTTAATTGATTTTGAGGGGGATTCTTTGCACCTCCTGGATTTTGATCCTTGTTCCCTTTACCATATTACAGAAATTCTCTACAATAATTCTCTCCAATATACCTTCTGCTCCCCTCTCTCTTTCTTCTTCTTCTGGAATCCCAATTATTCTAATGTTGTTTTGTCTTATGGTATCACTTATCTCTCGAATTCTCCCCTCGCGGTCCAGTAATTGTTTGTGTCTCTTTTGCTCAGCTTCTTTATTCTCTGTCATTCGGTCTTCTATATCACTAATTCTCTCTTCTGCCTCATTTATGCTAGCAGTAAGAGCCTCCATTTTTTATTGCACCTCATTAATAGCTTTTTTAATTTCAACTTGGTTAGATTTTAGTTCTTTTATTTCTCTAGAAAGGGATTTTATTTCTCCAGGAAGGGATTCTCTAGTATCTTCCATGCTTTTTCCAAGCCCAGCTAGCAACTTGATAATTGTCATTCTGAACTCTAGATCTGACATCTTACTAATGTTCATATTGATTAAGTCCCTAGCCATTGGTACTGCCTCTTGTTCTTTTTTTGAGGTGAGTTTTTCCACATTGTCATTTTATCCAGTTAGAAATAGATGAATGAGAGAACAAAATACTAAAAGGGTAGCAATGACCCCAGAAAAATATACACTAATCAAATCAGAAGAGACCCAAAACCAGGGGGGAGAAGAAAGGAGGAAGAAAAGAAATATATATATTAGAGTGGTGAATAGAAGAGAGCCACATACACTTGATATTTAGATGTATTTTGGTCTGTTAGAAGAAACTGGCTCCCAAAATTTTAAAGAAAGTAAAATTTATATATATACAATATACAAATCAAAAATAAAGGTAAACACAATGAAGGGATGGAATATGACTGTGAAGATGAAAATTAAGAAAGATTCTTAAAAAGGAATTTGATAACAAGTTTGGTTGAAAAAAGAAAAGGAAAGGAAAGAATGTGAACCAGGCTGGGGACTAGAACAAAACCATGTGCTAGATTTAGGGTATATTTTGATCCTTTAGAAGAAACTGTGTCCCAAAATTTTAAAGAAATAAAAACCTATATGTATATAAAAAAGAAGGCTAAATACATTGAAGGGATAGACTATGACTATATGACTATAACAATGAAAATTTAAAAAGATTTTTTAAAAGTTATTGATAAGATAAAATAGTTAAAAAACATTAGAATAGGAAAGTGGAAAAAAAATTTTTAAATAGAATAAAAAAAAATAAAATAATTTAACTTTGAAAGACTAAAGAATCATGGGGAAAAGGCCATGAATTCCATATGCTGTATTCCCATATTTCTGCGGTTTTGCAGTTCTCATTGATCAGTGAACTTGGTCTTGGCTGGATGTTCTTGTTGATCTTCTGGGGATGGGGACTGTTGCATTGATTCTCAAATATCTTTGCTGGAGGCAGAATTGCACTGCCCTTGCCAGAGGCAAGGCTAAATAATCTGCTTGGGTTCACTCTCGGGGAGCTTTTGTTCCCTGAATGGTTTCCATACAGCTTTGGAAGTGGAGAATGAAGATGGTGGCCTCACAGTCTCCAGCCCCATATGAGCCGAGAGCTTGGGTCCCCACTCCTCAATGTGCCCTCAGAAAAAAGCCATCAATCACTCCCATCTCCCTGGTCTCTGGCTGCACTCCATGCTCACCCAGCCTATGGCCAAGCATTTCTATCTCTGGTGGCTCCATTTGGAGTCTCCAAACCCCACAGATTCCTGCAGCACACTCCTGCATCACTCCTCCTAAAGGAGGAAGGAGGGGTTATCCTCAGATCTACCACTTATGGGGTCACTGCTTGAAGAGCAGTGGCTTGAATGTGCCTTGGATCATGGTTTAAGGTAACCCTGAGCTGAGAGCCCACCCCTCCTCTCTCTCTCTGCAGCCGGCTTCCCTGCTTCGATACCAGGGGGCTCTGCCATACTCCAACACCCCTGGTCTTTTTGTGACCCCACAGGTCCTGAGACCACATTGTCTCAGCAAGGGTTCCAGCCCCCTGCATAGCCTCTGGATTGACGTCCCTCAGTGGAGCAGACTTCAAAAAGTTCTTATTTTTGTGCTCTGCTGCTCTACCACTTGCTGGGAACTGGCCCCTGCCCCATGGTCTGTGTTCCCATATATTGCCTCAGATTCACTTCTCTGCATGTCCTACCTTCCAGAAAGTGGTTACTTTTCTTTTCCTAGAATTGCTGCTCTTCTTCTTTTCAATCTCCTGTTGAGTTTGTAGGTGCTCAGAATGATTTTATAACTATGTAGCTGAACTCCTGGGACCTGATGATATTAGGTCTACTCCTCCGCCATCTTGCTCCTCCTCCAATATCCTTCCTTTTCAAGGCTAAATGATATACCATTATGTGTATATGCCACATTTTCTTCATTCATTCATTCATTGATGGACACTTGGACTGCTTCTACCCTTTTGACTATTGTGAGTATGCAGCTATGAACATAGGAAGACAAATATCCATTTGAATTACTACTTTCAGTTCTTTCAGGTATATACTCTGAAGTGGAAGCTTTGGATCACATGGTAGTTGTACATTTAATTTTGGGGGAAGCACCATATCGTCTTCCAGACCAGCTGTGCCGTTTTACATACTTCTAGCAATGTACAAGGGTTCCAATTTGCCCATAACTTCACTAACACTTATTTTCTGTATCTTCTTTGTTAGTTTTATAAATGTGTTATAAGTATCTAGCTTAGTAACTCTCCCATAGTAAGCTATCATAAGCATTTATTGAATTAATGAATGCTATTGTACCTTCTTCAGTTCATTGATATTTCTGTTGATGTAACAGAGTGTTCTTTAAAGATTTATTTCTGTTAGAGAGAGAGCACATGTGAGTGCAAGCAGAGGGAGGGGCAGAAGCAGAGGGGTAGGGAGAGAATCCCATGGAGACTTCCTGCTGAATGTGGAGCCTGACGTGGGGCTTAATCTTATGACCCTGAGATCCCAACCTGAATCGGAATCAAGAGTTGGATGCTCAACTGACTGAGGCACCCAGGTGCCCCAGCAGAGTAATTTTAAAATGTGGGGCTTGGGGCGCCTGGGTGGCTCAGTGGGTTAAAGCCTCTGCCTTCGGCCCAGGTCGTGATCTCAGGGTCCTGGGATCGAGCCCCACATCGGGCTCTCTGCTCAGCAGGGAGCCTGCTTCCTCCTCTCTCTCTCTGCCTGCCTCTCTGCCTGCTTGTGATCTCTATCTATCAAATAAATAAATAAAATCTTTAAAAAAAAAATGTGGGGCTCATGGGCTTCAGGTATCAGAATCACTTGTAGGGCTTGTAAGAAGTCAGATTCCCAGGCCATATTCCAAATCTATGGAATCTGGAATTCCCCAATCAGGGCCTTGGGAATCTACAGCGGTAATGGCATCTCCAGTGATGTTGATGTGCAATAAAGTAAGAAGCAGTGCTTTTGACAGGCTGTAAAAAGGCAGGATTTCTCTTTTCTAAGTCTCTAGCAACTTCCTGTGATAAACCCTAAAAGTTTCCTTTTTTTTTTTTTTTTTGCTACTGACATTGAATTCATTTTTTCAACCTCACAAGAGCAAATTTTGGATGAATGTTTTCCCGCAGATGTATCCTGTGTATGAGAGTGTTAGAAGCTTACCTATGTGACAGCACATCAGCTTTGTGCTAAATAACAGATATTGCCTGGTACCCAGGTTGCTTGGGATGATCCATAAAACATTTAATGACGATCTTCTTTTATTGCATACTAATTATCCACATCCTGCAGACAGTTTCCTGGGATGCTGCAAGATCAGTCCTTTGAGCATGGGATTTTGTTCTACAGAATTTGTAAACAAAAGCCATTTCAGTCAGCCTTTACCTGGTAAAACTTGTAAACTGAGTACCCAGCACAAGCAGGGGTTATGGTCGAAAGTGCACTTCTCTCCTGCATGACTTACTAAATAATGTAGCTCTCAGAGCTAGCTATGAGAGATTTGGTGTCTTGTAACAGCTATCTAGCAGCGTATGTCCATCATGCTTGATGTTCATTAGTTAGATGAGATCAGTGAGTTAAAGAACTGTTAAATTTGTGTTTTCCTTTAATGGATATGTAACTGTGGTAGCCGAGTCACAGGACAGGAACTTGACAGAAAAGGACATGGCGGTAAGAAAAGCTTATTGCAAATATACCACTTCATAAATTCTTGTAATAATTTGTCTTAGTGAGGTGCTTTGTCAGTTTGCTTAAAAAATATGGATGAGGAGATAAAAAAAAAACAAATGCATTATTCCTATATTTTTCTCCATGTATATGAATTATACATGCATCTTCTTAGTGGCAAATTAATGTACTAATTTTGTGTGCATTTTCAGAAAGAAAACTAATGGAAAATCTGTTTTGAGGAGGTTAAATTAGCCAGAAAAATTAATGGAATTGGCAACATTTACAGTTAAAGCTTTGGTTAGGGTTTTTTTTTTTTTTTTAATGTTGAAAATGCCACCCCTTTGAAACTCTTGACTCATTTCTTTCACATTCTTATCGGGTAGATAGATGTTCAGCAACTGTCTGCCAAAACTAATTACAATTTTCCTCCCAAAAAAGATCAAATTTTTTTTTTTTTTACCAAACATTTTTAGTCACTACCTTTAGGATTTTTCTTTGGGGGAAAAAAAAAAAAAAGGAGTGTTGTCTGAGAATATTTTTCAGTGACAACAAAAATACTAAATGCTTTATAATTGAAAAAGTAAGCAAAACAGAAAGATAAATTAAATCACAATAATATCAGTGTTATAATTTTAACACTTGGGATACTTACTCTTTCGGAAAGGTGCTAGCTTAATGATTTCCTTAACCTTAACTTGCTTTCCGTGGTTGTAAGACTGAGGATTTCCTTGGCAGAGAATCTGGCTCAGGGACAACACAAATTTGGCAGGTTCCTGGAAACCTTTTGTTTTGTAGTTTGAAACTGCAGCTTGCTGATGCTGATACGCCCCACAATCTTTTTATGTTCTGTCATTTTGCTGGGATCATTAGGTACTGTTTTAAAGGAAGCTAGCATTATATTTCAAAATATTTTTTTCCCTTCCAGGCATATAGCTGTAGTTACTAAAGATGAGAAGCCCACTAAAAACACTTCTGTCCCACAATACATTTTTATTCCACTTTGATGTCTCTTTTATTCCTAAGTTGATAGAGCCTTTATTTTGATTAACAAAAAAGTTTCATAACTTTAGTTGGTATGAAAATTGTCAAATTATATCTGATTTTTTTGCACATTATAGTCATGTTTAAAGGGCTTTCAGGAGATGCTCTCATCGCAGAGATGCAATGTTTAAGAGGACACTGGGTGTTGGGAAAGAGAGAATGCATAGAAACTGATAGAAATCATGTGAATGGAGCCAGGCAGGAGACAGGCATCTGGTGATTTCTCACACACACAAAATAAATTGATTTATGACTGAAATAATAGTCCAAAACAGCTCTGTCATGGATCCTAGACCCTCTGCAGCATGCTATGCTTTCAGAACTTCAAAATAAATAGTAAATGATCAGATAAGTGTGAAAACAGCTTTAAGTAAGCCCCCGGAGAGCTCTCTACCTGCCTGCATCTGGCGAAAGGCTTTCCATCCAGGTCGTTACAGGGAATACATTGAGGAGACTTCTCAAGTTTTGGAGATGAGTTTGTATTCTTTTCTGAAATGACTTTTGACTAGTTACTAGATTTTAAAGCAAAGGAAGTAAGAAAAATGATATCACTTGCAGTCAGGCTCAGGTATTTTGTATATATATATAGATATATATATATATCTATATATATATATATATTCATACAGAAACCACCAGAGGGGAAAAAATGGATCACATGCTGATTCTGGGGAGGGGTTGGTGGTGCTGTAATTTAAAACAGAGATGACTGTAGTAAACTGACTCTTGGGTTTCAATTACCTTCAATGGTCATTCTCTGCATAGTGAAAACTGAGAATATTGGAATTTGATGCTATAAATATGAGAGTAATGGGTGAGAAATTTTAAAATATCGCAAAAACATCCATAATGGTTGTAAAAGGCACAATGTTTTTCTTCCGTGAAAGGTGGTTAACAGTTCAATGCTGCTGTAGATGGTATTTTTTTCGTTCTTTGAACGTGTGGAAAAGTCAGTTGCCTCAAATCCCAATACAAAAATGCGATTATTTTCATTTTTTCAAGTGTTTCCAGTTCTTAAGCACATGCATGTATTTTGAAATAATGAAATGCATTCCCCTCTGTGCATTTCTGTGCTTAAGGTTATGTTGTAAATTTATTTTGACATTTCTGTGTGTGCTTCAGACTTGCTAGTTCAGATGGCTACATAACTTCATCGGGTGGTGATCCTATAATAGAATAAAGCATCCCTCTTGCTTTGAATTTTAGGGTTTTCCTTTTTTTTTTTTTTAATGACTTTAAGAATGCTGCATCATACATTTGCATAGAAAGAATGTTCTTCTATTAAATTTTTACTTTAGGATAAATTTCCCTTTTTGGAAATGTAGGCCAAAGGTGTCAGCACTCTTGTCACTCTTGCCATCCATCAGGCAGTTTAAAACATTCTACTTGCTATCATCTGTAATAATCCTACTTCTTCTATTTGGGAATGTGTTTCAAGTTGATAAATAATTCTGCTTTAAACTTGAGGCACTCTTAGTAGAAACATCTACCAAAGCATGTCTTCAAATGTAAGAAACAAGACTTATGATTTATAAGAATTCTTAATAAATCAGCCAGATGAGACTATTTACAAAGCTTGTTTAAAATTTGACTTAAGGGAAATTCAGTAGAACAGGAAAGCATTTGGTAATTTTTCTTTGCACCAGGAGTCACTCAAAGACTTAATTTTTCTTTGGGCACATTGGTCCACTTGACATGCAAAATCATTGCTGTTCTTATTGTTTTATGATATGGACCACAAACCTTACATTATCATTATAATTAGAAAGAGGCTCACTGTTACAATCATAGAGGCAAGAGGTAATTCTTAAAATTACAGAGATCACACCATATGAGAACAACTTTGTGAGAATCCAGTTTTTAATACATGGGCAACTTAACACAAACTTGTTAGCCTTTAGATAAGGCTTTTCTTTCCTATCTGAAGACATTTCCCTCTATATACCTGATACTCTTCCGAAAGACCTAGCAGATCACCTGGCAGCAACATTAACTCCTGGTCTTGGAATCCTAATGTGAATATCAGTTCATACATACAAAATCTTGGCCAGTTTTTTTCCTGTCAGTCCATGCAAACAGTTGCTCTCTTTATTAATGTTTCTCAAAATATAGGTTTCAGATCACCTTCCTCAAAATTACCTTGGACATTTATTAAATAATAAGCTATCACAACTTTGATAAGTCAGGAATGCTTCTCTGAGTCATTAGCAGTAAGAGATTGTGGAACAGGAGAGGGAAGAGAACTGAGGCAGAAGGAAGAGTGTTTGCAAAGGTCCTGTGGGAGGAGAGGAAATAAGGAACACATGAGACTAAAAGGACAGAGGGATTAAACCCTAGAGACAGAGGAATGATGGAGGGGAATCTTCTCTGAGATTCACTTAACATTACCAAAACCATCCCCTAAGCAAGGAAAAATGCAGAGCTCATTTACTTAGGTTAAACCAAAACATTTTGTGTGCTATTTGTGACAGTGGAAAACAGCATGAATTTCTGGGGAGAGGCCAACACTGGTTGTGTTAAGCTCTGATGCTCTTTTTTTCCCTAAGTCATCAATGAGTCCAGTAGTCTCTATGGACATTTTTCAGTTTTATCCTACCTCGGCCTACCTTGCTACAACCTCAGTCTCAATGATTTGACGTATTGATATCCTAACTTAGGAAAAGACACTCACTTGACAGAGAAAAGTGACAGTCCAGAATTCTTGTACTCCCATCATTCTTGAGCACTCCTCACCTGGGAGGCTACCTGAGGTGGTGGGCCGGAAACTGCACGCCTGGCAGCAGGCCTCTGGTTGTATGAACAGAAGTAAATCTTGCATGGGGCGCCTGGGTGGCTCAGTGGGTTAAGCCGCTGCCTTCAGCTCAGGTCATGATCCCAGGTCCTGGGTTCGAGCCCCACATCGGGCTTTCTGCTCAGCAGGGAGCCTGCTTCCTCCTCTCTCTCTGCCTGCCTCTCTGCTTACTTGTGATTTCTCTCTGTCAAATAAATAAAAAAAAATCTTAAAAAAAAAAAAAGAAGTAAATCCTGCATGAATCCACATCTGTCTCATTACGTGTAAAAGAAGGTACTGTAACCAACTGGTGACCTTTGCAGTATGGTCACAGCGAGATCACCTGTGTGGCCCCTTGGCATCTCTATTTCAACTCAGTTTTGTTGTTGTTGTTGTTGTTGTTTTAATTAAAAACTTGTCAAATTCATGACTAGGTGAGACAATCAATTTTTACTGATATAGATGTATGTATATCTACATATACATATTATGCATATACATATATATACATACACATACTAAGAAGGAATCTGAAGCTTTGGCTTTGCTTTATATTAACATTTATCAAAATGACTCCAGTGGGAAAAAACATCTGAGGATGTTAAGGACAATTTATGATAAAAGAGTCTCTCATTAAGTAAATTTAGAACAACACTGAATTATTTGGGCTTCTTTTTCTCTGATTTTTCCCAACTTTTAATGTGGAAGTTCAAAGTGTAGTTCTCTTCAGAAGGGGATGGATATTACTTTTTAAAGTTTCACTTGTCTAAATAATTCTTGTTGTAATGTTTTTTGAAGACCATATGGAAGACAAGTTCAACGGGACACTTTTGGGAAAAACCAATGTCACATTGGTTGTCATTTCCAAAGGACTTTGAGAAAAAGTTTTTGCCAACTGCACATTACACATCAGCACACTTGGTAATAAGAAGAACAGTAGCATGCATTATCATGACAATATTAAAGACATGTATCCTTATGATCTACTGTTGGAATCAGATAGTATATCTCTCTTATTAAGCAAACATGTTATAGCAGGGTGGGGCCAGTCAGGAAATATAACCATACAACAGGTTAGACAGGGGAAATTTAATATAAAAGTATAACCACTACAAAAAAGTGTAACCATAATATATAAGAAAACATTTTTATGGTATCCTAGGGCTAAGGAAGAGTAACCAAGGAAGGACAAATTTACAAAGGGTTCAGACTTTGCTGGAGGAGGTATGGAGCAGCCCCCAAAGGGCAGAGTACCTTGCTGATTTAGACAGGCTGGAGGTCCTCTACAGTTTCTAGACAGCAGGAGGCCACCCTCCAGGGTGCACACTGAACAGGAGATCTGCATCTTGTGGCAAGGCCATGCACTGAAAGTCATAGCAACTATCTCGGCAAGAGGCATTCAGAGCATGGGGGCTATGCAGAGGATGACAGAGGGAGCAGCAGATCTGTGTTTATCTCCTGGGCCACAGGCAGGCTTGAAGAAGCAACCTCTGCTTTCTGTGACACCCTCCAGGTCAATGACGATATAGGATTTATTCCATGTTGAGAAAGCTACGGAAAGATTAACCTCAGACCAAGGCTGTAAGATCATAGGGTGGCATTCTATCCCTGTGACTGGGCGGGCTCCACTGGTTGTTCTCACATCATACAACCCCTGACACCTATCCTCGCAGGAAGTTGCAGAAAGCCTATTCCTCCTGCACTGACCCTCCAGCGCCCTCTACTGAGAAAGCTAAATATTGTACACACTTTAAAGGAGAAATAATTAAAGGAATTCAGCATTTTATTGAGGAGCATGTGTCAAAGACTACACTGGGGGAGCTGAGAGGCAATAATTTGACAACTGACACAGATGTCATTTAATCATTCATAATGGTGGCCTCTGCAGCAGCGTGACTCACAATCCTGTGTGCTGGTACTGCTGTCTATGGTACTGCTGGTACTACCTAGGCCCTCTAAGTAGAATAAAACTGGGAGTGATTATCAAATGACTTGCTTGTTTTATAACATCTTATTTTTAAGTAATTCTAGATTTACAGAAAGTTGCCAAGGCTATGCAGAGCGAACTAGCAATCACTACTTAGTTTCCTTCAAATGTGATGTCTTATATGACTATATAGTATAGCATCAACACTAGGAAATTGACATTGACGTGATATGTATATATAGTTTTAGGGCATTTTATCCTCTGTAGTTGTTACATTTTTACTGTAGTTGTTAATTCTTAATTCTTTTTTTTTAAAGATTTTATTTATTTATTTGACAGAGAGAGATCACAAGCAGGCAGAGAGGCAGGCAGAGAGAGAGAGGAGGAAGCAGGCTCCCTGCTGAGCAGAGAGCCCGATGCGGGGCTCGATCCTAGGACCCTGAGATCATGACCTGAGCCGAAGGCAGCGGCTTAACCCACTGAGCCACCCAGGCGCCCAATTCTTAATTCTTTATAGTCATAGCAGTGGAGAGCAGAACATTGCCAACCCCACTTCCCCAATGATCTCCCTTGTGCTACCTCTTCATAGTCATAACTACCACGCCTTCCACATTCACAACCCTTGGCAACCACTAACCTGTTCAGCATATCTATAAACCGTCATTCAAGATTTTTATGTAAATATTTCAAGAATGTTATATAAAGGCAATCAAGTAGTATGTGATTTTTGCGGGTGGGAGGTGGTACAGAAGTGGTTTTATTTGTAGCACGGGGATAGGACCCGTGGGCAAAAAGAGCTGCTGCCCCCAGGATTGTGAGGGGTGGCTGGTTATATATACTATGAGGTTGGGGCTGGTAAAGAAAAGGGAGGTTTTCAAAAGGATTTTCATACATTAAAGAAGACTCACAGGATACTGGATACAGGAGGCCTTGCCATTGTCAAGTTAAGGTGGTTTTCCATCCAGCAAGGCATTAACATGAAGGTAGCTGGGAGCTTCCTGGAAGAACATTACACTCTGCCCGCTTCAAGTATCTGTCAATGGGCTGCAGGTTCTAATAGCATTTAATTGTATCTGCATTTCCTTCTGGAGGCTAGGTTATTGATAGAAATTGTTCTTGTAGATTGGTAAGTCAACTAACAGATGATCAGTTCTACTCAAAGAGGTTTATCTATGTTGACCACATTGGATTCAGCTGCCTCCCTCACCACTTTTTTTTTTTTTAATTTTATTTATTTATTTATTTGTCAGAGATTGAGAGAGAGAGAGAGAGAGAGAGCGCACACAAATAGGCAGAGATGCAGGCGAGGCAGAGAGAGAAGCAAGCTCCCTGCTGAGCAAGGAGCCCAATGCAGGACTTGATCCCAGGACTCTGGGATCATGACTTGAGCCGAAGGCACCGGCTTAACTGACTGAGCTACCCAGGCATCCCAAGCTGTCTCCCCCATTTGTAACTCCCCTATACATTCCCCAACTGACCAATATTGACCCATAGGTAGGTACATCTCTACGCCCCTATTCAGTAATATATGATCTTCTGAGCTTGGCTTTTTTTCTCAGCATAGTATCATTTCATATACAGTTGGAAAATGGTTCTTAGGTTCTTTGAAATCGCTAGCTTTTCACTGATTTTTTAGATCATTTAAATTTTATGTAATAATTGATATTATTATTATTATTAATTGATAACCCTGACATTTCAGTTTGTTTTACCTTAGTTTTCCCTGGGTTTTTTGTTTGCTTGTTTCCTTTTCTCTGACTTCTGTGAGTTACTTGACTATTTCTTAGAATCCATTTTGATTTATCTGTTTTTTTTTTCTTTTTAACATATCACACACATGCTGGAATTTTTTAGTGATTTCTGAGATACCACGTTGTTTATGTATGACTTATCACAGTCTGTTGGTGTCAGTGTTTTGCCAGTTGGAGTAAAATGTAGAAACTTTACCTCTTATTCCTTTACCGTTCCTAATTTATAATGAAATTGTTTAAATAACTCCTCTACATATACTGAACCATATCGAACAATGTTGTGCTTTTGCTTCAGCCATCAACCGTAGTTTAGGAAATTTAAGAAGAGAAAGTCTAGTGTATTTAAACATGATTTTCAAAATCTTTTTATTTTTCTTTCTTCCTGATGTCCCAAAATTCTTTTATAATTTTCTTTGTATTTTAAGAACTCCTTTAACCATTCTTTTAGGGCAAATTTGGTGGTAGTGAATTCTTTTAGTTTTTCTTCAGCTGAATGTCATTTTTCTTTCATTCCTAGAAGGATAATTTTCATAAAAATGGAATTTGGGGTTGGTAGTTATTTTCTTTTAGCACCTGAAAAATACTGTGACTCTTTCTCCTGGCCTCCACAATTTCTGAAGAGACGTCCACTGTTATTTGAATTGCACCCCCCACCCAACCCAGGTAAGGTGTCATTTCCTTCTTACTGCCTTCAAATTTTTTTTTTTTAATTTTGTTTCCTGAAATTGTATTTTGATGTGTCTTGGTGGTTAGCTCAGCTTTTTTAATCCATAGGTTCATGTCTTTGGCCAAATTTGGGTAATTTCCAGACAGGATTTCTTTGACTAG
Source organism: Lutra lutra (assembly GCF_902655055.1). Lineage (NCBI taxonomy): Eukaryota > Metazoa > Chordata > Mammalia > Carnivora > Mustelidae > Lutra > Lutra lutra. The sequence continues at coordinate 64,420,524 of NC_062280.1, forward strand.
TTTTTTAGCATCACCATCTTTCTCCTCTTCTTCTGGGACTTCAGTGACATGAATGTTAGATCTATGTTATGATCTCTGGCTCTTAAGGTCCTATTATTTTTTTCTTTTTTTCAATGTCTTTTCTTTATGTTGTTTACATTGGGTAATTTCTAACATACTATATTCAAATTCATTGATATTTTTCTTTTGTCCTTTCCATTCTTCTGAGACCATTCAGTGAGTTTTGTTACTGGTTATGCATATATCTCAACTGTAAAATTTCCATTTGATTACTCTTTATATCTCCTAAGATTTTTCCATTGTTAAAAAAATTTCAAGCATGTTTGTAATTACTCATGGAAACGATTTTATGATGACCACTTTAAAATTCAGGGGTTTCCAGATATCCGAGTCATGTCAGTGTTGATGTCTTTTGAATGTTTTTCTCCTTCAAATTAGGTTTTCCTGGCCCTTAATATGACCAGTGATGTTCAGTTATATCCTGGACATTTGGGAAGTTATGTTATAAACTTTGGATCTTACTTATATCTATTTCAGAAGATGAAGAGAGAAGAAGAAGGTTTATTATTTTCAAGTGGGAGTAGAAGTCCAGTTTCCCCAGTTAATCTCCTTTGACTCCTAGGAGAAGAGTGATCCATTACTGTTAGGTGGCACTGAGATTTCACTGATATCAACCTGGTTTCCACTCCCCACCCTCAACCCCAGCATTATTGCTCTCTTTGAGTGTTCCACTGACACCATTGTTGGAAGAGAAACCTTACCAACATGATGGTGAAAGTTGTAGCTGCCAACTCTGTGCCCTCTGATATAAGCAAAGAAGGGAAGAAGGAGAAACATCTCATGACCTCTGTGTAGTGCCAAACTACGTGATCCTCACAATGCCTTCACTGACACACTGGGGAGAGTTCTTACTATCGTGGAGCGGGGATGAAAATCCTGCCTCCTCACTCAGTCTTCTCTGACACCATTATAGTGGTAGGAGGTTGGAGGAGACAATAAGGAGCAAAGTTGGTCTTTTTCAGGGTGTTTGTGATAAATATATAATGATCTTTGTCTCTAGTTCCTGGCACATAACTCCTAAAACTCTTGGAATCTCTGGAGTGAGAAGAGTGTCTTTCGTATGGTAATGAGATGACTGGTAGCTGGGATCCTAAATCGCTTCATGATAGGGATTGTTTACCAGAAAGACAAAAACCTGGTTAGAGAGTTAGAACTTTTAACCACAGCCCTGACCTCTAAGGAGGGGAAAGGAGCTGGAGATTGCATTAATTGCCAATGGTCAATGATTTAATCAATCATGCCTATAATGAAACCTCCATATAACCCTAATAACCTCCATTAAATCCCTCCATAAAATCTAACCCAGAAGTTCTGGGTTGGTGAACACATCAGGGTTCTGAGAGAGCAGTGCTCTAGGAGAGGGCATGGAAGTCCTGTACTACCCATCTCATATCTTACCCAAAGTATATCTTCCACTTCGCTATTCCTAAGTTACATCCCTTATAATGAACAGGTAAATATAAGTAAAGTGCCATCCTAAATTCTGTGAATCATTTTAACAAATCCAACCTGATAGAGGGATCATAGGAACCCTCAACTGATAGCCAATTGGTCAGAAGTATTAGTGGCAACCTGGGGCCTTGTGACTGGTCCCTGAGGTGGGGTCCATGTCAGGAGCCTGAAATCTTCATATTTAAAATCTGTGCTAATGCCAGGTGGCTAGTCACAAGACACCTACTTAGAATCCAGAGCTGGACAATTGGTTGATGTAGAGAAAGAAAACCTCACACATACGCATGTGTCATGAGCAAAAATAGTTCTATATTTACCTGGGGTATGGCAATCATGGTCTAAAATTTTTTGTTATGCTAAGTTGCCTCATTTCCTATTTCTTTGGCTAGTGAGGTTTTTCTTGGGGAAGTTTGTCTGTTCCCATAAGGAGTTATTGAGTTACTGTCTCTTCCAGCAACTACTTCTGGCTATATAAGGCTGAAAGAAAACTGACGGAATTCACCGTAATATTGCTCCTTAAATCTCAAAGTACCGGGCACCTTGGTGGCTCAGTGTGTTAAGGCCTCTGCCTTTGGCTCAGGTCATTGTCCCAGGGTCCTGGGATCGAGCCCCACATCTGCTCTCTGCTCAGTACGGAGCCTGTTTCCCTTCCTCTCTGTCTCTGCCTGCCTCTCTGCCTACTTTTGATCTCTGTCTGTCAAATTAAAAAAACAAAAAAATAATCAACAACAAAAAAATCTCAAAGTACGTAGGCAGTCTGCCTTCTCTCTATCTTTCAAAGTCCTCTTATGTTGGGTTTTATATATAATTTCCAGGGGTTTTAGCCATATTTAGTAGGAAGGAAGAGAAAATTATGTCTATTCCATTTTTATCCAGAATCAGAAGTTCCAAATCAGTTTTAAATATTAAGATTTTTCTCCTATAGGAGAAAAAAAAAATGGTTTTTCCTCCCTACTTGGCAATTTTTTTCTTCCTGGATTTCTGTTCCTAATTCTGCAAGGTTGGCTCAGGAACAATTCTTTCATTAAATAACCTCACAGGGTCACCATCACCAGCTGTGACAATGTCTCAGTCATTCCCTTGTTAATAAACTCTTTTCCAAAGTCCATTTACACATGAGTCACAGACATTTCCAGCATATGTTGATTACATTCTCAGCATATGCTGATCAGTTTTCCAAACAGATATTCAGGTCTTGTTGAGTGCTACTGTTTTTTGAAATTTTTTTATAACAAGTGACTAATCCAAACTTATTAATTAGCAATATTATTAAAGCCAAATTTTCCAGTCTGTTCAGTCTGTGGGTTTGTGGCTTAAAATATCTTCATCCTTCTTCCAAGCACTCTTATTTAGGAGGCTTATGTGTAGCATAAATATCTGAGTGATTCAAATGATGTTTTAGCAAAAGATAGGGCACAGAATGGAATTAAGAGCTATTGGGGGAGAGTGTCTAATATACCCTGGAAGTTTTATATGCATTATCTAATGTATTTTTCAAAATAAAGCCATGATGTTTATAAATCCATTTTAGGAATGGAGCTTTTGCAAAGTCTCACTATTCATGAAACCCAACTTGAGTTTGAACTCCTGCTGTAAGCAGAGCTAGCCAGCAGTCCATGAACCATTAGGGGACCATTAGATCAATTTAGTGGGTTTTTTTTTAAAGTAAGGGATTTCAGAGAGGAAAACATCACCAGAGAGTTCACATAGTAAAAGACAGTATTTAATGAAAGCATAAATTTGTTTCTTATTTTTTTTATTTATGTTGTATATGTGCTGAGTCCTAATACACAGAATGTGTTTTATAATGTGGTTTACAGTCAAAGAAGTCTGGAGCCATTGTATTAGGTGACTTTTTGAGAGGTTTCCAGGCCTTAATCTAAGTGAGATTCTGCTAATACTTTTCCAGGAAAATTCATCATCCCTCAAGAGCAAAATTTATTTGTTTATTAAAAATTTTATTTTTTAAAGCCTCAAATTTGTAGTGTAGAATCTCTGGATTAGAATGGAAAGTAGCTGTTTCTAAGGCAAAAATTTATGCTACCATGTAATTCTTTCTCTGTGATTTGTATTTGTATGTGTAGGTTTGTTTCTGGTAAGGGTATATTTTGCCATTTGATTTTTTTTTTTCCCTAATTCACCACGGAACTCTAAAACAAGGTAAAATTCTAATCAGGTTCATCATATTCATATATGTATATATATATATATATATAATTATTATCAAAGGCTTTATAACAAAAACTTAATAACTGTTAGCTATTAGTCTTACTTGTCAAGTTAAGACATTTATGGAAACCAGTAATTTTAAAAGAAGTCCTGAACTGTTAGAGGCAGGAAATGAACCTTTTTATTTCATATTAGACTTGTTAAATTGCTCTTTTCTCAGAATATACTAAACAATGAATGAACATTATGTAAGTAAGTGTTGGGTGATTTTACATAGAAAAGAGAATGAAATCATGTCTTCCTAGTTTTTGTCTCTTTATTTTCAAATGTCCATGACTGTACAAATCAGTCCTCTCCGTAATCTAAGTTAACCAACATACTTTGGTCAAGTCAAGAGCCAGAAATTATATAGCAAAGCTGGATTTCTCCACTCTCACACAAACCCCAAGAGTTGGCACTCATTTTGAAAATGATTCACATGTCTGAGTGTATCTTTGATGAAAGATACTTTTGATATTGCAGGACAACCTGGAGCCATCCGTGTTCCCCATACAGAAGGGCTCCCTGATCCTCCTGAGGCAGAAATGGGAATCCAGTGATTACCAGAAAAGTGAATGTTGCCCTGGGGGCAGTCGTTGCAGGCTCTTCCAGCCTCCAGAAAAAAAATTGCTTGAACCCAAAGGAGAGGTAGTGTCAGCACATGGACCTGCAGATCCCCCTAGTCTGCCCGGTGGCGTAGAAGAGGTGTTGAATGCGGAGCCTGATGGGAAGGACCCTGAGGTCAAGAGTGACAACTCCAGGGAATCTGGCTGGCCTGAAGTGCTGAAGGAGGATTCCTTGACTGGTCGGCGCAGGATTGAGCGCTTCTCCATTGCCCTTGATGAGCTGAGAAGTGTGTTTGAGGCTCCCAGGAGTGTAAACAGACCAGCTGACAACTGCCAAAAGGTAAGAATTGAGAGTTGAAATTTACAGTTGACAAGCTAGGCAGCTTGCCTAGCCCACCACTTATTTCTAAGCATGTACTGGAGTGTGTGTGTGTGTGTGTGTGTGTGTGTGCACGTGTGCGTGTGTATGTTTCTCCTCACCTGTACTCTAGACATGACTTGAAGCAACCGTGTAATGCTGTGTGAAATATGGCATCCTCTATCATTGACTTCCTCTATGGTCTGTTCCAGTAGGGGCTCGACCTCCTTTCAGTCCCACGAAATCAGCTTTGATGGGTTATTTCTTTTCGTACATGCCTTGTTTCCATAACTAGGTGTAAGTTCCTTAGAGGCAGGGGCAATTTCTTACCACTCTTTGTATTTCAGACATCTAACAAATGGTGCTGTGTTTAGCTGGAGCTCAGAGAGGATTATCAATAATGGTGTTGAAATGGAACAAGTGAGGGCTTTGGAACCACAGTGAACTAGATTTTAATCCTAAAACCTGTTATTTACTTCTGTAGTTGCATGACACTTAACCTTGAGAATGCACATGTCTTAATCTGCTGCTTTTCAGGGACATTGTGAGGATTATTGATACTATATTTAAACTACTAGGCATAGAGTCTGGAATATTTTGTGGGAGGTGATGATCATGGTTCAGTGATGGAGGTGTACCATCATGTCACATAGGAAAGAAGTCTATTAACTAAAGAAGACATTTAATCAAATGCAGGAAGATTAGCAACATTATTAATGAAGACCACATTTACTTCTGTTTTCAATTAAAAGCAGCTACTCTTTTTAAACTGGAAGTGCTTGAATTTATTGCACCCATCAGGGCCCTTATGTAAGAGATTATAGTTAATTTAATAAAGAATTACTAAATGAGGGGTGCCTGGGTGGCTCAGTGGGTTAAAGCCTCTGCCTTCGGCTCAGGTCATGATCCCAGAGTCCTGGGATCGAGCTCCACATCGGGCTGTCTGCTCGGCGGGGAGCCTGCTTCCTCCTCTCTCTCTCTGCTTGCCTCTCTGCCTACTTGTGATCTCTGTCTGTCAAATAAATAAATAAAATCTTAAAAAAAAAAAAAGAATTACTAAATGATCCCAGGTTTTCCAATTGGAAGCAAACTCCATCTTTGTTAATATTTTTTATATAGTGACACTAATCAGAAAGGTACAGTCCTACCCTTCTTAATGGATAATTAGCACTCACAGGATTCACAGAAATAGAAAATTTTCCAAAATAAATTATTTTGCTAATACTTGCTCCCAGTTTTCCTGTTGGGACTATTTAGTATTTACAATGAGACTATTCTTGTACCTCAAATAACCCTACTTGATTTATTGTAAATAAAGAATATGAAGTTATATTTATGAATGATGTTATGTTAAAAGTAGAGGGTTTCTCAAAAATGCAACTACTTGCCAATCCCTAATTTGAGAACTTTCTTTCCTTCCTTTTTATTATACAAGCACAATCCTTTTTGTTTGTAGTTTTATAATATCCTTTAGTTGGATGCCTAGGGATTGGGGTATACCTGACATAGATATTTACAATGTCACTTATTTTTTGCATTAACAAATTAAAGAAAGTAAAGCCATAGAAAGTGTTTCTATTGAATATCTGTTGATTTTAGTGTAACAATTTTGGACATTAACTTAAGATAATTGATAAAAGAAATGGCCAAAAGTAGAAAAAAATAATCCTTATAAATTATGTAATATAACTTATCTCATCTGGAGTAGGGGTAAATGTAATAGTAAAAAAAATGAAGCATTAATAAGGGTTTCTGTTTGACATATGAGGTTACTACTATTGATATGGTATGTGATTTTTGGATCTAGTGTCCACAAAAATAGTCGTGGAAAGAAACTGATATATGAAAATGAACATTTTAGGTAGTAAAAATGAAATTTGGTTAGCATGTTTAATATACTTTATTCTAGGTATTCTATGATACTATGTGATAAAATGTTATTTCTTTAAATGTATGAAACATGGATTGTACATTTAGAAATTTCTCATCCACAACAGATACACATGATTTTTAGAATCTGTTTACATAAATGAGTATTATGAATGTCTACAAAATTCTATATAAATTTCAAAAAGAATTCTATATAAATTTCATATGACTTCTTAACAAGGCCAAAAAAAAAAAAAAGAGAGAGAGAGAGAGAGAAGGCAGTGAGGAATTAACTGGCTTTCTTCTAATGGATTATTTTGTACGTCATTAAAAATGTGAAAAGAATCCTAGTTCAACTCAATTTGAAATTGTATATTTCACACCAAAACATAGTAATCATGTACAAATTAACCATTTGTTTCTATAGATCTTCTTCTTCCTTTTCAGTTCAATTTTGTTATTATAATAAAGTAATGAGGTAATATTTATTTGCATGAATATGCAAAAATATTTTAGTTACTTTATAGCTATGATACTTATAAGGCTCTCGGTGATGTGGGGAAAGATATTCAGTGTTTATGATATTAAAAGCAAGGACAGAAAGGTTCTTGCAATTTAGTAAATCATCTCAATAACAGTAAACTACATTTCAGTGTTGCTGTAGAAGAAAACTCTTCAGCAATAGATACGTTTTTAGAAAAATTTTATAAAATTATTGGGGTTCAATGTAGAAATGTAGAATTGTTTAAAGTGTGGAATATTTTTATGTATGGATATATATTTGCAGATACACACATATTTGTTTAAAGCATCTTCAACAAAAATCAAAGCCCATCTTTTCAGTATATGCTAGTTTCATAGTTCTTCACTTAATAGCCCTTTGCAAATACTGCATTTTTTTTTTTTTTTTTTTTACAAATTGAAAGTTGATGGCAACCTGGGATTAATCAAGTCTATCAGTACCATTTTTCCAACAGCATTTGTTCACTTCATGTCTCTATATCACATTTTGGTAATTTTTGAAATATTGTAAACTTTTTCATTATTATTTTATTTGTCAGGGTTATCTGTGGTCAGGGATTATGGCTTGCTGAGATGATGGTTAGTGTTTTTTAGGAAGAAAGTATTTTTAATTAAGATATTAATTTTTAATTAAGGTATTATTTTAGGCATAGTGCTATTGCACGCCTTGAAAACTATAATATGGTATTAATATAACTTTTATATGCACTGGAGAATCAAAAAATTTATTTGACTTGCTTTATTGCAATTCTCATTTTGTTACAGTGGTCTGGAACCAAGCCAGCTACATCTCTGAGATATGCTTATATTTATTTAAAACTGTTCATTTAAGGATTGTTCTGTTTAGAAAAATATTTGTTAATTGAGAAAAAGAAAACCATAAGAGTCAATATTTTTTTCTAGAAGTAGTCAAGCTCATTTAAAAAAAGATGGTATCAATCCCTCATATATTCAGTGTATTCCAGAGCTTTTTAAAAAACAACTTATCATAATATGATTGCAGTAGAAAATTAATGGGAAATTCTTAAAATAATTTTGTCTGATGACATTTTGTAAATTCCAAAGAGACATAACCTTTTGTTACCGTTTCTAAAACACCCTTTAAAACTAACTTGAAATGGATTTTTAAACTGAAGGTTTTAATGCTCATAAGGCAGACTGTAATTCACACAGAAATGAATTCATATAGGTATTATTCCAAATAAATGATATAGAACAAGATTTTAAAAGAGTTTTGAAGAACCGTAGAATTTTAAGATCATTAATCTTGGAATGAATGACATACATTGCAACACTAAGAAATTGTTAATTATATAAGACAATGTATCAGTTAGCATTTACCATGTAACAAACTACCCCAATATTAGCAGCTTGAAACAGTAAGCCTTTATTATTGTTTACAAGTCTCTCCTGCATCTATGGTCAGTTGCCAAGTCATCTGGGGTCTGACTCTTTAGGATGGCTATAGAGCTGGGACAAGTCAGCTCTGCCTCGTGTGGTCCATCTTCCTTCAGTAGGTTGCCTAGATTTATGTACATGCCATAGGAGTTTCAATAAAGAAAGTAGGACAGCATAAGGCCTCTGGAGGCCTGTGTTCAGAACTTATACATCACTTCTCTATTCTATTTGTGAAAATAGTCACAGGATTAACAATGTGCTAAAGTAGACATGATGGGAGGAATTGCAAACTCACACTACAAGGTAAATGGATATAAGAAAAGAAATAATTATGACCACTTTGCAGACAGTCGACCACTTGCAAGTTTATTAAAATCCATTCAAGAATCAAAATGTTTTAATATATCATGAATTAATGCAAATATCAGGAGGAGAGTCTAACACAAAAAGATCGATGTTGACAACTATTTGCCGACAAAACTTCTGTCTTTCTCTTCTCTACTAGACTGATAGTAGTTACTGTTCAAGATAGAATACTGGCCTCCCAGAGATGTCTACTTCTCTTAATACCCAGAATCTGTGAATGTTTTAACTGATGTGGCAAAAGGGACTTTGAAAATGAGATTAAGTTAAGGAACTTGAGCTGCAAAGATTTTTCTGAATTATCCCAGGTGAAAACAGGGTCTTTATAAGAGGGAGGCAGGAATGTCAGAGTGAAAGAGAGTCAGAGAAGGAGTTATGACACTAGAGAGAGGTAGGAGGGATGCAGGGCCATGACTCAAGGAGTGTGGGCAACCTCTAGAAATTGGAAAAGGCAAGGAAATCAGCTCCCCTCTAGGGCATCCATAAGGACTGTAGACCTACAGACACCTTGACCTTAGTACAGTGAAACTTATTTCAGACTTTGATCACCAGAATTACAAGATAATTTGTGTAGTTTTAAACAAGTAAGTTTGTGAAAATTTGTTACTGCATTATTAGGAAACTAGTACAATTATTTTATAGGCTCTTCAAACATTGTTAAAAATGGTTAGGTCATATGTGATTCTGGACTTTTTTCTGTTCTTCTCCAATGAATATATTCCCATATTTCAAAATTAGATCTTTGACGTCATTCTATTTGCAGTTGATGATATGAATGCTTGTGATGTTATCCAAAACATCAATATATCTTAATTTGGGGTGATCTGTATTTGATAGGAATACCTCATCACTTAAAAGGTGAATTGACCAGAAGAAGAAGGAGTTTGGCAAAGGCAAGAAAGAGAGGGAGAAAGAGAAAGAATATTATAAAGGAACAAATAAACACTAAAACTTTGTGGGACACACTTGTTTCAATTCTTGTTACTTCTGTGGCTGATAAAGTTTCTGTGGAGTACATGTGCAATTTTTACAATAAAACCAATTAAACTCTAGTCAGTTCAGAACATCATTTAGATTAACTTAGAGTGGAAAAAGATGGTATAAGTTCCTCCTTTTTTCTTTCAAGCTCCCAGTTGTCCATAGAACTGGGACAGTGAGACCAATGAATAAGCTGCCCTCAAGGGATCCCACAGTAAATCAGGAATTTCTTCATTCAATTAATTAATTTTGACTTTTCCTATTCATGTCTTTAGACCCCAAATGGTTAATGATCTGATTTTTCACAGTAGGTTACTTAAATGACTCATGTGGTCATTAGGTCATATGGTCATGTGTTTTTTATGCACAGTTGTGATCTTTCTCAAAAACCCCACTCACTTGTGCAATCATGTTGAATTTACCTAATGCCCAAAGAGAAACTATTTCTTTTATTTAAGCCCCTCCGGTTGACAAAGACCATTCATACATGAGATGGACTAAAAAACAAAACAAAAACACGATTACTGCATTTTAGTTGTGCTGTTTCATAATGCATTGTTTCAATCTATTGTATAATTGAAGGCTTGGATGAGAATACGAAGACACAAGGCTAAGGGACTGTGGAACTACATGGGCATCAGTGACAAAACAAGATATAAATCATTAAATATGGTATTGTTTCTAGAGTATGTTATTTTCATTCCCTCCAATAATCAAAGCCTCTGGCTTTTCATTTAATGACTAGTTTGTCATTTCCTACTTTTAGTTTTGCATAAAATCAGACCTTTAAAAGTATAGGTGAATCATGATTGCAGTTTGGCTCCCACTACAAAATCACCCCACGAGATGCTTAAAGTTTCATTTGCTCGGGAAACCCAGGCATGTGGGGACTATGGGATTAATCTAATGGAATCTAATCTAATCTCAGAGCAGGAAAGTTTCTTTTCAAGCAGTTACCTGTCACAGCCTTCTGACTCTCTATCTCCTACCCTCCTCTCTAATCAGTGTTCCTGAGATAATTTCTGTCAAGCTTGACTTTTTTTGTAAAAGCACTTAACAGGACAGAGGTTTTTACAGCTTTGAAAAGTATTACTGAAAAAAATCTGTCCACCAAACTAAAAATAGCTAAATATTTTTTTTTTCCCTGTGGGAAACATTTTAAAGGTCCTTGAAGAAATAAAGTATTTTTTCTTTGCCCGAAAAATGGGCAAGTAGTTTTTTTTGTAGAACTGAAGTAAATGTTTTAATGAGAAAGATCATTACTTTTTTTATTGGGGGAATATATGGAATCATAATTTTCATTTCTGCATAGAATATAGGAACATATTTGGTGACAAAGCATCAGCTGAAAGCCTTGGCTCAGCTACTTCTCCATCATATAAACTTGAGTGAGTTATTTCACCTCATTAATCCTTAATTTTCACATCTATAAAATGAGGAAATTAATACAGCACAAGATTTTTCTGAAGATAAAGTTATATACTACCTGAAGGAGAAGAGGTATTTAAGTGTAGCACCACATAAAATTTAAGAAATTGTACCAATGTAGCACCAAATGGGTATTTTTTCCATTTTGTCTTCTCTGGCATCACTTCTGTAACTTAACACATGCCTTTGGGAAAATATTTAATCTCAGTGACTTCTGTTTTCTTACCTATAAAGGTAAAGGCTTACACTCTATGGTTTGTAAAAATAGAAAGGTGCTTTGGGCAAAGAAGTTTTTATTTCAGACACTAGGGTGTCTGGTAACATCCTAGTCTTTTACACAGACCCCACATAGAAGGGTTTTCATTGAATATTCAGTAGAGCAAATGCTAATGAAACTTTCCAACATGAGTTATAACCTCATTTTGAGATGATGAGACAAATGACAATAATCTGTTAAATTATAGTTTTAAAAGCTTTGTTGAAACCCTAAACAGAGACACAGTGCCACCTTCATTGTCCTTTCCAGTTAATAGAGAAAGTCACTGCCATTTAGGGAATCCAAATTCAAATTCAAGAGAGATGAAGCTTACATGTTATAAAAGTGTTTATTGTATTTACATCCACACACACACACACATAAAGAAGAAACTTCAAAGTCACCACAAGGATAGGAATGTTTCATTTTATGCAATTTTTTCTCAGTGGTGTAATTTGCTTTCATTTGAAATAATATTAGTACTTTGTTCTTTTCACCCATTTATACGTTTATTATCTTACAGTCTGTTGTCCAGTGCTTTATGTCAGCTGCGGGGGAGCAAGCAGCTCTGTGATCTGATGGTAAATTTAAAGCTGGCCTTAAAGATGTCTAGAAGTAACCACCATGTCTTCTCATTCTTGTCTCACAGTGATTTAGGCGGTCACAATATGACATTGTTAAAAAATATAGTTCCAGTAACCACAGAAAGATGGTAAACAGTATTGACTCACCTTCATCTGGGAAAACTTTTGTCGGTTTATGGGTTGGCATTCTTTGACATTTTACTTGGATGACTAGTGAGAGTTTTCACCCTTGTGTTATAGGAATATTGATGCTAGCTCTGCTGCCTGTGTTGTAAACCCACTATATTTTTTGCTCATCCTATATTCCCCAGATATTTACCCAACATTTCTACTTACTGACTGAATTAATTCAGTGAGCCCCATGTATGATTCTCTTTGCCATTCCCTGTTCTCCCTGTGCTGATTTTCATACATGACCATATTCTTGTGGAGAATCCTCTCACCATAAGGATAAGCTAAAGGGGAAATAAAGAAAAAAAATTGATAAAATTCATTAAAAAAGGATGATTAAAAGAATTTTGGACTTTCTTCAGAGCCTTTGACTCCATCAAGAGCCATGGAGATGATGTTCCTGTCGTGAAAGTCCACCAGCAACCCAAGGGCTATCCTGAAATAAGTCAGCATAGGAATTCCTTTGACAATACCCTGAGAGATAAACTTCCATTTACCATGGAGAAACCTGGAAGAAACCAACTTAACAAGAGATTAGAGTCAGTATCACCAGTAACAAGACATCCTGATATCATGTACCTCCTGATGTGATAAACTGTGCAGGGCAAAGCATCACCCCTGTGGTGTCCTTGTCAACATTATGATTTCAATTTAATCATGAAAAAAACATCAGATAGATCCATGTAGAGGGGATTCTATAAAACAGCTGGCCATGACTTCAAAAGTGTAAGTCCTTGTTGGAAAAGTACTGAGAAACTGCCATAGATTGGAGGTGACCTAATAGATATGACAACTGAAGCGAGGATAAGGTTGCCCATTGAAAACTGGACCATCAAAGAGGGCATTAGTGGGAAAGTAGGTAAAATTCTAATAAGGTCTCATTACTTCCTGATTTCAAAATTGTACTGTGTTTACAGGGGTGCCTGGGTGGTTCAGTGGGTTAAACCTCTGCCTTCGGCTCAGGTCATGATCTCAGGGTCCTGGGATCGAGCCCCACATCAGACTCTCTGCTCAGCAGGGAGCCTGCTTCTCCCTCTCTCTCTGCCTACTTGTGATTTCTCTCTTTCTCTCTCTCTGTCAAATAAATAAATAAAATCTTTTTTAAAAAAAGATTAACATTAGAGAAAGCTGGACAATTGGTATATGAGAATTCTCTATAGTATTATAACATTTCAGTAAGTCTAAAGTTCTTTCAAAATAAAATAATTTCAAAATAAAATAATTGTTTTGATCTTTGTTGAGGCCTTAGCACTGTGGAGTGGAGGGACATGGTCTCTTTTGTTTGAGTTTTTCCGAACCTAACAGATTATTATTTTATATCCGCTTGTAGAATGTAGTTCTTCACTTCACACCCTTATACTTCTAAAACCTTGAATGTGTCAGTCATTTCTCTCTGCCTATAATCTCAGGTTCTCTGCAGTTAATTATTTTCTCGGCAAGGAGAATTTAAGAAGCCTAATCAGTAGTTCAGAATTTGAGTATGTAGATAGCCTTACAGTTAGGTTGGATTAAATTTATATCTCATTTTCACTCACTGAGTTTCACTACATTTTCAGGGTAGAGAGTAGAGTCACTGTCTTGTTTTTACTGTAGTCAAAGCTGCTGTTGTTTAGACCCTTAGTTTTTTTTGTTTTTGTTTTTGTTTTTTTAAGATTTTTGTTTATTTGACAGAGACACAGCGAGAGAGGGAACACAAGCAAGGGGAGTGGGAGAGGGAGGATCCCACGACCCTGGGACCATGACCTGAGCCAAAAGCAGATGCTTAAACCAAATGAGCCACCCAGGCACCCCCAGGCCCTTAGTTTTATCTTGACCTATATTCCTTCAACTCATTATCTCAAATTCAAGAAACTCAAATTATCTCTTGTCTTGAATGCAAACTCCAGGAACTATACTTATCTGTGCCCTTTTGATGCTGATTTGACAGCAAGTTCCAATCTCTATGATATATTATGAGCCCTTTCAAAATGGTCACCCTCTTTTCAGGGGATATAGTCTTTTGATGGATTTCTCAATTACTTAGGAAGTTTTGTGTTTTTGTGGGGTTGTGTGTGTGTGTGTGTGTGTGTGTGTGTGTGCGTTTCCTTCTGTTTTGGACTAGGCCTTTTGGTAGCTAACTTCCTCAACTCCCTAGGCTCTCCATTCCGGTCTTTCTCGCTGTGAACTGAGCCTCGAGACTGATATAGCAACACCCTCTTTAATATAATTGCCCTTTTTTATTCCTCAGAGTCCTTCATTTGAACTTAGAAGCCTGAAAACTTGTCAGAGTTGAAATTCAGTATATTTAGCATGGAGAAAAGTGCAGGCCCTGACAATCCAAAATGGATATGGTTATCATAATAGTTACAGCCATCCTAGTCCTCTTATCCTGGACATCAACCAACTTTTGGACATGGAAATCTACCCTTATTTTAGCACCTGCTTAGCACTCACTATATTATGTATGGAAACCCAATAGTTAATAAATTTTCCTATTTGGAAAGATATTTCTTTGTCTGTTTAATGTGTAGTGGTGAGTGAATGCAATGAGTTTCAAACACCTGAAACAAATTCAAGCTCCATTAATGTTTCTCATCTATACCAACTACCAAATACGATGATTTATGGTACTTAATAGTGTACTAACTTGTTTTATGTCAATGTAAGTCATTTATTGGATGCTATGCGACAAATTGCTCTAAAGCATGGTAATGCATCATAATACATGCAGTTCTCTCCCCCCTCCCCCCATTTGAGAAAACATGTCAGGAGCACACATTTAAATTAATCAAAATGTTCTGATTTCAACCTTGATTAGATGTCAGAATTTTTTTTATTAATGATAAAGGTGATATAAAATATTTCCATTTCTGATCAAGATGATTTTATGATTTAAGATCTAATCATTCCATTTACTTTTATTTTTAAGTGTTAGGAGAATTTTTTTCCTTGTGTCTTGAAATATATTTGAAATTCTCATAGGAGAGGAAATTCAAGTTATGCACAATAAAAGAAAAAAATGAAAGCCAGAGGTTTCACAGATATTCTCTTTCTCCCATTCTCTCTCTCTCTCTCTCTCTCTCACACACACACACACACATAGGCTTTTAAAATATTTCATGTTCAAAAGTAAAATTGAAAATTTGTAGGATATATATGTGTCATTGTCTCTAAAAAGATCTATATATCCAGGAACAGCAAACAGCAATTGTGCTTTTACTGAGACATGTTTCAATTCTGCTCTTCGGTTTATAACTATAGTCTTTTTGTAGGGCCTATTCATTTCTGAGGTTGTCCCTGAATGCCTCCCCTTGTCCTAACATTGGTCTGCCCTTGGACTAGAGCAAGAGGCCCCAGGCTGCTGCTACTGGCAAGCAAATAGTAATATGGAGCCCTGAGTACTAGCCAAGCACTGTGCTGAGAGCTCCAAAGACATTACTGTCATTTAATACCCACAGCCATCTTAGAACATAAGAACTATCATAATTCCCATTTTACAGCTACAGGGTGAAGAAGTTAAATGTACCATTGGTACATAACAGAACAGGGATTTAAACCCAAGTATCTCAATCTAGAATTCACAATACTAAAATACTACTCTGAATGCTGTCTGGATTCATGTTCTCCATTTCCATATAGGATCTCATAGCTGTTTCTGGTATGAATACATCCTTGATGGTCATAGAAATCACAGTAGCATTTAAATTATGAGTGCCACAAACCACATATTCTCAATTCTAATGTGCTTACTTTTTCATACTTTTTAACATTTTTGAATAGCTTAATAAATATTCATGTGCAAAATAACTTTCACACTAACAAGGAGCTTTACAAAGAAGTAAAAACAATTGGTGACTTATTTGGTAGGAAGAATAAGTGTTATATTGAACTTATTTCTTTCTTCTTTTAGGGACTGAGAGTGCAAGCAGAGATTAATATAGTGCAACATGACCCAAAGAAAGATATTTAGAGATATTTGAAGAAAAAGAGAGAGAGAGGGGATTTACTTTAAAGGGGGAATAAAGAACCTTAGAAGTTTAATACCCGTTAGAAGCCAAAAATTAATTATTCAGTTGATAAAACCAAAGTCTAGACAAAAAGTTTGAGATTTTTTTTTGAAACCAAAAAACTGCTAGAAAAGGAACCCAGAGAGGAGGGAGAGAGCAGATCAAGACCAAGCAAAAAATGTAAATTTAATGAACAAGAATGTAGTCTTTTTTCTGTTTTGTGTGCTCCTTTTTAATCCTCTGAATTTCTTAGTACTACAGTACTTAAATTCCTTTATATTTGCTGTGGCATTTATTTTTTACTCTATATGGCAATACTGACTTATTTAATCTCAAATTTTATTTTTTTAATTGAATTCTTTCCTCAGTTTTTCAACCTATCCTGAAAACTTGCACCTAGACATTCTTCAACTACCTAAGTCTGTGTTCATTATCCTCCACCTAAATCAACTTCTTACCCAAAGCCCTCTATTTACAATGACAACACCTTGTACACAGTGACTGAGAGTCCTCTCTGCTAGTTTAATTTATCCTGCTCATTTGTCTTCAACCCCCATTTCTCAATCTCTCTTTTCACTTTTCATTTACCACCTGTCCCTTATTACCTCACACCTGGCTTATTGTAATATCTTCTCTGATGCCATGATTTATAACAAGAGGTATGTATTTGGTCTTTGACCCTATTCCTGGCACAAATCTTCTAAAACCCTTGGGATCTCCTATAGTAAGAGTGAAAAAATATCTTTTCTTATATCAATGTGGTGACTTTTGGAACGCCCTCAAGTTGATGGGTAGTTGGTAGGGGAACGAACTATGTGAGTAGAGGGTTAGAAGTTTAAGTTCTCCCCTACCAATTTAGGGGAACTGGAGAGGTGAAATCAGTTGCCAATGGCCAGTGATTTAGCCAATCATTATGTAATGAAGCCTCCATAAAAATCAAAAAGTATGGGATTCAAGGAGCTTCTGGGTTGATGAACACATGGAGATTCTGGGAGAATGGCGTGTTTGGAGAGGGCATAGAAGCTCCATGTCCCTTCCCATACATCTTGCCCTATGCATCTCTTCATCTGGCTTCTCCTAAGTTATCTACTTCTATAATAACCAGTAATCTAATAAGTAAAATGTTTCTTTGAGTTCTGTGAACTGCTCTAGCAAATTATTGGAACCAAAGAAAGGAAGAGGTCATGGAAACCTCTGATTTATAGTCAGTCATTCAGAAGTATAGGTAACAACATGAGCTTATGATTGACATCTGAAACAGGGAGGCAGGGGGTAGGGGGGCTGTCTTCTAGATTGAACCCTTAACCTGTGGGATCTGATGCTCTCTCCAGGTGGATGGTGTCAGAATTGAGTTTAATTATAAGATACCCAACTGATGTTCAAAAAAAAACCACATGCACATATATTAGAATTGGGTCTAGGAACCCGAAAGTTCTTCCTTTCTAGTATCTTAGTCCTTCTAGAGTAAACCCCTTTTGTCAAAGCTTGATCTTCTAATTCCCACAGCTGTGGACTCGTGTACCATATCATATACTTACATATGTTATATATGTGTGTTCTTTTTTTATAATGCTGTATTGTCCACTATAGAGTCACTAGTCACATGTGGTCACTTTAAATTAAATTTTAATTAATTACAGTTAAATCAAATTAAAAATTCATTCCCTTTGTCACACTAGCTGTATTTCAAGTTCTTAATAGCTGCACATGGCTAGCAGTTACTGAGACAGCATGATACAAAGCATTTCCATCATGGAAGAAAATCTATTGGGCAGTATGCTCTACTGGCTACTGTGTGGCATTCCAACCTCTCCATCTGAAATGCTCCCTGTAGTTTCTAAGTGTTCTAGAACTCTTCCTGCTTGTTCCAGTCTATATCTCTGCCTTCCCACTTCATACTAATGCCTCAGGTGGAGGATGCCTAACTTTCTCTTTTTCATTTTGCCCCCAAATGCTCAGAGACATTGTATTGTTGGAAGCTATCCAGGCTGCAGTGCCAAGGGATGGAGGAGGTCATGCAACATGAGTCTGCTTACAGTGATTTATTTGCTGTGAATGCTGAGCATGCTACTGGGACTAGTTGTAAGCCTCCATTTGGTCCAAAAGAAGCTTCTCAAGAGTGTTTGTTGGAATTATTTATTCAATGAAAATTTTTTAAAAATCTGTTTCCTTCTAGCTCTTGATTTCATGCAGACACTTTGCCAGTGGTGCTATCTTGGACACCTTTGGGCCTATAGGCATGTTCATTGTTCTCTTTCTTTTCTTTCCCTCCCCATGGTTTTTAACAGAGTGCTAAGCACAAGGTGGGTTTTCTAAGTACCTTGGGAATAGGTGGATGAAAATCTTCCATTAAAATGAGCTCTTTCGTTGTCTGTTATCCAGGTCATGTGAATTAGCATTCCATTCTTAGGATTCAGCTTCAAGAAATTTTTAAGCCTACATTACCTGTAGTTGTATTCTTTCTGCTCATTTGATGGCAGGGGTTTGATAACCTAATGTCCTCCATCCCTTGCATATGGTCATTCCAATCTAAGCAATTTTGTCATTGGTTATGTACCAGCTTCTCTAGGATGGACATCCTATCCTACCATTCTATATGCCTTATAGATGACACTAGTGAAATTGTGCAAGAAATAGACACGAAAGAATTATTGCTCTTTTATTTACCTTTCTTAGTCTGAAGTCTGACCTTACTCTGCTGTCAAGCTGTGTCTACCAGCTTCCCAAAGGATA
This sequence comes from Lutra lutra, assembly GCF_902655055.1. Taxonomy (NCBI): domain Eukaryota; kingdom Metazoa; phylum Chordata; class Mammalia; order Carnivora; family Mustelidae; genus Lutra; species Lutra lutra. The sequence continues at coordinate 64,439,456 of NC_062280.1, forward strand.
AACTGCCTCACAATTCCTATTTTTTCCATTTTTTCTGGTGCATTATTAGACAACACCCTATATATGCAGGTAGAAGGTGCTTTCATCTCTATGTTGCAAAGACTCATGGTAGAGCCTACCTCATGATCCTCCCTTCCACCCACCCACCACCACTGCCTGCTCAGGAAGCCCTTTTATAATGTATTGGGGCTGTTATTTGACCTTTTTTTCCTACTCTAGAAAACATTAAGTAATAATCAATTATTTCCTACTCTTTTTAAATTACAAAATATTTCAGCTATAGAGAAAAGTCTAAAGATATATGCTGCATCTTCTTGTAGCTCTGCATCAAAAATTCAGTGGTGAGCTTATAAAGACTCTCAGGCATTGAGATCCTTTTTGTGTAGGCCACCATGGAATTGAAAGATTTTTTTGGCTAGCAAAAAGCTTCATCTCGATGGGAGGAGTCAAGATGGTGGAGAAGTAGGAGGCTGAGACTACTTCAGGTAGCAGGAGATCAGCTAGATAGCTTATCTAAAGATTGCAAACACCTACAAATCCAACGGGAGATCGAAGAGAAGAAGAACACCAATTCTAGAAACAGAAAATCAACCACTTTCTGAAAGGTAGGACTGGTGGAGAAGTGAATCCAAAGCGACGGGAAGATAGACCGCGGGGGAAGGGGCTGGCTCCCAGCAAGCGGCGGAACAACGGAGCACAAAATCAGGACTTTTAAAAGTCTATTCCGCTGAGGGACATCGCTCCAGAGGCTTAACCAGGGTGAAGCCCATGTGGGGTCAGCGTGGCCTCAGGTCCCTCAGGGTCAAAGAAGGCTCAGGGGTGTCTGAGTGTCACAGAGCTTACAGGTATTAGAACAGGGAAGCCAGCTACAGAGACAGAGCTGAGGAGTGAGCTCTCAACTCGGGGTTACCTTGAACCGGTCCCAGGCTCGGTCAGCTTGGAGCTCGGCCGGAGGCCAGGGTGACGGGAGTAATTGGGTGCTGTTCACTGAGGGTGCACTGAGGAGTGGGGCCCTGGGCTCTCCACACCTCCAGGCCAGAGAGTGGGAGGCCGCCATCTTCATTCCTGTCCTCCGGAACTCTATGGAAAGCGCTCAAGGAACAAAAACTCCTGAAAGCAAACCCGAGCGGATTACTCAGCCTGGCCCCTGGTAAGGACGGTGCAACTCCGCCTGGGGCAAAGACACTTGAGAATCACTACAACAGGCCCCTCCCCCAGAAGATCAACAAGAAATCCAGCCAGGACCAAGTTCACCTACCAAGGAGTGCAGGTTCAATACCAAGGAGAGCAGCGGAATTCCAGAGGAGGAGAAAGCAAAGCACGGAACTCATGGCTTTCTCCCCATGATTCTTTAGCCTTGCAGTTAATTTAATTTGTTTTCTTTTTCAATTTTTTTCCTCTTCTGCCAAATTATTTTTAACTTTTACCCTTTTCTTTTTTAACGTTTTTTAACTAGTTATCTAATATATATATATATATTTTTCTTTTTTATATTTTTTCTCTATTCATTTCCTTTTTTTAATTGTTTCTTTTCTTTTCTTTTCTTTCTGAACATCTTTTTATCCCCTTTCTCCCCCCTCACGATTAAAGGAGAGATTAAAAGCTTCCAGGACAATCAAAAACTGAAAGAATTTGCAAACACCAAACCAGCTCTACAGGAAATATTGAAAGGGGTCCTCTAAGCAAAGAGAGACCCTAAAAGTAGTAGATCAGAAAGGAACAGAGACAATATACAATAACAGTCACCTTACAGACAATACAATGGCACTAAATTCATATCCCTCAATAGTTACCCTGAATGTTAATGGGCTAAATGCCCCAATCAAAAGACACAGGGTATCAGAATGGATAAAAAAACAAAACCCATCTATATGTTGCCTACAAGAAACTAATTTTAAACCCGAAGACACCTCCAGATTTAAAGTGAGGGGGTGGAAAAGAATTTACCATGCTAATGGACATCAGAAGAAAGCAGAAGTGGCAATCCTTATATCAGATCAATTAGATTTTAAGCCAAAGACTATAATAAGAGATGAGGAAGGACACTAGATCATACTCAAAGGATCTGTCCAACAAGAAGATCTAACAATTTTAAATATCTATGACCCTAACATGGGAGCAGCCAACTATATAAACCAATTAATAACAAAATCAAAGAAACACATCAACAATAATACAATAATAGTAGGGATTTTAACACTCCCCTCACTGAAATGGACAGATCATTCAAGCAAAAGATCAACAAGGAAATAAAGGCCTTAAATGACACACTGGACCAGAAGGACATCACAGATATATTCAGAACATTTCATCCCAAAGCACCAGAATACACATTCATCTCTAGTGCACATGGAACATTCTCCAGAATAGATCACATCCTTGGTCCTAAATCAGGTCTCAACTGGTATCAAAAGATTGGGATCATTCCCTGCATATTTTCAGACCACAATGCTCTAAAGCTAGAACTCAATCACAAGAGGAAATTTGGAAAGAACCCAAATATATGCAGACTAAACAGCATCCTTCTAAAGAATGAATGGGTCAACCAGGAAATTAAAGAAGAATTGAAAAAATTCATGGAAACAAATGATAATGAAAACACAATGGTTCAAAATCTGTGGGACACAACAAGGGCAGTCCTGAGAGGAAAATATATAGCAGTACAAGCCTTTCTCAAGAAATAAGAAAGGTCTCAGGTACACAACCTAACCCTACAGCTAAAAGAGCTGGAGAAAGAACAAGAAAGAAACCCTAAACCCAGCAGAAGAAGAGAAATCATAAACATCAGAGCAGAAATCAATGAAATAGAAACCAAAAAAACAATAGAACAAATCAACGAAACTAGGAGCTGGTTCTATGAAAGAATTAATAAGATTGATAAACCCCTGGCCATACTTCTCAAAAAGAAAAGAGAAAGGACCCAAATAAATAAAATCATGAATGAAAGAGGAGAGATCACAACTAACACCAAATAAATACAGAAATTATAAGAACATACTTTGATCAACTCTATGCCAACAAATTTGACAATCTGAAAGAAATGGATGCATTCCTAGAGACATATAAACTACCACAACTGAACCAGGAAGAAATAGAAAACCTGAACAGACCCATAACCAGCAAGGAGATTGAAACAGTCATCAAAAATCTCCAAACAAACAAAAGCCCAGGGCCAGACGGCGTCCCGGGGGAATTCTACCAAACATTTAAAGAAGAACTAATTCCTATTCTCCTGAAACTGTTCCAAAAAATAGAAATGAAAGGAACACTTCCAAACTCATTTTATGAGGCCAGCATCACCTTGATCCCCAAACCAGACAAGGATCCGAACAAAAAAGAGAACTACAGACCAATATCCTTGATGAACACAGATGCAAAAATTCTCGCCAAAATACTAGCCAATAGGATTCAACAGTACATTAAAAGGATTATTCACCACGACCAAGTGGGATTTATTCCAGGGCTGCAAGGTTGGTTCAACATCTGCACATCAATCAATGTGATACAACACATTAATAAAAGAAAGAACAAGAACCGTATGATACTCTCCATAGATGCTGAAAAAGCATTTGATAAAGTACAGCATCCCTTCCTGATCAAAACTCTTCAAAGTGTAGGGATAGACGGCACATACCTCAATATTGTCAAAGCCATCTATGAAAAACCCACCACAAATATCATTCTCAATGGAGAAAAACTGAAAGCTTTTCCACTAAGGTCAGGAACATGGCAGGGATGTCCATTATCACCACTGCTCTTCAACATAGTACTAGAAGTCCTAGCCTCAGCAATCAGACAACAAAAGGAAATTAAAGGCATTGAAATCGGCAAAGAAGAAGTCAAACTATCACTCTTCGCAGATGATATGATACTCTATGTGGAGAACCCAAAAGACTCCACTCCAAAACTGCTAGAACTTGTACAGGAATTCAGTCAAGTGTCAGGATATAAAATCAATGCACAGAAATCAGTTGCATTTCTCTACACCAACAACAAGACAGAAGAAAGAGAAATTAAGGAGTCAATCCCATTTACAATTGCACCCAAAACTATAACATACCTAGGAATAAATGTAACCAAAGAGGCTAAGAGTCTATACACAGAAAACTATAAAGTACTCTTGAAAGAAATTGAGGAAGACACAAAGCAATGGAAAAATGTTCCATCCTCCTGGATTGGAAGAATAAATATTGTAAAAATGTCTATGCTACCTAAAGCAATCTACACATTTAATGCAATTCCTATCAAAGTACCATCCATTTTTTTTTTCAAAGAAACGGAAAAAATGATCCTAAAATTTATATGGAACCAGAAAAGACCTCAAATAGCCAAAGGAATATTGAAAAAGAAAGCCAAAGTTGGTGGCATCACAATTCCGGACTTCAAGCTCTATTACAAAGCTGTCATCATCAAGACAGCATGGTACTGGCACAAAAACAGACACATAGATCAATGGAACAGAATAGAGAGCCCAGAAATAGACCCTCAACTCTAGGGTCAACCAATCTTCGACAAAGCAGGAAAGAATGTTCAATGGGAAAAAGACAGCCTCTTCAATAAATGGTGTTGGGAAAATTGGACAGCCACATGCAGAAAAATGAAATTGGATCATTTCCTTATACCACACATGAAAATAGACTCAAAATGGATGAAGGGCCTGAATGTGAGAAAGGAATCCATCAAAATCCTTGAGGAGAACACAGGCAGCAACGTCTTCGACCTCAGCCACAGCAACATCTTCCTAGGAACATCACCAAAGGCAAGGGAAGCAAGGGCAAAAATGAACTATTGGGATTTTATCAAGATCAAAAGCTTTTGCACAGCAAAGGAAACAGTGAACAAAACCAAAAGACAACTGACAGAATGGGAGAAGATATTTGCCAACGACATATCAGATAAAGGGCTAGTGTCCAAAATCTATAAAGAACTTAGCAGACTCAACACCCAAAGAACAAATAATCCAATCAAGAAATGGGCAGAGGACATGAACAGACATTTCTGCAAAGAAGACATCCAGATGGCCAACAGACACATGAAAAAGTGCTCCATATCACTGGGCATCAGGGAAATACAAATCAAAACCACAATGAGATATCACCTCACACCAGTCAGAATGGCTAAAATGAACAAGTCAGGAAATGACAAATGCTGGCAAGGATGTGGAGAAAGGGGAACCCTCCTACACTGTTGGTAGGAATGCAAGCTGGTGCAACCACTCTGGAAAACAGCATGGAGGTTCCTCAAAATGTTGAAAATAGAACTACCCTATGACCCAGCAATTGCACTACTGGGTATTTACCCTAAAGATACAAACATAGTGATCCGAAGGGGCACGTGCACCCAAATGTTTATAGCAGCAGTGTCCACAATAGCCAAACTATGGAAAGAACCTAGATGTCCATCAACAGACGAATGGATAAAGAAGATGTGGTATATATACACAATGGAATACTATGCAGCCATCAAAAGAAATGAAATCTTGCCATTTGCGATGATGTGGATGGAACCAGAGGATATCATGCTTAGCGAAATAAGTCAATCGGAGAAAGACAACTATCATATGATCTCCCTGATATGAGGGAGAGGAGATGCGGCATGGGGGGTTAAGGGGGTAGGAGAAGAGTAAATGAAACAAGATGGGATTGGGAGGGAGACAAACCATAAGTGACTCTCAATCTCACAAAACAAACTGAGGGTTGATGGGGGGAGGGGGGTTGGGAGAGGGGGGGTGGGGTTATGGACATTGGGGAGGGTATGTGCTATGGTGAGTGCTGTGAAGTGTGTAAACCTGGCGATTCACAGACCTGTACCCCTGGGGATAAAAATATATTATATGTTTATAAAAAATTTTAAAAAAAGCTTCATCTCATGCTAATGTCCAAATTCCCCCCTTTCAATAGTATTTGATTAGTATTTCAATAGTATTTATTCTGCATAAAACAGAAGATAAACTCAACAGATGCAAGACTCCGAATAAATAATAAATATATGCTGCTCCTACCACATATGCAATAAATAAGCCAACTAGAAAACCAGCTATTTCCTTTCTGTTTTCTTTTTTGTTTGTTTGTTTTTGAGAAAGGAAACCAAAGGTTTATAGCATATGTACTTAAGTAAAAGGTTTCTAATACTCAAAGTGAAACATTCATAGATATAGTTGTGCTGAATCATCATATTTTCTTTCTTATTCTTCATCAGAGAATAAAACCAAAGTTTTGGTCCTCAAGGATGTTCAGCATCTGAATTTCTTTGCTGCTAAATGAAAAAATATGTAGGTAATGTTCCTATCATTCCAAAGAGAATGAGGGGGTGGAAATGAAGGAAGAAAGTACTGTTAGGAAGCACAGATCCTATTTTCTTTTTTTTTTTTGATCCTATTTTCTTGTAATGCCACTAATAATAACTTAGAAGTAGTAGCTAGAGTATAGATGGTGTATAAGCAAAAATAAATCTATACAAATTGGTTTTTAATGCTTGAAAGGTAAAAGTAACTGCAAAGTTAAAATCAGTTTACCATAAACAAATTCTCCATAGCAACATATTTTGCCAGAGTTCTCCCTGGAGTTTTTCAGCATATTGCTCAGAAATATCTCAAAAGAATGTACCTAGTGAGATCTTTCCCATTCATCATTTTCTACTGAGAGAAATTAGGAAGTATAAATTCTTCCAAAGAAATTATTCCCATTCCAATATGAACATTACTAATAAGTCTTCTCCCAGCATGGGAAGATTATACTGACTTTTAACTAGCAAATGTGGTTCCAAAGTAGCTAATCATTAAAAAACCAGAGACAATCCATTTCCAAAAAGATATGGCAGTTAAAGTGACTGTTGTAGAATGATAAGAATCTCAAAGGAGAAAACTGCCCTCAGATGTCATTGAGTCAACTTTCCTCCCAAGGTTGGAATCTATATCATATTCCAGACAGATGGCAGCCTAGCTTTCCTTTAAACACTTCCAGTTTCAAAGAATTCATGCTTCAGCAAAGCAGTTCTCTCTATTGTCTTTCTTAGAAGTTTAATCCTCATGCCAAAGAGAATGTGTCTCCTGGGAACATACACGTTTTGAGTAAGGTTTTGCCCTTTGAAGCAGTACAGAATATTTTTCATTTGTTACTGTGGGAAATGACAGGTTGTGTCTAATCTTGAGGGCTCAGGACACAACTTAGCAGTAGGAGGTGAGGCCGGGATATTCCTGAGTGACTTAGGAAGAGTCAGGGCTAAAGCTACGCATGACAAGGGCACGATATGACTCAGCAGGTTCTCACTGAGGAAAGACAGATGCTCTGAAATTATCCCTCCCTCCAATAAAGGTTGGCCATTAATTAAGGAGTCTGTGCTAGATAGGTCAGCCAATACATTTATCTTCCTTTGTAGATGTTTTAAAAATTGTTTTGTGGTTTTATGTTTTTTTGTTGTTGTTGGTAGATATATAAGAAATACATTAGTACGGGCGCCTGGATGGCTCAGTGGGCTAAGCCTCTGCCTTCTGCTCAGGTCATGATCCCAGGGTCAGATCTCTGCTCTGCAGGGAGCCTTCTTCCCTCCCCTCTCTCTCTGTCTGCTTCTCTGCCTACTTGTGATCTCTGTCTGTCAAATAAATAAATAAGATCTTAAAAAAAAAAAGAAAGAAATACATTAGTAGACCCATTTGGGAGTGCCAGCAGCTATGACAGAGACAGATGTCATTGACTGTTTTTTTGTCCAAGTGCTTCAGGAAGCACTTGGGTTAGAAAGGTAGAGGATTTGATAACTGTGGATTCCATCAGCATTTTTTATTACCTTTCTTCAATGCAGTTCCTACTTTTTAGAACTGTTAGAACCCTGTGGTGCTGACATAATATGTCCCTGTTAAGGTTTTGGTTTTTCTGGCTAGGCTTCAAACCAAGGCTGTGTAGCAGCTTTATTTGCATAGATAGATGCTAAATGTAGCATTTTTGTCTTTTTTTATTGCTACTCTTTTTTGAAAAAAAATTTTTTTTTCAATTACAACTTCACTCACAAGCATATGTATACTAGTTTTTGTTTTGTTTTTGACTGATTGTGCTTGCACATATCATAGCCTCTTCCTTCCCATGATAATTATCTTCTCTATCATTACAGGCAGATTAAGGACCCGAGTTGAAGGATAAGAGGCTTCCTAAGTGTTTCTGCTGCTAAAACTCTTTTTGTAGGATGCCAAATAACAGAACATAACCTTTCTTTCAATCCACTCCAACTGTCCCATACACCCAGCTCTGTTTCTCAGCATCTAGCACCGTGATACCTTTTTTTCCAGCTTTACTGACAAACAAAACTTTAAGATACTTAACATGTACAACTTGGTTTGATATATGTGTATATTGTGAAAGGATCAATTAACTTGATCCTTAATTAACATCAAGGATGTTAATTAACATATCCATCACCTTACACATTTACCCTTTGTATATGTGAGAGAGCATTTAAATTCTACTCTCAGCAAATTTCAATTATATAATACACCGTTTTCAACTATAGTCACCGTGTCAAATGTTAGATCCTTAGACATTATTCATTTGATAACTGAAAATTTGTACTCTTGCTAATCTCTCCCTATTTTCTCCAAGCCCAGCCCTGGCAACCACTTTTCTGTTTCTTTGAGGTGTTTTTTTGTTTGTTTTTAAGAGTCCATATATAAGTGATATTGTGGAGTATTTGTCTTTGTCTAGCATATTTTCCTTAGCATAATGCTCTCAAAATTCATCCATTTTTTTAAAGATTTTATTTATTTATTTGACAGACAGAGATCACAAGTAGGCAGAGAGGCAGGCAGAGAGAGAGAGGGGGAAGCAGGCTCCCTGCTGAGCAGAGAGCCCGATGCAGGGCTCGATCCCAGGACCCTGAGATCATGACCTGAGCTGAGGGCAGAGGCTTAACACACTGAGCCACCCAGGTGCCCCCATCCATGTTTTTACAAATGACAGAATTTCCTTCTTTCAAAGGTGAATAATTTTCCATGTCATATATTCTTGTTTCATTTATCCATTGGTGGGCACTTAGATTGTTTCCATACCTTGGCCATTGTGAATAAGGATGCAGTCAATGAACACGGTAGTGCAGATACTTCTTCAAAGTAATGGTTTTACTTCCTTTGGGGATATAGATCCAGAATTGATATTGCTGGATCATATGGTAATTCTCTTTTTAATTTCTTAAGGAACCTCCCTGCTGTTGTCCATAGTAGTTGTACTCGTTTACATTTCCACCAACATATTACAAGAGTTTCTTTTCCTCCACATCCTTGTGAGCATTGGTTATGTCTTGTCTTTTTGATAATACCCATCCTATCAGAGGTAAGGTGATATTTCACTGCGGTTTTGCTTTGCGTTTTTCTGATTTCTTTTTTCTTTTCTTTTCTTTTTTTTTTAAGATTTTATTTATTTATTTGACAGACAGAGATCACAAGAAGGCAGAGAGGCAGGCAGAGAGAGAGAGGGGGAAGCAGGCTCCCTGCTGAGCAGAGAGCCTCATGTGGGGCTCCATCCTAGGACCCTGAGATCATGACCTGAGTTGAAGGCAGAGGCTTTAACCCACCGAGCCACACAGGTGCCCCCTTTCTGGTGATTTCTGAAGAGTAGTGTCATGAACACCTTCTCAGATACTTGTTGACCATTTGCATGTCTTCTTTGGAGAAATGTCTATTCAAGTTCCTTGCCTGTGTTTTTAATTGGGTTGTTTTTGCTATTGACTTGTGTGAGTTCCTTGTGATTTTAGATATTAACCCTAATTGGATATGTGTTTTGCAAATATACAATATGTTGCCCTTTCATTCTGCTCATGGTTTCCTTTGCTGAGCAGAAGCTTTTTAGTTTGATGTGGTCCCACTTGTTTACTTTTTCCTCTGCTATCTTTGCTTTTGGTGTTAAATCCAAAAAATCATTGCAAAACCAATGTCAAGGAGCTTACTCCCCAAATTTTCTTCAAGGAGTTTTATGATTTCAGTCCTTACATTCAAGTCTTTAATCCCTTTTGACTTGATTTCTGTGTGTTGGGTAAGATAGTAGTCCAGTTTCATTCTTTTGCACATGGCAATCCAATTTTCCCAAAACTGTTTATTGAAGAGACTCTCCTTTCTCTAATGTATATTCTTGGCTCCTTTGTCAAAAATTAATTGACTATGCATGCATGGGATTATTTCTGTATTTCTGAGTTTTCTATTTTCTTCATTGGTGTATATGTCTGTTTGGGGGCAGTACTATACTATTTTGATTACTATAACTTTGTAATATAGTTTAAAATCAGGAAGTGTGATGCCTTTAGTTTTATTCTTCTTTCTCAAGATTGCTTTGGTTATTTATGATCTTTTGGGGTTCCATAGAAATTTTAGAATTTTTTTTATTTCTATGAAAAATGCCATTGAAATTTTGATAGAGACTTCATTGAATCTGTAGATAAGTTTCACTTTAAATTAAGATTTATGATGCCAAGTTCAAGAGTGATGGGAGAATAAGATCACTGCAAGATTTAAATAAGCCATTTTAGTTCAGAAATTATTGAGGAGACTGTTGAGCTAACATTCAAATGTGGATTTATTTTATCCTAAACCAAAGGCAGAAACACTTTATATTCTGACTCTTGATCAGCAAATGAAGCTTTCAGTCTATGTTTTAGTATTAAGTATTATTAAAAATATAATAGCATGTAGGCTTTTCTCTCCTCTTTTCTACTTGTCAATACCTGTATTAGACCTGCTCTACTCTGTGTGTTTTTCTCTATATTAAAAGGATTATAGGCTATACTTTCACATATAATAGGTAGTAGCTACATTTATCAAAAATCTTGTTAACTCTCCAGTTAGACAGCTGTCAGCCTGCATTCAGTATTGTTCCGTGAAACATCTGAAGGATGACTTGACATAGGTATTTAATACTTTGGTATAAAAGATAAACGGTTTATATGGTTTTCACTGAGCCATTTAATTCTGTTTCTAAGTTAGAATTTTATTTTCTTACATTATACATTCTTTAAGCTTCTGTAATTACTAGATGACCAAACACGCATTCAGGAATATCTTTTCCATTGCTAGGTTTATTCTGGAGATTGTGATCAAAAAGGAAATGTATCTTGTTTTTAGTTTATAGCATATTTAAAATTTCTCATCTATTTGGATTTAATAGATGCTTGAAGCATAATAACTAGCTCAACTCACTTTCTGCAACTGGCTATCTTTAAATAAATACATACCAGTATCGTACCAAAAGTATTATGTATATGTCTGATACTTCCCCCAGTGTCTCCATGGTTAAAGACCATGTCAACATTTTCTTGCTGTCCCCAGTGCATAGCAGAGTTATAGGCAGAGGTAAGCATGAAGTTGATGTTTGTTGAATAAACCAATCCATTTTGAAGCAATCCTGTGCCTTTGACAATTATATATATTAGATTTGAAGGATAATAGCCTGAACTTTTTGGTTTTCTGAAGCAGTCTTCTATTATCCCATTTATTTGAGGGGTTATGTATTTGTTTCTTTCAAATTGACAGACAATTCCCAAATTTCTTTATAAAATATTTTTCCTGTCCTACCTACCTTCCTCCATTATTAGGACAACTGTAAATAACCTATCATTTTTGAAATCTGGCCAGAACAATAATCTATACATTCATTCCCACCTAAAACGTAGAAAGCTATCTGTCTTTATTTAAATAGCTCCCATTCCAATCCGCTGCCAGCTATCATTTTCATAATTGCTGCTAAAAAGAGTCTTGGAGCACTAGTGTCTATTTTGTGGCACTCAAAAGGCGCAAGAGGCCAACTGGAATAATCGTTGCTTTTATAACAAATATCCAGATTAATCTGCCTTATATGATAAAATCCTCTTACTTAGGGACAACTCTGTCTTCTAGCACCATATGAACTTTAGTGTTGCATTTGTCAGAACAGAGTCCATGTTCAGATGGCATCATTATACTATTCAAGCTCTGTGAAGAATTTTTTCCTGACATGAGTTATCTTGAGTGTTTACTTCCTGCCAAAGAAACACAGTCTCGTTGTCTCAGAATTTACTCAGTGGACAGACTAGAGAGCAAAGGAAACATCAGCCTCATACAATATTTTACGTGCTTAAAATGTAGCATTTTAAGGATTCTACAAATAAATAAAACAGCAGCTATCCGCTGACCCAGCAGGCAGAGTGCACCAGTCATAATATAGTCAGCAATAGCTCAAAATCTTGAGAATATTGTTTATTTTAAATAGTTAACTCTCCATTGTTCCCGGTAATGGGAGGCAAAGAGAAACATGGCCCACTGAGTTGAGAATAAAAGGTTAAAAGATACATGTTTACCATTAGTTTGAAATGTGCTCCTACTGTATTATTTTTCTGGAGTTATTTTCAAATGGAGAAACTCATATTTTAGTTTTTGTGTTGCTCTTCACTGCTAAAGACTTCAAATCTAAGGCTCAAAATGAATACCTATGGCAGTGATCAGAGTAGTAACAGCAGAGGAAAGCAATGGCAATTGACAGTTAAGATGAGCCTCATTTTAGGTTTATCAAGCCAGTTTCCAGTTTCAATAATGGCATTAGTTTTGGGCGCCTGGGGGGCTCAGCAGGTTAGGCCTCTGCCTTCGGCTCAGGTCAAGATCTCAGGGTCCTGGGATCGAGTCCCACATTGGGCTCTCTGCTGAGCGCGAAGCCTGCTTCCTCCTCTCTCTCTCTCTCTGCCTGCCTCTCTGCCTACTTGTGATCTCTCTCTGTTAAATAAATTTTTAAAAAAATTTATTAAATAATGGCATTAGTTTCTTATTGCTGTTCTAACAAATTATCTTAAAATTATTGTCTTAATAAAAATATATATTATAGTTCTAGAAGTCAGAAGTCCTCTATGAGTCTTACTGGAATAAAATCAGTGTTGGCAGGTTTACATTCCTTATTGGAGGCTCTAGTGGAGTTTCTTTGCATTTTTCAGCCTCTAGAAGCAGCCTTTATTACTAGGCCCATGGCCCTTTCCTCTATCTTTAAAGCCAGCAATAGCGGGCTGGATCTTTTTCATAGTATCAGTCTGACCTCTTCTGTCCACCTTTCCACTTTTAAGAACTCTTGATTACATTGGGACAGCCCAGATTCCCCAAGTTACTCTCTCTATCTTAAGGTCATCTGATTAGCAACCTTAATTCCCTCTGCAACCTTGATTTCCCTCTGCCCTGTAGCCTAACATATTCACAGGTTCTAAGGATTAGCACATGGACTTGGGGTCCATTATTCTAGCTACCTTAATAATAAAATAAAGATCACGTTTCAAACTATACATGTGCTTTCTATTTTTATCTTTTCTAAGATATTATCTTTTTACTAGATGGACCCTAGCTTTCATCTAGCTATAGAGGAAATTAGAAATTCTAAAGAGGGTTAAAGAATGGCTTTCTAAAAATACCCCTTCTGACATTCAAAGTTGGAACTCATGAAAAGAATTTGTAGAAAAAATTTTTGACTCTGCCTTTAGTATATCAAGGTCCAAGTCTAGAAGAACTACCCCAAAGTGTTCTCTCATATTACAGAGAAGATATTCCTTCTCTCTACTGCAGAAAAGCCATGGGCGTATTGCTATAGAGTAGAAGTATATGAAATAGGAGAAGTCTAAGAAATATTTCTCATTTCCCAGACTCAGGTGATGTTAGAAAGAAGAAAGGAAAAAATAGGATGCAAAAATGTGGAGAGAAGATGGCATGAAGTCACATAGGGAGGTATAGGGAGCCAAAGTCAAGTGTTATCAGCTACAAACATCACTGAGCTCTTGAGAAGAACATGAATTTGGATGACATCAGCTCCAGATGGTCAGGGGACCTGGCCCAGTGGCCAGAGTAGCTAAGGCAAATCGTGCCTACGGGCTCTGCTCTGAAAGGAGATTTTGTGAGACACACCTTCCCTGTACACTTAATACCATCAAAGTGAAGGAGGGAAGAAGAAGGTCATGAAACTGAGCATCTTATCCAGAGGAGACTGAGCCTTACACAAAAGGATTAATTGGATTATCATAACAATCTGTGTTTTAAATTAAACAATATTAAAGATCATTTAGAGCTTATTGTAAATTATCACATTAGTTAGGAACAAAACAATAACAATTAGATTTCTGGTCACTTTGCATTTAGATATACAGAGAAAAAATGTAACCCCTTTAAATCTCTAGAACTGGTATAATCCTTATCCCAAATCCCTCTCTATTGGTTGTTGGGAAGAGAGGTAGGCCGAGGATGAGACTGCTTAATTTTAGATCTGTTTGTTAAAAGTTATCCTGCTTTAATAATATAAGCAGTATCTCTCTGGAGAATAAAATTCTGCCCCTCTGTGCTCTCATTTCATAATCCTTAATTTCCTTTCTCAACTTCTTTTCAAGATCATGTCTGCTCTAGAGGAAGAGGAAGAATTTGTTGTGCTTGCTTCTCTGTTCTCCAGGGAAACAGCCCATTTTCTCTGACTGAAGGGTGGCCTGCTGGACTCTGATGCTATGCACTCTTCTTGGCCACTTTGCACTTCATACTCTTGGCTAAAACAGTGCTCAGGGGAGCCAATAACCATCTCTCTTCCTGAGTCCCACCTTACCCCTCAGATTGTATTGATCACAGATACCTGAGTCCCTTTCATTGAGACTCTAGAGCCAGAACCCCAGTATCTATGAAAGGGTCATGTTTTTCCCATTGCAGTAGGCACAATAGGTAATTTCACTGGCTTTCAATTAAATATCTATATCCCATTGGAATGAAGGGAAGTTCAGGAGTGTTAGCCACAGCCTTCTGTCGCTGGCCATGCTGTCCTGCTCCTTAATCTGTTTGACATGCATCAAGTTGTTACACAATACACTCCATAAAAGTATTCTCTGAAGTCTTTAAATATCGATCAAGAAAGGGTTTTCTGCCCTTGGGTTTTTCTTCACATATCTTATGCTCACCCACAAGATTCCTAGGTGGTGGGAATAGGAATACACATCTACTACTCCATTTATCCTTCTTCTGTTACCTTTCTTTTTCTCATTGTCCCTAAGAGTTCCTAACTTCAATGGCTTTCTTTTTTCAAGCAGCATCCTCTTGACTTAAGCTTAATAGCAAGAAGAGTCTCAAATTAAATTGCAGTTAATAACAACTAACTCAAAAAAAGTAAGCAAACTTGGTACACAGAGAAAAGTTAAACCATCAGCTAATAGGACGGCAAAGTATGCAGTTGAACATCATAAGCTACTCTAAAGAGATTGCTGAACTCTGCCAGGTCTTCTTCTTGCTCATTTTCTCTCCTTTTCTAGCCATATATTTTTCCTTCCCAGTAATGGTTCAATTCTTTATGAGTGTGAACCGTCTTCCACCACATGCTGGTGAATATGACATCTATCCTGTTCATCACGATCATCATGCTGGGAAACAACCTCCTTTACTCAGCAGCTGAGTTTTATATTTTACAACATCTTCCATGAAGAAGTACTGATTCCTAGTTTCACTTAAAATTCTAGAAAATATCTCCTGGTCTGGCTTTGATTAAATATCCACTGCATTTAAAAATGTAGCAAGGAGAAGAGCCAAATAAAAGTATGGCTATCAGGAATCCATTCCTGTAATGTGGAACCAATCCCAGAGAAGGGAACATCACTGTGAGAGAAGTTAACCTAAGATTACTTGCCATCATTTAAAAATTTGAATGCCCTTGGTCCCAAGTTCCCTCATTGAATTAGAAGACCTTTTGAAACCTTTGCTTCCCCAAAGTGTTTAACTCAAACATCCTATTTACATGATAAATAGAAACAGCTGATGGAATAGAATGGTGGTAAACATTCCACACCTTTCATTTTCCAGCCAAATGTGGTTATGCTCAGTAGGTCTCTTCATGAAGAAGGGTTTCTCTGGATGGTCAGCATGAAGTAAACATCCAAAGCAAATGTTACCCTTGGGCTATTTTATTATCTCACCATGAGTTCCTTAACAATGTGGAATTAGTATTGTGGAAGTTCCTTAGAATTTCTACCATTCAGTGTTATAGAGAGTGGAAAAATTTGCTTTAGTTCTCAAATACGAGGGATAACCATAAGACCTTTGTAAATACTTTATGTCAGTGATTCTCAAAGAGTGGTATCCCAATCAGCAGTTTCAGCATCACATATGTACTTATTAGAAATGCAAAATGGGGGGACCCTCTCCATGGCCTACCAAATCAGGAACTCTGTGGTGGGGTAGGCAATCTGTTTTTACAAATGCTCCAGCAAATTCTGATGTGTGTTAACATTTGGGAACCACTGCTCTATAAGTCTATAATTAGACCAGGTAAGACATATTTGCCACTGGAATATATCTTCTTGAGAAGTGAGGTCCTTAGTATATAGTATTTTGGGATCTTTCCATGTTTATTTGATATTCTCAACACCCTGCTTCCAGTCACATTGATAAGAATTCTGGCATGCAAAGATTATCTCCTAAATTTAAATTTTACTTTTTTATGATACCTTTAAAAAACTAGTCAAAAACTTCAAGTAGCCCCTATTTACTTCTTTTTTTAGATTGACAGGTGTCCATTATTGGGGATTGTAGTATTATTTGGAGTATTATTGTGACTGAATTTTTATAGTATTTTACTATAGTATTATTAGCTTATGGTAATTGTAGTATTGTCAAAATACTATTGAGGAATATTTCTGCCTACTTCTTCCTTGAAACCAGTGCTGTTTTGTGTTTTTTTCATTGTTTTATTCTATATTTGACAGGTTTTTTTTAAAGATTTTATTTATTTATTTGACAGAGAGATCACAAGTAGGCAGAGAGGCAGGCAGAGAGAGAGAGAGGAGGAAGCAGGCTCCCCGCTAAGCAGAGAGCCCCATGTGGGACTTGATCCCAGGACCTGAGCCAAAATCAGAGGCTTAACCCACTGAGCCACCCAGGTGCCCCTATTCAACAGTTTTTAAACCAAAATTTGTCATTACATCTCTGTATTTAATTTCTTGTGGTCATACAGATTTTTAAAAGAAATGGTGTTTTAGACATTTTGGAAGACGTACTTCATTGGTTCTTCTCTTACATTTGGTTTCGTACTTCAGATGATTTCCTTAGTTATTTAAAAATCTGTATTCATTCTTCTCAAATGAATAAGTGATTCTCGGTTGGCATAGGAGAGTTTTTTTTTTTTTTTAAGATTTTATTTCTTTATTTAACGGACAAAGATCACAAGTAGGCAGGGAGGGAGGCAGAGAGAGAGGAAGGGAAGCCGGCTCCCTGCTGAGCAGAGAGCCCGATTTGGGGCTCGATCCCAGGACTCTGGGATTATGACCTGAGCTGAAGACAGAGGCTTTAACCCACTGAGCCACCCAGGTGTCCCGGCATAGGACAATTTTTAAGATTTATTTATTTATTTATTTGAGAGAGAGAGAGAAAGAGAGAGGGCTCAAGGAGAAAGGACAGATGGAGAGGGGGAAAATGTCTTAAGCAGACTGCACTGAGTGAGGTGCAACCTGATCCCACCCTGAGATCATAACTTAACTGACTGTGCCACCTAGGCACTCTGAAAGTTTTTAAGTATGTAGAAATATCTAGTCCTCACTCAAGATCAAATTAAATGAGAATAATTAGTTGTTGGGATATTATTATTGAGAATTATTCTTATTTAACAATGCCCAAATGATGACAATGTATAGCTAAGATTATCACAAAGAAGTATTTTCCTTCAGATCTAAGTTCTTCATTCTTCAGAACATTGTTTCCAAGCTGCTATACTAGATCCTATTTTTTGTGTGTGTCGCTAATGAATATTTTCGAGATCTGGATGATATCAGCAATGTGGGTAAGATCTAGATTATGATTAATGTAAGGTGCTTCCACTTACTTTTAACTTGATGCATAATGGTCTCCATCAGTTTCTCATACGGCATATTTGAGAAGTGCGGGCAATCTTCTGACCACAACATCAAACACACCATTTACCACTGGTCTCAAATCTGGCATTTAGCTGGCCAGATCCCCTTCCTCCCTCACATGTAATAACCAACCCTCCTGAAACAGGGTATTGATCACAAAAGAACTTTTCTTTTTTATTGTCCTTGCAAATATTGTATTACTACTAAGAATGAAAGTCAATTGCAGATGTCTTGGAATTCTATTTATAGCATATATTTCAGTAAGTTCATGGAAGGTACATAATAGATAAGCAATAAATTGTTGTAGGAGTAGTTTAATGGTTGATACATGCCAATATTGAAATCACTTTAAGGGAAAGACATTTGATTCTTTGTATGTATTATTTTCTTGTTTGTATAAATCCATTTGAATTAGAAAGTTGGAAAAATAGTATCTGATACACTTCTTGACTAACACTAATATGACTTACTGATGATACTAGCAATTCTTTTTAACTTCCAGATGTCAGTTTCCGTATCTCTAAAATGATGATTCTCCAGAATTCTGTAGAAGCTCTTCTGGTTTTCTTACACTACTCCTGCTCTCTTTTCTTCCACGCCAGATATTATAAATAACGTTGTATTATCTCAGAACCTTCCTGTTCAAAAAGAGACACTTTGGAATGAGTGAGAAATTTCCAGTTTTCTTCATGTAATTAGTTTATAGCTTCATGCCATTGTGGTCATAGAGATGATTGATGTGATTTTATACCTCTTAAGTTTATTAAGACTTCTTTTGTGACCTAACATGTGATCTATCTCAGAAAATATTCCATGCATACTTAAGAAGATTGTGTATTCTATTGCTTTCGGATGGAGTGTTCTAGAAAGACATGCTAAGTCCATCTGGTCTGATGTGTCATTTAAAGCTGATTTTTCCTTATTGATTTTCTTTCTGGCTAATCTATCTATTGATGTAAGTGAAATGTTAAGAAATATCTATTGGTGGTAGCAGCAACTATTCATTCCAGGAAATGAATCTATGATGTGGGGAAATATTGATTATATATTACAAGAAGAAAGTATGGTGTCAAAAATCATATCTAAAATATATTTTTAGCTATACAAAATTGACTAAGCCAATAGATAAATAGATAAATGACAGAAATACAGATTGCTAGACAGATAGGTGGATTAGAGAGAATAGTATCAAAATGCTAACAATGGCAATTTTTTTAGAGATTTTTATATTATTCTTTTTTTTTTTAAAGATTTTTATTTATTTGACAGATCACAACTAGGCAGAGAGTCAGGCAGAGAGAGAGAGGAGGAGGAGGCAGGCTCCCTGCTGAGCAGAGAGCCCGATGTGAGGCTCGATCCCAGGACCCTGGGATCATGACCTGAGCTGAAGGCAGAGGCTTTTAACCACTGAGCCACCCAGGCGCCCCTATATTATTCTTTATGCCCCTCTATCTTTTTAAAAATTTTCTGCATGTATATCTTATATCCCAAAGTAAAAAGCATCTGAAAAAGAAATGATCATCAGAACAAATATTCTATAAAAGAGGAAATCATGAAAACACATTAGGTTATTTCAGGACAATTATGTATTTTCCTTTGAGTAGAGAATTTTCCACATATTATCTCCTGTTGATACCAATCTTTGCAGGAAGTCCACTAATTACATGACACTAGCCTTATGATAAAGATATAATAATATATAATATTACATATTATATATAATATAATAATAAAGGGACAATAATAAGTTGTATTCCTCTGGTTGTGCTCTCTGTTCTCTCTGAATTTCTAACCCTTCAAGTTCCTGCCAGTTAATTCTGAAATTTTCCAAAAAGAAGGTATTTATTGTCTTTAGTGGTTAGTATGCACTACCTTCCTCAGTTTGCTGTAACTGTGTCAGCAAATGAGGCAACCAATGCTACTACAAAACTCTGTAAGCACCCATGCCCTAGCAAATCTTCTGAAGTTGACAGAAAGCCCCATGGAGGTGGCAGAGCCCAATCCCTCTTACTGTCACTTCCATTCTACATGAAACCATCATGACCCAGTTCAGGCTTTAAAAGCCCGTTGACCCTATTGCATTTTGGAATTCTTGGAGAAACATAACTTTAGGGGTCATGCAAAGACCCTTGCAACAATAGAACCTTCAATTTGTATAGACCTTGAAGATAAACAGCATACTTTCACAGATATTGTCTCACTTTATTTCTATGAAAATCTTTTGTAGACATTAAAATGCATTGCTTAATATTATTCTTTCCATCTCCTATATAAGCCAAATGATGCCCTTTGCAATTTTAGTCAGTCCAAGGACATGCATCTAGTAAGTGGTAGAGCCAGCACTCAAATAAGCTGCCAAGTCCAAGATTGTTCGTTATGCTCTTTCCATAAAAATATTGCGCGATATAGCCACGAGCATCAAATTCTATGTATTATTTAAAGACCATTGTGATTATGCATATTTCATAAACTGGTACCGATAAACAACTCCTAAGGGGAGGCAGGAAATGTTAAACTTATTATTTTCAAAACAAGTCTTTCTGTTGAAAAGTTCTGCTTTTCACAGCCTCTCATTAGAAAAGATGTATCAGTGTCAGGTACTTTTAAAATGCAAAATAAATGCTTGAAGAGGGACTGTTTTGAATGTTAAGCTCTAGAGCATCAACCAAATTGCTGACATAAGTGTTAAAAATAATTAACAACATCAAAATATTACCAATTAAATTGAAATTTTCAAATTACATCTCTTGTGTTAGTAAGAAAAAGCATCAAAATATATGTGAATCATTTGGAATAATATCTAAGAAAAGATGAATTAACTTAAATCTGCTTTTATTAAATGTGAATTCAACACCATCAAATACGAATAGACAGCTATCAGAACAATTAAATATTTTTAACTGAAACATTTCTATGAGAAACATTGTTTTCTTTGTTATTCAGAATGAAAACATTTTTTCTTCAGGATTCACAGGAGAAAAAGTGACAAGTAGATAACCAACTATACATCGTTACCATAGGACTGACATAATTCCTATATATTTGTATCATTTTCTCCTAATTTATTTTAAAAAGTAAAGGAAAGATAATTCAAATGGTACATAATTTATTTTTAATTTTAAATCTAGTAACTCAATACATAAAAATTTTTTTTTAAGATTTTATTTATTTATTTGACAGAGAGAGATCACAAGTAGACAGAGAGGCAGGCAGAGAGAGAGAGAGGGAAGCAGGCTCCCTGCTGAGCAGAGACCCCGATGCGGAACTCAATCCCAGGACCCTGAGACCATGACCTGAGCCGAAGGCAGCGGCTTAACCCACTGAGCCACCCAGGCGCCCTCAATACATAAAAATTTAAAAGAACACTCAGAGGTGACTGCCATGAAATGGTTCTGGCTCTCTCTTTACTCTGTCTTTGCTTTGATTAGAGAATTCCTTTGGTCTCACTTTAAAGCCTACTTAGAAATATTACTTCCTTCATAGGATCAGGCAGAAATATTGATTCTTTATAAAAGTGGACCTTTATGGGTTGTTTTCAACATGTGACCAGATGTGACCATCTATCCTATATACTCTTGACTACTTACAGCAAACAACATCCTTCTATTTCCATTCATGTTAAGTGTGTAGAATACCACCCTAGTTCAGGAGTGGGGCAGGTGACTCAGTCGGTTGTCCTATGTCACAGTGACTGGCTGATGGTAGGCGTATGACTGGCCCTCTGCAGGTCTATCAAAATGATGTATGGGGGCGCCTGGGTGGCTCAGTGGGTTAAAGCCTCTGCCTTCGGCTCAGGTCATGATCCCAGGGTTCTGGGATCAAGTCCCGCATCGGGGGGGTCTCTGCTCAGCAGGGAGCCTGCTTCCTCCTCTCTCTCTGCCTGGTTCTCTGTGATCTCTGTCTGTCAGATAAATAAATAAAGTCTCAAAAAAAATAAAAATAAATAAAAATGATGTATGTCCTATACAGAAGCAATTCAAATTAGAATTTTTGAAAGCCTTTCATTTTCATCTCTTTCTTTTCACTCTTTCTCCTGATACTCCAAGAGATGAGCTGGGTCATTGATGTGATTTTCAGCCTGGGTTTTTCTACCAAGGTGATTTTCCTCTAGAGTAGAGATTCCTGTTCCATCCAGGGCTTGATTTCATGTCCAGTTCAATTATTTCCAGTTTAGAAAAACTCCTGAGCAGGAATCCTTACACACTAAATGCCTTGATGCATATAATTAGGTAAAATTGGAAATAATGAGAAGTGAAATATGGATAATGGCATCCTTTTCTCTTTGACCCTTTGAATTTTTTTCCAACCAAAAATTGAATAATTGGTACAATTAAGGTTGGCATGAAACCTAACAGTTTTTTTAAACCACATTTTAATGCTTACATTTTCTTTACTGGAATCTTACAGTTTATTGATTTCAGTATGCCTTATTTTCTCTCTTAGTTCGTATTAATGTATCCCATTAATGATTATTTTATTTAGAGTATATGTATTTTTGGGTCACCTGGGTGACTCATTTGGTTAAGCATCTGCCTTCCATTCAGGTCTTGATCCCAGGGTCCTGGGATCGAGTCCTGCTTTGGGCTCCTTGCTCAGCAGGAAGCCTGCTTCTCCCTCTACCACTCCCCCTGCTTATGTTCCCTCTCTTGCTGTCTCTCTTTATCAAAAACAAACAAACAAAAAACCTAAAAAAAATAAGTAAGTGTGTGTGTGTGTGTTTAGATTTTATTTGTTTATTTGACACCATAGCCATTCTGAAATCTGGGATAGTCACTATGCTGCATTCCTTCTCAGAAAGAGATGCTTTTTAGGAGAGATCGTGGGAGTTAATATCCATGTCATAGGAGAGGAGAGACCAAGAGGTGCCTTTAATAATCATGGCTGTATCAATTGCGCGTTATAGGAGCCTAACTCAAAATAGCTTAAGAAAAACAATGTATTTATTTATATAATGGGGATCACGAATAGTATTAACACTAGATATGTCTCCTAAAGTGAGGGAAATAAAAGCAAAAATAAACCCTCACTTTGGTTCCCTGAGTCCAGAGTCTCTCATGGTTTGTCTCCCTCTCTGATTTCTTCCCATTCAGCTTTCCCTCCCATCCCGTATGGTCCTTACATTCCATATATGAACATTCCTTATGTTCCATATATGAATATGGAACTATTCCTTATGTTCCATATATGAATGAAACCATATGATAATTGTCTTTCTTTGCTTGACTTATTTCACTTAGCATAATCCCCTCCAGTTCCATCCATGTTAATGCAAATGGTGGATATTCATCCTTTCTGATGGCTGAATAATATCCCATTGTATATATGTGCCATATCTTTATCCATTCATCTGTCGAAGGGCATCTCAGCTCCTTCCATAGTTTGGCTATTGTGGACATTGCTGCTATGAACACTGGGGAGCATGTGTCCCTTCTTTTCACTACATCTGTATCTTTGGGGTAAATACCTAGTAGTGCAATTGCTGGATCATAGTGTAGCTCTATTTTTAACATCTTGAGGAACCTCCATGCTGTTTTCCAGAGTGGCTGTACTAGCTTGCATTCCCACCAACAGTGTAAGAGTGTTCCCATTTTTCCACATCCCTGCCAACACTTGTTGTTTCCTGTCTTAATTTTTTGCCATTCTAACTAGAGTAAGGTGGCATCTCATTGTGGCTTTGATTTGTATTTCCTTGATGGTTAGTAATGTTGAACATTTTTTCATGTGTCTATTAGCCATTTGTATATCTTCTTTGGAGAAGTATAAGCATTTTATGTATTATCTCATTTTATTTTTACAAAATCCCTATGACCTAGTTCATCATCATCATCATCATCATCATTACCCTTTCAGTGTTGAAGAAAGCAAGCCATAGAGACATTAGTGAATGGGGACATAACAGGTAATAAGTAGCAGAGCTGGGATTTGATTGCATGCCACCTGGGCTGCAGAGAACACGTCTTGAGTCATCAGACTAGGGTGACTCAAATGCTGTTGGGTCCTGAGGTAGATCCTGGGAAATGTGGGAGCTGCCATCAAAGAAATACCTGACAGCAGGGCTCCTGTGCTTCATCTAGTCAACCTGCCTATTTCTGCTTCTGTCATTATGTTGATTATATCCCCTTCTACTTATACTGGCTTTTCAATCCAGCAAAGACTCTGACCTCCACCAGGCTCATATTACTGACACCAGGTGATAAAAGACTGTTTGGAGTTGGGTCATCCACTCACTTCCATAATTTGAAGTGAAGCAAGTTTCCCAAGGCAGGAGAACTGGACAGCCTACTGAACAGACAAAAGCAAAACACCTCCACATTCCCCTCTAGCTCCCACTTACAAAAGGTAAGTGGTTTTGCTCTGTTTTTATTCAGTGAATGTTGTCATCCCAAGATAGGACTCTTATGTCCTATCTTATGTGGATTTCCAAATCCATTAAAGGACATTTTAAGAATTTATTACTCTAGGTACATGGTTCAGGATCTATGAATTTCTTAAGGTTGGTTAAAAGTTCTAAGAGGTTGAAAAATAATGGCTGGGAAAAAAAGATGTAAATATCTAATTAAATATTTAATATTTAATATGTAATTATCTAATTATGTAAATAATTATCTAAATATGTAACTATCTAATTAAATGTTTATAAAAGTAATATACTGAAAAGACATTGGTAACCCAAATCAACTTATATTCGGGTGGATTTTAGTAGGTTTGGTATAAAGAGGGTAAGTTCTCCAAAAGTAAGAGGGTGTAGAGCCTCTGCAGGACTTAACATGGCACCACAGTACCCAAAGAGGTCAGGAAAAAAGTGAATATTGTCACCACCCAGTGAATTTCATTTGCCCATATCACCTTTAAACAAATGTAACTATTTAAACTTTGGTTATCTTTTCAAAGATTTCTGTCAGATCTCCCACAAATGAGAAACTCTTCATCCTGTCTTGGCTCACAGGGTATAAAAATGATAATTACAATTTCTAGAGCTATTAAATATATTTGTGTTTTGGGGCACCTGGGTGGTTCAGTTGTTAAGCATCTGCCTTCAGCTCAGGTCATGATCCCAGGGTCTTGGGATCTAGCCCTGCATTGTCAGGCTCCCTGCTTAGCAGGGAGCCTGCTTCTCCCTCTCCCACTCTCCCTGCTTGTGTTTCCTCTCTCACTGTCTCTGTCAATAAATAAATAAAATAAAATAAAATAAATCTTAAAAAATATATATATTTGTGTTTTTTTTTAAATGAAAGATCTCAAACTAAGAACAAAATTTCTTTATTATTATGGTTGAACTTAGAATAGTCTGCACTGTTCAAGTAAAGACTAATATTGAAAATGAGGTCTTGGCCTTGGTATTTGGATATAAGTTCTAAGAGCATCTTAGGCCACTAAGACAAATCATCATTTTGTAGTTCACCTAGACAAGGAGCCCAAAGATTTGGGAAGTTTTTAAATATATAGACTCAAAAATATTTATGGACATATATTGATAGATAAAGAATGACTTTCCAGAAAGGATAAAGATCATGATTTTCATATAAATACAAAAGTAAATGTGCCAAAGATTTTATTGAACTCATTAATTGAAGAGGGAATCAGTAAGAAATTTCAACAAGTGCAAAGAAGAATTCAAAGTACCACATATTAATAGATTAAAAAGTGCTTAAGTTAATTTACAAATACATGCAAAACTGCAAAACAGGTCAATATTCAAAGAACAACTACCAGATTCCACTGAACACAATTTGTATCTCTATGGGAAAATTTCATTTTCAATGCTATCACTTCTCCACAACTTATAAAGTTGTAAAATAGCTCAAAAATGTTGAAAACACAGCCTCCCCACAGAATCTAGGAACACTGAAGGGTATGCTAGATACCTTGTTTCCATTGGTCCATTTCAATTATTTTATATTTTTTTATTAAAAACAAGAATCTGCCATTAAATAGATATAGATAAAGGAATGGATATATTTAAAGCCAACTGTCAAATGTCAATATCAAATTAATTTTAATTACAAAATAGGTGGCATCTAAATCATTTCTGCTTTTGGCAACAATTATCATCTTATTTTTCATAGTTCCCTTAAAACAAGGTTCTTTGCCTGGGATTTATGGGCAGCATTTATGAATTTTCCATGGGAAAAAATCATTTGCTTTCATCAAAGTCTAAAACAGTGTTTGACACACAGTACTTTAAAACAAATCCTTTGGAAGACAATTTTGGAATATGAACTCATTTATTTAAGTACTTCTTGAAATGTAAAATATATAATAGTTCCACTTCAGTATGAAATTTCTTCACATACTAGAAAACAGAATCTTATTTTCAAAAAGAAAAAAAATTTTTAATTTTTATCATATTATTTAATTTTGACATTTTTATGTTCATTTTGGTTACTTTTCTGTTATTTTTTTTCAATTCTGCCCTGGGGGCCCCAACACACGCTTATTTAAATGTGCTGTTTAAAAGATTATTGTGTGGTGCCAGAACATCGTTTCACCTGACTATCTCAGCTGTAAAAAATGAGGGTAAAAGAGCTAAGAATTTTAGAGAGAATGGGCCAACCACAGTTTTGTTACCTCTGGAGTGCTATTCTTTATAATTCTTTCAACAGTTCTTATGTGCTAAGATTTATTAACCTCATTTCATAGATAATGATATTGAGGCCCAGAGGGGTTACACGTTTGCCTTATCAGTTCTTGTTCCAAAGTTTTTCTAATTCTAATATCTGTACACTTTTTTTACTACTACACCATGATGCCTCTTTATTTCAAACTTTCCCTACTCTGATCTGCCAAGAGAAAGTTGTAAAAAAAAGAAAAGAAAGATCAATAGTGACCATATATCAAAGATTCATCTAATTAATTAATTAGGAAACCAATAGCAAGACAAGAGAGCAGGTTCCGAGAGTACTTGAAAAGCATAGTTTTGTTTAGCCAATAAGGAAAGAAATACCAGTGTAAAGATTGTTAGATACAAAACTGTTATCCTGCCGGGTAATAAAATTAAAACTTTTGGAGTTATCTTTCCTACTGATCCTCCACGTCTAAAATCATACCTCATCAGTTTGTTTTGTTTTGTTTTGTTTTCAGATTAACCTCAAACTGTAAAGACATGAAAAACACCTGGGGTCTTGTTAGTAAAATAGAATTACATTCTCCAAGAGAGTTAGATGAGAGTTAAACAGATTTATTAGCAAGTACTTCAGCATAATATTAACAAATCAAAGAATTACCAGTTTGCTTTCTTTCCAATTTTGAAATACATTCTTATTTTATAGAATATAGTGATTTGAGATTAGAGGCTTTGGAGCAAAATCTATCTCCTCCCACCAGCTCTGTGTACTTAACCAGCTTACTCACATTCTCTGTGCCTTTTTCCCCTAATCCTTAAAATGAGGAATAGAATCATGAAATGTACCTTATAGTGTTATAGAAGTTAAAGGTACCTTGTATGTGGCAAATAGTTAACCGGTCAAGGCTGACTCTCGAAGCTTGGCTTCATTTTGGTCTTTTAAATTGCTGTTACACGGTGGGCCTCAGCAATTACAGCCTGGGGGTTTTTCTCTGTTTTTGTTGTTGTTGTTTTAACTCACTTTGTTGTTAGAGACATTCCTTCATTACCTTGGTTTTATTTCGCTATGTCAATACCATGTTGCACCTAATGCTATTAAATTTTATTAACCATGTTTCCACTTGGTTAAATTTATTTGTAGTTGTGGTTCATGTTAGTAGAACAGCAAGTATGACTAACGTTACGTCAAGTAGAATAAACATATTCATGATTCTAGGACCAGGTCATTAATCAAGGATTGCCCAAGATTGTTTGCAGAACCAATGCAGTAGCATATGTAAAGTTCTTTGAATTTCATATAAAAATGTATCCTACATCGTATTTGTAACAATGGCATTTCTATAGTTTCTTCACTGACCTTAAAACTATAAAAGGACTTCATGCGAAGTGTGTACTTTAAAAATCTTGATGGCCTTGTCTCCAATTCATGCTTTTTTTTTCCTTTTCCATTTTACTCATCTTTTCCAGCTTAATGTCTTTGAAGGAGTAGAAGCTGAACATCAGACTTCACATTTAGTTATAAAAGGATATGTCATCAGCACAAATGATAGTTTGAATAACCTACAAATAGTTTACAAACCTGATGGCCAGCAGTCCCTTACAATTCCAAGATATTACTCCAATTCAATAAATTAAGTTAGAAATGCAAGCCAAATGCTAAAGGTAACATTTGGCAGTGTTCTTGATTAGAATATCTGCATGTAGTATTTGTTTATTCAGCAACTGAAGTGCCCTCTCTGGTTGTTTTGCTATTTGAAAAATCTTCATAGAATCTCAAGTACTTGTTGTCACTGAGGCAAAAACTAATTTGCTTCCCATTATAATATCTGCCTTTCCATTTGTGTATTTAATTGTGGTAAGGTCTTGGGAGTAATTTCTGCCTTTTATACAAGGAAAAATGAGAGTACAGTTGTTACTTTTGACAGCTCACAGATTTAAAAAAAAATGATAGAAAATAGGTTGAAGGCTGAATTAAACCTGAAATATAAAAGCCTTAATTAGTGGAAGCATAATTACAGGGAGCTATTGTAGAAGGAAATCTAAATTGTATTAAAATATTTTTTCAACTGATTTGAAGATAGAAAAAACATGATTTACACTACAAGCAATTTCTCTAAATTACTGCCCATCATTGAATTTCATAAATTAAAACTGAGTGCTAAAATAAAATCTTGTTGCCACCATTCTTTTTGTTTAGCTGAGTTTGGAATGATTTCCTAAAGCATTTTAGAGCCATACTATTGTGTCTTCCTGTTGTATATGGTGGAAGCTGTCCAGTCATTTCCAAGGCCGGGGATATCAATAATTATTAAAATGTACAGATAATACAAAGCTCCCTCCTTAAAAGGTCATTTGATCAATAAATAAGCAATTAATTGTATATGCTCAGCAGCACACTTGGTATAACCAGGGATGCTAGGAAGAGCTATAAATGATGCTTAGATTTTTTTTGTCTCTCCTTTCTTTGGTCTCAAGCATTCTCCAAAGAGGCATGAATAAACAGGGATATAACAACAAAGGAAAGAGTAGAGAATGGAAGATAACTAAAAACCGTGAGTTATTACCACACAAACAGTTTTAAGCACAAATATCCATGTATTTAAGCATTCATAATGTCCTAATTAAGTAAGTTTGATTCCTTAACAAAATTATCAGGTAGCCTTCCAGAGTTCCTGGAGGTCTGTCATTCTATAGTTGTGGCTTCTAGCTTTTTAGATGTCACAGGGCAATTGAAAAACAAAACACACACACACACAAAATCTGGCCAAGTAGTAAGATTAAGAAAACAACTGTAACTCTGTTTTCTCCATTATTTTACAAAATAAAGTGTATTTTTTTTTTTTTTTAACCAGGAAGGACACTGTTACAAATGAAGGGAGAGTCCTTCTAAGGGGGTTAAAATAAACATCACCTATGAATATATTATACTTTTGTATTGTTTTGTCATTTTGTCATGGATCAGGCAAAATTCTATTATTGACTAAGGTTTATGAATCACTGGACCAGAGGTTAAAGTATGATGAATGTGCCTTTCACAGTGTAGCTCCCACCTACCTTCCTACTCTCATCTCCTGCAAAGTTTACCTATGAGTTCTAAGCTTCAGCTACACCGAACTGCTTGTCACACCCCAAAAGATCACATTCTTTGGCATGCCCAGACTTGACATCTGCTCCCACTGAGAGCTGCTTCACGGCCCTCCTCTTTCTGTGCTTACAGGAGAGGCAGAGCGTGATCGTAGGATCCGGCTTTGTTCTCAGGTCCCAGCACTTGGCAGTGCAATATGAGGAAAACCACTTTATCTTCAGTACTTCGGTTTCCTCATCCATTGCAGGAGGACAGTAGTAACATTGCCTGCCCCATTGGGTTGGGTGGATTAAATGAACTGATACAGGGACCTTCCAATGTGTAAGCACATTTTTCAGTTTTCTATTGCTGCATCACAAAACTACCCCCGAATGTAATGGCATAAAACACTAATCCTGAGGTTGACTGGGCAGTTCTTCTGCTCTAGTGTATCACCTAGGATCACACCTGGAGCTGCATTCAGCTGCTGATGAACCACGCTGGAAGGTCCCAGAAGTCGTCTCTCACACGTACTGTCAGTTAGATGGCCCCTCTTATTCTTTTTCCTACTGTCCCTCCCTCATGTGATTTCTTATCCTGCTTTTCCCACTCTTGGAGGATATCCTGGACTTCCAAACAACATGACAACTGTATTCCAAGGAGTCAAAAGCAGAAGGACTAAGCCTAAACTGGCAAACTTCACCTCTGCTGCATTCAGTTGGTAAATGCAAGTCACTGAGGGAGAGTGGAATAGACTTGGCCTCTTTTTTTTTTTTTTTAAGATTTTTAAAAATGTATTTATTTCACAGAGAGAGAGAGAAGTCCCAAGTAGGCAGAAAGGCAGGCAGAGAGAGAGGGGGGAAGCAGGCAGGCTCCCCGCTGAGTAGAGAGCCCGATATAGGGCTCGATCCCAGGACCCTGAGATCACAACCCGAGCAGAAGGCAGAGGCTTAACCCACTGAGCCACCCAGGTGCCCCTAGACTTGGCCTCTTGATAAGAGGAATGTCACACTTAAGAATGGGAGAAATCGTGGACAACCACCTATGCAAATAAAACAGCGCAACACATCGTAAGTTTAGTTAGGACTATTTCTAAAATGGAGTTAATGCTTTCTACCCTGTCAGACTCTGTAAGGATTAAATGAAAAAACAAAAAGATGAAAGGCACTGCCATTGTTGTCGTTGAGATCCTACTAAGGATTGTTACTTGTAAAGGATTCTCGCCTCGACTGTATTTTGGAAGCTGCTGCCACAATGGGTCATCTCAGCACAGGATCCCAGAACAGGGGCACTGCAGTAAGGAGAGGCTCCCTCTCCTCCTTTCCTCCCTGAGCCCTCAGAGTGTTTCAAGCTCCAGGTCCTCCTTAATCTTTCCTCTTCATAAAGAGAGAGACATAGGAGAGGAACTTGTGTCTCATTTAAAAAAAGAAGGAAAAAAAAAAGTGGTTTCATGAAACGATGTCTCCCGTAAACATAGAAATGTTGATTATGTTCTCTAGAACTTGAATTGAAACATGTTTTTGGTATGGATGGGCTGATTTGAGAAGTTAAACTTTCTAGGTTGTTCATTTTATTCCCGAACAATTTTATTCCCTGAACATTTTATTCCCTGAACATTTTATTCCTTTGAACAATGACATTTTGAACCTAAGCTGTTTCTGAAATGGGACCTACAGTGTCAAAGATATGGGCTTCCAGACCTAATTTTATGGAGACATAATTTTTAAAAATAGTCAAAAATTATTTGCTGTTCCAATTCATTGTTCTACAAAAAGCCTACACCACTAAACCATTTATAAAGTCTCCATTTCCTGCCAATCCCTTATCTTTTGAAAACTCTTATCTTTCAAACCAAACCTCTTTGCACTGTTAATGTTCACTCACTTAAAAATGAACAAAATTTACATTATAACACATTTCAATTTAGGTAATATCTGAAGTGCCGAGGTTTTTAATATGCCAGTATTTAACTTCCTAAAGTAATAGATTGAAGGAATACCCCAGGGAGACATAAGAAAGTCCATTCCTCTGGGATTTTTGCAATTAGGACAAACATGTCTAGAATTATACAAATTTCACACCTCTTCACATCCGGAGAGTAGCTTTTTATCACCATGAACACCAATTCTCTTTGGTGATTAATATTAATATTCCCACATGAATTCTTTTTTTTTTTAAGATTTTATTTATTCATTTTACAGACAGAGATCACAAGTAGGCAGAGAGGCAGGCAGAGAGAGAGAGAGGAGGAAGCAGGCTCCCTGCTGAGCAGAGAGCCCGACGCGGGGCTCGATCCCAGGACCCTGGGACCATGACCCGAGCCTAAGGCAGAGGCTTTAACCCCACTGAGCCACCCAGGCGCCCCCCACATGAATTCTTAAATAATAAATTGTTACTACTCTTCTAAAGCCTTAGCTTTTTGCTATAGCAACTTTGATCAGTTAATCATATTTTAAAATATAAAAGAGCCAATTTTATTCAAATTTACTCTGTGTTTTTTATTCACACTATCCATGAATTTGGTTCTAAAGTCTCATTTCAAATAAAATTTGAATTCTGGACAATAGCAATGTTTCAGCAACTGTTAAAAAGGACAGTAATTTTATACTCTCAACTAACTTCACAGTCAGTATAGGTATAGTAATAAATGATTAAGAAAGGCCCTTGAGAGGGGTTTGGGGGGTAGGAAAAGAATAAATGAAACAAGATGGGATCAGGAGGGAGACAAACCATAAGTGACTCTTAATCTCACAAAACAAACTGAGGGGGGTGGGGGGGAGGGAGAGGGTGGTGGGGTTATGGACATTGGGGAGGGTGTGTGCTATGGTGAGTGTTGTGAAGCGTGTAAACCTGGTGATTCACAGACCTGTATACATGGGGATAAAAATTCATTATATGTTTATTAAAAAAATTAAAAAAAAAAAGAAAGGCTCTTGATTTCATTATGGCTACCTCAGTTATATTGTATAGATACAGATAATGTCAAATTCAGCTTTAAAATTAAGTATTCCCATAAACATTCATATGATTACAGATGTTGATAGAGCGATGTCAAGCAACACATGCATGATTTTACAGGAACTAACATTTTTTTATTTTGTTTCTTACAATATCCTACTGGGTCTGCAACCAGCTAGGGCACTGTGGGACCATACTGCAATGTTCCATTCTGTCATGCAGAATGACACTGTTGTGTTCGATACTCTCAATGGCAAATTCATAGTGTACATCAGATTGCCACTTGCAGAGCCTAGGTTAAGACTCTTGCCTCTTTAAAAGAAAATTCAATAGTATATCAACAGATATATAGAAGAACTCTTGAAGATGTAATCTTTCTGGGTATTCCTATGATGTTATCAGGCATAGAAACATGTCTGAGGGGCGCCTGGGTGGCTCAGTGGGTTAAAGCCTCTGCCTTCAGCTCAGGTCATGATCCCGCGGTCCTGGGATCGAGCCCCACATCGGGCTATCTGCTCACCAGGGAGCCTGTTTCCTCCTCTCTCTCTCTGCCTGCTTCTCTGCCTACTTGTGATCTCTGTCCATCAAATAAATTAAAAAAAAAAAGAAAGAAACATGTCTGAATTTTTTATTTGATCAAATTAAAGTAGCAGCAACAGATTACAATTGTCACTTTCAGATTTTATTAGTCTGGCCTTGCCTTAGGAAAAGAAGTAGAATGTTCCATCAGCTCTGAAACCAGTAGATTCTGAAGTGAGGACTCAGAATGTGCACTAACTCCCCAAAGACCCTCCACGCACAGCTTCTTTCTGTTACAGGACATTAGTAAGGTATTCTTATAGTCTCTCTAATGTTCTCCTACCTTCTTTCCTTCCTTCCTTCCTCTATCTAATTCTTGCATGGTGATCATTAATTTGTCTTTCTCTCCTTCATTTTGCCTTCATTTTTATCTTTATAAAAATGAAGATTTTTATAAATGTGATTTTTGTTATGCTGACAGGTTTAAAAGCACTATGATATCCCTATATTCAGATATAAAGAAATAATTTCTCTCAATAATTAATTTTCATATTTTATTTTAGTAATATTAAGTAAAAGTAATATTAAGATTAGAAAAGTGATTTATAAGCCCATCATCCTAGACAACTAATATATTGTGCAATCCTATTAATCTTATGTATGTGTGTAGAGGCTGGCTTCATGTTCCATGGTAGTGTGGAACCATATAAAAGACCATTAAAAGAAAAAAAAAACATTTAAGCTAAATGTACAAAGTGATCTTAATGATCAATGGGAAAATTTATAAATGTACCATAATCTAAAATTATTGTCAAAATATTAAAAACTTTCCTATCAATTATAAATGCATATGGAAACTTAAAATTAATAAAACACATATATGTTTAGTAAACTGTCATTTAAAGCACTAGAAATATTGAGAATTAAAGTGTTTATATCTTTGTAAAATTTATCAAAATGCACAAATGTTCTTACTGGTATTACTCATAAGAGTCAAAAACTGGAAATAACTTTAATGTCCATCAGTTGGTAAGTGTATAGACAAATTGTGGACATAATGGAATATTATTTGGCAATAAAAAACAGCAAATTACTGAAACATGTTACAACATGGATAAATCTAAAAACCACTATGCTAAATGAAAGAAAGCAAATGTTAAGAGACCATATATTGTATGATTCCATTTACATAAAATGTCCAAAAAAGGCAAATCTATAGAGATAGAAAGATTATTGGTTGCCTTGGGTGGAGGTGGAGGAGAACAAGATTAATAGTAAATGAACATGAAGGATTTTATTGGAGTGAAGGAAATGTTCTTAAATCTTTGAATAGTAATGATGATACAACTTGATGAATTTACTAAAGAGAAAAATTACTGAATTATGCACTTGAAAAATCGTATGACATGCAAAATATGCCTCAATATCTAAAAAACTTACTGAGTAGAGTTTAAATAGTGATTGTCTTCTTCACATCCATATAATTTATGATATGGAGTGATCATTTTTTCCTACGCCTTAGTAAATTGTCATTCTTCTTTTTCTAAGAAGGATTCAGCTTCCAGGATTTTATCCATTGCACTGTGAATATTGTGAAATATTTGTGAGCATTTAATTAAATTATAGTAACTAAAATACATTCATATTGAGACTGTGCAAAGCAAAGAACTGCCTGCATTGTGGGGTGTGTGTGTGTGTGTATGTGTGTGTGTGTGTGTTTGTAATCATTGTTTCATATCATTTGTTATATCAGCTGAAATTTGCATTCCGATCCAAGTAACAAATCCCAAGAAAACCTGAGAAAGAGTGGTTTAAACATACTAGGTGTTTTTTATTTCTGGTTTTTGTTTTGTTTTGTTTTGTTTTCACATAAAAAAGAAATCCAGGGTAGGTAGCTATCAGGAACCCAGGCTCTGTCTCCTTATAAAGTCAGCTATCCTTACAAGGTAGCTTTTGTTCTCCTACATTGTTTCATGGTTTCAAGATGGCTGCTCTATGTGGAGCATGACACTGCAGAAAGAAAGGGAAGGGCCAAGGGCAGAATATATACAGATTCCATCCCTTTTTGAAAGAGCTTCCCTAGAAGATTGACTCCCACTTTTATCACAAAGGCCAGAAATGTATCACATGACCAGCTCCGGCTGCATAGCAGTCCAGCCAATGTTTGTCTATTTTGAATCTAGTTATATTGTTACTCTTTAGAAATTGGAATTCTCTTAATTAAGAAAAAAGGAGGTTAGAATAGAATTGAATAAGCAACTAAGATATTTGCACATGAAGCATTTTGTAATTTCACTTTAAGGCTTTTATACAGTGTTACCCATCTTTAAAAGCCTTGTGTCAGAATATCGTATAATATTTGATCAAAGATAGGTATCATTAATCACATATATTTTCATTCTGTTGAGTACCATATGTGTTGTTGATTTTCTCCCTTTATTTGAAGAGCTCCCTTAATGGTGATCAAAGGATATTAACATTTTATGTTCTTAATAAAAATATCAATTTGGAAAAGTCATTCTTCATTAAAATTGAATAAGGAAAAGAATGTAGAAAATGGTCCTCCCAAAATTTGTATCTACCTTTTCTTAGTCCTTTGGTTAAATTAACTTTCTTTGAACATTGACATTTAAGGTAAAAATATCTTTTTATTCCATTTTATATTGCTGTTTTAGTTGCTAGAACTTGAAAAGTTTCA
This sequence comes from Lutra lutra, assembly GCF_902655055.1. Taxonomy (NCBI): domain Eukaryota; kingdom Metazoa; phylum Chordata; class Mammalia; order Carnivora; family Mustelidae; genus Lutra; species Lutra lutra. The sequence continues at coordinate 64,475,105 of NC_062280.1, forward strand.
TTTCATACTATTTCCCTAGGCAAATACATGTTAATTTACATTTATGATTCAATAGATGGACTAACCTAGGGCTTAATACTAACAATTATCTTTGTTTCTATGGATTTTCTGGATGCTGCATAAATTGTATTTTTTTTGTTTGCAAGTTTATATATGGTTTACAAGATGGGGGGTGGGTAGGACTTTTTTTTTTTTTTTAAACACAGTATGATTCCTAAATGTAGAAGCGTTGAATCTTCTGCTCAGTAGAAGAACTGTCGTTTATTCTGCATATATAGACCCTATCAAGAGACAGTTCTGTATTGAACAAACCATGTAGACAAACCCATATGAGTGATTTAGGTTCTCTTTTGGGACAGTTTCTTGTTTAACTGATTTTCACATTAATCATTGGCTTTATAGATAAAGATATGACTCCACGGGCTCCCTGCTCAGTCATGTTCTCTCTCTCTCTCAGGTAAATAAATAAAATCTTAAAAAAAAAAAAAAAAAGATATGACTCCAGTAAATATTCTGCATTACATACAGCTGATTTCCTTTTGAAACTGTGTTATGAACTTCCTGTGATACGTCCTTTGCTGGCTGGAATTGCTCCCTACTTGCCGAATGTTGATGATAGTTGAGTATAATTACAAGCTAATGAAGGGGGAAAATCTTAAGAATCCAATATGATTGGTGATATTGAAATCTAAGAGTTGTTTATATTTGCCCTTAAAATATGGGCAACTTAGCAAGTTGTATTCTTCTTTGATTAAAATAATAATAAATTTCAATTTGCTGTCTGGATGTTCCCCAGGAATGCACTGACAGACAAGACCTGCTGATTCTGGGTAAGATGGTTAGATGTATACCAGACAGTTGTGGGAGGTGACCATTAAAAATGCTTGAGGAGGGGCACCTGGGTGGCTCAGTGGATTAAGCCTCTGCCTTCGGCTCAGGTCATGGTCTCAGGGTCCTGGGATCAAGCCCCGCATCAGGCTCTCTGCTCAGCGGGGAGCCTGCTTCCCTCTCTCTCTGCCTGCCTCTCTGCCTACTTGTGATCTCTGTCTGTCAAATAAATAAATAAATAAATCTTTAAAAAAAATGCTTGAGGAATTGTAGAAGTTAAATACATATATATATATATAGCAATAACAAAGCTGACTCAATGGCACGGCAAAGCATTCAGATTTAAAGAAAGAGAAATTGAGGGCAGGTTTTGTTTTTCTTTGTGCATAGACTTTTAACTGTTTATGAAGGGCATTTAAGAGTTCTCTCCATATGAGCAAAACCAGATTGATGATTTTCAAGCAGATCTTCTCACTTGCACATGGCAGTTAACAGCCACCCAGTCTTGGCCCCAGCACTGCGGTATGTCACCTTGTTGAATTACCAAATAATCTCATGCCTTAATTTCTTCTCTTTTTTAATTTCTTTTTTGTGGAAAAAAAAAAGTAGCTGCCTCATAGACTTGTGAAATTAAATGAGAATATATAGAAAATGTTCAGGATAGGGCCATGGAGTTGGAATTACTCAGTGTGTGTTAAAATTGTTATTACTATCATCACCATCGTCATTGTTATTCATTTTTATTTTATTGGGCAGGAAAACATCATGAATAAGCCATCTGTCTTTCCATGGTGGAATTGCTTCTTGTCATGTCTTTCTCTTCCAAAGTATATCTTCTTGTTCTGGTACCTTAAATATTAAATTATCTTCATGATAAGTATATTACCAGCCTTCCATTTACATCAAATGCTCATAGAGTTTCAATGGCAAAAAGTATTTTAGAGGACATCTCTTCCAATCCCCTCTTTGTCACAGAGGGTCAGGAGGACTTCAGCCCAGGCCCTCTGAGTATTACAGTGACGGCTCCACTTTCCATAATGCTTTGGCAGTAACATCTCTGTTCCTTTCAACTTCTTAAAGTTAGAAACATTCCTGAAAGAAAGTAGGGAGTCTCTGTGGGGATTGTCTTCACTCTGGACTCAAGCTATTTTATAACGTATTTTAGTGCTGGTTGTACCCCTATTTCTTTTCACACTGTCGTCTTTAACATTTATCAAAAGCAATTTAAAAGCAAGAAAGTGCAAATGTCCCTGTTGTAAGAAATAAATCTGAGCCATTTTCTCTGATCAAACCATGAAAGTTGCCCCTGGAGGGAGCCCGATAAAACAAGGGCTATGGAGACCTTCCACGGACTAGTGTAATAATTCATTTTTGTGCATTTGCAATGCTAAGCTTTACTATGCCGTCCTGCAGATACAAGCCAAGAGCAGTAGTGTGATTAGATTTTTTAATCCCATTAACTCTAATTGCTTCTCAGAAGCTGTATACTTACAGTATGTGCCTGGTTTTAGAAACGCAGGGGAAAGGAAAAGTGATGAAATATTTTCTTCATTCTGGATGGAAAATCGAAAAGCGAGGAAAACAACGCATAGGCAACAAGTTATGGAGAAACGCGGGCAGGTTTTTAATGACCATTTACGATGATTAGATAGGCTTTCGGATACAGAAGTCTTCTGACTGCCCTGAAGTTTCAGTGTAAGAGGGCTCATTTCCCTGCTGTTCCTTCCTTGGGGTTGGACTTTGACACCGTTATTGTGCTTTTGATAGTTTGCTCACAAATTACTGCACTGAAGACAGTGAGGCTTGGAGGTTAAACATCTTCCATTTCACAGGACGCATTCTAGTGACTGTCTTTGTGATTCCAAGCAAGGTCTATTAAACACGAAGCTGACCTAGTGGAACTGATAAACACAATTGCTTTAAGGAAATGGAGATGAATTGTAGCTGAGGTTTAGGAAAATAGGAAAGCATAATTGAGTAAATTAAAAATAATTTTAAATCACAATTATAATCGCGCTTCATTTATTTCTACCCTGCCAGTTTCATGTCTCACGGTCTGTAATTTGAGAATGTTTCAGTGTAGCTAGACTTACTGTTTAAAAAATGAGGTTATTAACAAACAAAAGAAAATCCATTTTGTTCTGCAGAATATCTATACATTGTAAGAACACTGTACTCAAAATGGGGTTGTTTTTAAGGAAATGGCAGCCTTGGAAGATTTAGTTGTTGGTGGAAAGCAGATACGTTAGTTGAATGACGAGAAAAAAGCCATGAAAAATGAGTGGGAAAGGACCAACAACAAAATTTGTCTCATTTAGAGCTCACAGAGCAAATAGCACAAGAAGAAGAAGAGGGGAAGGAAGGAAGAAAAGAGGGAACATGTGAGCGTGTCATTTAGCCTATATTTATGGTAAGGGCAGGTGAATGTTTCAAAATTAAGGGTCCTCAGTCTCGCATCAAGTTCAGTGTGGACCCGTTTTGCAACCCTCTGCTTTGATGATTTTCATGGCCATATTACTGGATGTTTTCACAAAGGCAAGGGACTTTGCAAAGATTTGTTTTGAATCCCTACACCGCTCTAAAGAGGGTAAGTTTATAAGGATTTGCTTGACACATCCTTTTGAATCTCAGATTAAAAACAGCATGTCTTATTGGGGATAAACTTAGTATGAGATCACAGCTTACTCTTAGACTAAGGTAGTTTGCACCACCTATAAATCAGAGAATTGGGATCAATATCGTTTATCCCAATAGCAGCAGACATGAGCATATTTAATATTTGCAAAAGACTTGATAATGAAAGTCAAGTCAGGGGCTTTTCTAAGGACTTTATTAGAGAGACTAGAATTGGGTTTAATTCAAGCTCCCTACTTTGAAAGCACTTAACTGGCACATTGTAACTTGACCTTTAACTTCTCCAAGCATGGATTATACTCATTGGCGGGACACTGACTTGTGCCCTTTGAGGCATAGTATTGCTATTAGAAAGCTCAGTATAAGTACCATCATTTCATTGGATTGCTGGACTGGCTTAATTAGCATAACATGAATATGAAGAGTGCTGTTAATATAAATTGCCCCTCACAGTCCCCCTCTCTGGGGTTCTGGATGGTATCGCATGGATTTGCTAGCAAGCTTCCAGATAAGAGTAGACTGTTTTGCAGAGAGCAAAGTTAACCCTCACTTCTGTGTGAGAGGATCAGAGCCATTAAAAACGATGATTGTGTTATTTTGTATTAATTATCGTTTAGAGTGTTTCTTCCCTTGGACAGAAAGTGACCTGCCCAGCATCAAAGGGAGCTATTCCAGAAAACACTGGAACAGACCTCATCTAAATTCATTAGGATGGCATCAAATTAAACCCTCAGCATATTTCTTGAAGACTTCAAAATTGATGTCTAGTAAATTTCAGGGCCATGGGGTTGCTTTAAGTTGTCTCAATAAATCCAAGCTTGCATTATCAGTTACTTAAAAAAGAGAAAACAAATCAAGAATAATTTCAGCTCTGACAGTTGAATTAGCCTCCAAACAGCTTATATATCTGTTCACTTATTTTGTATTCTATTTAGAAAACCAAGAAATGAAATGAAATATGCTGTACCTAATAAGGAAATGTAGCAATAATCTTGATCAAGTAGGTTTCTTTTTTCCCCAGTTTTGTCAGGAATACTTATGAGAATTTTACTGTACAAGCTTCTGAAGTAAGGGATTGGAAAGGGGACAAAACATCTACCTTGAAATGTTTCTATTTATAGTGTACCAGATGGCAGTCTTCTTTCCCCATCTCCTGAAAAATTCTCTGCTTTTCTCCCATGGAGCAGAACTCCAATTCAGCATACCTGAAATTTCTACCATTAATTTTACTACTTTGGGATAGGTTAAAAAATATGCATGTACTATAGCTAATAGAACACATTAAAATACATACAATCATCTACTTTTTCAAAAAAGACTTTCATCGAACACTTGCCTGGTATGGAAAATAAGGATGAATGGGGAATAAATCCAGGAGGCAGTCAAGGAATCTTTAGATAGTAGAAGGATTTGAATATGTACCTAAAGGATGATGAGAGGCTAAAAAGGGATCAATGAAGGGTAATGGCAGTTTTTAAAAGGATGAAGTTTTGGGGGGGGTTTTGTTGTCTTTTTCCAGTTTCTTTATTATGGGGATGCTATCAGTGTCTTGGGCAGAATAATACGTTTAGAATCCCTAGCTCCTGTTACCCACCCATCTTGTAAAGATTGAAGAGTTAAAATACTCACATATTTCCATAAGCCGTCCAAACAGCATGAATTGCCATTGTGGAAAATCAAATATTTGTAGAAGATTCAAAGGGGATTTCTTGGAAGACCTAGATCTTGGACTGTGCCTTTGAGACTAAAGATGTTCTTAGCATGCAAAAAATGGGATGGCATATCCATCTAAGTCTGGGGAACTGCATGAGCAAAACTGCAGGAACTGTATCTATAAAACAGTGGGTGGTCTGTGCAAAAGCTTATAGGAGGATAGCATTGTATTGCTTTAGGATGTACTCAGGGCAAATTTATCTCATTAGGACTTTTTTTTTAACATATGTAATCCAAATTATTTGGGGAGTCAGAAATAATACCTCATTAATATTTAACAGGAAATTCTTAAACCAATGGATTATAATCATGTTCAAAATTTACTCCAGACTTACTTCAAAAGCAAAAATAATCTAGGAAAAAGTAATACAAAGATTTTTCTTGGACTAGATAAAGAAAAAATGGTGATATAATAAAGGCATACTTTGTTAAAGTTAATTTGTCACAGGGATGATCCAAGGTCAGTAATTTATGGGAAGGGGAGTTATTCTAACTTACTACATGGGATTTTTTTTTAAGAGTCTCCTATTTATTTTTTTTTATTGGAATAGTGATTTACAGTGTTATATTGGTTTCCGTATACAGCATAGATTCAACAATTCTATACATTACTCAGTGCTCACCACAGGAAGTGTAGTCACCATGTGTCATCACAGAATATTATTATAATTTTATTGACTATTCCCTGTACTTTTCATTTCTGCAACTTATTTTGTAATGGAAGTTTATACCTGTTAATCCCCTTCACCTGTTTTGCCCTTCCTCCATCATTCCCCCTCTGGCAACCACCAGTTTATTCTCCATATTTATGAATCTGTTTCTGTCTGTTGCTTTGCATTGTTTACATTTCATATATATGTAAAATTGTATGTATTTGTCTTTCTCTGACTGACTTATTTCACCTAATATGACACCTTCTAGGTTTACCCATGTTGTCCCAAATGGCAAAATCTCATTCTTTTTGTGTGTGTGTGTGTGTGGCTGAGTAATAGTCCATGATGGATGCATATTTGTGTGTGTATGGGTATAATACATCATACATCTTTTTAACCCATTCATCTATTAGTGGATACTTGCATTGCTTCCATATTTTATTTATTATAAATAAATGCTTCAGTAAACATAGGGATGCAGATATCTTTCTAATTAGTATTTGCATTTTCTTCAGGTAAATACCCAAAGTGAAATTGCTGTATCATATGATACTTCTGTCTTTAATTGTTTGAGGAAACTCTATACTCTTTCCACAGTGGCTGCACCATTTTACATTACCACCAGTAGTACATGAGGATTCCTTTTTCTCTACGTCCTTGCCAAATCTTATTTCTTGTCTTTTTAATAGTAGCCATTCTGAATGGTGTGAGGTAATATCTTATTGTAGTTTTGATGTGCATTTCTCTGATGAAGAGCAATGTTGAGCGTCTTGTGTCTGTTGGCCGTCTGGATGTCTTCTTTAGAAGAATGTCTATTCGGGTCCTCTGCCCATTTTAATTAGATTATTTGTGTTTTTTTGAGCTTGTATAAGTTCTTTATATATTTGGATATTAACCTCTTATCAGATATATCATTTGCAAATATCTTCTCCCATTCAATAGGTTACTTTTTTGTTTTGTTGATGGTAGCTTTGCCAGGCAAAAGGTTTTTATTTTGATGTAGTCCTAAATATTTATTTTTGCTTTTGTTTCCCTTGCCTGAGGAAACATACCTATAAACCTTGAACTTGAGGGCAAGTTCAAGAGATTACTGCCTATATTTTCTTTTAGGAGTTCTATGGTTTCATGTCTCACATTTGGTCTTCAATCCATTTCGAGATTCCTTTTGTGTATAGTGTGAGAAAGGGGTCAGTTTCATTCTTTAACATGCAGCTGTCCAGTTTTCCCAGCACCACTTATTAAAGAGACTCTTCAATATTATATATTTTTGCCTCCCAAATGGGATGCTTAGTCTGATTAAATTCCACTAAATGTTGCTCAAATGTTTTATCAAGAATATTTGTTATTTTTTAGGAGTTGTAAATTAAAGTAACCTCCAAATTCCTGTCTCAGAACAAGTACAGGCCAATTTTCTTTCTCATATCTTAATATTCTAATGCCAACTACTCAAAAATAAAAATATAATGAAAAAAGATAAATAAAACTTGTTGAGGAGTGCCTGGGTAGCTCAGTTGGTTAAGCATCTACCTTCACCTCCGGTCATGATCCCAGGGTTTCTCCCTCTCCCTCTGGGGCTGCTCTGCCTCCTTGTACACTCTGTCTCTGTCTTTCTCTCTCTCTCTGTCAAATAAATGAAATCTTTAAAAAAATAAAATTTGTTGAATAATTTATAAGCAGTGAGAGCCAAACTGGCACTGAATTCATCTTTGTTTTTTTGTATTTCATTTCAGCACTTTTTCCATTCATCCTCTCCATTCATTCTTTCAAGCTGCAGGGGATTCAGAGATGACAAGTCTATCACTTCCATAGAGTTATATGTTCATGGAAGGGTAGACAAAAATAAGTAAATAAGATAATTTTAAATAGGTAGCAACAATTGTTGATGACAGCAATAAAATAGTATTAAAGATAAAGATATGGGGGAGGAGAGAATGTTTTGCAAGGGATAATCAGACATGGCATGTCTAAGGAAGAAATATTCAAACAGACGTCTCAGAGATAAATGAGTCATCAATGCAAAGATTTTGGTTAAGAGAATTTCAAGTAGAGAAATAAGTTATAGAAAGGAACTAAGGCATATGTGGGATGGTTTAATGAACCTGATGGAAGGAGTGCCAGCCAGGCTCAAGCATAGGAAAGCAGAGTACTCATGGAACAAAAAAGAAGTCAGCGAGGAAAGCAACATCTACATCATGTAGGATTTTGTAATCAACGGTGAGGATTTTTTACTTTATTTTAAAATCAGTGGAAAGTCCTTAAGAACTTTTAGGCAGAGGAAGTTTATGATGATTATGGCTAATCTAAGGAAAATGGAAACAACAATGTTGGGAAGCAGTTATAATTGTCCGGGTGAAGAGATGGTATGTTCTAAAGCTAGTGGGGGCAAGAGTGACAAGAAGTGGTTGGACTCAGGATATGTTTTTAAAGTAGATCTGACGGGACTTGCAGATGAAGTGAATATAGAAACCAAAGGAAAGGAAGTAAAGGTAACCGATAGGTTCTTGTTAGAGGACATAAGTAGGTTAGGGTAAGGATGGTCATTGTGTTAGCCATTATAATTTGATTCTACAGACATGCTAACTCTACACATATGTATAAAAATTAATTAAAGCTTGAATTTTTTACTACAGCAACTCTTTTAGATCAATATTTAAAATTATATTGTTGACATTTTCAAATATTGTATTAATCATATTGTTATTCTGTTAATGTATAAGCAAATCGTTTTTCTTGTAAAGTAATGTAGAAGGACAGTACAATCAGTGAAAGTTAAAAAGTTGAAATTGTGTTTGACGTAACTGGTAAGGCTATCTAAACCATACTTTTCTTTAAAGAAATGTCAGTGCTATAGGTTCAGATATGAATATGTGATTTTATCACCTTAAAGTATTTTTTTTTAAGATTTTATTTATTTATTTGTCATAGAGAGAGAAGCGAGAGTGAGCACAGGCAGACAGAGTGGCAGGCAGAGGCAGAGGGAGAAGCAGGCTCCCTGCCAAGCAAGGAGCCCGATGTGGGACTCGATCCCCGGACGCTGGGATCATGACCTGAGCCGAAGGCAGCTGCTTAACCAACTGAGCCACCCAGGCGTCCCACCTTAAAGTATTTTTAATTTGATTATCAAAATAGAAGATTTTAAATGATTTTTTAAAAAAAAAGATTTATTTATTTATTTATCTTATAGAGAGAGTGTGAGCGGCACTGGGGGGACGGGGGCAGGTGCAAAGGGAGAGGGAGATACGCAGATGACCTGCTGACTGTGGACCCTGATACAGGACTTAATCTCAGGACTCACATCATGTGCTGTGCCAAAATCAAGAGTCAGATGCTCAACTGACTGAGCCATCCAGATGTCCCTGAAGATTTTAAATGACTTTTAATAAAAAGTAACACTTATCTGCTAAAACACATTGACAAGTCAGTTGATAGTAAGTTTGGTCTTGATCTCCTTTTACCATTTGTCCACCTACATACCTGTGGCTGTAGAACTATCAGTCTGTTTCTCTCATGTCCATCTTCATAAACCAATTTGACAAAGTGAATACTTTGGTCACCTCTGATTTAGCTGTGTTTGCGTATGTATTTAGCTTTTATATACATTTCAAAAATGTTGGACAATATTTTGGGGTAAGTTGAGTTTGCTTCAGACATCCATCATGACCTCCATGACTCATACCTCTTCTTTCTTCTAGTAGCTCTCAATGATCCACATCTTGCCCACCTAATCATACAGGTTAGACTTAATTATGTCACAGCAGCAAACAGTATCTGTAAGCAGAAGGTTTTGTTTTTGTTCATGTTCATACTCATGCTATACATCCACCCTTGGTTACTTGGGAGGTTTTGTTCACTGTAGTCATTAAGTGACATGGTCTGCAGTTCAGTAACCCCCTGATCATTGTCAGTTCACCACCAGAGGGAAGGAGCAGGAGGGAGAATCCTACATATGTCATTAAGTACTGTAACTCAAAGTTGATGAATATTGCTTCTTTTTATGCTCAGTAAACAGAAATAGTCTTGCATTTCAACCAGTTATACATGAGATAATTCTAACATGTGGTCAGAAGATAGAATCAGTAATATTTACTGAATGACTAACCTACTAACTATTAACCTACCTGCATCCTGATAGGAGTAGGTTTAGATATCGATATGGATATAGATCTCTGTATATATCTGTGTCTATATATTTGCTATGTTGATGTTGGTGTTGCGGGTCAGGAGGTGTGTCAGTCATTCACCAAATATTACTGATGCTATAGATACAGATGTATCTATCTACCTATCTAGAAAGAGAGCCATAATACCTTCTATTATATATAAGCTTATTATTACACAGTAATTATACCAGAATATGCCTGATTCTTGCTTGTCACTAAATGTCTCTCACTTGTACTCCAGTGGTTTATTTACCTTTATAATTTCACATAGGCATAAATGAATAAGTTAGGATTTCTACGAGATATCAGCAGTCAAAGTAAAAGGCAGTATAGGGCTTCCTGGATACTCAACAGTGATAGATTTGTATAAAATTCTCTATATCCCCAGAAATTTATTATTTTCAATTCTACACAAAACTGTGTAGAATTTTAACAGCATTACAGATGAATGGATTAGAGATATCTGATTTATTAATATTTGGTATTTGCAGATTTGAGTATTTTTTCTGAAGTACATTTTAAACTGGCTTAACCACAGGAGTATGGTTACTTAATTAAGCAAGGGAGATAAGGCACATTTTATAAGAGAAAGATTCTTCTAGGGGTGAGACTTGTTCATCCAGTCCTTTACTTCCAAGTCCTATATTGTGGTTTATAGAGCACAGCAGAGGTTCAGGGCTATATCCTTGACCTTAGATCTAGTCATACACTCAGATATCAGACACCAAAAGTCATGTTGTTCCTTAGGCACTTCTGCCAATATGTATACATCCCTTTTACTTTATTACTTCCCCCTTCCCCACATCTAACTTTTTGGTATTTTTAATCCTTCATAGTTCAACTCTACTTTGAGCCTACGTCTTGAATGGGTTATTGGTCTTTATTTTTTCCATCCAATCCTGCTATTATTATAAAGAGACAGATATGTAGATTTAGATCATGAAGATAGGTGATGGGAAAGAGTAAAGGCTCTCATAGTGTTCTGATATCAGAGTAAACTATAGATAATATGAGTAATTATAAACAAAATCAACCTACAGTTTGTGCATATTCCATTTAGCATATATTCTAGCACCTTGTCATGCAGGGTACGGTGTTCGGACTAGCAGCATCAGCAATACTAGAACCCTGTTAAAGTCTCAGACACATCTCAAATGTACTAAATCAGATGCTGCTTTTTGACAGTCCTTGTGCAATGTGGATGTACTCCAGCGTTTGAGAAACCTAGCTTATAGACAATATATTACCATGCCATGCCATATGTCTCTCTCCTTTCCAGCTTTGAGTTAAACAAAATGCCACTTCCCATTGCCTTGCCTTTTTTAGTTACAGGAGCCTGATAAATAGGGGGGGAAGAAAAAACTCATTTCATCACCCAGTTAAGAAACCATTAAAAAAATAATAAAATATTTGCAGAAACCCTGTAACAAGTTTTGGGGGTTTTGTTGTTGTTGTTGTTTTTAATATAAAAGACAGACCCACTCTTAAGAGTCAAACTTTTCCCAAGTTAAGGAAAAATAGATTACTTTCACAAATTTGAAGTCTTGTTTAGTTGGGAAGCTAACTTTTCTTGAATGACATACAAGTAATTCAAAGCAACTTGGATGAACCACTTATTACGTGTGAAGTCCATAAAACACAAATGACATACTGCTAACTCATATGGATGTAGATGCTGATCCTGTTTTCCAGCACAAAGTAGTTGAGGCTTCTCTGAAGGAGTATTGAAGGAATACTTTTATTGCTTTAACACAGTGGGTACTACATGATCTGAAAGCTGATATGAAAAACTACATGGTAAAGAGAGACCCCTTTATCCTATGCAAGGAGGACAGAAGTCTTATGCTCACACAAAATGTTTAAGTGTGCAATTTTCTACTAATAACCGTATTAAATATTCTAACTAGGATTGTGACTATAATCAGTGCAACATTTCATTTACAAAGAGAATAGTTTTACCCTTTCAATCATGCCCCACAGAACTATAATAGGAAGTAGGAAAGGATTTCATTTACATGATTTTTAAAAAATGACAGTGGTGATTTTTAAGTCACTGAATCTATACTGGTGAAATTCTTCTTTGGTGATAAGCCATTGTACTTATGTATAAATAATTGCATGTTTTAAGAAAGTCTGACACAAATTAGCACAATCTGATGATTAAGGATAGCAGATTTTTCCAGAGGAATATATGTAGCTACCATTATAGTAGTTTGTTAGATGAGTGTCTAGAATTCTAAGGAATATACATTAACCAAACATGTAGATGGAGGTACTAACTATATGAAATATATGAAAGTAGAATGAGCTTCTTAGGGGCTAATGAGTCTTTCACCAACAAAGGAATTCCCAAAGAGGTACAACACGGAATACACGCTGGAAGGCTTCTCCCAATATGAGAAAAACTCTCCAGTGTTGAGCCTTTTACATTTTAAGATTTTTTTAAATCTTTAACATCAAATCGATATTCTTTTATGCATATAACTGGTATGAAAAGACACTTAAGAAGAAAAATCTGATCACAAAAAATTAAATATTATCATCAAAGCATATTTTGTGAAAACCATACAGAAAACAGTCACAGAATCTGTTCTCTAAGAACATAAAGTAGAAAAACAATAACCAATTTTTAAAGGACGAGAAGATTCCAGTTTCCTGTTGATCTTCATACGTTGCATGCCTCAACCACTTTCCCCTCTGGCCCCTGATATTTCATTTGCATAGAATCAGGACATTAAGGCTGGAAGGAAACTTACTCATCAGGTTACAAAGTCTTTTTACATAAGAAGAAATAATCTGGAAACTGGTCTATATTGTCACCATGTTCTTTTATATTAAGTGTTCTCTGTTTTCAAAAGTATGTGTATATCATGCTAGACAGCTAACATTTAAAGATGAGAAATTTGAATTTAATATTTTCTAATTTTTTTTACAGAAGCTGGTGTAATAACATGTGAATATTTTTCACAGAAACAGAGCACACAAAGTGTTAGAATAATAATTTAAGACTGATCAACATGTAACTTTTAGTTTTTAGTTAACAAAGTAGTTTAATTTTTTAAATGTCAGCTTTAAGGGTCTTAGCTATCTGAGTAGTTTATTTGAATCCAAGCAGAGACAATCAAACAATTTATGCTTTCAGATGGATAAATGGTTTCAAAATTAAGGCAATGTTATTTGCCAAAGGCAGTTTATGCCACTCTTGGGTTCCATATTCTTATTTGCTGAGGGGCTTAAATAATAGAGAATTTATTTCCTCACATAACAGAAAAGCTTGAGGCCACAGCAAGTGTCAAGAAGAGTTTTATCAAGTTTCGATTCCTCTTGTCTATAACTCTTGCTATCACACACTGTTGTTTCATGTATCTGCTCTATCCTTAGTTCTCATGGTGGATGAAGTTTCCACAATTTCCTGGGCTTACACTTTTCCTCATTCCCAGTTAATTCCTGGATTGAATAAAATCATTGAGCAGAAGTTTGAACATCACTTTGATGAGAACAAATGAAGTATATGCCAACTTTAGAAACAATCACAGTGGCAAGGGGAGGGAATGGGGATCAACTTCACCCACCTCAAGACTATGACACCTTGAGCAAAAATTCAAAGGGGTCGAGGGCACAATATTCACTGTATAAAGTAAACTTCGTCATGTCTAGCCGATATTTTCCAACCACAGAGGTTACATGTTTCCATGCATGAAACTAGCATGAAAGAGCTGCAGCCTTTAAGTTTAACAAATAGCTGTTTATTAATATGAAATGTGATAATCCATTAAAATAATTCAAAAATCCTTCTGGGTTTTGTAATGTCTTCTGCAGTATGAATGAAAATAAATCACATTACCCAAAAAAAAAAAAAAAAAAAAAAAGGAAAGAAAGAAAGAAAGAAACAACTTTCAATTATTATTCCTTTAAAAATGGTTAGAATTTTAAGGCTTTATACATGAATTTTTCTAAAAGTATTTCAAAGTATCCCAACTGGGAAAGCAATTTCATGCTTGCTTTTTAAAGAATCTATTCAAAGAACTCATTAAAACTGTTCATTTAAATAATCTCGTTTATGTTCATTATGCTATGTCCTTTGGGAGAAAAAAAGAAAAAGTATGAACTGCTTCCAGAAAGCAAAATGAAGGGAACAAATGTTAAATGTAAAAGGTTAGTCCTTCATTAAAATTGTTTAAATAAGCAGCAACTCCCCCTGTACCCTTAAAACCTCTCCCAAGAAACATTTGTACACATTCAGGACAGCGAATTAAAAGTAGAGACTAAAAAAAGTCTGGTAGGTCAGTTTCATGAACTGTTAGCATTTGGATCATTTTTGCTTCTCATTTTTGGTTCTAGATGGGAAGGGACATAGTCTATCCACATAATGTGAAATGTTCACAGATAACATGAACCTGAATATTAGGGGAGTACTGTAAATGGCAGATTTTAGAAACTTGGATTATGAAAAGCATCTATATTTTACATAAAATCCTTTGCATACTGTATGTATATATACTTCTAGGTTAAACTTTTTACCCTTTGGGGTCTGAAAAAGTCTTGATGAGGGAGGCATGAATATTCTAAAGCGATTTGGCTTACATTTTTGGACTAGGTTATAGTATGCATTTCTCGTACCTTTACTTCTTTTTTAAGTATGAAATCACTGTAATTTTACCTGATAGTTACATATGTCTAAAATGATGTCATTTCTTGGCAAGAAAACCTCTTGTTGCATTTTTGGAGGTTTTGTTGTTGTTTCTTTTCCAGTTGAATTCAGTTGAATGTTGGTAATCAACAGAGTAATAACATGACAGGCTGGACGTAGTATTTCATTCTGTAGTCACTATTTTCTGAAATAATGAGATGAACTCTTCTCACTTCTGAACTTTATTGGTGTGTAACACATTAGTTACAGCCTCAGCGAATGATATGCACCTGAGGAACTAACAGAAGACATGACTAAGGGAAAAGACACATCACGATCTTTGATAGGAATATTTAATTTGGGGACATTGTCAATTCTCTCAAGCTAACATATAAATTAAAAGTGATTCCAATAAAAAATATCAACACCGTTTTCCTTTGATAGTTTACCAAACTGATTCTGAAGTTCATTTTTAAAATAAATGTACTACCAAAATATTATAAGGCCTTAAAAACAGCTCATAAATGGAGAAATGAAGCTGTATAAAGTCTAGAAACAGAACCAAGTATATGGTAAAGTGTCATCCCAGTTTTTAGGGGGACGATAGATCATTTAATATAAGTGTTGGGGCAATGCCATGGGCACCTAAATTCTATAGCCTGAATGAGTAAAGAACTAAGGGGATCCTTAGATGCGTTAATTCTGAGATTATTTTTCCATATCATGTTCTCTTTTTTTTAATAATCACTCCAATCCATTTAATATGCATTACTTATTATAATTTTTGCCTTTCATTCTTTTAAATTATTTTTATTAACATATAATGTATTATTTGCCTCAGGGTACAGGTTTGTGAATCATCAGGCTTACACACTTCACAGCACTCACCATAGCATATACCCCGCAATGTCCCTAATGCAATCTCTACCTTTTATCATTGAATGCAATTATTATTTTACTTTGTTTTATAGTTTCAATCAATCTCTTTCTTCTCCTGGAATATATGCTGCATCAGGGAAGAAACTAAGGATGATTTTGCTAATTGTTTTTTAGACCCTAATATGCTGCCTAATTCATAGTAGGAGTTGCTAAATATTTGTTGAATAAATGAAACTAATATGAAAAATCTAATTACTTCTAGGAGATAGTTTGAGGAGAGGAAAAATAAAGGGTATAAATTTAAGCAATTTATTGGGCTCTAATATTAATTTGGGGAGATTTTTAAAATGCAAATATTTTGTTTCATTAAAGCATTCATTACTTCTGATATCTTAGACTTCCTGCTCACCCACTTTGTCCCACAAGCTTGTGATTTATGAGGCAGTAAATGAAAAAAAAATTTACTTGATAGACATAATTAGTCCCCTTTAAATATATTAGACTATATTAATATCATGACTTTTTTTTAAGGTGGCCATTTTGCAGTGTCTTCTCTAAGTCATTCTACAAAATCAGACATTGACCTACAGATTGAATATAGGACTATGTTAGAAAACTTAATGAAAACTATCTTGTAACAATCTCAGATATCCTTAGGAAAATCACTTTTAATAATCAGACTCTGACAGGGACAGTATTTAAACAACATGGCATACATAATATGGCAAAAATAGTTAACAGCTTGGGTGAAGGGCATTGCTTCTGTACAAAGGAGTGCCCATAATTAGCATAGTATTGCATTACATTTTTAATACAAGTAACAGAAAAATACATAATATAAATGGATGTAAAAATACAGGACACTTGCTATGCACGGGATGTGTTTACCCAAATTCATATGCTAACACCCTAGTCATGATGGTATTTGGAAGTGGGTGGGGCTCTTAATAGGTAATTAATTTTAGATCAAGTCAGGAGGGTTAGAGCCACCATGCTGGGATTAGTGTTCTTCAAAGAAGAGAAAGAGTCTCTGTGGAGTGAGATCATAGCAGGAAGACTCCTGTCTCCAAATGAGGAAGAAGGCTCTTACCAGACACTGAATCTGCCAGAACCTTGACATTAGACTTACCAACCTCCAGAACTGTGAGAAATGAATGTTAGCTGTTGAAGTCTCCCAGTCTATGATAGTTTGTTACAGCCACTTAAACAGACTTATATAACACCTTTCTGTAGGGTAGAATGATCTCCATATGCATGTGAATAATAAGCAGCTCAGAGATGTTGGTGGGGAAGCAGCCACCAGGTACTGATTGGCTTAATCTAATCAGGATCTGTACCTGTTACTGGATCTTGTTTTGCTGTGGAAAGTTCTATATAGGAAGGAAAAGGGAAAAAATACATTTTGGTGGGGCACTGGGGAATGTGCTTTAAAACACAGTTCACATTCTGCAACTCCCACCCATAAGATATACCTTTGAATAAAAAATATACATTGTAGACGGGGTGCCTGGGTGGCTCAGTGGGTTAAAGCCGCTGCCTTCAGCTCAGGTCATGATCCCAGGGTCCTGGGACGAGCCCCGCATCGGGCTCTCTGCTCAGCAGGGAGCCTGCTTCCCTTCCTCTCTCTCTCTGCCTGCCTCTCTGCCTACTTGTGATCTCTGTCTGTCAAATAAATAAATAAAATATTTAAAAAATATATATATACATTGTAGTAAAATGAAGGCATCTTGAAACTTTATTTAACTATTAAAACAAATAGGTATTCCCTGACGGGCAACATAAAGGATATACAGTCAGAAGAGGTTTCTGCATATGCAGATCGAGCACCCTCATTGTGAGTGGGAAACATAAGAATTGCTCTCCTGTCTCCAGGGGACTGTTTTAATCTTTATTCCTCTTTATTGTCATTCAGACTTAGGGTGTAGCTAGTGATAAGGGGGGAGGGATAAATTCTAGACTAAAAGGGGACTTGTCAAAAAGAGAGTGGCAATTTTTGTAAATCAAATATTTCATGTTCCAGATACCTTAATAATGCTTTCTAAATTTATCATCAACTTGTCTGACATGATGTGAATTTTGAAAGCACATTTCATGTTCCAGAAAGTCTTTACACAACTTTTTGTTTTAGCTTATCTTTTTTTTTGGAAATTCTTTAAAGGGCTGAGTGTGTCTGGCTTGAATTATTGCTTCATATCACACCTCTTGCATTTTGTAAGCCATTTTCCTTTTCTGAAAGTTTACCATAGTTTGTCAAATGAAAAATTTCTTTAGAAAAGAGAGATGTGATTTATGAATTTGACAGGGAATAGAGTATTTTAAGAAAGAACTATTATGTAAGAAGTAACTGCTTATATGGAAATGTGATGTTTCCTTATTAGAAAATCTTGGGAAATATATTTTCTCTAGGCATAACAAGATTTTCTATTCAACTAGTAAGAGCTTCTGTTATTGTTTTTTTAACTTTAGGCTGTGTTCCAAGTACCTTACAAACATTGAAGACATAAATGTGGCAACAGTTTCGCCAAGTAGGTGTAATTTTCCTATCTTTCCAGATCGGTATGATGTAGGAAAGATGATAGGGTTTGAAGCTGATAGCCAAGGAAGAATTCTTGCAACATCTTCGGGGCAAAAAGATGATTTTTATTAAAGCATGGGGACAGGACCTGTGGGCAGAAATCGCTGAACTGGCATCATGAGGAGTGGCCCATTATGTACTTTCAGGTTGGGAGGAGGTTTGGGATAGCATAAGTCTCTAAGGAATTTTGAAAGCAAGGTTTCCAGGACCTTGAGGGGACTAGCTATTGTTGGTAAAATGTCATTTATTACCATCTAATAAAACCTAAGTCACGAGACCCTTCGGATGTAAATCAGTAGGTCATATGCTTGAGGGATGACTGCCAACACATATCTTGGGGGATTTAGAGATAAGTTAAGTATCCAAAGGAATTTTTATATGTTAAAGTAGGCTTATTGGATCCTGGAAAGGTGGGGGCAGGCTAAGATTGCCTTTTACTCTTAGTATTAATATTGAGGCAGTTGAGTCCCTAGAGGACTGTCACTCTACCTGTTTCAGGGACTTGTCAATGGCTGTAGGCAGTAAAGAAATTTAATATTTTTTCTTCTGCTTTTGTTTCCCACATCAAATATATAAAGCTAAGATAGTCAATAATGGGTCTGTGATAAAGGAGCGAGAACGATACAAAGTGAAGGTCAAGCAAAGCTTTATTTTGTGCCAAGCATCAAGAATCAAACTGACCGGCCAGGGCCGCACCTCTTACAGAGAGGGCGACCCTGCTCTCCTTTATGGACTAGCTTTTAAGGGCAAAGGCCATGTGGTTGGGCCTGGCCATGCACAGGTGGCCAATGAAATTGTAACACACAGAGAAAGCTGCACAGTGATGCTAGGTGACCAATTGAATTACAGTTTACCCTATAGTAGACATTTGACCCAGCCTATCACCTTGGTCAGAATTGGCACCCAAAAGGCTCCCAAAGGGCAGGGCCCATACTCCTCAGTAGCTAGGGAGAGAGTATGCAACCCCCCAGCGATCAGATGTCTCCACCTGGCCTGACCCACCCTTGTATTTGAGCTTTGTTACCTGAGGCTGGTTTTCGGGACTTTTTTTTAAGTAAGTCCCCCGGGGGAAGGGGAGCAGGGACAGTTTAAGGGTTAAACAACGTCATTGTCTTAACCTTGATGGAAGCCTCTGGCTAAATAGGTCCTTACAGTCTTATAATTTTCCATTTAAGCTTAGAAAGTGGTGCTTTTGGTAGATCATTTGTGCCATTGAAGACAAAACTTCACCCAAATAATACAGTGTCTCAGTTATTTTCTATGGGGTAGGAAAAGAATATGAAAATACCACAGCATGTCTAACCTTATATATACTTGGATTGTCAGACATGAAATCATTTTGTCTAATGATTCCATTAACTGTCCACTAAGTTGTGGATCTATCTATAGGTAGTGGTTATTTGTAATACAGAAGCTTATAATATTATAAAACTGAATTTTAAAATTGAGCAAATGAAGGATTGCTAGTGTCAGCAATGGCAGAGTGTCTCACAGAAGACAAATCTATGCCAGATAAAACTTATGAACTTAGGATAAATTATGAAAGACAACTATGTAAAGGACCATCAGAGTAGCAAATGTGGGTAGAAACGGGAAGATATGTTTCCACTGAGAAAAAGAATAAGGCACTGAGAGCAACCTGCATTTATGTGGCCTTTTCCCTGAGATCACTCTCTGGTCTGCTCAGTGCAAGTTGGCTAGCTACAAGAAAAACTGCATCCTTACTGGTTTGAGATTTCAAGGACAGGGTTTGTGGAAGAAAAATAACAAAGGAAATCCTTCAGGATGAAGAAAAATGATACCAAAAGGAAACTCTGCTCTAGAGAGAAAAGAGGAACATTAGAAATGATACTATGTGGATTAAAAACAGGACAATTAATTTTTCTCTTTCTTTAAAAAAAATAAGCAAAAATAAAAGCTCTTAATGTGGGGTTTAAAAACTCTGTATATATGGAATTATGCTGTCCAAGTTCCTACATTTTACACAAAGTGGTACAACGGTAGCCTAACCCTAAATAAACTGATATAAGGAAAATATTGTAAACAGTAGCACTGTTGCTAAATAAAAAGTAATAATTAAAGAGTTAAAGCTAAAACGAATTAAAACATGCTGTCTACAATGTGATTATATCAAAATAAAGCAGTATAGGAATAACAAAGGAAGAAGAGAGGACCAGATTGGACAAATACAAAGATATTGCCAATGGGGTACACCTAAATCCAAATATATCAATAATAACATCAAGTGCAAATGGGCTGAACATTCCAAAAAACAGGAAGTCAAAATAGATAAATAAAAAAGCAAACTCTAACAATATACTGTCCAACGAAATCATATCTTAAAATAGAAAACATAGGTTGAAAGTAAAAGTACTGAAAAGAGTCACCATGCAAACTTTAGACTCAAGAAAGTTGGTATAACTATATTAATATCAGACAGGACTTCAAGACAAGATGTGTTTTGAGAGATCAGAAGTACAGGCAATTTAGAATGCTAGAATAATGTTAAATATTTAGAAATTAAGACACACACCCCTGAAAAACAGATATACCAAAGAAGAAATCCCAAGGGAAAATAAAAATTATTTCAAACTGAATCAAAACAGAAACATACATAGAAAATTGTGGGATATAAATAATGTAGTGTTTAGAGGAAATTATAGGCTTTAAATTCTTATGTTAGAAGAGAAGAAACAGGGAGAAGGAGAAGCGCGTTCCGGTGTTCTACACACAGTCGAGTTTGGAACGTTTAGACAGCGTGGTCTGATTCTTCGCGAAAAGGCGTGGGCATTTGTGCGTGACCTGTTGTGCCCTTGCAAGCCTTTGTGGGCCTAAAGTTTGGTGTGGTTTTGTTGGTATAGAGCTGCGGCGTGCCACACAGCGCCCTGACCCGGCCTCACCATGTTGGTGCTATTCGAAATGTCCGTCAGCTACGCCATCTTTAAGGTTTTGAATGAGAAGAAACTTCAAGAGGTTGATAGTTTGTGGAATTTGAAACTCCAGAGAAAGCAAATAAAATAGTAAAGCTAAAACATTTTGAGAAATTTCAGGATACAGCAGAAGCATTAGTAGCATTCACAGCTCTGATGGAGGGCAAAATCAATAAGCAGCTGAAGAAAGTTCTGAAGAAAATAGTAAAAGAAGCCCATGAACCCTTGGCTGTAGCTGATGCTAAACTAGGAGGGGTCATAAAGGAAAAGCTAAATCTCAGTTGTATCCATGGTCCTGTTGTCAATGAATTTATGAGAGGAATCTGTTCCCAGATGGATGGATTAATCCCTGGTGTAGAACCACATGAAATGGCAGCTATGTGTCTTGGATTGGCACACAGCTTGTCCCGATACAGATTGAAATTCAGTGCTGATAAAGTGGACACCATGATTGTTCAGGCAATTTCCTTGTTAGATGACTTAGATAAAGAACTAAACAACTATATTATGTGGTGTAGAGAATGGTATGGCTGGCATTTCCCTGAATTAGGAAAAATTCTTTCGGATAATCTGACATACTGCAAGTGTTTACAGAAAGTCAGTGATAGGAAGAATTATGTATGCCTCAGCCAAACTTTCTGAACTACTGCCAGAGGAAGTTGAAGCAGAAGTGAAAGCAGCTGCAGAGATATCAATGGGAACAGAGGTTTCAGAAGAAGATATTTGCAATATTCTGCATCTCTGCACTCAGGTAATTGAAATCTCAGAATATAGAACCCAGATCTATGAATATCTACAAAATCGAATGATGGCCATTGCACCAAATGTTACAGTCATGGTTGGGGAATTAGTGGAAGCACAGCTCATTGCTCATGCAGGTTCTCTTTTGAATTTGGCCAATCATGCAGCTTCTATGGTTCAGATTTTTGGAGCAGAAAAGGCACTCTTCAGAGCCCTCAAGTCTAGATGAGATCCCCAAAATATGGTCTCATTTATCATGCTTCACTTGTAGACCAGACAAGTCGGAAACACAAAGGAAAGATTTCTCGAATGCTGGCAGCCAAAAATGTTTTGGCTATTCGGTATGATGCTTTTGGTGAAGACTCCAGTTCTGCAATGGGAGTTGAGAACCAAGCCAAATTCGAGGCCAGGTTGAGGACCTTGGAAGATAGAGGGACAAGGAAAATAAGTGGAATGGGAAAAGCATTAGCAAAAACAGAAAAATATGAACATAAAAGTGAAGTAAAGACTTATGATCCTTCTGGTGATTCCACACAGCCAGCCTGTTCCAAAAAACGCAAGATAGAACAGGTAGACAAAGAAGACGAAATTGTTGAAAAGAAGGCCAAAAAAGCCAAGGTTAAAATTAAAGTTGAAGAAGCCCCAGTAGCAACGGAGGAAGAAGAAGAAGAAGGAGTACTAGTGGTAGAAGAACAGGAGACATCTGTGAAGAAGAAGAAGAAGAAGAAGAAGAAGAAGAAGAAGAAGAAGAAGAAGAAGAAGAAGAAGAAGAAGAAGAAGAAGAAGGAGGAGAAGGAGAAGGAGAAGGAGAAGGAGAAGGAGAGGGAGAGGGAGAGGGAGAGGGACAGGGAGAGGGAGAGGGAGAGGGAGAGGGAGAGGGAGAAGAAGAAGAAGAAGAAGAAGGAAAAAGAAGAAGAAGAAGAAGCACATTAAGGAAGAACCACTTTCTGAGGAAGAACCGTGCACCAGCACAGCAATTCCTAGTCCAGAGAAAAAGAAAAAAAAGAAAGATAATGAGGACTAATTGAAGGGAACCGTCTTTGAGTCATCGGGACACATCACACCTAAGATTCAGTCAGGAGTGTATCAGAAATGTTCCGTAATTGAGGGAAGGTTGGATGAAACAGCGTTCCTACTCATCGATACCTTTTTGAACCTATGTGTCTTGACACCAGTTCTGTTAACTTGATTATGTCATTTCTCAGTCTTTGTTATACAAATAAAAATATTTTCTTTGTATTTAAAAAAAAAAAAAAGAAGAGAAGAAACATCTAAAGTAATTTGTCTACTCTACCACCCTAAAAAGCTAGAATAGAATAAACAAATTAAAATAAGAGTGAGTGGCAGGTAGGAAATTCTACAACTAGAAAAGATATCAATGAAAGAAAATACACAAGCAGAAAAAAGTTAAAAAGCAAAGTGGTTTTTTAGTAAATAGTAAAATAGTAAATAGTAAATATAGTAAATAGTAAATAGTAAAATATTAGTAAAGTTGGTGAAACTTAAGATGATTATCAAGAAAATAAAGGAGATAATACACAATATCAAGAATGACAGAACATATTATTACAGATATGACAATATTGAAAGTACAATAACAGTATATCACGAGAAACATTTTACTAATATATTTGATAATTTTGATAAAATGACAAATTCCTTACATACTTAACTTACCAAAATTGATTCAAAAGAATAAGAAAATATGAATCACTCCATATCTATTATATGCATAGAATTTAATTTGTATTAACCCTTTCATAAATAAAACTTTGAGATGTTTTCATTTATAAATTTTTTCAAACATTTAAAGAGGAAACAACATCAGTCTTATGCAAACAATTTTACAAAATAGAGGAAGAGGGAACATTCATTTTATAAAGCCTGGATAATCTTTTTTGTTGTTTTTTTATTTTTTATTATTTTTTGTCATACAATTAGGCAGCTGGGTGATATACAAATACCACATACAGTTAAAGTGTACGCTTTCATAAATTTTTAAAAGATTTTATTGATTTCAGAGAGAGTGAGAGAGTGAATAAAAGCAGGGGGTGGCAGGGGGGAGGGAGAGAATCTCAAGCAGACTCCACAGGGAGCCTGATATGGAGTTTGATCTCACAACCCTGAAATCATGAACTGAGCCAAAACCAAAAGTTGGATACTTAACCAACTGAGTCATCCAGGAACCCAATTTGATTAATTTTGAAGTGTGTGTGTGTGTGTGTGTATAAATTGATCCTTTGTGATCTTTCCCACCGGCCTTCAATAATCCTCCATTCTGTCGCCCCATGCAACCACACATTAGCTTTTTGTCACCATACGTTTGCATTTTCTAGAGTTATATATAAATAGAATCATACGGAATGTACTTGTTTTCTTTCAGCATGCTTTGTCTGGTATACACCCATATTGCTGTTTAGAGTAATAATTCATTCCTTTCTATTGGTGAGTAATATTCCATCATATAGATATACCACAGTTTGCTTATTTTTTCACCTGTTGATAGACATTTAGGTATTTTTTTTTTTTTACTATTATAAATAAAGCTGCTATGAACATTTATGTAGAAGTCTCTGTATGGATATAATCTTTCACCCTTTTGGGTAAATAACTAGGAATAGAATAGTTAGATCATAAGTTAGGTGTTTGATTTAAAGGAAATTACAACCGTTTTTCCAAAGTAATTATACCATTTTATGTTCCCACCAGCAGTATATGAGAATTCCAGTTCCACCACAACCTTGCCAACACTTGGTATGGTCAGTCTTTTTAAATGTAGACATTGTAATTGATGGGTAGTGGTATTACATAGTGTCTAATTTCCCTGATGATTAAAGATGTTGAACATCTTTTCATGTGCTTATTTACCATTTGTCTCTTTTCTTTGGTGAAATATTTGTCCAAGTCATTTACCCATTTTTAAGTTGAATTGTTTTGTTACTGAATTTTGAGAGTTTTTTATAAGTTCTTGATACAAACCTTTTCTTAGGTAATTAACTTGCTGATATTTTCTTCAGTCTGTGGCTTGCTTTTTTGTTCCCTTGTGTCTTTTGAAAACCAGAAATTCTTCATTTTGGTTAAGTCCAGTTTTTTTTTTTCTTCTCCCTTGGTGTAGGTGACATAAAAGTAAAAAACAGATGCAAATACCCAAAGCTGACCTAGGACTTGTATAGAGAATAGAAGAAGGACTTGCATAAAGCAATAATTAAAGCAAAACAACTCATTAAGAATTTGTTGAAGATTTGAACACATACTTAGAAAAATATGTTTACCATTATTAACCAGGGAAGGCCAAATTAAAACTATGAGATACCAAAATATTGAGATATCACTATGTACTTACTAGAATAGCTAAAGTTAATATGACTGATAACACTGAATGTTGGTGGGGTTATATAGCAACTTAGTCACTGACATACACAAAGTTAACCATATATTTGCACTATCAAACAGGAATTTCACTCCCAGGTATTTACCTAAGATAAATGAAAACATGACCACAAGGATGTTAGTGGAAGCTTTATTCAAAAGAGTCCCATTTGGAATTACTCGAATATGCATCAACAAGAGAATGCATAAACAAATTACGGTATATCCATACAATTGAATGTTACTCAGCAATTAAAAGAAAGTACTAATGCACATAGCAACATAAATAAATCATATAATTCTTATCCTAGGCAATAGAAGGATGATTACAAAGAATGCATATTCTTTCATATGAAGTTTAAGGATAGGCAAAATAAAGCTATGGTGATAGAAATCACAACTGTTGTTGCCCTTGTGGGATGAGAATAGATTGGAACAATGAATTTTCTAGAATAATAGAAATGTTAAGAGAAGTTCTAAATCATAACTGGTGGTTGCATAGGGCTGTGTTTTTATTAAAACTCTGTGAATTATACACCTAATATCTATGCATCTCAATGTATAATGCAGAAGTATCCTTCCGTGATTATTGTAGACAGAGCCTTAAATACCCCGACACAGATATTCTTTGGTAGTCATCTTCTGTAATTTGGACATTCTAATGGTTTAAATGAAGTCTTTTGCCACAATATAAGCCTAGTAATTTATATTCAGGTCCCTTAGAAAAGAAGGAAAAGGGGTCAATAGTTTGGTTATATAACTTCTTAAATACTACAGGAAGTTATCAAGATTTATCTTAAATACTACAAGGAATTTATTCAGTATTGATTTATTTATTTTATTCATTTAGTATTTATTTATCTTAAATACTACAAGATATATCTTAAATACTACAGGAAGTTATCAAGTTTTCTCTTTAGCAGGCAACTTGTATTCCTTAACCTGTCCTGAGAGAAATAGTTTTCTTGATACAATGTAATGTAAATAATATAACATACTGATATACATAATTGATATCATCCAGTTGTTGCTTTGAAAGCCCCACTTCATCCTGATGAAGACATGACTAAATATGAAAGAGATTTTCCTAGATCATCAAATAAATACCACCTTTGTTTTGATCTCCCATTTACAGCTGCTTGGGCTAAAAATGACCTCGCTTCATCTACGTATATAAGTACCTCCCAAACCTACTGGGCCCATGGCTACAATAATAAGATGTTTTCTATCACATAAGACAAATCAGTGTCCCAGTGCTATCATTGTTTGTATATCCTTGTTACAGTTATCATTTCAAAGGATACAAAGGCAAGGCTATTTTATCCAAGGCCAGCTTCTCCAGCTGTGTGGCATTTCTTCCACTCTCACATTTTGTGGTATTGGCTTAAATTTATGTATTCTGAATCTTACTTAATTGGCTGCTACTTTACTATCTCTTTAGTGGAGGGTAATAATAAATGTTTTCTATTAGTAGCTTTTCTCTCAATAGATACAGTTCTTTTAAATATGTTTTTCGTGTTTGCTGGAATAGTTACAAAATGTACCTTTACAATGGACTGAATGTTTGTGCCCCTCTCCCCCCACCAAATTCATATGTTGAAATTCTAATCCCAGTGTATAGATGTTTCGAGGTGGGGGTCTTTGGGAGGTAATTAAGTCATAAACATGAGACCTCATGAATAGGATTATTACCCTTAGAAGAAAGAGACTGGAGAGCTAGCTTGCTCTTTCTGCCATGTGAAGATACAACAGGAAATTTGCAGTCTGGAGCCCAGGAAATCGCTCTCACCAGAACCCACCCATGCTGTCACCCAGATCTCAGATTTCTAGCTTCCAGAAATGTTAGAAATAAATTTCTCTTGTTTATAAGCCACCCTCTCTGTGGCACTCTGTTATAGAAATCTTGACAAAAACTTAAAATCACCACATTATATTTAAAATTAATATCATACCACCTTCTACTTCCCACTTGGTACCTGACACTTTCCACTTCCCACTTCACAAATATAAGACATTTATGATAGTGTAGCTCCACATATGACCTCCCATACTTTGTGCTATTGTTGTTTTATCTTTGGTTTCTCCATATCATAGGCCCCATCTTAGTGTTACTCTTTTTTTTTTTTAACAGTAATTTTCCTTGTAAGAAATTTAAGAGGGGAAAAAAATGTATGTGTGTGTGTGTGTGTGTGTAAACATATATATATGTATACATGTATACCATTTCTGGGATTCTTCATTCCTCCCTCAAGATTTTCGTTTGCTTATACTATCATTTCACTATTTACAAGGTTATTTTCTTTTGGTTTTTGAACCCAGTTAAAATAGCTGCTTTAAAATATTTGCTAATTCGGGGGCACCTGGATGTCTCAGTCTGTTAAGCATCTGATTCTTGATTTCAGCTCAGGTCATGATCTCAGGGTCTTAAGATCAAGGCACGCGTGGGGTTCTGCACTGAGTGTGCTGTCTGCTTAAGATTCTCTCTCCTGCTCCCTTTCTCTCCACCCCTACCTTTCCCCACCAGCAGGCTCTCTCAAAAAAGAAAAAAAAATTGTGCTAACTCCAACAGCTGTATCATCTTCCTTTTCCCTTTCCAGGGTCTATCTTGTCGTTTGCAAGACAAGACTATAAATTTCCATTAGACTTTTAGTCTTCCTACACAGCACAGGTTAGTATTTTCTGTCTCACTAACAGCCATTAAAATGTCAAACTACCCCAGATTTCTATCCCTTCTACTAAATGCCAAGTTACCTCAAATTGCTGTTTGTTTTGAGTCACTCTCTAGTGCCTTCAGTTGGGTTTGTTGGTAGTGTTATTGTTAATTTGTTTTGTGTTTGTATTTATTCAGAGCTTATAATTTGTTATCTGTGAGGAGTTTCACTCAATCAGAGCTACTTGCCCATAGTTAAAGTTCAGGTTTTTGTTTCAGTTTTTATTTCCCAGTTGTTCAGATTAGATAATTCTACTGATCTATCTTTAAATTTGCTAACCTTTTCTTCTATTTCCAACATGAGTTTTAAAGCTATCTGGAGAAATTTTATATCATTTATTGTACTTTTCCATTCACAAATTTACCTTTAGTTGTTTTTGTAGATTCTATTTTGTAGATTGTCATTCATTAGTACTTTACTTCACTTGAGAACTTGAGCATACTTTTAATAGTTGCTTTAAATTCTTTGTCAGTTAAATCCACCATCCAGGCCATCTTTATGTATGTATGGATATGTGTATGCATTCACTTATTTATCTATTCATTTATTGTATATATAATAATTTATATAATTAAACATTTTAGTTAGTAATACTGTAGAGACTTAATTTTGTTGTCTTCTTCTGAAGAGTGTCAATTTTTATTCTTTCATGAAGTCAATTGGCGGCTGGTCCCTTTGAATTTCTGTACTCTTCACTTTAATGCCTTTTCTGTGGATATACCAAAGTGTGTACCAGTCTCCCTGAACTTGATGAGATTCACTCCAAATTCTGTCTTTTTTTGTGGAAAAACTTGTAGATTGTCCCAAGACAAAGAGCCAGGGTGGACATGGCTTGACTCCTCAATTGTCTTTTCACAGATAGTACACTATTATGCCACATGTTGTCTATAATTGATTATGTTGATTATATATTTTGTACAAGCTTATAATTGTGTATGATAGAAGGGTACTCTAGTGTTAATTATGGCCAGGTGAAGAAGTCCCTATCTTCTTTTTCTACCAGTTTTTTACATCAATGTTTAAATTTTATCGTATCTCAGGGCACCTGGTTGGCTCAGTCAGGTAAGCATCTACTTTTGGTCATGTTCCCAGGGTTCTGGGATAGAGTCCCACATCGGGCTCCCTTTTTGGTGGGGAGCCTACTTTTCTTTCATCGTCCTCTCATGCAGGTGCTCATGCTCTCTCTCTCTTTCAAATAAATAAATAAAATCTTAAAAAAAATTATAGTATCTCATCCCAAAAGAAGCTAACAAACACAGTCCTTAAAATCACATGTCTCCCTCTACCTACTACCCCATTTCTGCACTTCGTTCTATAGCCATCTTATTATAGTTTGACACCATAAGATAAGATATAGGAATCACAAAAACAAATGAGTAGAAAAAATACTTCCATTTGACATATGTTATCCTAAAGGTTTTTTTTTAAATATTTAAACATCAGAAACATATTTTTTAAATGTGCTGTATTTAAAACAATTCAGAGCGTACTAATGATGTATTAGGGAATTCTATTTTAAAGTAAAATGTCATTCTATGATTATGGAGACATATGTCAAAGATGCATGTAAAGTATTTGAATAAAATTGTTTCATAAAATGTATCAGAGTTGAGTTTCTGCAACTCAAACAGGAGTTATGACATTGAGGTGAGAGAATCAGGCCAAGGCCAAGTCACTCACGTGCATATGCTAGTGAGTTATTCACATTATAAGACTCTACTCAAACTTCACTGTCTCTTTGAATTCAGCTCCAGTTACCATGCCCCTACCTAACCCCACAATCCTAGTACTCTTATAAGTTCACTTATTCTAATTCACTGCTTATCATTAAGTTGTAATTGTTTGTATATGTGCCATATACCCTTCAGAACTCTTTTTGCTGGGTATGTTATATAATTCTTTGTTTTCACATCTTGCACAAAGTTTGGTCCTTAATAGTGGCTGGATTAATACTAAACACATGCTATAATTATTTCCCCCCCCCCTTTGTC
Source organism: Lutra lutra (assembly GCF_902655055.1). Taxonomy (NCBI): domain Eukaryota; kingdom Metazoa; phylum Chordata; class Mammalia; order Carnivora; family Mustelidae; genus Lutra; species Lutra lutra. The sequence goes on from NC_062280.1 coordinate 64,504,919, forward strand.
TTCATTAAGAATGGAAATCAATTAGAATAGCAATTAAACCAATTATGAGTACACCAAAGTGACCCCAGCTAACAGGCAGGTCAGAAAGAGAGAGAGAGAAATAAGAGAATAAACAAATCTTTATAGTTACAAGAACTTGTAACCATGTGTATTTGTTCAAACATTTAGTTGTTTTTCACTTACTGGTTAGCATTGCCAAAATATTTTTGTGAGTACTGTTTTTAATTGCATAATTACTTTAATACCTTTATCTCAAAATCTTTCTAACAATTATTGTTACTATTGGTCTAAAGGTGAAGTGATGTTAGGAATTTCTGATCCCTCAGCTCTGAAAACAATAGTGATAATACCCCCAGGGTTTAGTACCCCCTCAGAGGGAAGCCTCGTATTTCTAAGATCAAATGATCTAGTCATGTGGAAGGAGAAGAATCATGACCAGGACTGGGAAAGCAGGGCTCTAAACTGAGAGAAGGGCACAGATGGAGCTGGGAAGCCATACCCATGTCTCCTATAGGGGCTGGAGGAGAGGAGCAATGCACTAGGCTGTAACAGGGAAAGAACATATAATCTACATGCCACCCAGCTGTATTGGCAATGTCTGTATCTGATAGGAGAGGTTTTGAGACTAGGAGACACATCTTCATTTGCTTAAATTTACTAAGTTTTTTATTATGTGGCCAAAGGAATGTTTTGAGATTGTTCCCATAGTGGAACATTCTAACAGTCTCTGTGGTTTTGAAAATATTCTCCCAGTGTCTTCAGACCATGATCAACATAGCCAATACCTCAAAATCCTTATGTCACTGATGTTGCTACCTGACAGAGGATTTTTATAAAATATTTGTAGTTCTCTCAAGTGTGCATATAATATCAATGCTCATTTCAACGGAAACATTTACTATGAAATATTTACATATTGTATGGCATTCATTTTGCTGTCAGTCACTTATCCAGGATTGGTAGGTATATGTCAAAAGTGTAATTCTTTGTATTTCCTTACTTTAACTTTTTTGTGCAGTGAAATGGTGTCATATAGCAAGCATTTAGGTAAACGAGGTGATGCTAGAGGCTGTATGCCATAAATACGTTCTATGGAGATTCTGACCTTTCTTTTCAGATGGTGAAAAATAAGTAGGATTGTCTAGAGTTGGTTTTATGCATTTTGAGGATTTTGCAGGAATTATATAATCCAAAATACATTCCATCCTTCCCAAATGTTTTACCTCAATGTATCACCAGCCTTGGAATTCACTGAGTTAACAGTCTCATTTAGACATCAAATAAAACTTGAAAATCTGAATGGAGAGTAGTTCAGTGATATTTATCCTACTCTAACCATGTTTAAATCCATTGCTTTCCTCTCGACATCTAACCCATATCAGCAATTCTGAAGATCCAGGACTTTTAACCGGGACAGAGAGAAGAAAAAAAATAGAATAATATAGACCCCTGCAAGGCAAGATAAGCTAACCCACATCTCCTTTATGTTAGTTCTGAGTAGTCAGGAGACAGCACAAGTACAGTGTCTGCCTAAGAGGTTGGACTTTGTATGGAGAATCTTAAGAAAAAAAGACCCAAAGATAAATCAATCTCAATTTTAAAGACTCTGGGGAGGTAGATGGCAACAAGAAGATCATCTAAAGTCTAACAGGAAGACCAAGTAAATAGCAAGCAGCCTGGCAGCCACTGACAACCACCCACTGGACATCTCTGCATAGAAGTCTTGGATTGCTGACATCTACTCACACAATGACATGACCTGGGGTAAATATTAAGAAAATGGTATTGATGATGTGTTCATTAAGGTTAGGTTATCCATAGCATCAGTGAATATTGGCAAACTTATCAGTGAATAAGGTTGTAAACATAACAAATCTTTATAAAACTTTTCAAAAGTATGCATTTCAACTAGCACCCAGGTCTTGATTTCTAAAATTCATTATCCAGTTAAAAGAGTAGGGCTTCTTGTAGAAGTGGTTGGTTTCAGTGATTGGGAAGGGAAAATAGCTGTTCTTGAAACATTTTGATGTGCGGGAACGTAAAGAAGTACTCAAAAAATGATGGAGGAATATATAAAGCAAGTAGGGTTCTATCTGAAGGAGTTCCCAACGTCCAAACTGAGGACAACATAAACAACAAAATAAGTAGTAATATTAACAGGTTACAACCAATATAATAAACCAAATATCCATGCATGAGTTTGTATTAATATAAGTAATTGAATATAAAATGGGAAAGAATACGTTTTCCATACAATCCCAATTAACTCATAGAATGCATGGTGGAAATATAAAACAACTATTAGGTAAACTCCATAACAATTGTGGCAGGCAAAAAACACTGATGTATTCTAAAGCTAGCAAGCAAAAGTATGATGAAAAATACTAGGTTTGCTTAGTCTCAAAGCATCTTCCCACAAAGACACTCATTACAACAGAAGAAGAATAACTGCATCAGACATAATGAGACACATGAACATCATGAGCTTCCTGCTATGGCACACTAAAAATGACACAACATCTTCTCTCCTGTGTTCTTGCCAGTTATACATACAACTCAATCCAAAAATGAGAAGACATCACACAAACCCAACTTGAGGGACATAGTACAAAATAACTGCCAGTATTCTTCAAAATACCAGGTCCCAAAAGACAAGGAAAGACTGAGGAGCTGTCACAGATTGGAAGAGACACAAGGACATGACAACTAACTACAATGCGGGATGCTAGAATAGATCCTGTATCAGAAAAAGAGCATTAATGGAAGAATTGTTAAAATTTGAGTAAGATCAGTAGACTGGTTACTGATGTTGTATCACTATTAATTTCCTGGTTTCAGTCATGTAATATGGTTATATAAATGATACTACCATCAGAGAAAACTGGTTGAAGGGCTTATAGGAATTTTGCACTGTATTTGCAACTTTTTTCTAAGTTTATAAATATTACAAAATAAAAAGTTACAAATGAGAAAATGTGTGCTTTGATTTTTTAAAAGCAAAACTCTATTGATTGGTTCTAGGAAATGGCTAGTATACGCACAATGCTTGAAATTACCATTTGATATATAGCTTGTTGATTGAGTTTTGTTTAATTTTCAAGGCAAAAACATCAGTGCTCTAAGTGATGCTTTACCGTAAGTGTTGCCTCTCAAAATTGCTGGATATATTCTCAAGAAATGTTGGCCATTTGATAATCAGTTGTGATGTAACTTTAAAGATGCATGGTCAATAATTATCTTTTTTTTCTGTAAAATTTGTCACATCATCTACCAGTTTCCTGGTAATATTTCTTCTATTGCTGTTAACCTTAAAGAGAAGGAGAAAAAGTCCGAGTCTATTATAAAATTAGAGCAAGATTAGTTTCTCCATCCCTTATAATGTGGAGATTTAAAAAAAAGGGGGGGGCATAAAAATAGTTTCCATAGAGCAGTTTTGTTATGAAAGTGATTTTCAAATATGCATTTCTTAGAAGGTGGACCGCATTACTGACCTTTTAGGATGGTATGAAATTTGTAGCAGATTGAAAATTTAGGAAAATTCTTTGCCCTTAGCTGTTTCCTTGAAGAAAATTGTTTTGGCCTTCATGCCAAGCCATCAAATGCTACTTCCTATCTCAGAACTTAATGCCTCCACCTTCCTGAGGCTTACTTTCCCTTCTTCACCAACCTAACTTGAATCATCATTTATTGTCCCTCATCACTTTCTAATAACTAATCTCCTTGATATTGTCCCTTCTCTCTATCTTCTCCCCCCGCCCCTACCACACTTTTTATATGCCCCCTGAACAGGATGGTTAAGGAATCAATCTCAGTGATTTATAATTATATCATTTCTCAGGTTCCCTCACTAAGTTGTAGGCTCCTTGAGTCTTATTCAAATGCTAAATCTTATTATCACCAAGTCTTATTATTCCCATATATCCAGTCCTTTGGAGGGTGCCTGGTACTTGGTAGGAATGCAGGAATTAGTTGACAGAGGAAAAAGCAAATGAGTAAATGACTTAGGAGGAAAGAAGATAAATGGTAACTATGTGAGGTGATGGATATATCAGTTAGCTTAATCATGATAATCTCTTCACAATGTATAAATATATCAAAAAATCACATTGCATGCTTGAAATATATATATATTTTTAATTTGTCACTTATACCTCAGTAAAGCTGAAAAAATAAAATCTGTCTTGCTTTATATAAGAAATAACTTTAAAAAAGAAAGAAAAGACAGAAAATTATTCAAATTCAGAAAGAATAAACCAAGCCCAAGTTACAAACTCATAAAATTTGTCAACCTAAGCAATATTCTAAAATGTATATTTGGGCATAGATTTTAGTATATTTCAGAACTCCAGGTATTTAGTGTGATGCAATAAGATATAGTCCGCCTAAGCCAAAATGATACATAGTTATTCTCAACTTGGTATCCCTTCTTACCACCACCACACCAATTCACAGAAAGTCACGTGGCACAAACACATACACAGACTCACCGCTAAAATTTAGGAATTCACCTGGGTGACTCAGTCATTAAGTACCTGCCTTCAGCTCAGGTCATGATTCCAGGGTCCTGGGATTGAGCCCCACATCGGGCTCCCTGCTTGTGGGAAGCCTGTTTCTCCCTCTCCCACTTCCCCTGCTTGTGTTCCCTCTCTCACTGTGTCTCTCTCTGTCAAAAAACTAAATAAAATCTTTTAAAAAATAAAATAAATCTTAAGAATTCATTCAATCCTGGCCTCCATCTCCATTTCAAAATTAACCTTGCCTTTTCTTATTTCCAAAAGACTAATTAAATTACTTCAAGAAGGAGTAATACTTGTCCTTTCTAAATGACATTTCTACCTTAATAGAGAGACCATAAATAAAAATACAACTAAATTTAAATAAAAATATGACTAAGATGAAAAATACCTAAATATGACAGAAAAATGAATAAAGATAAGTTTGCTTTGCTTTGTTTGTACTAAGAAGGAAGATGTCTGCTTACCCTAAATACAGGATCATCCCTACATCTTTGGTGACGATCAGAATATATTTAGCACTAATAGTTCTTAAGAATATGAGACGTTATTTTCACAGGATTTTAAATAATTTAATTTCTGGTTTTCCAAAGTGCCTGTTATTCTTTACCACATTGTTAATCTTATTTCTTGCATCACTCTTTGAACTGTGTCTTGCACCTTATAGGCATTTTAAAAAATTTTTTGTTTACTTAAAGAGCTTCAACTTGAGAGTTAGGGAAAGAAAAAATTATGTGTTGTTGTGAAGTTCATAAATGGCTTAAGACATTCCTTATAATTCCTTGATCATACCCATCAAATGCATGTGACTCTAAGCTCTATCCTGTAGAATTAACTTAAAAGTTAAAATATGAGATGGTTAATTTTTAGAAAACTTCAAAATCTCTAAAATTTTACTCAAAATTGACTTCAAGATTTTTATATTTCAGTGAATTTTTGAGAAAATAAGCATCTATTCTAGATTTTAAATTACATATTATTTTTAACTTATGTCATGGTATAAAAAGTACTTAACTGAAACTACACGCACATATACACATACACATCAAAAACAAAAACAACAAAAAAAGCATGACTACATTTCATTACAAACTCAAAGTAAAAGCCTATGGATTCTTTTGCTATACTCTGGACATAACAGGTTTGCAGTAGCTACTCTAAATATATATGAGTCCCACTCAAGTGCTATATTTGCTTCCTCAGGCAAAGTCATATGCTTTACAGAATTGGAAGAAGTTAGAGAAAAGTGTTTTGAAAATATTTAGTTGTAAGTTTTTAAACATTTAAAATATCTTGGGATGCCTGGGTGGCTCAGTTTGTTAAGCGGCTGCTTTCGGTTCAGGTCATGATCCCAGCATCCTGGAATCGAGTCCCACATCAGGCTCCTTGCTTGGCAGGGAGCCTGCTTCACCCTCTGCCTCTGCCTGCCACTCTGTCTGCCTGTGCTCGCTCTCTCTCTCTCTCTCTCTGACTAATAAATAAATAAAATCTTTAAAAAAATTTTTTTAAATAAATAAAATATTTTAATGTGGTTTGCGAACACATACTGCTTTCAAAATGCAACTCTCCTCATCCCAACCTTCACAATTACAATATAACTAATCCAGAGCAGGTACATAAAGGAGGAAATTCCAGTCCCCCCTCTAAACTAAGGAAGATAGTCATAAAAATGTCCCCAAATTTCAGACATTTCTCTTTGTTACAGGATAGATTACATTAGATCATAGAAGTACTTGGTCAATTTACAAATCACCTATTAGATCACTGTTAAAATAGAAATATATCAGTGAAATCATGGACCATTTGTACAACACTGAACTTGAAATATCAAGTGTTGGGGCACCTGGGTGGTTCAGTTGTTAAGAGTCTGCCTTTGGCTCAGGTCATGATCCAGGGTCCTGGGATGGACCTCTGCATTGGGCTACCTGCTCAGCTGGAAGCCTGCTTTTCCCTCCCACTCCCCTTGCTTGTGCTCCCTCTCTCCCTGTGTCTCTCTCTGTCATATAAATATACAAAATATTTTTAAAAGAAATGAAAAAAATAAAAGAAATATCAGTAGTGTTGGGGAGGAAAAAATGTTTTTCTGCCATTCAAGATTCTTCTTCCTGGTCTCAGAATTAACTTGACATGAGACAGATTAATTAAAAAAAAATGAAAAAAAGAAAAAACAAAGTTTGATAACATGTAGACTTCTTTTATACATGGGAGAGGCCCAGAAAAACAGAGTAACTCACTGAAATAGTGTAAGCCATCATGTTAAATACCATTCCCAGCTAAAAACAAAAGACGTTAGAACAGGGAATCAGTTATGAGAGGTTACCAGGAAAAATACAATAAACAAGGGTAAGATTATTATGTAGTCTTAAGACCATGTCTCTCCACTGGTAACTGTTTCTAAAGACTTAGTCATTCCTCTCTTCCTGGAACTAAGGGAGACAACCCAACAAATGAAGATCTCACTTATACATGTAAATGTCTCTTACAAAAGGGTGACTTCTACTGGTTTTCAGAGCTTCTCTTGTGTCCACAGTTTCTTAAAAATATCCAGTTTAGAATAAACAATGTGCCAAAGAAACATATCTTGTAGTGGTAAAACTTGCTCCCATACAATAGCTAGAGTTGGGGTGAGGAGTGACTCATGAGGCTTGCTGAGAAAGCTCAATTTAAATCATTTTTGTTACTGTAAATTTTTTTTAGTCACGGGACAATAGTCAGCAACCAGAAAACACTAATGAGCAGGGAAACTAGTGGCCATTATGATAGTTTAGGATGGATTTTCCTCTGAAATAGGAAAGGGTTTTTTTTGTTTTGTTTTGTTTTTGTTTTTGTTTTTTTATAATTCAGTTGACTTCTTGATTAAAGAGTTCCAGTTGGCCAGAAACCAATGCTGATCACTGAAACTAATACTGAATTCGTGGTAGTAGGAGGTTTTGGTTGGTTGCTGTGATGACAGAAGCTCTAGAGGAACACTGTCTTTGGGAATTGCTCATTTTTGGTGATACTGTTATTGACTGCTTTGTAAAACTGGGCTTGGACACTGCATATAGTCTCTGCACCTAGTGTATCAACTAAATGGGAGTGTTTTTGAGAGTGAAAGTGGATTCTGTTAATATTAGATAAGGTTGGCAGACATAAGCAGAGATTCCTGGAATAAATAGCAAATTGTTACCCTATCTGAATCTGGCAGTGGGCCATGGACTTTCTATAGGTCAGAGTACAACTGTTGCCTACTTGTAAGCAGTCTCCTGAAGCACTGAAGCTATTTGTTGCTTGGAATCTGGCAACATTGGATAAAATGTAGAAGACTATTACTTTTAAAGGATGAAAAATGTGTTAAATTGAGTTTGGCACTTTGGAGAATGGCTTCACCTAATGAAGAGAAGACAATATGCAAAGGTGAATTTATACTATAAGTTTACTCATGATTTGCCTAATGTGTACTTCATTTTGAAAACTAGATCTCAGAACTAGCAAATATCTCTGAGTCTGGAATACTAAGAGATCTCTAAACCATTTTAAACCGTGGGTGGAGGAAGGCAATGCCCTATTTCTGTAATATAGCTATAACCTTTAATAATCTCCTCAAGTTAGGATGAGGTATCTGAAAGGATACCTGAAATAATAAATACTCTGAAAGCAAAACTAACAAGTGTTTATATATATACATATATTTATATATATAAATGTTATATATATAAACATTTATATACACATGATATATATAAATGTTTACATATATACATGTATATATAAATATTAACTTATATACACACATGTATACATATGCATATAAATGTTTACATATACACACACATGCATATATAAATGTTTACATATATAGTTAACACAAAAGAATGTGCATGTAAAGGAAAGGAAAAAATTCTCAGCGTGTTAGTCTCTCAGTTGAATGAAACAGAAATTCTCTCTGGCTAACTGAGAGAAAAGGTTTAGTGTTTTTAAAGGCTATTATGTAGTTTGTAGGAGTTGTAAAAATGTTGCAGAACCATTCTTGGAAAATAGACAGGGATTTGACCTTTCAAGGAGAAGAGAGAGGAAAGATATGGATGTGCAGCTTCCACAAGGAGACATGGATGCTTTTCTTTCACTAAGACTCATAGAAGGTGAAATTCTGTCCAAGTATGAAGAATGTGAGGTGTTAGTGCCCAAATCAACAATGTCTCTGACCATTCTTGCAGGTATAAAAATCAGCTAACTTAAAAAAAAGAAAGAAAAATCAAGTTGGCCTCAGAATAAACATAAAATAGAAGTGAGGTGAAAAGCTTGAGACTCAAGATTTTTATACCCAGCCAAGTTGTCATTCATAGAGAAAACAGGAGAAATACATTTTAAAGAACAAGCTTATCTAGAAACCACATAACTTTCCACCCTTAGTGGAGAAACCACTCTAGCCTAGCAGGAGACTAATTAACATAAAGAAGTGATGTCAGTATTGACACTTACATTAAGCATAGAATTGCAGAATTACCTTGATAATTATCATAAATATAGCTTCAAACATAGTCAAATTTATAGTCAACACAAATAAATGACAAAATAATTTTAAAAACATCATATATAAAATAAAAAATTTGGGAAGCAAGAAGGAAGATGGATACTAATTTATTTTCAGATAAGAAGAGATGGAACATAGCTATTTTTAAAGAAGAAAATAGAGAAATAATTATATGTAACATATATTTATATATAAATATTTTCAGAAAAAATGAACTTAAATAATGGCTGGAATAAAAACAGATTTTTCTGAAAAAATCTAGAATATAGAAACAATAGTGTAATAAGTAGAGCAAAAGCTAATCATTATAAAAAAAGGAATTGACAAGAATAAATAAAATATGTCACAAAAGTAAAATCATACACTCTAAGATTTTGTAATTTAAGAAATCAAGAAAATATTTAGAAAGAGAACATAAAGAGTGGTAGCCTATAATTTGTTGTGTTTGAGCACTGGTTTCTTTTAATTGTGATGAAAAGCAAAGACACCATTGCCAAAATATAGACAATGTATATGCAAGTTCTCATATATAATTCTACTTGTAAATTTTATGTTGGAAGACCTACTGACTATATACTTTTATATACTTCTATAGTTCATTCAAAGGCCACTTCTATTTCTATCTAATCTAGTATTTTAGACTGTTACTCCAGATTTGATTCTCCATTAAAATAAATGACTTCATTTCAAATATGTAGTCTTACAAGGAAACCCAAAGTATTTTTATAAACTTCTTTATAACTTTGTAACTCTTTATAAACTATAAGAGATGATTATGTTGTCAACAGTATTTTATTTTCCAACCATAGACAACTGAAAATTCAGGCATTTCAAGTCATTCTTGATGTGATTCTATATGGAAAGGCAACTATTTTCATAGAATTTACTGCTGTTCTTAAAATTATTATATCCTTCCTGGTTAGCTGGAAGGAAATTATTTTTAAGAAAAAAATATTTGTTGTATAGAGATTTCAAGTAGAGCTATACATTATTTTACATTAACCTAAAATGTTTGCTATAAAGTAAACATGTGTCTGGAGTAATTAATTCTCATTTTAAATGTGTATTACAAAAATCCCAACCCTGAAAATACTGTAAAACTTAAGTTGCCCACTGGGTTTCTTGTCATAAATATGAAAGTATTTCACTTATGGGAAGTTAAATATAATATTTACTGGGGACTATTAGAGAACATATTAGAGAAACATCATGATGATTTTGAAAGCATTGCTTTTGTGCCTTTGATCATTGGTTCTTTTCAGAAAAGAAAAAAAGGAAATTTCAGTTTCTTATTGATTCAAGATTTTAAAAAACTCCACATGTGATTATTTAGTGGGTTTCATAAGACACTTTTTTTTTAAAGATTTTTATTGATTTATATGACAGACAGAGATCACAAGTAGGCAGAGAGGCAGGCAGAGAGAGAGGAAGGGAAGCAGGCTCCTTGCTGAACAGAGAGCCCAATGTGGGGCTCAATCCCAGGACCCTGAGATCACAATCCGAGCTGGAGGCAGAGACTTTAACACACTGAGCTACCCAGGCACCCCTCATGAGACACTTTTAATCTTTCTTTTTTCTTAATTTTCTATTGAAGAAATTTAGACAATTTTCCTGCAGTTTCCCTATCTGTATCTTTTCCAGTTGTAAATCTAAGTTCCTCTGATTTCCAAATGTCTTTTAGTAATTGGGTCTAAAGTTTGTTTAGTTGAGTTTGATTTTTTTTCTTTGTTGTTGTTTATTTGCTTGTTTGTTTTATGGCCAAGACCACTTCATAAGTGCGATGTTTTTGTTGTTTTTTTCCAAAAAGAGTCACATGTATCTCTTTGTTATGTTAATGACCAGGAATAATCAGATTTATGAGTTACTTAGGGGTTGAAAATTGAGTATAAAGAGACAATATCTCCTCAGCTATTTGTTTACCCAGAGATACAATTTCTATAGGAAAGCTGAATAAAACTTGATTCTTTATTATTTAAAAAAAAATGTTGTTTTCTTAGCATCCTTCAGTTTTCATTATAATAGATATTATTATTGGACCCAATTTTTTATTGACCTCTGGTTTTCTTCCTTATGCTTTTTGCTATGTGACTTTGCAGATTCTCCCAATCAAAGTAAAAAATGTATTCTATGACCCCTTGACCTTGAATCCAACTATGTGATTTCTCTTGGCCAGTGGGCTATTAGCAAATTTAAAATAAGCAGAGACATGAAATACGTTTGTATGGTTGAACTTTCTTTTCTGTGGTTGAACTTTCTTTTCTGCATTTGTCTTTACCATGAGAAGAATATGCTCTAAGAAACCTCCCTACCCATGTAAGCTGAGAAAGATGTGAAAAAACCATAACCCAACCTGCAACTTGGAACTAAGCCCAGATAAACCCAACCTAGATCAGTTAGTCCTTCCACCCTATTATATGCAAGAAAGAATAAATAATTATTATTTTATTCCACTAAGTTTGTGTAGGGTTTTTATGCAGTATTGTATTATATTGTATTGTATCTATTAGATTCAGTTAGCCAACATACATCATTAATTTCAGATATAGAGTTCAGTAAATCATCAGTTACTTATAACACCAAGTGTTCATCACATCATGTGCCGCCCTTAAAGCTTGTCAGCATTTGCTTATCTAGCAATTGGGCTAAGGGTTAGGGATCATATTTGATATGCAGTTACTTCATTTCAACTCAGTTATGTTTATAATAAATAATATTCTCAACTCAACATCTTTTCTTATGATTTCCACATAGACAGTAAATCTTATCCTCTGAATATAGAATTATTATTTTTGTATAAGGTAAACTATAAAACTATAAAAAATATGATATTGGGAATAATACCATAATCTGCTGGTCACCTAATTTATTACTGCCAATGAAAATTTACCAATAAAATGTTTTTCTATTGCAAATAGCCCATTATTAGTCAACTCTTTTTTTTTTTTAAAGATTTTATTTATTTATTTGACAGAGAGAAATTACAAGTAAGCAGAGAGGCAGGCAGAGAGAGAGGAGGAAGCAGGCTCCCTGCTGAGCAGAAAGCCCGATGTGGGGCTCGAACCCAGGACCTGGGATCATGACCTGAGCCGAAGGCAGCGACTTAACCCACTGAGCCACCCAGGCGCCCCTTATTAGTCAACTCTTTAACAAGGAAATGAAATATAGCCTGCAAGACCTAGGATTTTCTTTCATTTTATTTTATTTTATTTTTTTCAGTGTTCCAAGATTCGTTGTTTTTGTACCACACCCAGTGCTCCATGCTATATGTGCCCTTCTTAGTACCCACCACCAGGCTCACCTAACCCCCTCACCCTCCTCCCCTCCAAAACCCTCAGTTTGTTTCTCAGAGTCCATAGTCTCTCATGGTTTGTCTCCCCGCTCTGATTTCCCCCAATTCACTTTTCCTTTCCTTCTCCTAATGTCCTCCGTGTTATTCCTTATGCTCCATAAGTAAGTGAAACCATATGATAATTGACTCTTTCCACTTGACTTATTTCACTCAGCATAATCTCCTCCAGTCCCATCCATGTTGATACAAAAGTTGGGTATTCTTCCTTTCTGATGGAGGCATAATACTCCATTGTGTATATGGACCAGATCTTCTTTATTCATTCATCTGTTGAAAGGCACCTTGGTTCTTTCCATAGTTTGGTGATTGTGGCTATTGCTGCTATGAACATTGGGGTAGAGATGGCCCTTCTTTTCACTACATCTGTATCTTTTGGGTAAATACCCAGTAGTGCAATTGCAGGGTCATAGTTGTAGCTCTATTTTTAATTTCTTAAGGAATCTCCACACTGTTTTCCAAAGTGGCTGTACCAACTTGCATTCCCACAAACAGTGTAAGAGGGTTCCCCTTTCTCCACATCCTTTCCAACATTTGTTGTTTACTGTTTTATTGATTTTGGCCATTCTAACTGGTGTAAGGTGGTATCTCAATGTGCTTCTGGTTTGAATCTCCCTGATGGCTAATGATGGTAAACATTTTTTCATGTGTCTGTTAGCCGTTTGTGTGTCTTCTTTGGAGAAGTAAGACCTAGGATTTTCTAAGTGTCCCTATTATAGAAACGTATCTTTTTTTGATTTTCAAATATCTATATGTTCACTTGGCTTTGATTTATCATGTTTGTGAGAATCATATTCTTCTTGAAACTTTACAATTTCCTAAATGTAATGTTAGCTAAAAGAACCCTAAATGAGAGATAATTGGAGAATATGTCCATTCCTTTTGATCTTTGTAAAATGTTATGCAGCACTTTAATTGACATTCTTATTGTCTTCATTTTACCTTTTATGTCAATCAGCCATAGTAGAAAATATTATTTAATTCCAACTACTTACTTCATTTAAAATACTTTATTTTCACTAGAAGTAAAATACTTTTGAAAAATATTTATTCCTCACTAAACTAAGACTCTAATTCTTTGCAAAATGACATGATTTTTTAGAGAGCAATACAAATAACTCTCAAAAAATTTACATGGTGTGGTTGGCTTGAGTGGCTCAGCAGGTTAAGCCTCTGCCTCTGGCTCAGGTCATGATCTCAGGGTCTTGGGATCCAGCCCCACATTAGGCTCTCTGCTCAGCAGGTAGCCTGCTTCCCCCTTTTCCTCTTTCTGCCTCTCTGGCTACATAATTTCTCTCTCTCTCTGTCAAATAAATAAATAAAATTAAGAAAAAATGATTTACATGCCATTTTCCAGGTTGAATGTGGCTCAAATATAATTAGATGACTATATGACAATATTATTTTCCTGGGATTTTTGTTAGATTCCAGTTATCTAAAATATGCAGATAAAAATAATTGAATAGCCCATCTAGAAAGGAGAGTCAGTCATAAGCCTAGGTAAATCTGTTAAAAATCTAATCTTAACAGTACATCATTAGAGAAATCAGTTAGGCTTTGACTCAATATCCAGTATAGATATAGTTATTATCATCATGATGTCACTCATGATGTTGTTCTTACTGTGATTTAAGTATATCTAAAGGGCTTATGATAGTTTTTAAATATTTATGCACTTATCTTCACCTAGAATTTAAAATGGACAAATATGAAAGGGTTGAAATATTGCTAATTTTCTATCATCACATGTCCAAATACTGTTAATGTTTTAAGGTACAATTCAAAAGTTTTCTATTTCTAAAAGGGAATTATCTTGCCTTATTTTGAACTTTTATTGTATTTCATTATTATTTCATGTCATTTATCAATGACTTATTTATATGCATGCCATATCTTCCTAAATTTAAATTCTTTGAGAGTAAGAAATATTTCCCTGAGCATCAAATCTAATGTCTGCCATATAATAGCTTTCACAAAATATTTGTTTGAATGAATCAAAAATTAATTAATGGATTGTTTCAGCAAAATAAAAGATGATAATGTTATCTTTATCTGGTAAACAGCCCTTTAAATATTCAAATGCAATAAATGTGGTGTTAATGTATTTCAAGACGTGTGCTTCCTGTTTGATGATGCTTGGATTGTCAAATGCTCATGGCTTATTAACCCTGTAGTTTATGAAAGTTGAAAAAGAAAAGTCACTAGTCATATTTGCATAGTTCTTTAAACCATTATTTCTTATCTTTCTCCTACTGAATAATTCATAAAATAAACAAAGAGTTTTAAAGTAGAAATACCGAGAGACAATGAAGCATGTCTACATTAGAAAGAGAGGAAAATAGAGATATAACTTAAAAATAAAAAACATATATAATATTCATTAGTTGCAGGTGAACATTGCATACAAATGAGTCTCATCTATTCAGTCAACAAATTCTTGGGAAAGACTGGAATAGTTAGAGAGAAATGATGAAAAAAAAAAAAAAAACAGATCATTTCCCTTGAAGAATTCCCCATTAAGATAGAATATAGAAATATAAAAACCTAAGTACAAAATGATGAATTAAGTTCTGTAAAGAGGTAACTGAACAGTGCTAAATAAACACTGAGAAGTACAGAGGCAGCTAAAAAAAAAATGGTTTTGGGGGAGGGGATTGGAGGCAGTCAGGAAACTTCAAAGGAGAGGTGGCATTTAAACTGATTTTCAGAGTGTACAATACATTTTATCCTTCAAGTATCTGTGTAGAGAGAGGCAGTGAGAGGTATTTCAGATACAGACAGCAGAAGTTCAATTTAATGAAGGATAAAGAAGTGTGAAAGATTTTGGAAGAGGATGTAATTGGGTATGGTTGGATATCTATTAAATGAATATTTTGGAGTAGCTGAAGAGTTTACTCCTAAAGGAAGTGGCTTAGAATGGTATCAGAAAAAGGGCTTTAAAAGAGTGTCTAAATGTTAGACTTTATCCTCAAGGCAATGGAAATCTGTTGGAGGTTTTTAGGTGGTAAATAAAATAATGAACTTGATATTTAAACCAATAACTCCAGTTGATGTTACAATTAAAAGTTTAAAAAATACAAAATATATTTAAGCATATTTTTTGGATTTTGTCCTAATAAATTATGTTTCTGCTATAAAAGCTTCATCTATACTAGAAAACTGAAATCAAATGAATTGCAAAACATTTGATTACTGGGATAGAAGTGCCAAAAGTAGGATGTCCCTTTTTGAGGTTGGAAGGTTTTTAATTATGATTTTCTAGTCAGGGCAGGAAATAACTTCTATGTTCTCCATTCTGATAAATGTGTTAAGTTCCTCATTTCAAAGTTCATATAAAAAAATTAAAAGTCCATGGGATATTTTGTTTTTGAAGCATTATAGGGAAAACCAAAAATTTTGTCCATGAGGATATTATGAGCAATAGAGGGCAGAGACCACCATTGTTTCTAATTGTGTATTATGTCTCAGTCACCTTTTTGGGTTGCATTTATGTACATGTGTCCATTGATTTTTATTTAGCCCTATGAGATGTATAGATGTGGGATCTGAGGCCAAGAGAAGTTTAGCACTTTCCCAAGTTCATCACAGTAATAGGGGCAGAGCCATTTGACTTTAAAAAAAATTCCAAATAACAGTTATTTTCAAGATATTCTATTAGTGAATTTCATTTCCTACATGTAAATATAACTAAAGCATTTATAATGGCAAGATACTAGTTCTCAAACTGGATAGATTCAAATTGCGGTACAATTTGTAAAAGAAAAATGTCCATTATTTAGAATAAAATGTATAGATTCTCACAAAAGTAAAAGAATGGACAGTCCTGACATGTGTAATCTCCATTTATGACTAACATTTGATACAATGTACCAACGTGTTTCTCAAGTGGATTAAAGTGACTCTTGCTATATTGCCTGGCATCTATAGGTTTCCTTTGTAGCAGATAATCCAACTATCTACTGGCAAGAAATGATAAACTAAAAAAAGAAAACAACTAAAATATTTTAGAAAGTACCATGTGGGGGGTGGGAAATATTTTTATTTTAACTCTTTGGCATGGTACATTTGAAGATAATAATTTAGAACCAATTTGAGGGCTCTTCCCATTTTTCTGAGTATATAATATGATAAGAAAGAAAGTATTTTCCATCCTGAGTAAAATAGATATACTCTTCCCACTTACTCTTTAGAAGAAGAAAGAAGAGTGAATTTTTTAGCATTCTTCTTCAGAGTAGATTAGCCTAGAGCAAGGCACTCTCTTTTATCTGTTTTCTTTGTTTTTGTTTTTGTTTGTTTGTTTGTTTGTTTTGTCAGTGCAGTAACTACCAGTGGGGATCATGGGATGGTCCAGTTGCAAGAAACTTTTGACATAGTACTGTAGCTCTCAAGTCCATCATGCAGATGAGGAAACTGAGATGCAGAGAAATTAAGGTCACCCAGGGAATTAGTGGTGATGAAAATGTTGAGAATTATTTAGACCAACTAAGAATCATTTAGAATAATTATATATTTCTAGAACAATTATAAAGTTTTGGAGATTATTCAAAGTACAATTGAGAAGGCTGTAGAATGAATTATCCCATAAGTAACCCCTAGTTATAGAGATTACTCAGTAGGAGAACTTATGTAGCTGTCATAGGTTTATCCGTAGTTTAGCATAGGGTGGGATGAATTAAATTCTTCCATAGTGGGGATGTGGGGAAAGACAAAGAAGAGGTTCTGGAAAGTACAGGCCAACTATTACATATGTCAGGAAAAATTACTTTATTGAAATAACTGACCAATTACACTACTATTTGCTGAGCCAAGACTCGAATCAGCTTAATTCTTGACATCCCTCTAGCTTTGAGTTTAGTGTGCGTGTGAGGGTGGTAGCATTGTTCCAAATGTATTTAGTCTGGTGCACATCACATCAGAACCATAACTCTTGTCTTATTTATAGATTTAAAGTATTTATGTGATGATTTAAGGTTGGTTTTATTAGTTTTCTAGAGCTAGCATAACAATACACCACTGACAGCGTGGCTTAAAAAACAGTATTTTTATTTTCTCTTAGTTCTGGCAGCTAGAAGTCCAAGATCAAGGTATTGCCAGGTTTGGTTTATTCTAAGGCGCTCCCCTTGGCTTACAGGTAGTCACCTTCTCACTATGATTTCGAGTGGTCTTTCCTCTGTGTGTACACAATCCTGACGTCTCTGTGTGTCCAAATTTACTTTTCTTCCAGTCAGATTGGATTAATGAATCCTCATGCACTCATTTTAACTTAATCACCTCTTTAATGGCCCCCATCTCCAAATATAGTAATTTGTGAGGTACTGAAAGTTAGGGTTTCAATGTATGAATTTGGGTGTGGGGGGGCAGGTGGAGACACAATTCCGCCCATAACATCTGTCTTCCCTTAAGAATGTAAAATTCATGAACCTATGTACTGGGTTAATTTTATTTCTCACTGTATTCCAGAACTATAATGCTATGTTTGGTATGTCTTAGATGTTTGATGTTACTTTTGAATGAATGAATGAATCAATCAATCAATCAGGATGATACTGTGTTAAAAAGAAGTCACAAAAAACATTTTGAGGAGGTGTAAGATATCTGGAAATAAAAATGTTGAGAAATTGCTACTTTTGTTCTCTACAAACTTCATGTGATGTTAGAAACTGTCAAGATTTTCTTCCCCCCGGAAGTCATAAAGGAGAGTGTAGATGGTAAAGGAACACACAATTCCATGAAAAAAAGAACAGGGGGTATAGAAGAACCAAATTCTTTGACAAAAATGAGGGGAAAAAATTCTGGAATTGCCCAAGTGGGAAAAGTAAGCTACATCTTGTATCTGAACTACACTTTTTTTTTTTTTTTTTTAAGATCCTTGTCACTTATTCACAGATGAGGAATATTCTTCTGTGGAAAACATGTGTATCATTTCTGCTTTTAAAGTGAACTACATAATATTTACCATGGGGTGTTGAACTAACTGGTACACAAGACAGCCCCTTCTGAAGTGGAAATGATACTGTGTTAGTCAGAGCCAAAGCTCAGCTGAATACTTAAAATCCTTTGGGTGCAAAGGAGACCAAGCATCTGTGAAAAATGCATACAGGTTTTTTGTCAGTAGCTGAATTAAAAATCCTTTGGGTGAATTGAAAGCACTGTTAAAATTCTATCTTATCAGTAAATTTCTTTCTGTTTATAATACTTTACTTTCTTTGAATAATGTTCTATCGTAAGGATTTATCTTATGTGCTTTACCTTTCTCATCCTTTTCATACTCTCACCTTTTCCATTCTTCTCTGACACGCTTTCTTTAAAGCTGTTCATGTTTCACTAAGGTAATCTATAAAAGGCATATGACAATCTATAGGAATAATAAAGCAGACTTCTATGGATACAGAATCAAAATAATTAGTGTATTAGTGTAATAAACCAAAGGAAAATGACCTAAAACAGTATAACTTAAAATGAGCAGCAATGTTTTATAAAAAACAACACTTTCTTTAATTTGTGGCTATTTTGATTCTTCAAAGATGGTGGCAATAATCTTTATGTTATTAGAAGTACCTAATTATATCCAAAAAGGCTGGTCTTTTTTTTTAAACCTAAGTTAAAGATCCACCTCGAGACTGTACTACAGAGTAGGAGCTAAAATGAGATTAGAAGTGATTTAGTCACAGATTCAGAAATCTAAGTTAGAAAAAATATAGCCTTACTACAAATGAGATATGAAGCTGAAAGAAACATTTCTAAATTATAATTGTAAGATAAATCAGCCAACCATGCCAGAGAAAGAACTGTTATCTTTCTAATACCTAATATAATAATAAGAGTATTATCCAAAAAAGATTCAGAGTGTATATAGTCAATAATATAGGGTGTTGGGAATATTATAGAAGTATATCGGATGTTTAACTAATTAAAATATTAGGCAATATTTTGGATTTTATGATGTTTGTCATATTTGACATCTTTCAGAAGCGTACTTTGTAGGGTATTTTCTCATTCTAAAAAATAATGACTTCTGGGGGGCACCTGGGTGGCTCAGTCAGTTAAGCATCTGCCTTTGGCTTAGGTCATGATCTCAGGATCCTGAGCCCCGCATCAGGCTCCCTGTTTGGTGGGGATCCTGTTTCTCTCCCTCCCTGGGCCTGTCCCCTCACCCCTGTGTTCTCTTTCTTTCTCTCTTGCTCTCTCTATCTCAAATGGATACATTAAATATTTTTTTAAAATAATTATTTCTGTACCTATTTTATATTCCAGCTGTGTATTTCTGCTTGTTTTTTTTAAAGAATGCCCCCCCAAATTGCAAAAATTTCAGATCCCACAAAGCCAGGAGACATCCTTGGATTAAATTTACTTTATCATAGGACATGTTGCTAGATCTTTTTTCTTTACGTTGAATTCAAACTTGTCAGCCCATTATCTTTTACTTGTGGACCAAGGCTCAATCCTCAGTGACCAAATAAAACAACCTTAATTTTTTTTCCAAAATAGACCTATTATTCTCCTTATTGTCTGTCTTATTTATGATGGAAAGTACGCTCAGTTCCTTCAAGTGCTTTTCATATGAAAATAGTAAACTAATCTCTATTTTCTGTCTATGCTTCATGTTACTCTTAAAAATAAGCGATAGTATGATAGTATGAATTTACAATAAAGCCATAAAATAGTGTTATAATACAACAGTATTTCTGTTATTCCATTTTAGATGCTATTTATAATGTAACTTAAAGAAAATTCAACTTTGTTGGTGACAGGTATGCTCACAATTAGCCTCCCTCCAGGGTTAATTTGTCTAATTAAGCAATACCATTTTTTAAGTAATCTTATTCTCATTAAATCAGGTATAAATCTACCATTATATACTGTTCAATTTTCCACAAGGAAGTCTTCTAAAATTCAAATATTTTATGCCTGCCAAATTTCTTTGCTCTGAAAAAAAAATAAGAAAGGACATTTAAAGCCAGAGTAGTGATCCAACTAAAAAAAAAAAAATAAAAAATAAAGCTTTTTCTGAGAAGAATAAACTCATTTCTTCAGTAATCTATTTTTCTCAAGGACTCACAAAATATATTTTAGTAATACAATATGTAACTTTAACTAGAATGGCATTGTTTATATTTTTTGGCTTTAACAGAACTTGCTTCCTCCATGTTTTGAATATCAAAATGATATTTGGAAGAATGTCATACAATCCTTCATGGATCTCTTAGGATCTCTTGCTAAGGCTGGGTATGTAAGACAGTAGTGTCCTAACTGCTTTTACTTAGTTAATATCTCAGGATTGTGTTTGGAAGCAACTTTTAAGGATGAAATAATGTCTTTTTTTCTGGGACAAAGAGCATGCTTGCTTACTGGTATAGTAAGGTAGTAAGTTTCTTAGAGTTCTTCTTGTGTAACATAATTCACTATGTGTACAGATACTCATGTAGGCCCATTTGCATCACTTTTATTGGAAATGGGGCTCCAGAAACTGACATAAACATGCATCTATATACACCTTTTGCTATAATAGTTTTTTGTCTCTGACCCAGGAAATTAATGTCTTCTGGCACCAGGCATGACACTATGGCTGGCTCACTTACCAGTTTGTGAGTAGGTCAAAACTCAGACCCTTTAAAGTTTGTGACAGACTATTTCTTCATCTTTTTCTCTTCACCCTCATTTCACAATTTCTGAGAGAGGTTAATAATGGCAATTGGTAGAATTCTGATATAAAATTGTGGCATTAGTTAATACTTTCTCTTTCTCTTGGAGCCACCCAAATACAACAAGAAAAATTTAAAAATGAAGGTTTAATTTTCATTTTGGGTAGAAGTAGGAGACTCATGTAATTAAAGCCTCCAAAATACATGTAAAAACTGCCAACATCAGCAAAGAGTAAGCAGAAGTCCTACGGGGCAAAAATGAAGAGCGAAGGAGAATGATGAGACAGCCTAGCAGCAGTACATCTCAGTGAAAGTACTTTTCTTAAAAGGGAAACATGAAGCACAATTAGTATATATTATACATTTTATGTTTTGCACACTGGTACAAGAATGTGATAATGAATTAGTATGGCAACAGAAGCCTCTGTGAACCAAGTTTGGTTTTGAGGAGGTGGCAATACCTAAGTAATCATCCAGAAAAGTAGTATATTCAAGAAGTTCTCTATGTGGCAGCAGAGAAGAAAACCACTAGGTTGTAAGAAGGAATAAGACTATAAGACTAAAAAAACAAACAAACAAACAAACAAAAACTATAAGACTAGACTACCCCTACTTCCCTAACATACATTAGAAAAACCTAACTCATGAAATGATGTAAATGTAAGGAAAGAGCAGCAAAACATAATAACTTGATAAGATAACATAGTCTAAATTAACATAAATATTGTTATACACATACAACATCCAGATAAAGGTATAAAAGAAAAAATTATCTTTTAGAATACAAACAAGGTAGGATATCTACAAATACCTAACACTATACAAGTCTTATGTAAAGAAAACTTTAAACATTCCAGAAGAACTTTTGAAAAAGAATGACCTACACTGAACTTTGGAAATATATTAATATATTATAGATGTAATTTGCAAATATTTTCTTCTATTCCCAGGGTTGTCTTTTCATTTTATTGATTGTTTTCTTCGCTATAAAGAAGCTTTTATTTTTTCCTTTTTCTACACAGTATTAATTTAAATTCAATTAATGTAGTATATTATTAGTTTCAGAGGCAGTGTTCAGTGATTCATCAGTAGCATATAATACACAGTGTTCATCACATTATGTGCTCTCCTTAATCCCTATCACCCAATTACCCCATCCCCCAACTCACCTCCTCTCCAGCAACCTTCGGTTTGTTTCCTGTAGTTAAGAGTCTCTCATGGTTTTTCTCACTCTCTGATGTCTTCCCATTCAGTTTTCCCTCCCTTCCCCTATGATCCTCTTCACTGTTTCTTATATTCCACAAGTGAGTGAAACCATATAATTGTCTTTCCCTGATTGACTTATTTTCTCAGCATAATAATCTCCAGTTCCATTCACATTGATGTTAATGGTCAGTATTCATCCTTTCTGAGGGTTGAGTAATAGTCCACTGTATACATACACCAAATCTTCTTTATCCATTCATCCATCCATAGACATCTAGGCTCCTTCCATAGTTTGACTCTTGTGGACATTGCTGCTATAAACTTTGGAGTGCATGTGCCCCTTTGGATCATTACATTTGTATCTTTGGGGTAAATACACAGTAGTGCGATTTCTGGGTCATAGGATAGCTCTATTTTTTAACATCTTGAGGAACTTCCACACTGTTTTCCAGAGTGTCTGCACCAGCTTGCATTCGTACCAACAGTGTAAGAGAGTTCCCCTTTTTCCCTTTCCCCATATCCTCACCAACATCTTTCATTTCCTGACTTGTTAACTTTAGCCGTTCTGACTGGTGTGAAGGGTTATCTCATTGTGGTTTTAAGTTGTATTTCCCTGATGCTAAGTGATATGGAGCATTTTTCCTTGTGTCTGTTGGCAATTTGTTTGCCTTCTTTGGAGAAATGTCTGTTCATGTCTTGTGCCCATTTCTTGACTGGGTTATTTGTTTTTTGGGTATAGAGTTTGATAAGTTCTTTATAGATTTTGGATACTATCCCTTTATCTGATAAGACATTTGCAAATATCTTCTCCCATTCCATAGATTGCCTTTTAGTTTTGTTGACTGTTTCCTTTGCTGTGCAGAAACTTTTTATCTTGATGAAGTCCAAATAGTTCATTTTTGCTTTTGTTTCTGTTGCCTTTGGAGATAGGTCTAGCAAGAAGTTGCTGCAGTCAAGGTCAAAGAGGTTGCTGCCTGTGTTCTTCTCTAGGATTTTTCCTGTCTCACATTTAGGTCTTTTATCCATTTTGAGTTTATCTTTGTGCATGGTATAAAAAAATGATCCAGATTCATTCTGCGTGTGGCTGTCCAATTTCCCCAACACCATTTGTTTAAGAGACTGTCCTTTTTCCTTGGATATCCTTCCCTTCTTTTTTGAAGGTTACTTGACCATAGAGTTGAAAGTCCATTTCTGGGCTCTCTATTCTATTCCACTGATCTATGATCTGTTTTTTTGCCAGTACCATACTCTCTTGATGATTACAGTTTTGTAGTATAGTTTTGAAGTCTGCATTGTGATGCCACCAGATTTGGTTTTTATTTTCAGCATTCCTTTGGCTATATGGGAGTATTTTCTGGTTCCATACAAATTTTAGAATTATTTATTCCAGCTCTGTCAATGTCAATGGTATTTTGATAAAGATCACATTGAATGTGTTGATTGCTTTGGATGATATAGACATTTTAACATATTTGTTCTTCCAACCCATGAGCATGGAATGTCTTTCCATTTTTTTTATGTCATCTTCAGTTGCTTTCATCAGTGTTTTACAGTTTTCAGAGTACAGGTCTTTTGCCTTGTTAGTTAGTTTTATTCATAGGTATCTTACTATTTTTGGTACAATTTTAAATAAGATTGTTTTCTTAATCTCTCTGCTGCTTCATTACAACAGATTTTTGCAAATTGATTTTGTATGCTGTGACTTTACTGAATTTATTTATCAGTTCTAATAGTTTTTTGGTGGAGTCTTCCAGGTTTTCTCTGTATGTTATCATGTCTTCTGCAAATAATGGCAATTTTACTTCTTCCTTACCAATTTGGATGCCTTTTATTCCTTTTTGTTGTCTTATTGCTGTAGCTATAAGTACAAAATTTTAAATGTGTGTATCACTTGACCAGTTCCTCTTTGGGGAATTTATCCTTAATATATTTTCATACATGTGTAAAACAACTTATATATGGTTATTTATTACAGTATTACATGTTATAGCAAAAGATCAGAAATAACCTAGATGTCCATCAATAGAGGATTAGTTAAATAAATAAGCATTTTCCATACAACAGGATAATATGCATCAGTTAAAAAAGGCAATGCAACTGAATGATGAAATAGGGCAATTGAAGCTTCAAAGGAATTATGATTACAGCGAATTAAAATATATTAAATATATAAAAATTAATGAGTTCAAAATGACCAAAAAAAAAAAAAGTACCCCATCAGCCACTATTACAGGATGCTGGAAAACCAATTCTTCATTCCAAAAATATTTCTTTCCTCTAGGTATTTCCTCTAGGTATTTCATAGTACTCCAGAAGTTGGTGAGTAAAAGTTCCTTATCAAAAATTACAGCAAGCTAAAGCAAGAAGGATAATAGAATTATTAAATTGTCATTTTACGACTCCTTATGAGATAATGGATCTAAGCAACCATCATCAATGGCTTCTAAAAGCATTATGGGAGACTTAAAGGGGAATTTTATACTGAATGAACCAGGCCAATACCACCTAAATGTGCTGATTAACTACTACAAGTGTAACTATCCCATGATAATGCATCCTGCCAAGATGCATCAGGAAGAAGATAGAAACACTTATGAAGGATGCTTGTAAATACACTTGAATCTAATAAAGCATCTGGTAAAAAAAAACCTCTAGTTCTAACTATTCCTTTACAGGAAGTAGAGTAGGAAGAGGACCATGTTAAATTCCAAGAGGTTACAGTCATACACACTTGAATGTCGAAACAACTAATTCTGAATATGGGAAATTTTACAAGACAGTGATCCTTACATTTAAAAAATGGATGGGGAGAAAGCCAAAAAGAAAAAAAAAAAAAGAAAGAAAGAGAAATATAGATTAGAAGAGACTTTGAGACATATCAACCAAATGCAATCTCAACCAAATGCAATCTACAGACTTGTTTGAACAGTGATTCAATTAAACCATTTGTCAAAATGGATTTTGAGCAAAGATGGGGAGGGACTTGAATACAGTCTGATATTTTGGTTACATAAATGAGCTATTATTGATTTAGCTGAGTGTGATAGTGGCTTTGTGGTTATGCAAGTAAACAAATGTCTTTATCTGTTAGAGATATATACTGAAGTATTCATTGATGAAATAAAATAAGTGAAATCTGTTTTAAAATACTTCAAGAAAAAAATAGAAATGGAAGGGCACCTGGGTGGCTCAGTGGGTTAAGCCTCTGCCTTCAGCTCAGGTCATGATCTCGGGGTCCTGGGATCAAGTCCCACATTAGGCTCTCTGCTCTGCCGGGAGCCTGCTTCCTCCTCTCTCCCTCTCTCTCTGCTTGCCTCTCTGCCCACTTGTGATCTCTCTCTGTCAAATAAATAAAATCTTTAAAAAAAAATAGAAATGGAGATTAGATAAAGCAAGATGAGCAGAGTACTGATAATTAGCCCTGGAACTTCATTATATTATTCTTTTTACCTATATTTGTTTTTAAAGTTTCCATAATAAAAAGGACAGGGGTACCTTGGTGGCTCAGTTGGTTAAGTGTCAGACTCTTGATTTCAGCTCAGGTCATGATCTCAGAGTTATGAAATCAAGCCATGTGTCAGGCTCTGTGCTAGGCGTGGAGCCTGCTTAAAATTCTCTGTCTTCCTCTCTCTCTCTCCCCCTCCACCACACCCTTACCCTCACACTCACTCTCTTTCTATTTCTCTGAAAAAAAAAAAGAAAGAAAAGAAAAAGAAAAAGAAGTGAAAATGGAAATATCTTTACATATGTCTGTGGAACAATTACCAAACATAATTTGGAAATGATTGTGTATACTAATTGTATATATTTGTTAATATTTTTATAAAAAAGAAGAAAATAAATTAAAATGTAGATTCATGTTTGTGTATCAAAACAGAGAGAAGCTATGAAAGGTTACAGAAGAAAATAATAGAAGTGAGTAGCTATGGAAGTGAACAGGGGAAGAATTTAAGCATAATGTGAACTCATTTACATCACACAAATAAATAAAAGTAAACTAAGTTGTTTACATATATCATTATGAAAACTGAAAACTAAGCATAATTGATATGAAATTAAAGGAGCACACAATTAATAATGTACCTTGGCATATTCTGATATCTTAACTGTGTCCAAGTAACAGCTCTTCATCTAAGCAAAATCCATAGAAAATATAATTTGGGGTTTTATTCTTCATGTCTTCTTAATCATTTTGGATCTATTTAATCAATACTAGGGTACTGTACTTAATTTTCCTCCTCTCTGAGTTCAGGAGAAACTCCTTTTTACCTAATTTAGAATTTTACAAAATTCTAAAAAGATTCATCATCATCACAGCTTTTTAAAATACATATAATAATATTTTAAGAGATAACTTCTCTTTTATAATAACAGTTGTTGTAACTCCAAGTTACCAATGTTTATTCTTCTTATCCATTTAACAGAGTTGAATGAGTTTCTACTTTAATGAGTTTTTACTCTATTCTGTATCTTGGTAATATAAAATCAATCAGACTAGGTTTCTGTCCTCAGTTTAGTGAGGGAGACAAATGTGAGCAAGTAATTATAATACAAATGAAAAGACAGAAAGTAAGATTTGAGAAATCTGGCTTCCTTCTCATGGCTAATAACATTATATCACAATCTCTCCACTATGTAGTCTATACCTATGGGCCAATGTCTTTCCAGGGCTGAACTTTCCTGTCATTATTCTGAAATAACTAACCCATGTGTTCATTTTTCAGATCTTCTCATGTCTGTCTATGCCTTTGTAAAGCTTATTGTTCAGCTCCAATGGTTCTTTCAGCTACATTTCTTTTTTTTTTCTCCATTGGAATCTTAAGTGAATTCTTTTTGGAGTGCTTCTCTTCTGACCACATTTCTTTTAGAGACTCAGGCTAAGGGATCATATCCAATATTCTTTCTTTCTTTTTTTTTTTTTTTTAAGTTTACTTCCCCTAATCTAGCCTGTCAGTCTGGCTATTTCTTGATTTCCCTTGTTATCACAGACTAAAACAGCTAACTGCTTCACCAACATCTTATTATTTCTAATTCATCAGTTGGTTCTTCCATGATGGTAAAAATTAGGACAACAGTAGTAAAATTTCTTGTCACTTGTTCTTCCTTCTCAGTGGTAAAATCAACATTGGCATCAATTAAACTGAAAAATTGATCAGCCATCTTGCTTTTACACTGAATCATCCAGAAACTGTCTGCCTAGTTAAAAAGTCCAACATTATTATATCTTATCTTTGATTCAGTTTTGTCATTTCTAAGAAGACCAAGCCAGTTATTTTCTTTTTGCCTTTATTTTCACCAGAGTTTTCCAGTGCATGTCTGTTCCCAAGTACATGAATTTTCATGCAAATAAATGAACTGAAATGCTCCTCATTGTTCTTCCCTTAACGTTTTTATGAATATGTTATACCAAATCTTGCAAGATTTTGAAGTATGATTTTCAACATTAAATATATCAAAAGGAACAACCAGTTCTAGAATGAGGAATAATGACACTCAATTTGATCCTCTTTCCTATCTGCTG
The DNA here is from genome assembly GCF_902655055.1 of Lutra lutra. Taxonomy (NCBI): domain Eukaryota; kingdom Metazoa; phylum Chordata; class Mammalia; order Carnivora; family Mustelidae; genus Lutra; species Lutra lutra. The sequence continues at coordinate 64,532,661 of NC_062280.1, forward strand.
ATGCAGACTTTAATGAGCATAAGAATCACCTGGGGGCCATGTTAAAATGCAGATTCTGATTCAGTAGGTCTGGGACAGGCTTAAAAATCTACATTTCTAACAAGCTTCCAGGTGATAGTGATACTTCTGGTTAGTGTCTAGCAGAGCTCTTCCTCATGTTAAAAAATGTATATCAAATATGTTGATTATACAAGAAGCCGTAAAATAATACAAAGAGTACATATGTGAAAATATAGTAGTATTTATACTACTATAAATATAGTAGTATATTTATATACTATTTATAGTAGAATAAATACTACTATATAGTAGTATAATAATATAGTATTCATATAGTAACTGCAACACTATTCTTTTTTGTATTTGTTAAAGACAAATATGTCTGCCATTCTAGTACACACTTCTAATGTGATACTATTAGTATTCAGCCAGTATATTGAAAAGCCACTTATTATCAAATGATACCTGGATATCTTATATAGTTCATTTAAGCTTTAAAATTATGAATGTACATTTAGACACAATCTTTTCACTTAGACCCAAGGTGAGTATACACTTATTGATCTTACCCTACTGTAGGGTAATTGACTAAACCACTAAGGTATTGACTAAGTAGCTAATATCAGTTTTTTTTTTTTCAGGGGTATGAGAACTTAAGATACTCGTGAAATGGGGCGCCTGGGTGGCTCAGTGGGTTAAGCCGCTGCCTTCGGCTCAGGTCATGATCTCAGGGTCCTGGGATCGAGTCCCACATCGGGCTCTCTGCTCGGCGAGAAGCCTGCTTCCCTCTCTCTCTCTCTCTGCCTTCCTCTCCGTCTACTTGTGATCTCTGTCAAATAAATAAATAAAATCTTTAAAAAAAAAAAAAAAGATACTCGTGAAATAAATTAAATGAAAATATTCTAGAAGTACAGCATTTAAGCAGTTTTATCATTGCCTTGCTTATAATTAAACCACAGTAATGATTTTTAGTAATTATCTGTTGTTGAAATTTACATAGAAATAATAACTCATTCTCTCTCTCTTTCTCTTTTTTAATTGATTTACCATGTCTTGTCTACTGGTAGTTCATACAGACTTCCCCTTTCAAGGAAGAGACAGACCAATGCATGGTGGCAAAAACAAAAGAGATAATCAAGGGTCACTAGACATCTGAGAAAAAACTATAAAATGAAAAAAGGCCAAAATAAATGAAAGACCATCCAAACTGAAAAGAAACAGATGTTTCAAGGACTATGTCAATATCTAACAAGCTAGCTGGCTAGATATAAAAAGATCTAGATATAACACCAGGGAAAATCAAGAATATATTGCTTCCACAAAACAAGAATATGATTCTATAAAAAGGAAAGATTACAGAAAAATAAAGCTCTTAGACATTTGAAACATGATTACATATTTTAAATCTATGAGAGGGCTTGAGGATAAAATGTGATGGAATCTTTCAGAGCATAGAGCAAAATACAAAGAAGTAGAAAATATAAAAGGAAAGATGAAACACAGAACAATTTAATAGAATATCAGACCAACAGAAGGTCAAAAAGTAAATAGTGAAACAAAGGGAAGGACATTATAGAAGTTAATTTCCCAGGGCCAAAGAGAGGAAATATCTTCAGAATAAAAGGACCCATGAAACATTGATTTATTCAAACAAGTTGTGCTTTTGTTGAGCAGACAGCATGATATAATAGTAACAATAATAACCAACATTCCTTACTGTTTATTGTGTGCCATTTTCCGTGCCTAATGTTTAGCCCTCTTTTGTAGTTAGGAAAATGAAGACTTACAGAGGTTAAATCATTTGCTCAAAGTTACTTGGCTAATAAGTAGTGGAGCTGGGTCTAGACATTACTCTAATCTCCCCACTCTTTAACACAACAGCAATAGAGCATTCTTTATTGCCACCTGACCTCACCTACTTGTGTAGATTGTCCAGTTCAACCATAATTTTGCACTTCCACCAATCTCCTTTGATGACTAAAACATTCATTTTAGTTCACACTAAAATGTTCATATAGGCACAGCATGCCTGGCTTCTTTTCCTGTGAAAACGAATTCTTTCACAGGACCCTCCTGAGTCCATACATAAATTGGTCATAAAGAGGCCACCAGACACCACCTCATCAACTAAAGTGACTGTAGACTCAAATCCGAATAAATTTCTTTTTTTCCTTTTGATTGATACCCATAACAGTTGCGTAGTTTTTAGACATAGTGTGAGAGTCTTTATAGCAATTTTTATAGTATGTATTATTGCTAGTCAGCCAATATAAATCAGTAAAGGATGCCATTTCCCCCTACTTTGAGCTGTCTTCAATAATCTAGAGTCAGTCATATATATGTATATTTGTAGGTGTTTTTTAAGTGGAAATGATTATATAACTTCTTCCATTTCTCAGCTATCATCTTTTTTCACTCTGGATAGCCACCCTGGGTAATCTTAACCACTTTGAGAACATTTATTATATATGTTAACATTTACCATATCTTTGTCATACCGATTCTCTCTCCTGACCTTCAACCCATATATTGAACAGGTAACACTACTTGCATTTTCCCCATGTACCCAAACTCATGACATCTGATGCCTTTTATGTTCTGTTCCAAGATTCCATGTTCACTATCTTCACTACCCTTTGTTCAAGTGAAGCTATAATTTATCTTTGTCAATTTCCTCCTTATCAAACTTAGTCTGTAATCAGTCAAACCAGTCTTAGTTGATTATCATATAATCTCTCTTAACTTTGTCCATTACTCTCCATTCCTACAGCCAGTTTTACTAGATGTAGTCTGTCCTCTTTCCTAAATCAAATATACCTATGTTCCTTTCTGGACAAAGCTGAGTGAATCTAATAAAATACAAATCTTACCTAGCAGTCTCCTTTGCCGGCTCCCTAACCCCTAAAGAAAGACAAAACTCCTCAATGTGGCAAGACAAGACAAAACAAAATATCATAATTCAGTTACGTCCCACCATTTTGCTATATCTTTTTAAAATTCATACTCTCCTGCAAAACCATATGTACCCAGTGTTACAATCAGAGAAAACATTGATTTATTCAAGCAAGTTGTGCTTTTGCCTCTTTATTCCTCTGAGAAACAGCTTCCCAGGTAGAATTAGATGAGAAGATGCTTACTGGAGGAAATGTCTGTGATGAATGAAAGGGAGAAAGCAGGTGTAGTAGGCAAGGAGCGCATTCAGGTGTAGCATCTGTAGATGAAAGGAGAGAAGCAAGGATTCCCAGCCCACCACACAGTTCAAGCAGGTTTCAGCCAAGCTAATGGGGAGTCCTTGAACCAAATTTACCCATTAAAGGAGTCCAGTGATCCTCCCAAATGAAAGTGCACTGGCACCCCCATCATGCTCAGTCACTGGCTGGGAGTAAGACAGAGGAGATGTAGCTTTGGGTTGCCAGCCTGTTAGATGGTGGTGGTTCCAACAGGCTGACAAACCATGTTGTCATTCAGCTACCTCTGATTTTTAGGTTATTACATTCATTATAGTCTCTTGAATTCTGACAGTTAAGCAATGCCACCTCATCTCTAATACTGGGATGGAGGTGTTATCCCCATGGATGTTAATCACCTTAGCTCTGTGGCTGCCTTTCCTAGCATCATCCCTGGCCTACAAAGGAGCATCACCACTAAGCTCCTTAATAGTGCCAGTGCACTCTCTCTCTAGTGCATTCTCAATGGCCATGGTGAATGCTGTGTTCTCTGGGCCCTCCTGTAGAACATAATGCCCTAGGAGGTCTTCTGGCCTCATACAATATATTTATTCTAGTATGTTCAATTCCCTCACTTCTGTTCATTCCGCTACCATCTGCCAGTGCAAATCAGGCATTTCTATTTTGCTCAGCATGGGGAATAACCTCTTCAGGCCTGTAAGAACCACCCAAGCAAAAAATTTGCCTCATTCCTTAGGGTAATGCAGGGTGTTAAATCCTGCACCCCCAAAAAGTGCTCCCCAAGTAAATAAGTTCTTTATTACTTATCCTTACATCTCACCCCATTAATAGGATGTGTTCAAAATTGAATCCCAGTGTGTGCTAATGCTCACATTTCCTTCATTTTGTTCTATCTTTCCTACCTTAAGTGTTGGGATTTAACCCTAGTTATCACCCTGGTAGCCAGGGAAGGAAGTAGGTACAGCTCCTGAAGGATGCCTTGTTGTCTTGAAGGGGAGAAGCCTCCATAGCATCTTCTAGCACAGCAGATGTCCTACCCCTTACTAGGAAGAGGAGAGCCCCTATTGCAAACTCTGATAGATCAGGGGATTCTTCATGCCAGCATACCCAGGGGCATTCTTTTATCCAGCTGCCCCCAAACCATCCTAACGAGAGCTGTGAATTCAGCGTAAAGGATCAACCTTGCCTGAACATTTGGACATCCATGGAATTCTATGAATCTAAATATCAAGTCATGACTGGATCCAGCTGGGTCCATAGTTGCACTTCAGGAGACAAAGCTCTTCGCAACCTCTAAACCTCACATGTAGACTGTTATTGCTTGCTAACATTCCTTGGTTTCTCATTATTCCCATGCAAGAAGTCAACTCAGTGTAGCATTAACCAGCCAACTCTGAGGTCCTTGTAGGAACTGTTGCCTCCATACTTTTTAAACGTTTGAATCCTTGCACCTTCATGGGGCTTCCCTTGTACCAGGGCATTTTCTCAGGTTACCTTCAGTGAAATCATCAGCAGTTAGGCCACAACATTTGCCAAGGGCTAACCATACCAGAAAACCACTCAGGATGGTGTCCTCTTTACTTACCATGCTACAAGTAAGCCAGTCCCCAAACCCCATTTTCCTTGACCACTCTCAGTATCACTTGTGTTCATTCAGATTTTCCAAGCAGTTTCCAATAGAGGATAGTCATAAAAGAGATATTTTGAGGGTAACAAATATGAAAGATTAAAGGGGAGAAAGAAGAAATGAAAAACAATTCAGTAAATGGCGAGAGGTCTGCCCTGAGAAAAGAGAGTGGGGAGGAAGGAGGGCCTGGAAGATTCTGTCTTTGGCACAATTCTAAGAAAGCTTATATTTCTAAGAGAAGTGGAGCCAAAGTCATCCCTTAGAAGAATCACACATCCCACAGGAATGGACCTGAACAAGGTCCCCACGGCTCTCAGTTTTGGACTTTGAAGAGGCCAAGAAAAACATGATTTCTTTGTAAATAGAGTCATGAGTCCAGCTGGGGCTGTCAGTCAGCTCTGCTCCCTGCAGTAGAAGATGTGAACAGTGCATTTTCTTGGCCAGCAGAGACATGAAGCACCATTTCCTACCACTGCTGACATTTACCAATAATTCAAAAATTGACTTACTATTTATTTCCACTGGGGAAATTTTGCTTCTCACTTCCCTTCTCTTTCTCTGTTTCCTTACAGCATGCAAAACTTTTCATAAGTCCCCCAGGATCCCAATGTACACCAAAGTCTGCTTGCTTTGATCTTTGATGTGAGCGCCTGGAAGGCAAGGGTTTTTTTTTTTTTTTTCTTTCTTTCTTTTTTTTTTTCCTTTTTTAATCTTTGCATTCTTACAGTCTAGTACAGTTCTTAGGATGTGGTAAATGCTAAACAAGTATTTGCTGAATGAATAAATACATGCACAAGGGACCAAAGGAGGTCTACTTAGGTTAGGTGTTGAAAAACCTGAATACCACAGTGATGAAGACAAAGTATCAAGTAAACTCTAAAATCTCTCTGTAAACAGTGAAATATTTTTAACTTCCTGAGATGGTTTAGACTTAAAACTTTGAAGTAATTTAAGAAGTAGATGACTCCTTAAGGCACCATTCACTCCTTGCTGTTATCAATGTCTGAGATGCAACCTATAAAGAAAAAGTTAAAAGTTTTGTATTTTAAACTAATAACAAATTACACACTCTGACTGCAATGGTGACCCCAATAATAATACCATGAATGACAAAGGTTAGATGAAATAAGTTACCATGGAGAGGGTAAGAATGGATAATATTATTAAAAAGAATGAGAATTTAGGAGAAATATAAATATAGAGAGACTTGACCTCTTTGCTACAAATCTAATCTCTGGGGCAGTGTGGTTGTCAGGAATTTTGTCTTCATTAAAGAATAAATTCAAAGTGAAAAAGAATAAGGCAATAAAGCAAATGTCAAACATCCCCAATTAGCCAGCCAGGGTTAAGACCTTCAGTCTTGAATTAAACTCAGATTTGCAGTGTTTACATTCTTTTTTTTTTTTTTAACTGAGAAGTGGCAATGTGTTCAGAAGATTTTTCCATTGATTAAAGCAAATTTAATTTTTAAAGTATTTCCATAACCTTGACTTTTTATTAATAAGACATTTGACAAAAATATCAGGAAATGAGTTATATACTTCAGGGGTTATGGATTCCTAAAGTTATTATACTTTCCCCATCTGAGAAAAATATCACATTTTTATTAATACATAAAAATGAGATACATTTTATAGCAGTCATTTCTATTGCCAGTCTAAGTGCTTCTATTTGTAGTGAGATGATTTTTTTTTAAAGCTTGTATTTTTACTTTCTGGTTTTCAGAAAACTTATTGTGTGGCTCACAAAAAAATGCATTATTAGCTTTTAGGGAATAGATTCTAATATCACTGATTCTTTGAAGCATAATCAACATATGTCCTCTGATGATATTGTTGCCATCTATATTTAGAGGATGTGTTTCAATTTTCATAGAGGCTGTATTCAACCAAAATTAAAAGTGAAAAAAGAAACCTAGGATGAAACCTAAAAATTAACACTACAACCTTCATTTTTATGTCATCTATCAGGCAAAAGTTCATTAACGAAGTTTTTAGTTACTTAAATAATTGCTAAAAATATATTTATATAATATTTAAACGTAACATTTGTTAATAATGAAAAATACATAATAACCTACAAGTTCCTGTCACCAAAGGCCAAAGTTATTTAATCTTTTTAAATTAACTCACATGTGTGTATATATAGGTGTATAGAGTATATTACATATATTATTACATATTATTATATATCATATTATATATACACACACATACTGTGGTATATAATATATAACACCATGTCTTTTTTTTTAAAAGATTTTTTATTTATTGGGGCACCTGGGTGGCTCAGTGGGTTAAAGCCTCTGCCTTCAGCTCAGGTCATGATCCCAGGGTCCTGGGGTCGAGCCCCACATCAGGCTCTCAGCTCAGCAGGGAGCCTGCTTCCCTTCCTCTCTCTCTGCCTTTCTCTGTGCCTACTTGTGATCTCTGTCAGTCAAATAAATAAAAAAAATCTTTTAAAAAAAGATTTGTTATTTATTTATTTGACAGAGAAAGAGCACAAGTAAATATAATTTATTTACTTGTTGTTGAGTAGAACCAACCCACTAATCCAGTGGTCTTCAAAGTTTATTTCTCAGATTCTTGTGTTGACAAAGGTGGTTCAAGTAAATGTGTCTCCAAATCACCTTCTAATTCTTCCAGAGCCTCACTATCACCCCTGGCTGCATGTTAGAATCACTTAAAAGGATTATTATTTTTATTTTTTAAAAGATTTTATTTATTTATTTGAGAAAGAGACAGAGAGTGTGGGGCAGTGAGGGAAGGGGCAGAGGGAGAAGGTGAGAGGGAATCTCAGGCAGACTGTGCTTAGCCAGGAGCACATGCAGGGCTTGATCTCAGGACCTAGAGACCATGATCTGAGCTAAAATCAAGAGTCGGACACTTAACAGACCGAGTCCCCAGGAACCCCTATTATTTTTAATTGTCCGTGAGCAAATCTGCTTTCCATGCTTTTAAAACTTCTAGATGATTCTCACATTAAATCATTTTGACACCATCATTCCAAAGAAGCTGTGCTTTCAGATTGTTTTGCGGTGTGATTCCTGGCACGATCTTGTTTGAATAAATCATTCCACTGCAAAAGTTTCAGTGTTATGCTTTATTGCTCTATCTGCAATGTAGTTCTTTTGCCAATGACTTCAATAATTTTTGCAGGAAAAGTTCTATGGGTATATAACTATTTACTAATTGTATTCTGATATCTCTGTTCCTGAAGTATATTATTTTTATTATATTGTGGTAGTTGAAAATTTATTATTAGCAATACTGAACTTTGTTAAAGCTCTTACTTTTGAAATAGTCCTTTCAAGCTCCCTATTCCCTCTTTTTTATTGGTAGTTTCTAAAATTTGTTGGACAGTTTTCTTTTTTTTTTTTTTTAAGATTTTATTTATTTATTTGACAGAGAGAAATCACAAGTAGGCAGAGAGGCAGGCAGAGAGAGAGAGGAGGAAGCAGGCTTCCCGCTGAGCAGAAAGCCCGATGTGGGGCTCGAACCCAGGACCTGGGATCATGACCTGAGCCGAAGGCAGCGACTTAACCCACTGAGCCACCCAGGCGCCCCCAGTTTTCTTTTTAAAAATGCCATTATAGGGTGCCTAGGTGTCTTGGTTGGTTAAGTGTCTGCCTTCGGCTCAAGTCATGATCCCAGGGTCCTGGGATTGAGCCCCGAGTTGGGCTCCCTGCTTAGCAGGGAGTCTCCTTCTCTCTCTCCCTCTGCCACTACCCCCCTTCATTCATGCTCTCTCTCTCGCTCTTAATAAATAAATAAAATCTTTTTTAAAATTGCCATTATAAAAATGATTCATTATTATATGAAAAATCTGCAAAATTGATATCAACTTTCTTTATTTTTTTTTAGATTTATTTTGTCTCATCATATTAGTTCTTTTAATTTTAAAAGTTATAGAAGTAAAGGTCCAAAATACAGGATAAAAATGAAATGTTAATAACTTATTCACATCTAATACGTTAATGACCACCACAATAGTTTGCTGTACTTGAAGAACTTTTCAAAGCAGCTCTAAAACCCCATAATCAAGATTGTAATATGAACCTTTTAATTTTTTTCTCCTAGACCATACACATATACACAAATGTACAAAGGCTAAGATGGAATATTCTAATAGATGATAGAGTAATAGTATCTAAACTTATGGTGGTAGCAGGATTTGGCTTCCTGAGACAACACCAAATCCTATGAAACATCAAAACAAATAATCAACATTATAAAAATTTAACGGCAGATAACCTGAAAATAAAGCTTTGTAAAATACATTAAATATGAGTGGTTTATTTAATCAATACTACCCTATATTTATTGAGTGCATATTGCTGGATATTATTCCATTAATTTATTTAATTTCCCTAAAGCATACCCATCATATATTATGTGTCCATTCTTATAGTCAAGAAAACAGAGGTATGAAAATGTTAAAAACACACACAAAATGAACACCACAAAATTACTTAACTAGTAAGTGAGAGAGCTGGAGTTTGTACCAACATATATTGGTTTCAATCATTGGGTTCTTAATCACACCACTCTCCCACAAGGGTCAGGAGTCACAGATACTCTCTAGAGGCAAGTATAAAAAACCATAAGCAGGTAAATCTCAGAAAATGAACTAGTGACAATCCAGTTTGAAAAAAATCCAAACTTGTAAACAAATAATTGCAAGTTAAAACACCAGGTTCTTGTTCCTGTAATAGTTGTCTAGTAAATATTAAAAATGATGGTAAAGGTATAGTAAAATGAGATTTCACACACTAATGGTAGGAGGAGAATAAACTGTTATAACTTTTTTGGAAAGTGATTTGATACTTTAAGAAACATTTTATTCTTTCTTACATTAACTCTACAAACATAGTTCACATTATGATAAAACCTATTCAATATAGTTTTATTAAAATATTAAACATTTTCCAATTACAAATGTTGGACAATAAGGAAATTATTGATTTAAAATTATGGTAGTATTTACTCTATGACAGGCATTTTATTAAGTGCTTTATTTGCATATCTCATTTATTTCTCACAAACACATATGACCTACTAACTACAATTATAGGTAAAAAACCTAAAACCACAAGATATTATGTATTACATGATCAGTGAATAAGAAAATGTTATAAATACTAAATAAGGAATGAAGATAAAAAACTGTATGTAGAAAATTATCTTAACTCTATGAAAATATGAGAAAATCTATGACTGCAATAAGCCAAATTTGCAATTATATCAAAAAAAAAGCAAGCATTGTTATTTCTAAATTTCTAAATGTTTCTAATGAAACATTCTGATGAAACAAAAAATTCTTTTTTTCTCAAAAACTTTTTCTATATTTTAAGTTTTCCTTCAATCAGATTTATCTTTTTTGAGGCAGAAAAATAACACGGTAAATTAAATTAAAATAACAGATTGGATGAAACTTAATCTTTGCAAATATAGAGAAAAGAGAAGTTTGCCAAAGTGTTTCAATTTGTGCATAGAAGTAATTTCAAGACAGGGGCACCTGCATGGTTTAGAAGCCTCTGCCTTCAGCTCAGGTCATGATTCCAGGGTCTTGGGATGGAGCCCCGCATGGAGCCCCACATCAAGCTCTCTGCTCAGCAAGGAGCTTGCTTCCTCCTCTCTCTCTGTCTGCTTGTGATCTCTGTCAAATAAACAAATAAAATCTTTTTTAAAATATTTTCGATACAAATATTCTTATTTTATTTAAGAAATCTCACATAATTCACATCAGCTCTATAATATATGACTGTATTTCCTTTGGCGTTGTAAGAATTTTAAAATGAAAAATTTAAATTTCTTGCATTGCTATCTTTATAGTTCAAAGTTGCTACTGCTTATAACTATCTTGATTTAGGATTATGTAAAATTTACTAACTTTGTTATTTACATCATCTCCTCAATTGTCAGTGAAGCTCAAAAAGGCCCTAAAAATCAGTCAAGTATGCCATACTTACCTATAAGTACAAACTTTTTATAACATATTTTATTTTCATCTTGTCCCAATCAGTATCCATAAAGATTACTGTGCATTAAATGATCATTAAAGTCCATGAATAGTGGATATAAACATTATCCTACATAATAAGATTAAGCTCTTGTCCCAGAAATTCTATTCAGAGCAATCTTAGTTTTTGAATTTTTTATCTTTGTTATTGAAATAAATTATAAAATTAATGAGACAAATCCCTTTCTTGTTTTTCTTTCATTTTCCATTGTATAAATAGTAAACCTAGAACAATAAATGCTAATATTTATTATTTAATTTTTAAAAATAGAGTCTTCATTATATTCATACTAATAGCTTGAAATGTAATCTCAGTGATTTAGGGATAATTGTTAGTGGCACAGTACTCATGACCTTGGAAACTTTGACTAATCTGGTTGTAAAACTCAGAATATTAAAGCATTGATAAGGATTTAAGAATTGTGTGTGTGGTTGTGTGTAGGTACAGAGTAAGTCTACAGGGAACCACTCAAGTTAGTCAAATCACTAAGAAACAAAACAAAACCAAAAAAAATGTACTGACATGTTCAGTTAAATTTCTTTTCGTGATGAGTCAAAATAGCTGACCACACCAAATTTTCCTAACAAAATTTATTTTCAATATAAAAATATTAATTCCTTGAATCACTTTCATGTAATACTTTTCCAAGGAATATTCACTGTATTATTCGATTTGATCTTGAAAAAAACTCAATATGGAAGATACACATACACATAAGTACACCTAATTTCAATAGAAGACGGGCTTGTCACAAAATAAAGACAATTCTAAAGAGCAACAATAAATCTAACTTTGGCAAGTCCCAACCTTTGTGAGAAAAATACATTTGTTTCACTGGTTTTACTGTCCTTGTTTATAAAGCCCTCTAATTTTCCTATATTCATCCATACATTTATTCAATTATCTGCTCATTTATTCAACAGTATTTGCTATATGCCAGACACTGAAAGTCATTGCTAGGAAAATACACAGTAAAAAGTTGTAGAACCTCAGAATTCAGGTGTGAGAGAAAACAAGGTCAAGGAAACAAATAATTATGAAGCAAGGTCAAGAGTAAATTGCAAGGAAAAGAACAAGTCTGTCTGGAGGGAGTTAAAGATAACTTCTCGTTCCTATTGCTATGTGGTTGAGAGAAGAGGATTCCAAAAGATAGAACAATATGAAAGAATCCACAAAAAAGTGGTATGGTGGGAATGTGTGGAAGGGGAGGAGTAGAGATAGTGAAAGCCAAGGTTGGTACACTAGGGGACATGACCTTGTACAACATCACACTGATTATTTGTGCTTTCTCCTGTAGGTGATAGGAGCTACAAAGAAGTATAAACATTTACATTATATTCTAATTCAATGCTTGGCTAATTTTAAGTTGTAACAATGTATTGGAGGACAATTTGATTCTGTGTATTTAGTTTGAAGAGACTCATAACTTGTAACTGAACAATTTCATATACAGATAAATATGCACTAAAAAATCTCACACATAAGCCAAAAAAAACCCGATAATATGTATCATTGTTAACTACGGCACCCTCTGTATTACAGAAACAGAAAAAAAACAAATATTTATTAGTAAGTAAACGATAAAATGCGGTATGTTCTATAATTTTTTAAAGATTTTATTTATTTATTTGACAGAGAGAGATACAATGAGAGAGGGAACACAAGCAGGGGGAGTGGGAGAGGGAGAAGCAGGCTTCCTGCTGAGCAGGGAGCCTGATGTGGGGCTTAATCCCAGGATCCTGGAATCATGACCTGAGCCAAAGGCAGACACTTAACAACTGAGCCACCTAGGCACCCCTAAAATGTGGTATGTTCTATAAAATGAATAGCAATGAAATATACTGAAAGGAGATAATCATATGATTATCTCAATACATTCTTAAAAGCATTATATAATGTTCAACATGTATTTAGTATTTTTAAAAGTCAGCAAACTGTGAATAGAAAGAAATTTTCTAATTAATGAAGAAACTCAATACTTAATGAAAAAATATTAAGTGAAATCCCTGTAACAGGGAAAATATACGGACATCTACTACTTCAACGACTGTTCACCATAGTATTACAGATTTTGATCAATATTGTTATAAAGAAAGAAAAACAGAAGGGTAAAAATTAGAAAGGAAATGAAAAACTCATTTCCTGATGGTATGTACATCTATCTAAAATAATCAAAAGAAATAATAAATAGACTAATACAACTAATAAAATAATTCAATGAAATTTTAGACATTAATATTAATTACAAAACAGAGCTGACAGTCCCAATCACCACTTACTTATGGTTAATGTCAGTTCTGATATGCCAGGCATTTATTTTGTTAAGTCTATGGCCATACAAAAGCACTTTTGAACTATTGTGAAAATACTCCTACAAGGTTCAGTAATGAAGGCAATGAGGCAGAGTGAATTTAGAGGAATGCATAAATACAAACTTATAAATCCATCCTGACTAGACATGTCCTTTTGTTTAGTAGTTGTTTAAGGTTAGCTTAACTTTACTATCACTATGTAACCAAACGAAACCTACCTAAATATTTTGGCAGGGCACCTGGGCAGCACAATCTATTAAGCAGCAGACTTTTAATTTGCTCACGTCATGATCTGGGGGTCATGAGATGGAGCCTCGCCTTGGGATCTGGGCTCCATACTGAGTGATGGAGGCTGCTTGGGATTCTCTCTCCCTCTCCCTCTGCCCCTCCCTGCTTGTATTCTCTCTCTCTCTCTCTAAAAATAAAAATAAAAATAAATTTTATTTTATCATAATGATAGATTTATAGTATTGTTTAATATGGCTGTGAATGCTAACATTTATGAAAGACATTAACTTACCCTTTTTAAATTATAAAATTAGCAGCTCTAAAGTTCCAGAAATGGAATTTGTTATAGTTAGTGATACAAATACCTTAGCACTATTTCCTTACAAAAAAATGCATATTTTAGTAGAACAAATGAAAGTTAAGTTGAGAAGCTGGTACTTCCACTAACAAGCTTTCAAGGCTTATTACTTAAGCATTAGTGAAAAATTAATTTATCATTAAATATTTTTATAAAGCAACTTCTACATAAGTAACACTTTGCTAGGTGTTATGAAAGATACAAAATCATGTAAAACTTGGACTTTACTCTCAAAAGGTCATACAATTTGAATGACCCATATATTTAATAAATCCTGTGAGTTTATTGGAGAAAGATTTTTTGGGGGGGGGTTGGTTTTTGTTTTGTTTTTGTTTTTGTTTTTGTTTTTGTTTTTGTTTTGGTAAGCCAAAGTGTTTGGGGGGAATAGATGAAACAAAGGAAAACATTGATCATTATAGTAATACATTATCCTAGAAAATTAATCCTTGAATCATTTCACTGAGGATACTATGCTGTGCAATATATTTACTTTGAAGATAGAACACTTGAAACACTTATGACCTTGCTTTACCATTAAAACAGAATTAAGACTATAAAAAGTATGCAAATAGGTATTGAAACAGAGTAACTTCTTATATGACCTGTCTGCCTACAAAGACATTCATTTTAAGATGTTTATTTAAAAAAAAAAAAGCTTAGGGTGCCTGGGTGGCTCAGTGGGTTAAAGCCTCTGCCTTCAGCTCAGGTCATGATCCCAGGTCCTGGAATCGAGCCCTGCACGGGGCTCTCTGCTCGGCAGGGAGCCTGCCTCCCCTTCTCTCTCTGCCTGCCTCTCTGCCTACTTGTGATCTCTGTCTGTCAAATAAATAAAATCTTTATAATAAATAAATAAATAGCTTAGAGAGAAAGACATCTCAATAATACATAGGGATCATCAATTCATTTGGATAATTCCTCATAATTTTGAAACACTTACCTAAAACTCGTGTAATAATTTTAGGTCTGAAGGACTTTAGATATCTCATTTTTTAGATAATGAAGGGTCAGAGAATTTACATGATTTTCTCAAATTCACACAAGTATTAAGTGATAAAACTTGAATGAGGTTGCTATATTAGTTACCTATTGTGCTGTAACAAAATACCTAAATACACAGTGATTAAACTAAAAGAGAAATATTTTCTGTCTCTCTCCATCTTAAACACACACACACAAACACACACACACACACTGCTAGAAGTGTTTTGAGTATTGCATTTAACTTATATCAATTTAGTAAGAATATACATCTTTATAATATTAAATCTTCCATATTACAAAGATAGTATGCATCTTCTTTCATTTGAGTCATCCTTTAATTTTTTTGCAATAATTCTACAGTTTTCTCCATCTTCCACATCTTTTGGTAGAATTATTGTTTGGTATTTGGCATTTTTAATGTTATTATAAATGATAGGTTTATTTAAATTTCTTTTTGTAAATTTTTTTAGAAATTACTATGATGTACTATATTGATTTGGGGGTATATTTTGCATATTCTAATTCACATTAGAATTCTAATTCATCTATAGATCTAAAATTTTTCTGTATACAACAAATATGTTCTCTATGAAAATTACCATTTTCTTTTTTTCCCATCTCTGTATATTTTTTCTTTCAATAAGGCCCTGGCTAGAACCTCTAGTACAATATTATATGGAAGTAATAACTGGCATTCTTATCTCATTCCTGATCTCAAGAGGAAGGCTTTAAATATTTCACCATTAAATGTGATGTTTGCTATAGGTTTTTGTTAAGTACTTATGATTAATTTATGCTGTTTGATCATTCAATCTTGTTAAGATTTTTTTTTTATCATAAATGGGGCTTGAATTTTTTTAGGTTGGGCTGGGGCAGAGGGAGAGGGAAAGAGAGAATCTTAAGCCAGCTCCATGCCCAGTGCAGAGCCTCAAATGGGGCTTGATCTCATGAACCTGAGATTGTGACGTGAGCTGAAATCAAGAATTAGCTGCTCAACCAACTGAGCCACCCGAGTACCCCAGAGCTGACATATTTTATCACAAAATTTTCCTTTTAAAATTATTAATTTAGTCAACCATTTAATCCCTGGAATAAACTTTTATTCATGAATTATTTTTATTATGTTTTTTAACATGTATCTTAAACCTCACAAGTCACTGTTTTCATCGATGTAATCATTTAACATTCTTTCTCTTCCTTCAGACACTAACCTCATTTCTTTTCTTTCTACTTTATTGCATTCTCATATTTCTCTCTACAATAGTTTTTCTTCTTCCTGAATAATTTGATTGAGGGTGATAAATTCTTGGGGTTTGGGTGGGGCTTTGAAAAAGAGTGTGTTTAGAGATATTTTTCAGTTGCTTTTAGTATTGAATAATATTTTCCCTGTATATTGAAATTTTGAGTGGCAATTATTTTCTCTCATCACCTTTAATTTACTATTCCATTGCCATCTAGTTTTCATTGTTCTGTAGAAGATCAGTAGTAAACCTAATGATGATCTTTTATAATTAACTTGTCCTTTATTTTTTCTAGTTTGTTTTAAAATTTTATCTTTGTTTTTAAGTATTTTTACTCTTGATATTTCTCAGTATGATTTTCTTTGATTAATACCACTTGAGGGTCTAGAATTTCTTCAACCTGTGGTTTTATGTGGGGGAGGGGAGGTCTTGGTTGTTTTTTTTTTTTTTTAATCTTGGTAAAATTCTTAACAACTTCTCTCCAAATATTGCTTCTAATCCATTCCTTCTCATTTCCCTAGTTGGCCTAATTATACAAGCCACATACATATTGACTGTGATCGATGTGTCTCTTATAACTTTTTTCTGAAATTTATTTGTATTTTCTGTACTCCAGATTATATTCTACTTCTCTATATTGATGTACAAACTGGAAAAGAGTCTTCTTTCTGTGTGCCTGCTCTTTTCCTCCATGATCTGTGCATGACATTCTGGCTGCTTTCATATCTGTGAATTCTGTTTTTATCCTCCCCAAAATTGTGAGATTGTTGAAAGCCCTGCTCGTCTCTCAGCCTCTTAGCTGCTTCCCTCTGTCCAGCTTCTAGGTTCCTCTCCTAAACTAAAAGTAGGCAAATGCATGGAAGGGAAAATTAGTATGCAAAGATTTGGGCTTACATTAGTGAGTTACTTACTAAACATTTCCCCCCATACTTCTGTCTCTTTCTCTCTCTCATTGTTTTTCTCTATTTCTGGCTCTTTTGATGTCTGACTCTAAGATGTCTTCAAACAGACTGATTTATTATTGGTCTTGTTAGTTGTTCTCAGTGTCATTATTGGTCTGGTGCAAGCTTTGCCACCTTGGCCAGAAATTGAACTACCTTTGATTTTTCAATTTGCTTTTATTTTAAGATTTTGTCTGTATTTTGTTTACTACCAAATGAAAACCAACATGATATGTAGCTGATGAATGATATTACATTTGCTTTGTTTATATTTTAAAAAAATAAAGTGTTAACAGGACAAAATGTCATAGTTTCTATTTCTTAACTAGTTATTGTATATTTCACAGATATATTTTATAAATAATGGAGACTCTATACAGAAAAAATCATATAATTAAGAAATGCACAGTTCAACTTACTCTTTCCTCAGTTCATAATCTGTTAAAACCCTTTAGTGAATCCTAAATTTGTATCTTTTGTGCCGATCTATTGAAAATTTTTAGCACAGGAGTTATCTTTCCACATCCACAATAAAAACATTAGACTGTTTGAATTAGCTTTTGTCTTTATTTCTGCTATTTTTGCTGGACACTTTTTTGGGAAACACTAATTATTTTCAAGTACCAATTCATTTCAAATGGAGAGAAAACCAGAATTAGAAGATAAATGAAAAATGATAGTATGAGATAAAGTAAAAAGTAGTCATGGGAACTGTGTGGTAGGAAGTTTTCTGCCAGGAGCCTGTGATGAACATAGTAGTCTTTGTTTCCTCTCAGCTACGGCGGCTATTTACAAAATGAAGGATTGAAGATTTCACATTCCCTCAGGCTTTGATTTGGAAGAAGCTATTTAAGGAATGAGTTTTGGATGCTAGCTGAGTTGCCACACATTATGGTATTGAACTTTTTTTCCACTTCAATACTTGAAATTTGAACAGCATCTGTCTTATCTATGCAGAATAGTGTTCTATGCGCTTTGAAAGCCAGTTGCCAATTTACTTGATTTTTTGCTTTTCTTATTGTTCCTAATGTGACTAGTGGTGGAGTAATTGCCACAAACCTGAGCTATTGTTCTGAAGTACAAGTTGCCTTTCAGCTGTTTACATATGGAAAAGCATACTCCAGTGATATAGATAGGATTTTAACAGTGATTCAATTTAATTTACAAGTCTCTCCAGACTACTTGGTTATCACAAATGTACATGATGGTCATAAGAAATCTGTGAAAACAGGAGCTCTAATTAACACATTTGAGAAATGTGTGTGTGTATATATATATATATATATATATATATATATATATCTAGCTCTATTGTTTATTTCATTATCTAAGTGAAACCAAAGTGATGCTATGACAAGGGATTGTGTACTTGGAAAGTCACTATGAGACAAAATAATGTAAATGAAATGATACTTGGACATAGAGTTGTTAAAATGGAACATATGCACTGGACCTGATAGCACCAAACAGGGAATGCTAGAAAGAGCAATTTAATGGAAAAGAAGTCCTTAAGTTTTTCTCAAAGATCATATCACCAAAGCGAAAATTTTGTGAAACTAAGAGAATTGATCAAAAGATTAGAATCTGGTAAAATCAGGTTATTAATGGAACCAGAGGGTTAAGTGGGGGGTGAAACAGAAAAGGAAGAAGATGGCAACAAGCGGATGTTAGTGGAAAAAATAGAATGGTTCAGGACTGACACTGTAAATATTGAGCATCTGCCAGCACATTTCTTGTATAATTGCTCTGGCTGCCTTGTTGGACAGCAGGGAAGAGGCTTAAAGGAGATGCACAACACCACTGAAATGATGCTCTGTTGTCTACTGTAATGAGTTTAAACATTCTCTCCTGAAATTTAAAAAACTTCCATAATACATATGCAAAGTTCTGTTTTTCTAAATTCTCATAATTCGTCTTCAGGCACTCTAGGCACCAACAAACCACACTCCTCTCTGTTCAAGGAAAACACCTAGTGCCTTCTTTTCTTAGAGCCACATTTCATACTGGTCATTGTCCTTCCTCCTCATATGTGCACTTTCCAGACCTCCTTTGAATCCCAACCAAAATTTAATCTCTTCTACCAGGTAGTGTGAGAATTTCATGAGGCCTTCTGTATCTCACACTAGCTAGAAATGATGGGACCCATTGGATTCTAAAACTGTAAGACACTTGTGTCTTTATGTCCATATTTTTTTTAATTGCCTTAACATTAATAGTGTATGCGTTACCTACCTTAATTTATTCTAATTTATTTGGTAACAGACACTATGGATTATACGTTTTGCATTTTCCACAGTACTTATAAAAATAACTTGAACACAGTGGACACTAAACAAAAAACAATGATTTTCAACACATGAACAATGTACAGTTAGATCATTTAAACATGATCAACTATTTTATTGTGGGTTTTTAAAGAATTTAGTTTACATATCATTTTATAACTTCTACTAAACATTTTTGAAATGTGTTCTCTTTTAAAAAATTTTTTTTATTAACATGTAATATTTGCTTTAGGAGTACAGATCTGTGAATCATTAGTATTACATAATTTACAGCATTTACCATAGCACATACCCTCCCCAATGTCCATCACCCAGCCACCCTAGCCCTTCCCACCCCGCAACCCTCAGTTTGTTTCCTGAGATTAAGAGTCTTTTATGGTTTGTTCTCCTCCCAGTCCCATCTTGTTTCATTTTTTCCCTCCCTATCCCCCACGACCCCCCACCCTTCCTTTCAAATTCCTCATATCAAAGAGATCATTGTTTGATATATGATCAAACAATAATATGATCAAACAAATATGATCATTGTTTGAGATATGATAATTGTCTTTCTCTGATTGATTCATTTTGCTTAGCATAATACCCTCTAGTTCCATCCATTGTTGTTGCAAATGGCACAATTTCATTTTTGATGGCTGCATAGTATTTGTGTGTGTGTGTGTGTGTGTGTGTGTGTACACCACATCTTCTTTATCCATTCATCTGTTGATAGACATCTAAGTTCTTTCCATAGTTTGGCTATTGTGGACGTTGCTGCTATAAAAATTGAGGTGCAGATGCCCCTTCGGATCATCACATCTGTATCTTTAGGGTAAATAACCAGTAGTGCGATTGCTGGGTCATAGGGTAGCTCCATTTTCAGCTTTTTGAGGAACCTCCATACTGTTTTCCAGAATGGCTGCACCAGCTTGCATTCCCACCAACAGTGTAGGAGGGTTCCCCTTTCTCTGCACCCTTGCCAATGTCTGTCACTTCTTGACTTGTTAATTTTGGCCATTCTGACTAATATGAGGTGGTAGCTCACTGTGGTTTTGATTTGTATTTATCTAATGCTGAATGATGTTGAGCACTTTTTCATGTGTCTGTTGGTCATTTGGATGTCTTCTTTGCAGAAATGTTTGTTCATGTCTTTTGCCCATGAAATGTATTCATTTTAAGGCAACATATCCATTCTTAAAATCCTTAAAGCAGTATAGCAAAATGTTAATATCTGGATAAATCATGTTGTTATATTATTTTGAGTATGTTATAAATGATCCATTTTTATCTATTTGGTTAAAGTCTTTCATAATAAAATATTTTAATACACATAAAGATAGTTTACATAAGAAACTTTAGCAAGTACTTTAGAAGAAATTTTCAGCGATGACCATATGAATCATTAACTAAATTATATAGTCTTTCTCTAACTGAACTTGCCTTTAGTAAGCAAATGGTGACATTAAATATGAACTATCAAGTGAACACCCACTTCTTAAAAAGTTGTCACTGCAACTTCTTAGTATGAATTTGATTACATAATAATTGCTATAAATATGATTTTATCAATTTGCTTCTTTTGTCTTTAAGATGAAAACTTTGGGTTTGTTATTTTATTGCTAAGAAATGAAAACTAGAATGCCTGCCATAAGCTAACAATATAAAAGCACTTCAGAAAAAAAGAGATAAACCCCACCTTCAAGGATATTACCTTTGAGTAGGAAAAAATAAATTACAGCACAATGTAATAACAGATATCATCCTTAAAATAGCCTTGGAGAGTAAATGCTCTTTTCTTTTTTTATATGAATAAGAAAACTGAAGCCCAAAGTAATTGCTACTTTACTCTACAACAAGATTACCAATATTTAGAGTTTCTTTTATATTAAGTTGTTATTATATAAGAAATTTAAATGGATCATTTTTAAGCAAAGGGAAGATGGTATCTAAACTCTGTCTAATCCAATTAAAATCTATCAGTTTATGATATTTCATTTTATTTAATGCATTGCCTTGCCTTAATAGCATGATACCCATGATAGGATAGGAATGAAGATAGCTTTTATACCATTAATTCACAGTATGATATAGATAGTTGACTCAACATCTGATCCTATCCATAATACAAAAATATTACCTTGAACCAGTTAGTCTACAAGATCACATTTGGTATAAAATACCTATGATTTTCTTCCATGAATCTATGTAATAGTCCTTTTTAATTTGTAAAATAATAGTCATTTATTTATGGATAGTGGGGCTAGAAAGGAAATCAGGATAAATTGAGACAAATACAAAGAAGACATATATACCACTATAGAACAAAATAAACACTCTAATCAAATGGCATTTTAAAATAATTGATGGTGGAAACATTGGGCTCATTGTTTTATGAGGCCCCAAAGTCAAAAACATTTCTACACTGTCATCCAAATAACCTGATTAACAGAGATGAAGTACTGATCTTCTTAAAAAACCTAATGTAACATTTCTCCTTGAGTAGGAGTTAAGGTGATGGAGGAGTAGGGGACCCTAATTTTGTCTGGCCCCTGGAATTCAGTTAGATAGTTATCAAATCATTCTGAACACCTGTGAAATCAATAGGAGATCTGAGAAAAGAATTGCTGCAGTTCCACAAATAGAAAAGTGACCACATTTTGCAAGGTAGGTGGTGTGGAGATATGAATCTGGGGTGATACACTGGAAGATAAACCACAGAGGGGAGGGAGCCCCTAATCAAGCTACCAAAAAATAGTATAAATAGCAGAGTGGGAAACTGGAACATTCAGAGTTCTGCTATAGTTGGGGACATCCCTGGCTTAAAGGCACTCAGATGGTGAAGTGGGGCAGAATCGCAGGTGAGACAGTGTGATCTCAGGATCCACGGTGTCACAAAAAGAATGGGGGTCCCCGAGTGTGGCAGAGTTCCCAAGTTTTGGAGTAGGGAAGCTGGCTGCAAACAGAGAGTCTAGGCACTGGCTTTCACCTCTGTGTTACCATAAACCACAAACCATTGGATAGCTGGGTGACTGCTCTCCATGCAGGGGACCAGGAAAAGGCAGAAGAGAGTTGAAACCTCCCCAGGGGAAGAGCAACAGGGGTTCATGTCACAGGAGACCAGGAAGGCAAGAGTGATTGGGTGATTTTCCCTGAGGGTGCACTGAAGAGTGAGGGGCATGAACTTTCAGCTCCAGGGCTAGAGATCAGGGCACCACCATTTTCATCCTTCCACCCATGCTGAAAGCCTTCAGGGTGCAAAACAGCACCACCTACAGCAATCTGAGTCTGCTTACACTTAGTCCAGCCACCTAGCAAGGGTAGTACAATTCTACCAGGGCAAAAACACCTGAGAATCAGTGCAATAGGCCCCTCCCCAAGAAGACCAGAAGGAACAACTGGCTGACACCAAGTTTACTGATCACAGAGAACTTTAAAATTTTAGCTCTTGGGGAAAACAGTATATAGCATTCCTTGATTTTTATTATTATTATTCTTTTGTCTTTTTTTCCAGCTATTTTCTTACTAAATATTCTCTTATTTTATCAATTCTTCTTTAAAACTCTTTAGTTTTTATTTTTACATATGTTATGTGTGTGCTTATTTATTTATTTATTTATTTTTGGTTTCCTTCCATTGTGTTTTATCTTTACAGATATAGAGGTTTTTTTCTTTCTTTCCTATTTTGGGATCCAGTTTCCTTTAACAAACAAACCAAATTACACCCAGGGTCTAGTTTATTATTTTATCCTATTTTACTTGGTGTTTAGTTTTTTTCTTATTTTATTTTGATTCTGTTTTCTTCTGATTTGTTTTTTGTATTTTTCTGGTGGTGTTGTTGCTATTTTTGTCTTTTCTCTCTCTTTCATCTATTCTTCTCTGGATATGTGATAATATGGAGAAACTTTCCCCAAAAGAAAGAACAGGAGGCAGTAATCACTGCCAAGGATATAATCAATGTGGATATAAGTAAGATGTCAGAACTAGCATTCAAAATAATGACTATAAAAATACTAGCTGGGCTTGAAAAAAAGCATAGACAATAGTAGAGAATCCCTTACTGTAGAAATAAAAGAACTAAAATCTAATCAAGCCAAAATTAAAAATGCTATTACTGAGATGCTGTCCAAAATGGAGGCTCTAACTTCTGTGATAAACAAGGCAAAAGAGTCAGTGATAGAGAAGACAAAATGATGGAGAAGGAAGCTGAGAAGAAGCAAGAAAACAACTACTTGATCATGAAAGGAAAATTTGAGAAATCAGCAATATTATAAAGTGAAATAATGCTTAAATAATAGGGGTCCCAGAAGAGGAAGGAGAGGGGGACAGAAGGTTTATTTGAACAAATTATAGCTGAGAACTTCCCTAATCTGGGGAAGGAACAAGCGTTCAAGTCCAGGAGGCAAAATCAATAGTTCAAAATCAATAAAAATTGGTCAACACCTCAACATGTAATAGTGAAGCTTGGAAATTTTGAGATAAAGAGAAAATCCTGAAAGCAGCTCAGGAAAAGAGGTCCTTAACTAATAAGGGTAGAAACATAAGGGTAGTATCAGACCTGTACACAGAGACCTGGCAGGCCAGAAAGGACTGAAATGATATATTCACTGTGCTAAATGGAAAACATACATCCAAGATTACTTTATCCAGCAGTGTTGTCATTCAGAATAGAAAGAGAAATAAAGAGTTTCCGGGGCAAACAAAAACTAAAGAAATTAATGAACAATAAACTAGCCCTGCAAGAAACATTAAAGGGGTTCTGTGAGCAAAGAGAACCCCAAAGTAACAAAGACCAAAAAGGAACAGAGACAATGTACAGAAACACTGACTTTAGAGGTAATACAATGGCATTAAGTTCATATCTTTCAATAATTACTCTGAATGTAAATGGACTAAATGCTCCAATCAAAAGACACTATATCAGGTTGGATAAAAAACAAAACAAAACAAAAACAAGACCTATCAATATGCTTTCTACAAGAAACTCATTGTAGACCTAATCTAAAGAGACCTCCAGATTGAATGTGAGGGATGGAGTAACATTTATCATGCTAATGAACATCAAAAGAAAGCTGGAGCAGCAATCCTTATATCAGACAAACCAGATTTTAAGGCAGTTTTACTCTAAGTAATCCTTTATATTAATAGGGTCATTAAATATTTAATCTGAAACTTGTAATTGCTGACCTTTGACATCTTACATTCCTCTTAGCTCTTAAGAAATCAAACAACAAAAGCACATTGCTCAGTAAATGTTCATGATAATAACAATGGAGGAGAGTCAGATGTTCTTGGTAAGGAACAGGCTGAGCAAAGAGACACTAAAAATTGTGACATTTTGAATAGTTAAATAATATTTCAAGGAAATCATTTACATGATGGCTGAAGAATTACCTTGTATTTGCCCTTGAAATTTTCCTAAACATATTGAGAATGTAATTGCAATAGTTTCCACAACTAAAGTTGACAGACTAAACTTCAGTAATGGTATGACCGCTTAATATTTGAACAGATGGCCAACATAATACTTTGCATTGATTGCCTTAAAAAAATGTACTAACATAGTTTTTACCACAATTTCAACTAAAAAATGAAAAATGAACAGAAAAATATCCTTACTGTATCTCTATTTTCAACAGTTTTCACACCAACTACAATAGATGCTTTGCAGGTTTTGATCATTCATGATCTGTTCTATGATAGAAGATACTTAATATCTTTGATTAATGCTTTAGCAAAAACAGTTATAAGATAGTAAAACCAGGGGGTGCCTGGGTGGCTCAGTGGGTTTAAGCCTCTGCCTTTGGCTCTGGTCATGATCTCAGGGTCCTGGGATCGAGCCTGCATAGGGCTCTCTGCTCAGCAGGGAGCCTGCTTTTCTCTCTCTCTCTCTCTCTCTACCTGCCTCTCTGCCTACTTGTGATCTCTGTCAAATAAATAAATAAATCTTTAAAAAAAAAAAGATAGTAAAACCAACTCTGTAGTGATTAACATGGGTCTGAGGTCGGTAGTAATCAGGATCATGTTTTATCTTACTGTTGACTTACAATCCTTGAATTAACCTTTACTGGCAAGATAGTGTATGTGATTTTCCAGGCCCAACTGAAAGTTATCTTAATTATCATTGTCTCTGTCTTTGCTCCTCTCTTTCTCTCTCTCTCGCTCTTGCTCTTTCTCTGTATGTGTGTGCCTGTCTGTCTCTGTCTCTCCATCCATGTGCTCATAGAACCTAAAAGATGACACTGACATTTGAATTTACCTTCCAAATTAAAATAGATCATTTTGAACCATGATATATTAGGTTTTTTTACATAAAAAAAAATAAACCAAAAAACACCCATTTCAAACCTTGGTTCTTAAAACAATTATTTATTTAGCTCACAAGCCAATGGATCAAAATTTCAACCTAAGCTGGCTGTAGGGTTCTTTTAAAATCTGAGCTCAGCTGGACTGACTCATGCATCTGTGGTAAACTGAAGGTCTACTCATTATGGTAAAATCAGAAACCCACCTAAGAAGCTTCAGATACTTTCTATTTCTGTATCCTTTTTATTGTATCTCAGTATTTTGTGAAAATGTTGAAAATTCCTTCCTTTTAAACATGCTAAGGACAATAAAAAGAAAGATTCTGTGCCCATGCTTGAAGAGGAATTGAAAAAGAAAGGAAAAGGGGGGGAAAAAAGCACTGTATATCTGAGGACTAAGTAGACTAAGTAAGGATAGAGAAAATACAATTTAAGAACAACTGATGTGGAGTAACTCAATCTAACTGCAATCTAACTGCTTCTCAGCAGCTAGTGACTATCCTTCTAGTAGTAAAACAATGAGGATTTATGTGTTTAATTTAATTAAGGAGGAGATCCCTTACAAGAAGGTATTTTTCATTGAGGATATTGTGTAGAACACTTCATCTAATAAAATTATAATCTATAAATTCTATACTATAAGAATAAATATGAAAGAATTTACATGTCATTTGCTGGAGACTATCAGAAATAGAAGCCTTTCTCGTCAGTGATTCTAAAACATGTAATTTCTTTTAGTTTGGGATGCAGTAACAATGGAACATAGTCTAGGTGACTTATAAACAAGAGGAATTTATTTCACACGTTTCTGGGGGTGGAAGTCTGAAAGCAGGGTGCCAGCAGTGTCAAGTTCTACTGAAAATCCTTTTCTGGCTTCAAATTGCTAACTACTCCTTGTATTCTCATGTGGTAGAAGGAGGGTAAGAAAACTCTCTGGGGTCCCTTTTATAGGAGCATTAATCTCATTCAGCAGGGCTCAATTTTTATGACCTGCCCACTTCTCAAAGGCCCTACCTCCTAGTACCATCCCAACGGGAGTTAGGATTTCAACTGATGAATTTTGGAAGGGACACAAATATTCAGTCCATTGTACCCCTCCAGACCAAAACTATGAAATGATAATGTAGACTCATCTCTGAATATGCTTATTTTACTCAATAAGAAACTCAGGTAAATGAACATATTTATAATACTAGCCTTGTATATGAAAGATTATATTAGGAAAGTAAGGAATGCTTTTAATAAAAATTCTAAAATGGGGTTTATTGTTATCTAAAAATTGCAAGCTGATCTCTAACTAGGTTGCTACCATCTTCTTCATCTTCATTTATGTTTTTTTCGAGGCATAGAATAAAATTTTATCTACTACTTTGGACTGTGTGCTGTACAATTTAATTTTATATGAAATGAGCTAGTATAAAAACATTTGAAAATTTAAATGAAGCCTAATTTCATAATTAGGTGGGATACCACAGGCCTTTGTTCATAAATATACCAGGTCTAGTAAATACTTCCTATTTCATCTGAATTTATTTCCTTCCTCATTAGTTTTCATTTTAGAAAGTAAAGATGTTCCTTAATAAGTACATAATAAAAATTAAGCCAATTGTCTTTAGAGCACAAACCTCACCTGGATTAGAAGCAGCAGCTAGGTTGGCATTTACTTAGGAAACTGAGTACATCTATTATTTGTTGATGGACATGGGCTTCTGAGTAACTGAAGGAAAATAAGAGGGTATTCCTCTCATTTCCGGCTAGAAGCCTGAAATTATAAAATCAATGTAACATAAATGTGAAATTACTTTTTCTTTTATGGATACATTTCTGCTGATTGATTAAAGTGGTTTCTTGTCCATTTCTGCATGTTATCTCTTTATATATTGAAAGTTTCAACACATAACTCTAATTATTGAAAGTCCTTCTGTTCAAATAACAAGAAATGTGAAATTTTATTTAAAATAAATATTGGAAATCCTCAGTTTATGTAAACTGTTCTTTATATTTCCCTTTCCCCAAGGCCTTTTAAGGAGATAGTGTGACAGATTATAAGCTCACTCTCTACTCTTAATTACTCTGCTCATAATCACTTGATATTTTTGTGAGTGTGGGCATATTAGTTAGCATTGCTGAATGTTAGTTTCAACTATCAGATAGGAACAAGGATAACAATCATATACACTTTGTTAGTTTAGAATAGTGAGAGATAGTGCAGGTATAATAGGCCATTTTGGATAAATTACATACACATGTTAATGTGAGCAGCTCCTCTACATCTTGCTTCCTTCCATATTTTTATTCTCTAATAAGGGAGCTTTGGTTACAAAATTGAGGAGGTGGATTTGGGGTTGTGTTGAAAGTGCCTAGTGGCAGTCAGACCTAGGTGAGCACATAGAATGGAATAGGACACACTTCAGGCTCCTTGAACTAATCTGTGCTCCTATGATTAGAGGAGTCATGAAAAAAACCGATGTAATTTCTTGGAAATTTGTTTAATTTGGGGCAATTTAATCTTTCTAAGTCTTCATTCCTGTCTGTGAACTGGTGATGATAGTGATACTGTTCATGGAGGTGCTGGGTGCATTAAAAGAGACTGTGGATAAAAAAGGAAAATGATTAGCCAATGATTAGTATAAGGGTCTGGTTAGCCAGAGGGAGCCATTTCGTTGTAAACTTGTATTGACCCTGCCCCTCCCAGAGGAACTTACTTGCAGGGCCCAGATACAAGGGTGGGCCAGGCCGGATGGAGACATCCAATCAGTGGGGCACGCATATATTTACTACGGTAAATTGAAATTCAGTTGGCCGCCTGTACTGCCGACTTAGCATGACTGTGCAGTTTTCCCTATGTATTGCAATCCCATTGGCCACCTGTGTATAAGCCAGGCTCAACCACCTCTATAAAAATTAGTCTGTGAGGCTGGGGTAGCGTCGTTGTCGGGTTTGTCGTCACCTCTTTGTAAGAGACAGGCCCGGCTGGTCAGTTTGATTCTCGATGCTTGGCGCGCAATAAAGCTTTGCTTTTGACTTTTGCATTGTGTGGGTCTTGCTCCTTCGATTACGGACCCTAACAATTAGTAAATATCTAAAGTAAATATCTAATCATTACTACTACTGCTGCTTTTATAGTCTATGAGACTTTTGTTCAAGCTGATCTGGTTAGGGGCCCAAATAATAAGCAGAGAAAGAATTGTGCAGGGGTCGATCTTTCCCAGCCATCCACTTGCATCTCAAACCAAAGTGTCCCAAATTTGGGGGAATATAAGGACACTGCAATTGTAGTGTGGACTGGATTTTCATGATGGGAAATAACACTATGAGATTTCACCAGGTAGATTTGTGAGCAGAGACATAAATAAGTGGAACTAGAACAGGAGAATAGCATCATAGCTTTTAGATGATGACCACCTTCAGGAAACACAGCATGCTGAGATTTGGGACACCTAGATTACATAGGTAAAGGTCTTAACAGTGCAGCCAGCATTCATAAAATGATTGTTATAATTATTGTCATTAGGTCTATTTTCCATTTATTACAGGAGCTAGGTAGCTGAAGAAAATGAACTCCTAAACAGCTTTAGTTATCTACAATAGCAGTTTTCTTAGCATGGCAACAGTTTACAATTGCTTGGGTTTAAAATAATGATACAGTATTGTAGTTTCAGCTGGTTAATGAAAATAGAGACAACCATAAATCCTGGGGGGATTTTCTGCTTGGTGAGAAGTAAAGAAAGATAAGCCAAAACATATTAGAAATACAGGATACCTTTATCACTTTGTTTAATACTTAATATCTCAACATCTTGAAGCATGTGTAGGATTTCAATAGGCACATTCTAGAAGGAAATAAAAACAAGAGCAAAATGAAAAAGAATTTAAGGGAAAGTGAGTAGCCCAATTTGTCTAAGGACAGTTTTTCCCTTGTGTATGTTTTGGTTATTTATTGCTGCAAAGCAAAACATCCCAAAATTTAGTGGCTTAAAACAGTGATTTGTTATTTCTTGTGATTCCGGGGTTGACTAGTCAGATCTGATCCAAACAGCTGAGGCTGTGATCACTCACGTGGCTACATTCAGCCAGGTGTCATGCTGGAGTGTCTTAGTTCTCCTTGACATATCCTTTCTCTCATTACATGAAGTATCATCAACCATGGCCTCTCCATGTAACCTCTGTCCAGCAGAATAGCCTCTGTAGCATGGCTAGTGGGTTCCATGAGAGAACATTTCAGAAGGATAACTCCCAGTGTGAAAATGCATATATGCCTCTGCTTGAATCATGGTTGTTAAAACCCCCTTGATGAAAGCAAGTCATGTAAATGAGCCTCTGGGGTGAATGTGAGAGATACATAAAGGTATGAATATTGGAAGATATGATTGTGGGTATACTGAGAATGGGAGAAGTTGGCAGTTCTAGTACAAAAGATCCAAAGATGGAACCAACTAGGGTCATCTCATCACCACAGAACTTTATGGTAGACAGAGCCTACGTGTCAACTTTACTGTCAACCATAAAACCCAGAGAAAGGATGGAAAAGATATTTGAGGAAAATTTAATTCATCACAAAAAGGAAAAATAATTGTAAATTTAAAAGTTGGTAGATATCATTAGAAGACTTAGCTATAATGACGTTTAGGTTAACTTGTAAAGAAATTTGCTCAAAAAAAGCCTTATAAAATATCTCTTCAAAGGAAACTGTCAATTTAGAAAAACTAGAATAGTCTGATAAAAGAGAACTACCTACTCCCAGCTCCTAGTTGTGTGACAGTTATTTTGGAGGTCCCCAGTGAAATGCATCTCCAGGTTACACATCTAGTATCTTCTTCTCCAGCATTAAATTTGGCCTTGTCTGTGTTACTTGCTTTGTCAATAAGCCATCAACAAGCATGGTACTAACAGACATTTACAACAGCTTACCCAATGGGGTGTAGCCACATGGGAAGTGTTTATTAGCATCCTGCTGCCCTATCCTTATATCATTATAGAGCTCTGGCTGTGAGTGTCAAATCATAAGAGAGTACTTGGAGAGAAGCCCTGAAGAACTGATGGATATCTTGGACATTTCTATCTCAGCTGAGCTGCTAGCAGAATGTACCCATGTGAGCAGCCCCAGCTGATGTCACGTGAAGTTGAGGCAAGCAGATTCTAACAAATTCTCTCAAAATTGCAGAATTTTGAGTAAATAGGTGTTTTTTTTTTAATAAACAACTAAGGTTTTGGAAGACTTGTCATGCAATAATAGAATATGAAAACAAAAACCGATAGTTGGGGGGGAAAGACTAGAAATGCTATGTAATTCCATATATATGGAACACGAGGCAGAATATAAAGGAAAAAGAAGAAAGAGCAACTTACATCCATTAAAAACACTAAAATCTCCACCACCCCTCCTTAGTATGGCAATTTGTTGGGAGTAGTATGTTCATGAGAAAATACAACTATATCAAATTCTTCCTGTAAATATTTCCTTCCACTGACAACAAAGCCTACAAAAATGGAAAGTATTTTCCCCCTAACTTTTCTTCTATAAGTTTTCTTCTTTTAGTTCCTGTGTTTATGATTTGTTTTGAGATATTTCTGGCATGTAGAGCATAAAGGAAGGACTGAGTTTCATTCTCTGCATGTAAATATCCAATTGACCAAGGCCCATTTGTTGAAATTCCACAACTAGTTCCTTGAAACTTTTCAAACATCATTGATAATATATGTGTGGGCCTATTATGGAATCTATTCTGTTTCATTGATCTATATGTTTATCTTCATGCTAATTTAACATTATCTTTTTAAAAAATGTATTTAAATTCTAATTAACATACAGTGCAATATTGGTTTCAGGAGTAGAATTCAGTGATTCAACACTTACATGTAACACCCAATACTCATCCTAATGAGTGCCCTCCTCAATACCCGTCACCCATCTACTAGCCAAACTCCCTCCATCACTCCTCAGTTTGTTCTCTATCATTAAGAGTCTCTTATGGCTTGTTTCCTTGTCTCTTTTTTTGCCCCCTCCCATATGTTCATCTGTTTTGTTTCTTAAATTCCATTCATCTGAATGAAACCATATGGTATTTGTCTTTCTCTAACTGACTCATTTCACTTAGCATGATACACTCTAGCTCCATCCATGTTGTTGCAAATGACAAGATTTCATTCTTTTGATAAATGGATAATATTTTGTTGTATACCTATACACCACATCTTCTTTATTCAGTCATCAATTGATGGGCATTTGGCTCTCTCCCTGATTTAGCTATTGTTGATAATGCTGCTATAAACATTAGAGTGCATTTACCTCTTTGAATCTCTATTTTTGTATCCTTTGGGTAAATCCATAGTAGTGCCATTGTTGGATCATAAGGTAGTTCTATTTTTAACTTTTTGAGAAGCCTTCATACTCTCTTCCAGAGTGGCTACATCAGCTTGCATTCCCACCAACAGTACAAGAATATTTCCCTTTCTCCACATCCTTGTCAACACCTGTTGTTTCTTGTGTTGTTAATTTTAGCCATTCTGACAGTTGAGAGGTGGTTTTGGTTTCATTGTCAGGGAAATAATTTAATACTATCATCTTAATTTCTTTAGAGTTATAGTTAGTCTTGAAATCAGATAGTACAAGTCTTTCCAAATTTATTTTTTCTTCTTTTTCCAAATTTGCTTTGGTTATCCAAGTTCTTCCCAATTTCATATAAACTTTAGAAAAACATGAAAGAATTTTGGTTGAGATTTCATTAAATTTTTAGACCACTTTATGAAGAATTTACATTTGAACAGTGCTAAGCCTTCTGATCTATATTCATGTATTCTTTTAATTATCAAGGTGTTCTTTGTCACAGCAATATTTTGCAGTTTTTAAGCATACAATATTAAATATATATTACTAAATTTATCCCCAATTATATCATGTTTTATATAATTAAAATTTAATTCTTTCATGTCAAGTTTCATTTGATGCCAATATGTAGCAATACAATTAACTTTTGTATACTGATCATACTTGTGACAATATTAAATTTATAAATTAGCTTTAATAGCTAATTTGTACATTACTTAAGATTTTCTACATGTGCAATCAAGTTATCTGTGAATAAGCACAATTTTATTATTTTTTCTTAGCTATATTCTTTCATTTCTTTATTTTGCCTTACTGTACAAATCTGAACCTGTAATAAAATATTGAATAAAAGTGGTGTGACCAGAAAACTGCCTTTTAAAATAAATCTTAGAGTAAAAGCATGTCTTTTACTGATGTTAGTGGCAGATTCTGTGTAGATACCATGGGTCCATGTTTACTCAGTATTACAGATTGAACTGTGTTCCTCAAAAGACATGTTGAAATTATAACCCCCAGAGAATGTGAATATGACATCATTTGGAAGTAGGGACTTAGGGTCTTTACAGATATAATCAAGTTAAGATGAGTTTTATTGGGTCTGTATGGGCCTTACTCCAATATGACTATTGTCCTTATAAGAAGAGAAGACAGAGACAGAAGCAGGGAAGGCCATTAAAGATGGAGGCAGAGATAAACCATGGATTGCTAGCAACCACCAAAAGCTAACAAAAGACAAGCTATAGATTTCCTTCAAGGCTCCAGAGAAATTGTGCCCTACTAACAACTTGATTTTGGATTTCTAGCTTACAGGACTGTGAAACAATAAATCTTTGTTATTTTAAAACATCCAAGTTTGTGGTAACTTGTTCTGGCAGCCCTAGGAAACTAATACACTCAGTTTTTTTTAAAGAAATTTCCATATATATTTTTTAAATTTCATAGTATGTTAATATGATAAATTATTTGAATTGATTTTTAAGTGTTAAACCAGTGGTATGTTGATTGTGCACATTTTTTCAAACTCCACACTCAATAAAATAAAAGCACACCACTCTGTTAAACCAACTTAGACTCACTAATAACTCTGCTAGTCTCCATATATAATTTTTTGTATTTTTTTGGAATTGGTTTGCTAAAATTATGTTAAGGAGTTTTATTTATTTGCAAAAAAATTAAAAATCTAAAAAAAGAAGTGTTATTTGTTTGTTTTCTTGTTCATAAGGGCCATTAGACTCAAGTATTCTTGTTATGTTATTGTGTGGTTTTGATAACAGGTAATATAGCCATCATAAAATGAGTTAGAGATTATTGCCTTCTCCTCTACTTCTGGAGAATATTGTATAAAATTGGTATTTCTGCCTCAATGTTTGGCAGAATTCTCTAGTGAGATACCTGGGCCTCAAATTTTCTCTGTGGAAAAGTTTTTACTGTGATGTCTATGTCTTTAATAGATGTAAGGCTGTTCAGGTTATCTTTTCCTCTTAGGCAAGTCTGGTAGTAGCTGACATTTCATCATTGAACTGCCCATTTCATCTAATCTGTTGAGTTTGTGTGCCTAAGGTTGCTTATAAAATTCCTGTGTAATGTTTTCAGTGCCTTAAAAGAGTGATATCTCCCTTTCATTCTGGTATTTATAATTTGTGTCTTCCCTCTTTTCCTTCATCAGTGTGACTAAAGTCTATCAATTTTATTGATCTTTTCAAAGAGCCAGCTTTTGGATTTATTCATTTTATCAATATTCTCATTTTTATGTTATTAATTTTGTCTTTATTATTTTTTTCATTTTGCTGAAGTTTAATTTTATCTTCTATTTTCTGTCTTCTAGGTAGAAGCTTCTAACATCGATTTGAGACCTTTCTTACTTTCTAAATGAAGTGTTATTTACTCTGAGTTTCCCTCCAAGAACTTCTTTAGCAATGTCCTTTAAATATTGTTATTTTCAGTCTTCAAAATATTTTCTCATTCTTCCTGTGAATTCTTTATCTAAAAGTTTATTAATTTCCAAATATTTGCATATTTTCCAAAAATATTTTTCTCATTGATCTCCAATTTAATTTATGTTCAGAGGCTATGTTTTATATAATTTCAATCCTTTTATATATTTTGAAACTTGGTTAATGATCTATGATATAGTCTATCTTGGAGAATGTTGTGTATATACTTGAAAAGAACATGTCTTCTGATTTGGGTTGGAACACGCTGTGAATGTCAATTAGGCCAAGTGGGTTGTTGTTGTTATCCAAGTATTTATATTCTTCCTGATTTTTTTTGTACTTGTTCTATCAGTTATAGAAAAACATACATTGAACTTCCCAATATAACTGTAGTGTGTGTGTTTGTGAATGTGATATGCTTTATCTATTTCTTCTTTCAGTACTATCTGTTTTTGTTTCAGATATTTTGAAACTCCATTAATGGGCATATACATATTTAAGTCATTATGTCCTAATAAATTGATACCCTTTAATTATGAAATGTTTCACTTTACTCATAGTAATATTCCTCATTCTAAAATTGGCTGACTGATATTAATATAGTCACTTCAGCTTTTTAAAAATTTCTGTTTTCTAAGTTTATATTTAATCATTATTCTACTTTTAATCTATGTATCTATTTTAAGTGGGCTTCTTATAGATAACATATCTCCAGGTCTTGCTTTTTTTTTTTTTTAAGATTTTATTTATAGATTTGACGGAGAGAGAATACAAATTGGGAGAGCAGCAGGCAGAGGGAAGGAGAAGCAGGCTTTCTGCTGAGCAGGGAGTGCAATGAGGGCTAGATCCCAGGACCCTGGGATCATGACCTGAGCCAAAAGAAGACACTTGACTGAGCCACCCAGGCACCCCTCCAGATCTTGCTTTTAGATTCAATCTGACTTTTTACATTTTAAAGATTTATTTATTTATTTATTTGAGAGAGTGTGAGCAGAGGGGAGGGGAAGAGAGAGGAAGAGAGAGTCTCAAGCAGACTGTGGGCTGAGTGTGGAGCCCTTATGTTGGGCTCAATCTCAGGACTCTGAGATCACAACCTGAGCAAAACCAAGAACTGTGCCACCGAGGGTTCCTGACTTTTTACCTTTTAAATACAATATCTAGACAATTTACATTTAGTATAATTATTGATTGGGTTAGATTTAAATATATGATCAACCTATTTCTTTCAATTTTTCCTATTTATTCTTTTTTTTTTCTGTTCCCTTGTCTTTTTTAAAGATTTTATTTTAGTTCCCAGTTTGCTAACTTTGTTTTATTTTATAGTGGTTGGTCTAGAAGTTACAATATATATCTCCAGCTTATCACACTTTTCATTCAGTTATACCACATTATATATAGAATAAGAAACTTTTATTTTTATTTTTATTTTTTTTAATTTTTTATTTTTTCAGCATGACAGTATTCATTATTTTGCACCACACCCAGTGCTCCATGCAATCCGTGCCCTCTACAATACCCACCACCTGGTGCCCCCAACCTCCCACCCCCCACCCCTTCAAAATTCTCAGATCGTTTTTCAGAGTCCATAGTCTCTCATGGTTCACCTCCCCTTCCAATTTCCCTCAACTCCCTTCTCCTCTCCATCTCCCCTTGTCCTCCATCCTATTTGTTATACTCCACAAATAAGTGAAACCATATGATAATTGACTCTCTCTGCTTGACTTATTTCACTCAGCA
This sequence comes from Lutra lutra, assembly GCF_902655055.1. Taxonomy (NCBI): domain Eukaryota; kingdom Metazoa; phylum Chordata; class Mammalia; order Carnivora; family Mustelidae; genus Lutra; species Lutra lutra. Next base: position 64,568,625 of record NC_062280.1, read on the forward strand.
TAATCTCTTCCAGTCCCGTCCATGTTGCTACAAAACTTGGGTATTCATTCTTTCTTTTTTTTTTTTTTTTTTACAGCTTTATAAACATATATTTTTATCCCCAGGGGTACAGGTCTGCGAATCGCCAGGTTTACACACTTCACAGCACTCACCATAGCACATACCCTCCCCAATATCCATAACCCCACCCCCTCTCCCAACCCCCTCCCCCATCAACCCTCAGTTTGTTTTGTGAGATTAAGAGTCACTTATGGTTTGTCTCCCTCCAAATCCCATCTTGTTTCATTTACTATTCTCCTACCCCCTCAACCCCCCATGTTGCATCTCCTCTCCCTCATATCAGAGAGATCATATGATAGTTGTCTTTCTCCAATTGACTTATTTCGCTAAGCATGATACCCTCTAGTTCCATCCACGTTGTCGCAAATGGCAAGATTTCATTTCTTTTGATGGCTACATAGTATTCCATTGTGTATATATACCACATCTTCTTTATCCATTCGTCTGTTGATGGACATCTAGGTTCTTTCCATAGTTTGGCTATCGTAGACATTGCTGCTATAAACATTCGGGTGCACGTGCCCCTTCGGATCATTACGTTTGTATCTTTAGGGTAAATACCCAGCAGTGCAATTGCAGGGTCATAGGGTAGTTCTATTTTCAACATTTTGAGGAACCTCCATGCTGTTTTGCAGAGTGGTTGCACCAGCTTACATTCCCACCAACAGTGTAGGAGGGTTCCCCTTTCTCCGCATCCTCGCCAGCATCTGTCATTTCCTGACTTGTTAATTTTAGCCATTCTGACTGGTGTGAGGTGATATCTCATGGTGGTTTTGATTTGTATTTCCCTGATGCCGAGTGATATGGAGCACTATTTCATGTGTCTGTTGGCCATCTGGATGTCTTCTTTGCAGAAATGTCTGTTCATGTCCTCTGCCCATTTCTTGATTGGATTATTTGTTCTTTGGGTGTTGAGTTTGCTAAGTTCTTTATAGATTTTGGACACTAGCCCTTTATCTGATATGTCATTTGCAAATATCTTCTCCCATTCTGTCAGTTGTCTTTTGGTTTTGTTAACTGTTTCCTTTGCTGTGCAAAAGCTTTTGATCTTGATAAAATCCCAAAAGTTCATTTTTGCCCTTGCTTCCCTTGCCTTTGGTGATGTTCCTAGGAAGATGTTGCTGCGGCTGAGGTCGAAGAGGTTGCTGCCTGTGTTCTCTTCGAGGATTTTGATGGATTCCTTTCTCACATTGAGATCCTTCATCCATTTTGAGTCTATTTTCGTGTGTGGTGTAAGGAAATGATCCAATTTCATTTTTCTGCATGTGGCTGTCCAATTTTCCCAACACCATTTATTGAAGAGGCTGTCTTTTTTCCAGTGGACATTCTTTCCTGCTTTGTTGAAGATGAGTTGACCATAGAGTTCAGGGTCCATTTCTGGGCTCTCTATTCTGTTCCATTGATCTATGGGTCTGTTTTTGTGCCAGTACCATGCTGTCTTGATGATGACAGCTTTGTAATAGAGCTTGAAGTCCGGAATTGTGATGCCACCAACTTTGGCTTTCTTTTTCAATATTCCTTTGGCTATTCGAGGTCTTTTCTGGTTCCATATGAATTTTAGGATTATTTGTTCCATTTCTTTGAAAAAAATGGATGGTACTTTGATAGGAATTGCATTAAATGTGTAGATTGCTTTAGGCAGCATAGACATTTTCACAATATTTATTCTTCCAATCCAGGAGCATGGAACATTTTTCCTTTTTTTTGTGTCTTCCTCAATTGCTTTCATGAGTACTTTATAGTTGTCTGTGTATAGATTCTTAGTCTCTTTGGTTAGGTTTATTCCTAGGTATCTTATAGTTTTGGGTGCAATTGTAAATGGGATGGACTCCTTAATTTCTCTTTCTTCTGTCTTGTTGTTGGTGTAGAGAAATGCAACTGATTTCTGTGCATTGATTTTATATCCTGACACTTTACTGAATTCCTGTACAAGTTCTAGCAGTTTTGGAGTGGAGTCTTTTGGGTTTTCCACATAGAGTATCATATCATCTGCAAAGAGTGATAGTTTGACTTCTTTTTGCCGATTTGGATGCCTTTAATTTCCTTTTGTTGTCTGATTGCTGAGGCTAGGACTTCTAGTACTATGTTGAAGAGCAGTGGTGATAACGGACATCCCTGCCGTGTTCCTGACCTTAGCGGAAAAGCTTTCAGTTTTTCTCCATTGAGAATGATATTTGCGGTGGGTTTTTCATAGATGGCTTTGATAATATTGAGGTATGTGCCGTCTATCCCTACACTTTGAAGAGTTTTGATCAGGAAGGGATGCTGTACTTTGTCAAATGCTTTTTCAGCATCTATGGAGAGTATCATATGGTTCTTGTTCTTTCTTTTATTAATGTGTTGTATCACATTGATTGATTTGCGGATGTTGAACCAACCTTGCAGCCCTGGAATAAATCCCACTCGGTCGTGGTGAATAATCCTTTTAATGTACTGTTGAATCCTATTGGCTAGTATTTTGGCGAGAATTTTTGCATCTGTGTTCATCAAGGATATTGGTCTGTAGTTCTCTTTTTTGTTGGGATCCTTGTCTGGTTTTGGGATCAAGGTGATGCTGGCCTCATAAAATGAGTTTGGAAGTTTTCCTTCTATTGCTATTTTTTGGAACAGTTTCAGGAGAATAGGAATTAGTTCTTCTTTAAATGTTTGGTAGAATTCCCCCGGGAAGCCGTCTGGCCCTGGACTTTTGTTTGTTTGGAGATTTTTGATGACTGTTTCAATCTCCTTACTGGTTATGGGTCTGTTCAGGCTTTCTATTTCTTCCTGGTTCAGTTGTGGTAGTTTATATGTCTCTAGGAATGCATCCATTTCTTCCAGATTGTCAAATTTGTTGGCGTAGAGTTGCTCATAGTATGTTCTTATAATTGTCTGTATTTCTTTGGTGTTCGTTGTGATCTCTCCTCTTTCATTCATGATTTTATTTATTTGGGTCCTTTCTCTTTTCTTTTTGAGAAGTCTGGCCAGGGGTTTATCGATCTTATTAATTCTTTCAAAGAACCAGCTCCTAGTTTCGTTGATTTGTTCTATTGTTTTTTTTGGTTTCTATTTCATTGATGTCTGCTCTGATCTTTCTGATTTCTCTTCTCCTGCTGGGTTTAGGGTTTCTTTCTTGTTCTTTCTCCAGCTCCTTTAGGTGTAGGGTTAGGTTGTGTACCTGAGACCTTTCTTGTTTCTTGAGAAAGGCTTGTACCGCTATATATTTTCCTCTCAGGACTGCCTTTGTTGTGTCCCACAGATTCTGAACCGTTGTGTTTTCATTATCATTTGTTTCCATAAATTTTTTCAATTCTTCTTTAATTTCCTGGTTGACCCATTCATTCTTGAGAAGGATGCTGTTTAGTCTCCATGTATTTGGGTTCTTTCCTAATTTCCTCTTGTTATTGAGTTCTAGCTTTAGAGCATTGTGGTCTGAAAATATGCAGGGAATGATCCCAATCTTTTGATACCGGTTGAGACTTGATTTAGGACCAAGAATGTGATCTATTCTGGAGAATGTTCCATGTGCACTAGAGAAGAATGTGTATTCTGTTGCTTTGGGATGAAATGTTCTGAATATATCTGTGATGTCCATCTGGTCCAGTGTGTCATTTAAGGCCTTGATTTCCTTGTTGATCTTTTGCTTGGATGATCTGTCCATTTCAGTGAGGGGAGTGTTAAAATCCCCTACTATTATTGCATTCTTGTCGATGTGTTTCTTTGATTTTGTTATTAATTGGCTTATATAGTTGGCTGCTCCCACGTTAGGGGCATAGATATTTAAAATTGTTAGATCTTCTTGTTGGACAGTTCCTTTGAGTATGATATAGTGTCCTTCCTCATCTCTTATTATAGTCTTTGGCTTAAAATCTAATTGATCTGATATAAGGATTGCCACTCCTGCTTTCTTCTGATGTCCATTAGCATGGTAAATTCTTTTCCACCCCCTCACTTTAAACCTGGAGGTGTCTTCGGGTTTAAGATGAGTTTCTTGTAGGCAACATATAGATGGGTTTTGTTTTTTTATTCATTCTGATACCCTGTGTCTTTTGATTGGGGCATTTAGCCCATTCACATTCAGGGTAAGTATTGAGAGATATGAATTTAGTGCCATTGTATTGCCTGTAAGGTGACTGTTATTGTATATTGTCTCTGTTTCTTTCTGATCTACTACTTTTAGGGTCTCTCTTTGCTTAGAGGACCCCTTTCAATATTTCCTGTAGAGCTGGTTTGGTATTTGCAAATTCTTTCAGTTTTTGTTTGTCCTGGAAGCTTTTAATCTCTCCTTCTATTTTCAATGATAGCCTAGCTGGATATAGTATTCTTGGCTGCATGTTTTTCTCGTTTAGTGCTCTGAATATATCATGCCAGCTCTTTCTGGCCTGCCAGGTCTCTGTGGATAAGTCTGCTGCCAATCTAATATTTTTACCATTGTATGTTACAGACTTCTTTTCCCTGGCTGCTTTCAGGATCTTTTCTTTGTCACTAAGACTTGTAAATTTTACTATTAGGTGACGGGGTGTGGACCTATTCTTATTGATTTTGAGGGGGGTTCTCTGAACCTCTTGAATTTTGATGCTTGTTCCCTTTGCCATATTGGGGAAATTCTCTCCAATAATTCTCTCCAATATACCTTCTGCTCCCCTCTCTGTTTCCTCTTCTTCTGGAATCCCAATTATCCTAATGTTGTTTCGTCTTATGGTGTCACTTATCTCTCGAATTCTCCCCTTGTGGTCCAGTAGCTGTTTGTCCCTCTTTTGCTCAGCTTCTTTATTCTCTGTCATTTGGTCTTCTATATCGCTAATTCTTTCTTCTGCCTCATTTATCCTAGCAGTGAGAGCCTCCATTTTTGAGTGCACCTCATTAATAGCTTTTTTGATTTCAACTTGGTTAGATTTTAGTTCTTTTATTTCTCCAGAAAGGGCTTTTATATCTCCTGAGAGGGTTGCTTTAATATCTTCCATGCCTTTTTCAAGCCCGGCTAGAACCTTGAGAATCGTCATTCTGAACTCTATATCTGACATATTACCAATGTCTGTGTTGATTAGGTCCCTAGCCTTTGGTACTGCCTCTTGTTCTTTTTTTTGTTGTGAATTTTTCCGCCTTGTCATTTTGTCCAGATAAGAGTTTATGAAGGAGCAAGTAAAATACTAAAAGGGTGGCAACAACCCCAGGAAAATATACTTTAGCTAAATCAGAAGAGATCCCAAATTGTGAGGGGGGAGAAAGGGGATAAAAAGGGGTTCAAAAAGAAAAAAAAAAAAAGAAACTATTTAAAAAAAGAAAGCCTATAAAGAAAAAATATAAAAAGAGGAAAATATATATATATATATATTAGATGAACTATTTAAAAAACTTTAAAAAAGAAAACGGTAAAAGTTAAAAAAATTTAGCAGAAGAAGAGAAAAAGAAAAGAAAAAAAATTGAAAAAGGAAAAAAAAATTAAATTAACTGCAAGGCTAAAAAATCATGGGGAGAAAGCCATGAGTTCCGTGCTTTGCTTTCTTCTCCTCTGGAATTCCGCCGCTCTCCTTGGTATTGAAACTGCACTCCTCAGTAGGTGAACTTGGTCCTGGCTGGGTTTCCCGTTGATCTTCTGGGGGAGGGGCCTGTTGTAGTGATTCTCAAGCGTCTTTGCCCCTGGCAGAGTTGTACCGCCCTTACCCGGGGCCGCGCTGAGTAGCTGAGTAATCCGCTCGTGTTTGCTTTCGGGAGCTTTCGTTCCCTGAGCGCTTTCCGTAGAGTTCCGGAGGATGGGAATGAAGATGGCGGCCTCCAGGTCTCCGGCCCGGAGGAGCCGAGAGCCCAGGGCCCCACTCCTCAGTGCGCCCTCAGAGAACAGCGCCCAATGACTCCCGTCACCCTGGCCTCTGGCCGCGCTCCGAGCTGACCGAGCCTGCGACTGGTTCAAGGCAACCCCGAGCTGAGAGTCACTCCTCGGCACTGTCTCTGTAGCCGGCTTCCCCGTTCTAATACCGGTAAGCTCTGCGACACTCAGACACCCCCGATCCTTCCGCGACCCTGCGGGACCTGAGGCCGCGCTGACCCCGCCTCGGCTTCCAGTTAAGCCTCTGGAGCGATGTCCCTCAGCGGAACAGACTTTTAAAAGTCCTGATTTTGCTCCGTTGCTCCGCCGCTCACCAGGAGCCGGCCCCTCCCCACGCGGTCTATCTTCCCTTCGCTTTGGATTCACTTCTCCGCCAGTCCTACCTTTCAGATAGTGGTTGATTTTCTGTTTCTAGAATTGCTGTTCTTCTTCTCTTCAATCTCCCGTTGGATTTGTAGGTGTTTGCAATCTTTAGATAAGCTATTTAGCTGATCTCCCACTACCCGAAGTAGTCTCAGCCTGCTACTTCTCCGCCATCTTGACTCCTCCCTAGAATAAGAAACTTATAGCAATATACCTCTATTCTCTTCTACCTCTCCTCTGTGTGATTGTTATTCATATTACCTGTGTATAATCTAAACACCAAATACATTGTTATTTTTGCTTTGAACTATAAACGATCTTTTAATTTATTTTTTCAAATTTTTTATAGAGTAAATTTGATGTGTAACACTGTGTAAGTTTAAGGTGCACAGCTTATTACTTTGCTATATATATTCTAATGTGACTTCTGATACAGTGATATTAGTCACATTATATAATTGTAGCACAATATTATTGTCTGTATTTATTATACTGTGCATTAGATCTCTGTGACTTATTTACTACTTAATATAAGTTTGTACCCTTAAACACCATTACTCTTACCACCTCATTAATTTTATTTTTAGTTATAAATTTTATAATATAAAATGTGTAATCTTGGGCATTTTTTAAGTATACAGTTTAGTAGTATTGAGTGCATTCATGTTATTATGCAACCAATCTTCAGAACATTTTTGTCTTGCAAAACTAAAGCTCTGTAGGGCACCTGGGTGGGTCAGTCAGTTAAGCATTTGCCTTTAGCTCAGGTCATGATCTCAGGGTCCTGGGATCAAGCCCTGCATTGGGCTCCCTGCTCAGCGGGAAGTCTGCTTCTCCTTCTGCCTCTCCCCCTACTCATGTTCTCTTTTTCTCTCTCAAAAAAACAAATAAAAATCTTAAAAAAAAAAAAAAAGTAAAACAACAAATCCCCCAACTCTTCTTCCAGTCCCAGCAACCACCATTCTACTTTATATCTTTATGAATTTGATTACTCTAGTTACCTCATATTTGTGGAATTATATAATATTTGTCCTTTTGTGTCTGGCTTCTTTTGCTTAGCATGATGTTCTCAAGAGTTATCTATGTTGTAGTATGTGTCAGAATCTCCTGTCATTTTATTTTTTTTTATTTTTTTTTTTTTAAGATTTTATTTATTTATTTGACAGAGAGAGATCACAAGCAGGCAGAGAGGCAGGTAGAGAGAGAGGAGGAAGCAGGCTCCCTGCTGAGCAGAGAGCCCGATGCGGGGCTCGATCCCAGGACCCTGAGATCATGACCTGAGCCGAAGGCAGTGGCTTAACCCACTGAGCCACCCAGGCGCCCCTCTCCTGTCATTTTAAAGCTTAATAATATTTCATTGTATGCCTATACCACATTTTGTTTATCCATTCACCTGTGTATAGTCATTTGCATTGCTTCCACCTTTAGACTACACCGAATAACACTTTAATGGGCCTAGGTGTACAAATATCTGTTACAAACCTTAATTTCTGGGAAGTATATATCCAGATGGGGATTTGATAGATATTATGGTAATTGTATTTTTTAAAATATTAAGGAATGACTATACTGATTTCCATATTGGCTGTACTATTTTACATTTCCATGAACAGTGACATTTTTTATTCTGATGTAGATCAATTAATCCACATTTCTTTTGTTGCTTGTGCTTTTGGTGTCATATCCCAGAACCAGTGCCAAATCCAATGTCAGATAAATTAACTTTAAAAAAAATTTAAAGGAAGAAAAATTTTTTAAATGTTTACCTTACATATTTACTACTTCTGACTCATTTAATTTCTTTGTGTATATTCAAATTTCCATGTGTTATTTCTTTTTCTGTCTGAAGAAATTTCTGTAATAATTTTTGTTTTGTGTACCTCCAGGGATGCATTTTCTCAGCTTTTGTTTAGCTCATAAGTCTTTATTTTTCTTCATTTCCAAAAGAATTTTACACTGGTTAAAGAATTCAGGGCCAACAGGTGTGTGTGTGTGTGTGTGTGTGTGTGTGTGTGTGTGTCTGTGTGTGTGTTATGTTTGTTTTCTTTCAGTATGTTAATAATATCCTTCCATTCTCCTTTCACATGCATAGTTTCTAATGAGAAATCTGTGATAATTCTTATCTTTGATCTCTATACATAATGTGTATAGAGGCTAGCTTTTTACCTCTGGCTTTTTTTATTCTTAATTACTCTAAGTTTTAAGCAATTTGATTAAGATATACTTTGGAGTAGTTTTATTATCTTTATCCTGCTAGGAGTCAGTGATGATCTTGAATTGAATCTATGGCATAATAAATTTCGGAAATTTAGGGGCACCTGGCTTGCTCAGTTCATTAAGCTTCTGACTCCTGATTTTGGCTGAAGTCATGATCCCAGGGTCATGAGATCAAGTCCTTCTTGAAGCTCTGCTCTGGGTGTAGTCTGTTTAAGATTCTCTCCTTCTGCCCTTCCCCCTTTCTTCATCTCTAAAATAAATAAATAAATAAATTAATTAATTAATTTCACATGATTGGACATTTCTCAGTTATTATTTCTTCAAATATATGTTTTGCCTCACTTCTCTATGTTCTTTCCTGAGACGTCAGTTAGCATGTATCTTTGATCACTTGATAGTATGTCCTGGTTCCTTGATGGCCTGTCTATTTAATTTTTGTCCTTTTTTTATCCATGCTTTATTTTCAACATTTTCTATTACTATGTCCTCAAATTCACTGAGATTTTATTCTGCAATGTTTAATTTGCTTTTAATCCCAACCAGTATTGGGATTAATTTTCAATTTCATATGTTGTATTTTTATACCTACTATACCTAGTATAGATACATTTATAATAAATATTTTGAAACTATGAAGATATTTATAATTGCTGCTTTAATGTCTGGGAATTATTAGTCCTATTCTTTCTGAAGGCTTTTTCTCAAGCCCACGTAGTTTTTAGCTTTCTTTATTCATGTACAGATCACAACTCAGCCAAAGCATTGAAAGACCCTTTCTGCACATTGCTGGGACTCTTTTTTTATGTGTTCTCTAGAGCTCCATACCTTTCCTAAGATTTGAAAGATTCTCAACCATTCTTTCTTGATGTTTGCTTCTGCTCATTCTCTTTACTCAGTGAGGGACTCCAATTTAAGTTAATTTAATTTAATAATTCTATTCTACATGTCATAAATACCTTTCTACATTTCCCCCTTTTTTTCTTTATGACTCAGTAACCATTTTTCTAATGTCCTGTATTATTACATTTTACTAACCCTGGCTTAATGTTATTTACCAAAAATATTCTTCATAAAGAATTTCCCTTAGATTTTTTCTATTATGAAAATCTCCAATTTACCTTCTATATTTTCATCTTTTTTTCTAACTCTTTGACCATATTAACATAGTAATTTTAAAATCTCCCTCAACTAATACCAGTATCTAAATCATCTTTATATCTTTTTCATTTGTGTATTTTTTCTTTTGGTTTTCAGTCATGTGGTCCTTCCTTTAACAAGAATAGTTTTATTTAACTGAGTGACAAACAGTTTGCATAAATAATTGCAGAAGCTCCAGAGAAAGGGATAGCAATTATTGTTTTGAAGGCCACATAGTTTGGGTCTCTATCTCATATATATATTTTTTCTTTTTCTTTCTCTTTATTTTTGGGAACAACATTTTACCAATGAAAAGCACTTTCACGGGGCGCCTGGGTGGCTCAGTGGGTTAAGCCGCTGCCTTCGGCTCAGGTCATGATCTCAGAGTCCTGGGATCGAGCCCCGCATCAGGTTCTCTGCTCTGTGGGGAGCCTGCTTCCTCCTCTCTCTCTGCCTGCCTCTCTGCCTGCTTGTGATCTCTCTGTCAAATAAATAAATAAAATCTTTAAAAAAAAAAAAAAGAAAGAAAAGCACTTTCACTTGTGGGCCTTATAAAAACTGCCCACAGCAGATTTGTCTCAGTGACCATAGTTTACCAAGCCCATGGTGATTGGCACTAGTTCAATACTGTGAAATATCAGAAGGCTGGACTTTCAGAGATGGAAACCAACTATTACGTAGGAAATAGGATGCTAGTTGTATAGGTATAAACCATCTTTCTGAAAACAGAGTTAAAGGGAAGACAGGAAATGAGGTGGCGATTAAGTAATAGATTGCTATCAAGATAAGATAAGACTATCTTTTTCAAGAAGATAGTCTAAATCAAGGTCAAATTTACAGGTAGGGTTGAGCAAAATGGGAATCAGGGTTTTTTGTTGTTATTTCTTAGAAAAATATATCTGAAAAAAACTTCTATAGAATATATATTGGGGCAGCAAGTCATATTTTTTAAATAAATTTTTAACTGCAGAATAGTCAGTAATATGTTTGAAGCTTACTTGTGAATACCCCATGTGACCTCAGAACAGTACTGAGAAAACAGTGCTCTTTTAACATACTTTGGTACAAAATCAGCCAAATAATTATGTGCATTTTTTGAAATGACTAAATATATACTTGCATAGAGGACTATTCAAGGTCATTATAGACTACTAAGTAAATAGTAATATTCAAAAGTCCATAACTACACATTCTGTAATAAATAGCTGTTTTCTTTAATAGACCAAATAATGTTACTTTCCCACCATGATCTTCTACCAATATCCATAATACTTTACATAGATTATTTTTTAATCTAATCTTGAATATATATAGGGAGAAAAAGTATTTATTTTTCTTATGTAGAAGTTCTGATTAATATTTAGCAATTGTTTGTAAAACATTTTGACATCAAATACTATTATAAAATATTATTTTATTGCCTTGCTCTAAAGAGTCTTAACTTCCATTATAGAGTCTTCCTTCTGGTTGCCACATAGAATGGTGGTTGATCACCTTAATATAAGCAGGGACTGTGCTGAACTGAAGCTGATTAAAAGCCTGATAATGTTCTGTCTACCTCTGCTGTAACCATGACCCTTCAGCATTTTTTATTAAGAACGTGGTGTAATCTCCAAATCCCTCCCTCTACTGTGTCATCAGTTCTAATCACCCTCTTGTCAGAATTCTAACATTTCCACTCTGCTTTCTAGAGGCTTTCTGCTCAAATTTTTAATCTCCTACCCTATGCATCTCAATATTTGGAAAATATCCTGAGGGCAAAAATGGCCCTATACTTGAAACCTGCCAAGCCTCTGGTGTCCACCTTGAACCCTCCATACCACAGTGGCCTTCCCCCAAGGATTCCCACCAAACTTAAATCTGGATTTTCAATTTCCTGCCCATTCCCAGAATTGGCATATGCCCCTAGGTTGGGGTTCTCTAGTTGGTTCCCTCTTTGTCATCTTAGTCTCTCTATTTTTCATTGCTTCTGTAATTTTCCACTTCCTTCCAACAGATGACGTATAAATTTTAGTTGGTTTTCCTAGCTTTTCTAGGAAGGAGTGCTGTCCTGCCATGGGCTACTATACCATGTTGGAGGCAAGGAAATTTAAGATGGCTTAATATTTAAACAAAAAATCATCACCTTAGCCTTCTACAGTCTGACCTCAACCTATATTACAATCATGTGTCTACATATCTACTACATGCCTGAATGTATGTAATGATTCAGTCCTAACTTGCTGAATGTTCCATATACTCTCTGAATATTTTTTTTCAGGTATGTAAAGAAAATATTCTTTTTTTACTATAATTTTTAATTTTTTATTAACATATAATATATTATTAGCCCCAGGGATACAAGTCTGTGAATTGCCAGGTTTACATACTTCACAACACTCACCATAGCACATACCTTCCCTAATGTCCATATCTATGAATATTCTTGACTGGAATTCCTTAACCTAACCTCTCTGGGTCTTGGCCTGTAGAAGTCATGTCCACTTAACTCCTCTCCATAGTCACATACTCCTTGAAGTTAGAGATTGGGTCTTGCTTATATTTGGATTCCTGGTGTCTAACAGCTTGAGCTTTGCACATAGCAGGAACTCAATAAATATTTGATGATCTTTGTTGAGTAGCCTTTATTTAGTGTTTTGACACCCTTTGGCCTTTCTTTCTATGACCTCCTAATCTAGGAAACCTCAATTTCAGATAAGTCTTTTATTAGCTAGTTGATTTTTTGTTTTTTTAACCCCCTGGTGAAAGCATCACATTTCTAGCTCACTGACCTTCAGGTATAGCTACATAGAACCACATATACAGAAAATCTGATATCTAAATGAATTTTAGTAACTGAACAGGCTAGTGAAATTGAAATCTTTATCTTCGACATATTCTGAATCTAATGACTGAATATAGTTTGGAGTTTAAATTCAGATACATTGTTCTTTAAAATGTCCATAGGACCCCAGATGGCTATTTCTTATCACTCAATAAAAATAGCCTTTCTTATCTGTTCTTTTCTTTTATGAGTTTTTATTATAGGGGCAGCAATATGTCTGCTGGTGGAAAGTCTGCCATTAAGAAAAGACTTCGGTTGGAGCAAACCAGGTTCATAAAAAGTTATTTTATCCATACCATAGTTTTGGCATTTTTCTTTAAAGAACAAGTTCATCTTGATACCCTTTTGTCAAATTGATTCAGAAGGGGAAAATATCTTAAAGAAACAACAATATGCAATAGCAATAACTATTGCTTCTTGGAAAATTGCTATATTGACATCACTGTGCTGAGCATTTATCCAGAATCTCTCTCATTTAAAATTCACAGCAACATCACAATGTGAGTATTCTATCACTCTCATTTTGTAACTCAGGCTTGGAAAAATTAACTAGTTTGTCCAAGAGCAAACATCTACCAAGTGCCAGGATGAGGGATTTACCAAATTTTTTTCTGAATTCCAAAGCTTATGCATTTAATATATGGGTTATTAGCTCTCTACCATGACATAGAAAGTCACCAATAATGAGTTATTAGGGAAAGAGTCAAATTAAAACAATGCAGTATGAACAAATGTGATTTCAAGTTGACCTGGATTGTGTTAACAGACTATAAATGAATTTTTACTATTAAACCGGTATGAAGGACAACATTTTGTCTAAAAAATTTTATGAGTTAATAAATTAGAAACAGACTCCTGAAATTATCTCTACCAAAAGGTGTCCATCATTAGGAAATAATATGTCACAAATACAAGAATTCCAAGAGAAGCCTAAGGTGTATATACTGTCGTAGTTCCTACATATCTGAGCATGCATACCTGAGGAACTAGAGAGGACTGTTGTCAGAAGTCTATTTTATTTAGGACTAAAATATCTTATGGAAGCAAACTTATAAAAGAAGCTTGGTCTCGTATTAAAACCATACTTTTCTGAAGGGAAAGGGGATTCTAAATATACAGTGGGGTCTGTCACCCAGATTTATCTCCTGGCTCATTTTCTCACCTATTCTTATCTGCAAAGGGAAAAAAGAAGCTATTAAACTATGTAAGGCAGCATATCAAAACATGAGAAATAAGAAAAAGGAGACAGTATTATTAACTTTATGTCTACTGAAAGCCAACCAGCCTTCGAGGAAGGGGTGCTCTTGAGAACGAGGCACATTGTTGGTTCAACATCTGATAAATGTGGCATATCTTCTGTGAGAAAACAGCATCAGCCATTCACAAGGTTCAGAGGTATACAGGTGGAGAATCAAGAGCCCAGACAGGGAATACATCTGGTCACTATCAACATCATATTTGATGAGAGAGAGTATAATGTGAGGCATTATACTTAAGAAATAATTAACAGGAACTTAGCACTGAATTATTACATATCACACATAGGATAGTGTATTTAAAATAATGGTTATTTGGGGCACCTGGGTGGCTCAGTGGGTTAAGCCACTGCCTTCGGCTCAGGTCATGATCTCAGGATCCTGGGATCCAGTCCCGCATCGGGCTCTCTGCTCAGCAGGGAGCCTGCTTCCCTCCCTCTCTCTGCCTGCCTCTCTGTCTACTTGTGATCTCTCTCTGTCAAATAAATAAATAAAATCTTTAAAAAAATAATAATAAAATAAAACAAAATAGTGGTTATTTAATAAAGCATCATAATGGGGTAAATATTTATTAATATGTAATATGGATATAATATACATATGCAGATAAAATGTACATATATAGGCATGTGTATCAGATATGTGTGCATGTTTGTGCGGTATAAGTGTTTCCGTGTATGTGTAAATATATCTATACATGCATACATAACTGTATGCATGTACGAGTATTTCACCTCTCAGGTGATCATATATATATGTTTTATTTAATGGGCAAATGTACATAAAAAACAGTGATTTCATATGTTTTACATAATACTAGGCAAAAATTTGAACATATTAAATTAGTAAACACGTAATCCTTGATTGGATTGCTCTTTTCACCACTTTCTGCCAAGTGGACTCTACTTTTCCTTTACTTGCTAAGGTGGTCTTCGTTTTTCATTCTAGGTTAGATTGCTCTGCTGTAGGATCATCTTGTACCCTGATTCCCTTTGTCATAGCACTGATTATACTTCTTTGATATGACAATACCTATGTCCTATTATTCAGCATATGTAGACTAATTATGTATTATTCTAATCCTCAACCCAAGTAGAGTGCCAGGCACTCCACAAAATGTTCATTTGAACTATATGTTCTCCCAAATAAAAGCTTCCCTCAAATGAGTATTTATCAGGCTTATACGCTAAACCTGATTTATTTTTTTTTTTAAAGATTTTATTTATTTGACAGAGAGAAATCACAAGTAAGCAGAGAGGCAGGCAGAGAGAGAGGAGGAAGCAGGCTCCCTGCTGAGCAGAAAGCCCAATGTGGGGCTCGAACCCAGGACCTGGGATCATGACCTGAGCCAAAGGCAGCGGCTTAACCCACTGAGCCCCCCAGGCGCCCCTAAACCTGATTTATTAATGGGTCACCTTTACAATCAATATTTACACTGCAAACATCATTGTTTAAATAAAAATATTATGTTCAAGTTAGATTTTCCCATCCTACAAGGCAGATGGGAAGCATTTGAGGGTTCAGAAGGGTCTTCCCTAGCCTCCTAAATCCAATCACAGAGAGGGCTACATGCTATGCATAAAGTATATTTACAACATGGCATAGCACAAATTTCTTTTTTTAATAGCGTAATTTTAAATATGGATTTTTTAAAGCGTTGTACATTTTCCAGTTTAGTCTTATTCTACTGGTTACCAAAAGATAAAAAGATTTTAAAAATTTCAAAAACCATGATTCATTCAGTAAGCCAAAAATAATGATTTTAAAGAGGAATTGAAGATCATTACAACAATTGATTTAAACACACATTAAATGATCATTAATTAAATGTCCCAGCTTTGAATTATTATTTCAAAATGGCTTATCTTTTTCTCTGAACCACCTTCCATTATCTGTGAAAGTTGGCCTTTGATCTTTTAGTTCTTCTTCTGTCCGACATATGCTCTAACAATTAGTAAAGCAGTAATTAAATGCCTTGAAGAAGATATCCATTTTTTAAAATGTGAATAAATTCCTTTGTAATATATTTATTTTGTCCTTTATTACATAGTGAAAACATATTAAATAAATTTTTATCTATATAGGATCCATGTTCCTGTTTTATAAGAGAATTCTACAGTAGGTTATTGGTATGTCCAATAATCTACTGCAGCCAGTCTTTCTTTCTTTCTTTCTTTCTTTCTTTCTTTCTTTCCTTTCTTTCTTATTATTTTTTGTTATTATTATTATGTTCAATTAGCCAGCATATAATACTGCATCCTTTCAACCAATTTTACAAGATCTGCCACTTAACTTTATTTCAGTCTTGCATTGAGCTTTCATGGCAACCAGATATGAGTGTCATCACGTTCATTATGTAGTGCCTCATTAAGGTTCAACCTTCTTTTGTGGCAAATGTCTACCTGTCTAAACCTACAGATAAAATTAGAGGCTTGAGTAAGGAACAAATAGATAAATTAAATTATAAAAAATGTTTCCTTAAATGTATCAGACAAAAACTCTCTGTTCTCATAACTATGGAATATTTTCATGTATATATGACCCTAACTATACTGGGGCCAGTTTTCCGTTTATTATTTCTAAAACTAAATTGTGCCCTTTACGTTAAGCAGGAAAAACATATACAGACTTAAATAGTAAACATTTTAGATTTATAACCTCATCTTTGAATGTCAAATCAAGTTTAGGGTTTTTTTTTTTTTTAAGATCTTGTGAATTTATCTGAGTAGGGGGGATCGTGTGTGCACACTATTGGGGGTGGACAGAGGGAGAGGGAGATGCAGACTCCCCTGTGTATAGAGAGCCAGATACAGGGCTCCATCTTAGGACCCTGCGATCATGACTTGAGTAGAAGTCAGACACTTAACAATCTGAGCCACCCTTTAAATTTTTTTTTTTTGCAGGCTCCCTGCTGAGCAGAGAACCCGATATGGGGCTCGATCCCAGGACCCTGGGAACACAACCTGAGCCGAAGGCAAAGGCTTTAACCCACTGAGCCACCCAGGCGTCCCCACCCTTTAAATTTTTAATAGTATAGTTCAGCTTAACAGTTTCAAATATTTTTTCATTTGTATATTTGGTTTTCCCTGATAGCATGCTTTAGGAGAAAATGAACTGCACCTGGCATCAGAAATCCTTGTTTCTAGCACGTTTTCACCATTTAATTAGAAAAGTGTTCTTGGGCATCTACTTAAAAGAAGCTCAAAATCATCAGATGTAAAATGGGGATTGGATGACTTATCTTAGCATTTACTCCCAGCTTCAATATCTACAATGTGTACGTGTGTGTGTGTTTGTGTGTGTGTGTGTGTGTGTTTGTTTTCTCAGTATAAATCCTGTTAATTATTTTTGTCTCCACAGCACTTAGAACACTGTCTGGTCCCTACTGGTACTGCATGTTTTTTGTTTTATTATTATTTTTTTCCCTGAGAGGAAGAAGAAGGAAAAAACAGAGATGAGAAGGAAGGAAGAAAAGAAGGGACGGAGGGAGGAAAGAAGGAGAGAAGGAAGGAAGGAGTGTTTTAAAATGTGGCATAAAAAATAATCATTGCCTATTTAGTAGACTTTTCAACTTGGTCAAACAATATCAAGAAAAGATTTGGAG
Organism: Lutra lutra; assembly: GCF_902655055.1. NCBI lineage: Eukaryota > Metazoa > Chordata > Mammalia > Carnivora > Mustelidae > Lutra > Lutra lutra. Next base: position 64,585,889 of record NC_062280.1, read on the forward strand.
AGTTACTTGCTTTTTACAATTGAGCCCTTCCCCCACTTCTGGAATGACAGTTAACTCACACTCAGGTGCATCATTTTTAACAGTTTTACAGCTGCTCTATCTAGGTCTTGTCATCATTTCTTAATAAGAGACAATTTTATTAGATTGTTAAAACTTTGCTTCTGAGTGTCTCTGGGTTTTATTTTCTCTGTCCATTTTTTTGAGACATCATTTCCATTCAGAACCAATATTTTAGAAGAGAGTTAAGAATCCTCTTTGTCTCCTTTAATAAGATTTGTCTTTCAACAAGGTCTAATGAGTGTGCACTTTGCCAATCCTGCAAAACAGGCCCTTCTTTATTGTTCTCTTTGAAGGGAAAATGGATTCCTGGAGTATAACCTTCATAATATGCGGAGGATGGTATCATGAGAGTGAGCGACAGATGTGTACTAATTATGATAGAAAATGGTGGCTCACTTCCCTAGCTTCTATTTTCTGAAATGTAAATGATCTTAAATTATTAGGTATTCAAATGATAGGTGAAAGTTAGGGTAACATTTCCAAAGAAATTTAGAAGCGATTTATATGGCATCCAAGCAATTTCTGCCTTAGAGTATACTCAATCTTTTATTTTAATGCTGACATTTCAAGCTGAAAGTCTTTCAGTTACTGTTGAAGTTAAAATAACACAACAGAGAGAGGTGAGTAAACTGTTATAAAATACATGATGAATGTTCAGAAAACATTGTCTATTATATGCAAGAGGAAGCCCGTGGAAGAGGAAAAAATGAACTTGCAAAATGAATCAAGAAATAAAAGATGGTTGATACACAGAAAAATGAATACAGACTGGAGAGGGAAAGAATTTTATTAAAGAAAAACAAGGACAGAATCTTCTTCCTTAATTACAGTTTGTAAGCTCTAGAAATATTCTCCTTGCCTTTTAGCAGTCATTTGTAGGCTTCAGTCTAGGTGAATTTACATGTTCAAGTTGTGAAAATTATTTTTGAAATGGAGGATTCACTGTGTTCATAACCATTGAACGTATAAATGTATTCATTTGGCAGGGAGGAGATTCTAAGAAAATATTTTTCGATTTTAAGGTAATAGCTACTGTGATTACTTATTTGGTTTTGCTTTGTTTTTATGAATTATTTTGAGGGAAAGAAAAGCAATTATTTAATGATGGAGAACCTTTGTGACAGTGAATAGAGTAGTTTGGTGAGTTTTGTCAGATTATACTTAAAAACTGGTGTTACAATCATTTTATTTTATTTTATATTTTTTAAAGATTTTATTTATTTATTTGACAGAGATAGAGATCACAAGGAGGCAGAGAGGCAGGCAGAGAGAGAAGGGGACGCAGGCTCCCTGCTGAGCAGAGAGCCCAATGCGGGGCTTGATCCCAGGACCCTGAGATCATGACCTGAGTCGAAAGCAGATGCTTAACCCACTGAGCCACCCAGGCACCCCTACAATCATTTTAATGGAAGAGTATGCTTCTCTGATATTACAATAATTGCCATGCTTTCTTGGTATCTATAATGAAACATTTATTCAGAAAATAATTGTTGAGTGCTATTATGTGGCAGGTGCTAGTTTACACACTGAAGATGGAAGAGTTAAAAGAAAAAAATAAGCAGAATTTTCTCCATTTCACAGCTGATTTTCAGGTGAGAGAACATAAAATAAATGAATACATACACAGTATGCCCTAAGTGCTAGAGAAAAAGAATAATGAATAGTAAGGGCACAGCAATTGCAGAGGTGAGGGGTAGATTAGGATTTTAAATAGTGCAACCAAGTCACTGAAATACATCTGAATAAATATCCAAAAGCCATAAAGAAATAAGCTCTATGGAAACCCTGGGGAAACTGGTTCAGCCTCACAGAACAGCAAGCAGTAGGACCCCAAGGCAAGGGCCTGTTGAGAATGTCAGAGGAAAGACCTATAAGCTGCTTTTAAGGGTCTGGCTGTGAAATGGAGAAGCTGTGGGAGGTTTTGAGCAGAGAAGCAACACTATCTGTTTCAGGTTTGTGCAAGATTATTTTGGTTGTCCTGTTGAAAACAGTCTGTTGGTGTGTAAGAACAATGAAAACAGTGACCAGTTAGGAGGTATTGTAATAATCCAGGCAAGATACAATAGTGACTTGGACCCAAGGAGTAGCAATAAAAAAAAATAAAAATAAAAAAATAAAAAAATGACCTGATTTTGGGCACCTGGGTGGCTCAGTGGGTTAAGCCTCTGCCTACTGCTCAGGTCATGATCTCAGGGTCCTGGGATCGAGGCCCACATCTGCCTGTCTGCTCAGCGGAGAGCCTGCTTCCCCTCCCCCACCCCCCTGCCTGCCTCTCTGCCTCCTTGTGATCTCTCTCTGTCAAATAAATAAATAAAATCTTTTTTAAAAAATTAAAAAATGATTTGATTTTGACTATGGTACTGTTTGCTGCAATGGTGACCCTGGTTACTTAGATTAAGTCTAAAATAAAGCTGCAGGGAGACAGAAGTAAGAATTTTTGTTTGAGCGCTTCAAGGAACTAACCAGATAGCAAGAAATCTCCGAATAAATCCTTAAACAAAGCCAAATTCCAGAGATAAAACAGGACTCTTAAGATTCATGGGCCCAGAACATTTGCTGGTACTGCTACAGTAGCTACTGTGATGGATTTTCAAAGGAGGTAGCAGAAATTAATGCCAGGGGGTACCAAAGGGCAAGTATCCAATGCGACACCATGTGCACTAATGTGCAATGATGAAGGGGAAGAGCCAGAGTAGGGTGAGGAATGCCGGAAGTAAAGTCAGTCCCACTTACCCTCTGGGGATGAAGAGAAGAGCAAAGAGGTAAAAGGAAGAGAGCTGGAAACAGCTCGGTCTCACTAGAGAGGTTTGGAAACAAATATATATTTTTGACTAAATGAATTAATTTGTGAATTAGTTTACTGTGAGAACATTAGTTTGTGCTTTGGAGTTGTGGAATAAGAGCATTTCTGTCTGTAAATAAAGATTCCAAAGGAACCTTTCCTTACATGAAAAAACCATTTCTGGAGAGAAATATAACATTTCCATGGTCACAGTTTGTTTTTTTAGCCATGCTTTTATAGAAGTTTCATAAATGTGATGTTTAAGATTGAACTAAGGAAATATTGTATAATTTCCAAAATATTAGATATGAAAACTTTGAAGGTTTTTTTTAAAGATTTTATTCATTTATTTGACAGAGAGAGAGCCAGTGAGAGAGAGAACACAAGCAGAGGGAGTGGGAGAAGGAGAAGCAGGCTTCCCACTGAGCAGGGAGCCCAATGCAGGGCTGGATCCCAGGACCCCAGGATCATGACCTAAGCCAAAGGCAGTGGCTTAACCAACTGAGCCACCCAGGCACCCCAACTTCGAAGGATTTGAAACAACTTTCTGATCTGTATAATTTCCATGATAAAATGAGGGCTCCTAGGTGGCTCAGTTGGTTAAGTGTCATGGTCTCAGGTCATGAGCTCCAGGTCCTGGGATTGAGCCCAGCATCTGGCTCCCTGCTTAGAGGGAAATCGGCTTCTCCCTCTCCTTCTGCCCCTCCCCTGCTCTCTCTCATAAATAAATAAAATCTTTTAAAAATAAAATGAAAATAAAATGATTTGACCAAGAAATACTGGAAGAATTGTTTAAAGTCTACTTTTAAAATTTATACATATATTTATATTACTAAATGAAACAACTGCATAGATCACTTCATAGTATTATAGCTTCCAAAGGAGCCAAAGAACCTTCATTCCTCCCATGAGAAGGAATCAAAATATATATTACATGGTTACTTTCAATAAGAAATTCTTTTATTAAGAAAATAGATGAACTGAAGACTGTTCTTACATAAAGCATTTTCAATTTCTGAAAATCTATGTTATCTTTTTTTTAATTTTATTTTTTATAAACATATAATATATTTTTATCCCCAGGGGTACAGGTCTGTGAATCGCCAGGTTTACACACTTCACAGCACTCACCATAGCACATACCCTCCCCAATGTCCATAACCCCACCCCCCTTCTCCCAACCCCCCTCCCCCCAGCAACCCTCAGTTTGTTTTGTGAGATTAAGAGTCACTTATGGTTTGTCTCCCTCCCAATCCCAAAAGAAATGAGATCTTGCCATTTGCGACGACGTGGATGGAACTAGAGGGTATCATGCTTAGCGAAATAAGTCAATCGGAGAAAGACAACTATCATATGATCTCCCAGATATCTGGGAGAGGAGATGCAACATGGGGGGTTAAGGGGGTAGGAGAAGAGTTATCTTTTGTTATTTATCTAAAATGAAGATTTTCCTCTCTTCCTTTTTTTCCTTCAGATTTTATTTAAATTCCAGTTAACGTACAGTGTAATATTAGTCTCAGGAGTAAATTTATTGATAAACCTCTGAGTTGGAAGCCAGAAATCATTTAAATATAGATCCCTTAACTTATGACTGGAATGAAGCTATTCAAGACTTAACAGAAACAAGCACACGAAAATTTATAGCTGGCTTTGATGTATGATTTCCTTTTAAATTTTTTACAAATTTTTTACAAATACTGAAGGGGTATCAAGTTTGGTGTCTTCTGTGAGAAAGAATATTTAGGACTAGTGGAATCATGCAGTTATATCAATTTAACCATGTATTATAACCAATTAAATGTATTCACATAAAAGCTTATCAAAATATATCAAAATATATAAATCATGTGAGAATATTTCACTGGGCAGCGATGACATTTCTGGCAATAGGGATCTTAAACTTTTCCTTTGGAAATAATAGCAGGTTTAGATGGGCAGAATCTAGGATATAGAGAACTATCAAATTGTGAAATTGGGTAAAAATTTGAGAAATGTTGATCTGGGACTTACACAACATTTTGGTTATACTCTTTTCCTGCCTCAACCCAAAAACAGGAAGTCTGTCAAAAATTCCTACTATTCTTTATCCCACCCATCTCTTAGGTATCCTTCGGGTGTTCACACCTCACATTCACCCATTCACTGACACGTATCCTAGGTTACATTTCCGTCTTTCAACACCACTACCACTGCACTAGTAAAAGACATGTCATCTCTCTCCTGACTTTTTCCTGAGGTCCTGGATTCAAGCTCAGATCCATTTTCCACACTATGGCCAGAAGTCTCTCTCTCTCTCTCTTTTTTTTTTTTTTTAGTTTTTGTTTTAATAACACTTAGTTAACCTATAGAGTAATATTAAATTCTAGTGCGCAATATAGTAATACAATACTTCCATACAACATTCAGTGCTCATCACCCGTGCACCCCTTAATCCCCAATCACCTATTTAACCCAGCCTCTACCCACCTCCTTTCTGGTAACCAAAACTGTGTTCTTTAAGTTAAGACTTTTCTTGCTTTGTCTTTGTTTCTTTTTTTTTTCTATTTGCTGATTTATTTTGTTTCTTAAATTTCATATATGAGTGAAGTCGTAAGTTATTTGTCTTTCTCTGACTAACCTATTTTGCTTGGAATGATATTCTCTGGCCCATGCAGTCTTCCCAAATAGTAAATTTCATTCTTTTTTATAGCTAAGAAATATTCCATTGCATATTTATACCAAATCATTTTTTTTTTCCCTCACATGTAGCATTAGGGTTTGGTTTAGGGCCAGAATAAGAATTGGGGTTAGTGTTAAGGCTAGGGTGATGGTATGTGCTTATTATCCTCCAGTTCAGAGACCTCTCCAGAGGGATAAGATTAGGGCTTATGTTATGGTTTGGTTTAGGGTTAGGGGTTAGTTGTTAGGAGTTAGGGTTATTGTTTGGGTTAGGAATAGGTATTCACCTGGAATAATACTCTCTAACTACAGGCATGCCACTGCAAATTCCAAGATTTCACTCTTTTTTCTAGCTAATATTCCATTATTTATATATAACAAATGTTCATTTTTTCCCTCAGCTCTTGGATTAGGGTTCATTTTAAGGTTTGAATAAGGGTTAGGCTTGGGTTTAAGGTAAGGCCAGGGTGGGGGTGTTTGCTTACTATCCTTCAGATCAGAATCCTCTCCTGAGGGATAAGTTTCATGTCGGGGTTATGCTAGGGTTAGAGTTAAGGGCTTATGGTTAGTGTTTTGGTGTTAAGGATAGATTGTGGGTTAGGATGAGTTTTAAAGCTAGGGTTAGGGTTGGGGTGAGAGTTTGTTTCTCATATCCTGCAGTTCAGAGACTACTCCAGAGGTTAGGAATAAGGTTAGAGTTAGGGTTAGAGGTAGTTAAGTGTCACTAGTTAGCGGTATTGTTAGTTTTAGGGTCAGGGTTAGGGTTAGGGTTATGTTTTGTGCTTCCTGCAGTTCAGAGATCTCTCCATCAAATAAAACCCCAGACTTCTGTTTTGGTGAGAATAAACATGGCACCCATCCATCAGTCTCAGGTAAAGGTGGTTTTGTGCCCTAAACAATCTTTAAATGGATATTCATTTTTTCCTTCTGTTGATTTTCTTTAAGATTTTCTTTAAATGCCAGTGAGTTAACATACTGTGGAATATTAGTTTCAGGTGTACAGTTTAGCAATGCAACACTTACATAAAAGACTCTGTGCACATAACAAGTATACTCCTTAATCCCCATCACCTATTTATCCCATCCCCCTACACACAAACCCTCTGTAACCATTATGTTTTGTCTATAGTTAACAGCTATTTCTTGGTTTTCCTCTTTTTTCCCCTATGATTAATGTTTTGTTTTCTTAACGTCATAAATGAGTGAAATCATATGGTATTTATCTTTCTGTGACTGTCTTATTTTGCTTAGTATAATACTCTTTAACTCCATCCACATTGTTAAAAATGGTAAAATTTCATTGTTCTATGGCTGAATAATATTCCATTGTGTATATATACCACATCATTTTATCTATTCATCAATGAATATTTGGGCTCTTTCCATAATTTAACTGTTGTTGTTAATGCTAATATAAACATCAAGGTGCATGTATCTCTTTGAAATAGTATTTTTGTATTCTTTGCATAAATACCTAGTAATGCAATTACTAGATCATAGAGTAGTTCTATTTTTAACAGTTTGAGGAAACCATATGCTGTTTTTCAGAGTGGCTGCACCAGCTTGCATTCCCACCAACAGTGTAAGAGGGTCCCTCTTTCTCCACGTCCTCACCAACACCTGTTGTTTCTTGTGTTGTTGATTTTAGCCATTCTGACAGGTGCGAAGTGATAGCTCATTGTCATTTTGATTTGTATTTCCCTGATGAGTGAAGCTGAGCATCTTTTCTGTGTCTCTTGGCCATCTGGATGTCTTCTGCCCATTTTTTAACTGAATTATTTCTTTTGGGATATTGAGATTCCAAAGTTTTTTCACATGTTTTTTATAATAACCCTTTCTCAAATATGTCATTTGCAAATATCTTTTTCATTCTATAAATTGCTTTTTAGTTTTGTTGATTTTTTCCTTCACAATGCAGAGGTTTTTGTTTTTACGTAGTCCCAATAATTTATGTTTGCTTTTGTTTCCCTTGCCTTAGGACACATACCTAGAAAGAAGTTGCTATGGCCAATGTCAAAGAGTGTTCTCCTCTAGGATTTTAATAGTTTCCTGTCTCACATTTACATCTTTAACTCATTTTTAATTTATTTTTGTGTTTGGTGTGAGAAAGTGGTCCAGTTTTGTTCTTTTGCATGTTGATATACAGTTTTCCCAACACCATTTGTTGAAGAGACTGTTTCCCATTGCATATTCTTTCCTGCCATGTCAAAGATTAATTGACCATACAGTCATGGATTCGTTTCTGCATTTTTTCTATCCTGTCCTATTGACCTATGGGCCTGTAACATACTGTCTTGATCCTACAGCTTTGTTACACAACTTGAAATCCAGAGTTGTGATGATGCCTCCAACTTTGCTTTTCTTTTTCAAGGCTGTTTTGGCTCTTCTGGTATTCTTATATTAATGCGGGGCATCACATTGATTAATTTGCAGATTGAGCCCCTTTTGCATCCCAGGAATAAATCCCACTTAATCCTTGTGAATGATTCTTTTCATGTATTGTTGGATTTGGTTTGCTGGTATTTTTTGAGAATTCTACATCCATGTTCATCAGGGATATTAGCCTATAGTTCCCTTTTTAAGTGGAGTCTTTATCTGGTTTTGGTATCAGGGTAATGCTAGCCTTCCGGAATGAATTTGTAAGTTTTCCTTCCATTTATATTTTTTGGAATAGTTGGGAAGAATAGGTATCAAACTTTAAATGTTTGTTAGAATTCACCTGTGAAGCCATCTGGCCCTGCCTGGACTTTGGTGTGTTGGGAGTTTTTTTGATTACTGATTGCTGGTTTTCAGTCTTGTTTTTGGTTTTGCTCCCGTTTCAGTTTTTGTAGTTTATATGTTTGTAGGAATTTATCCATTTCTTCTAGGGTGTCCAATTTGTTGGCATATAGTTTTTCATAATATTCTCTTACAATTGTTTGTATTTCTGTGGTGTTGGTTGTGATTTCTCCTCTCTCTTTTTTGTGATTTATTTACTTTGGGTCTTTTTTCTTTTTGATAAACCTGGCTAGAGGTTTATCATTTTTATTAATTTTTTTTCAAAGAATAAGCTCCTGGTGTTATTGACCTGTTCTAGTGATCTTTTTTTTTTTCCCCCAGTTCCTATACCATTTATTTCTGCTCTAATCTTTATTAATTTCTTCCTTTGGCTGGTTTTATGTGTCTTTGTTTCTTGTTCTTTTTTCTAGTTCCTTTGGGTGTAATACGGGATTTTTCTTGCTTCTCGAGGTAGGCCTGTATTGATATATGGTTCTCTCTTAGGACTGCTTTTGCTGCATCCCAAAGGTTTGAGACTGTTGTGTTCTCATTTTAATTTCTTTCCATGTATCTTTATATTTCTTTGATTTCCTAGTTGACTCACTCATTGTTTAGTAGCGTGTTGTTTAACTTCCATGTACTTGTGATCTTTCCAAATTTTTTCTTGTTTTTGACTTCAAGCTTCACACCATTGTGATCAGAAAATATACATGAATAGATTTCAATCTTTCAGGATGTGTTAGGCCTGATTTGTGACCTAGTATGTGATATATTCTAGAAAATATCCCTGTGTACCTAAAAAGAATGTATTTTCTACTGCTTTCAGATGAATGTTCTGAATATATCTATTAAGTCCACCTGGTCCAGTGTGTCATTCAAAGCTATTGTTTCCTTCTTGATTTCCTGTTTACATGATCTGGCCATAGATGTAAGTGGAGTGTTTATATATATATATATATATACACACACACACACACACACACACATATATGTATATATATATAAAAATGTATGTATGTATATATATTTACTCTTGTGTTGGCACATAAATATTTCTAATTGTTAGATCTTCTTGTTGGATTGTCCCCTTTATTATGATATAGTGGCCTTCTTCATCTTTTGTTACATTCTTTAGTTTCAAGTCTAGTTTGTCCTATATAAGTATTGCTACTCTAGGTTTCTTTTGATGCCCACTAGCATGATAAATGATAAATCCCCTCACTTTCAATCTGCAAGTGTCTTTAGGTCTAAAATGAGTCTTTTATAGGCAGCATATAGATGAGACTTGTTTTTTTATCCATTCTGATATCTTATGTCTTTTAATTGGAATACTTAGTGCATTTACATTCAGAGTAATTATTCATAGATATGTATTTAGTGCCATTTTATTACTGATTTTGACATTGTTTCTGGAGATTTTCTCCCTTCCATTCTTGTCTTTGTCACTTTTGATATATCCTCTCCACTCAAAGAATCCCCTTCTATTAGGCTACCATCTTAGCACACCCCCCACCCCCCATTTTTAAAAAATTCTAATTGGACCATGTCAAGGTCCAACTTTAAACCATTAGTAAATCTATCTTCTGGGATAAAGTTCAAAATCTCTAATTATGTCCATAATATTACAAGATTTCAGGGTAACCAATCACTTCTTCAGCTACCATGGCTGCCACCCCTTTTCTTTTTGCATATTGACTTCTCTTACTTCATAGCATGTATTCCCTGCTCTTTCATCATTTAAGTGCATTTGTTTCCTTTCTGGAAACCCTTTCCTATCTTTTATCCTAATAAACACTTGCTCCTCATTCAGGTTTAGCTTACCGTTTACATTCTCTCAGAAAAGCCTTCCCTTCACCCAAGACTAGGTCACACTTCCACAGCACTCTGAATTTTTCTCATGCATCTAATTATAAGTTCATTCTCTGTCTTTTGTATTAGAATTTCTAGGAAGTGGGAGATTCTGCCATTTTCCCTTCATACCTAGAATATAATTAGCATTCAATAAATGCTTGGTGAATAAATGAATAAACTAATGACCCTATAAAAGTAGAGTAGTAACCCTTATACTATAATCCTATCTCAGGATACTAGCAGTATGTCACTTAGGATGCTATTGGCTTTGTCTTCAGGTAAGCCACTTTCTACCTTACAAAATGGTTATCATAGTTCTGGGCATCACATGCAGAGAGGATAACGTCCAGTGGAGGAAGAGCAACTATTTTTTTTTAATAGAGCAACTATTTTTTTACAGGTGTCTTTTTTTATAGCAAAGCATTTTTCCCCAAAACCCATTATAAGACTTCCCTTCATTTCTCCTCGGCTAGACTACCAAATTTCAAAATCTAAATAACAGTAGCTCATCCATTAATTGCTTTTTCAAGTAGCAATGGCATTCCATAAAGAAGCAATTAGTTCATCTCCCAAATGATACAATCACCTAAATACTTTTCCTCCAGACAATCATCCTACTTCAGCATGCAGGCAAAATGCTTTATGCTTGATTCCCATTATGTCACAAAGAATACTAAAAAGATGTGTACTCAAATATCAAGCTTTAATAAAATCAGTAATTTCTACTGCTTCAAGAAGGACATTCTTTAAAAAAAAAAAAAGATTTTATTTACTTGTTTTGAGAAACAGAGAGAGCATGACTTGGGGGAGAGACAGAGGGAGAGGGAGAAGCAGACTCCCCACTGGGCAGGGATTCTAACCTGAGACTCAATCCCAGGACCCTGGTACCATGATCTAAGCCAAAAGCAGAAGCTTCACCCACTGAGCCACCCAGGCGCTCCAAGAAGGACATTCTTGAGTAGACCTGTGTGTGTGTGTGTGTGTGTTGTTTTTACTGGAAATGTGTAATAGAATAGAGGTCAGCAAAATATAGCCCACAAGTCAATCCTAACCCACAACTACTTTTTTAAAGATAGCATTTTATGGGAATACAGCCATGCCCATTTATTTATATATCATCTGCTGGTGACTTTGCTCTTCAGCTGCAGAGTTTAGCAATTGAGACAGAGACTACTTGGCTTTCCAGTGCCTTCGAAAACTTTTAAATATTGGTCCAGTTTTCAGCTAATTAGTCTACCATCATTGGAATTGAATTCTGGATTAGGACATCTCTATGAGGGGCACCTGGGTGGCTCAGTCATTAAGTGTCTGCTTTGGGCTCAGGTCATGATCCTAGGGTCCTGGGATCAAGCCCCACTTCGGGGTCCCTGCTCAGCGAGAAGTGTGCTTCTCCCTCTCCTACTCCCCCTGCCTGTGTTCCCTCTCTCACTGTGTCTCTCTCTGTGAAATAAATAAAATCTTAAAAAAAGAAAAAAAGAGAACATCTCTGTGATTGCCTATTCCTCATATCACTCTTCATTACTTCATTTTTTTGTACATTCTTTTCTCTGGAGGAACACATAGGTCATATCCTATAATATTATGATATGTTTGATTTTTAGTATCATGGATTTCAAGAACAATAGCAAAGTTTTCTTAACTTTCCATCTGGAAGTGATATTTTCATGCTTGAAGAAAGACCTTATCATTGTGCTTCTATGTCTCAATTATATTCTAATCTTAATCACACAGAATTGCCCAATAATAAAAAAGCAGTTTATAAAAGATATTCCATCAGATAATATGCTTTTTGAGGAAAAGTATTTTTCCCTTTGTGGCATTACAATTTATTATGATTTGTCCCTGGACTGTATTCTGGATTTAGTTTCTATGTTGAATCTAAAAAACATTCCTAATCAAGCAGCATTTCTTGGACTCCTTAATAATTCTTGCCAGTTATCTTCAATAACTTTTTTGCCTTCTTGACTAGGTCATGTACAGATTACACAATTAAATATACCAATGCCATGGACCCATTGTGGTTTATCTAAGGATTGGCTATAAGAAAAAACATAGTTATAGGATGATGATTATGTTGATGATTATTTGTGAGTTGTAGAAAGAGATTTAAGCAAATTACACACCAGATACTGATCTGGAAAGTGAAGAATAGTGAAGAATTTTATTGAAGAATAGTGAATTTTAATTGGAGTATAAAAAGACTGTAACAGCAAATTAAAATTTAAAAATCTGGTATATATATTCCCTAGAGAAGTAACCAGAACTAAATGCTTTATTAAGCTCTATGATAACATGATTGTAAAATGGAAGCTAAAGAAAAACATATTTGTGCAAATAGATCTAAAATGAAAATTTATTTCTTATTCTATAGTATCTTAGCTTTAACTTGTACCATAGTTGTTTAACTTAAACACTTGGAAATAATGATGTAATTAATATATATATATATAATTAGTTATATTAATTAGTTTCATAATGCCATGATATATAACAATATATTAAATAATACTAAGAAAATATAAATTATATAGCAATATAATATGTAAAATATGTTTAATAATTACATATCTAAATCAATATGTATTGATATATATATATTCGCATATATATTTTTTTAAATTCAATAAAATTCTTGTACAGATTATCTCATTTACACCTCACCACAATAGAGAACTGAGATCAGGAGACACTTTACAGAAATGATTCAGCCAGTGAATGGTTGAAATGAGATATGAACCCAGGCTTATATGATCCTTCAAACCATGCTTTTCCCACTATATCATAGTGTCAAGTAGGAGGAAAAAACTGTAAAGTCAGATATTTGTTTATAAACATATATAATCTATGAAATATTGTGCAAAGAATTCTGGTTATGACTCGGATGGTTAATTGTAAAAAGTTCTTTAGGAAACAGTCACTTCTTTGAATTTTTTTCAAATTTCATATTTTGTCAAGGTGCATAAAATCTCTTAAGTTCAAGATTTACATGAATAATAAATAACACAATTGTTGCATGAAAATTATTGAACCATATCTGAGATGCTAGCCTGCTTAGATTATTATCCTGAGAACAGGCGCTCCCATTTAGTAGCTCTAAACTATCCCTCAGGGACACAGACCAGTAAAAACTATAGTACTTTTCCCTTGGCCTGAGAAGAAAGCTACATGTAGTGTTAATATTTTCAGCAGACTCCTTTAGCAATTATGGTCTATAATCACTCACCTGGGACTGAGCATATGTTGTGCCGAATTGTCATTTGTCTTTCTAGATTAAAAGCAAGTAAGTATCTTGCCTGCAATAATCACTCAGGATACTGGTTGCTGAGAAATCAAAGAGCTCCCTCTTGTCAGATCTGTGCGTGCTACTTTGATCTTCCAACCTCTATCCTCCCCTTACTCCTTCCATCATGAGTAATTTCCTGCTCCTATGTCCTGGATAGCATCATGTCTTAACACATCTCCTCATTCCTTGCAAGAAAAATAAGTTATGGAGAAAATAAAGCAGAAGTTTATTTCTTACAAGTTCAAATAAAAAAGAATCTTTTTGTGCTACTTTCTTTTTTGTTTTTACACTTGTTCATCATTCTTTTTTTTTTTTTTTAATCTTTACCCAGAGGCTCACTTGAGGTCACTTCAAGGTCACTTGGAGCTAAGAAAAAAACCCTGATTCTTCGAGTTTGTAATTTTGCAAACCTGAGATTTAGTCATTTCTTCCCCGTATTCTAATTCTGTAGGTACAACTAAAAACTATTATGCATTTCACATACCAGAATATTATCTAGTTGCGAAAAACATGAAGAAGGTCTATATGTGATGATATAAATAATTTACATGTTTCATTGTTAACTAAAAAAGACTGTGTGAAGAGTTTAATCTCATTTGAAAAATATGTCAAAATTATTTGAGTATGTACATACACACTTTTATATGCATTGACTATGAGTAGACTGTTACTTCAGAGTAGTTTCTGAGTTCTGTGGTAAAAAAGGAGACTTACATTTTACTCGTACACTTTTTTGTACCATTCAAATTTTTTTATGAAATGCTCAAGGTAATTTCAACCCAAAAAAAGTTAATAAAGTGACACAATTCAAGAGCTCTCAAAATATGATTATATAGACTGTAACACATCCATCCATCCGTCCAAAAACCACTTATTAAATCTCCATAATGTGCTACCTTTCAAACTTGAGTTGTTTGTGGAGGAGAAGAGTAGGAAGAAGGGGAGTCAATGTGCCTCCAGGACACAAGTAGAGGGGTGGTATCAGCATTTCTGGAAGTTAAAAATGAATGCTTGTCTGGTCAAGGGGAATTTCACAGTCTGTGTCCAGGTTGTCCTAGTGCTCATTAGTGGTCTCAGCTGAAGGGTTTAATTGCTCATGTTGGGAAGTAATGGAGAGCTTGTTGAACCTTGGTAGTAACTGCTTGATTGAATTAGCTAGGACACCAGTTCACAGGGAGCAAACTAGAGATTGTGGAAATAGAGTTGTGAGACGTGGAGGGGTATTACAAAGTGTAGATGCTAGGGGTGCCTGGGTGGCTCAGTGGGTTAAAGCCTCTGCCTTCGGCTCAGGTCACAATCTCAGGGTCCTGGGATCAAGCCCTGCATTGGGCTCTCTGCTCAGTGGGGAGCCTGCTTCCTCCCTGTCTCTCTGCCTACTTGTGATTTCTGTCTGTCAAATAAATAAATAAAATCTTTAAAAACAAACAAACAGAAAACCAAAGTGTAGATGCTAGATGAAATAATCAGAATCCTACAGCAGAGAAATCCTTTGAGACTGAGATCATCCTTTTTCTTTTTTTTTTTTTTAAAGATTTTATTTATTTATTTGACAGACAGAGATCACAAGTAGGCAGAGAGATAGGCAGAGAGAGAGAGAGGGAAGCAGGCTCCCTGCTAAGCAGAGAGCCTGATGCGGGGCTCAATACCAGGACCCTGAGATCATGACCTGAGCCGAAGGCAAAGGCTTTAACCCACTGAGCCACCCAGGCGCCCCGAGATCATCCTTTTTCACTGGCCACCTTTATGTGCCTTAACATGGCAATGTGTGAACCACTTTCTGTCAAAAATAACTACAATAGCAGGCATGCTGGTGTGCATATAAACTACTTAACATACAAATAAACATTATAAAGAAGCAATGAGCTTCAAGATAGCTAAGAACTAGAGCTGAAGCTTGAAAACATGCTATGTGTGAAAACTACACTTACTCTATCACTAACCTAGATATATTACTATGAAGAATTTCATTGTAAATCTATCATTTAAAAAGGTGAAGATACCAATTTTTTTAGATAGAATAAATTTGTAATATATGGTCTCCTTAAACCTCCATTAAAAAAAAAAAGCCGTCTTCAGAAAAATCAGGAAGACAAAGAGACTACCAACTCAGTTTTCATTACACACCTTCTCTGGTTTGGACTTGATGTACAGTGTCAAATTCCCGCCACCCCCAATTCCTGTCTCTCCACAGGATATAGCAGACTTCGTTTAAGTAGATTTTGTGCTCAGCCACTATTTGGTTTTCAAGTGAATTATTTTTTTCCTTTGAGATTGAGGTCTTATTCTTTACCTCCTGAGCCATTTTATTTCAATATATATATTTTTTATAACTGGCCTGTCAGACAAAAGATTAATTCCTATAAATAAAAAGAATAATACCCATTGGATTTTGCCTACTGCAGTCTACCAGATTAACTTTTTATTATTATTACTTTCAAAGAAAGAATTGTATCTTATTTTGGCACAGTACTTGGAGAATTGGCTTTTTTTTTTTTTCTTTTCCAAATTGAAAATCATTAGCTATGCTATCTGAAGAGGATAATGGTCTATCACAGACAAAACTTGTTTTAGCTTTTCTTTTTTTCTTTGCAGTTGCTCTGTGCTATTGGCCTCTTCTGGATTTGCACAGTAAAATCTTTCTATATTTCTTACCCAAACAGGATTTTCCAACAAATCTCCAGATTTAGGAAGTCACTGCTGCTTCCAGGAATTTATGTTGCCCAAAGCCAGCAAACAGATTTAGCCAATATTACAGAATGCTCTGGGCTACAGGAAAGCTGTTATTTGACCAGATGTTATTACAGAGTAGAAAAACAGATTACTCTTTATATTTTGGTTCTACAGAAACCTTTCATAACATAGTTATACCTAAGGAAATACAGAAATTCATTTGTCAGAAAACACTTTAGCTAAATGGTGTCAAACACTAGCTGTGTCCTTGCCTAGCCATATAAAAACTCATGCTTATGACTTCACTTTTAAGAAAAAAAATTAAATGCCAGGGCCAAAATGTAGCTAACTTTAAATGTAGCTACCCTTATCACTAGACTCTATTAAGCTACTGCATTATTACCAGCACAAATTATTGTTTTTCTGCCCTCATCTGTATTCCTCTTTTGGGGCAGCCTATACTCCTAGTAAAACCTTGAATGTTATAGCTATTGTTCGGGATCCTTTAGAAATTCTCTTATAAAGTGTTCATTTGGGTTTTGCATGAGAACAAAAACTGAGTCACCAGCCCACCAGTTGACATGAACTGATACTCTTCTATGATTAGTTCTTAAAACAAATTGTCATTCATTCTCATAGTTTTTCTCATGAAAGTTTTTAGTATTTTTACTTGTTTGGATAATCATCTTAATTTTTGCTATAGAATTTACCTGAGTATTTTTCATGTTTCATTTTTATTTTCCACTTCATTCATTTTAAAATTACTGAAGAAAAAATGTCCTGGCAAAAAGTTAAAAAAAAAAATACCAGCGCATATAGAATAAAAATTATAAGTTCCCCTTCACACTTTTACCAACTCTGCATAACAATTTTATTCCTTCCCCCAATATAGCCACTATCCTTGCAGAATATTCTCAATTTACATTTATATACTCTTACAGATTCTAATTTTCCACTTCTAACACATCAAATAGCCAAGCTATTTGAAAATTTTTTCTGAAGAAAATTAAATGAATAAAGTAATGACCTGAATCAAATGCTTGTGCTATATTGTTTGAACTTAGTGACATTTCTAGGTTTCTTAGAAATATTTATTTGTTTTTATGTGCCTTTCTGAGTTTTTAATAATCATAGTTGCCAATTAAGTAACTGCTGGGTAAATACTGTGTTTTTGTGGTTTTATTTTAGTGTTGCTTATTTTATTTCTTCCTACTTGAAATTGAGTTTTTGTTATCAGTAGTGTTAGGCATATGTATAAATCAAGTCAGTTGACCCACAGTCATAGTCATGATGGATTTATAGCATCACAGCTACTTTCAACTGGCTTTCTTGATCACTCAAAATGCCTCTTTATAATAACGTTCAGTTGTCCTTATTCTGCACCCACCTTTTAGCTCACTTAAACCAATAGTCCAAATGATGAAATCATCCACTATAACTGTTTACTAACTGTAAAAGTAAGTTCCTCAACTATTTTTTGCTAAATTGATCTATGAAATGTTAATATATTTGAATAGCAAAATCTACTTTTTAAAAAATTAAATTATTTTAATTAGGGAAATATATTTGATGAGCAATACATGATCCATACAAGTGTCATTTCAAATGCATCATTATGGTTTTGTCTTTTTTTAATTTAAACTTGTTAATTAACATACAATGTAATATTAGTTTCACGTGTACAATAGAGTGATTCATCATTTCCACACAATACCCTGTGCTCATCACAGTAAGTGCACTCCTTAATCTTACCACTTATTTTACCAGTCCCCCCACCAACCACCCCTCTGGTAACCATTTGTTTGTTCTCTATAGTTAAGTTGGAAAGAACACAAATACATGCAGGTTAAATAACACACTACTAAATGATGAATGAGTCAACTGGGAAATCAAAGAAATTAAAAATACATAGAAAGAAACGAAATTGAAAACACAACAGTGTCAAACCGTTGGGATGCAGCAAAAGCAGTCCTAAGAGGGAAGCATATAGCAATATAGGCCTATCTCAAGAAGCAAAAGAAATCCTAAATAAATTACCTAACCTTACACACAAAGGAGCTAGAAAAATACTAAGAAACAAAGACACATAAAGCCAGCCAAAGGAAAAAATTAATAAAGATTAGAGCAGAAATAAATGATAAAGGAACTGGGGAGAAAATATCAATAGAACAGGTCAATAACACCAGGAGCTTATTCTTTGAAAAAAAAATTAATAAAAGGGATAAACCTCTAGCCAGGCTTATCAAAAAGAAAAGAGAAATGACCCAAAGTAAATAAAATCACAAAAAGAGAGAGGAGAAATCACAACCAACACCACAGAAATACAAACAATTGTAAGAGAATATTATGAAAAACTATATGCCAACAAATTGGACACCCTAGAAGAAATGGATAAATTCCTACAAACATATAAACTACAAAAACTGAAACGGGAACAAAACCAAAAACAAGACTGAAAACCAGCAATCAGTAATCAAAAAACTCCCAACACACCAAAGTCCAGGCAGGGCCAGATGGCTTCAGGGTGAATTCTACCAAACATTTAAAGTTTGATACCTACTCTTCCCAACTATTCCAAAATATATAAATGGAAAGAAAACTTACAAATTCATTCTGGGAGGCTAGCATTACCCTGATACCAAAACCAGATAAAGACTCCACTTAAAAAGGGAACTATAGGCTAATATCCCTGATGAACATGGATGTAGAATTCTCAAAAAATACCAGCAAACCAAATCCAACAATACATGAAAAGAATCATTCACAAGGATTAAGTGGGATTTATTCCTGGGATGCAAAAGGGCTCAATCTGCAAATCAATCAATGTGATGCACCTCATTAACAAGAATACCAGAAGAGCCAAAACAGCCTTGAAAAAGAAAAGCAAAGTTGGAGGCATCACAACTCTGGATGTCAAGTTGTGTAACAAAGCTGTAGTGATCAAGACAGTATGTTACAGGCCCATAGGTCAATAGGACAGGATAGAAAAATGTAGAAACGAATCCATAACTATATGGTCAATTAATGTTTGACACAGCAGGAAAGAATATGCAATGGGAAGAAGACAGTCTTCATATATATATATATATATATATATATATATATATGATATATATATCATATGTATATGATATGTATATGATATGTATGATATATGTATATCATATATATATATGTATATAAAAAAACCACAAAGGGATATTACTCAACCATGAAAAAGAATGAAATCTTGTCATTTGCAACACCATGGATGGACCTAGAAAGTATTATGCTACATGAAATAAGTCAGTCAGAGAAAGACAAATGCCATATGATTTCACTCATATGTGGAATTTAAGAAATAAAACAAATGAACAAAAGAACAAAAAGAGAAGGAGGAGCAAATAGATGCTTAGCAAAATCTACATTTAATTAATAACTCATTACCACAAATGATTTAGTAAATTCATTTTTAATTAAGCTTTATTTTGAGAAAATTATAAATTTATACACATTTGGAAGAAATAATAGAGAACCTGCTCACCCTTTACCGTGTTTCACCCTAACAGTGAAATCTTGCAAAGACTCTAGTACAATATCACAACCAGGTTATTCACATTGGTAAAAGATACAAATTATCACCTTCACTACATAGATCCTTCCTATTCATAGTCACATCTACTTCTATCTCCTCAGCCCTTGACTAATACTGATCTGTTCTCCATTTCTATAATGTCATTTCAGGAATGTTCTATAAAAGGAATCATGCAGTTTGTAACCTGCAATTGGCTTTTTTATTCAGCATAACTTTCTGGTGATCCATTCAAGTTGTTGAATATATGTGTAAATAGTTTGTTTCTTTTTATTGCTGAAAACTATTCATGATATGGATCTACCTGTTTGTTTAACCATTCACAAGTTAAAGGATGTGTGTTGATTGCAGTGTTGGCCCATTACAAATACAGGCACTACAAACATTTCATGTGCAGGTTCTTGTGTGAACATAAATTTTAATTTTTCTAGGACAAATGCCCAAAAGTGCAAATGTTGGGTTGTATGGTAGTTTCATATGGGTTAAAAAAAAACCCAAAAAACTGACAAATATTTTTGAGAATGGTTGCACTATTTTATTCCCACTAACAACGTATAAAGGATCCAGTTTCTAGACATCCTTGCCTGCCCTTTTGCTGTTAATACTATCTTTATTTTGACCATTCTGATAGTGTGTTGTGATAGTTATAGAGCTTTAGTTTATAGTTCCCTGATGGCTAATGACATTGAACATATTTTCATGTGCTTGTTACCATCTGTATATTTTCTGAGGTGAAATAGCTTTTTGTGTTGGGGCGCCTGGGTGGCTCAGTGGGTTAAAGCCTCTGCCTTCGGCTCAGGTCATGATCCCAGGGTTCTGGGATGGAGCCCCACATTGGTCTCTCTGCTCTGCAGGGAGCCTGCTTCCTCCTCTCTCTCTCTCTGCCTGCCTCTCTGCCTACTTGTGATCTCTGTCTGTCAAATAATTAAATAAAATCTTTAAAAAAAAAAAAGAAATAGCTTTTTGTGACTTTCACCCATTTTCTCACTGAATTTTGAGTATTTTTTTATTATTATTGCTGTTGGATTTAAAGAGTTCTTTATATATTAGATACCAGTCACTTGGCATGCGATTTGCAAATGTTTTCTTCCATCTGTTGCATGTCTTTTCACCCTCCTAACAAGGTCTTTAGTTGAACAAAAGTTTTTAATATTGATGTAGTCTAACTTATCAATGTTTCTTTTGTGGTTCATTATTTTGTGACAAGTCTAAGAACTCTTCAACTAATTCTAGATCCTAAAGAATTTCCCCTATGTTTTTTTTCTTTTTTTTTTTTTTATTAACATATAATGTATTATTAGCCCCAGGGGTGCCCTATGTTTTTTCCTAAACGTCTTATAGTTTGTACATTTTACATTTAAGTCCATGATTCATTTTGATTTAATTTTCATGTAAGATGTGAGGTTTACCTTGGGGTTTTTATTGTTGTTCATTTCTTCGTTTTTGCCTATTGATATCCAGTTGCTCCAGTAATCGTTGAAAAAGCTAAAAGCTATGCTTCCTCCATTAAATTGCTTTTGGACTTTTGTCAAAAATTAGGTGGGCATGTTTGTATGAACCTTTTTCTAGTTGTATACTCTGTTCCATAAATCTGTGTGTCTAACTGTATTGATTACCGTAGCTATATAATAATTCTTAAAATCAGGTCGATTGCTTGGCCCCACTTTATTTTTTTCTTTAACAAAATTGTTTTAGTTATTCTGATTTTTTTTTATTTCCCTACCCAAGAATAATCTTGTCTATAACTACAAAAAATGCTCTATTTTCATAGGAATTTGTTAAACCTATTAATTTAAACAGAAATGACATCTTGGCTAAGTCTTCTAAATACTGAGCACAATATGTCTTTCCATTTACTTAGCTCTTCTTTTAGTTCTTTCATCAGTGTTTTGTAGTTGTAAGTGTCTAAGTACTGCATGTTGTTTGTTACATTTATACCTGAATATTCCATTTTTGAACAATTATAAATCTCTTTTTTTACTTTATTGTCCAAGTGTTCATTGCTAGTATAAATAAATTCAGTATTTTTGTGCATGTGTATCTCATATACTGTGACTTTGCTGAACTCACTTTCTAATTCTAGAGAGATTTTGGTAGGTAACTTGGGATATATTATGTAGACAACCATGTCATCCGCAAATAAAAACAGTTTTATTTTTCCCTTTCTGATGTGTATGCTTCTATTTCCTTTATTTGCCTTTTGTATTGGCTATAATTTCTAGTATTATCTTGAGTCAGGCCAGTGAGAATAAACATCATTACTGTGTTTACCATTAGTTTCATGTTAGTTCTAGGTTTTTCATAGATGGTTTTTATCAAGTTGGGGAAATTCCCACTTTATATTTACTTCTTAAGATTTTTAATAATGAATTCATGCTTAATTTTGTCAAAAACTTTTCTGCTTTAAATCTTATGATTCTAAGATTTTTCTTCTTTTACCTATTAATATGGTAGGTTTCATAGATTGATTTTAGAATACCAAATCAGCCTTGCATCCCTGTAATAAACTTCACTTGTTTGTGATATAAAATTCTTCTATTTACAATGAATTGTATTTGAAAATATTTTAAGAATTTTGATAAAAAATATTTATGAGGATTGTTGGTTTGTAGTTGTTTTGTTTTGTTTTGCTTGTTACTACCTTTGTCTGGTTTTGATATCACTATAGTAACAGCTTCATAAAATGAATTGAGAAATGTTCCCTTTTCTTTTACTTTCTAGAAGAGATTCTGTATGATTTGTACTAATTCTTATAGAAACATTTGGTAAAATTCTTCAGTGAAACCATTTTGAATTTAGATATTTCTTTGGGAGGATTTCTGAATTACAAATTCAATTTCCTTAATAATTACAGAGTCATGAAAAACATATATATTTCATGCTGGGTAGATTGGGTATTTAGTGAATTTCAAGGAGTTAATACCTTTCATTTAAACTGTCATATTATGTACGGAAAGATGAACATAGAATATTTCTTTCTTATCCATCTGATGTCAACAAGGTTGATAAGGAGTTACAAATACATAGACGGAAATCACAGAGATGAGATTACTTCTATAGAGAGAAGAGAGCTATGACGGAACGAGAAAGAAATCAGAGTGGCCAGAGAGATAGGAGAAAAATCAAGAGTACAGTGTCAGAAAAGCCCAAGGAAGAAGATAATTTCAAGAGGAAGAAAGATCCCAGAGTGTTAAGTGAATTAAAGACTGAGACATGTCCATTGATTTAAACAGCAAGGAGGATACTGATGGGATTGACACCATGGGAAGATCAATACTATGAATCAGTAGAAGCAGAGGCGAATTGGGGAGGACTGACGTGCAAATGAGAAGTAATGACAGGGAGGCTGTGGCAGTAGACGGTTCTTTCAAGGGCTTTTACAGAGGAGGAATAAGATAGGGAGATCTTAAAAAAGAACCAGGACGCTATGTCAAAAACTAATGATGTATTATATGTTGGCTAATTGAACGCAATAAAAAAAATTGTATTTGAGAATCAAAAAAAAAAAAAAAAAAAAGGAACCAGGAGATGATTGGGGTTTTCTTATTTAAATTTTAACATTAGATAAACATACCCTCTTGGAATGTTCTCTGGAAGAATCTAAAAACTGGAGAGAAGTTATAAGTATTAAAATATAATTTTTAAAAAGGCAAAATCATAACAAATGAAAACATGAAGTAAAAAATTTTTATATAACGCATTAATTAATGAAGACAGCAGTGAGATATTATGACCTGTTCCTGCGCCATCCAAGAAGCTAAGATATTTAGAAGCAATACAACAAAAATGCATTAGGATAAGATTACTAGGTTAGATGTAAAACTTGTTTATGTGCAATAGGCCAGAATCACTATGGTTATCTGTTCTACCAGCCAGAAATTATTTGCATCTCTATCCAACAAAAATACACATATTAAGATACGTCTTCTCTAAATCTTGGTCTTTGGACTTTTGATGAGTAGTAAAGGCACAAGGTGGAATAAATGCATTCCACACTGATTTTACCTTTTAGATAATTATTTTTGATAAGACACATTAGAAATGCCAGATAACTATAGAGTAAGATGCCCGAGATAACAAGAGGACGGTGTTCCGACCTTGGCTGCACATTGGAATCTCCTAAAAAAGTTTTTTTTTTTTGAAGATTTTATTTATTTGTCAGAGAGAGAGAGAGAGAGAGTGAGAGCACAAGTGAGAGCAGCAGGCAGAGAAGGAGAGGCAAGTGGAGGGAGAAGCAGGCTTCCCACTGAGCAAGGAGCTAGATGCAGGACTCGATCCCAGAACCCTGGAATCATGACCTGAGCTGAGCCACCCAGGCATCCCTCTCCTAAAAAGTTTTAAAAAGTAGTTAAACCCTGATTCCACACTGAGGGATTCTGATTTAATTTGTGTAGAATAGAGTCCGACAAAAGCCAAAGATGAACAGTGGCAGAAGGTGTGCTAATAAGAGTGCCTGTGAGAGAATTGGCCTTAGAGAAAAGGATGCTCTCATCTAGAGAAAAGAAACAAGAGTAGACTGTTGATGAAAGTTCATAGATTTGGAGGGAAAAAATCATGGCTGTTTTGTTTCATCTCAGTGCGAAAGCAGATACAGTTTCTTTGAAATGGAGCAAAATTTTAATTGGGTTAAATAGTCACCTCTCTAATTTCCTATGTGCACGGACAGAAAGAACATTTTAAGGTAAATTTAATGGTCTTCATAGAATATTAGTTGTTAAATTCACCCCATTTAACTTAGCTTCTTAGGTGTTCTCCATTTACAAATGTGATTTCTTTTCTTTTCTTTTTTTTTTGAACAATTTAATTTTTTTTTTTTAAAGATTTTATTTATTTATTTGACAGAGATAGATCACAAGTAGACAGAGAGGCAGGCAGAGAGAGATTGAGGGAAGCAGGCTCCCTGCTGAGCAGAGAGCCCGATGCGGGCTCGATCCCAGGAAACCTGAGATCATGACCTGAGCCGAAGGCAGCGGCTTAACCCACTGAGCCACCCAGGCGCCCTGAACAATTTAATTTTTAATTTTTTTAAAAAAAATTAAATAAGCTCCATGCCCAACAAGGGGCTTGAACTCATGACCCTGAGATTGAAATTCGCATGATCTGCTGACTGAGCCAGCCAGGCACCCCACAAGTGTGATTTCCTAAACAAGAACCACTTTGAAAGCAAAAACCCAAAGACAAATGACTCTTTCAACTCTTGATGTGAGACTAAGCAGTCTCGATGGCCTCACTTCTAAATGCACATGATAGATGGTAGTCATAACAATGATGCTTTTTCCTAAGTGAAAAACTCATGGTTTTTGGTGGTTTTTGTTTGTTTTGTTTTTGGGGGTTTTTGTTTTTGTTTTTGTTTTTTGCTGCAGTGTTTGGACTTGCACCCTTTCTCAATTGAAACAAAGTGAAGAGGGAGTATACAGTTGCGCACTTGCAGAGTTCAACCCTTATGACTCACTGTGTCCGAGGACCATTGCCCTGGCCTGTTGGTGCATTTGCCAGGCTGTGAGCTCTTGAAGGACAAGCTCTTGACTGTTCCTTGTAAAATCTCAGTATTTGACAAAGTTCTGGCATTTGTTAGGTGCCCAATAATATTTCCTGAGTGAACAAATGTATTATGGTTATGATGCCCACAATTGTTGCAATGTCTACAGAAATCATTACAATTCAAAGCACACAGGTTCAGAGTTAAGAAGATTGAAAATTTCTTAATATGGCACATGCTAAAGTTCAGTAGTTTATTTATAGGACTATTTTGTTTCTGCTTCTCTCCCACATTGCTGTAAATGTTAAACATCAGTCTGTCACCCATGCAAGTACTGATCTAATTGGCCTATAAGAGCACTGTGTTCTCTTTCAGCATCATAAAGACGTGATATGGATAATCCACTCAGAGCCTCCCATTCTGTGCTACTATATTTAAAATAGCATGTTGTGTTGTTCATGGGGATTTATAAAATGAGTTTCTGGGAAATGAGAAATCATTGAGTGCTAGGGTGCTTTTCACTTTCTACTGAGCCTTTAAAAGGATTTACCTCAGTCGCTGTGGGGCTGATTTCCCTTGACATTTTGTGACCATCTGTAGTCCAGTAATGTGGAAACAGGAATTCTCTCAGGAAAAGCTTTAAAAAAGATGAGGTCCTTTCTGTACTTCTTCAGTGCCACTCCATGAACCCTTTCTCTCAGGGGCCATATCTGGCTTCCTCGAGCTCCACATTGTTATTTCTAGCAGAGAGCACAGTCCCCAAGGAGGGAAGGACTTCAGAAAGCTTTCTCTGCCATCTGTTCCTCCTTGGTGCTGAGTGTTATGTTTCCTAAGAACAGCAAATAACTGTGTTAGAGTGGGCAATACTTTATTTCATGAGTCTCAAAATTTCTATGCCTTGATTCAGTACAATTCTAACTCTGAATGAGAACACACTGCCTCCAAGGCATGTAAGGCACTTTATAAATGTTGTTTTAAGTAATTATTCTCATAATTACTGCAGCAGGTAATGATACTCATTGCCCTCATTTTATAGTAAAGAAAAGAGTTAAAGGGAGTTATATTTAAGTTCCCAATTGCTCTTAAGAAATGAAAGAAGATAACCCATCTCTCTCTCTCTCTCTTTTTTTATAATTAGAAGACTCTGTCTTCTATAAAATATGGACAGCCAAAAGTTTCATAAAAGCATGTATATCAGGCTCTTTTCTTACAAAATCTCAACATGGCATAATTAGCCCATGAATATAAATATATATACCTTATAAGTATCACATTTTTCTTAGATATTCAATTTAGTGTCAGAAGAGAGTGTTCACAGCCAGAAATCAAATAAAATCCTAAGAAATCTCTTAAGTGTCTCTTTGAATTTAGAAATTAGTTTGCTTCTTCACATTTCACTGGTAATTGTTACAATTTTATATTGAAATGTCGATGGAAGTAGCCATCAAGTATTGAATGCTTACTATACCAAATGCCATATTTAGTATGGCAAAGTGAGTGATATTATCATAATATACAGATGAAGAAATAGAAGCTTACAGAAATGAAGTAATTTTCTCAAGTTCACTAGTTGGAAAGTGGTGAACGTGGGATTTTTTTTTTTTTTAATTGGACAGAGAAATCACAAGTAGGCAAGTAGGCAGGCAGAGAGAGAGGAGGAAGCAGGCTCCCCGCAGAGCAGAGAGCCCAATGCAGGGCTCCATCCAGCACCCTGGGATCAGACCTGAGCCGAAGGCAGAGGCTAACCCCTGAGCCACCCAGGCGCCCAGTGAACCTGGGATTTTAAACCCAGGTCTGACTGACTTCCAGACATTTTCCAACATGTCACCCCCAACTCAGCACAATTATGTGAATGTTTACCTATACTCCTCAGATAAACAGAATTGAGTCAGTGTGAGAATTGTAAGATCACCACCCACACAAATATACATTTTTCACTTTACTCTTTTGCATATCTTTAGTATGAGAGCTTGAATACAGAAATTTGTTTTTAACTCATTCATGCCACTCTAGGGAGTATCACGGGTTATCTCATTTTCAAAAAGTTAAGAGGAAATGAAATAACAAATGAGTGTAAGAATAGAAAAAGAAAACACTTTGCATGCTAACACCTAAATCTCAAATGGCGCATCAGTTTGAAAATGTGTTAAAGTAGATTAGCTTTAAAAGGTTTAGCCATTAGGGATTTTTTCCCATTGCCAGTAATATGGTCAATTGAAACTAGTTAGAATATTTTAATAGAAGTTTTCTTTTCATTAGAATTATTTCAAGCCTGGATATAGTCTCCAACTAATAAAGATAATCATAAAATACTTTAGGGCCCTATTTAAGAAAATGGGAGTGAGTAGGGCAAGTTGCAGATTTTATTCTTGACTGAGAAGAGAAAGAAGGTATTATTTCTGCTTTATATGGAAAATTAACTGTCCAATTGTGATGCCAGCATGAAAATAAGAGCACAGAGCAGTAACAATCTGCATCTCATGGGGAATTTGTGTTCAGTTCTCCCTGAGCATAAAATGGCACAGGCTTTCTTTGGCACACAGCAAGTCAGAGGAACGTGGTCTCTGAAGAAGTGAAAAACAAAAGAGCATAATGATACACTCAGCCACTCAAAGCCCAAATAGCAACATGATTTATCTTCGTACATGGGAAACGTCAGTGAACTTGGAAATATACCTTTTCAGTTTTGCAGCATTCTTTCTGTTAGGTCAAGAGCAGATCGCAAAATGATGGTGTACATGCCCAGCTTCTAAATGAGACCAGTTAATCTAAAGAAATTAGGGAATGTGCACATGTGACTTGAATCAGCTTTTCTTCTCCTTGAGGTTTTTCTTCTGAGAATATTAAATAATGTTGCATGCACACATGCAGAAAATCTTCTTTCAAAAAATTAGGACGTATAAATTATAATTTTGGACCCAACCAAAAATGGGTTGTGAGCCAGGACGCTAATTATGACACCTTTGCCTTTAATATCCTCCACCTAGGAAATAGAGATGATGACATCTCACCATATAGGACACACTACAAGGTTTTTGAAGGTGACCATGTGCTGAATGGTTTTAACCCATCTGCACATTCTAAAAGTGAGGAGGAACAGGCTCATTCTGCAGGGAAACAGGGTAAACAGGAGTCTGAAGGGTTAAAGGACTCCCCATAGATATAGCAACATTGTTTCCAGCCCCAGAAGTGAGGTTTGTGTCACAGTGTTGGCCTGGATGTCTGGGCTCACTGGCCTCCCTGGCCATAGCACAGGCACCAGAGAGCATCCTCTGAAAGCCCCTGGTTCTGCCTCTGTGGGGATCAGAGGTCCCTGTGGCTGAGTTCCCCAGAGTCTGCAGCCACATGGCTGCCCACTAGCTGCATTTGCAAGCGAAAGGCTCTTTTTTTAAATAATATGTCTATCAAATTCCTGACAATATGGTAAGGATTGATTGGTGCATCGAACTGGATGATCTGAAGAAACTCAAGAAACTGTCTTTTATTTTCAGAACATTTCAGAGTGCATGCCTTCTCATCCCTAACCACCCTTTCCTAAGTGGGAAAGGTCAAAGACAGAGGAGATGTAGCCTGGTTCATGAGGACTATGGCATCCATTCTAAGAGTCCTACAGAAGAAATGATGGGGCGGGGTGGGGGAGTGGATTGTAGTGCACATCTCAGGTTTAGGAATCGTATGCCAGAGTGATAAAATTCAGGATGACTTTATATCATTCCAGAACCAAAGTCAGGTGAAGAATGGCTTTAAGTGGTGAGTTGAGAATTAAATGACAAGAAATTAAATGTAACACAAAATAAAACATAGAATGATCTTGATGGTCAATGCTATTAAGCATTCATACTTTTTTTTGTTTTCGGTCTTTACGCCAGGAAATTCTATGGGACACTGTGCCTTAATTTGTGCTGGCTTGTCACGGGCCAGATGGCGCTTGTATTCATTTCACCCGAGGACCTAAAAATCTGTCAAAATTTAATAAAGTTGACTAGAATGCAGGCAGAGTTACAGTGAGAATGTGTTTGAAAAATTCAGCATTGTAAGACTGTATCTCACTTTGATCAGGAGGTTATAAAATAGCTAGGCTACCTTTGCCTGTGGCTTTGTCTCAGAATCTAGGGCCTGCACACCTTATAGCACATGTGAGCCTTAAACCCAATGCAGAATAAACATGGTGGGACAAATGTGCATTCATATGAGTGTGCAACCACTTTGATTGTTGTTTTGTTATGTTCATCTAGTAATGTGCAGCAGAATCAGTAGCAGTTAGCAAGGAGTTTTTAGTCTGGCTGATGAGATACAATCAGTTAAATATATCTATTGATTTAAAGCTACTGATGAACTTATAATTTAGTAGATATATTCAGTGCTGGTTTATATCATTATTCCCTCCAGTCTGAGTGAAGCATATTAGTTTGCTGGGGCTGCCATAACAAAATACCATCGGTGAGTGGGTTTTAAGAAGAGTTTATTTTCTCATGGTTCTGAAGTCCACAAGTCCAAGGTCCGTGTATCAGCAGCACTGGTTTCCTCTGAGGCCTCTCTCATTGGCCTGCAGATGGCCACTGGCTTGCTACCCCTTCGCATGGTCATCCCTCTGTGCATGTGCACCCCTGGTATCTCTTTGTGTGTCTCAATTTCCTCTTCCTGTAAGGATGCCAGTCAGATTGGATTAGGTCTGCTGAAATCACCTTGTTTTAACTTAATTACTTCTTTAAAGGTCCTATTTCCAAATACAGTCACGTTCTGAGGTTCCTGGTATTAGAGCTCCAATATACAAATTTAGGGAGAGACACACCATTCAGCCCATTACAGTAGTAAGTGAAATGAATTAATCAACATGGCTGAATCTGCTGAGCACAAGGGAATAGAAACAGGAGACTATAGAACTACTTGGGGAAAGTGCCTGTTGGAGTGACATGTATGGTGTTGATTTTATGGCCACAGAGTAAATAAAGATTGATAAAAGCAATATGAAAATCATAAAATTGTTGATGTATTTTCTTCCCTAGAAAATGGTAGCTTCTATTTTTTATCAATATTTAAACCTATTCTGGAAGGATTAATAGAAATATCATGAGAACCAATGAATCAGTTTTTAAAAAAGGAATTGTTGTATAATGCTTTAGAAAAATGCGTATTTTTCTCATTTATAGATAATAACTTTAGTATTCCTATTATTTCTCCTGTATATCATGGATTTTTGTTTGTTTGTTTAAACATTTAAAAATTATGGAAGTTATTTTGTATTTCAGGTGCTAAGTTCTATCTGAAGAGACATTTAAAAGTATTGGTGGTAAAGTTTTGGTTCATCATGTGTAAGTTTTGTTTTCCTTCTCTACCCAAGGGAGTTAGCCTGTTTCCTTTATGTCTGCCCCTTTCACTCTTTGAGACATGTCTTCCCCATCTTTGGACATTTTTAGATTGTATTTTCTCTGAATGCTTTACGTGAATATAAAATCCAAGTTACTTGAGTCCATTCAACAAACATTTAGTAAGTATCTGCAGTGTTCAAGGAAAGCAATGTGTTAGATTCCATGTGGGCTATGAAGATGAATAAAGCATGTTCTTAATGAGCTGACAGTGTAATGGGTAAAACAAGATGTGTCAAAAATGACTAGCATACAAAGCAGAATGGAAAAAAGGCACTAAAGAGACTGCAAATGCTTGAGGAGTTTTGACATAGGAGGGATTGATTACTTTTAGCTGTGGCATTACGGGCAGGCTTCCTAAAGCAAGTGGCCCTTGAACCTCAAGGGAAAAGACAGTGGTAATTTCTGTAGAAAATTATGGCAAGTGGAGTCATTGGAGAGTGCTCTTTAGACAAGTACACATGAGCACAGGAGGAACAGAAAGTGCAGAGATGATTCAGGAAACACTAGGTGTTGTTTGAGAACAGCCAGAGGGATGGTCCCTCACACCAGTGGGACCTGGCAGAGCCCGGTTAAAAGGTTCTAAATGCCAAGTTATTGAGAAGTTCCTGGGAAATGAGGCAGCCCAGTTAACCCAGGAGCTAAACCCCACATCAAAATTCTTTATCAAGTGTGCTTAAAATGAGGGAGTGGTTTCTCTTGGTCCTTCTTGGGTGACATGCACCTAGAGTGTGATCATATTTGTGACAACCATTATGATCTCCCCATCTAGTTATTGTATTGGCCTATTTCCTTTGCTTCTGGTCCTGGATGCTATGCAAATATAAATGTCATGAGATTTTGAAAATTTAGCTCAATGTTTCTTAAATGCTCACTGTGTATAAGGCATAATGCTGAGTTATGAAGAGGAAGAAGGACACACTTACAACAGTTACGGAGCTGATATTTCACCTGCCATCCAATTCTAACCATATTACTTCAGTTTCCAGGACAATACACTAGATAAATCAATAAATTACACTAGCAAGACACGCTGATGTGGCAATGAAAAATACTGACTTAGAGCCAGGCCAGCTTTTGAGACCTAGGTTTATCTTTTCCTATTATATGGCCTTGGGCAAGTCACTTAAGCTCTTCAACCTTAGTTCCTCCACTAGAAAACAGAGGTAACTGCCTCAAGGTACACTTAGAAGTATTAAATAAAAACGATGTACGTAGAGCAGAGCAATCGCCACAAAGTAACATTAAAGAAATGCCAGCCTTGGGGCACCTGGGTGGCTCAGTCGGTTAAGCGGCCAACTCTTGATTTTGGCTCAGGTCAAGATTTCAGAGTCCTGGGATGGAACCCCATGTCTAGCTCTGTGCTTAGCAGGGAGTCTGCTCCCTATCCCATTGCCCCTCCCTTGTGTTCTCTCTCTCTCTCAAATAAATAAGTAAATCTTTAAAGAAAAGAAAGAAATGCTAGCCTTTATGATTTCTTCAAGGAATATTTTTTCTCATTTTCTTATGTCTGAGTAAAAAAATGAGGGCCACACAAGCTGAACAATAGGATATGAACTGTGTAAGGATAATATTTTCTGGCTATTTTTTTTTAAGATTTTATTTATTTTTTGATAGACAGAGATCAGAAGTAGGCAGAGAGGCAGGCAGAGAGAGAGGAGGAAGCAGGCTCCCCGTGGAGCAGAGAGCCAGATGTGGGGCTCGATCCCAGGACCCTGGGATCATGACCTGAGCCGAAGGCAGAGGCTTTAACCCACTGAGCCACCCAGGGCCCCTTTTCTGGCTATTTTTTAATTACATAACAAGCCACTCGCAAAACTTGGTGACCTAATACAATTTATTTGTATTCTCCTGGTTGTGTGGGTTGCCTTGACTCTACTGGGCAGTTCTTCCTGGGGATCTTCCCTGCAGTTTCCATCTAATGTGGGCTAGGGCCATAGTTCATAGTTATCTGAAGGCTCTACAGGACTGGACAGCCAAAGTGGCTCACACACCCTGAGGTTTTGATGCTCCTTTCACCTGGGAAATCAGTTGGGACTATAGAATGAAGCACCTACAAATGATCTGTCCAAGTGGTTTGAGCTTTTCAAAGCACAGTGATAGTGTCTGAAAGGGAGCATTCCAAGAGACTTGGCTGGAAGTTGCAAGAATTCTTCATTTGCATATTGCATGTGCTGCCTGCTTTCTCTCCTCACTTTTCCTCTCCTCTCCTTCAGGGCTTTTACTCCATGGTAGTCAGTTGTAAGCACACCTGCTGTACTCATTAGGGAAAGCGGCCACAGGGACTACCCTGATTCAAAGAGGTAGAGCAATAGACTACTTCTCCACAGGGGAGTGGAAGATGACATTGCACGTGAGCATGTGAGTGAGGACTACTGTTGTTGCTTTGCAGAAATTCCTGTAAAAGTCTGTAAATGGGGGTAGATGGTGATTGTCTTCATTTTTCCGATGAGGAACCTGAGGCTCAAGGATGTTAAGAGTTGGCCAAGGTGAATTTGTTATTAAATGGAATAGCTTCACATTGAATTCTGGCCTTCTGAATCCAAACTGAGTCTTATGGGAAAACTACCCTCTGCCTTTCCTCACATAACTCATGATGAGCGTTCCTCAGAAATGAGAAAGACCACTAAGGCTCATAGCACTGATCTCGTTCCCACTCTGTACACATCTCCGTATCACCTTCACTTTCTATGCCTTTGTCCATCCCCTTCTACGAGCCTGAGTGTCATCAACTTTAAAATGGGGTAATAGGACCTTCTCATAGAGTTGAAATGATGATTACGTGAGTGTAATACATGAAAAGTGCTTAAAACAGTGACTGATATGTAACGAGTATTCAATATTCTCCAGCTATTATTATTATTATGAAAATTCAAATTCCACTGGATTAGGATAGGTATTTATATCATTGTCTCTCTTCATTATCAGTCCTTTCTAGACGATCTACCTTATCTAGTTTTCCTTCTTTGGTTTTTACCTAGGTCACCTCATAATTGCCCAAACCAGGGGATATGGTTGGTTCATTGATTATTTTCCTCTAAACTCCCTGCTGCCTTTAAAATGTCCTACATGCTTGGTGTTCATGGTGTTTACTCTTCCTTGAAGAGGGTACATATACAGTTGTGCAGATTGTAAGCTACCCAAGGTCACACATCTGAGGGAAAGAGGTGCACATCAAAAATAAGTAGTGGCACTTCTATTAGAGCAATCTCCAGCAGGTGGCGGTAACATGTTCTGATCTAACAAAATCAGTCTATTGTGACAACTTTCTGAAAGACAAGAGTGAAGTGTCTTGAGGAAGAGGCATCTTTTTACTAATTCACACAGAGGCACCATGTGGGCTGGGAGTGGCCCTGCTTCTGACTCTTCCTCCTCATTGCCTCCCCAGATACTCTTCCTTTGCCTGTCCCTTGAATGCCACTGAGCTGCTTTTCTCAGCTTGCTGCACTTATTTTACATGCTCTAATTGGGTAATTTAATAGACTCTTACTATTATAACTATCACCTTCTTGCTAATGAATCCCAAATCTTTCACTCCGACACAGACTTCTCTTTTGAGAAATCTAACTGCCTCCTGGGTGTCTTCATCTAGATGTCTCATGGAAAACTCATATTCAGCGTGTCGAAAACTTCATTCACTGCCAGACCCTCAACAGTGAAACCCAGGCATCATTTTTAAACCAAGAGAATGTGGTGTTCTTTATCAGTGTTTCCAGAAAAAGGTTCAGCTTCACCTTCATGTGTGAAATGTATATTGGGAGGAACAGAGGACTATATGTTTGTGAGACTCCTCCCCCTATGGCTCTCAACCAGAGTAGTACTGTCACAAAACTGATGTCCCAGGGTCCCTGCTAGATCACCTGACACATTGTCATGGGTCCAGAAGGGAAACTGAAATTGACTTCACTCACTGAGGCTTTGATTGTTTGGGGGAAGAGATTCATCTTTATATATTAATTTCAAAGATCCACCAAATTAGAACATCTATGAGTTATGCTAGAATTTTTCCACTCCTCCTACAAATTACTTTATCCTACAAATTACTAATTTTATGCTCACATATTTTTTTAATGTTCTCTCTCTCTCTCTCTCTCACTCTTACTCTCTCTTCCCTCCCCTACTCAGTATTTGTTGTAGGCTTTATCTGTTTCCTCATTGGAAATTTTAATAAATTCCTTACTACACTTAACTCTACACGATGTTGCCATCTTATCCAATTAGTATATAGTTTTTGTATAGCTGACAAATATATCTATCTAAAGTATAAATATAACCCTGTCACCCCTATTTAATTCATGTTCCAGGTTTCCTGTTACAGGATGGAGTTCAACTCTAGCCCATGATTCAGTTCTGATACAACTTTCTTTAGGAAGTTTTCTCATACCCAGAAATCCTCCTTCTGTGTGTCCATGTCTCCTTATTATTGTAGGTGTGTCCATGTTTCCTTATTATGTGCCTATGTTTCCTTATTATTACACACTCATTTTTGTACTATAAGGTTCAGTCGGTACATCTGTCTCTGCCACTAGACTATGAGCTTCTTGAGGACCCAACGTGCAACTTAATTATCTTTGTATTCACGGTGCCTCAAGCAGTGCTTGAGACATATTAAATGTTAAAAAAATGTATTTTGAATGAATGAAAGATGAGTATAGAATCAAATGATTGGAAGAGCTTCATAGAGGAGGCTGCACTGGGTTATGAAGGAAGGGATACTTTGAGTACAAAGAGGGAGGAGGCAAAGTCTTCCAGGAAAGGGACTGGGAAGAAGGAAATATAAAACAGTCTTCTTGGAGTGGCTGGATGGCTCAGTCAGTTCAGCATCTGCCTTGGGCGTGGGTCATGATCCCAGGGTCCTGGGATCGAGCCCTAAATTGGGCTCCCTGCTCAGCATGTCTGCATCTGCTCTCTCTCTCTCTCGCCCACACACTCTATCTCAAATAAGTAAATAAAGTATTAAAAACAACAACAACAATCTTCTTGTTCATTCATGCATTGTTCAAGCCATGATTAGAGTCCTCCTTTTCCCCACAGTGTAACAGAATTTATTATGAAAAGATCTCTTTTCTTGTACCTTGTATTTTGGTAATTTCCCTTTCTTTCTGTCTTTCTTTCTGCCCTTCTCTTTATATCGGCATAAAACTTCCTACATTTGCCTCGTTCAACATTTTTATTTCTCTAAAGGCAAGAACGCACTGAGTTTGGGAATGTGCATGAACTCGCTCAGCATTTTAAGTATAGACAAGTCCAAACAGTTTCATTTTATTAGTCTGTGTTCATCTTTCACCTCCTCCCTCCTCAGTGACTTCTTCACTCAAGGATCCAAACTAAGATGAAAAAATATAAGATAATAATAAGGTAATTTCTTTTGAAATGCCTGGTAAGATGTTCTGAATATTTTAGATGATCCTACACAGCGCCATGATCTCTTGTGAAGTAAATGGTAGCTCATAATTAAAGGTTGTCATTTTCCATTCTCATATTATAAAAAAATACATAATTTATCTTCTAAGATTATAATTATACATTATGTTAAAGAAATGTACATAAATAACAAAGAAAAGTTATCTTATTCTCTTTTAAGCTTAAGTTTTCCATATCTTCCTGGTTTCAAGATGTCTTAAAGCTAGAAAAAATTATAGACATTATTGAGAAATTTTATTTATTTAGATATTATTTAAGCCAGAGCTTCTACCAGTGCTTCTGGTATTACTTCTCCATAATCAGCAACTTCTTCTGTATCCTCCAATTCTTCTCTAAGTGCTTCCTCTACTTCATGCTTAAAAGAAACATGGCTATCCCTGAAAACCTCACTATCCCTGAATCCTCATGTAATTTGAGACCATTGTCTTCTGAGTTTTTAGCTTTTCTCCTATTTAATTACTTTCTCCTCTATCCTCTCTGCTTCCATTTTAGTGGTCACAACCAGATCCTAGCCATTGTAACTGTTCTACTACTCAAGTCACCAAAGCAGACATCTTGGTTTCCTGTCTTTCCAATTTGCTTTGCCAAGTATTCACAGTACCAGCAGTCTTTAAATTCACCATGATTTCACCCTGTTGATCCTTTTACAGTCTACCCTTCCTTTACTTTCTTCCCTTTTAATCCATCTTACATTCTGTGGTGTATCATTCCCAGTCACTCTCTCAATTGTCTTAACAGGAACCTACATTCTTTTGTGCCTGCCCTCCCATGTGGACCTTAGCCTACCCTGCACCACACATTTTCTTTTCATTTTTTCCTCACAAAACCTCTACCTGGCTGAAGTCATCTCCCTACTTCGTCATCCCCTAAAAGTAGAACTGTGGAGAATTTTCAGACAAAGTCATTCAACAGGATCTTCATGTAGCCCTGTAATTTTAATATCATCAACTCCAAATGAGTTTCCCAGTGCAGCATTACCCATGGTCATCTCTGTCTGCTCATCTCACTTCTCCATTCCCCACAGCAATGAAATTAAACTTTCTTTATTCTTTACAAATACTCCTCCCACTTTCATCAGACCTCACACCCTATCAGAGAAAATAATGTCAGACAGGAGTGTACTTATCTTGAGGCTACTAAGCATACAGATTATATATTTACATTAATGCCACTTTCCTTCCTCTCAGTGATAACGAGAATGCCTTATATTCTCTATCTTTGGGTTATATGTCTATCTGTGCTTTGGTTCCATCTTCTTGCCCTCTCAGGACTTTTACATTATTATTTTTCCATCTTCTTCTGTATAGCCAGAAGTCTGTTAAAATTAGTCTCACTAAATCCTTCCAGTTGGTTTTTCAACATACACAGCCTCTCCTTTTAAATGAAACTATACAAAATATGTCTTTCAAGTTATTGCTCTATTTCTCCTTACCACTTTAACACTAATTTATTCAAGAGGTTATCTACACTCACTATCTCCCAGTCAATCCTTCACCCACTACAATCTGCCCTCCAACCTTTTTACTTCCCCAAAATCATTTTGCTCAAAAGTTTATATCCAAGTTGTTAAACGCAAAGGACATATTTAAGTCCTTACTGAATTTACACTCTTAATAAGAGTTCAATATTGTTAAAGATATCCTTTCCTTCTGATTTTCTTGTTTCTTCTTGTCTGCTTTTGCTCCTCTACTATAAAATTAAATGTCAGAATTTTTCAGGGCTTGGTCCTGGACTTGTTTCTCATCACACTCAAAGCAAGTTCATCCTTACCTGTTGTTTCCATTACCACTAAGAGACAGACGACTCACAAACTGCTTGTTCAGTTAGGACCTTGCCTCTAAGCTCCAAGGCTATACATCCAGATGCCATTTGGACATCTTGATGCCCAACTCATGATCTGTCTTTTATCCCAAACCAGCCTTCTTCTGGTGCTTTGAGTTGTTTAAAAAGACTATAATCCCTTTCATTGTATTTGCCAGAAAGAAAAATGAAATTCTCTCCCCTCAGACTTAATCCATTAGCTAACCTTGTCAGTTTTGCATCATAGCTTTCCACTTGGTTCACTCCCCTCTATCTCCATCACCACTCTGTCCAAAATGGGTATCACTTGCCTCAGCACTGTCATAGGCTCCTCACTGATCTTCCCATGTATAATTTGACCTTCCTCCAGTCTATCCTACTCTAGAACTATCCTCAGACAGGAGTGATTTTGCTCCCTGCAGAAGATTTGGTATGACTGTGAGGGGTAAGGCTACTGGCATCTAGTAGGTAGAACAGGAAATGTGTTAAATATACTGCAATGCACAGAATAGGCTCCCATAACAAAGAATTGTTTGTTTCAAAATGTCAATGATGCCAATGTTGAAAAAACCTACTCTAGGAAAAGACTGAACTTTTCACAATGCAAACTTAATTGTGTCATGTGTGCATATGCATGTGTGCAGGCACGAACACACACACGTGTGCATGCACATACTTGTTTAAAATTCTTCAGTAATTCCCCATTTGATTAGGACCACAATAGTTAATTTGGCCCTCTAGATCATACTCTAACCTCTACCTACCACTGCAGGTCATCCAGTATCTTGTTCTCTTTCAGGCTCCTTGCTTCAGTCTCATCTCTATCCACTGAGCTTCCTCCCACCCCAGGACATTTGCACATTTTGTTCTCTCCACCTGAAAAGTTCTTCACTTAGTTAAGCCCCACTTCTTCAAATATCAGCTGCATATATTTTCCCCAAGGGAGTTACCTTTCTCAATAGGTTAGTTCCCCCAGTTTAGACATTCACTGTTTATATGCCTCTTTTTTCTGATCTGTACATAATTGCATATTTACATTGATTTATGTGCTATATTACTGTCTCCCTCACTAGAGTAGAAGCTACAAAAGATGAATAATAACCTTTTATTTTGTTTTATTTCAGATAAAAATGCACTACAAATGGTTGGTTGTTGAATGTTAGATATTTAGTGACTCAATCTCTTTACAGAGCATATGAGAAAGCTTAGTTCCAGATACATCAAGGAACCCAAACAAGGTCACACAGCTTCATAAATATTGAGAGGGCTTGAATCCACGTTTCTCATCAAGTGCTGCATATTTTCCCTCTAAAGTGGTGTTTTGTGCATTTGTTTAAGTGTGTAGATTTTTACTTAGAGTAAATCTTTTTGTGGAAACAGTGCGTAAAACAGATTAAAAGAGATTAAAGCAGATTGCTGCTGTAATTAGAGACAACCCAGTTCAACCTTATTTAAGATCCTTTCTGTCCCTACACAAACCTTCCCTCCCACTTGACTTAAGGAATTTACTCTAAGGAACTTGCCACAGAATGACTTGGATCTGAAGGTCAAGGCTTGGAAAAAAGGTCTATCGTGTTCATATGTGGACTATGGGTCTTTTACCACTTTGGCATATGGCTGTATCCTTGGCATTTGTGAATTTGAAGTTGAGAACACCAATATAGCGTAAGTTAGTGTCATCACTGGCTGAGATATTTTATTGAACAGTTTCACCAATTCACATTACCATATTTCTATATTAAACAGAGAGGTGATCTTTTTATGTCAAGAACTGAGTCCAGGGACCATATTTAGCATTCCACCCTTTGTCAAAACAAAATTTTCTGAACAGGAATCACTGCTTTTTAGGCATCTTCATTTTCTTCTTATCTTCTTTTATTTTTGCTTGTGCTATGAGTTGGGTTAAATTGCTGAAACAAAGGCAAGTGAATACTGCATCCATTTTGTAGCATTCAGTTTACATGACCGTGAGAGAGGATACCAGAATGAACCGAGGTGAGGATTCTGAATGTTCACTAGTTAAGAAGCTCACACCCCCATGCCAGGCATGTCTGACATTGTGTCTCAACAGCATTAACGTCACTACTGTTATGGAACGTTGGGTTTTTTATAGTAGTTGCAAGTACAAATGTTAAGGGCAATGCCCTGAAAAAACGGAAACCCCTTTTCCTCTGTTTTTCTCCTGTGAATGTTTTTAGTTCCAGACCAAGTTCACAGTAATGAAGATAGTATATATCATGTATTTGGAGGGTATTTGAAGATGAGATGATTAAATGCATACCACTATTTTCTAATTATGTATTGATATATACATTTGATATGATGATATATGTAAATGGATGTGAAAATTAGAAAACATAAGCATGCTAAGAAGTTATTTTCCAAAAGCCTTGCCTTTCCGTCCTATCATAGACATAGAAAGTGTATATCTATTCTAAGAGATATTCTGGAGTTTATAGCAGTCTCTTAGACTTAACTCATTCCTTCCAGTATATTTTAGATATAATGAACATGAAGAGCAATTTGTCACATCATTGTTTGAATTGCTATTGTTTAGAAAATATAACTTCATATACAAAAATCTAAAATGTATGAGTAGCTATTGAGACAATTTAACTATATTACATGATTTAAAAATATATATATATATATATACTTTTGCTTTTCAAACTGTCAGCTCATTTACAAGCTTTTTACAGTTTTTTATCTGAAATAATTAATCTGATTGATGTGGTTTGTTTTATTAGATTCTGTTACTTAATCTATAAAATAAAGAATAGTAGATTCCCTCTATTTGAAATATTCTTTATCCTTTTTTGGGGGGGGACTTTTATCGCTTGGATTTTAAGTCACTATCTTGAAGAAGTAATTTTACAATCTTTATGAATTGCCAGACTTACTTACTTACTATATGGTGGCTGAATGGGTTTGTAATTTGGGAGCTCTATAATTTCTAAGATTATTATTACATGGTAAGCATGGCATTAAAAAAAAAAAAACACCTCATTTCCTTCTCTCTCAAGCATTTAATGTCAATATATTGCTTTTTTGAAGTCCCTCATGGACATTTCTCATGTCTTGGAAAGTTGCATCTATTAACATATATTACATTTATTGTGACCCTTATTTCCACTTTCTCTCTCTTATGAGAGTAAAAAAAGGCACATGAAAGAAAAGCTAATTCAAAAGTGGAACTAGTGGCAGAAAAGTAAACTAAGTGTCAGATATGTGTTTGCAATTCTTGGCTAAGTTCTAAAAATTTTACCCGAAGCATATTGGAAAATTTCAGTCATGGGACCCCCCCATTCCTGCCTCTAAAACCCCTGAAAACCACATCTGTTTCCCACTGATAGCTTTTAATATGCATCCCTTTAATGTCTTCTAACAGGAAGTGGAAATTGAGAGAAGTTTACGTTCACCAACATTTAAGAGTTACCCGGGGAGCCAGTCCGATGAT
Source organism: Lutra lutra (assembly GCF_902655055.1). Taxonomy (NCBI): domain Eukaryota; kingdom Metazoa; phylum Chordata; class Mammalia; order Carnivora; family Mustelidae; genus Lutra; species Lutra lutra. Next base: position 64,627,047 of record NC_062280.1, read on the forward strand.
TCTGTGAATGATTCAGACAAGAAAGGTGAGGAAACGTCCTTTGACAAGATGTCACCTGAAAGTGGTCACAGCCACATCTTTGAAGGTTAGCACAATATTTTGATGTGATTTCTTGGGATTGTATATTGTACAACATGAGTGCTTAATAAGAAAATATTTAAGGTTTTTTTTTCAAAATTAAGAAGAAAAAAATGAGAAAATATAGCTCGAGAAACAATTTAGGAAAAATAGAGTTAGATTTAAATACTTCTATCCCTATTATATTTACTTTAATTTTTAAAGCTAAATTAAATATATTTTAATTGATTCTAAACTAGCACAATAAGCATTTTCAGTATTAGACTTTTTGAACAATCATTTGGCCATCATCTGACTGTTTCTTCTGTGAAAAGAAAGGAAACATATTTGTCTCTCTCTCTGGGATAATAAAAGGATAAAATATAAGCAACTGTCAATGGCAAAATTTAAAAAAAAATTAAAAATGCCTTCAGCATCTCTTTTTTCAGACAATTAAACTAAATGTGCCTAATGAATTTGGAATAAAAAGTGACATGAGAAGGTCACAATTTAAGAGAAAACCTCATAAATTAGATTAATCTTTTACAAATGTCATTAAAAAGTTAATAGCTCATATGTTAGAAATTGCATGGTTAATAAAATTTTCAACTATGACAGAAGTGCAAAATACAAATAATTTGTTGGAAATTATATCATTTATTATTTCTGAGTAGTTGCATTTTGCTTTCTTTTCATTTCAGCCAACTAATGCATATTGTAGTATTTGTGATATTTGTTAAAGGTCATAATCAGTACGACTTTTAGGAAGTCAAGTTGCCAGTCAGCAGGACAGGCAGTTCACAATTTGGGAAAGCTAATAATGCTCAGCTTTAAACCTTTGTATTCAGAGTATCAGCATCACCTGGGGGCATATTAGAAATGCAGAACTCTGGGCCTCAGACTAGTCCTGTCAAACCAGAATCTGCATCTTAACAGGATCCTCAGATAATTCATGTGGCACATTCAAGTCTGAGAAACTTTATGCACTTCTGGATAATTTTATATATGATTCAGCCCATTCTGATGCTAATTGATTGAGTATTGTAATTTGGAGTGGAAGGTGGGTATGGGAAGACTAAAGGGGAGTTTGCCAAAGATGAACTGGACGGACATGGATTTGGTATCTCAATTTCTAGCTTTCATTTTAAGTTCATTTATGTATGCCCACTTGATATCCTCATACGATTAGTATCAGTTTTATGGAATTTACTCCACATATTTAGGGCTTGTGATTCAACTTTATGGGCATTTGGCTGAATGCAATAGAATTAGATTAGAAGAGGCCAAAAAAGGGAAGCTTTAGGAATAATTTATGTTCAGATGCTGCCCTGTGGAGATCTTAGCATAGGGAGGCAAAGATGAGGTTGGCAAACTGACCAGTGTCACATGACATAAACACCTTGAGTCAGCCTGCCTCGCTTCTCTCCTCTGTTTTCTTAGATCCCATGCAAAGACTTTTTCAAAAGCCTCTTTATTTTACACACTTAAAAAGGTATTCTGGAAGGTAACCATTATTGAGTGTCAATATATGACTTAAATTTAAGAGTGACCTCAGGTTTCAATTTCCCAGTATATTGAAAATATCAAGAGCTAAACTGAAAAACACTGGGTGGGAAAATGGCACTAAGGATGAACATGGCAGCTAACTTTTATTTTATCTACACAATGCACAAGCACTGTAATTTCTACATGTCACTGCTTGTAAAAGAAAGAAACTTCCTTCATTATAGGATCCTTTTAACTCTTCCAAGGTGCCCAAAATTCTTATCTTTGGTGGGACAAAAGTATGGGCCCTTTTAATACTTATAGTTAGCTTTGACAGGCTTTGTATGAGCTTGACAAAACCTACACAACTGAAGAGTACACTGATGTTGCTGTTCTGGTGCAAAGAGAATTTGTTCCAAGAAGATAAACATGTGTGTCTGAATAAAAAGTGGGAACAAAGATGTCAGAGTGTAGGATCAGATGAGTAATTGTGATAGCTCACATGCTAAACATCTTAAGTAGCCTCAGGGGTTTCATACTTGAAAGCAATATTTATTTATAGCTCTTTCATAAACAGTAGAATCTTAGAAAGAGACTTCAATAGATCATCACAATGTAGCTACCTAATGACCTGCGTTCTTAGAATTAAGTAAAATCAATGCAAATGGCTCAAAGGATTCATCTCAGGACTCAGGAATAGGAAGGGCTGTTGGATTAGTTCCCACCGCTTATCCTCAACCACAGGTCCTGGGTAGCTGCACAGAAAGGCACTGGGAACCCTCCAGATTTCTTTCTATGCTTGATAATCCATCCACTCCCAGGTTGTGTTTAATTGCTTCCACTACCCTCTATTAAGTTTGCTCCATTTTCCTTACAGATACACATGTGTCGAAAAAAATCATAGTGCTTCATGTGAATGTTGGTGCATTCCATTCACATTTACTTTGGGATGTACTCTAATTGTTAGCTGTTGCAGTGATTCTAGGAAGACTCAGCTCACTTGAAATTAAATGTCAAGCATGACAAATCCATAATTTGACAAATCTGAGTGATGTAATAGATACAAGAGAAACAAACAAATTCATATAAATGGTTTGACTAACTGTACCACAGTGATATAAAATCTTATCTGTGAAATTTCTTTTAGATATTTTAAAACCAGTAAGTTGGAGAATGAATATTGGGAGTCTTAGATAAATAAGTATCTATTTAAGTATCTATCTTATTTAAGTATCTATCTTATTTATATGGTTTGATCTACTTCAGTTTGATCTACCTGAATGTAGAGTGAGACATTTATTTTTTCTGCAGAAAAACTCTGAATCAAAGGGGGCTTCAAACAGCATAGGTGATTGGGTAATGTCCATCAAGTTTAAATGTTTTAATATGATAATTATCTGCTTTTCACTTTTAGTCCCTAAACCATAATTTTAATATTAATCTTCTAAGTCATCAACATGTAAAATGCTAACAGATAAAATATACAAAGTCTTTCTTTCAAGGCTTTTGTAATAAACCTTAGAAATTACCTGTTTCTCTTTCATTTCTCTTTTTTACTTCTCTTTTTATTCTGCTCCATTAAAGCAGATTCATTCTTTATTCTAAGAATGGCCATTCATCTTCTCTGATAGATTTTACAAATCAAACTGAGGGCTCTGGTTTTTCTTTTTTCAATTTTCTACTGCTCTATAGGTGGTGGGATCCTTTCAGTTATCAGTGTTTTTGAAATACTGATACATGTGCAATATATGTGTTTATGTCTGTTATTGTTTATATATCTTATTTTTTCAGTTAAAATCATTTTAGAGACATTTTAGAGAAATGCTTTTGTATTATAGAAGTGTTCCATATGTTTGCTGTCATATATGTGCTAACCACTAGCCACTACCACACTGTGGCTATTAAGCTCTTGAAAAATCACTAGTGCAACAAAGCAACTTGTTGATTTTATTGAATCCTAATTAATTTAAATGGTCACTGTTTTGGACAGCCTGCTCTTTGCAGATGTCATTTCTCCAAAGAACTCGTCTACCCTTTTCATTAGAAGGGATTCAGATGCTAGTTGTTGATTTTAAGTTACCCTTTCTCTGAGATTTACCTTAATTAAAATGTATGTGGATGTGTGTAAAGATAATCCATGTTTGTAAAATAAATCGGTATCAATAATCCACATATTAAAAAGATTGCCTTCAAAAGCTAGTGATAGTCTCCTCTCTGTAGTATTTCCTAGTGATAAAATAAAGGAAAAAAACATTTCACCTCTGTTTCCTTTTAAACATACTGAAAAACAATGTTTTTACCATTGGAACAGAAATATCTAGTGTGAGGTTATGCATTTTTCTGTAACGTCTTTTCTAGGGCTTAATTTTCTTGGGAATATGAATCCTCTCAGGTCAGGAAGCAAACCATGTTCTAAATACCTAAAGTCAACAAATTTAAAGGAAATGCAGTAATAGGATATTTTAAAATTAACAGAAATATTCCTTTACTAAAAAAAAGGACTTTGTTTGGAAACATAAATAAATCAGACATTTAGTCACAGAGCAGCTCCACTGAAGGCCATCGGCTCTGACTGATTTGTTCTGTCTAATGAGACTCAGACAACAGGCTTTAGACCTAGTCTCCATACAAATACCACGGTGGACCCAAGACTCCCAGCACAGGCTCCATATCTTCTTTCATGCTCCAGACAATCTCCTATAAAACACCCTTGTCATTTTAATTCACATAGGAGACTTTTCATTAGTAAAAATGTCAGTGAAGCACAATTTAAAATAATCCTGAGGGGGTGCCTGGGTGGCTCAGTTGGTTGAGCATCTGCCTTCAGCTCAGGTTGTGATCTTGGGGTCCAAGGATCAAGCCCCATGTTGGGCTCCCTGGTCAGTGGGGAGTCTTGTTTCTCCCTTTTGCTCTGCCCCTCCCCCTGCTTGAGCTCTCGCTCTCTCTCTCTCTCAAATAAATAAATAAATAAAATCTTAAATAAAATAAAATAATCCTGAGATAACACCCTTTACAAAATGAAGAATCCTTTTGTCATATCATAAGTATTTGGTATGTTTCATGTGTTTATTCAGATGGTTTCCCCCAACCCCCTCTTTCTTAAAGTGGGTTTTGCCTGCAGTTTTTCAATGACTCCCACATGTTCCTTTCAGTTGCTTTTATAGTCTGTGAGTCAAAACAAATTCCAGAGTTAAATCATGGGCTCTATTGGAAGGGGCAAATGGAAGTTTGCTATTCTGAGGAAATTGTAATGAAAGTTCTATTCATGAGGTCTTTCACATGGAGGCTATAAATCAGCACCTTGGAATGCTGGATAATTTCCATTGATTAATAATCAAAATCCCAGGACCTCATTTTGAGCTTGTGTATGGTCATACTTAATTTTAAAACACGATGCCATCAAAGAAAGAGAACAACAAATATAAATATCCTTCTTAAAACTCACTCATTCATTTTACCTCCTTGCAACTGGAAAGAACTGTTATTTTTAAATATTCTGATTATTGGGGCGCCTGGGTGGCTCAGTGGGTTAAAGCCGCTGCCTTCGGCTCAGGTCATGATCCCAGGGTCCTGGGATCGAGCCCCACATCGGGCTCTCTGCTCAGCAGGGAGCCTGCTTCCCTTCCTTTCTCTCTGCCTGCCTCTCTGCCTACTTGTGATCTGTCTGTCAAATAAATAAATAAAATCTTTAAAAAAAAATATTCTGATTATAGAGTCAGAATGTATATTTATTCCTAGAGAACATTCTTGATGTGGTATTTTTCATTTGCCCATTTATTCATTCACTCAGTAAGTATTTTTTGACTGTCTAAATCTCCCAGGTACTAGTCTAAGTGATTGGGGACATCGATGAATAAAACAGACCAAAAAGAGAGAGAGAGAGAAGAAAAGCAAAGCCCTGCTTTTGTGTGACCTGTATTATAACAGGCAGAGACACACCCTAAACAATAAAATAATGAAGTAGTAAATTACACACCAGAAGATAGTAAGTTCTATAGAAAATACAACCATGATAAAGGGAACTGGGCATGGTGAAGATTTGCATTTTTTTATTAGAATGGTTATGATCAGCCATAACACAAAGATGACATTTAAGCTAAGACTTGAAAAAAATATTTTCCCTTTTCTTTCATTCTTTTTTTTTTAAGATTATTTATTTATTTATTTGACGCAAAGAGAGAGAGAGATCACAAGTATGCAGAGAGACAGGCAGAGAGAGTGGGGAAGCTGGCTCCCCGCCGAGCAGAGAGCCCGATGTGGGGCTTGATCCCGGGACCCTGGGATCATGACCTGACCCGAAGGCAGAGGCTTTAACCCACTGAGCCACCCAGGCACCCTTTTCTTTCATTCTTAAAAGCATACAAAGTTTTATTTTGATGATATTCAGGAAGATTTTGAGCAGAATCCTCCCTCGGTGATCTTCTTTCCCATCAATAGAGCAACTATACTGCTAGTTTCTACCTAATAACTTGAAGCAGAGGAAAGATATACATCAATAAAACCCTTATACTTTATCGCTATTGCCAATGCAAAGTGTATGGAACTACTTCTCCCTTTGTTCCTCAGTTTAGGTCTTGCATATTTGAGGTATTTTTTGCTCTCTTGTGGTCTCCAGAGGACAGATCCAGATAGGAGGCAAGGAGTACAGGCAGAATCACAGAGCTGGCTTGAAGAGGTGGAGTCCATACATGGGAGCCAAACAAGGAATTGGTTATTCTCGGGAAAGGGACTTGAGAATTACCTAATAGTTTGGAATTAGAATGTTAGCGCAAAGGTGAAACACAAGAACCCAACATCTTAAACTGAGTTTATGATTCAATGTGTTTATCCAGGTTGGCACAGCTCATATAACCATCAGTGTTCCAAAATAAAGGCAACGTTAGAGGTTCATGAATGCAGAAGGTCCATACTGGACATGTTTGGTGACAGGTGTTGGTGATGCAATCCTAGTTGGGTTTAAGGAAGAAAAGCTCTGTCACTAAGGATTAGCACATGACTAAGAGGATGCATTGGGGCAATGGTTTTTAATGAAAGGAAAGAAGGAAAAAAGAAAGGAATCAAGAGTGAGAGGGAGAGAGGAGAGGACAGGGAGGGAGGAAGAGAAAGAAACAAAGAGAGACCAAATAAGAATGGAGAGAAAAAATTAAGAAGAGAATGGGAAAAAAAAAAAACCAAAAAAACAGCTCTATGAATCTTTTGAGAAGTAGCTAGAGTCCAGTTATTAAAGAATTATTTATTGTTATTGGTGGTGGTGGTGGTGTCAGAAAGAAACCCAGAAAGGAAGTAGTAGCAATATCCATAAATTCAATAAACATTTACTGAGAAGGAAAGGTGAAAATTCCAGGTAGATCTAGCAAAATCATGAAGGAGCATTGAAAGTAAGAAATCTGGGATGAAATAGGGATGCTTTTATATGTTTGATGCATAGCAATTCAATAAATGTCTTTCTATCCCCATGAGGTAGGGCAAGAGAAAGTTCTATATTCTAAGCTTATAGTAAAACAATTCAGGTTAATTATACTCAACTGTTGCATTAACAAGGATATTAGGTTTAAATGAAAAGGTTTAAATAAAAGCAATTTTGTGCTTTCAGAGTTGATTAAAATGTTTGTTGACATGTTTTAAAAATGTTACAAAATTAAAGGAGTGCAGTATTTGGCTATTTTTCACTACGATAAAAAACTTAACATTCTAGGGGCAATCCTAAACTCTAGAATCCCCAGATATGTGAAGAAGGCAAAAAGCCACCCAGAGTATTCACTAATTAACAATTTTTTTTAAAATCCATTTTTCAAAATACATGAAATTTGTGATGTAATTGTATTTTCAGATTTGGGGCCAAATATATTTATTAAAAATGTGTATTTTCCCTGTAAAATTTGTATGGATATTTAATATTAGAAATTCCTTATTTACTTGAAATTAAAATTAATTACCAATACTTAACTTAAAACTTCTTATTCCTGGTTAATGCAGATTCATATGCCCTTTAAAATATATAGAGTCTGTGATGAATTCTAAGAATAACAACCTATTAATAATAAATGTGAAACACAAATAATAATAGCACATGAAACTTTCTCTTTGTGAAGAAATACATGATTCTATATTTGACTCTTTTTCCACATCTATAAATATGTGGATGGAGCTAAAATAATGTTCTATGAATAAATTCTGCAGGTCACAGTTAGGATTCTTATTTGCAACACCAAACTGATGAAATAGTATATGAGGCCTCAATTAGAAGAGTACACAAAGTCCTAGCCAGAGGGTCTCAGAAATTCTTAGAGAATACCATAAACTTTGTATTGCCTAAGACAAAGAACCAGTTGTTCCATTTGTTTAAGAAAACAAAAAATCCTTTCTTGCCAAACTCATCCTGTTTAATAGTTATTTGGTCTAGTATTTCAGTACTTAAAATTCTAGATAGTTCCAGATTTATTAGAGGATATGTAATCACTCTCTTGTGACTTGGTAGGACCATTGCTTTTCATAAACATCAGGGAAGAATTGATACACCACCTTCAAACTTATTTTATACCAACAAGTCATAATACTTTTGACTCATTGCTTGACTATCTTCATTCATTCCTAAGACTGACATACTGTACTATGGGAGATGGTATTAGAACAGGTAGTCCATTAGTTTTATTTATATTACAGACAGGAAACTATTAAGGAATTTTAATATTAATTTATAATGGATCCAATTTGGTAAATGACTAATAGAAGCAAAATATAAATCCTCTCTGGAGAAATGTAGCTTCAACTGGGGCCTCAATAAAATACCAAAGACAAAGTTCCAATGAACGTGAACTCACAATCAAAAATCACAATATAGATAAGAAAAAGGGCTATGTAAGAGCCAACAAGTAGGGGCTCCTGGGTGGCTCAGTGGGTTAAGCCTCTGCCTTTGGCTCAGGACATGATCTCAGGGTCCTGGGATTGATCCCCACATCAGGCTCCCTGCCTGCCTCCCCCTCTCTCTCTCCTTGCCTCTGCCTACTTGAGATCTGTCTCTCTCTGTCATATAAATAAATAAAATCTTTTTAAAAAAAGAGCCAACAAGTATAATAAAGTATAACTATACCTACATAGACATCAGGTATAAATCAGAGATTCCAGAAGGGGAACCCTGTATCCTATAGAATTTAGTTTGTAAAGCATTTAGCATTCAAGTTCTTGAAAATGGATAGACTAGCACTGAAATAGGACTTGGATAATTGTCTGTCAAAATAAATAAATAAATAAATAAAATCCTGCATTTCATCATACACAAAATCCCTTCTAGATGTTTTAAAGTGCCAAACATAAAACTCAAAACTCTAACATACATTAGAACAATCATAGAAGGTTATATTTATTAAGCCTTCAGAGGGGGAAAATAATTCGTAAGAAACACTAAAAACAGAAACCAGAAAGAGAAAATATGAGATTGATATCACAAAAATAGTTAAACTTCTGTTCTATGAACAATATATTAACTAATTTAAAAACTAGAAAAAAAGAAAGAAAATAATATAGCACATATAAGTAACAAAACATTAATGTCCAGGATATCTATATCTATATGTAGATATAGATATAGATATATGTCCAGGAAGCATATAGAAGACACAAGCAAATTTAAAATTGGAGCAAAGTATGTAAACCAAAGCAAAACTACAAATGGGTAATAAACATATGAAAATGTGAAGAGCGTTACAAATAATTGAAAAAATAAAATTAACATAATAAACATAATATTTTTCATCAAAATGAAAAAAAAGTTGTGTAACAATTCACATTTGTATCATATATAAAGAAATAGACCCTGTCATATGTTGGTGGTGGTAGAACAGAAATGGCATGCTCTCTTGGAGGGACAATTTAATAGTTTTAATTAAAATTCAAAATATCAGCCAAAAAATTCCATGTCAACTTTTATCTATTTATGTAAAAGAAACATTATGCATGAGTACAACCAACAATGATGGAGGGTATTTATTACAGTATTGATTTTATAAGAAAAAATTGGATAAAACTTATATGACTATTAATAGAGGAATGAGTAAATTGTGGTTTGTTCATATCACAAAATATTATACAGAATTTTAAAAAAGGGATAGTTCAGTTGGTACAGATAAGGAGAACTTTCTAAGATGTATCATTTAGGTTGTGGTGCTGTTATAATTCTTGACAGCAAGAAAACACTCTTCATGTATTACTAACAAATTTTAAAATAGAAAAATCTCTAAGAGTGTGACAACTTTCTAAGTAAATTCATTAAAATTTCTGTAGTACTATGATACTAAAAATTTTATAGCCTATATACCCATGAGCTTAAGAACTGTAAAAAGCTGTAAAAAATTTTGTTTAAATTTTTTAATAATAACATGAACAAAAACTATCATATTAAAATATGGTCACTTGGGCAGTAAAACTGTCCTTTTGTTGTTTAATTGCTCATATTTTTAGATACCACTGTTTTAATTTCTGTTCAGTTTTGTGAAAGATTATTAGAGATTCACAATTTTAAAATAGTAGTGAATAAAGTATTTTAGGAGAGTTAATATAAAATCATTTAACTTGAAATAAATTTTATTTTTAAGAACATTTCAATTTATGACATTGCATTATCTGACAAACAAAATCTAGATTCTTCTGGTGGTTTGTAAAGGAGTGAATTCAACTTTTATTCATTTGTCACTAAGCAGTTTGGATGGGTCCCAGTGGCTATAGGACTTTGCCTAAGTTTTTGTGTTCAACTGACTCTCAATAAATAATTCAGATATCTTAAGTGACATTGGAAGTTGCTAATGGTGTAAAGAAGGCTCTTATTAAATATAAGTCAATAGGTTGAATTTCTATTGTGGCCAAGCCAAAGCATAAGACAAGAAATAATAGGAACTGAATTCTGTGGCAGAAAGAGTTTAACAAAAGAAGATATATCATGAAAAAACAGATTGCCTAGGGAGCATAGACATCTACATTTTAAGGGAGGTTGTAAACACCAATTATGTGTCAGACATAGGCACTGACGGTGCAAGGTTGCATAAAACATCCTTTTTAGACTCCCAACTCATGATCTGGCCCAGAGGTTCTCAAATCACCCTCCTAGCATGATTATTAAAATTCAGATTTCTCTGTGCCACCTATAGTTTAGAGCAAAATGTGGCTTACTCTCAGTGATTTAGACTTTCTGAGTATCAGTGCATTTTTATAAACTTCCCAAATGATTTCTTGCACTCTAGTCTAGTAAGCTATTATCTTGGATTTTTGTTTGCTAAGGGAAATACCACTGAATTCTCATTTGTACCAAGATCTAGCCTGTGTTTGGAGAGAGGCTGGAGTGGGGCTGGAGTGGGATCAAACTTTCAAGATTTGGGTACAGGTCAGTCACCATGGAAGTGACTAACAATATAAGGCACATAAACACAGAAAAGTACAATAAAAATTCAAATTAACAAAAAGTTTCTTTAGATGGAAATAGACAAAACTATTTTCAGTAAGTCCTGGGATCTTCCCTCTCTCTCCACTATAGTCATTTGATGAAGTTTTGTTTTGGAATTGTCTGCATCAGTGAAGCAATGTTGCAACATCCGGGGGGAATTAACTCACCGAACCCTAAATGGTTGAGTATCTCTTTCAGAAGACACAAATACAAGTTAAGATTATAATCTGGTTCTTACGGATGTTCTTCTCTTCTTTTGGAGAAGAAGGACATGTATACAAAAATATTGAGTAAATACTAATAGAACTATAAAATCACTATTCATTTTTTTCAAGCAGCAAATTCATGGAATGACCCTGTGTATCAGGTACCTGCTAGACCATGGTGAACAAAAACATGTCTCCTGCCCAAATGGGACTTTCATTCTGGTGGACAAGGTAGACAGTAAATACATAATCCTGTACAAAATAGTCAGTTATGAACTGTGAGAGTAAAAGTAAAAGTAAAAGTAAAAGAAAACTGGGTCCCCTGAGTGGCTATGAGATTATAAGGGACAAGGGAACAATTTAAACATAATTTTTAAAATTGAATTTCTAACTGGGTTTCAATAGAGTTAGTTCTTGAATCTGGCAAGTTATTTTCTGAATTCTTTATGTGCTAGTAGGCTGTCAGATGATTCTAGAAGTGATATCAATCCTCTTTTCCTGTTGGCATATTTGTAAATCAATTTACAGCAGTTCCTGAAATAGCTCCTGTGCCTGATACTTCTTTCTGTAATAGAATTGTTCCAACCATCTATTTTCTTTCTTTCTTTTTTTTTTTTAAAGATTTATTTATTTATTTATTTGACAGAGAGAGATCACAAGTAGAGAGGCAGGCAGAGAGAGAGAGAGGGAAGCAGGCTCCCTGCTGAGCAGAGAGCCCGATGCGGAACTCGATCCCAGGACCCTGAGATCATGACCTGAGCCGAAGGCAGAGGCTTAACCCACTGAGCCACCCAGGCACCCTCTTTTTTTCTTTTTTTTTTAAGATTTTATCCATTTATTTGAGAGACAGTGAGAGAGAGCATGAGCGAGGAGAAGGTCAGAGAGAGAAGCAGACTCCCCGTGGAGCTGGGAGCCCGATGTGGGACTCGATCCCGGGACTCCAGGAACATGACCCGAGCCAAAGGCAGTCGTCCAACCAACTGAGCCACCCAGGCATTCCCCCATCTATTTTCATTTCATTCAGCTCAAGCTTACATTTTTTAGTGCTGCTATTATTGCTTTTTTAAATACTCTTCATTTATACATTTATAATCGTTTACTTCCTCACAACAATAGATTTGGTATGTCTTCTATGCCCAGCACATCCTGGACTCTAAAAGCAAGATAAGTCAAACTATCATTAATCAGGACTGGAAAGACAGTATGGTAGAAACCTCAGCTCTAGATATGTGAGTAGCTGTTTCAATAAGAGACATTAGTCTGTGGAAAATTGTTCACCTCTTTGATGTCCCCCTATGTAATCACTTTGAGAAGTACAGGATTCTACAAAATAGAAAATGCTGAATGGCTTAAAGGGAAGTTGGTGTCCTGAGCCACTGGCATTAGAGTGACAGATGACGTGATCCCAGGATGTCTCCTTCTGATGCTCCCCCAAATGCAGGCCCTCCTTCAAATGCACTGTCATCCTCTACATATATCTATATGATGATTCTGGTATGTTCTACACTGTGTTATGATTTATTGTCTGTTTTATTCACAATTACATTACAGTATGTGCCCTGTGTGGAGTATATATTCAAAATACTTAATGAATACATTACTTAATTTTGAAATACTGAGAATCACTGAACACAGCTATAATTTGTGAACATATGAGAGTATCCTTTTTCATATACAGACTCGTGTGATAAAATTTTTGAAAATATACTTTGGTGGGGTGCCTGGGTGACTCAGTGTTTTAAAACCTCTGCCTTCGGCTCGGGTAATGATTCCAGGGTCCTGGGATCGAGCCCCACATCAGGCTCTCTGCTCAGCAGGGAGCCTGCTTCCTCCTTTCTCTCTGCCTGCCTCTCTGCCTACTTGTGACCTCTGTCTGTGAAATAAATAAAATCTTAAAAAAAAAAAAAGAAAGAAAGAAAAGAAAATATACTTTGGTGATAGGCAAGCCCAGGCTAAATCTTGTATTTGGCATGTAAAAATTGTGCAATCTAAGAAAGTTAGTTCAATACTCTTGGCTTTAGTTTTCTACTTTTTAAGATAATAAAGTTATTAGTAGTATCTCTTGGACATGTTGTGAATATTACCTGGAATAATTACGTGAAAAGTATGCTGCATAGCATTCAAAATGGCAGTAGTTTTAATAAAAATTTAAAACAGAGTTTTTGTTTGCCAACCAGGGCAAGTGCATTCTGTAAAACCTCTATAAGATACATTTATAATCAGAATGAACTATTTTAAAACATCTCTGTAAGATGTTTGTTTCCAGGGGCGCCTGGATGGCTCAGTGGGTTAGGTCTCTGCCTTCTGCTTGGGTCATGATCTCAGGGTCCTGGGATCGAGCCCTGCATGGAGCTCTCTGCTCAGGAGGGAGCCTGCATCCACCTCTCTCTCTGCCTGCCTCTCTGCCTGCCTCTCTGCCTACTTGTGATCTCTCTCTCTGTCAAATAAATAAATAAAATCTTCAAAAAAAAAAAAAAGATGTTTGTTTCCAGGTTCTTTGAATCAATAAACAACCTTAAGTTCATCAAGTGCAAGACAAGTTGTATTTGCCTACTCTGTGCCTAGCACACAGGCAAGGAATATTGTTTGTGCGAATACATGATTTCCCACTTTGAGGCAAGGTGATCAACTGTGGACTGTGCTTCTAATACAACTGAAATGATGAGCTCTCAAGAAATTTTGTGTTAAACAGAGCTGCCAACACCTATGTTTTTATGACCTGTCAATAGCATATTGTTTTTTTAAATGACTGAGGCCTGAAGAGTAAGAGAAACTGACCTATCAACCTAAAATGATAATTGAAGCAAAACATGACCAGCTGTTTGGCTAGTCAATAAACACAGATGAGGAAACGATGTTCAGTTAAAGCCTCAAAGACTCTGACACCAGCTGTTCTGGATTTCCCTCTTCCATGCCCAGTGACTTTTTGTTTAGAATTTTATTTCTTCTTGCTTATTTTTATAATTCACTGTCTAAAATGCCTATGCTAAGCCATTCTTACATATTCTCCCAATTCCCAATAGAAACAAACCAAATATTACTTAGAAATGTTGACTATGCTTTGTTATTAACAATAACAAACGCAATGAAAGATGCAAACGTTCTTAATAGACACACCAAGCAGTTTATGACATTCTTGGAAAAAGTGGTCAATTCATGAGAGGGCCCAATGTTCCTAGTTGTGTGTTGCTAAATCTGTCCCTCAAAAACTATCAGCTTCCATTTATTCATCCATTCATTCATTCACTTATCTATTTATTTATTACATATTTCATAAGACAAATATGTGTTTCAGGTGTGTTTTTGATTTAATTCATTATTCTTGTTCGGGATAGCATGAGATTCTAGAACATTCAGTGGGATGTTGTTAAATCACAAAGTCAGTATCTCCTTTATACAGATGTTGTTCTTAATTTATGTGAAGCAAAAGGGAAACGTCTACACATATATTACACTGTGTAAATATAAGCATATGATGGCTCAGAGGTTTTCCTTTGTCTCCTTTCTTTTTAGAAACATCACAGACACACACACACGCACGCGCACACACACACACACACACACACACACGAAGTCCCCTAAAAATAAGTAATTTTTTATTATTTTGAGAAAAAGTGTTTGGAATCCAGAATCCTTGCTTTTCTTTCCTCTTTATAATATGTGCAGCTTGTAAAATGTTACTAATTCTACACTCTTAGGGAAAAAACAAAGAACAATGAAAATCCTTGACAAAGCTGCTGGAGATCATTAAGAAAAAAATGTTACAATGGAAGGAACAAACAGTGTATATGTACACAAACTCATGTACTGATGAAAGAGGGAAAAATTATACTATGGCTTCCTCTCGGCCATAGTCACATATTTTAGCTTGATATCTGTCTAAATTTTTGGTGAAAATATTGTAGTAGAGACTATTGAGAGTGAAAAACAATTTATGAAAGTAATTTCTCTTCTCCCTAAAAATAAAGGGCATCAAATCTGAAGTTATTTATCCACTTAATAAATGCCTTAAACAGTTTTCAAGGTATGCCATAATATAAACAGTTAGCCATCAGAAACTATCATTTTCACTTAAAGATAACAAAAGAAGAATTATAGTCAATTATATGTGTCTTATCAGGTTGCAAAGAGTGAATAACATTACAAAATGCACCTGAAAATAGCTAATTAAATTAAACAGTGCACAAAAGTTTTGGTCTCTGATCACATAGTTTGCTCCATATTTTCTATCTTTGTTTATAACAACATATATGTTTGAGGCAAGATTCCAGAAGACTTTGGGATATAGTTGAATAATATTATGTATATTTTATGATATAATATTTACCTTTTGCAAAGTTGAAAGCAGTTGATTTATGTGACATTTTTGAAATTCAGTTCAAATAGATCTAACAAAAATGAAACGAAGTAATAGAGATGTGTTTATACATCTGTCTACCAAACCAACATGTAGTGAGCACCCACAGTGTGCCAAGCCCTATGAAAGACAGTGGGTACTGACGAATGGCAAGATAGAAATGGGCCCACCCTCACAGATGTTACTCTCTCGTAATAATAGCTTGCATTTCTATTGTGCTTTCACACCATGTAAGCATTTTTACAAACATTTGTATTATCTACTCCTATCCTTGAAGATAGGTGTTACTGTTTCTAGCATATAAATGAGACTATTGAAACTTGAACATTTTAAGACTGGGAGGTTCAGAAATAACCACAAATACACATACAGGATATTCAACCACAGAAATAGCCATTTGTATTTTATAGCATTTAATGTTTTTTGTTTTTGTTTTTGTTTTTTCCAGTAAGAAGTCAATGAGGAGGCAAGAAACATAGAGTAAATCTAAAGGGGGATGTTTAAAGAATCATTAGCTATAACAGGAGATAAGAGTGATGCAATTGGGTACAAAGGCCTAAATAGAATTCTAAGGAATGTGCAAAAAGCAGATTACAGAGAGCAGCTATGACCTCTAGGGAAACACCAAGCACCCAAGGAAGAACCAAATATGGAAACGGATCCCTAACCTGTAAGTCTGAAAGTCAGACTGCACTGGAAAGGGTGTTACTGTGCCCACTGGATGGCGGACAAATTCACTGAGGGGCTCCACTGAAAAACTGACCAGGAAATCACCTTCTCGGGTGCTAAGAGAGGTCCCGTGGAGAGGTGCCATGTGCTGCTGGCCACAGAGCACTACAGGAGCCTGCCAGTAGAGAGGATGTGTAGAAACCAAGAACAGTTTCTCCTCCAGGATCCCTCCAGGGTCGTCCTCTGATGAAACTTACTGTCTTGCCAACTGGCAAGGGAGAAATGTTCCAGTATCCCAAGCAGAGCCCACAGAGGGTAGATCTGCCGCTTAGAGGAATAGATGCACACTGGTATAGCAAGAATATTTAGATAAATTATATCACATCATTTATTTGTTACAACTACACTATGGGGATGTCTATTTTATTCTTATAGGTGAAGTCATTTAAAAACACTTTATGAATTATTTCTAAAAATATTATTTCTAAAAGATAAAGAATTTTGATATTAAATGTTTTGCCCATTATAGTAGAGAACAAAACTTACAACCTGGCAACTGAAAGCATTGAATTTGGCACTAGACTGTTTGGGTCTAATTTCTGACTGTTTGGGTCTAATTGCTGACTGTTCAGGAAAGTACACTGGGAAAAATATTAAACCTCCCTGTATCTGTTTCTCCATTCAAAAATAAACAAAAAAAGCAAAAAGGGGGCCTTTTTTCATATATTTCTTATGAATACATTGGAGGATGTTTGAAATGTGTTGGAATTTAATTGACTTATACATACACATACTTACATATACTTCCTTATACATATACTGACACATACTTATTTGTAGACTACTGTTGTTATTATCATATATTATATACTTCTTCCATTAAAAAATCTGAAATATTTAGGATAGAGAATAAAAATCTACAAGCATCCTGGAAAGAAAAATCAGTCATATACAAAGCAACAAAAGTTAGCTGCCCAGAGTATTTCTCCAATCTATAAAAATGCTAGAAAATAGTAGAATGACATGTGCAGGTTTGGCGTAGAGAAGATGTTAATAAATAATCCTGTAAACAATCTAGTTGTTTCTTATGTATATAGACAACAGAAAAACAAGACACATAATCTCTTGCCACAAAAAGTTCATCTACTTATAAATACATATTGTCTGATGGCAAATGACAGCATGTTTCTTATTTAAAAAAATGTAAAGGGGGTTTATTGTTTGGTTCTTGTTATAAATCCACTATGTGGTTTTCTATTAAGAGATAGAGAAAATTTAAAGAAAATAAAAAATGATTGATATTCCCACTTAGTGAGAAACAGGTGTTTTTCCTCCCAGTTTTTTGCTCTACATATGGACCTGCGTGTGAGCATACAGAAATACTCATTTTTTAAAAATGGTGTGCTGCTAAATGTGTTGTAGTATTCTACATTCTACTAGATGTGTGGTGGTATTTGATTGTGTTTCTACTAATTATAGTAATTTTGGGAGTATTTAAAATACATAATTTTGTTATCTACGAATAATGATAATTGTACTTCCTTTCTCATGATTATTTCTCATATTTCTTTTTCTTGTCCTATTATACTGGCAGAACCCTCCAGTACGATGCCAAGATAAGGGAGCAAGAGGAGACATTTTTGACATTTTTGTCTTCTTCTTCTTCTTTTTTTTTTTTTTAAAGTAAGCTCTACACCAGGGGTTTAGCCAGGGGTTAAACTCATGACCCTGCCATCAAAAGTCACACGCTGTATGAACTGAGACAGCCAGGTGCTCCCATGTCATTCTTATTAAAGATAAAGCATTCACTTTATTTTTTTTTAACTTATTTGACAGAGAGAGAGAGAGAGATCACAAGCAGGCAGAGAGGCAGGCAGAGAGAGAGCGGGGAGGAAGCAGGCTCCCTGCAGAGCAGAGAGCCCCACGCGGGACTCAATCCCAGGACCCTGGGATCATGACCCGAGCTGAAGGCAGAGGCTTCAACCCACTGAGCCACCCAGGCGCCCCTAAATCATTCACTTTATATCATTAAGTGTGGTATTAGCTGTAGGATTCTCTGCACTTGCTGTTGCAAAGTTTAAAGTCTCCTTTATTCTTAGTCAAAAGTTTTTAGTCATGAATAGGTGTTGAATATTTTCAAGTATGTTTCTTCAGGTTTTTTTTTAAAGATTTTATTTATTTACTTGACAGAGAGAGAGAAGGAGAGGGAGCATAAGCAGGGAGAGCAACAGGCAGAGGGAGAGGGAAAAGCAGGCACCCCACAGAGCAGGCAACCTGATACAGATTCTATCCCATGACCTGAGCCCAAGGCAGATGCTTAACCTGCTGAGCCACCCAGGCACTCCTGTCTCTTCACTTATTGAAATGATAAATAACTTAAAAATTTTTTAATATTTAATTATGGCGAATGGCGTTATTCAGTTTGGTGACAGAAATGGATTTGCATCATTATTCAGTAAAAATTAACACTGGGTATATAATACTCCCATTTGTATAAAAATGAAAAGTATGGTTTTATATACAGACATATATGTATACATATGTTTTATGCACATATAACACATACGTGTGCTTTTATATACAGAGAACTTTTCAGGATACATAAAAAATTTAACAGCAATCTGTTTTGCATATGAAAAAAGCATTGTGTGTCTGGGCTAGGAGAAAGTTTTTATTTTATGCATACTCTTATGCTGTGTGAAATGTTGACTATATATAACTTTGAAAAACCATACTTCTATTTCTTATTGTTATTTGTTGCATTTACACTTAAGCATTTTATTAGCTTGGAATATGTTTTGAAGTATAAGATGAACCTTTAAATGATTTTTTCCCTTAATTATTTAGTTGAGTTTCCAAACTCTGGGGAAAAAAAAAAACATTTTTTTTACATTTACTAAGCACTGTTGTTTAATTCAGAATGATTATTTTTGTTCCAATAAAGGGAAAGTTGATTTCAATGGTAATTTCACTACATTTGAATTCATGTAGCTTTGTAAATTATAATTTTTGTTAGAGTTAGTATGCCATATTGGTTTATCAAGTCCTTTGCCTCATTCTTTTTGTTTCTTTTTGTATTTATTCTGACAGAATTTAAAATTTGGTCAGCACCTTAAGGTGCTTACCCTGACTACTCAAATTAAAGTGTTCACTTTTCCTTTTTGTACCACTGATTTCTTCTCCTTCATAAACTTATCCCACTTTATATATTTCTGTATTTATTTGGGCCCATGAATAAAAAACATTCTCATGGGCCCAAATGTTATATGTTACCTTATTAAGACTGTATCTAGCACAGAACTTGACATACAGGTACTCCATAAATATTTGATGACTTATTCACTCAATGAATGAATGTATGAATGTTTAAATCCATCAAACTCCAAAAAAAAAAAACTTTAGTTTTATTTCCCTTGCTTTTCTTCACTTTCCACATTTACAGAATCTATTTTAATTTGTGATTAGAACCCTGAATTATCGTAGAGGGCACGGATTGCATGGAGCACTGGGTGTGGTGCAAAAATAATGAATACAGTTATGCTGAAAAAAAAATAAAAAAATTAAAAAAAAAAAGAACCCTGAATTATCAATTATTAAGATAAGATAAATGTCATGAATATCTGTAATATATTCTTTTCCATATACATTTTTAAAGGTTTTTTTTGCATTTACATTCAGTTTTGCAACTACATTTATAATATTAGTTTGGTTTTAATTCAAATAATAAGCCTTTTTATAAAATAAATTTCCTATTCTTCTATTCTTAATTTGGAACCATCTTTTGCATTCAGATGCAAAAGGCATAGTATCTTAGTTTCCTCCCCAGTGAGGATATATCAATCATTTTTTTTATCTAAGAATTTTTTTTCATGTTGAAAAATATGACTCTAATCCCTCATACATAAATAATAGAATCTTGTCTATAATGAGAATTCTTCATTCAAATTTATGTCCATCATGAAAACAAACAAAAGTAAAACACCTTATACAGAATATTCTACTCTATCCCAAAAAACGATGTCTTGGTGAAGAACTTTGAGATCAGCTTGTCTTTTTTATTATTTGTTATATTTTTATCTTTAAAATTCAAAAATTTATAAGGGCACATCCAGGTATCTTGATGCACCTTTGGTTTTGTCCTCTCAGATCCTTCTTCAGCTTGAAAACTTTTCTTTTAAGTTTAATTTTATATGTCCTTGCTCTTTTTCCCTTTCTTCCTTTGAAGCAGTTATGTTCCTTTGATCATATCTCTATCCTTCATACCCATCATTATTTAGGTCATCGTTCTCATCTTTTGATTTTGTTCCTGTGTTACAGAAAGATTTCTCAGGTCTTTCCCCACTCCATTGATGGAATTTATTTTTTTCATAAGTGCTTGTTACTATCTCAAATTCTATTTTAATTTTCTCTTAAATTTTATATCTTCTTGCAACCTATTTTAGCCTTTTTTCCCCTTTCTTTTATTTTATCTTATTCACTCTTTAAATACATTCTGTAGAAGCTTCTCTTCCTGAATCTTTTTGCACACATCAAGAAATATAACATGTAAATTTTTCAACTATTTCAAAAATGAACTAATTTTATTTTATTTTTTTTAAAGATTTTATTTATTGATTTGACAGAGAGAGATCACAAGCAGACATTTTTTTAAAGATTTTATTTATTGATTTGACAGAGAGAGATCACAAGCAGACAGAGAGGCAGGCAGAGAGAGAGAGAGGGAAGCAGGCTTCCTGCCGAGCAGAGAGCCCGATGCGGGACTCGATCCCAGGACCCTGAGATCATGACCTGAGCCGAAGGCAGCGGCTTAACCCACTGAGCCACCCAGGCGGCCCAAAAATGAACTAATTTTAAAAGCTATGTTATCGGTTTGCCTCATCAATTCAGTGCCCCTTACCATCCTCCAGAAGTGCTTCTTTATGATATCTTGACTTACTTACTTTACTTGCATTATGTTGAAATTGATTCAAGTGTGGCATTTCTTTTGGATAAGGCAGGCAATCTTTTTTCTTTTTTTTTTTTTCTTTTTTTTTTATTCTACCATCACTGAACACTTGACTCTTATAATTTCTCTCAATTTTTAAATTTTTTTTTCTTCTGAACTACATCTGAAGTCTTTAATTTTTGGTCCTATCCAAATTTGCTGAGTAGAGCTTGAAACTTCTAACCCATACCTTACAAGATTAACTTCGGTTGTCAGATATAACGTGTAAACTATCTTTTGTATAGTACGAAGCATTAAAAATTATGCAGAGTTCCACCATGTGTCTCTAAAGTGCTTCCTTAAGAACCTAAGGGCCCACTTCATCTTCTCCCTTCTGTTCTGAGAGATGTGGTACATGGCTGAATACATACTGAGAGGGGTAGGAGTGGAGATGAGTTAGGACTAGAGCTTGGGTGGGTCCCAATAGTACCTCACGTGGTACTGAGGGAAGACCTCATAGTTTTGGTCAGAGTAACATGAGTCAAAGTCTTTTTCTGTTATTTGGGAAAGCTCTGTGCCCCCTTCTGATTCAGAGGGTGCTCAGTGCAATGTGTCATCCTAAAGAGATTCATGTTTGTTCTCAGTGATAACCACTATTGGAAATTCTGTAAAAATTTTAACATATTTTCTCCTCCTCCCCTTTCTCCTCTTCTTTCCTTCCTCTTCCTCATTTTCTTCTTTGTGTTCATCTCTCTTATACAAACAAAAAACATACAAATTCTCTCTCTCATTATTAGCAATTCATACTATTTTATCCTGCTTTTTCCTACTTATTTTCTTATTTTATTAAAATTTAATAAGAAGTCTATCAGGAATATATAGTCCTCTGTCCATTTTTTTAACCAGGTAGTTCCCTAATTACAACTTACTTCTCTTTTTTTTCTGGATCAAATTTCATAGGTTCCCTGGAGTTCTTTAATTCACTCCAGTCTCTGTTATAAGGGACAGGTTTAATCCAAACTATATTTAAACAATAGGAGTTATCCAAACACTGAAGTACCTTGGAAAGAACTTTTTTTCTTTTTTCTTTTTTATGCTGGAAGCCAGGTCACTGGAAATCTGCCTACATGTGGACACCAATGGTGAGTCAAGAGAGTCCATGTTTGGCTTATTGTTGGGTGATTCCACGTCCCTATTTTCCCTGGACTGTCCTAGATTGTGCTAGGATGATTATTAATAGTGTTCCTTTCACTCGTACAACCACCTGGTTTGCATGACAAATCATATGATCACCCTACATAAGATTATGAGATATGATTTAAATATGAGTCTATATGCCTGAAGGCTTTATTCATGTATCCTTAACATCATGACACAGTTTTAACAGAATTACACTTGAGCAGGTGAAAATTACAGTTAATTAAATTCAACTACAATTCAGTTACTAGTACCCCAATTCTGTTTTCATGACAACTGAATGGGTTATATCCCTAACTGTCCAAAGCATATTGCTCAACTCTACCTGGGGGGGCTTAGATAATAAAGTAGAATTTGAATATTTACATATTCAATTTCTTTAATTCTGAAAACTCTAAAATTTTTGTTCTTCAAAAAATCTTAGATTGACCCCATTGGTGCAGGGATTCCATCTCAGATGACTGAAGTTTAGTTGTCGCAACTTTAAAGCCCTCACTCATCCATTCATCTTGTTTCTAGAGTGTCCACTCATCATTCACTTTGTTACCATGTAAAAGAAAGGCCTTATCAGAGCCTATATACTATAGATCTACCCTATGCCTAGCCATAGGATTCATTAATATGTAAAAGAGATGATCCCTTTCAAAGTATATCATCCAGCATACATAATAGTGATTGGATGGAATTTTTTAGATTAAGGTCAGGATATATAATATATCCCAAATAATCCAAACATTTAGAAGCAACAGAATTGAGTTCAATCCCCATTTTTGCTGATGATCAACTTTTGTCTTTGAAAAGTTTAACTTCATTCATCCTCAATTTCTTTTTTTTTTAATTTATTTATTTGACAGAGAGAGAGAGAGAGAGATCACAAGTAGGCAGAGAGGCAGGCAGAGAGAGAGAGGGGAGGAAGCAGGCTCCCTGCTTGAGCAGAGAGCCCGATGCAGGGCTCGATCCCAGGACCTGGGATCATGACCTGAGCTGAAGGCAGAGGCCTTAACCCACTGAGCCACCCAGGCGCCCCCATCCTCAATTTCTTTATATAAAATGGGGATAACACCAACTTTTTGGAATTACTGTGACCAAAAGAGAGAACAAATGTAAATCACCCACTTAAATCCCTGGCAGAACTCTTGTATAGATATAATTGTTAAGGGAAATTTGAAAAATAAAAGAATATTCACTAGCTTTTCTTGGAAAGCTTTAATATTAATGAACAAGAAAAGAAAGTAAACCAAATGAATTCTGAGATGATGTCTATATTTTATGTCAAGGAGAATAGGCTTTCAGCCCCAAATGGTAGTGCCAGCAAAAGTAGGAAAGGGAACAAATTCAAGATGACTGATGACCTAGTAAAGAAGCACATAAAATTTTGAAATCCCTTAACCAGATATGTCTTATTTCAGGTTATCAAGAACACCTACAAATGCAGACACATGAGTAGACCTAAACTCATATATGAGTTTCCCCTCAGAGGGAGGTCTTTAGGAGTAGCCTGACTTTATATATGTTAGAGGCTCTCTTCTGTTCAATATCTTTTATCACAGACTTAGATAAGACATATATTGCAACCTGTGAAGAGACCAACAATACTGGATGCCAGAAGCAAGCTGTAATAAGGGGGTGGCACTATTGCCCTTCACTTAGGCATAAACTAAACAAATACAAGAAACTGTAGATGTGATTTTCAGTAACAAATGCAAAAAAGACCTAGATTTTAATGGGCTGTAGCTGTATGATCTAACAGTCTTATATTGCTGCAGAAAATCTGGTGAGCACTTTTTGATATTCAGTATAAAATATCCAAATCAAATCTTTCTATTCCTTAACCATCTGTTTTCCAGATTTCTAATCTTGTCTTTTGCTGTCTCCAATCTACTGTTAAAATTTCCATTGAGTTCTTAATTTCTGATAATTTTATTTTTTTAATTCCAGATGTCTGTTTCAATATCACTTTGGAATTTAAACTTTTTTTAATTATAAAATTATATAATTTTATATAGTTTTATTATGTTAATTAATATAATATAGATTATATAATTGATATTACATTAATTATAAAATTATATAATTTTAATTATAAAATTGTCCATATCTTCATATATTTATTTAAGATTTTATTTATTTATTTGACAGGCAGAGATTACAAGTAGGCAGAGAGGCAGGCAGAGACAGAGGGGGAAGCAGGCTCCCTGCTGAGCAGAAATCCCGATGCAAGACTTGATCCCAGGACTCTGGGATCATGATCTGAGCCAAAGGCAGAGGCTTTAACCCACTGAGCCACCCAGGCACCCCAATACCTTCATATATCTTGTATGTTATTTCCTGTATTTTATAAAATGTATCCATCATTATTATTTTGAAGTTTTATCTGCAAACTCAAATATCTACATCTGCTTCTTTTCCGTTTTTTTTTTTCTTCTCCGTTACTAGTGACAGTGTTCTCTTTGTATGCTTACCCTGCTTTTTTAATTGAAAATCAGACACTGTGTTTCCAAAAACAAAAATGAAAAATTTCCAGGTGATAATATTTTCATCAGAGAGGTTCAGCCTTTCCTCTGCTAGGCAGATGGAGTGGAGGGGGGAAGAGGCTGACTACCTTAATTTAGGGTTTCATTGAGAATCTGTCAGATCCTATTTTTGTTCTACTTTTCAGAAGTCTTCAGCTTGGATATTTAGCCTCACACCCTGTGAAGCTTCAGAATTTGATAAATGTCTTGAGGGGGAGACTGGTTGTGTTTGAGTGTACTCAAGCCACCAATTTTATCACCCGAAGCCAGATCAAGTTCCAAAATCTTTGTTATTTCATCCCCTATCTTCCAGTAAGAATCCTCATTCCTTCTCTAGCTAATTCCATACTATTAAGCACCTGCAAGGACAAAGCAGTTATTGCAGATTACTTTAGTCATTTCTTTCCTTTGAGGTCTTTCAACTGTCTTGTTCTCCTAGTAGATCTTGTTTCTGAAGTAACATGAACATGTGGACTATTCCTTTTTTTTTTTTTCCCTGTATTTGGGCTTATGATGATACATGTTATCCCATGAAATGTTGGAATTTAGCAAATATTTTGGAGAGAAAACCAAATTTGAGGTCCCACTACTCTCTAATTTTGTCATTCCAGTCCGATGGAACTGCCAAAAGTTGTGTTTTCTTGTTCGCCAGCAGCAGAGCTTTTCCTTGCTGAGCGTGGATTCTCAGCCTCTAACTGCATCCAGATCAACAAATAACCTCCAGGGGCAGCCTCAGATCCTCCGCTCACATTCAAAGTTCTTGCCTTTCTTGAATTGTACTCCCTCTGGTCCTTATTGTTTGGCTGATCCCTGATGATACATACATATGTGTATCTATATATATGTATATATGTACATATATATGTATGTTTGTACACTCACACACACACACACACAAACACACACATATTTGTAATTGATCCAGCTTTTTAAAATTAGTCTCAGTGAGGGCATTGGTCTGATCCTAAGAAGCAATAGTCTTATGTAGGCTTCAGCTGACTACCAAACAGGTTGTAACAGATACAGGTATCAGGCACTGTGAAGATAATTTAAAGTACTTTTGTGTATTGGACAGGGAGCAAATGTTCCACTTCAACTTTCTAAAATTTTTTTTAAAGATTTTATTTGTTTATTTGACAGGCAGAGATTACAAGTAGGCAGAGAGGCAGGCAGAGAGAGAGAGGAGGAAGCAGGCTCCCTGCCAAGCAGAGAGCCTGATGCGGGGCTCGATCCCAGGACCCTTTCATCATGACCCGAGCCGAAGGCAGAGGTTTTAACCCACTGAGCCACCCAGGCACCCCCTTTCTAAAATTTTTGATATAAGGAATCACCTTATGGATCTTTCTACCTGCCTATTTATCATCTATCTATCTACCTACATATCTGTCTTATAATCCATCTACCCATTTATCCATCTACCTACCCTCCTATCAGATGAAGAATGAAAATCAGTATCTGAAACAACTAAAATAATAAATGGTAAGGAAATCCAGGTGCTGATGTTTTCATTGTCTTCATGACTAAAATGAGTAAACCAAATTGTGTGATCGCTGATCAGTTATATAACTGCAAACTTTTGCTTTATCTTAGGTCAATTAATTTATGCATGCTACTATAGAGCTGACATTTACTGCTCTTAATCCATTACCAGTTATATCATGATGTTCCACCAAGTTTTCTTTTCCTATCTGGTTTTTTTCCTTTTAGCAATGTATAATCATTGAATTTTTGGATGATTATAAACATTGGAAAATTTATAATGAGAAAAAATATGAAAATAAAATTTTATTTATGTATATGTATTTAAATCGAATATATTTCCTTCCTGAAAGGGTAAAAACAGGAGGTTTGAAGAATGGTTATCTTAAGTGAAATTAAAGAACCAGTTGAAGAAATCTAACACACAGTGGAATGAGAAAGCAGGTAGTTTTAAGTAAGAAGAGAAAATGAAGGAGCTATCAGTCATATCTTTGAGTAATTGACAATATGTAGAAAGAATAAAACCACTATAAACATCATTAGCATCTGTATGCAAATATAAGAGTAAAGTTGACTGCATACACATTATAGGATTGATCTTCATAATTTCAATCGAATTACTGTGATTTTAGATCTAGCGCCATTTTAAATATATAGCAAGATAACATAACAATAATCATTTTAAAATAAACATTTTGTCCTAGATTTAGACTGAACTGAGTATTTTACATATCTTATTTTATTCTATTTACAGTTTATTTATTTTTTTTATTTGAGATAGAGCACTAATGGCAAAGAAGAGCAGACGGGGAACCAGTCTCCCCACTGAGAAGGGAGCCTGACCCGATGCAGGGCTGGATCCCAGGACCCCCGGATCATGACCTGAGCCAAGGCAGATGCTTAGCTGAATGAGCCACCCAGGCGTCCCTATATATTACAGCAACCATTTAAAGTAGTTAAATTTAGTTGTGTTTAATCGCAGATGAGTGAAGTGAAGCTTAGAGAACATAGGAAACTTGCCAATCCAAGAGGTTAGTTCGTATCAAAGCTGTGTTGAAATCCTGTGCTCTCAATCAGCATTGTCTCTAGAATCTTCTGAAATGTGCTATATAGGCACTAAGGCATTGCCACTAGCCACAAGTGGCAATTGAGTACTTAAAATGTAGCAAATGCCACAATGAAGAACTGAATTTTTAACTTTACTTAACTGTAATCAAAATTTAAATGGCCACAAGTGGCTACCACACTGGACAGCACAGTCTAAAATAATTAGACTATACTGGCTCCTGGCCCTGAAAGATCTCATCGAGTGTACAGGAACACCATTTTAGAAGGTTTTTCTTGGAGTTGTTCAGCTAGGATATCACTCCTTGACCTACTTTTAAAAGAATTCAATATTGTGTATGGAAAAATGGAATTTTACTGGTCTTTCTTAGTAAGTGACATGGGAGAGAGCTCGCTTGTAAACATTTTGTACAAAAGAGAGTATATACATATGTCAAGTCTTTTCTTAAATCAAAGGGCAATTTCCTTGTTCCTTATTTGGGTTTGCTATGAGGCCATAAGCATACACACCTAACACTGCATAAAGAAAATAATACAGGGGCTCCTGGGTGGCTCAGTGGGTTAATAAGCCTCTGCCTTCGGCTCAGGTCATGATCTCAGGGTCCTGGGATCGAGTCCTGCATCAGGCTCTCTGCTTGGCAGGGAGCCTGCTTTCTCCTCTCTCTCTCTCTGTCTGCCTCTCTGCCTACTTGTGATCTCTCTCAGTCAAATAAATAAATAAAATATTTAAAAAAAAATAATACAAGAGAGAAAAGATAGGGAAAGCTGGTTGTTTTTTATTTACTTAGGATGTATTAGGTCTTGGCATTGTGGAGCTAAATAACAATTCTTGGGGAGTTCTACCTTCTTCTAGGTCAGGCCATGCTGAGTAACTAGGGTGGCAACACAGGACATTAAATATTATGACCCAGGAGCATGTGAGGTGACTCTTTCCCCTGACTGCTCTTCCTCATGCCAAATAATTTTAAGCTAGAATGCCTTCTTAACCCCTTCTTTCCTTGCTTTTTTAACCAGAGCTCTTTCTTTACTTCTATAAACACTAAAATAATGTTATCTTTGCATGTGAAGCCTCAAAAAGCAAACATTTTCCATACCTAAGCACATTTTCTAAATAAAAATAATGCTTCCTCTTTCTGAGAATCCAAATTCCACTGGGATACATTAGAAGTTTTTCCTACGTGGTTTATCTTTGTATTCTTGACTCTTAAAAGATTGAAGTTTTTCAAAGAGATAGGAGTAACTCAAGGCCTTTAAGCCCTCTTTTCCTTATCAGTGCTGGTTGTCGTTTAGGCTTCCTTTCGAAGTTGAGCCCTGGCTCTATGGTTATGGCTTTAGAAGGGGTTTGATTGACTGCACATGTGTTAAAGCCATGCATACATTACTGAGGACACTATGAGGCAGAATGCCCTCAGAGGCACACTTCTGAAAAGAGTGGTTGACTCAGGCCCCACCTATACAGAGCTCAGTTCCTAAAAATAGGTGCCAAGTTGCACCCTTTAGACACAGGGCTAAAATAAATTCAGCCGTCCCATCGACTTGCTTGATAGACCCTTCAGTGGAGCCGGCCTCCACGCCGATTGTTTTCAGGGGACTGGGAAATTTGCTGTACATGAAACCAGGCAAGAAGTTCACCAGTGAAGAACTATAAAGATATATGACATTTTCACTGACTCGGAGTTAGGTCTCACTTTTACAGAAGGTATGTGCGATGATCGTCATTGAGACATATCCGCTTCCTGGGTGTAACGTGTTCTTACTGATTGCTTGAGATCAGTGAAGACCATAGGTCAAATTGTAATTGTTATAAAAGAAAATATCCAACCAGATTTTGTTTTTAATATTTGGTATTACTTTATATTATGAAATGTAAAGTTTCGTATATTAATCTCTGCAGATAGTTAGCATGTTTCGTGTTCAGTGTTGAAAAATAATGAACCAGACTCCAAGCTAGAAAGCTCTGAGTGAAAATTATACTTCAGCTTATAGCTAAAAGAGAAAACTGAAAAAATTAGTGTATCTTCTATGACCATAAATTAATAAAATATACAATGAATATAGTAAAAAAAATACAAATTGTGTTACTTGGAATTTGGTGAAGGCAAGGAAGAGTTTAAAATATCTTCAACTGTCGCAACTTGCTCAGAAAAATGTATTGAAAATGATTCTTTCTCCAGCCTCAGTTTGATTTTGTACTTCTTGCCCTAGCCACAGTCTCATCTCCTTTGGGAGTATTACTGGAGTAAGGATTAAAGAATCAGGTTCTTAGATGTTTTGCAGAATTAAGAAAACCACCGCCAGTTGGATCTGCCAGCCCTAATTATAGTAACTACAAACTTAAAGAGAGAAGACTGAGATTTTACTTTAAAGGTATCATAGCCTATATACTGTTTCAAATGGATTTTTTTCTGTCTTCGATTGCCTGTGAACACTTTAATTTGATCCTGTTGTGCCTGAAGTGTTTAGATGTTAGAGGCTGAAGTGATTTGGGACAGGCAATATAACAGAATATCTTAAGACACCAACTAAAAGCAAGGACACTTTAAGATTACATAATACAGGGTTTAAATATAGCCAGCTGGTGCTGAACTGAAAGATAGTTATTTTTACCAGAGCTCCATTTGGTCACTGATGAGCTGTAGGTTGTTTAAATTATTTTAAAATTTCATGTGCAGAGTGCCAAAGGACGAGTAAAATATTTACCTCAGCTACATTCAGAGCCATGAATTTTAATATGAAAGAGCACCTGTTTTGAATTTTGAAGATATTACCATTGAGTGGCAAAATATTGGATCAGAAAGGAGGGAGTTTTGAATTCTATGCTTAAATATTTCCTACTGCCCTGCCTAATCTTTGAATATTTTACCTCCTTACTATTAACATGTAAATGCACAACAAGTCCCATTTTTTAAAGTCATCATTTTGGATGTCTGCAAATATGGCAAAATGCCAGGTGTTTGGGGAAAAACGTAGTCTGGAGTAAATGTTTCTGCTTTCATCCGATGTTGGGCATCTTTAAGATACTGCTTCCTTCCACCTCCTGAAAAATAAAAGTAACATTCTTTAATGATCACAGAGGGTTTTACTTCAAAAGATGCTCATGTAAAAATGTCAGCCCAGGCCTCAAGTCTTCTGTGAATACAGAGGAAGAGAGGGTTGGTTGACTTCCCTTTGGTTTATTTTTGGGTAAAAACCCCACAGAATTCATAGATCATTTCCAGTTATCTACCATTGAGAGCTATCACTAGTCAGCCAGCTCCCTGGTTCTGTCTCTCAAATTTTCCACAACTGAACAACTTATGTACATCAGTATTCTTTCTACTCACTTGGTAAAATATTACTTATGATGAGGTCATAATAATGATAATCTTGGTCCTGGAAACTATTTCCTCTCCTCTCTGTTTCTCTCTGTCTTTGCCTCACACAGACACACAATTCTGGATCCCAAGAGACCATTTTGTAAGACTTGATTCACAAATGGAAGTTATGTCTAGATTCAGTAATTTATGGAGCAGGGCAGACAATAAATGGTTGGAAGTGTAATTCCAACATTTTTGATTGAACAGTCTGTGGGGGACAGAGCCTAATTGACATTACATTGTCCTTTTTAATTTGTTTCCCACCTCTTATTTTTAAAGCATTCAAGTTATATTTTGAAAATTTAATTAAACTGTAATTTGGTTTTTGTTTGTTAGTTTTGCTTCTGAGAGAGACACTTGGTCATTCAAATTACAGGCTCATCCCTTGTGAAATGGCAGGGTAACTTCAGCTTTTCTGATTCAGGAATAACTCTTTTAGAGCATGGATTTATTCCACATAGGTGCATGGTTTTTATATGACTGTGGGATATGCTGCATTTTTTTTTTTCCTGACAACAGATGTGTGGTATTTTCTGGCACTAACCATTTCTCCAATTCTCTGACACCATTTGGTTATACAACTTAATTCAATTTTCGTACTCATTCCCAGAGTTAGAGCAGACCCCACAGATTGTCCCCATTTCAGCCACAAATTCAAGAACAGCCAAACAGAAGAGATGCATAGGGCAAAGCGGGTGGAGGAGAGTGGCACAGAGCCCCACACTCTCTCTGGGCTCCATACCTATCAATGTGTTCACCAACCTTGAAGCCTCCCAGACCCTGTTGTTTAGGGTTTCCATCGAGATTTCATTACATAGGATGATTGACAAAATCATTGGCTACTGGTTATTAGATTCAATCTGTAGCCCTTCTCTCCCTTTCCAAGGTGGGAAGTGGGGTTGAATGTTCTAACTCTTTAATCACTAGGTTGTTTTTTCTGGCAATCAGCCCCCATCCTGAAGCCATTTCTACTCCTCCTTAACCCCCACAAGAGACCAGGAGTCATCTCATTAGCATACCATAGACGGTACCCAACAAGAGATTCCAAGAGTTGTAGGAGCTGTGTGCCAGGAGCACATATATCACATAGGTCTGCAAAATCTCTTCTTTGAAATGCTACCTAGGAACTCCAGAGTAAAACTTTCATACTACTTTCCTAATCATTAGAATCCTTCTTTCAGCATCATAACTAACCTGGGTATTTTTTATTTGTACAGTATAACCAGTCAAAGCACAAAGGACAATAACAGTTTGGCGACAAAAAGAGCAAAGATTTTATTTTCTTAAAAATGTTGAAAATCGGCAAATTCAATGAATTATTTGTATCAGTTTAGATACAACAGATGATGGTGTGGCTATATTTAATGAGTTTTTTTGAGCCTAAATGATGGCATAAAAATAATCTACCAGTGAGCAGTGCAGTAGGTAATCCAAATTCTTGGTAGAGTGGCTGGACTTCTTAAAATATTGCCAAGAATAAAAGGAATTTATCACACAGATAACCCAGAAAACCTCAGTGACTATTTGGTGTAACGCTTTTAAGTTCTAGATAAGAAAACCGAGGCAAAGGAACATTAACTAGTAACTCTTACTAAGCACAGAGAAATAGAAGCCAACTCTCTTGACTTCTATTTCAATGCTACATGTCATTCTACAAAGATTTATGCCATGACATCAACCCAATCCCATTCTACTCCCATGAGTTACAACACCTTTTTAGGTATACCTTAGTAAAGTCCTTTTTTTGCCAGTAGTAGGCTTTTGATACTTTTTGTTTTGTATTTCTTGTTCTCTCAAAATTATGAAAAATTGTGTGGGGTGTCTGGATGGTTCAGTGGGTTAAAGCCTCTGCTCAGGTCATGATCCCAGGGTCCTAGGATCAAGCCCCGCATCAGGCTCTCTGCTCAGTGGGGATCCTGCTTCCTCCTCTCTCTCTGCCTGTCTTTCTGCCTACTTGTGATCTCTCTCTGTCAAATAAATAAATAAAATCTTTTAAAAATATATGAAAAATAGTGGAAAAGGAGACCTGATCCACGTATTCAGTTAAAATGAAAAAATATGATGATTGCTTTATTTTTTTTTAAATTTTACTAAGTATGTAAGTTTGCTCATCTTCTGTGTTAGATGAGCTTTCCCCGTCCCCCACTGTCTTCTCATTGGCACATGCTTTTTCAATACTTTTTCTGGCAGACCTTCAAGTAGATTTGTCTTTTCCATTTTTCTAATTGTATGTAGGATATATCCTGCTGCCTGGTGAACTGAACACTTTAGCTATATCTGACTGTTCAAAAGTAAGTAATTGCCAACTTGCTCTAGGCATACACATGATTTAAAATAAATATAATACGCAAATTTATTTTGGGAAATTTCTCTGTAAAATATCCAATAGCATCTTCCTAAAGAATCTGAATATATCAGCATGTGTATTTCTAAATGCATTAACTTGGTGGTTACTACCATTGAAAACCTAAAAAAAAAAAAAATCATATCACCATTAATTTTACAAGCAAAGTCCAGCATTATAAATGGTTTCCAAACATGTTCTTCATTTAAAGTTCAGTAAATGTGGACTGAATATAAACTAATATTTGAATATCATTTACTGGGGTGCCTGGGTGGCTCAGTAGTTGGGCATCTGCCTTTGGCTCAGGTCATGATCCCAGGGTCCTGGATTCAAGCCCCACCCACATCAGGCTCTCTGCCCTTCAGGGAGCCTGGTCCTCCCTCTCCCTCTGCCTGCCACTCCTCTGTTTCTGCTCTTTCTCTCTGTGTCAAATAAATAAATAAACAGAATCTGAATATCATTTACTTTAATTTTTTAACTCATAGGAACTTAATTGCATTGAAATAAAATATAGGTAGAATTTACATTATAAAGAGACTGGGTTTTTTAACTATATAAATTTTGATAAGTAGAGTCACATTTCCCCATTGAATTGCATTTAACTTCATGGGTGCTTTATCACTATCTCTGTTTTTGATGATAATTTTGTTTGTTTGTTTGTAGTCAATACTGTTGTAATAATTTAGCTTTACCTTATCTAGCCAGTAAGCCTTTCTGTCAAATAATTTGTGGTTCATAGGTAACATAGTAAATGAGTGCTCCAGGGAAACAATGAAAAATCTTTTCATAAAACTAGGGGTCACCTTTTAATGTACCTGTTTTATAAGTTAGAATTTTTTACTGTCCACACAAGGGATTTATTGCTAAATTGGAATATTTCTGGGAAAGAGACAAGAATAAAGTGAGTTTGTTCACGTTATTAAAGGTTGTCAACTCCAGCTAAAAGTGCCGTTTAAAATTCACTGGGCCTGCTTCTGTTGGATCCCAAGCCATTTTCCTGAGTGCTATATAGAATGGAAGTCGGCTGTTTCCCTACAGGGGTGACGCCCAGCAGCAGTTTTCCTTTGGAACACAGGGGCTAGAGCTAGGGATGCCAGTGGAAGAGCAATGGACGGCAAGCAGCAGCTTGCTGAGTTCCTTCTGTCCTCGGGCCCATCCCGGGATGCTCAGAGTGGGAGCAGAACCTTATCACAGCCCTGACTTCTTCAGTAGAAACTATGCTAGCTCCCTGAGTCCCAGAAGATGCAAAACCACGTATTCTTAGGAACGTAACTGTATTAGTGCATGTCTGCTTCAGGTCCTGACTTATCCTGGAATGGGAATAATTTTAGGATTCATCACCCATGTGTCGTCCAGAGCCGGACAACAGCCCCACCTTTCATGCTGTAAAATATCAGAGAAGCAAAATTGAAAAGAAAGGCATGTGTTTGCATTTAAGCTACAATCTCTTTTTTTTCCTGAAAAGATCTAGTCTAACTATTACAGTTATCGACTCAAAACTACTATTTATAGTTTCTAATACTCCACCCTTTAAATAGAAGCTGTAAAATACCGCACACTTCAATGCTCACCTCTTTTCACTTACCTCACCACTTCAACCCACTGGTCCCAGCTTCTTGACTATGTCATTACATTATGTTATTACCATTTCTTCCCATCATGTTTCATTATGCTCATATATCTATGCAGATACATACACATATATATGTATGTGTATATTCTTTTCTGTAAAGAATGGTGTTACTGATGCCTCTGTATTGTTTTCCATTTCTTTTACGTTCTTGAAGTGCATTTGCATGTTTAGTTAAAGAAGAGTAGTCTTCAGACCAAAGCCAATAACCACAATATAATCCAGAATGACATTTCTTTTTATTCTTTGCAGAACATTGTATGGAGAACGTGACACAAAATTTTGTAAACATTTGTATTGAGAAAGTGCCACATGACATTTTCATAACAACAACAGCAATAATAATAATAAACATAAACTTTTTCTTTGGGATTATTCTCCCTTGGATAGACTTATTTTAAAATTTCCTGGAGCTGATGTATAAAATTTCATTATCGATATCATCTTTACATATCATCTTTACACTTTAATCATCTGAATAGTTCTTGAAATCAGAAAGATTTCTTAAATGATGTAACATGTTCTCCCATCTTGTCTTTCCTCTTCCTTCTTTTTTATCTCATTTCTATTAAAGACCTCTGAAATATATTCCTTAACCTTGAAACTGAAATTATCCTTAATGTATATGCAGAGTCCTCAGTTTATCAGAATCACAAAACACCATCTCTTAGGACCAGAAGAGGTTCCAAATGAACAACAGATAACACTTTATTGGGAAATCAGAAAATACTGTCAGGTGAACCCTAATTAGTTGAACATAGACTTTGGAACCAAACTGCCTGGGTTTGAATTTGGCTCCTACACTTACCAAGTGAATGACTTCAGGCAAATTATTTAATACCTCTGTGTCTATTTCCTCATCCGATAATGGAGATACTGTTAATATCTATTTCATAATGTTTGGAGGATTAAGTAAATTCATAGTTGTAAAATGACTTAAACAATAGTACCTGGTACATAGTGTCATATAAGCTTTTGCTATTACTGCCATTATTATTATTAATACATGAGGCCTTACAACATAATAATCATTATCTCTTTCTCAGAGAACAAGATAAGAAAATAAAGTACCAAGTTTTCCTAGACACTGACCATTCAAAAAAAACCACCACACTAAAAACTGTTGAAGAGAGAAAATCAGCTTCCTGATTTAATAAGATGTTCTATTGTTAAAGGCATCCTTACCTTGCAGAGATGCACTTTTCAGCTCAAATTAATATTCTGTCCTCTCTAGAGTTGTAGAAAGCTATTAAGTGCTCTCTATTATAATAATTTCAACACTTGAAACTAATAACCTTCCTGTTATTCTCGATGTCAACATCACATTACTTCAAGGAATCAAAGTCTTCAACTACCCTCAAACCTAATGACTCTGTTTTCTTTCTGATGGAGCTGCTCCCAGCCACTTGTTGGACCTTGTCATTACTTTGACTTAGTTCTTGGACTCTTGACATAGAGACCACAGTTTTCTTTATTTTCTACTAAACCTGATCTTGGCCCTCCGCGTAACCGTCCCCTCCTAAACACATTCCGCCCATCAGCTTCTCTGCTTTTATTTGCCTCATTGCTCTGCATCTTGGGTCCCCTTGCAGTGTCTGTGAGTGAAGATGGAAGAACACTCATTCAGGAGGGAGGCACAGAAAGATGGGGCTGGAGGGACCAGACTGTTTATTCAAGGGAATCTGATCAGCAAAGGCAAAGAAGAATCCAATAACTGAAAAGAAAGCCAAAAATTGGGACTCCTGGGTGGCTCAGTCGGTTAAGCACCCAACTCTTGATTTCAGCTCAGGTCATGATCTCAGGGTCGTGCAATGGAGCCCTCACCATCAGGCTCCCCACTCAGCAAAGTAAGCCTCTCTCCTTCTGCCCCTTTCACGCGTGCACACACCGTCTCTCTCAAATAAATAAACAAATCTTAAAAAAAATAAAAGCAAAAGATCATGAGCCAATGAAAGGTGCAATGCATCATATTTGGGGGATACAGATAAACTATAAACAGGAAAATAAATGCCAAGGTCAGAAATAAGGAGGACTAGAAATAAAATAGTATTAGAGCCTGTGATAGACCCAGGTATGCATTTCAAACTAAGACCAAGAACAATTCAGGAGTATTGGAGGCCTGAAGTTAAGGGATCCTGTATCCAGGCTTCAGGGATGGGTATAATAGTTTAAGGAAACCATACTAGACCTAATGCCCACTCAGCCAGGACCCCACTGTCAGCTGCAACAGTACAGCTTCCATTGACGCCCCCCCGTTTCATTTGTCCCTATGTTCTTTTTTTTTTTTTTTTAAGATTTTATTTACTTATTTGATTGACAGAGACCACAAGTAGGTAGAGAGGCAGGCAGAGAGAGAGGAGGAAGCAGGCTCCCCGCTGAGCAGAGAGCCCGATGTGGGGCTCGATCCCAGGACCCTGGGATCATGACCTGAGCCGAAGGCAGAGGCTTTAACCCACTGAGCCACCCAGGTGCCCCTGTCCCTATGTTCTTGAGCTAAATTTACCTCAACAAAAACCAATTCAACATTTTCCCCTAATGTATGATTTTTGCTTCCATTCAAAGTCTGCCTCTCTATAAAATTATATATATATACATACATATATATATATATATATATATATATATATATATATAATATATGTTATATACACTCCTTATCACATTCAACATAATTCCTGACCATCCTAGATGTTGTCTATTCTAATATACAACTGGAAAATTTGAGAATGGAAACAAGTTCGTGGGTAATACTTTAAAAAAAAAAAAAGTCTATGTGGATTTTTAAATGTTTGGCAGTATACAATTAGGGCTTAAATAGTCACTAGAGATAGACACTGAGTATAATATAGATGAAGCCGAGAGCTGATGGCGTGTGTGTGATAAGACAAAAACAGAAGACTAGGGATGGAACCCAGGAGATTATACATGGTTGGGTGTCAGGGAATTTTTCAGGAGACTGGTCATGATAGATGAGTGTTATTTGTATCTGGTCTAAGCTACTCACCAACTCCATACTCAGGTTTGAGATTTTTTATAAAGAACAATGCAAAGAGTGCTGCAAAGCATCAGCATTTTTAATTCTTCCTTCTGAGATACTTTCTGTAATGGCAAGTGTCAGGCTTGGTGAGGTTTATGACATTTTCCTCAGGCCCTGCACTGCTGGTGAATGAGACCTAGGGCTTTCTTTCACATCTGCTTTCCTTGGCAAGCTTCCAACTCGGAAGTGCACTGGGACACCCTGAAAACTTTCTGAGGTTCTCCTCCTAGCTCTCACAAAACAAACAGGATACTACTTGTGATTAGGTGGTCCTCCAAGGAAAAATGTGTGTATGTCAATGTTTGCATGTTCTGCCTATACTCCTGTGCTTGGCCCACTGGACTAGGGAGGCTAGTATTTTCTTCTGGACCAAACTGTAATGGAGACATGAATGTATCTGGAATTTTTTTAGCTATAATATTTTTCTAATTGCTTTCTGAAGATATGTAATAACGGAAGAATTTCTGGCAGAGATTTAATTTGGCAGAAAGCCCAAAGTTGACTGGTTTCACTTTTCAAGCAAACATTTTTGTGTGGTTCTAATTTTCACTTGCTCATGTGGTATCCTGTGGAGCATTTTTGGTGATGAGCTGGATTTCATTGTGGGAGACTCACAGGTTCACAGGCAAGGAGTTTATTTTTGCTCCCTCCTGGAAGCTCTAATCCCAATTTTCACATCTCCGGGCTGCTTAAACAACTTCTGTTGCAGAATTTGGAATTTGTTTTCTACCCTTTAAAAAGAAGTAGGAGAGAGAAAGTAACAAAATCTGTCAACAGGAACCATCAAAAGATGGGTCTTGGATCTTGCACTATTATTTCTAGACAAATTCATTTGATAAATGCTTCATGGTCATCCACTGGGTATCAGCCATGATGTCAAATGTTAAGGAACTATGATGTTGGCTGTCTGACTCTCAACTGTCCATCTAGAATTTTAGTTTTAGATGACAAGAAAAATTTAATAACTGCTTCAGCAAAAATGTTAGGAAAGATTCTGCCACTCATTGTTGGGGAAAGCACAAGCATATCATTCTTAGACATGCTTTATATTCTTCCTATTCTCAAATGAGAGCCCATGAGGAGTATTGGGGGCCTCTCAGTGATGGCCATCCTTCCATATACACAATGTATGTGTTGCCATTTTGTAAACCGATGAAGCTAAGAGATTCTTTGACTGAAATCATGGTAGATATGGTTAAGCAGACAAGACTTAAGAGATGGAGACTGATGCTGAGCTCTTGGCTAGTGGTTGATAACCTGCAATTGTCATCCTGTGTCTAAAATTTTAAAAATAATATCTGAAGACCAAGAGATGCTTAACATTACATCTGAATTCTTCCCTTTCAGGTGAGTTGTCCTGATACTGTAGCAGGTCACACTAAGTTGAAATGCATTGTCCCTCTGCCCAAGGCTTTTGGTACCTAAAATGAAGAGTCTAGGGAAGTGATTCTATTTTAAAGCTTCATATGGAATTTTACAATGAAGCCCAATATCTAATTTTTAAATTGCTTTTTTTTTACATTTCACTCCCCCCAACTTCACTCTTTTTACCTTCTTTCACACTTGAGTTTAAATACCATTGGTCTAAGAAAACTTTTGTTTGCAAGTTTTAATTAAATTCTTTGTTGTTCACAGTTGTCACGGTCTTAATGTGCATGGAAAGAGCAAGCTTTATTTTTTTTATTTTTTATTTTTTTTAAAGATTTTATTTATTTATTTGAGAGAGAGACAGTGAGAGAGAGCATGAGCAAGGAGAAGGTCAGAGGGAGAAGCAGACTCTCCATGGAGCCGGGAGCCCAATGTGGGACTCGATCCTGGAACCCCGGGATCATGACCTGAGCCGAAGACAGTCGTCCAACCAACTGAGCCACCCAGGTGTCCCAAGAGCAAGCTTTAATCTGAGTAACATTTAAAGGGTGATTTTTTCACTTCACCCTTTAAGAACAGGAGTGAAATAAGCAACATAAAGTGATGGTGCACTTAGAGGATTAGGTTTTGAATCTGAGAAAAGAAACAAATGGCAGGGCCAAATTTGTAAAGATAAATAAGTATAAATAAATTGAAGGATGATGAGACTGACTGACTATGTACTTCATGGGTATCTTAAGCAGGGCAGACTATTAAATTACGTCCACTCTTTGGACCGATCCTAGTACCGACATTTCATTAGGAAACTGACATCATCTTTTTCTTTTGAAGTTACAGTCTGCATTTACATGCAAAGGGCATGGAGGGCACCTTAATGGTGACAGGGAGAATAACCCAGCACCCGACTGATTCAAAGTTTTGATACATTAAAATCATTGCACTTTAACTTATAAACATCCCAGTTCTATACTTAAAAGACTGGTCAAAATGTACAGAGCATTTTCTAGTGCCCCCTACAATAATGGGGACAATAACCAGGAAGTATATGGGAGAGTACAAACATATGAAAAAGATGCTGATTACCTTTCATTTTAGAGCACATTAGAAAAACCTATAGCTTTGGTAAGAAAAATAGTATTCTACCAGATTCTTAACATTTCTCCTGAACATTAGCACTTTTGTCTTCCTACCCGAGATTTAGTGATTAAAGAGCATATTGTTTGAAAGCATTCATTCTCTTAGGTGGAATTTTTCTAAGTACATCACTGCTCTGGAAAGGTGAACTTATTTCCGGAAGAGTCAGTTATTTACTGAGCAATATGTTACATTATTTCAGCATTTTCTCTTTCCCCTCAATTGCTTAGTTTTTCCAAAAAATGTTCAGTAAAGACAGTATGTAAATCAGTGTGGTTTCCCTTCTTTGACCAAGCCTATGAGCCATAAAGTTCAAAAGAAAAAAAAAGATATCAAAGGATCTGGGCAGAGAAAGCACATTAAACAAAGACTTAAGGTCTTTGAAAAGAGTTTGTGTAAATTCAGGGACTGACTTTCTGTAAGACAAAAGGCCTAAATTAAATATATTTTATTATCCAGAGGAAAAGGGTGATTAGTACGAGAAAAGCTGCCACAGTTTCAATTGCCTAAATTGGTGAGAGTCAGAATCTGATGGTTTGGGCTTTCTTTTAATATCCTTTGTCACCTGCTAACCTTAGGAGAGAGGTGAAATTTGGAAAAAGGGAAAGTATCAGAGAATTCTGAAGGAATACTCAAAAAGAAGAATATCTATATTCAAAACTAAATGAATTTAGCAACAACTCTATTTAGGGCTTAGTTAACATCTAAATAAAGGTACTTAGTAGAGGTATTTAGCAGGAGTACTTAGCAGTGCATAGGTACTTAGCAGAGCAACTGTGGAATGGATCACAGATGAGGAAATCTAGGACCCTTCTTTTTGCCTGTGGTAGGCAGCCACAGGGCAGCAGAGACTAGGGCAGGCCCCCATCCTTCCTACCTGGCTAGTCCAGACCAGGGTTTGCTGTCTTGTGCCCACTGCTCAAAAGCCGCAGAGGGAAATGAAAAATGTTAACTGAGTGTTGGTTTCATGATTTTACCTAAATTATGTAAAACAGGGGTAACCATGAGGAATATTTTTTAGGGAGAAAGAGAATCAATCTGTCCCTATCACGTGATACACTAGGGTGATTTCATGAACTTCACATTTTCAGAGTACTACCTTGTTACTTGCTGGTGAAAAATTAGTGATTCATCAGCTAGCATCAAGATACACTTTGGATATCATAACATTGAGTTAGTAATTTCACCTCCTTCATATATTTTCTTCATCTCTGTGGCCAGATGGGTAGGACTATGCCAACTTCTTTGTCTCAATCTCAACATGTAGTTGTCCATTCCTTCATTATTGTTGTGTTGTCCTTGTTTTAGGAAACATGGTAGATACCTGATTTATAAAGAGGAATGGACTATCCTTACAGAAGGCTTTAGGATTAGGTGGATCAGAGTCGAGTCCTGTCCTTTCCACTTACAGCTTTGAGCCTTGGGAAATTTCATAACTTTTATTATTCTCGACTTATATCAGCTCAGATTATCTGGATGATTACACTTGGGGGGGCGGATAATAACACCTAGAGTGACTGGAAGCTAGTGAGCATTTATTATTTACTATGTGCAAGATATTCAGTAAACTCTACTTTTGTAAGATTTCCTTCAGTCCTCACAGTAACCCCTAGGTTCTGTTATCATTCTTAAGACATAGGGAAGAAGGAAGAGGCTTAGAAAAGTTAAGCAATTTGCCTAAAGTCAAAAGTGAGTGTCGGAAATAGGTTAAATAGTGGGCTTTCTGGGTCCAGAGTGGATAGTTAATCCACATGTGGGTCTGCATCCTTCTGGATAACAGCCCAAGACAGAGGCTGGAGCGGAACAGGTTTACAAAATTAACTTAGCCCTGGGCTGGAGGGACTTGCATTTTGGTAGAAAGTGACAGAGGTGGGGATAAGGCAGGGGAGGGGACTCAAAGATACACCACAAAGTAATGTCATACAAATAGAAGTATAATTTTTTTTTTTAGAAGTATAATTTTTAAGTGGTAGGAGGGCACAGCAGAGGGAGCTACTCACCGCCTGGGTTAAGTGGGGGAAATCCGAAGGGAAATGGAGCCTCATGGCAGGCTACCTGTAAGGGGCTTTTTAATCCCATCAAATATGATTGGGCTTGATCCAGCTTAATTTATTTCATCTCGATATAAATAAATGTGGTTTTGGGGGGTGGAGATATGGAGTGTGTGCCACCAGGTTCCTCAAGATTCCCCTTCTAGGGAGGGCTGCGCTTGGTGTGTCTCCAGACAAGCCAACTTCCTTTCCAGGACCAGTCATCTGGGAGCCTGTTTTATTTAGAAGTCATCATGTTGGGGGGCCTGGGTGGCTCAGTGGGTTGAGCCTCTGCCTTCAGCTTGGGTCATGATCTCAGGGTCCTGGGATCGAGCCCCACATCAGGCTCTCTGCTCAGCAGGGAGCCTGCTTCCCCCTCTCTCTCAGCCTGCCTCTCTGCCTGCTTGTGATCTTTCTCTCTCTGTTAAATAAATTAAAAAATTTAAAAAAGAAAAAAGAAGTCAGCATGTTGAAATGATGCAACCTGTTTTATTCCTGTTTTTAGACATAAGACCAGATCAACACTTCTTAGAATACTGTATTTCTTGAGGATCTCTCTGGTGTTTTCCTTTTCTTCTCTCTTCAAGCAGAGCAGGGTTCTATATAATTTGCGCCCAGCCTGGAGCACTTTGCTTGGCCTACAGTGGAAGGGCAGTAGCTGTTTACTGAATGCATGACTGAAGCCTTAAGAAGAGAGATGATCAGACACCTTAATTGTATATCTGACATATTTATATATTTAACAGCAGGACACTGTGATGGAAGCATGACACCAACTCTTATGCCCTGGAGCACAATAGATCAAGAGAAAATTAGGGCAGTGGTCCTTGCTTTGCATCTCTCTTCCCTTAGAGTGAAGTTCATCCCTTTCCCTGCTTGGTCAGATGGATACCCAACCCTGTCTCAAGTTTGATCTCTGTAGTGACCAAGGAAGTATAATTGAAAAAGTTGCTTCCATTTCCAATTCTAAACTCAAGCTTATGAGGATGAAAAAAGAGCCAATTAGAGTCATAGATATTCAACTTTATTGGTCTCCCTTTGACTTATCCCTACATGCACTAAAATAAATGTTCAGAAAGGATTTGTGGACAGATGTTTAGGAAGCAGAAAGGAGGATTCATATAGCCTCAATTAAAAATGTACTTTCTAATAAAACACTTTATTTTAATTAAAAATATTTACATAGGAGACTCCGTAGAGTTGAATAGGTAGTTTGGAAATACCTGAACTCAATTCCAGGCTCAACCACTTACTATATGATTTTATCTTTTGAATGTTACTTTATTCATTGGCTAAATGGAAGTAATACCACCTATCAGATACGGTTCCTATAAAAATTAGATGTAAAGTATACATGTAAAATGTTTAACACATAATCAGTACTCATTAACAGACAGTTATTGTTATAATGAAATATAAATTTGATTATGCTAGGGAAATGTCTAACAAGAGACTTGGCTGTAAAAATATGCACCATCGATAGGCATTTAATAGTTCTAATTTATTTGACCATTTCAAAAATATTTAAGTCAGTGTATTCAATTATTGATTTTTGTAACTGGGCAATTCTTTAACTAAATTAAACAATTAATTTAAAAATATGTAACAGCAATATGATTAAATTTCTGAATATGCCCAAACTGGCAATATTATTTTACTAATAATTATCTAATTTCTGACTAAATTCTATTCATTCATAACTGCTTTAGTACAAGAAGTACTTCTTGTGAGATGACAGGAGCTGCAGGAAACAGGATGAGTCTATGTGCTAGTACATCATTACAATTAGAAATGGCAGTTCTCTTACTCAGAGAGATTAAAATCTAAATGGACATCTAAACCCAGTCTTATCTATAAGAAGATGGATATTTCTTTAGGGGAGCATGAAGAATAACTTCATTGCAAGGTGGTTTGTAGATATAAATTGGAGTGATTTGGGGGAGCTGGAACTAATATGATTTAGAGAGGATCTACCGTGTGGTGATCTCTGACTCGGAGACCTGCATGAATGTGTACTGTGGATGTTCATGTTAGTTTCCTATTGCTGCTCTAGCAAATTACCACAAAAGTAGTCATTTACAATGACACAATTTGTTATAGTATTGTATGGAGGTCTAAAACCCAAAATGGGTTTCACTGGACCAAATCAAGGTGTTGGCTGGGCCAAGCTCATTCCAGAAGCTCCAGGGGGAAATCTTGTTTTCTTGCCTTTTCCAGCCTCTGGAAGCTGCCTGCATTCATTAACTCGTGGGACCTTTCCTCCACTTTCAAAGCCAGTAACATAAAATCTGTACTGTCCCCACCCCCTCTCTTTCACCCCTACCTCTGCTTCTGTCCCCACCTTTTCTTTCTAACTGTGACTCTCCTGCCTCTCTCTTTCATTTATGAGCACCCTTG
This sequence comes from Lutra lutra, assembly GCF_902655055.1. Classification (NCBI taxonomy): domain Eukaryota; kingdom Metazoa; phylum Chordata; class Mammalia; order Carnivora; family Mustelidae; genus Lutra; species Lutra lutra. The sequence goes on from NC_062280.1 coordinate 64,671,728, forward strand.
AGACTATTATATGGCACCCACGTAGATAATCCAGGATAATCTCCCCATCTCAGAGCCCTTAACTTAATCACACCTGCAAAGTCCCTTTGCCATGTGGAATAATACAGTCACAGATTCTGAGAAGGATGTGAACATCTTTGGAGGACCGATATTTTGCTTCCAATGTTGCTGAATCTTGTCTTCTTCCTCTAACAGGCAATTGGAAATACAGCATCTCTTCCAGTATCTGGTGAACTGGGAGAGTACTGGTTAGGGAAGGGTGAGTAAGGAGGCAAGAACTAATTCTTTGTATTATCCTGAGAGATTATCTGTTTTTGTTAATGTAGAAAGCATGGTGCGCAGATGAAATCAGATGAATGAATTGATTTGGGGGAAGGTGACAAGCGTACACACAACAACATAGTACACTTGGAGGGAATGGGACTATAGGGAGGTTAGTTCAAAACATGGAATCTGATTCACTCTGCTCACATGCTGGATGGATGCCAGAGCCAAGTTTATGTGTGGAAGTGTGGCCTACACGTCCACTCATTTTACTTTTTGCCCTTCCTCCCCATGTTTTTTTAAGAGCTGTAAATGCAAGATTGTACTATATACTAACTCTTTAATTTTATTCTCCATCTATTTCTTGGTTTTATAATATTCAAATGGAGTAAAATATATAAAACTCAAATTGATTACAAACTTGGGGGTGCCTGGGTGGCTCAGTTGGTCAAATGCCCGACCCTTGATTTCAGCTCAGGTCATGAGATGAAGCTCCTCCATGGGCTCTGCACTCGGCACAGAGTCTGCTTGCAATTCTCTCCCTCTCTCTCTCTCCGTCCTTCCCACTGCTCTCTCTCTCTAAAATAAATAAATAAAAATCTTTTAAAAAATTGATTACAGGGGCACCTGGGTGGCTCAGTGGGTTAAACCTCTGCCTTCGGCTCAGGTCATGATCTCAGAGTTCTGGGATCGAGCCCCGCATCGGGCTCTCTGCTCAGCAGTGAGCCTGCTTCCTCCTCTCTCTGCCTGCCTCTCTGCCTACTTGTGATCTCTCTCTATATATATATCAAATAATTAAAAAAAAATTGATTACAAATTTGACTTAGCAATAGTATTCTAGATGTTTAAGAGAGATGAACTTTGTTATCAGCTGAGGAATATGAAAATATTAAGAATTCTAGAAATCTTATTCATGCTAATGGCTGTGAGCCAATGCTGTGTCCATCAGTATGATATCCTGGTTCACCAATCCAAACTGGGTTATAGATCATATATTTAGATTTGATGGAATTTAGTTCATCACTCCCCAATATAGTTCTAAATCAATTTTTCAAGTACTAAGCAGTTGACTTCTTTATAACCCATCCAAAATACAATAACAAGACTATCGATGTGTCACCGGAAGTGTGTTTGCCCACTTGAAGCTGCTCTCTGTGTTTGCGTCAGCCTCGTGGGCTTGTGGGGCATGCCAGCGTTCTGTCTGGTTCTTAGTGTGGACTAAATAAAGATTTCTTGGATTGACTTTAGAAAAGTACAAAGAAAAAAATCATTACATTCTCATTTATTTGCTCAAGAGTTCAAGTTACTATTAAACCTTAGAATTTCTTTTGAGTCATGATTATACACTGGGTTAGTGATCTAGGACTATTTTTTCTGTATTTATGGTATACGTGATAAGAGTCAGTTCACCCCAGAAGAAGGCACCTCTTTGTCATTTGAAGACTCTGGGAAGGTGATTATTTGGGTTTGGCTTTGGTTTTTGGACACGTGTATTCTTTGAGAAGTAGCGCAGAATTGGAATGTCACAGAACCTGGAGCCAGACTGCGTGGCTTCCCCTTCCAGCTCTGACGCTCACCAGCCACCTGTCCTTGAACAAGTATTGTAACCTTTCTGTGTCTCTGTTTCCTTATCTATAAAATGGAGATAAAAAATAAAAATAGTCTCTACCTCATAGGATGGTTGAGAGCACTCAGTGGATTAATGTCTGACACACAGAAAACACTTCATATATATGTGCTCTGACTTTTTTACTTGTGAGTCATTCTTTTGAATCCTTTATTGTTCAGTAATGTTTGTACTTTTATTTCAGATATGTCCATGTTCTTTACTAAAAAGTAATACTTTCAGCCTATTTATTATAATTGCCCCCTCCAGTTTTCCTTTTGTCCTATAATTATTTTTGTTTAAAAGGTTTCTTACTCCACACTATTTTTTAAGCTTAGGAACTCCAACTGAAATCATTTTCTACTTCTCCGAAGATTTTTCAACATTTCAAAAAGCATTTAGCTCTTTATTCCATCTGATACTCTGTAACGTGCTGCAAGGTGAGGAACTATTGGATGTTTTTCACAAAATCATTACCCAGTTTCCCCAACATGCCTTGTTGGTAATGCTGCTGTCTTGTCCCGTTGCTCATCTACATACTCATGTGACCAGCTCCTTCATGATTCAGTGCAGACATCCTACTTCTCAGGATGCTTTCCCTGACACCTGCTCGTTGACACACCCGAGTGGATTATGTCCTCCCTGGGAGGCTCTCCACTCACCTGGTGCAAACCCATTAACTCTTGGGTTATAATTGCCTGTCTTTCTTTCCAACTAGTCTGAAAGCTGGAAAGCATAGTGAGTGAGTCATATGCTTACTGTAGATAACCCACAGTTGTTTAGTGGTAATGAATAAATACTTTAAGGAAGCCATATTAATTATATAGTATGAATCATTTCCTTTTGAATTTCATATGGCAGGGCGCCTGGGTGGCTCAGTCAGTTAAGTGTCTGCCTTCATGATCTCAGGTTCCTGGGATGGAGCCCTGCATTGGGCTCTCTGCTCAGTGTGGAGTCTGCTTCTCCCCTGCTCTTTCTCTTACTATCTCTGTCTCTCTCAAATAAATAAATAAAATATTTTTTAAATTTCATATGGCAAAGATGGAGGGAGATACATGAATGTCACCCACAGCATTTAGATTCCCATAGAGTTCTCCTTTTTTCTTTTTTTCTTTTTTTAGAATTTATTTATTTGACAGAGAGAGAGACATCACAAGTAGGCAGAGAGGCAGGCAAAGGGAGAGGGAGAAGCAGGCTCCCTGCTGAGCAGAGAGCCCAATTCGGGGATCGATCCCAGGATCCTGAGATCATGACCTGAGTTGAAGGGAGAGGCTTAACCCACTGAGCCACCCAGGCACCCTGCAGTTCTCCTTTTTCTTGTTATTTATGGTGTTTACATGTTTCTGTACTATGCTAGTCCGCATGTAGAGGCTTACAGTGTTAAAGCTTCACAGTGGGATTAGTATCTTCCAACTGTCAATGGCCCTGCTATCTCATTTAGGACACTTCGTCTTTAATGTAATTTTGCATGAAAAGAATATAGCCACAATGACTTTTCTTCATTTTATATTTGCCTGTTACATTTTTACCCAATATTTTCTTTTTGAATTTTGTGTCTTGTTTTAGGTTGATGTCTTGTGGGTGGCATATGGTTGGATTTATTTGTTTGTCTTTCAGTGTGGAGTTTGACCTGTGTTTATTTTTATGACTATTACAACTGATCTTATTCCTACCTTCTTGTTTAGGTTTTTAAAATTTAAAGCCCTTTGTTTTCTTTTCGGATGTCTTTTGTTATATGGACTGTCTTTTAACTTTGATGTTGACGCCAGTACCAACTAGGATTCATACAGACTATAGCTCAAAGAACTAAAATTTCAGTAACCAGTAACCAGTTTTCTAATTCCTTTTGGTTTTCAATATTATAAGGAAGGCATCTAAGGATGTCTGAATTTTGTTTCTTCATCACAGAAACGCTTCATAATTTTAAATAATTATAGAATTTTTCTCTTTCCTTGTAAAACTTGCAATGTTTTAAACGGATTTACTGTTATACTGATGTTTCAAACTTAATTTTATTTCTGGATTATAGTACATATTTTAAAACTGTGCCCAAATTTTATTTTCAGTAATTTTTCTTCAAATATATCTTTTTTGTTCTGCCTCCCACTCTCCCCATCCCAGCCTCTCATTGAAATGCTATCAATATACAGTTTGGATTTTGCTCTCCGTTTTCTGTCATTGCCTTTCACATTGCTGTTAATGTTAGTGATTTTCTTTTCCACAACATATATTACACTATTTACTGCCCCCAGTGTGTATTTTAACTCTTCTAAAAACTTTAACACCCCTAGTTCTTTTCTCATCTCTGGCAGCTTTCTTTTCTTCTGACTTTATCTCAGCCAGGTGCCTGCTGTAATTCAGATACAGCTAATACCAGCATTGCAACACTAGCAAGTGGTCTGTCAATGAAATGTAGAGGCCAAAGTATCTTACTTTATTCTATAGACTTCCACATAATCCATATGATGTAGGCAAAAGAGGAAAGAAATAAGGTGACTCACAAAAATTTAAACAGTATTTGTGTAAGCCAGTTTTGAAGCCCTGGGGTTTAATACCTACCTTTCATCGAATTGCATCCATTATTGTATTGTTATGTGGTCCTCTTTTCCATAAAACTTTATCAAGTTCAACTACAGTTTAGAAATGTGCCTCCCATATTTTGAAAGTAAGAAATTACATTTAGAAAATGTGCTGAGGTGGAATCTTGCTTTAGAAATAAGATCATGACAGAGCTCTTGGCTTTGTGAACTGTGCCACACTGGGCGTTTTCTAAAGAGGCATTTTTCTGCCTTTGACCATATTTTTGAGCAAGGCACTGATCCCAGCACTATCATAGCAAACATTGACCTTGACTTCCAAATTCTTACTCTATGAAGATCTTAGGATCATATATATAATTTATTACTCCAAATTTCTAGACAATTGTTTAATGGGAAATGAAGAGAGATGTTATTTCTTAATGTTGTAAGAACATATCCTTTTATAGACCACTGAATTCCAAACTTAAAATTTCCTGAACATCTGGTTAGAAGAATGGTTCATGATAATGAACCTTTTTTTTTTTAAGATTTTATTTATTTATTTGACAGACAGATCACAAGTAGGCAGAAAGGCAGGCGGAGGGTGGGGGAGCAGGCTCCCCACTGAGCAGAGAGCCCGATGCAGGGCTCGATCCCAGGACCCTGGGATAAGGATCTGAGCCGAAGGCAGAGGCTTAACCCACTGAGCCACCCAGGCGCCCCAATAATGAACCTTTTTGAAACGCCAGTTTCAAATCTGTGCATATTTCTAAGAATTCTTTCACTGATAATAGAAGTTGTGAAATGAGAAGAAAATCCCAGAGTGTATTAATTTCATTGACTATTCCTCATTGTTTTCCATATCTGACTTCTTAAAGCTATTATTTTACTCCATAGAAACACAGATGGTTGTCTATGCAATCCTTCTGTGACTGACTATAGGCATGTGAATAATTGGTCAGGAAAGGAAGAGCATTCTATCTTATATTATACTACTTTGCATATTAAAAAATGTTTAAACATGGACTCTCCATAAAAAGTAAAATTCAGGAAGGTATGAGTTTTGTAACTAGGCAGATTTTATTGGTTAATTTAGTTATCTTGTTTTTTAAAACTGCAGAAGAAAAGCACATATTTCAAGCTCAAAAAAATAGATCTGTAGTCATACAATCTCTCATGATTTAAGAAAATAGTACATGTAAGTGTACACTTATGTATGCTTATGTATATACATGTATGTATATTATAAATATGTATACTGATGTATGTATATAAGTATACATAAGTGGACATAAGTTAGATTTATGTGTAGTATATTACAAAAAATATAAAAATAATGATATAAATCTTTTCCCTAAGAACCTCAGAATTCTAATAAAAGACATTCTTATCCTTGGCATATAATCATTTTCATAACAGCTTGTATTTTTTAGTGTTTTATTTTCTTTCAAAGTGCTTCCTTTATATGTTCCTTCTGCTTTATAGGATTTATTCTGTTCTACATAGAAGAACTATTTTGGGTGGGTTGGCAATTATTTTCTCATCAGCAAACAAAAGAGAACAGTTGACATTTAGGGTGCAATGGATTCTGTGTCCAGCTAAGCCATTAATTCTGGAGATTTGGGAGAATTCACTGAACTTCTTTGGATTTTCATTTACTCATCTGAACAATGAATTGCCACTAAGCCCCGGAGACAAGTCACGTCTAGTACAATGATTCTGTGTTGTTAATATTTATAATGCTTTCTAGCAGAAATGGTCATTTGAAAAGTTTGTTTTCCCTTCCTTTTTCACAGACCACTTTAGCTTTGTCCCATATTCTTTCACAGTCTGATTTCTATACCTACAGGTATGCAAATCTCCCCCTATTTTTCCATAGGTATTTTATGAGCATCTTTACTTGTACTTCTGTGTCACCCCTCTCTTTAAAGGTTCCCTAAACTCATTTCATGGTGTTCTCCAATCTCAGTTGCATTCAAGCCTTCTGAGATGTCACAGTAAGAGGTGGGGGGACCAATGTCCCTGTCTTCTTCCTCACCTATCCCTAAGGAAGGGGCTGTCTAGGGGTACTTGGGTGATGCAGTCAGTTGGGCATCCAACTCTTGGTTTTGGCTCCAGTCATGATCTCAGGGTCATGAGATCAAGCCCTGAGTAGGGTTCTGCGCTCAGCATGCAGTCTGCTCAAGATTCTCTCTCTCCTTCTCCCTCTGCTTCTACCTACCCCCAACTCTCTCTCTCTCTCTCTCTCTCTCTCTCTCTCTCTCTCATTCAAATAAACAATCTTAAAAATAGGGGACTGTCTGATCAACCTTAAAAATTATATCAGGTGTCATCAACATCAGGATAAGAGCAGATAGATACAGTGTGTTATAGTACATTGGGCAAGAAAAATCACTTATTAGGTGAGGAAAGGAAATAATATGGACACAGCTTGTTAACTCAAGGTAAGTTTTCTACTCTATGACTATCTGTGTAGGCAAATACTGATGGGAAAGAGAGAGAAATTAAGATGTAGTGTATTTTCTGTGATCAAAATGAAAGCCCACAAGGCAATGGAATCCGAATCTCTTAATAATCAGGCCATTGATTTCCTGACCATTAATCTTGGGCCTTTCCCTGTAGGATGAAAAATGATAAAAGTCAAATATCTGAAAAGTAAATACCATCTGTAAACTTTAGCAAAAATAAATTGCTGACTTTCTGTTAAGATAACTAAAAGAATGACATCTTTTATGAATAATATACAAAGTGAAATTTATATTTTAATGTGGAAAAACTTTATGGAGTCAAGTTCAGTAAAATCTATATAGTGATCATTCATAACAAAGTCATAGTATAGTTGAATAGAAACTGAATTCATCTGTGTAGATAAATAATCCGCAGGGGAAAATAAAGATATACTTTCTTTACATGTGAAAGACTTTCAGTAGCATGAGAGAAAGTCTTTTTATCAGAATCAACTGGAAGAATGTACTTTCGTATGGATATGAGGTTTTGAATGTCAGGTGAATTTCACAAATAACTGACATTTGTTATGAACAAATCAGTGTTGATCAGTGTTGTACAGTCATAGTGTGCATATATCACAACTTCGTATTCCCGTATATTTTGTATTTGTGTAAAGTAAAATATGTTTACAATTTTAATTGAAATATGTGAAAATGTTTATTTGAATAAGAACTCCCTATGGAAAATCAGATACTCAGGGAGCCAAAACAAATAATTATTCATTTTTTCTGGATCACAGAAGTTGTTCTCATCTGTTGTGTGCATAAACCTTAAAAGAAACTAAAAATAGAAAAAGCAAACCATTCTATAAGATGGTTCAGTGTGGGAGCTGGAGAAGGAAGTAGGAAGAACAGGAAAGGGAAGAAACAGCTCGGTTGTCTCTCACCAGGAATTGTTTGGGTCTTGGTTTACAGTGATTAAATTAAACCAATCCAAATAACAAAGTACACTGAAGAGCCCTGCTCTTTGAGTTCCAGAAATTACCAGTCCTAAGGTGAACGGCAGGGGGTGCATGAATGAGTAATGAATGTACATGATACTGACATGCATGCACCCATGGACATGTGTATCTCCATGTGGATAAGGGACCATACACCGAATGGTCCCAGAAAAAGCCCTTGCAATGATTTTGGAATTAGGGTTCTTTGAAAGTGAACAGCAAACCATCAAGCAAAGTGATAACAGCAAAGAATACTAGATTAGGAAGAAAATCTAGTTTTGAGTCCAGCTCTGGCACATGTAACTGAAGAACTATGGAGAGTCCTCGTCTTCCTTTCACATAAGGAAACATTTAGTTAGACATGTTTCCATATGCCTAAAAGGAGCTGGTTATAACGAATAGGTTAGACTGCATGCTCTTGAAGACCTTTCTGTTTCTAACCACTGTTATTCTGTGATCATGCAGTCAATCTTTTGCTGTGTTTCCAGGCATGCAATTCTTGATACCCTGTATTTTTGTCAGGTAGGTGGCTTAAATGGGAAAATATCAGACCATCTGAAATGGGTGACTGACAAAGCTTTTTCTAACGGTACTATTATTTCTTTCTCATGTAACACATGTCTCTGAATAAAAGAAATAAACCCACAGTCTATAATTCTCATGGCAATCCTTTATTTTAGCTAGATCCATCTCCTCGAGTGTTAAAGGGTGGAGAGAGAAGCAAAGAGCAATTTTTAGACTTGCTAAAGCTTTAGTCCACCCATCAAATTAATTAATTGTGTGATCATGGGAAAGTTTTCTAACTACTGTGACTCTCTATGTTCTTATCTATAAATTTCAGAAAAGAATAGCACCTACCTCATGAGGTTCTTAGAGAAGTAAATGAGATCACGCTCTTCACAGCCTTTAACCTAAATTCAACACACAGTTCCTCAGAAAGTTTCATTATTAACATTATGGAACTCTTAATAACTGTTTTTCATCAGAATAATCACAAGAGTAAGAGTGGAGACAATATTTTTGTTTGATGTGTGCATGACCATACGCCCCGTATAGGCATTTTGTAGCTTTGCTTGAAAGCTTGAAGAGAAGAGGGTGACTGTGGGACATTGAAAACACGGTACTGTGAAATGTTGCAGTCTGTCTTATGAGAGCAGATGTTTAAAATGCCTTTACTGTTCATAAGATGATGGTATTTTCTTTTCAAAGCCCGAAACACATATCTGAGCGTGCTACATTTGCTTTCAGTGACTGTTGGCCCTAACAAACCTGTGAGTGGATTTGCGGAAGACGGTGGTGCACAGAGCCAGAGCGAGGGCGCATCAGACCTCCAGGAAGTGGTGACCTTGAAGGAGCGGATGGAGAGGTACCAGGCAGCTGTTTCCAGGGGTGACTACCGCAGCTTCTCTGCCAATGTAAGCTGCTCCCGGTTGGTTCTGCATGAGGCAATGGGCTCACTGAGGTCTGCCCTTTACACACCCTCCTTCCTTCGCAGTACAGGACACGGCAGGGCAGTGGGATATAGTAGAAAAGGCAGACCTAGTTTGAATCAAAGTCAGAGGATATGAGTTTAAGCTTCAGAGCTGCTACTTCCTCACTGTGTGATTTTGGGCTACTATCCTAACCCCTCTCTAAGCTTCAGTTTCTTTAACTGCAAAATGGGACTAGCCATCCAGCACAGAGGGTCTTAGAGAGAAGTCAAAGAGATAATTTACGTGTAAGCCATAAGGCAGGGTAGAAATGTGTTATTATTGCCGTCATTATCATTTAACCTATAGCTATTCTCCTTAGGAAGGTTGGGAATTAATTTCAGATTTTAATAATGTGGGTCTGCATGCTGCCCTCCTTGGTCTCATGGATAGTTCATTTAAATTCACTGGCGGTATCTTTTCTTTTTTTTCTTCTTCTTCTTCTTCTTTTTTTTTTTTGCTTTTCTCATTTCTCTGTACGCACTAAATCCATTAGGAGTAGCTTAATCAACATAGAAATGAGGGAGATTAGCAATGTAGGCACTCTGCTAAACCAATTATGATTATAGGAAACAGCAGGATTCAGTAGGACCACCAATTTTTAGAGCCAAAGCATAATAAAGTCATATTCAAAAGAATTTGTTGGGTTCCATCATCTGTGGCCTTCAATCCACAGGGTTTGATGAGTCATTTTATTAGTAGCAGCTTTATAGCTTAATGGAATGTAAGGATACTCTTTTATAATTATAATATCCAAATTAGCAAAGTTGTTCATTTAACCAAAAGAGAAAGAGAAAGAATATCCAAGAAGAGTGGTGCTTTAAAATAGCCACTCTTAACATTCTTCTTTACAAATTATTTAGAGACAAGTCTGACTGTGCCAAACTCATTAACAATATTGTAATTCCAAATGACATTTAAGTTTTTACATAGTCATTAAAATCCATTGCAGATGCAGCATGGATTTTGAATGAATGTACAGAAATCACAGAAGTAGCTCGAGCTCTTCCAAAATAAACAGAATCACACCAGTGCCTCCTGCCAGTCTTCATAGATAGCGCCCCCTGCTGGATCATCAAGAAACTTTACTACAAATTAGTGTTTGAAATTGGAGAAAAGACTTTTGGGGAAACAAACAGATTTTGAAAGTACCCAGTGAGAGAAGGGTTATTCAGTAAACATTTTATGTATATATATTTAGGAAGACTTTTTTCTTTACAGGTACTAGGAGAATACACCATAAGACAAATTTGTTTTTATACAAAAAAGAATATTTAAATCGGGCACTAAGAAAACTTGATTATCCCACTATTTAATGCAAAAATGAAACGTTAATTATATCATAAAGGTAGCCTACATATAAATAATTTAATAATCCTTTCTTCTCTGCCCATTTACAGGCAAAACAAACTGAGGGGAAGTGATTTATGGGAGATCATGCATTAGTAACAAAGCCAGACTAAATCCCTGGTGTCTGGACTCCTGTGCTCTTTTAACTGAATTCAACTGCCTCCTCTCACACAAGAAAGCACCTGTGGCCCAACAAATGCCGTTATTTGGTTCGGCCCTAAGTTAATATTATGCAGGTGTTGGGGAGGAAGAGCACATACATTATCTCAGAGAAATCCTGGTAAATATCTAAAGAAAAACAAAGTAACTGCCTTACTCCCTTATCTGGTCAGACAGAACAAATGTCTGTTCAGTTACAAAATCGTGGAAACTGCCTTTAACAACATTTCTGTCTATACACATAACCAAAGTGTTTTATGTGTAAAATCTGGAGGTCTCTGATTTGGCCCCAAACTGAATCCATTATGTTTCAGTCACACTGAGATCAGTTTCTCCTGGTCCTAGCCTTAGCCAGATGGCTTTTGGTCGAACCTAAATAAAAGTCATGCCTGTGGAAAGGCAGTGGTCTGCGGGAGAGTCCCAGAAGAGAAAGGGGAGGTGACATTTGTTAAGCGATGAATTAAAATGTCAGATTCTGTGCTGTGAGATTTTATTTCTGTTATCTTTTTTAATGCAAGAAATATGTGGAAAATATATTGTTATTCACAGTTTATAAGAAATAAATCTTGAATTCTAGTCTGAGGTCATAAGTGTCAGAGCTCGGATTTATCCAACCCCCAAATTATGTTATTTCTACTATGCCCAAGGACCCAACAATAGTTCTTTGTGAAGACAATAGATAATTGTGTAATATATTAACCCAAGTAAGTGTCAGGTAGTTAAAGTACCTTATTTTTTTTTAAGATTTTATTTATTTATTTGAGAGAGAGCATGAGAGGGTAGAAGGTCAGAGGGAGAAGCAGACTCCCTGTGGAGCTGGGAGCCCAATGTGGGACTTGAGCCCAGGACTCCGGGATTGTGACCTGAGCTGAAGGCAGTCGCTTAACCAGCTGAGCCACCCAGGCACCCAAAGTACCCTATTATTGAAAGGAGTTAATGTTAAGTAGGTATTTAACTTGTTAATAAAATGACTTAATTATTATGGGCATACCCATTAGATTCCAAATCTTATTTCTGAGTCCAAGAATAAAAGGAAACATCACTGGAGCTCGTGCCCACAGACTGCTCCTTGAGCAAGTCTGGCCAGATCACATATATAAATGAGCTAAATAAAGAAACCACATCACCATTGCTCAATTATAATTCAAAAGACTTTCTCGTTTAGGTGGGTGAGCAGCAGTAACAGTGTAATAGTAGGACTACTGATAAAATTCATTAACTATATGAATTTTTGCATATGTAATATGGTCTGAATCCAAAGCACAATGTTAAAGAAAAGAATGGATATACTGGATTTTTAATCCATTTGGTAGATGAGAGGCAACATGTTCAGTATAGGAACTGATATTTTTGTGAAAATGCACTTATTAGGAAAGTATTCAGTCATTAGCATGATTACTGAGGCTTACTAGATTAATTAGCACATGATTTGGACCTTGTTTATAGTTGTTGGAAAGAGTAGGGTTTTTCTTAACAATAATTGCCTTAATTTCCATAATTTAATACTCATATTATCTATGTTTGATCAATCACGGAAGGCCACTTATGTACATTAAATGTCAGGGAGGGGTATAAGAAATATTATGACCTTAATTCACCCTTTCCCTTCTTTATCTTAAATTTCAAAATAGATGACACACTTTCTCATGACCTTAACATGTATCAAATGGCAGTAACTGACCAGGATTTCTATTTGAAGTTCGTTGCAGAATTTGTTAGAATATGTATCTAAAATACAGAAGGATGCATTCTTTTATCCCTTCTTCCCATGCAGCAAATATACATATTCTTAGAAAGCTTATAAATTTGTTAAAGCATCCATTTGGATTTGCTAGTAATTCCGATAATGCCGATTATTAATTCATTCTCCGATATTTTGGAGTATGGGAAACCCCAAGATTATAGTTGTGTTTTTAGTATCTGTTTGAGAAACTACATATTGGGTCATGATTTCTGGATCCCAGGAGTCCACAGTCCATGTTAGGGGAACTTCAGTTCACGGACATGAAGTTACTTCCAGGTCTCAAGGCTTCAGGGTTATGTCAGGACTGGACCAGACCTCAGGAAACCTCCTGTGATTTGAAGGGTTGCTGAATCCCTTCCCAGTTTTAAGCGGTCCTGGAGGCTTCTTGGAGGAGGACTGGTTGGCATGGGGCCTGTTTGCTTGAGAGTTGTCATTCCATCTGGGCTTGAGTGCCTGCTGGGCTGGGGAGTGTGTTGAATCATCAGAACCAAAGCCCTTAAGTTACCGCCCTTCCCACAGGGGCATAAGATCTGACAAGGCTCCTCAGTGTTTTTCAAGTTGCTCCAAAAGATGTCTCTTGAATAAGGCTTTCTGTTCTGCAAAATGCCAATAATAGCCTTAGAATCCTTCTAAGCTTAAACCTTCCAAGCTAAATCCTGTGGTATGCCACCCCCAGAGTAGTTTTTCTGCCTGTCCTTTGGTACTAGGGATTAAGACAGACAGCAGTCATTAAGACAGATACGGTTTCAAATTCCAGCTAATACTCACACCCCTGCAATGAGAACTTAACAAGCTGCCTTACGTGCTCAAACCTCAATTTCCTCATTTTAAAATGAGAATAAATGCCCATGTCTCACAGAATATGGAGAAACATCAAATGACAAGATATATGTAAACACATACAAACCACTCAGCACTAGTATTAAGTAGCTGTTACTATGACTGATATTGACATTTTTGCCTACGAGAGGCTTATTTTATTCATCTTTAGTGATTTGAATACATTTTGGAATGAGTCAAATGTTTTTAATATTCTTAATAATGTGTTGTTTATGTAGATGTTTGGGATTTTAATGACAACCTTACTGTGAGTTAAAATTGAATCCATTATTCTAATTTCTTCTAGTCTGTGTATTATTAGAGAAATACATCCTACAATCCTATAGGTCTCATCTCCAGATATCAAAATCTATCTGCGATAAGGAGAACTAACTCAATATTTTGAAGGTCCTTCTGACTTTATATCAAACACTGATAAATGAGAAAACAACATGAAGAGATTATTTTTTATTAAGGTTTTCTGTAAGGTTCTACTGAAATAATTGCGCGTGTTCACGTTTTTTAATATACCACCCATTAATAATTGTCAACTATAAAAAATAATAACTTGTAAATCCCATCTTGAGCAAATACAAAGCTGAATTTTCCTTTTTTCTTAAATTTTCTTAGATGATGGAAGAATCTGGAATGTGCACAGTGCCTGGTGGTTTGGCCAGAGTGAAGAAACAATTTGAGAAGGACAAATTTGCTTCTTCTTGTAATACCTTGTCTCAGGACCAATACCAGCACCACAACAGATCTGAGCAGGTAATGTGACTGCAGGTAAATGGATAAATCAGATACGATCTAAGTGTTCTCATTTCCGTGCCAAAGCAGAAAGACCCCTATTCGCTGGTACATTTATTTTCATTACTCATTAACAAATATTGTAATTTTAAGATGCTTTAGAAAATCATCTTTAGGGGCGCCTGGGTGGCTCAGTGGGTTAAGCTGCTGCCTTCGGCTCGGGTCATGATCTCAGGGTCCTGGGATCGAGTCCCACATCGGGCTCTCTGCTCAGCAAGAAGCCTGCTTCCCTCTCTCTCTCTCTCTGCCTTCCTCTCCGTCTACTTGTGATCTCTCTCTGTCAAATAAATAAATAAAATCTTTAAAAAAAAAAAAAAAGAAAATCATCTTTAAAGCATATCAATGTATTGATTTGTTTACTTGGAGCATTTTGTCATATTTCTAGGAAACCAAGCTGGAATATTTTTCTTCTCCACTTCTCATGTTTCAAACATAAATGAAAATTAAATAGCCTGGGTTAGTCAACAGGTAAATAGAAATGTTGAAGGCCACGTGGCCACGTTTATATTGAGCCTCTGCTTCTAGGTTATAATTCATGATAAACTATCCACTGGTTGTTTGCATAGATTTAATGTGAAGCATTATTTAGCTAATCATTGTGGTTAGTTTTCTGTTTTCTTTAAAATCATCAAAAATTGAGTAGTAGAACCCAGATGTTACATAAAACTGCATAATGCAACTACTATATTTTATCTTATATAAAAGATTTTCCCCCCATTTCATTCCTCCATTATCGTAGATCACCGAATATTGTCATGGGTTATAATGATTTTTGAATGTGAGAATCTCAGTAATAAAACCCATTAGACTGAGCTCGGCACTTTGAAAAATAGTAATTGCACTGTAAACAGCTGTATTTAGGTCCATGTTTTCCATGAGGAAGAGAGTAACTGGGGTACTTCTAAAATTTTGTAGTGGAAGATAAAAGGTGGATTTTTGTTCATTTGGCTTTTGTTTTAAGAAAAATCTTTAGGATATTTGGAGTTACCTATGTTTTTAAAATTAGGGCAATTGTATGGTAAAGTATGGGTGGGGGAGGGAGGGGGAGAATATATCAAACAGAACGATTTAAAATCTGATATGTGAAATAGTATTTGTTTTCTTTTTCTGGCTTTGTCTGAGAAGTAAAAATTGCACAATATAAATAGCTCAATGAATTTCGGGGAAGAATTAACTTTGCCTAAAGGAAACAAAATGTAAATAAGAAATTAAGACTAGATATATTTGTGGTCTAATATATAGATGTTGCAGCAACATGGGAGTCTATAAGTGAGTCAGTTGTATGTTTGCTTGAAACGGATCAACAATATAAAATGTTGTTAGTTATCATTAATAACTTAAGTAACAAATTCCAGATGGTAATCTGTGTATGGACAGATCCTTTTTTTTGTGAGGAAACATTGTGAAAGAGTGTAAGAGCTATGGGATTTGTAGATCTGACTTTAGAGCCCCCCTGCCCCTGCCCCCGCCCTGCCACCTACCAGCTGAGTGACACTAACACAAGGACACCTTCATCGTCATGGCCCTGGGGAGTCCCTCAGGGCCACATTCTCAGAGGCGAGCAGTACTTAGCTTAATGCTTTGCTATCATCATCTTGAAATTCTTAATACTTTTAGAAAAAGGGACCTGGGCCTGTCATTCTCATTTTGCTCCAGGTCTGGAAAATTATATAGTCAGTGCCACATAGACCAAATTCATCACCCCTCAACTCTCTGTTTCTGATTAAGATGCGGTATCTGATGAAGGATTTGTCCATATCATGTGGAGGTCTCATATGACAAAGAGCAGTTTCCATAAAGTATTTCATTATCCATGAAACCTGAAGTCAGTTAGGACTCCTTAATATTGCAAGAGAGAGAAAGCCCAACCAACAGTGGCTTAAGCCAAATGGAACATTATAGATTCACAAACATGCAGTCTTGTGGAAGGGAGATCTGGTATCCACTCCAGTGATATATTGGAGCAGCTGGCTTGTACCAAGCCTGTGGTTATTAAGTGTTTAGGAATGTTGCAAACCAGATAATGTCATGTTAATAGCTTGAAATCCGCCACAGCCAGAGTATTTGAAATAGAGAAATTGGAAAATACAACAAATCAGGGATATTCTTTCTTTCTCTCTTTCTTTCTTTCCTTCTCTCCTTTTTATCTCCTTTTTTCTTTGATAACGCATTGTTAAATATGTATTTCCTTACTATTAATGTATGGTTTCAACAATGTCCCTAGCATAGTAGTTAAGAGCATAGAAACCGGAGCCAGATTACTTGCGTCCAAATCCATACTCCTTCATCTATTAGTTGTGTGACATTAGGCAAGTTCCTTAGCTTATCTGTGCCTCAGTTTCCTCAATTATAAAGTCAAGATTGTAATAGTTCCTACCTCATAAGTTTGTTAAGAGGATTAAATGGATTATATTTATAAAGTGTTTAAGGCTATGCCTGGCCCATTGTAAGTATAACACAGTATGTATTAAAAAATAATAATAAGTATCACCTTCAACATATTTCTTTTCTTTTCTTTCTTTCTATTTTTTTTTTTTTTTCTTAACCTCACTTCTTCTGGGCTGGTCCCATTCTCACCCAGGTTTCCCCCAGATAGTAGTAAAAAAGATGCAGAGAAAAAGTGAGATCTTTTTCCCAGAAGTTTCAGGACCAAGCCTTACTGCATCTAATTGACTCTAAATGGAACACTCACGTTCTTCCTAGAACTAATTGCTATAGCTGGGGGACACTGATTGGCTGAAGCCTCTGTACCTGTTGACCTAAGTGGAAGTTCTCGGCATTCAGTTATCAAGGGAAAAATAAATGGATACTGGGTAAAAGCACAACCCACAGCAGCAACATATAAATGTTACATACACACACATATACACACATACACACCCCCCTACTATAAGCTCCTTGCAAATGGAATCTATTAACATAAGCGGTAGTCCCTCCTCTGGAACATGAAATATTAATGCCTATGAGTGTAATAAATAAAACCATGCACTAGAAGTCTGAATATCTGCAGGACTCTGGGCAAATAGTGACCTCTCTGAACTTCAGTTTCATTATCTACTTGTAGACATACTAATAATATGCAAAAATTCCATGGGGAACGACTAAGCCTTGGTCATGATGCCATGTAATATAAATAATATATAAAGGAAACATGTTAGAATAAACTAGTAAATATCTTTTATTGAACTGTATGCTGAAGTCTGTGGGAAAATGAAAGAAAAAAAGTCATCTGTACTTAGAAAATGAAATGACTAATTTATAATCCTTATTACAAATTTGAGACACACATCAAATTTGATTATAGAGGGGAAAATGTAGAAAATCATGTCTTAGATATTCACTTAAACTTTTACAGCTATCTAATGTATTCTAAAAATTGCTTTCCTTGTCAGCGGGGATTGAGGATGTTTACAGGTAAAGGCAGATAGTAAATTCTGTCTTCCCAAAGATGTTGTCCACCCAGATGGTATTTTCAATCTGCTTGTTGAAAGTACTTGAGATTTACCCCTCTGCTACGTCTGCCCCTGGCCAAAAAGAAAAAAAAAAAAGAAAAATTTTGTTAACATATAAAAACTAATACTAATTTGAATATCAAATTTAATTAGAGTTAAGAAAGAACATTTGTTTTGAATTTCTGACAATATTTGATGTCACAATTACTGATAATCTTACAAGGTGTAATAAGTTCAATCTGCCTCTCTCCTTTCTAATATACTAAAGTCAGATGTTTCAGGGTAATTAGCTATTTGGTAGTCACTTGGGAGATGAACAGCAGGGCTAGACAAGTTTTGGAAATTAAGCTCTCTCAGGTTAAAGACCCCTCTGTCTGCTGATTGATCAGACTATTTTACCAGACTGCCTTTTATTCAAAAAGAGATTCTGAAATAGAAAAAAAGAGGGCGGGGGGAATAACATACAGGAACTTCATTTATGCCGTCTGGGATAATGTCCTATTTATATATTCTAGACTTGTCGTGCTTCATGGTTCTGCCTGTTTCAGTAAGCGGCATCACCACTGCTAGCCTGTGGAGAATCCTTATGTAAATTAGAAAAAGCGGCCACTCTGGACCATCAGAGCCACTGGGGGAGCGAGGCTTGGGGCGAGGGTTCAGCTTCTTAAAAGAATGTGTTGAGGAAATGTTATTTAATCTTTTCCCAAATTCTTAAAAGGGTGCCTTGAAATACGCTGCAGAAAATATTAGAATGCATGTGTTATTGATGTGAAACAGCCATCATCTCTTTTCTGAGTTCATTTTCACTTGCCTATACTACAGTTTCTGTGTTTTCAAGACTTTCCTTTCCTTCCTTTTTCTTTTTTAACAGCCTTATTGAGATAGAAGTTGCGTACCGTAAAAGCCACCCATCTTAAGCGTACAATTCAGTGGCTGTGTAGTGTCTTTACAAAGTCATACGGTGTCACTGCTATCCAATTTTACGACATTCCCTGTCACCCCCAAGATAAATCTTGGACTCATTAGCAGTCTCCAACATTCCTTTTTGTGCCATATTTTCACACTCAGGTTTTAACCTTCATCTTCTCACAGGAATGTCTTTGTTTTCTTTCGCCCATACTTACACCATCCTGAGTAGCTCTTTGCTTATTAATTTTGGAGTCCTGGAAGCCTGTACTCTTCTGAGGTTGCTTGGTTTGGTTTGGTGTTTTCTTTTCTAAGTGGCTTAAGTGGGAAGGAGCAGATGGAGCCCCCAAAATTTTGGAAGTAATCAGTGCAACACAGGGCTTAGGCGACTGCTTTTATGTGAAAATGGCTGCACCGAATCCATGTCAAGAATGTGAGGTCTTCCTGACCACTCCCGCGGCTGCCCCTCACGTGGGCCATGAGGAAGCTGCAAGCCAGTACACATCTTTCTGGATATATCTGCTGTCTCAAAAACCTGAATGCAAACATTAGCACTCTGTAAAGTTACGTGGATTTGAAACAATCCCTAGACAATTTTAGGTTGATAGAAAACATTTTTGACAGCTTGTGACAGATATAATCTGACATCTGTGTGTTTTAGACTCTTTAAAGGTGACCCATAATTATTTTCTAGCAGACTAAACATTTTTCATCAGAGAAATGTCCACGTTGCAAAGCATTTCTCATGTAAGTGCTTTAAACCTACCTTTAGCTTTCTGCCGTGTACATAATTCTTCAAGGTCGTAGATTTCTATTGACAGCCCCAACCTAACCTAGATCTCTATCGACAGATAAGTTTCTGATCAAAAGTGTGTCTCATATTGTATTTTAATTGTGTATGTTATTTCTTAATAGTATTTTTTAATGACTCCTACAACTTAAAGTAACATCATGCAAACAGGAATCCAGAGTGATGGTCAGGCCTGCTGGCTCCAAAGCCAGACAGCCCAGGTTAGAATCCTCTGTGTTAGCCACCTGATCTCTGTAAAATGAGGACGAAGTAGCGGGTGTGTTTTAAGAATAGAATAAGGTGCTCCATGTAAAGCTGTTAGTAAAATGTCTGGCATATATGAATTGCTCAATAAACACCAGCTATTATCATCAGCAATATTTCTGCTAAAGCTAAGAGAGCATAATCAGGTGGTAATTATTCTCAAAGGAAAATATGATTCATAAACATTTTATGTATATGTAAAGAGACAAAGAAGGATAACATTGCTCTATGCCTCACAACTCACACACTTCAATTTTTTTTTTTTTTTCTAGTTCTTTGGCCCTTGGAGACAGAATCATTTCCTAGGAGCTCATTAAGTAATTAAAGATTAGTTTAAAATTAACATCTCTCTGAATGCTTTGGGCATCTGTTGTTCTGAAGTAGTCAGTAACTTTAGTGCATATTTTAAAAAATTATAATAACAGGTCTCCTTCTGAGGAAAAAGTGCTTAACCCCGCACTCTAGGCAATGACAAGATGAGGGGGATCTCTGGGAAAGCCACAGAGGGGAATGTGTATAGGACATACTTTGCACAGGTTCACTGCCACCCCGGGATGCTGTTATGAGTAAAAGCATGTTTTTTCAAGTGGGAGCAAATGAATAACATAGCATTTGCTTTTGAAGACTGCTTCATTCACTGCTTTATTGTGACATGATGTACTGAGAGGAAAATATAATTAATATATGAATTGAATCAGGCAAGAAAGAAAAAAGCCTACCCTGCTTGAATAAATGAGGAAGAGAGAAAGAGTTGAGGCAGTGCTGATTTTTTCCATCTCTAAAAGTGCTATAGCCTCTCAGCTCGTTTTACTTGATATGTGGAAGGGAGAGGAAAACATTTGTAAGGGGTAGAACCTACCTTGGGACATTTTCTGGTTTGTGCTTAAAACAATGAAGGTAAAATACATTCCTCCAATTGTCTGAATAAAATATAGTAAGTGCTTT
The DNA here is from genome assembly GCF_902655055.1 of Lutra lutra. NCBI lineage: Eukaryota > Metazoa > Chordata > Mammalia > Carnivora > Mustelidae > Lutra > Lutra lutra. The sequence continues at coordinate 64,692,270 of NC_062280.1, forward strand.
TTTCAACATCAATGCTAATATGTACAAATACTAAGAAATAAGGGCCCCTATTTGCCAGAGAACCATTTCTTTCCTTGACACCAGCCAGGCAATCAGCCTGACCTTTTTCCAGATAGACCAGTGAATACATATAAATTTCCCACTGGCCAACCATTTAAACCATCTTCTACAACTCTTTCTCAGCACCTATTGTGAGTGAGCTTTGGTACTGAAAAGAACACAAAAAGATTAATTTTTGAATGCTGAGTCAGAATTAGAAGACCAAGAGTTTGCTAAATAAAGCAACCAATAAAACAATGGCCTCAACCAACCGAGGTCTATAACCCACTAAGAGCCAGGCCTGTACAAGCTGGTTTATGCAGAATTTGGTTCACTCAAGTTATTTATTAATCAAAACATCCCAGTTCCTGGTACCATATAGCAAACCAGCTTTGCCCTACACTAACAGCTCAGTTTCCTTTTTAGTTCAATAAGTAGAAATGCAAACTTTGATCCAGTTGTGGGTTTGGAGATGCACACTTGATAAACTGAATTTTTCACCTCTACTTTTACATTCAAAACTATCTGTGTTATGTTCATGATTGGACGTTTCATTACTGCTTTCCACACCTGTGCCCTGGCCATGGCTGCCTTGCCATCTTGCCACCGGTGACCTTGCCATTAAATCAATCTCCACCTGTCTCTCCTCTTCCTATCCATGTCTACCTTCCTCTGGTTCTGTAGGTCTTGACGGAAGCCCATACTTTTTTCTAGAGATATCGAAAAGAATTATATTTTGTAAAAACAATTCCTTGCTCAAGTTGCAAGGTAGATTAACCACAGTTAGTACTACTCACACCAACTACAATGAAGACAAAGGCAAAAACACAAACTAAACTCTGTAAGAAGTTGTATTTCTCAGGACGAAAGAAAGAAAGGCTTTTCCTGCGGGCCCCCCAAACCCTGATTCCATTATGGCCTGCATGAGCCTGGTTCATCTAGAAGTGTGCCCCACCCTCCTTATGAAGCCCCTATTCCATGCTTCCACCCGAGGCTTCCTGTTTGGGGGTGCAGCAATGCAGTGGTGGTGGGTCTCCAATGAGTCCTCTGTCCACCAGTTTCTGCATCACCCCCAACCTGAAGCAGGATGGCTTTTCAGAGCCCTTGACTTGTCCCCTCCTACCTCTTTCTTCTCTGACGAGGTAAGGATTTAGAATGAAACCATTCTCCCTGTGAGGCTGAGACACGGACGGAGTCTCTGAAGGAGCTCAGGTCCCCTGAGTCACTTAGGCCCTCAGTAAGGTGAGACCCTTAAGTGTAAATTAATAAAGGAACTCCCCCGGCAGCCCAGGTCATTCTGCTTAAGTTGTTCTGGCTTGCGGTCAGGGATGGGGGAATGGTACAGCTCTCCAGGTCTGTGGAGAACAGAGAAAACAAAAGCATAAGAAAATCATGGTGAATATAATAAATGTCAGTCAGCCAAACAACCAATTTACTGGTACCCCAAACCCTGTTAGCTCCTTTGTTAATTTCAGACACTCTCAATATACTGTTATTTGTATATATACAGTTATATTTCAATATTAAAATTAAACTAAATAATGGTATAAATGAACTAAGGAAAGATACATTAAAATTCTTAAGGAAAACCAATTAGAACAAAGATAAACTAAAAAGTGAATGAATTTATTAGTTTAGGCCACACTAATGTACCAATAATTAACTAAAACTGATACTTAACTTCTTATTACTGTAATCTTTTATCAAAAAAGCTTTAATTTTATAGGATTATACAGTCTGTACACCTAATGTCTCTTGAGTTTGTACCTTTGATATTTCTACACAGTTATTATTTTCTGAAAGACATGGGATTTAATTGCAAAGTGATCAACTTTATTAAATAACATAGTAAACCTGCTCATAGTCGTTTGGCTCTTCACATAACTAAAGCAACGTGTCCACTTCCCCCAAGACACGAGGTATGCCCATGAAGTACAATTAAGACTAATGTCTGTGATCTACCGACGTCAACAGCATTACTTTGGAGCCACACACTGTAACTCTCAACAGCGGCTGTCCCCAGATGAGTCGATGGTAATTACTAACTGCCTGCTGAGGTGTGACCATAAAGCCTTCGTCATGGTCCCTTTGCAACTTCCAATTTCAGCTACTTTCTGCAGAATCGGTTGGTATGTTGAGTTCTCCTGCTAGTGCAGAGAGGGATTCACTCCTACCTCCCCTGGGCAGCACTGCAGGACAATCCAGTGCATCATTAAAAAAGGAAACTCATTCTAACCCCTGGCAAAATGTTTGCCTTGGTCCTTTGTGGAAACTCTGTCCTCTTGATGAAATAACGCAGTCCTTCTAGTGTGTGCAATCAGCCTGGGCTCCTTTCCTATGCTGTTAATAACTAAATGAGATAATCTGCCTGGTGACTTGGAGGGGGTGAGAAATATTATCCTACAAAGGGTGCCCTGGCACTATTTCTCAGGCTGTCAGAGCCCAGGGGTTAGTACAAAAACCCGCTAAGTAAGACTGAGTTGCAAGCACAGGCACAAGTGCTTTCAAAAAATCCCGAACTGGTTGCTATTCTTTCTAAGATTCATCTTACTTGTGCTCCAAAATACAATTTGTAGGAGCGATGTTTACCCCAATTATTGGAGTATCACTACCACAGCTTTTCTTCTTAATGGTATTATGGGTTTCTGTAAACCTATTTGTTCTTATAGAACCCATTTTCAATTTCATTTGCAGAAGACAAGTGCACTTACAGATACACCCTTCACTCCTTTCAAGGAAAATGAATTGGGATTGCTTTAGGGGAAAAGGAGTGGTATTGTTTGTTCTTATCTCAGGGCCCAGGGCTGTTGAGAGAGGGTCACTGGAACCCTTTCCCACAAAACACAAAAACACCGCTCAGAGTTTCCTGTTCCCAGGGATCCCCCAAAGTATCTGATGTTGATGAAGATGTAAAAGACAGACATTGGGACATGATGGAATTTTATGTCATCTTTTACTTAGAGGAGGTGGTAGCCGCGGAGGGAAAGCTGGAGGAAGGAATGTGTTGATACAGCCCTTCCTTCAATTTGAAGTTTCATATTAGTTTCAAGTGGAAATGTGCTCTTTGTATAATTATACTTAATAGAATTCTTAAATATAGAAACAATACATTATACTAATTAAAGGTGCTTTATTTTTGAATTGTTAGAATGGCAAGCTGCGGGATTTTAAGTTCACAGACTTTGCTAGTTTTTGAGGAGCAAGGAAAATTATAGCAAAAGAAACCTTAACGTAACAGAATCATTATGCTTATAAAACTTGTAGAAGGGGCAAAATGTTTTTCCACAGTTAGTTTTATGAAAATGGGTGTTTTCTGTAAGCGCTTGACATAAGCACTTGACTTGACTTCTTCTGGATCTAGTATTTCTCTAAATAAACCCTCCTCATGGGTCTTTGAAAATGATTAGATAGAGATAGGTTTGTCTATTCCTTTGCATGTTCATTGATTAGTTTGCATAATTACAAACAAATTAGCATACTCCCCTCCCACCCTCAATAACCTGGGCAAAAACAAGGCCTGAGACAAGGAAGAGATGTTAAAACATTCTGTCTTCAGAACCATTCTATTGCAGAGATAACTGTTTGGAATGTTGCTTGGAAAATTTATTTTTTGCAGTTTCTATGCAGATCTCAAGATCACGGCACATGGAATAAGATCACATCTTCCAACAGCCTTGTTCTTTATCCCTCTCTGACCAGAGTCATCTACCATGGAAAGGAGCAAGTTATTATCTCTGTAGGAACCAGCTGAGGCTACTTCATTTCCTACCCCATCAGGACAAAACACATTGTAGACCAGCCACCAAATTGATACCAACAGGGGGAGCCAAGTGCTCAATCTATCTTCCTCTACATCCCCCCCCCCCCCCCCCCCCCCCCCCCCCCCCCGGCCCCGGGAAATACCAAGAGCGCTAAAGACATCGTCCTGCATTTGAAATTCATTTCTGTCTTCAGAGTACAAATCACAAAAATTTAATACTAGAATTCATATCACATGGTGTTCAGACGCATTTTGGGGAGATCTGGGGGAACTTTAATGAAGTCAGCCCTTTAGGTTGGGGTTCAGTTTGTGAGCCTTTTATCATAAATATTTTGTGCCATAATTCTACAAATATCAACAGCTCCCCCCAATTATATTGTCTTTTTTTTCTTTTAGAGGATTAAAAAAGGAATTTTCCTTTTTTCCGCTCAACTCCTTTTCCTTCATGCTCTTATTTTTCTAGACCTTTTCTATTACAGGGGGAGTTAAGAAAATGACAAAGTATACCATCAAGTCTGGTTATAGAAAACAGACAAAGAAAAGAAGCAATAATTTGCAGGGAAGAAGGAATATGAAAAAACTATGCATGAGAGAATTGCAGACACATAGAGATCTATGTTTTCTATATCAGAACCAAATGCAAATATGTTTGTGTGTGTGTGTATATTGTTGTTGTTGTTGTTGTTTTTCAAAATGTGACTTCGCTGTGAACCCTTGGCTGCCACAAGGCAGTTATCCCTGTGGTAACTTTTCTCTACACCTCCTGCTTAAAACCTAAAAAGTAAGAAGGATCGTGAGGCCCCGCTTTCATGGTGCGTGTTAGTACTGAAAATCAAAATCAAACGAGCTTTGACCCTTCTGCTCCACGGGAGGTTTCGGTCCTCCCTGAGCTCGCCTTAGGACACCTATGTTACCGTTTGACAGGTGTAGCGCCCCAGCCAAATGCAAATATGTTGATTTCTTCCTATAAAAACAGTGGTGAAACAGAGAATATCTTTTCACACAAAACGCAAGTTAAATCATTTAATAATCATGGGCTCTGTGTTTGACACTTAAGTTCAATATAATCTCTCTTATAATCTTGAGATAGGAGATCAAGTATTTATCTGAATATTTGAAGTAAGTTGTAAAGACCTATCATTCCTTTTTATCAATGCCTGTTTGAATCTCATCTGCTCTGATCCATCCTTAAAAAACAAACCTGATCTTCAGTTATGAGCCTCCAGCAGGTTTTCTGTCGTTTACAGTGCACCAGTATTTATTAGCTTAATTGGGAGGACTTCTATTACAGATCAGAGAGTATGTCCTTAAATGTCATCTGATTTTTTTTATAAGTCTGTAGGAGTTAAATGGCTCAATTTTTTAAGTAATTGTTGATTTTTTTTTTTTTATGTAAAATGAAACTACATAAGCACATACTTAAAGCAAATAGTCCTTGGTCCTTTTTAGTAAGAACCTCTTTTCAATTTTGAGACCCCTTAAACTTCTGGCATTGATTTTTTGTATTTGTCAAACCTTTGCATTGATGACCAATATTAAATTGATAGAAAAGATGTTTCACTGAATCACCAGCCCTAAAAGAAAGAAAAAAAAAATGTGTAGTTACCTGGTATAATAGTGAAAAAGATATTGTAGTGAAAGACCCGGTGATTTTTTAAGAGTTAAGACATAATACAAATTAGTGTACATGATTATTAATTTTGGGGTTCTTTGAAGGACTCTCAGAATTGTGCTGTTCTTCAAGATATTTAACTGGTTGAGGATAATGTCTTTCCTTTGCTCTTGTCTCTACCTTAAACACACTCTGAGCACATAATAAGAGCACATAGAATATGTCATTTCCTGCCTTTAGGTGTTAAAAACTTTGGTTCAAAATAGCTGGCTGATGGAACTCTTATGAAAACATTATATTCGTGGTGTATGTTTGGTGTTTTTAAAATTTGTGTCTCATTCTTCCTTCAATCCCTTTTATGTATAATCAGCATGTAGACTTTAAGAACAGTGGAGTTCTGAGGAAATGAGGTTTTATACAAGTGTGAAGTGCCTTGTACATTTCCGGACACCTACAACACTCAATCCATAGTAGCGCCTCATCTCTGTCTCCGTCAGTGCTTCCCCACTTTCTGTTGCAGCAGATTACAAATGAGGATTCTAAGTGAGGCTGAAATTAGTTGTAACTTATTTACCTGATTTATTACTTGAATTGATGACAAACTCCAGCTATAATCTAATATCCCTGTCTGCCACTTCAATCTCTTTTCATTTCCCATGTTGCTAGTAGATACATTCACCAGTGAAACTGCAATTAGTTACCCTTTTATTTTCCCCCATTTTTCCTTATTTTGAAGAAAACCCAAGTGATCAGAATAATTCAGTTGTAGCCATAATTGATAATTACACTGACTTGTTTGCACAGATAATCTTGAAATGGTTGCATTGGAGCCAAATCTATTTTATTGTGTTTCTTCCCTCTGTTTGGATTTTATATAAAGATTTAAAATGTCATTCCTCCCAGTGAACAAGACTGATGTTCACAGAGACACAGAGGGACAGTAAAAGGAGGAGGAAAGTTTGTATAACAGGAACTCTTTCCAACCTCTTGGCAGGCCAATTGTACTATCTCTAAGTCTTCCTACATGTCCTTGTCGTATCACATGGAACATATTGCCAAGAAATAGGCCCAAATCAATTCCATTATAAGACATGAATAGTGTTTCCTACTATGTTATCTGTTGTCAAAAATAAACACCTTTACTTAACGCTTTTAGCTGGTTTCAGTTTGGTTAAGAAGACCTCAGTGTTCATGAAATACACTATTGTAACAAGGGTAATAGCCACTTTTCACTCTTTTTGACATTCAAAACTCCTTCTTTACTTGGGAATGCCTCTTACCAATGAGGCAGAACCAGCCTCCATGAGGAGAAGCTGCAAATACCACACACTTACTCTCCTAGGCTTCCTGGCAACTAGGACTCAGATGTATGAACTAGATTGTACCAATCAGATACCCCCAAATCAGACTTTGCATAAAGAAATGATGAAATGACATGAGAAGCAGGGACCATGTGGAATTAATCTTAATTATGGCTGGTGGCAAGAGATTAGCAACATCCAATCTTAAGAAGTAACTATTCTAGAAGCAACATCCATTATGTAGTTTTGATAACTTCGGCAATGAACATGGTGTCTGGTGTTCAGTGACAACAGCATGGGTGCGTTCACCGGATGGCTCTGCAGCATTATTCAGCTCTGTTACTGACTACAAAACCTCCAGGTCTTGTTTTCTGAAATCTGGAGATTCCATGAATTCAACTCCCCACCTCTGCCACTCAGTTTCTCTTTAACAAATTATCTTTCCTGTTTAAATCGCTCAGATTCTGATGTTTGAAACTGGGAGATGTGACTGGATAAATATATATATATATATATAGGTAATACATAAATCTTAACATTCTTAATTTATTGTGTAAATGATAGTCATACAGTAGGATCTTTAGGAAAGAGCAAGTATGAGAAGAAATGCATAATTGTGAATTAAATCACTGTGAACTGACTGTTCACTAGGTATGAGTTCATGAAAGATGGACTGAATAGGTGATCACAAAGCCACACTCTGGCCATGTCTCTCTAGAGTATTTCCACGTCCTAGCAGCCAGAATGATTTGGAAGAGTCCTAATGTGCACAGGCAGCTTTTTGCTTCTCTCTCTCTTTGAATAAATCCCCCAAATCCACTACTTCTCTGGTGGAAAAAAAATGTATATATTAGAACTTGTTTCCTTAGTTTCTGGGCTTAGTTCTATAATGAAAAATTCATGGTAAATTTCAATAGTAAAATTCATAGAGCCATAGACAAAATACTTTCATCCCATCTTTTTTTTTTTTTTTGCCTTGCTTACCTTGTAAATAGCTGACACAAAGTAAGTGTGCAATGGATATCTGTTACGTAGATAGCAAACACTAATGTAACACTTATGAGCCAGGTGTTCACTTATATTAACTTACTTCCTCCTCATAATAACCTTCTGACACAGGCACTATTATTATTCCCTGATTAATCCTTTTTATTGGTGGGGGGGCGTGGAGAGGACAAGAAATGGACATGTTGGAGGGTTAAGTAACTAGCCCAAAGAAAGTGAGCAAAATGATCCCAACTTAAGAAGGTTGCTTCTGGAGTCTATGCCTTGTATTTTTTTAATTCGGCTGATAGTCATTAAGCACCCACCATATGTTAGGAACAAAAATTCAGTGATGTGTATATCATTTTGCCCTCAAGGAGCTCACTATATCAGAGAAATAGACATATAACAAATAATTAAAGCGTAATTATTCTATGATAGAAAATATAAATGAGATTTGTTGGGACACCAGGAGGTGATAAACTTTACTCTGAATGAAAGAGAGCCAAGGAAGACATCTAAGAGCAGAGAATGCTCCAGCTGAGACTTGAAATAATTTTTCATGAATACAGAATTACATTCTAGGCAAGAGGAGCACCTTATACAAAAGGTGAAATAGTATATTTGTGAATACAGTGAGGCAAAACTGCGATATGAAGCTGGAGATGTAAGCAAAGCCCAGATAATAAAGAAAACTATGTTGTGTTAAAGAACTGTTATTTTATTCAAAGGCAATCAGGAGCCATTGAAGAAACTTAAACAAGAGAGTAAGATGAATAGTGTATGCACTTAAGAAAGATGTTTCTGGCTCTATAGTGTTGAAATAAAGGGGGTCAATTAAGATGGAAGAAGTAGAGTTAGGAGACTACTGAAAGAGATTATACAAGGACTTACATGGGTCAGAAGTTTAGTGTAAAGACAGCATTGACTTGAGAGATAATTAAACATAGAATTAGTAGGGCTTAAAAATCTATTGGATATTGGTAATATAGGGTGGTAATAAAGAGGCATAATTCTTCTGTTTCTCTATTTTGGTTTGCATTAATTAACATAAGATACATGTAGCCTCTGGTTTTCTTTTTCTTTAAAATATTTTCATTCTTCTTACAAGCTTTTTATCTGTCATTTCAGTGTTCCTTGAGACTCAAAGTTTTATTCTCTTTTATTGTGCTTTTATGTTTATTTATATCCTTGTGGCACTTTGGTTTTAAGATGCTTTATGTCTATGTTGGATTGAAATATTGTATACGTATGTGTATCTTTAACACACATCTACATAAAACTTCCAGAGGGCATCCTTTACTGCAAATTGAATGTTTTTATGTATCCTGCTTTTTTAGTTTGTCAAATAAATATTGTTATTTATATAACTAATATGTTTGATGGCCCAGTTGAGAGCACATCTTTTATATGTTCTTTTTATGAATCTTCAGCATTTTTGGACACAGGGATATGGCTCTACAAATAATATTTTTTGAAACAAAGAGGACAGTCAGAGTTCTAGCAGTTAAAGCTGGCATTGTTTATTCAGAAATCTCTCTTTGAAGTCAAATATTTTTACTTTCAAATCAAGTATTTTTTATTAGAAAAGATAAGTTTTGCTCTTAGTAGCTAAATATGACCAAAGCCTAATTATTTTCAGTGAAAAAAAAAGTTGTAATTAAATGAATGATAATACTTCTCCCAGAGATTTATGTAATAAAACTACATAATTCCTGTACCTGTATTTATTACAAATCTTGCCTCAAGAGAATTTCAAGCTGAGCTTTTTTATTCCATTAAATATATATGAATACTTTTTTTTGTATTGCTCAAATACAGAGATAGATGGATAGAGTGATGATTGATAGGCATTTAAGTAGATTGACATTTAATTGTAGAAACTTTAATTAAAACAATACTGACAATGCCTCGCACAATGTGATGGAGATAGTTGTTTGGTCCTTAGGAGCTGTTGGTTGAATAAATGAATAGGTGAAGCTGTATAGCATCACTTATGTTTAGGGATGCAATGGCTTCAAAGGAAAATGTCACCACCTTACGTTTTTAAGCTTCTTTTAATGTTTTGCACCATCAGTCTCTTTGGATCCGACAAGTCAACTAGTACATGCTCATAGCTTTACTATTGAGCCAAATGAAACTGGAGGGTTCACTTTTGAGTATATTGAGTTAGACAAAGAATTGGGACTTGCAACTGCCTTGATTCTTCTTTCCCCTTGATATCTTTCCCTATTTGTATAAATTAAAAATTAGGATAAAGTATTGTCTTTTCGTTGTCATCATAAATATCTCAACTTAATTTATGTCATAGTAATTCTGCTTAATGCATTCTGCTGTTTCTAGATGATGCTTGACAACACTTCAATTCCATCAACTCAATGAATACTAATTCACTAAAAAGAAATACAAACTAGTTTGTTTAATACCATGAGGAGTTGTTTTTTTTTTTTAAGATTGTGTTTATTTATTTGAGAAAGAGAGAGAGCAGGAGCAGGGAAGAGGAGCAGAGGGAGAGGGAGAAGCAGACTCCCCGTTGAGCAGGGAGCTTGATGCAGGCCTCGATCCCAGGACCCTGGGATCAAGACCTGAGCTGAAGGCAGTTGCTTATCCAACTGAGCCACCTAGGCACTCCAGCACCATGAAGATATTTTTATAAAAAGCCTATTTGAAAATATATTTTTTTTATTTTGAAAGGTTCTTTCCCTTTGTGTATGTTTGTTGTCTTTGTGCATGTTTTGGTTTCTTGGTACAGGCTTCTCCTCCCTCTAATGATGCCAGTTACTCCTTATAGCATTGCCGCACTGCCCATATTCATTCAAAGATGTCCTGATTCCCTAGCAAAGTTTTCAAGAGGGCTCTTTCTGAGAACTTTGTAAAGTGATTGACATGTTATTGTTATACACATCAGCTTCAGTAATTTCACCAACCAATTATGAAATGTTCAGTATCAAAGACTGTTAGCTAAAATACTAAAAAAACCATAGAATTATGTGGGAAAAATTTAGACTCTCAATTTTTAAACTAGATTTAAAATTATAAAATGTTCATACTCTTGGAAAAAAATATGACTATTTGCCCATGCACTTACTCCTTGATATTTAAGGCTGCTGACAGGGGGTTGGGGGGGCAGTCATCTACTATCTGCCAGGATGCTAAAACTGAGATTTGAGGATGCAGGACTTCAGTTAAATGAGAGATTGATATTGTCAAATAATGACTGTGAAATGTGATAAGTAGGTAATAAAGATTTGTACTGACAGGATGGAAATACAACAACAACAAAATAAGCAGGAATAGATGACTATAGAAAAGTCAGGAAAGGTTTTATTTTATTTTTTTTAAGATTTTATTTATCCATTTGACAGACAGAGATCAGAAGCAGCCAGAGAGGAAGGCAGAGAGAGAGGAAGGGAAGCAGGCTCACCGCTGAGCAGAGAGCCCAATGTGGGGCTCGATCTCAGGACCCTGGGACCACGATCCGAGCCAAAGGCAGAGGCTTTAACCCACTGAGCCACTCAGGTGCCCCTCAGGAAAGGTTTTAAACAGAAAATAGTTTTTGAGCCATGATTTCAAAAATGTATAGTAAATGTAGAAAACCCTTAACCTGAAGCTCAAACCCTAGGGAAATCAAATTTTATATTGTAAATTTTAAAGAAAATTTTTAAAAAAATAAAGAAAGCCCATGGCCAAAGAGACAGGTTTGAATTTGAATATATCCAAATCTAGAGAAATACAATACATTAACCAGAAATTGTTATGTTCATCACTTTAAAAAAAAATTGCTTATTCTTTCAAACTTTGAATCTGCTGACAGTTTTGCTAACATAAATAGCACATTTTTTGGTATTGTTTATGTCTGTTTGACAAAGATGCAAATAGCATTAATACATCATAACTATTCCTAGTTTTATTAAAAATGAGATTAGTGATAGGTAAAATAGCTGAATTATTGGCATTGAGCATGAACTGTTTTTTCCACTCTAGGGAGGCAGTTACTCCATACTATTCTACCAAATTTTTAATCACATTTTTTTTTCTATTGGGTATACTTCCAAAAGTCACAATAACAGTGAGTCACCATAAAAAAAATAAAAAATAAATAAAAAATTGGTCCTATTCTTTCCTTACTTGTTATGCTACAATGAGTGTGAATTTTTATTGGTAGGAATATACAATGCCTTTTCCGGTGCTGATAATAACAATGACAAGTTGGGTAGGCAGAACATGAAGTCTTTTCTGTGCTGGAGAAATCTCCTTAGAAGTATATATCAAGGACACCTGGGTAGCTCAGTCGGTTTAGCATCTGTCTTCAGCTCAGATCGTGATCCCAGGGTCCTGGGATTGAGTCCTGCATCAGGCTCCCTCCTCAGTAGGGAACCTGCTTCTCCCTCTGCCTGCTATTCCCCTGCTTGTGCTCTCTCTCTCTCTCCCTGATGAATAAATAGATAAAATTGTTTAAAGAAAAAGAAGTATATATCAAGGATAGATTTTTGTAAGATACTTGTCTAACATATGAGCTGACATCAGATTGGTAAGAACTATATAAGCATCATATTATTTTGAGATTATGCCACATTCTCTCTGTTAGACTCCATAGTAGAGCACATATATCATCTGTTTCTCTTTCTATAAACGGTGAATGAGATGGGGAAAAAAAAAAAAAGAGTTTCAGTGTGATTTAGTGACTTACCCAAGATTACAATATACCTCGTAGAGGAGAGAGTTAATATAAAATCCCGTTTCTGACTCCTGGTTGCTCCAACTTGTAAACAAGACTGCATTTTGTCTCTTGCAGCCTGAGCTATATTTGAATTTAATATTCAAGGACCAATTTTATTAATATTTTTGTGTGAATTTATGTATAGTGCTCTTGCCAGAATTCTTTTATTACATCTTATTCATGTAATTTGATTTCTCTTGAGCATTATGATGATCCGTCCTTTTACCTAACCCTGTTCTTTGTAGACACCAGCAACTGGGAAGAGTGAAAGTCAGATTTAAAGTCCAAGCTCAATTATCATATGGTTTTGCTTATTTGTGGAGCATAAGAAGTAACATGGAGGACATGGGGAGATGGAGAGGAGAAGCGAGTTGGGGGAAATTGGAGGGGGAGATGAACCATGAGAGACTACGGACTCTGAAAAACAATCTGAGGGTTTTGGAGGGAACAGGGGTGGGAGGTTGGGTGAGCCTGGTGATGATATTATGGAGGGCACGTACTGCATGGAGCACTGGGTGTGGTGCATAAACAATGAATTCTGGAACACTGAAGTTTTAAAAAAAAATAAAAACTTAAAAAAAAATAAAATAAAAATTTTCACAAGTTCAAAAAAAAAAAAAACATTCAAGCTCAACTAGTTGCAAAATATGAAACACCATAACAATAGAAATAAAATCTTGGCATATTTTAAGAGAGACTTTATATAAATTACAGCAACCTGGGGGCAGGAAAATTGATGTGACACTAACATACCAAACTCACATAGCAATTATAGTTCTGTTGAGTAATAGCACAAGTAGAAACGCTAGCCAAATTTATGTATCCTGGTACTGTTCATGTTGTGTCATCTCTTACAAGAAAATATATTTAGATATGATAGGCATGGATTGTTTTTACTCAAGTAGATACACATTCAGTAGAAAGTGCCCAGAAAATAACTTTCAAAATATGTCAAAAATACGTTTATTTTGTTTTTACTCCCGTTTGCATTTGTCTTTCTCAACGTACAGATTCAAATCACTAACTCTATTCTTTCAGTCTGATAATAAGCAACAAGTGTAAGAAACTAGAGTTTCTATAGGTTCCAGGCAGGCTTTTTTTTTTTTTTTTTTTTTAAATACCAACTTGTATTACTTAGCGAATGATGGGAATAGTGACCAGCTGAAAAGTACATGTCCCAGGTAAAAATGTTGGCCACTACTTTATTCCAGCAAGAAACTGACTCACATGTTGGAATACAAACCCAGGACTGTCAGATCTTTAAAGTTTACAAAAGCAGGCAGAAGTCTTGATTTCTGTAAGTATTAACTAATTCTAAATTTGAAAACACCAACTGGACCAAATAAGCATGTCTCTGTGCCATAGCTTGTTCCATGGAACTGTAAATAGAGGCACGATTCTGTAATAATGATCATGGTGCACTTCAGTAAGAACCTTCATACTGGTCAGGTTCCCACTGCCCTTTGTTCTTTCATTGTCTGTTCAATCAGCATCATAAGAAGGCCATAGAATATGTCCATCATATCTTTATAGATGGAAAGGCTTCTCACAGTTGTAAACAGTTGTCATGGAAAAAATTATTTGTGCTCATGCATTTTCAGTGATTGTTATTGCTCCCTACAGCCTAATGTTACTGATACCCTTAAATAAAATTTGATTATGCAAAGCTTCCTATTAAATCAAACTTTGGTTATTTGAACTTAAAGGAAAGGATATGGATTATTTTCTGTTCTCCCTCTTGAGAAAGTAGAGTACACAACTTGCTCATTGTTTCATCTCATTTCCAGGACACTCTCCAGCAAATAGAAGATTCAATGAAAATAATTTATTAATAGAAGTTTGCTAATTTAGTCATCCATTCATTAAGTAAATTTTTCCTTGGCACAAATGTATGCCAAGCATGTTATTAAAAATGATTTTATATATGTGGATTATTAATTCAGGCTAGAAAACCATTCTGCTTCAAGGGAAAAAAATTACACTGGTATTCAATTTAATGAGATACAGTCCACATTTTTTCAGCCTTATTGAGGTATAGTTAACAACATTATAAGACATTTAAAGTATACATTATGGTGATTTGATATATGTATACATTGTGAAAGGATTTCTAGTTAACTAATACATCCAATGAAATATAATCTACATTCTAAAGTATAAACCTACATTTTGCCTTCAATTCTCTGTAGAACTTTTAGGAAGATGCCAACTGTTTTTCTTAAGTCTCCTTCCTAGAAAAGTATAAGATCAGATTGAACTATATATCTCTAAGCAGATGTCTGACAGCTGCTTGGTTAACCAGGAATTATACCCTGTATACTGAATACCCTTGGGGGGGGAAGTCACACACTACAAGCCCACTAACTACAAAAAATAAAAACAAAAAATCAAGGTCTCGTTAATTAATTTTAAATTTATGGTTGGTTTAAAGGACTAGAATTTGACAGCTCAAAACTATTTAACTTTGTGTAAAAAAAAAATTAGTGCTCCTATATGATGAATAATAATGGACATTTGCTCACCTGACTATTCTCTACAAAGGCAAATTTTTAAAAAATCATATCTCAAAAATAGTGTTTGATGGTAAAGTAGATGAAAGTGAATGCCCAACTTCAAACAAGTTCAGTTTCATGGGTTCTTGAAGAGTAATCTCTTCATATCCTTATTTTTTGATGTTAAGATTTTTAACAATATGCCAACTGACTCATCACATCAATCAATCAATCAGTCAGTCATATACTTGTACCAGATCACAGTCTCTAGTAACAGCAGGACTGGATCACCAAAATAAGAGGAGCTTCAATCATCTAAATCAGCCAGGGTCACCAGTACTAACTTGAATAAAATCAAAAGTAGCCCCATGTGTGAAGAGAGAGAAATACACATTAACATAATATGGTCTGTTTATGTTGGTTATAGTCTTCATCTGAACTCTGGATGGGTCATCAAACTAGATGGCCAACTTGAAGAATGCAGTGTCTTTCTGTAACATGAAAAGTTGGCTTGTAAATAACAAAATACATTTTTTTCATCAAGGATTTGCATTTTCTTTTTGAGGTTCATCTTTCTTACATTGTAGCTCACTAAGGGTAGTAGGCAGAATAATGGTTCCTGAAGATATTTACGTCCTAATTCCCAAAATCTGTGAATATGTAAGTTACATGCAAAGGAGAATTAAGATTGCAAATAAAATTATAGCTGCTAATCAGCTGACCTTCTGACAGAGAATCCTGGATTATTCAGATTGGCCCCATGTAATCACAGGTTCTTAAAAGTAGAACAGGGAATTGGAAGAGAGAATCAGAGATGGCAGTGTGAGAAAGCCTCAGCCTGATAGAGTGGGGTCATGAGCCAAGGAAAACAGGAAGTCTCTCAAACTGCAAAAGACAAAGATTGAATAGATTCTCCTTTAGAGCCTGCAGAAAGGAATACACTGACACTAACACTGTCAACACCCCCAGTCAGGGCTTCTGACCTACAGAGCCATAAAGTATTAAGTTTGTGCAGTTATAAGCCACTAAGTTTGTGATAATTTGTTACAGCAGCCAAGCAAACTAATACACTGAGGAACTTCCGTTTTTTTCATTAATTTTAATTTTATTATTAAATTTTTCCATTAATTAAAAAAGTTAACATTTTCAGACTTTTCTTAAAACATTGTATATTTCTTTATTCATTTATTTTCAGGAGGTAATCCACAGTAGCCAGGTCGACATTTCAAGAAACAGCCAGGAAACGGAAAGAAATGAACAAGAAGTTTCCAAAACACACAAAAGTGATGTTCTTGGAACAGAAATGGTAACTACTTAGAAAGACAATACTTTCCAAACAGTTTACAAAGCTGTGTGGAAATTCTGACCTTGTTGTAAGCAATTGCTTTTAATGTCCTTTATGTGTTTAATATCAATATATATCAGTGTCTATTTCTGTACTTTGGAGTTGACATTCTTTGAAAAATAAAACGAGCATCCTAAAAATATGAGTGCACTTTAGATGTTAATTCATATATATTATGTTACAGCATGAGCCCATGCATTAAAATAAGGAATAGAAGTTTAATTAGCATCTCTCAATGTTCACTGAAGTCTTGAAAGAAAATCACTGTGAAATGAAGAATATATGTATAGTACTAAAATAACTGACTTCTTAGAAACAATTATTGATTTAAAATTATCTTTAAACATAGGCCTCTCATCTTAAAAAGCACACTGAGGAAATAAGCCAAGCTTCTCAGCTCCCTCAGTATGTTCAAGAAACAGGTGAGAATCTGCTATTATTGGTCCCCAATATACCTTGCTCCTGCTGATGTGTCCTGTGTTTGAATGGAAGCCTTCCAAAGCACAATCCCTCCCACTGAGTAAATTTAGTAACAATGACTCATGGTCCCAAAGGGGACAGAGTAGTATTTCTATATATAATTAGGTTCTGTGTGTGGTAATAGATGCAATAAGCTTCTGAAATAGTTCACTGCCCATCAGTCTTATGAATTCATCCTAAAAGCCTAGAAGGTGGTACGCCAGCCACCTCTGAATTGCTTTTTGCCTCAGGGACCTAGAATAAAACTTAATGTTTATCAAGCTCCCTGGGAACAGAAATGTTATCTGGATTGTATTACTTCTACTAATGGATTTAAACACTTCTAAATTCAGTTTTGCAACCTACAGATATGACATCAAATTACAGAGAAATCTGTGCAAGTTTGCATAAGACCCAGTTTATCTTGCCTATAAAAGGGGAATGAAAAGCTTTGTTGCCTTGAAGAGCTACAAAGGATGATTTAAGCCAGTTGTGACCCAATCATTACTTGGCTCTATCTATTTTGGCTTTATTTTGGTTTTCCTAAAGGAAGTAGGTCTTGAAACTTGAAAAATATATACAATTGAAATAAACAACAGTTTCATCACTTATGACTTCCTATCCAGATGTAACCATCACCACTGTTCTTCCTATATTTCTTGACATATATTAACTGTGTACATATATTAACCATATATACCTTGAACCTTTTTATTTAACATATATTGTGAGAAGCTTCCCATAGTATTACAATTTTCTTCTCAAACATCATGTTTGTTATATAACACCCCCGGTATTATTTTCTGTTTGTAGTCATTGATACACCTGAGGACGAAGAGATTCCAAAGGTTTCAACTAAGTTTTTAAAAGAGCACTTTGAAAAGTCTGCCCAGGAAAAGGTCCTTTATTCTGACAACGAGATGACCCCAGCCAAGCAGAGTAAAGTAAGACAATTTCTCTACATAGAAATATGTTAAGTGTAAAACCAGATGTAGATGCTTAGCATTTTCAAATTATTGAATGTTTGATGTGGTTTTTGAAATAAATCCTGAGCCAGTACTCCTCTGTTCCATAAGGAGGATATTAATCTACATGAGAAAAGCAGTAGAGTTAAAAACTTTCTTCACTAGAGAAAAATGGAAAAATTATATGCACTCTAAAGTTTAATAACTAGCATTAGATAAAATAATAAAGTCAATTTTAAATGTCAGATACTTTGCTTAAAATTCCAAGGAAAACAAAACAACCCTCAAAAGTACTTTAAGGCTTTTATTGTTTCCCTCTAGATTACTCAGCATAGCATATTAAGCAAAGGAGGAAGAATACTCAAGATTATGTGTAAATGTTAAAATACTGAACTGTTGATGTCTCAAATGGGGAATATAACTCTGAAAGCACAATGCATTATAGGAAAGATAGTAACAAATACAAAATATTGCTCCTAAGTAGGTCTCTCAAAGGAGTCTGTCACCTGTTGTTTCCAATGGAGGTATCACAGCACATGGACAGGTGAGGGGCGATGCCTAGGAAGTCTTCACAACTACACCCATTTTTATAAGATTTGACTTTCTCTCCCTTAAAGATCGGAAGTGAATATGAAGAGACTTTAAAAGCATCATCAGTTGTGGATACCTCTTCCACTTCCTGCATGTCGACCTGCCAGAGGAAGGAAACATCAACCACAAAACACAATGACCACAGTGCCACTTCCTCAACTCTGGTACAAGTTAATGCCACTGCTAAGGGAAAAACAGAAGAATTTCCTCCTCCCCCACCTGATATATTTCAAACTCCAATAGATATGGCAGCATTTTCCCAGTCCCCTGAATTCCCCAACCCTCCTAGAATCCCACCAGTACCCAAAGAATTATATTCTAAGCAAAGAAATTTGTACGAATTAAACCGTTTATATAAACACATGCATCCTGAGTTAAGAAAAAACTTAGAAAAACATTATATCAGTGAGGTTTCTGAAATTGTCTCTAGTCAAGTGAACCCAGGGAGCTCAGTTTCAGCAGATGTGCAACAAGTCCGGTATGTTTTTGAAAATACGAATGACAGTTCTCAAAAAACTCTGAACTCAGAAAGAGAACACTTGGAGTGGGATGAAATTCTGAAGGGGGAGGTACAGTCCATGAGATGGATCTTTGAGAACCAGCCTTTAGATTCCATCAATAACGACTCTCCAGATGAAAATAATATCAACCAGGGCATTGCTGATCAAGAAATCATTGCTGGTGGTGATGTGAAATATACCACGTGGATGTTTGAAACCCAACCCATAGATACACTGGGGGATCATTCTTCTGGCATTGAAGAAAATGCTGAGAAAATTCCTGAGCTAGCCAGAGGAGATGTCCGCACAGCCCGGTGGATGTTTGAAACAACGCCATTAGACTCAATGAATAAAATGCATCAAGAAGAAGAATCAGGGGTAACTGCTGTAAAGGACATAAGTGGTGGGGATGTCAAGACTGTGAGATATATGTTTGAAACTCAACATCTGGACCAGCTAGGACAGCTTCATTCAGTGGATGAAGTTCACTTATTGCAACTCAGGTCTGAGCTCAAAGAAATTAAGGGAAATGTTAGGAGAAGTATAAAATGTTTTGAAACTCAACCATTATATGTTATTAGAGATGGCTTAGGTCAAATGCTAGAAATTAAAACTGTTCATAGAGAAGATGTTGAAAAGGGAGATGTGAGAACAGCACGTTGGATGTTTGAAACACAGCCTTTGGACACAATTAACAAGGATATCACGGAAATTAAAGTTGTCCGAGGAATATCCATGGAAGAAAATGTCAAAGGTGGGGTGAGTAGGGCAAAGTGGTTATTTGAAACTCAACCTTTGGAGAAAATCAAAGAAAAGTCAGAAGAGGTCATCATTGAAAAGGAAACAATAATAGGTACAGATGTCTCCAGAAAGTGTTGGATGTTTGAAACTCAGCCATTAGACATTCTAAAAGAAGTTCCTGATGCAGGTCCTCTAAGATCTGAAGAGATAATAGGAGGTGATGTCCAAACTACTAAGTATCTGTTTGAAACACTTCCAATAGAGGCTTTAAAAGATAGCCCTGATGTTGGAAAACTTCAAAAAATTACTGCCTCTGAAGAAGAAAAGGGGGATGTTAGGCACCAAAAATGGATTTTCGAAACCCAACCTCTGGAAGACATTAGAGAAAATAAAAAAGAGTACATACGAACAGTGAAACTTGAAGAAGTTGACAGAGGAGATGTAAAGAATTACACACATATCTTTGAATCAAACAATTTAATTAAATTTGATGCATCACATAAAATAGAGGTGGAAGGAGTCACCAGAGGTGCTGTAGAGTTAAACAAATCACTCTTTGAAACAACACCACTATACGCCATTCAAGACCACCTTGGGAAATATCATCAAGTCAAGACAGTCCAACAAAAAGAAATCCTAAGAGGTGATGTGAGAAGTTGTAGGTGGCTTTTTGAAACAAGGCCCATTGACCAGTTTGATGAAAGCATTCATAAATTCCAGATAATCAGAGGAATATCTGCTCAAGAAATACAGACCGGAAATGTGAAATCTGCTAAATGGCTATTTGAAACCCAACCTCTTGATTCGATTAAGTATTTTAGTAATGTGGAAGAAGGAGAAAGTAAAACTGAACAAGCGACAGATATCATTAAAGGGGATGTCAAAACTTGCAGGTGGCTTTTTGAAACCCAACCAATGGAGTCTCTTTATGAAAAAGTTTCATTAATGACTGGCAGTGAAGAAATTCATAAGGGAGATGTCAAAGCCTGTACCTGGCTCTTTGAAACTAAGCCACTTGACACCATAAAAGATGACTCTGAAGCAACAGTCAAATTGCAAACTGTAAAACAGGAAGAGATCCAAGGTGGAGATGTTCGTACAGCGTGTTTTCTTTTTGAGACAGAAAATTTGGACAGCATACAAGGAGAAGAAGGAAAAGAAATCAAGGCCTTGGAAATGGATATCCAAGCTGGGGATGTCTCCAGCATGCGGCATAAATTTGAAAATCAATCTTTAGATTCTATAAGTTCCAGTTCAGAGGAAGTTTTGAAAAAGATCAAAGCCCTAAAGACTGAAGATATTCAGAAAGGTAATGTTTTAAATTGCAGGTGGCTTTTTGAAAACCAACCAATTGATATGATAAAAGAGAGCCAAGAAGGTGATGAATTAGTTAAGACAGTGACAGATGTACAAGGTGGGGATGTAAGAAAAGGGTGCTTTATTTTTGAGACTTTTTCTTTAGATGAGATTAAAGAAGAATCTGACTGTCTCAGCACCAAGAAAACAAATACTGAAGAAGTAATGAAGGGTGACGTAAAGAGCTACAGAATGCTCTTTGAAACCCAGCCACTCTATGCAATTCAAGACCGAGAAGGGTATTACCATGAAGTGACAACTGTTAAAAAGGAAGAAGTAATTCATGGAGATGTACGAGGAACTAGGTGGCTTTTTGAAACAAAACCACTAGACTCAATTAATCAGTCAGAGACTGTGTATGTTATTAAATCTGTCACACAGGAAGACATTCAGAAGGGAGATGTTAGTTCTGTCAGATACAAATTTGAAACCCAGCCGCTGGATCAGATTTCAGAAGAAGCACATGATGCTATGTCCACTGTGGAGCATATTCAAGGTGGGGATGTAAAGACAAGTAAACAATTTTTTGAGTCTGAAAATTGTGGTAAGAATACTTATATAAGAACAGTAAGTGTCAACGAAATACAAAAGGGCAATGTTAAAACATCTACTTGGCTATTTGAAACCCACACCATAGATGAGCTGAGAGGAGAAGGGTCAGAATATGAACATATCAAAACGGTCACACAGGAAGATACACAGAAAGGTGATGTTAAGCAAGCCGTGTGGCTTTTTGAAAATCAAACTTTGGATTCTATTAAGGAAGCAGATGAAAACACCACAAAAATCATCAAGGAGGAAATCCCTCCCTCTGATGTCAAGACAACTACATGGCTCTTTGAAACTACACCCCTTCATGAATTTAATGAAAGTAGGGTAGAGAAGGTAGAAATTATTGGCAAGAGCATTAAGGAAACGTTAGGAGAACTCTACTCTCAAAAAGTTATTGCGGCTCCTGGAATCATCATTGAAGCTGATGAAGTTGGGGATGTTCGAATGGCAAAATACAAGCTAATGAATCAAGCATCTCCCGAGATACAGAAAGAAGACATTATCAGGGTTGATCTTAGAAATATAATGGTGAACCTGCTTTCCAAAAGAGACTGTACAAAAAAGGAAATTTGGGTTAGTGAAGAAGAGAAGGGAAATGTTAATTTGACCAAAACTCAATTATTAAACAGATCAACGGAATTTCATGCTGAAAAAGAAGAAATAGTGAGTGGTGATGTACAACAAGCAATAAAAAACCTGTTCTCCGAGGAAAGATCCATAAAGAAAGGCATTTTAATTCAGGAAGATGAAAGAGGAGATATTAATATGACTATCTATTGTCTTCTTCATGAAAATGCTGGTGACACAGTTGAGCGTGAAGAAGTAATAGGGGGTGATGTAAAACGTACCATTCATAATTTGCTATCTTCCATATCAAACAATAAAATATCTGAAAGGGCTAAAATCGATGCCTCTGAGAGGGGAAATGTTCAGTTTTTCACAACATGCATAGAAATTGGAGCTTTGGATTATCTTAAACAACTCCAGATGGAGTCAAGTGAAACACTGACAGCTAGGAAACAAGAAAGAGAGGAAGAAATAATTGGTGGCGATGTGGAGGGTACAAAACTGTTACTAAAGAAAAGGCAGTCTCATGTTGAACGTACTGTTCGTGAAACTGACGTCATCCCAGGAGATGTGCATAATACAGTTAAGGTTTTTATGACAGAGCCTCAGACGACATGTTGCAAGACCCCCAAAGAAGAAATTATAAAAGGTGATTTGAAATCAACTCTAAATTCCCTCAGCCAGGCCATAAATCAGAAAACAGTGGCTAAAACTGAAGAAATTATAAAAGGCGACATGTTGGCCACACTCGAATCACTTAAGGAATCAAACCACCAATGGAAAGAATCTAAACAGCCCAATGCCATCCCTGGTGACATTGAAAAAGCGATTGAATGCCTTGAAAAGACCGCGAACACAAGAACAGAAATCCTGAAAAAGGAACTTATCCGAGATGACCTGGAAATATCATTAAGGAATCTGAAAGAAGCAGAGAGAGCTTTCAAAGAAGTGGATAAAAGAGCTGTAGTAAAAGAAGATGTGAAAGGTGTGATGGGAGGATCCTCAGAAGAGCAGAAAACAAAGATTCATCAGGTGGCTGTCCAGAGGGACACAAGAAGTGTTCTTCAGCCAAGACCAGGACCATTTGAGCCAGCAGCCAGGTGGCAAGGGAAAGCAGATGTTCCTAATCAAACTACAGGCAAATCTTATCATGGGAATTTAATAGAAGAAAGAACTGAAGTTACTCTCCCAAAAGCCCCCAAAGGCACTGTAAAGATTGTCATAGATCGCGAACAGAACAATGATGCTCTTGAGAAAAGCCTTAGAAAACTATCTAATTCACACCACAAAGCTATTAACAATGTGCTGGAATCAGGGGACAAAATAGGCATCTGGACTGATACCACAACAGAGCAACATCTTAGTGATGAACATGTGAGCAGACAATTGACTTCAACGGTGTCAGCTAAGGAAAATCTAAAAACTAAGATGTCAGAGACTGTGACAGAACAGAAGAACGCTGTCTATAACTCTATACAATCTGTCGATAAAACAGTGGAAAAGCAACAGACTCAAACTTGCAAACTGAGGAATGACCACCAGAGGACTGAATCTTTCTCTGTAAAGAGTCCTAAAAATACCAAAAACACTAAAATACCAACAGATAAACAAAGCCTTAAGCCCAGCCCAACCCAGGGTCTGGTCAACATGACAGTCAGGGAAACTTGTGAAGCTTCAGAGGACTTGCAGACACAAACTTTGTTAAAGCAAGAACTACAATGTTCTAATAAATATATAAAGAAAAAGACCATGAACCCTCAACCGACTTTGCCTACAGATCAAGACATATCAGATGTAACACAAGTGAAAGTCTCCCCCAAAAGTCATAGTAAATTTAAGGCAACTGACAAGAAGCAGACTGATGTTCATCTGAAGAGCCAGGACTTTTTAATGAAGACAAATACTTCCACAGACTTAAAAATGGCAATGGAAATGTCCTTTAATTCAATCAATGGCAACCCTGCAAATAATGGAAAAGAAAGTGAGTGCTCTCTTCCACCTCCATCTCCACCTCCTCCTCCACCTTCCAATGCATCATCTGAAATAGAATTTCCTCTTCCTCCTCCACCTCCTTTAATGATGGTGCCTGAAAAAAATGCCCCAGAGATGATAAAGGCTGAATTTGAAAGTTTCCCAGGCCTCCCTCTTCCTCCACCACCAGAAGTTGATAAATCTGAAAGAGAATGTCTATCAGCGTTTCTACCACCTCCCCCTCCTCCAACTCCATCTCTTAAACCAGCGCATCTCCTTTCCTCCTCTGTTCAAGAAAAGCACAGGGGAACATTCACACAATATTCCCAAGAAGGCTCGAGTTCTCGGCAAACTCATTCTCAAGCTAAAGTCTTAATAGGAAAATCAGTACTTTTGCCACCTCCCACACTCCCTAAACCCAAATTTCCCAAACAGATAGAAGATAAAAAGAATCGCGGTTCCCCAAAAGTTGAGTTGGAAACTTCCCTGCCAGATACGGAATGTAAAATTACTCCCTCAAAGGGTCAGGAAAGAGTTATAATAATGGCGACTAGCTGTGAACAGACAGAGATGAAGAAGAACATGTCTAGAAGAAGTCTCGATGAGAGAAAACAATTATCTATGGACTCTAGGAGGTCTCTCTCACAGACAGTTCCAGAAACTTCACTACCCAAGGAAAAAACAATGGCACCTCTTATAAAATCTCATTCATTCTCAGCTGATTCAGGACAACAAAGTCCAAAACCGTATATGAGAAAATTTAAGACACCTTTAATGATAGCTGAAGAAAAGTACAGACAACAAAAAGAAGAGCTTGAAAAACAGAAACTTGAGAGTTCTTGCTACAACACAGTCAAAAGAGAAAGCCCCAGTCAAAACATGCCAGAGCTACAAAAGGAAGTACTGTTACAAAAAACAAATGAGGAGGCTCCCCTACCTGGACTGGATTCAGGGGTCACTTTGGTTCAACCTAACCCAGACTCCCAAAGTCATTCTCAAGCCCTAGGAGTGTGTATGGACAACCCGCTTTCCACAACACGAGCGGGGACGGTCACCACCGAGGGGCTCCAGCATGTTCTAGCAGCCTCAGAAGAAAAAGCTACCACGAAAAAGGAAGTTTTACAGAGCTCATGGGACACGTTACAATCTATATCAGCTTGTGAAATTAAACAGAGGCACCAGGAGTATAGTGCACAAGAAACACAACACAAGAAATATCTGGAGGACTTGCATTTGCCCCAAAGAAAACCTGTTTCCCCAAGTTTCAAAGTTAAAACTATCAAGCTTCCTACTGCAGATCACAAATTAAATGAAGCAGACCGCATCTATGAAAGCCACAGAAAGCAATCCGACATTGATGTTCAAACCATTAGCAAAGAACAGTACCAGAAAACTGAGAAAACTGAAGCAAGCACTGACTATAGTAATAAGCAATCTGTAGCTGAAAAATATTATCAATTACCTAAGAAGGAGAAAAGAGTAACAATAAAACTACCTACGGAACCCACAGAGAAAAGCCATGAAAGTAAACTCAATATAGTTTCTGAGAAGCAAAGAGAATTTAGAGAATCTGAGAGTGGGAAACCTCCAGGAAGTGAAAGAACAAATCAGGAACCATCAACAATTGGTCCAAAGGAAGAGAGACTAATAGTTGAAAGAAAACAAGAACATTTGAATAAATCATCACAGAAGGCAGTCAAGCAAAAGGTTACTGATGTACATCTTGATTCACAGACGCAGAATTTTCAGCAAATGCAAATAGAGACTTCTGGAAGTCAAGCTGAACATAAAAAATTGCCCCAGCCATATAATAATCTGGAGGAAGAAAAATGTCTTGGAGTCAAGGGCATACAACAGAAACAAGTCTTTTCTAATACTAAAGATTCAAAGCAAGAGATTACACAGAACAAATCTCTATTTTCCTCCGTGAAAGAATCCCAGCAGGATGATGGAACATGTGCTATAAATATATTGGAATTCTTGAGAAAACGTGAAGAACTACAACAGATTTTGTCTAGGGTAAAACAGTTTGAAGTGGAGCCAGATAAAAACGGCTTTAAAACATTTCAGACCCTGCTAAATATTATTCCAGTATGGCTATTAAGTGAAGAAAAAAGACAATATGGTGTTTGCATTGCTATGGAGAACAACATAGAAAAAATCAAAGAAGAAATAACGCATATTAAAACTCAAGCAGAGGAGATGCTTGTGTCCTGTGAGAATATAATTCAAACAGCCATGATGTCCTCCAAAGCAGAAAAGCAGAGAAATAAACCCACTAGCCTTAATGAAACGTCATCTGAACTGTCGAACGTTAGTGAACGGCGAGAAAATACAATCGTAGAAAAGACAGAGCACCGCCAAGTAGCAGCTCAGCACGAAGCAGCGGCTCGCAATCACGTGAAAACCCATCAGGAAATCAAACTAGAGGACAGCAAGGTCCTTCCTCCGTCCTTGAAAACACGTCCACCCTCGCCAACTTTTATAACAATCGAGTCCACTGCCCGGCGGCCAGAAACCTCTCCTAAAGACGAGCGCTCTCAGTCCCCGAAAAAAGACGGTTTTGCGGCAGCATCCCCGAGAAGTCCTGCGCCACAAGCATCCAGAGCTGGCCCAGCAAAGGCGTCCCCTTCTCCACCCAGGAGCCGCTCTGAGCAGCTCTTCAGACTCAAGGACACCACCGCCAAGCTAGCCAGAGGGGCCGCCCCGTGTCCATCAGGGACCCCGGTTCCCCTAGTAGAGAAAAGGTCTGAGATCATCACGTCTCCTGCAACACTTCGGCGTCAAATTAAGATAGAAACTCGTGGTAGGGACTCTCCCCCCACGATCACCATCCCTATTAGTGTAAACCATGTTGACGGCGGCTCCTTCCGAGGCTCCCGGGAAGCTCAAGAAGAAATTAGGCAAGTCGAGAAGATGGCGACCTACGTTCACCACGACGCGGGGGGCTCAGCGCCACGCCGGCTGCCGGACGCGGAGAGCTTCGACTCGGTGGAAATCATCCGCACGGTGCAGGGGCCGCGGCGCGCCGAGCACGCGCAGAGGTACGACGCCGCCCGCCACGCCGTCGCCATGGCTGACAGTTTCCTGAGCGACCGTGAGAAAGAAATAGACAGGTGGTTCCGGGAGTTCGAGGCTGGCCCGGTGTTCGAAGCGAAGTCGACCAGGAGAGTTTATACAAACGGAGAGGCCGACCACAGCATTAAGCAAGAAAGTCGCTCGTTCTGTAAGGAGGAATATGGATCGACGTCTGTAGAAAATTCAAGTTTTACAGGTTTTTCTTGCAATCATGCTAGAGAGCTGCAAGAAAGCATTCCCGTGAGGCATCCCAGCATCCGCTCTGAAACGAGGTCTGTCAGTGAATGTTTCTCGGGGGTGGATGCGTTTGAGGATCGAGTCGTGGGGTCGACGATGACCACGGTGTCTTCATCACATGGCTCAGAGGCTGGCAAATCCGGCTTTGACTTCAAACATGCCCCGCCGACCTACGAAGATGTCATCGCTGGCCATAGTTTAGATATTTCTGATTCACCTAAAGAGCTCAGGAGGAACTTTCAGAAGGCATGGCAGGAGAGTGAAAGCGTTTTTCAAAGTCTGGGATTTGAAACCTCAGATGCTTCTGCCACTGAGATGAGAACCACTTTCCAAGAGGAATCTGCATTCATAAGCGGTAAACCAGCTGGTGGAGTGTAAAGACTAACCCATTTAAAGGCATCTGGTCCATAGCTGGGGTAATCTGCTGTTCAAAGGGAGTTTGGAAATAACTGAAAACTAACAGCTTTCCCTGGCTGCGGATAGCCTTCTCTTCACAATGCTTGCTCTTAACTGCTTTCTTTTTACAAAAGCACCTAATACAGGATTCATCTGCACTGTGTGAGAATAACAAACACTATTATATAGATTAGTGAGAGCTGGACTTGTCAAGTTAAATAAGACTGGATAAAGCAGCAGATATAATAATTGTTATTGTAATAGCATTAATAATTATATCTAACTGTATATTTAATAATGGTACACCCATAGCACATTAATATTTTTATTAAAAGTTAATGTTTTATCCACTTAAGACAATATTTAATAATATCTATTGACCTACTATTGACATAATTTAACTACCAGACTTAAATGGTGTTTGTGTTTGAATTCAATACAGCCTGGTAATAATCCCACAAACAATTTACACCCTCCATAGGTGCTTTAATGATTTTTATTGATTGCTATCTTTGACAAAAGTATAGGTATGGAATTAGGCTTTTTGTATATTTAATTATTGTTTTTAAGTCGGATGGAGTTAGCATTCTCTAAGGCTGCTCGTTTTTTTTCTATAAATAATTTAATTTCACCTTTCTTAAATTCCAATTGATAGCTCAGTTGGCCTCATTCACAGATGAATATGGACAATACATTAAAAAAATTGACTATATATTTAAAAGGAGGGAGATTCAAAACACATGAACTTAGTATTTTTTTAACATCAGAAAACAGTTTCTTTATATTTCCCCATTTTTTATACTTAATGAGGCTTTACAGTAAAAGGATTTGACATAATTAATGTGCACCTTTAGGGTAGTCCATTCTTCTAAACAGACTGAAAGAAGTATCAAGCTTAAAAATAAAAACTGCTGAAACTAATAATCTTGCCTCTATCATATTTGCAACATATGTGTCTAGTTTATCAGATTAATATGATTTCTCAATGTGTTTGCTTCTGGCATAATCAAGCAAAGCTGTCTAATTAATTTCAAATGCTCAGTTTCTGTTAAGATGACTAAAAGCATATAGAAGATACAAAACAAAAACAAAAACACCCAGTGTTAAATATAGAAATATGTGTCCTACTGGAACCAAATAAACAAAGGAGATCACTTAGTAGCTCAAATCAAGCATCAAAGCCCTAAAGGACATTCTTATTTATAAAAAGAACCCTGAGCATATATGCTTTTATATATAACTAATATGAAAGCTTGTTCATTAGTTTCATGGGATTGTGGTGAGGATCAAAACAATACTGAAGTAAAAGTTCTGTGTCCGTTTGGAACCACTGTCTAAACCTGGTTATAGATAGAACCACTGTGATTCCCAGGAGCCAGTTTTCACCTGAGCGCAGCAGCCTGGGGCCACAGAGCAAGGGAAGAAGTAGGAAAAGTGTAAAAGGCAAACATGAGAATCCAAAGCACCCTAAAATGGAAAGCCATTTAGACTGAGGGGAAATGGCCTTGAGCATCTAAGTGTATTCACGAGTCTCATGTATTTAAGTTCAGAAATGATGTCACAGAGCCAACACGAAGTCATCGAGGAAGTATTTAAATAAATACGATATCCTCAGCTTTAAAAGATGTGTAGGTACTATAGAAAAATCTCTCCAGAATGCCTTAAAAAATGAAAACTTTGGTTGTTGATTGTGCTGAAACCCCAAATCTGGTAGTTGGCCTATGTCCTGAGAAGAAGACAACCATCTTGAGGTTTGACTATAACTGCATGGCCGGTCTATGTGCTGTGGTTTTGTTTTGGTTTTACAATGTGAGTGAAGATAATATCATGTAAACTTTGGTAAATTTTTATTTTTAGAAGCTGCTACTCCAAGACAAGGAAATATGTATACTCTGTCAAAAGACTGTTTATCCAATGGAGTGCCTAGTAGCAGACAAGCAGAGTTTCCATAAGTCCTGCTTCCGATGCCACCACTGCAAGAGTCAGCTGAGGTAAAATGTTGTGTAGTCTGGGGCACAAATCTTGGAGGAGTCTGCAATGTACACATGTCTCGAGAAGATACAAATGTGTCTAGATCTTGTTGTCATCCATTAAAACAACTATAAAGGGGAATGTGGCCAGGTTCTGTTATGTGTTTTCAGAATAGCCATGATTTTTTTCCTATTGAAATTTTGCTTTCCTGATCAAATCCAGAAGGGTCCCTTTTGTCCAAACCTGGAGATCGCATAGATAAGAAAAATCAAGAAATGCTATGCAGATCAGGATTTTTAAGTTATTAGTTTAGTCTAAAGTTTAGATTCTACTTTTCTTTTCTTTTTTTTTTTTTTTTATTTATTTGACAGAGATCACAAGTAGGCAGAGAGGCAGGCAGAGAGAGAGAGAGGAGGAAGCAGGCTCCCCGCTGAGCAGGGAGCCCGATGCGGGGCTCAATCCCAGGACCCTGGGATCATGACCTGAGCTGAAGGCAGAGGCTTTAACCCACTGAGCCACCCAGGTGCCCCTAGATTCTACTTTTGACCTTATTTTAAGTAAGCCCGATGTGGGACTTGACCTCAAGACCCTGAGATCAAAAATTAGCATGCTCTACAGACAGAGCCAACCAGGTACCCCTAAAAACTAGATTTTAGATCAGGAGTCAGCAAGCTTTTTCTGTAAAGGGCCAGGCAGTAAATATTTTTTACTTTATAGGCCATACTAGTTCTGTTACTACACAACTTTCACAGATAACTAAACAAACAAGTGTGGCTGTAAACTAATGGGCCCAACTGTATTCCCATTAAACTGCGTGTACACAACCAGGTAGTGGGCTGGAGTTTACCTCGGTCTGAGTGTTCCATCTAAGTAAAAACTAATAATAATAATTAAGAGTTTGTCAATGTCAGGTTAGATACACTGCCCCCCAACTCTCTGGTGCCACAGAAGCACCATATCAACACAGGTACAAATGAATTTTAGTGAATGTGGCATTTGGTGTGGCTAGAACCTGAGATGCTGAAATTGTCATTATTTTGCTAAATCTAATGTGTATCAGACTATATCTTTCCTGGCTTTAACTGACAATGTCAAACACTCCTTACTCAAACATGTTTTTTCTTGGTTTCCATCACACCAGAGTATATGGTTTCTTCCTATCTCCTGGGTGTTCCTTCTCAGACTCCTATGTGGGTGAATCTTTCTCTGTCCATTATTGAAATACCATAACAGAGTTTCTTAGAATTCTGTTATGACCATTTATTCTTCTCACTGTCAATATTCTTTATCAAAATATGGGTTATTCCATCCCTCCCATTACTTTAATCATCATCCATCTGGATTAACTCTGAAATCTGTACAGGTAGCCCAGTACTGTCATCTATCAGATGCTTATCTGTTAATTACTAACACTTATCTCCAACTACATTTCTCATAAGAATACCAAATTCAACATGCCCCATTATCTTCTCTCTACCAAAATTCCTACCTTGACCTATGATCTATATGATACTCTCTCAATAAATGACATTAACATTAACTCAATGACAGAAACATGAAGTTACCTTTGACTCCTTCCTCTTCTTCATGCCCCATGTCCAAGCAATGACCAAGTACTATAATTGAGGTCCCATAAATGTACTTTTCTCCATCCCCACAGACCAGGTATCCTCCAAATGTCATCTCTCACCTGTACTCATGCAACAGTCTTTCTAACAAGTTAGTCTCCCTGCCTCCACTATCTCTTACCTCCATCACCACAGACAAGAACTTGTCTCAATGCCATGCTCCATGCTGTAGTGAAAATGATCTTTCTAAGATGCAAATCTGAGATCACTTCTGTGTTTAAAACATAATGGTTTTCTCTATCAAAGTCAAATTAGCATCTTACTACGAATTAACAGGCAATAGAGAATCTTGTCCCAGCTCCTTTCCCAACACCCCTTCCTTCCATTGTGTGTTATTTTTCATGAAGACTTCATTTCTTTCAGTTCCTTAAAATCATTATCTTTCTCTCTCATATTTAGCTGGTCCCACGTATCATTTCCACTCCTTGTAGGAATTTTCTTGTGTATCTCCTCCAGCTCTCCATCAGGCTAATATGTACTCATTTTTCTGACCTCAACTGAGAGTTCATGTCTTTGAAGAAGGCTGCTTTGAGCCCCACATAGGGATCAGGAGTCCCTCCTATGTGCTCCCAGAGCACCCCCTGGCGTGCCCATTCTTAACACAATCTAATGTAATTGTTATCCAGCTGTAGGAAATGTGTTCATGTTTGACTGTCAACACCTAGTAAAGGCTGACTTTCAGTAGGGACTTGAAAGTATTTTATGACTGATATTTTAAAAAAATCATTGTCCAAAAAGCCACAAATACAGAAAAACAAAGCAAATGTATGGTTTAATGAATGATTAGAAATTGAACATTTTGTAACCTGTACCAAGTTCAAGAAATAAACATTGCTAGTAGTTTCAGAAGCTCCTTCTATGTGCCCCACCCAAACACCACCTCTCTGTGAGTGAACAGTATTCTTTTTCATCATTGCTTCCTTACATTTTTATAGTTTTTTAAATCCAAATATGGTCTTGTAGATACTATAGTTTTGCTCAGTTTTTTAAATTTGACATTTCTTTTAAGTCTTTTAAAAGGTTCCTGTCCATTTCTTTCATTCCTTACAATTTATTTGTGAAGAGCCCAAGATCCCTGACCTGTAGAATTTTCTAGTCTGGATTTGCTGGTTGCACACTAGCCATGCCATTCACATACTCCTTTCTCTCTTGCATCTCTGAGAACCTGTCAGCTGAATCTAGATTCTAGTGTAAAGATTTGATACCTTTTGCAAGAACACAGGGAGTGTTGGCAAGAAGAGAGTAAGCACGGTGTCTGTCTGTTCCTCGTTTTGTGATCCTAGCAGATATCGAAGCTTAACACATATCCATTAATTGATATTTGCAAAATGTTGATATTCTCACTTTAGTCTTCCTTTTTCATTATTAGTTGGAGTACTTTTACAGAAGATGCTTCTCCTCATCTACTATTTGGTTACTTAGTGGTATCCTTGGTAGAAGAAAGGCAGAAGAAATGCATAACTTCTTCCCTTTACTTACCTGGTTTACCAATGTATCAGTTATTTATTTAACAATGTAATGAAACAGTTCCTTATCATCCTCTAGAGGTAACCAATTTAAAAAATATTTGTAGTATCTTTATAACCTCATAGATTTGCATATATTTGATTGGCTCCAACTGGATGCAGTTATTACTACTGAAGCTCAAATTATTCTATCCTTGGCCTCTTCGTGTTGTTTCCTGGTCTTTTTGGCAAGACTAAGTAATCTTTGATAGTTTCCTCACTACCTGATAGAACCAGATGTTACATGTTCATTTGGTACATTTACTTCCCCTGAACCTGGAATCAGTCATTGCCCAAAGCCCTGGTTTCTTCACATGAGAAATAGCATTTGAAGACTATAATCTCCATGCTCTTTTCAACTGGGTTGGTCACCATTTTGAAGCTGTCTTAGTGTTAAGAGCTATCAAATATTTATATATAAAGAAAAAATACATCATGAATTGGTAGGAATATTTCCAAATTGAATTCAAAACTAAATTGCTTTTGCTTTAGCCTCTTCTCTATTCCACGTCTGTCTCCTTGCTTTCACTTCAGGACTTCTGGTCCTCAAAGACAAAGGAGATGACAGAATTAGAATATCCCATATTTGTTTGAATAAGAATTTTGGAATAGCAAAACTATCAGCATCCCTAATTTAATTATGAAAACTTTAAAAAATGACATTTGCTCCCCACTCATCCACACCCCATTTTTTTTAAAAAGCATGCTCTGTCTTTGGTGTCATATGACACAGCCATCATGTGTCACACCATCTCCCTCATAGTCCTCATCTCATCAGTTTATAGATGACAATATAGACAATGTTTGCCACCAATCTATATGAAGATGTTTCTGTAGCCTGTCTGGCTATGCAAGCTTATTTTCTAGTATCTCCCTCAGAAAAGTCTGTCCTGTGATCTTGATAATGGGAAGCCTGTTTTGCTGAAAGTAAAATCTTTGACTTATACTTACTTTCACTGAATATCTTAAATGCATTATTCCATATTTTTGGCATAAAATGTTGCAAATGACTGATAATCTAATTTTCTTTCCCTTATAAATCATATACTCTCTTTTTTTCTTTTTAGATAAATACAAAGGAACTTTTTTCTTTTTATTTAAAGTCCAAAAAATAAAAAATGAAAATAAAGTCCACTAATTTGACTAGAATAGTTCTTGATGTTGGTCATTGTGGGCCAACAACATTAGTTGCCAAGTGTGCTCTATCAGTATGCACTTTCAGACCACTTTATATCAGGAAAGTTTCCTTAAATTATAGCTTTTTAATATTAAACCTATTTCATTGTTTTATTTTCTACTTCAGGAACTCCTCTTATCCCTACATGGTTATTTTGTGCCTATCTTTAATATTTATCTTTCTCTCAAATCCTTCTCCTTTTCTCTGATTGTAAATTTTCATCTTTTTATTCCCCTAGTTCTTCTTAAAATACTTTCTTTTGTCTTTATTTACTCTTTTATTGCTTTTAGTTTAGTTTTTATTACTGACTTTCTCTCTTTTAGTTCTTTTTTTCCCTTATTTCTAGCACCACATTTATGATGTTTTCTAATTATAATTCATGTTGTTCTTTCAAGTCTCTATCATGTGTTAAGGTCTCTTAATCCATTTTTTAAAAATTTGATATTGAAAACATGTTTCTCTAACATGTTTTCATTGTCTGTGGGGATATTAATGAATACTCCTTACTCTGTTTTTTCTTACAATAACATTATATAATATTTGGCCTCAACACTCTCCTGTTACTTATTTTTTTATTGCATTTGTTTTCCCAGACCTTAGAAAGAGGCAAAATTCAGGATGGTTTTCCCAAACTCCATAGAACTACCTCTTCCAGTTTTCATAAACTGTCCAAAAAATATAATGTTTTGATTTCTGGGTTTTCCTGCCTTGATTCCTCTCCCCCATGTTAGTCAGGACCTTGTCTTTCTTTGCTGTCATCATTATCCAATTACATTTTGATTCCACTTCCACATTTTTTTTTGTCAGTGTAAAGTCTTGTCCTAAAAGGAGAATCTCAATTTGTCAGCTTTGAGAGTTTGACTTCTCTATCCTCATCAGATTTTCCTACCACAGGGCCCTTGCACTCACTGGCTAATGGAGAAGGTAAAATCCCTCCTTGTTCAGCTACTATTCTCTGATTAGTGTATGATATTTTCCAGGAAACACTGGCTGGCTATTTTGTGGTCTCATATTTTGTGGTCTTTCATACAACTTCCTTACTCTCTCTGCTATCACTCACACAGATGCCACTATAGCTGTTAGTTTATTCTTTCCTCCTTGTGTCTTGGGGTTGGAAGGGGTACCTTGTCATTTAATTTGTTTATAAATTTTATCCATGGGTTTAAGTTTTACTGTCTAATTGGTCTATCTGATTGTATGTGAGATTCAGAGATATTAAAAAGGATGCCTTTGACTAAACTGACTTTAATTTTAACTGGCACTCTATTTGTTAATCTCCCCAAAAGAGGCCAAATAAACAATTGCATGGGCAAGCTTTCGAATTCATTCAAAATCTTGTTAACAAGGAAATTTAAATGGTTGATTTGTGTGTGTGTGCTATTCAGTATTTATTGAAAATTGTGGCCCCTCACATAAATCACTGGGTTAGCAGAGATTTAGTCCTATTATTTTTACCATCTATAACCACACATACATTACACTATGATACCTATTAT
Organism: Lutra lutra; assembly: GCF_902655055.1. Lineage (NCBI taxonomy): Eukaryota > Metazoa > Chordata > Mammalia > Carnivora > Mustelidae > Lutra > Lutra lutra. Next base: position 64,727,713 of record NC_062280.1, read on the forward strand.
ACTAATACTTGACATCTAGCATGAAATTCTAAATACTATAAGACATGCATCATGTGGGGTATTAGCAGTAACTGTTATCTAACAAGGATGTTCAATTAATAAGCACATTCCTATTGCCAGTAAGTTAACTGCCCTGAATCTCTGACTCATTCTTGAAATAATTAATTACCTAATTCCCTATGAATTTGCAGTGTATATATGGAATGTTAAACATTTTTTTTTCTTTTTGGCAGTTTGGGAAATTATGCATCACTTCATGGACAAATATACTGTAAACCTCACTTTAACCAACTTTTCAAATCTAAAGGAAATTATGATGAAGGTTTTGGACACAAGCAACATAAAGATCGATGGAATTGCAAAAGTCAAAGCAGCTCAGTGGACTTTACTCCTAATGAAAAAACAAATACGTGTAAAAGTAGTGCAGAAAACGCTGCCATACTTGGGGATCCTCATAAACATTTAGACGATGGTCTCAGGAAAGGGCAAAGAGATGATTTGAGAAAATTCAGGGAGAGGGGAAAATTAAAAATCATTTGGCCCCCTTCCAAGGAGATGCCTAAGAAAACCTGCCCCCTTGAGGAAGAGCTCAAAATGAGTAAACCTAAGTGGCCGCCGGAAATGACAGTTGCTACGTCTGCTGAATTCAAAAGTGAATCACTGATAGAACACATTAAAACTCTGGAAAATAAAGGACCAGCTCAAGATAACATTTCTTTCCTGCAACCGTGTCTGCAGTCCATCCATACAAGTCAGAAGGAGGATGTTGTAGGAATCAAAGAAATGGAAATGTACGAAGCAAGAAAAGATGAGAAGAAGGAAGGAAATAAGAATGTGCAAGATAAGCTGAATGAGGCTGAAGATACAAAGAATAAAAGGAAAAGTGAAATGGATCTTAATGACAACAGTAATGTGATTGTGCAGAGTGCTGAGAAGGAGAAAAATGAGAAAACTAATGAACCTGATGGTGCAGAAGTTTTACAGGTTACTAACACTGATGGTGAGGTGGTGCCAGAAAGTTGTAAGGAGAATCTGAATAAGAATAATAATAACAATTATGTGGCCATCTCATGTCTGAATAATTGCAGGCAGAAGACATCTATTTTAGAATTTCCTAATCTATTACCACTGTCAAGAGAAGCAAACTACACTGCAAATGAATATCAAATTGAAAATTTAGAAAATGCATCTAGAATCTCAGAGTTACTTGGCATGTTTGAATCTGAAAAGGTATACTCAAGGAACGTACTCAGGATGGCTCTTGGAAAACAGGCTGACAGAGCTACTGTGGGCAGTCCTGTGCAGTCTGCTCCCAAACCCGGCCTCAGTGGCGGGTTAATAGTAAAGGAAGAAAGTTCCGTAACCTCTTCTGATAAAAATATCTTAAACATCAAAAGAAACCATGCAAATGACAAAAATCTACACTTCTTCTTTTCTAATACCATGAAAATCACTGCTTTTTCCAAAAAGGATGAGAATATTTTCAAACATGACTTCATAGATTCTGTAGAACACATGAAAAATATGCCATGTTTGTATCTAAGAGAACTGGGGAAGGATGTCAAACACTGGCACGATAAAACCATAGGAACAGCCCCCATTAATGGGAATCCAAGTTTTGGTGCTCTGAGCAGTGAATGTGCAGCTAAGCCTTCATTTCCCAGAGTGGAGGTTCAGCCTGAACAACTCACTGTGGAAGAGCAAATTAAAAGGAACAGGTGCTACAGCGACACTGAGTAAAACATCTCTAGAGGGCCACTCGTAGTCCACACTTAGGCACCGAGAAACCTGGATATTACGAAATAAGACGAGATTTTGATAACATTTTGTTGAACTTGTTGTAAACTTGATGTTCAGAAATTTCATGTCTGTCACAACAGGATTTTCCTTATTAAGCTATACAATGTTTTCCATAATCGGTTTGAATCTACTTTTATTCTGAATGGAATGAAAAGATGAAACAATATGGCTCTGTTTTCCTGTCAAATGACACTTAAGGATATCGCTCTGTTTTTCACCATGCTGGATAACAACACAGGCAAGATTCTGTACTGCTGATATTTATCACAATTCTTATACCTTCTCTACAATTTCTGTTGAAATAAAATGAAATTACCTGGGGCACAACCAAAATACTTCTGTAACTTTTTTCCAAATATATTGACATCTTAAGTATATATGTTTTCCATAATTTAGGAACTGTCTTTTCAGGGACATGTATTTAACACACACACATACACACACACACTTGGAAAAAATAAAATACTAAATCAAAGCCACGGTATTATTAGAAAATATAAAATTTTCTTTTTTTAATTATGTTCAGTTAGCCTCTATATAGTACATCATTAGTTTTTGATGTAGTGTTCAATGATTCATTAGTTAGGTATAACACTTTGCTCTGTATTTTTTAAAAGATTTTATTTATTTGAGAGAGAGGGAGTAAGTGAGAGAGAGCACAAGAGGGAGGTGCATCAGAGGAAGGAGACTGCCCACTGAGCAGGGAACTACCCTTGGGCTCCATCCCAGGACTCCCAAGATCTTGACCTGAGCCGAAGGCAGAGGCTTAACTGACTGAGCTACCCAGGCATCTCATTTGCTCTGTATTTTTAAAGATATGATGATTATTATGTTTTTAAAATAATAACATATTAAAGTATCATGGAATATATCTATTAACATTTAATGAAAAATATCAATTTTTCTTCAAAATAATGTCCATACTCAGAAATTAAATGACAAAGATTTTGGAAGTTACTTAAATAAAGTAGGCAAATTGCATTTTTACTGCTTACCATATGTAATCAATAAATCTACAAATTATATTATTACTACATTTTTCAGGTTTTTGTTGTGTTTGATGGATATTGAGTTTTTCCATTACAACAATAGTCCGGAAAATTTGTCTTCTGAATTTTCTGTAGTTTGCCTTCTTGCAAATACATTTGATGGTTTTGCAAGGAAAATATGATGTGAATATAAATGAGTGGCTTCTCATTCATTTGGAGTGTACATACGTGAAAACAGGCCTTATTCCCTATTCTCTAATATAAACACAAACCACTGAGTTTCTATTAAGTATGAAAACACAATATAGTGTTGCAAACTATTTCTCCTTAGAAAGTATAACGAATTCTTGCTAGCATGTTCTCAACAAATAGATCTAAGACTCACGTTACTAGTTTTTTAGAGCTGCCATACCAAATGCCTTGAACTGAGTGGATTAAACAAAAGTTTAATAAAGTTGTTTTCTCACAGTACTAGAGGCTAGATGTCCAAGATTAAGTTGGCGAGTCAGTTTCTTCTGAAGCCTATCTACTTCACTTTTTGATGGTCAGCTTCTCTCTGCACATGCACATTCCTTCTGTATGTGTCTGAGTCCAAAGTTCTTCCTCTTATGAGGACACTGATATTGGATTAAGGCTCACCTTGTGACCTCTTTTATTTTAGTTACTGCTTTAAAGACTCCAAATATAGTTGTGTTCTGAGGTGCTAGGGATTCAGATGTCAATATATTAATTTTAGGACAACACAATTCAATCCATAACATCAAGAAACCACATTTTCTCCTACCCCCTCAACCCCCCATGTTGCATCTCCTCTCCCTCATATCAGGGAGATCATATGATAGTTGTCTTTCTCCGATTGACTTATTTCGCTAAGCATGATACCCTCTAGTTCCATCCACGTCATTGCAAATGGCAAGAATTCATTTCTTTTGATGGCTGCATAGTATTCCATTGTGTATATATACCACATCTTCTTTATCCATTCGTCTGTAGATGGACATCTAGGTTCTTTCCATAGTTTGGCTATTGTAGACATTGCTGCTATAAACATTCGGGTGCACGTGCCCCTTCGGATCACTACGTTTGTATCTTTAGGGTAAATACCCAGCAGTGCAATTGCAGGGTCATAGGGTAGTTCTATTTTCAACATTTTGAGGAACCTCCATGCTGTTTTCCAGAGTGGGATTGGGAGGGAGACAAACCATAAGTGACTCTTAATCTCACAAAACAAACTGAGGGTTGATGGGGGGAGGGGGTTAGGAGAGGGGGGTGGGGTTATGGATATTGGGGAGGGTATGTGCTATGGTGAGTGCTGTGAAGTGTGTAAACCTGGCGATTCGCAGACCTGTACCCCTGGGGATAAAAATATATGTTTATAAAGCTGTAAAAAAAAAAAAAAGAAAGAAAAAGAAAATAGAAAGGATGAATACCCAAGTTTTGTAGCAACATGGACGGGACTGGAAGAGATTATGCTGAGTGAAATAAGTCAAGCAGAGAGAGTCAATTATCATATGGTTTCACTTATTTGTGGAGCATAACAAATAGCATGGAGGACAAGGGGAGATGGGGAGGAGAAGGGAGTTGAGGGAAATTGGAAGGGGAGGTGAACCATGAGAGACTATGGACTCTGAAAAACGATCTGAGAATTTTGAAGGGGTGGGGGGTGGGAGGTTGGGGGCACCAGGTGGTGGGTATTGTAGAGGGCACGGATTGCATGGAGCACTGGGTGTGGTGCAAAAATAATGAATACTGTTATGCTGAAAAAAAAAAAACTAAAAAAAAAAAAAGAATTCTAAAAAAAAAAAAAAAAGAAAGAAACCACATTTTACCTTCAGGGTTGTTTTGTTTTTTTTTTTTAAACATGTTAATATTATGAAACAACACCTCAATTATTTTTTTACTTGATATTTAATCACAGGTTAAATCTATTTCATATCTATATTTATGCTATAAAAAGTAATATTTCCAGGAAGATAATTCTCTTTCAAAGGAGTCAAAATGGGTTCATGATAAACCAAATGTTTTACCAGAGGAAGCTGTGTGATGGCAGAGCTTGGCATGTAAGGGCCTTTGCATTATTTACTTGAGACTGGGCCTTCCAATGAATCTTGTAAAAATGTTTTATCCCCCAGAAAATTGTGCTGAATTGTCTTTTGCAGCTTCCACACAATCAATCCTTGTGACAGATTTGGGGCTCTTGGGAAGCACATTTTTGGATTAGAACAATGGTTTTCCCACAGTGCAGTAAAACTATGGAATGCAAACCTACCACCCATTCCCTATTGTGCAACCAACATGTGCATCTGGCATATTTTTCCCCAAACTAACAATTTTCTATAAACATCTCTAGAGTAATTTCTAAAGGCACATCAATTTTTTAAGGAACTGGAAGATAGAAAAAATACTTTCTTTGCTGTGTTTTGATAGTTACTATTGGTTACTCTCCAATTGAGGAGTAGAAAATTTTCCCATTGCCAAGAAAATGAACTTAGAGAAAGATAATCACAGATGTTGAAGTGAAAGAGAAGTGCAATACTTTTTTCTCTCTCTCTCTCTCTGAAAAATGTTATTGAGAACCAAGAGTGATTTCCAAATCTAATGTAAAAGTTTTGAAATCTGCAGGTATTAACAGTAATGTGAAATCTAATTTTAGAAAAATCAAATTTGCAGGGGGATCAGAAATAGGTCATGGACATGATACTCAGATTCAAAATAAGAGCTTTGAAAGCATATGAGAGGTGGTAATTAGTGCAGAGCTTCAATCCCCTGGAAATTAACTCTAATAGAAGATAAAATAAATTTTTAGATAAATATAATCTAAAAGTAGTTTAATCTCAGCTTTGATAGAGACCTTTGGAAAGGCTAATTCAATCTATTTAACATGGTCCATTTACTGTAGATGTTTTCCCCTTAAATATGAAAAATTGTAAAACTTTAGGTATGCAAATGAAGTAGTAGAGGAAAAATAGTAATAGTAGAATATCTGCAGTGTATTCATTATCTTTTGATATACTACCTTTTTGTAGAAAGTAGACTAATGGTTAGAAAGTTGGACAAATAAACACTGTGGTATCTATCATCCTGTCAACAGCAACTTAACAAAATGGAGTCTTTGGTATTTGTTGGCGGAGTGACTTTTTTTTTTTAAGGATAACTCATGGCATCTTCTACACAATCTCTCTGACTAGAAAAAGGGACATTAAAAAAAAACTAATTGGAGTTGATATTTATGTATGTAGAGGGAATCAACACAGGAAAATATATAGCCACAAAGAGTTCTCTTAAATTAGAAGACTTCAGAATGATAGTAAGTAAATAGGTGAAATTTTTTGGTTTAAAAGCTGAACTGTCTTCATTGCGTCATAGTCATAATTTACTTAATGTAATTATGTAGTTGAAGACTCAAGATCCTCCTTCAGGAATAAAGGTATTCTCTAGATACTGGAACTGCTGCCCACAGAAAACCTTCAACTTTCAGCTTTCAGGGTTGCTTTAGTTGAAGAGAGTCACTTCCTCCACATGGACTATGTTCAATAAGTGATCGGTGAAGAAAAGCTCCACAGAACTCAGAAGGGTCACTCTAGTGTCAAATACCCCTGTAAGGTTGGCCGAGACCTCCACTGAGCCTCCATCACCATCCCACTTCTCCTTATGTCAACCCTGCTTTGTTCATGTCCCTTCCTTTCCCTCGATATCAAGAGAACACCCTGGTAAACCTCCTCAACATTAATCCCTGTCTCAGAATCTACATTTTTGAGAACCCAACCTGGACAACCTTATGCTAGGAGTGGCCCAAGAAAGCAGACACTGGCATGATATTTTAGAGCTGAACTATTTGCTGCTGGCTGACAAGGGGCACAAGATGGCCGTGCAGTTGCTAAAATTCTCAGCAGTAGTAAACAAGGATGCCTATAGTGGTTGAAGCAAATGCATAGCTGGTACCATGTATCAAATATTTGAGACATGGTGGAGAAATAGCAGTCACAATGAAAATTGAATTGAGTGCTCATTGTTAACCCCTATCACTCTAGAAAAAAAAATTAACACAAAGCTGGAAGTGTCAATCAACAATTTTGAAAGTAGCTGACACCCCATGAAAGGTTAAATTTTTGCCAGGGTCAAGGACTTGTTTGGAAAAGAATGGGATCCAGAGCATGGATGGAAATAAGTTTTCAACAAGAATGTTGAAACCCCAGAGTTCTCCAAGCCCTCTGAGGCTATAGAATTGGGATGTTCCTACATATTAAAGGTTAGTATCCATACTTTTGCTCAGAAATGATGCAGACACCTTTCTCCAGCTCAGTTGGGTGTTCTTGATAGTCTTGGTTGGCCTCACTCAATCATCAGCAAGTATGCTGGGAATTATGTTCTAGGCTGTGCTTGGTTGGGGCACATTAGCTAGAATAGCTCTGTATTAGATTATTATTGTCCTCTTCCTGTGACCAGTTAGCTGTTTCGAGCATGCCCCTCTCATGGTGAAGACAGAAGTAAAAGAAAAGAAAGGGAGATTTTGGCTCACCAGTAATTCTGCCTCCTTCTAATGGTCAAAGCAAGTCTTGTATTCAAAGAGTCAGATTGAGAGACAGCCCCAGAAGGCTCTAGTGGTATAGTGTTTACTTACAGCAAGAAGAGCCCAGTCCAAAAAATCCAGCCCCTTGTAATGCACAAGCTCTCCAAGGCCGGTGTATCTACTCCATCCAATGTGGACATTGTGGCTATAGGCACCCCACTTCATGCTGCAGATGGACCCCAACCCTGACCCCATGGGATCTAGAATACAGAAAGTTGGGTGAGTACCCAAGAGCCATTTATTCACTTTAGCTAAGCAGTTCCAAGAAAAGTTTACATGTGCCAGATACATAGGGAACAGGGATGTACTGGTTTTGCTCTGAGCTCTTTGCATGCAATTCGATTTGTGAGCTTGTCAGCATGTCCTTTACCAAGCACAGGTTCTTTTCAGGAACAAAAGGAAGGTGTCCAGCTGTGCTTGGATCCATCCATCTCATTATCATTTCAACTTACGTTTTTGATGAATGATGATTTAAAAGGTTCAAAGAGAAAGTAATTGTTAATGACCACTACTGTGACCACCCTTTAATTTACTGCATGTTTTATAAGATGGTGGCAGATGTTTATTTATTAATTATCATGATGTTCCTTTCATCCCCATTAAACCATTTCCTTTAGGAGAAGGACAAACTAGTTAAAGGATATTTCTGTTGAACATACCTTTCTACATTATCATTATTTGCCCATATAGGTATTTCCCCAAACAAATTAATTAAAAAGCCAATTTAAAATTAATTTATTATTTCCTGAACTCTAGCTGACCTAGAATATTTATTGTTCAATAAAAGTTTCAGTGATTTTGTAACTTAGATGATATATAAAACACAATTAATGCTGGCAATGTCTAAGAACAAATAATGAAAAAACTTATTAAATGCTCTGTCTACCTCATTAACTGATCTCTTTTAAGTCTCAATTTCTACATTTCATATGCTAAGTGCATATGTTCGCGTGAATGTTAGTGTGTGAATATGTGTTTAATGCTTAATGTCCAAATTATGAAAACATCAATATCAGCAGTTTTCAATGCTGTTCAGGCTGTTTTTAGCAAGCCAACATGTTCAGTTTTAATGCCATCAAAGTCACCAACTTTGAATACATATTTGTCATAAGTTAATAACATTAGATAGATAAATATTAATTATCAAATGGATACTATTTATGTTATCAGTTGTAATATTCAGATTATACATTTTACTCCTGAATTTTGTCAGTACCTGTGTCAATTTCTTGTTGTTGACATAGTGCTTATGAACAAATGCACATCCATCTACATAGTTTCTTATAACCAGTTTCTCAAAATGTTTTGCTAATCTCTCTTACTTCCTTGTCTATACTATTCCTAGTAATTTTATACATGCCCAAAGTTTCAATTATCTTCATAATACCAGTGACTCCCAAATGTATATCATCTTCCCTGAACTGTCCTCTGAATGCTAGAATCCTGTAGATAACTGCCCTGCTTGATAGTTTCTCTGGGATATTTCAATGGCACCGTAAATCCAACATATCCAAACCCGAGCATCACTCACGTCTCACTTCCAACGTCAACCTTGGTACTCTTCTAGCAGTTCCTATCTCAGACCCCATTATCTATCCAGTTACTAAAACCAGAAAACGAAGAGTCATATTTTATATCCTTATTTCTTTAATCCATTCGCAATTAAAATCTGTCTCCAAATCCAGTTGATTTTTACTACTTAAATACTGCTCTCATCTTTTCTTCCTAACACATAACCACATTTACAATTGTACACATTTTTGTAAGATCTTGAAGAGTGCCCATGGCACTCTCTCCTATGCTGCTCCCCATACTGACTAGAAGCTTTACAAAGACAGGAACTGGGTCTGATTCTACTTTCCAGATTTCCCCAATTCCCAGCACAAAGTCTGGCATAGTTGGGCATTTGGTAAATTTTGTTTGAAGAGTCAATTACCATACAAATCTAAAACTTGAGCCACTGTACACGGAGTAACCTGTGAAAATTGATAAGGATATATCCTGGAGTGATTTTTGGATTATATGCTAAGTATCAACCACAGACCATGTTTATACCATGTAAAAATAATACTTTCACAAGAGCTGCCATTATGCTCCCAAATTGCATATCTAGATGCCAGAGACACCCCCATTGGATAGAACTTCAGAACAATGGCTTCATGAGTAGATTTCATTATTACAAGTAGGGCTAGGCAGATGTTACAGGAAAACATATTATCTTAAAGATTGCCAAAATGAATCTACTACCTAAAGATAGATAAATTCATTCATATAAACACACACAAACAGATACATGGATGTGAAATCTCTACTAGTCTTAAAATGTAAAATATACATTTTCCCATACCTTAGAAGTTAAAGTTTTCTGCACAATAATTTTATAGAACATTTAGGTTATAGTTAAAAGCAAGATTTGTAGATATTGAGTTGTCTGAGATCACATGCTGGAGTATTGTGACACAAAGACATGAAAAAGAATTCTTGTTTTAAGTCCCATACCCTACCCTCTACCCAAGCAGCCTCTATAAAAGTGTTGTGATTTTGCTATCATGAATTTAATTTTTATTCTCCGGTTTAACTTTATGCTTTTGCATTTATCATTGTATATTATTGTACTGTATATATATGCATATATCTTATTTATGCATATAGGTACATTTATGTGTGTGCATATACATGTATATGTTCTAGAACCACATGAAACATCCATTGCTTAATTAACATCTTCCTCGTGATTTGGCTGAAAAATATAATTTATTAGATTTTGTACATAAAGCATAATTCCTTAATATTTAGAAATGTAACACACTGATCATTTTAGTAAACTCAGATAACCTGTAGAGTCCATTGGTTTGGGAAGATTTTTAACAAGAATTGAAAAAAAAAAAAAAAGGTCTGGATTAACCATTCTTTAACCAGAAATTAGAGTTAGGCAGGGAACCAATTATCATTAATTAGAGAATGGCTATTCATGTCTGTACAAAAACAATATAAATTAGTAGCAGGGAACATTCATCTTTTGCTGTATTCTAAGCTCACAGCAAGGGTGAATACTGTGGTCCTTGATTTTATTTAATATACACAAATACCCAATGAGCATATTAATAAAACCTTACCTCTTATTAACTCTGGTGAAGAATATGTGGGTTAGGGAGTTAAGTTACTTGACTGAGTTTACCAAGTTACCCAGCTTTTAGGTGCAGAGACAGGGACTGAAATTAGTCCTAACTGACCAGATATATTAAATATGGTTTTCTACATCCTTCTGGCTTCCCAACACTTTAATTTGTGTGTAAAAATATATACATGAAATGTTCACATGTATACATATAAATATGAATCAGTAATTTGCCTGACTATATAAATTTTTATATTATAGTGAAATTATGTATTTTAAAAGATATTTTATTTATTTATTTGACACAGAGAGAGAAAGAGACCATAAGAAGAGGAGTGGGAGAGGGAGAAGCAGGCTTCCTGCCGAGCACGGAGTCTGACCCTGGGCTTGATCCCAGGACGCTGGGATTGTGACATAAACCAAAGGCAGATGCTTAAGGACCGACCCACTGAGCCACCTTGTGAAATTACATATTTATAATGTTTGTACACATTGTATTTTTCCTGTGTGAGTACATCTCTGTGTGTATGTACGTTTGTACATAGACACACAGGTGCGCATGTAATAGTGAGTAAAACCAGGTACCTATGCCTGTACCTTCTGAAGACATTTATAATGCAAAGTAGAGAACAAAAAAATAAGATTATTTATTGAAAATGTCACCAACCGCAGGGAATGGAAGTGAAGGAAATACATCAATCCTCCCGCCTACCTTAAAGGCAAGCAGAAAGCAGAACTGCTCTTTTTAAAAATCGATGAAATTAACAAAAGCAATTGAATGTGGCAGAGAGGAGATGTCAGGTAGGAATAGGCACATGTGGGACCTGAAGATTGTGAATAACTTAGAGAAAGACATCAATGCCTCTGCTGCTAGTGATTACCTCACTCTCTGTGTAGCTGTAAAACATGGCAGCATTTGTCCCTGTGCCAGGAAATGTCAGGATATTAAAGGTTCAGCTCTAGTTATGTGAAATGGGACAGAGACTATTTGCCCTAAATACTAAACCTTTTAATTTTCAAAGTTCTAAAATATTTAAGCTAGAAATACTTCCAACACTGGAAGATATTTAAATGGCTACTTTATAAAGAATAAAGGAAGAGCATGTGCCTATTTTTTAATTCATAAGAAAAGTATTAAATCACTAGCATTTCAAAGAGCCCACTTTCAATTACCCATGAAGAGATTGCCTACAGAAAATATTAAATTCCAGGCTGGCATCTCCAACCTACCCAGACCACTGCCTCCCTTCCACCTTCACCTGAGTCCTCGGGGAACAAGGACGAACTTCAATATCAGCAGAAGTAAAACATAATGGCCACATTTACAGAATAATTTCCACTGATATTTTTATTCCAAGGCAGGAGGAAGAGAGTTGTGAACAGAAATGGCATACCCTGAATTTTGGCTGCTCCTGCTTTCAGTGGCAATCCTCTACTAAGATCCAGCTGAAGACTTCCCCCTAAGGTCCTCCCTTTCATCTTCCTCCTGCCCTCTGGGGATACAGCCACTTACTCCCCCACCAGCTTTTCTAGATTTTTTTTCATTAGCTATGGCAGCCTGCTTCTGTCTTCCTTAAGGGAGCAAATGATGGGCACTCAATGAATACTTGATAACTGAATGAATGAGCGAATGTCATAGGTTCCTGTGAGCAGCAAATGATGGCACTTCGCAGAAAACGTGTTCAGTCCTTTGTCCCCAAACATAGCTGAGAATATAGGTTAAGGGGAAAAGGAAGAAGGAAAGAAGAAACTTATACCCCAATGTTCATAGCAGCAATGGCCACAGTTGCCAAAGTGGAAAGAACCAAGATGCCCTTCAACGGACGAATGGATAAGGAAGATGTGGTCCATATACACTATGGAGTATTATGCCTCCATCAGAAAGGATGAATACCCAATTTTTGTATCGACATGGGCGGGACTGGAGGAGATTATGCTGAGTGAAATAAGTCAAGCAGAGAGAGTCAATTATCATGTGGTTTCGCTTATTATTGGAGCATAAGGAGGACATGGGGAGATGGAGAGAAGGGAGTTGGGGAAATTGGAGGGGGAGATGAACCATGAGAGACTGTGGACTCTGAAAAACAATCTGAGGGTTTTGAAGGGGTGGGGGGTGGGAGGGTGGGGGAGCCTGGTGGTGGGCATTATGGAGGGCACGTATTGCAAGGAGTACTGGGTGTGATGCATGAACAATGAATTCTGGAACACTGAAAAGAAATTTTAAAAATAAATAAAAGTTTTTAAAAAAGAATGCCTACATTTTGCCAAAGTTCAGGGCTTTGTTTTGTTTTTTTCAAAATAAAGACCAATTAATATCTATTTGATACTTACTTATATTAAAATATATTGAAATACCTCTTAGTGTCATGATTTGGTAATCGAGTTAACTGACGTTCATCTGGTTTGACAACATAGTTCTGAGATGTTGTCATCTCTAGGTAAAGAACTGATGTTTTGAAGGGCTTTAACTACTTTCCCAAGGTTACCCTTGGGAAACCGCTTTCGAAAGTGGCAGATCACAATAAGTTGTGAGAGACCATGGGGACGCTGGCCAAAAATTAGTGTGCCTAAATTAATCTCAGGGATTTGAGAAGTAGAGTTATGTGGGAAGGAGTAAGGGAGAAAACTATCCAGAGAAAGAGTTTAAAAGGATATTTTGATTCTTTGTTAGTTTTGTTTTTTATTTAAATGAAGGCGGTAATGAACAGATGCGGGAAAAGTTAAGGTCATAACACCATCACTGGTGCTCCATCAGTGAGGATAGGTAACCAGATTGGTTCAGATTCTAGCATTGAAAATTTAGAAGCAAAGAAAGTATTTAAATGTAATATATGGGTAACAGTAGCTCCAGGTGTAACTGATACACCCTGAAATCTTAGTGACTTAAGACAAGAAAATTTTAATTCTTGGTATATCACAATCCGCAGTGGGTTGGTAAGGACTCTGCTCCATAAAGTCCTACAAAACTTCAGTCCTTCCTTATGGCATTTCATCATTCTCTGAAGCCCTGGAATGCCCTGAGCTGGAGGACAGAGAGGGAGAAGAGAATGAGGCTCCCCAGTGGGAGGTTTCTATGGACTGGGCCTCCCAGTGGGGTCTCTGACTTTTGCCTAAACTTCATTTTCCAGAACTCAGGAGCATGGCCACGCCGACTTTTAAGGGACCTGGGAAATGCAGACAATCTCAGACCCAGGAAGAAAATGAAAACATGCATGTTACTGAACCTCTGCCACCATAGGATAAAAGGAAGACCAGACTTTGGGTGCCTGGGTGGCTCAGTCGGTTAAGCGGCTGACTCTTGGTTTTGCCTCAGGTCATGATCACAGGGTCTTGAGATCAAGCCCTGAGTCTGGCTCCACGCTCAGTGTGGAGTTGGCTGGATTTTGTCTCTCCCTTGCCTTCTGCCCCTCCTCCTGCTCACTCGTTCTCTCTCCAAAATAAATAAATAAATCTTAAAGAAAAGGAAATCCAGACTTTCAGATACCCAACCACATCTGGTTTTCTGTAGCTTATTACTGGAAATGATTCTTTAAAATTTGTACATGTATTGGGCGCCTGGGTGGCTCAGTGGGTTGAGCCGCTGCCTTCGGCTCGGGTCATGATCTCAGGGTCCTGGGATCGAGTCCCACATCGGGCTCTCTGCTCAGCGGGAAGCCTGCTTCCCTCTCTCTCTCCCTCTCTGCCTTCCTCTCCGTCTACTTGTGATCTCTCTCTGTCAAATAAGTAAATTAAAAAAAAAAAAAAATCTTAAAAAAAAAAAAAAAATTTGTACATGTATGGTTTAAGCCTTTAACTTAGAAAGCCTCCCTAGATATTTTTATATGTATTAATGAATCTAAGTTAAAGTAAATTTGTAAGCAATATCTGGGGGGTTGAGCAATTAGTTCAAGGATATCCCAAAAGTCCAGCAGCACTCAGACTCAGGAGTTAGCATCAGGCAAAGTGGAGACCAAGCAGGCAGGCACTTCACATTCCAGAACTCAAGAATTCAGGTTGGGGGATTTCAATCAAACTTGAAGCCTATGGAACACCTGAGAGTTCAAAGCAGCCCCCCTCCAACCATAGAAGGGTAAGGAGGCTGCCCAGGTGGGAGGCTTGTGGTCAGAGAGAGGCTTCCATATTGATTCAGCTATGAGAACTTAGAACAAGCTGAGAGCCCAGGTGAGAGCCCTGGGGATATGGCTGACTTGGTTACTGTTTCCAGAGTCTTTTGCAGGAGGTTTTCAAGATGCCATGCCGGAGACTGGGGAACTGCCACTAAACCAACAAGAATGTGGAAAGCAGAGAAATGGTGAGAATAGAAATTACCAATGGGTTGGCAAAGATATAGCTCTAGCGCCAGATTCTAAGGGAAAAGGGGACAATTTCCAAAAGTCGATCATTAGCATTTTTAGATAAGTGTGTTGGGCACAAAACATTCTAAATCCAAACACAAATGGTTTGGTATTGGCAGTAGCTACTGCTTCGCATTAGCTGTGACCTCTGCCTTTTTGCTAGAGAAGATTACGGGAAATTCCACATTTTGGGAGGCAGGCAATGGTATATGACACACCCATGGATCCCATAACATGTTACTGAAGTTGCCACCAAGTGTTATGGCTCTGCCGCCTCTTCCTGCAAGGATACTTCTGAGTACTTGGCCACCTAAAACTATTTAATTTAGCCCTATAGTTTTCTCTGTATGCTTTGTGTGTTCCCTCATATTTTTCTTGTATTTATTCAAATTGGGTGCCTATTTGAGCTTATGGATGCAAAAATCTGGGAATACTTTGGTAAGTATGGTCTTTACTTTCAATCCAGGCCTTCCTACCTGTCAAAAGATGATTCATACTCTGTTCTAAGAGGACAAGAAAGTGGTCTCTTAGAGCCCGGATGCATGGAGCAGAATATAGATAATGTTAATATATAAATGGATAATTTTTTTTCAAGTATTGAAATGCACTTATATTTATAGAGAAACCTGGCTTAGATGCCTAATCAGACACAGGTGTCTTCTAAAGCCTATTTGAATTCTAATTGTTGAAATACACTTCAAACATATTAAATAACAAGTTAATTCAATTCTATTGAACATGAAATTACTAGCACCCACTGAGTAATGTGTTGAAAGAATTTAGGTAACACAAAGGAACACATTCTGCCTATGAAAGAGGAGTTGTTTATTTTCCCCCATCAAATAAATAAGTGACTTATGGTGTACTAAATAGGATATATAGTTAATAGACTCAGGTGTCACCTTATTATAGAGTTGACTTTTTCAAAGCTGATTTTAAAAATAAACTGTTGATCTGTCAAAATAAATGAATTTAGACTTTTGAAAAGTGTATGGCGCTGTATCTATAGGTATAAATATGTTGTGCATATACTTCTCTAAATGGTGCAACAAGGCTCTCATACTACACTTTTACATTTTATTTAACTGCATCATTATTATGGACAAAATGCAGGAAGCACAAGTTTCTCCTTTTCTTTTTCCCTCAATATCAGAAATCTCAGAAGCTAAATTATTATTGAACTTTCCTCTTCTCTTCTGGATTTCTTCCTTCTGCCTCTTCAGGGATCTTGCTCCATAATTATATTTACTGTTTCCCAAAACTTCTACCTGTCTATTTTTCCATGTTCTGATCATTTCTATCTTAAAGGGAAACCAGGCTTTCTAATTATGCATCCTCCATTAGTTATAATGTGTCTTCTCTCTTTCACAATGAAGCTTCCCAAAAGCATATATCTATATCTATATCTATATATATTCCCGAATATATTATATATTATATATATATAATATAATATAATAAATAAAATATAATAATATAATAATAAAATAAATAAAATAAAATAAAATAATATAATATAATAAATAATATATATAATATATTCGGGAATATATCTATATAGATATAGATATAGATATAGATATAGATATAGATATAGATATATTAGTTGCAGTTGATTATCCCTCATCTTTCATAGGCAGCTCAGTCAACTATAACCTGGAATCACCCAGCTATTCCTAGTGACATCCCCTTAGGGAGCCTAAAGACCACTTTCAATCTGTTGGTCTCTGATCCTTGAAGCTCTAATACTGCTCTGTTTCCAGGTCCTATGAGTTCTTTTCTTTGTCCTTGTGGCTCTATAACTGCATTTTCATACTTTTATTGACCTTCCTAGATGTGGTGATGTTTTTTATTCTTCCCTTGGCTTCTGGAGCCTTGGAGCCTTTCATGATCTTTGGTTTTACCTCCTCTTTTGTGGTGGAGATCCTTTCCCTCATGGATCCCTGACCTGGTCCCCCAACGATGGTCCAACAATGGACCCTCAAACTCTTCCCAGAGCTGGTCACTTCAAAATGGCCCCTGAAATAAGAGGGATGGCCCATTTCACTTCAATTTTTTGCAATATCTGACACTGTTGACTACACCCTTCTTGAAAACAATCTTTGACCTTAGCTTTTTGATACACATCTCTCCTAGTTCTCTTCCAACTCTCTAGTGGTTCATTCTCTGCCTTTTCCATGTGCAACTTCACCTCTATCTCTCTCTGGAATTTACATTTTTCTTTTTATCCCTCTCTCCTTCTGTCTTTAAACACTCTCCATGTTCACCTTGTATGAAAAATCCCACGGCTATGTCCCTAGCTCTAGAGTCCAGAACTTCCTCTTGAGCTCTGGCTGTTTGTTTTTAATTGTTTGCTTTTTCACAAAGACCTTAAATACAGCAGGTTGAAGTTCTCCACAAGCATTGCCCTTTTGTATGTTTGTATGCCACATACTGCGATCTGTTAATTGAGTGGAATGGTCACGGACTGAATTCAGCAAGCCAGTGATCATCCTTATTTTCCTTCTCTATTCTTTGTCTGTCTCATCTCTTTCTTTTTCTCCCCATTTTTCTCTTTCTCTTTTTCTCTTGCTGTCTTTTCTCCCAGGAAACCCTTTCTCTAGGTTAATTCATACCTCACATGTTTCTCAAGATCAATTCTAGCATCCTATCATTTTGAAAAGATCCTTTTCACCACCCTAGACTGACTTAGTCCTCTACACTTCATATTACCTTTGTGCATGGAAATACAACAAGATGTCAAGCATCTTGAGGCTGGGAAAATGTGTCTTTATCATGTCTGTATTCTCAGTTATAAGAATATAAGCAGCTAAAGGCTAGAAGATGAGAGGTACTGACTTAGGGTTCATCCACACAAAATGCATATGGATATGGATATAGATATGGATATGGGTGAAATTGCCTAAGCAGAATATATAGGGACTGATGAATTGAAAATATCAAATTGTACATGAGCATGACAGTGTGTTTCGTTTTCAAAATAAATGATTGAATTTTTATGCAGTACCTATGAGCCCAGGATAAGACAACATTCGATGCTGACAACCTAATAAACCATCACAACTAAATAAAATAGAAGCATGAATATAAACGCTCAACAAGTAACATAAGTCAAAAAGAATAGGAGTGACCCAAAAGCTTTCAGAGACTACAGATCTAGTTTCACTCTAACAAAATGAGAAGTAATAGTTGGGGAAATATTTAGATACCAAGAAGAGGAGAGTTAGATAAGATACTGGAGAGGGGAAATAATGCTAAGAATATGATTATGAAAATTGGAATAGGATAATCAGATAAAGAACAAGTATGCTGAGGTAAATGTGCCCAAGGCATGTGGGACCAGGATTAAGACAAGAGTAATCAAATTTCCAAGTAATACAGGAAATATGATATTGCTTGTGGCACGCTTCCCTTTCATTTTTAATGTTTAGACTCTGCATATTGTGAAGATGCATTAGTTTTCTATTGCTTCTCTATCAAATAACCACAAACTTAGTGGCTTAAGACAACACAAATTTATAATCTTATATTACTGGAGGTCAGACTCCCCAGATGAAGATAACCACAGAAGAGATTTCCTCCTAGTGGTTCTAGGATAAAATCTGTTTCCTTGCCTTTTCCAGCTTCTAGGAGCCTCATAGAACCCTTGGTTCATGTAAGTCAGCAGAGTAGCAATCCAGGATAATAATGCCATCTTCACATCTCACCTGTGTAAAGTCCCTTTAGCCATGTAACATAATCACAGGGACTGAG
Source organism: Lutra lutra (assembly GCF_902655055.1). Taxonomy (NCBI): domain Eukaryota; kingdom Metazoa; phylum Chordata; class Mammalia; order Carnivora; family Mustelidae; genus Lutra; species Lutra lutra. The sequence goes on from NC_062280.1 coordinate 64,746,277, forward strand.
GATAATATGTTTATCCTTGGGAGGACATTATTCAGCCTAAGTCAGTTGAAAGGCAATAAAAAATAGGCAAATGCCTGAATTTCATTCATTCATTAACATTTGAGAGTCTATTTTTCATTTTAAAATAATCCCTTACATTAAGAGCTTTGTGTTTTTTGAGGCATTATCACACTCATAATCATACCTGAACCTTAAAACAACTATCTGAAAGGGGAGATATTATATCCATTTTATGGATAAGTTTATGCATGTGTTCATAAGAGTTCAGTGGCTTGTCCAAGGAGACACAGCTAGTGAATACCACATCCTTGTTTTCTATCTATAAATCTAGTGTTCTTTCCATGATTCTGTAATTTTTCCTTGTGAATAAAAAATAAAGAAAAAATCCTGGATTCACCAGACATTTCACATTTCATGGGGGAAAAAAGGTAATTTAGATGTTGACCCATCATTATAATTTTTCCTAAATATATTCCTCATTTTGAATGAAACTGCAAAAGTTGAACATTTTTCAATCCCTTTCAAATTTCAGATTTATGACTGAAGCACAGAGTAGTCCAGAAGGCACAGGACATAGAAACTGGCATAGACTTGGTATACTGCTTGTTTCTCTCCTATAGGTCTGAAAATACACAATGAGGGGTAGCAAACACAAATGCCCATCAAGTCAAGCAGGACTTCTAAATAAGACAAGAGTTGATTTTAGAATGTAAGCTCAGTCATAAGTAGTAACTAACACTCACCTTCCACGACAAGGAAAAGGGAGCAGCAGGACCTGTGGCAACTGGAGTGTGCTTAGCTTATCAGAAGGGGCAGCTTCTTTTCAGTAAAAGACTACTGCCATTTTGGAGAATGTGGGCACAGGTTGGCGGATAGTCCTCTTTAAAAAACAGATAAGCCAGAAATTTGAATTTTTATGTTAATCTCCCAAATGTTAGGGTGTTTTAAGACACTGAATGACCAGAGCAAACATGTATGAAAACCAAAGAGAGTCCACAGTGCATTTCTAGTTTGCTGTCTATCCTAAAACATTGATAGTACTAGCTTTACCTGTCCAAAAAAGTTTGGAAATGAAAGGATGAAAAGTCACTGAGTGCCAGCCAAGGGGGTAAAAAGTGGAATATTATATAGATTACCCTTTTCACATTCCTAAAAAGGCATCTCCTTCTTATCTCCTTTTCTAAATGTTATTGATGGAAACCCTCTTGGTAATATTCATGATTATTTCAAAACCAAACAAAAGGAAAATGATGTAGATACAAAAATAAGGCAATTTTTTTCTTGATAGTTTTCTAAAAATACACTCATAAAAAAATGACAGAATTACCAAAATAGGTTTTTTTTAAAGATTTTATTTATTTATTTGTCAGAGAGAGAGAGGGAGAGAGAGCAAGCACAAGCAGACAGAATGGCAGGCAGAGGCAGAGGGAGAAGCAGGCCCCCTGATGAGCAAGGAGCCCGATGCGGGACTCGATCCCAGGACGCCGGGATCATGACCTGAGCCGAAGGCAGCCGCCCAACCAACTGAGCCACCCAGGCATCCCCCAAAATAGGTTTTGATGTTAAAGAAGGGATAACCATTCTGGAACAACAAATCCTTCAGTACAGTAGGGGTGTATTGTAATATTCCAACCCCAAATTTGTATAATTTTTAAGAGATAAGAGCAAAATAAAAGAGAAATCAAGTGAATTCTACATAATGTAAGCTTAGTGTACATTTAGAATTAAGTGAGGATCCTCCCTGCCAAAACTGCTGGGCAGTCTGGGTAGATCAGAGCAGGGAGACATCCAGCAGCTCAGGTGCCAAGGAAAGCATGGATGACCTTGGCAACAGCTGTTTGCTGCTATGCACCAAAAAGCAAGCTAGGAGTCTAGTAAGAATTTACTTGGTAGGTAAGTGACAATGGCAATGGCCTTAGGTGGTAAGAGGTGGCAAATTCTAAGAAGACCATTTCCTGGTGTGTAACTTTTGGAGATGTAGACAGAAATGAGTGAGGTGTGCAGTGGTTCTAATAGTGGAAACTAACTTGGAGTGTGTTGGTCTTAGTAAGGAAAGTGTTCCAAGTTCTATACTTGAGTAATAATGGGGTTGGGAGAAGACTCCATGAGCCTGAGTTTTGAGTAGTGGAAGTAGTATGAGCCAAGAAATCCCTAAGACAAGATTTAGAATTTATATAATGGTGTCCATCCCCCACCCCCATTTTGATATAATTAAATTTCTTTTAAAAGTCAATGCAATTTCATAATCAAGAGTTAATTGTTATTTCCAGTTATGTATTTATAGAATTTTCATCCTGAGATTCACCAACCCCCTAAATGATTTCTTTCTAGTTTAATATATTAAGGTTTGCTTTTTCTTGTATAAAGGTCTATGAGTTTTTATAGGGGACAAATTGATGGTTACCAGAGGGGAGGTGGGTATGGGGATGAATTAAATAGGTGATAGGGATTAAGGAGGGCACTTTTGTGAAGAGCACCAGATAAGTGTTGAATCACTATATTGTACACCTGAAACTAATATTACACTGTATATTAACTGGAATTTAAATGAAAACTTTAGGGGTGCCTGGGTAGCTCAGTGGTTAAGCCTCTGCCTTTGGCTCAGGTCTCAGGGTCCTGGGATCGAGCCCCACATTGGGCTCTCTGCTCAGCAGGGAGCCTGCTTCCCCCTCTCTCTCTGCCTGCCTCGCTGCCTGCTTGCGAACTCTTTGTCAAAAAAATAAATAAAATCTTTTAAAAAATAAATAAAAACTTTTTAAAAAGTTCTATGAGTTTTGAGAAGCATCCTGTCATGTATCCACCATTGTAGTGTCACAGAAAGTAATTTCAGCAACCTAAATTTCTTCACCTATTCAACATCACCCACTTTGAACCACTGGCAACCACTTATCTGTCTGCTTATTATCTCCATCATTTTGTCTTTTCTAGAATATCATGTAAATGGAATAATGCAATATTTTAACCTTTGCAGACTGAGTTCCTTCACTTGGCATTATGCATTGAAGATTCACCCATGTCTTTGTATATCTTGATAGCTCATTACTTTTACTTTTCCTCTCTGAATAATGTTCCATTACATGGGTTACTGTAGTTTACTCACTCACCTATTGAAGGTTGCTTCCAATTTTTGTGATTAAAAAGTTACTATTAATGTTTGTATGTAGGCATAAACATGTTGTGTGAGCATAACTTTTCAAATCAGTTGGGTAGATTCCAAGGAGCGTAATATTGATGGTGTGGTTTATCAATACCATCTAGCAAAACATAGCAAATTTTACCTTTCTAAGAAACTTGCTACACTGTTTTCCAAAGTGGTTGAACCATTCTTTATTTCCATGAGTAATAAATGAGAGTTTAAGTTGCACCACATTCTCACCAGCTGTTGGTTTGGGGATTTTGGCCATTGTAATATGTGGGCCTTCACAAAGCCTACAATAAAGTTTTCTTGATTGCTATCAACCAGTGTCCTCTCAGTATCTCCCATAATTCTCATTTCTAAGAAGATAGTTTTTAAGTGTGCCATTGTTCACTGGGTTTGGGGATAGTAGATAACCAGTCTTTTAGTTTATAGTTTATGAGAAGACCATGCAGTACACATATGTCTTGGTTTTGAGCCAGATGCAGTATCTGGTTGGGAATTGGTTTATCTTCTTGATCATAGTAAGGATTGAGTAAAACTAAAGAAGGGCAATCTGTGGGAGAAACTGATGAGCCGTTTACTAAAAGCATTTCTTTTTCCTCTGGATGCATAATTAGATTGCCATTCCCATACTCCCTTGCAACTGATGGCCATGGCATTGAATTTTGGCAAATAAAATGTCTATAGAAATGGCAGGTGCTACACCTGAATAATCCTTCCTGTCTCATATTCTATCTTTCATCTGTATGTTGATTCCCAAAATCATATACAGCATTTTAAAACTATGTGTTGAGGGGCACCTGGGTGGCTCAGTGGGTTAAAGCCTCTGCCTTCGGCTCAGGTCATGATCTCAGATTCCTGGGATCGAGCCCCGAATCGGGCTCTCTGCTCGGTGGGGAGCCTGCTTCCCCCTCTCTCTCTACCTGCCTCTCTGCCTACTTGTGATCTCTCTCTCTCTGTCAAATAAATAAATAAAATCTTAAAAAAAATAAATAAAACTATGTGTTGAAGATGAAAGACACTGAATGACTGGATGGAGCAAATCCCTTTGTTTCTCCTCTTCTCTATACCAACAGAATGAGAATGAGTGAGAAATAAATTTCTATTATAGTAAGCCATTGACATATTGAGGTTTATGTGTTGCAGGATAACTATCCTAATAAATACTTTAAGAAAGACTTCCCAGAAGGAAAAAAAAAAAAAAAAAAAAAAAAAAAGGAAAGAAACTGATGTGGCTCCTGAAATTCACATGCAATGAAGAAACAGATCTACTTTAGTGAGGAAAGCGTGACCGAAGAGAATGACTGGATTGATCTTTGAAAGAATGGATGGAAATTGAGGTAAGTCAACCACCTCACTTTTATGATAATAATGCTGATTTGATAATAATAAAGATGTTACAAATGCATCATGTTAGGGATCTGATCAATAATGACAGTTATCTGTACAGCTAATATATATTGATCAGTTATCTTCCAGTACTAAACACTCAGAATCTATTCTCATTTAAATTTCAAAGTCCCTCTAAGAACTAGATATTACTATTATCATTATTTTATACAATAGGGAACTAAGGCACAGAGATACAGAGTAACTTGCCTGGGTAACCCATTTTATAAGAGGTAGAACTAGAATTTCAACTCATTGTTAGTTGTTATGCCCCTAAAATCTCCATTCTTAATTACTTCATTCTATTTCTTAGGAAGTAAAACACTTCAAATTTCCCTGCCATTACCCACTTGATATAAATGAAAACGTGCACGGGATGACTGAGATTTTGTGGTTAAGTTTTCCAAACTGAACTGAACTGTGCTTTTGTTAAGTGCATTTTCCTTTGATCACCAAAACTAGTATTTGTCTTGTCATACCACTATTACTTAATGTCCAGAAAACCCCACAAAAATCTATAACTTATTTGTGTTTATATCATTGTATACTAACCACTCATTTCTAGTGAATATTGACATAACGTATTAATGACTTTGTGGTTAATATTCATTAGTTTCTCATTAAAAGTCAAGCAAAGAATGATACTTGCACATTTTTTTGGTCTTTCTTTTCTTCTTTTAGCTGATGTAAAATTGTGTTTCATGTAATTATCCTATTACTCTTCAGAAAATCATGATGTTCTTCTCCCAGAGGCTAAAGCCCAACAAAAAGGATCTATGGTCTAGTGCCAATACCAGCTGTTGGAAATTATCTTTCAGCTCAAATTCGATCTGTCGCTTTTAGATTCCAGGGTCTCCTGTTTAATTCTCAGAAATAACAATGTTTTCAAAGACTAAAAAGACACTAATTAGTTACATTAAAGTACTTGATTTAAATGTTCTGTTAAGGGATTTCCAAGTTGCTACAATTGCAGAGACTTTATATAGCATCTAATAGGTTGTCCTGTTACAGTATCTTTTGTATACTTGACCAGAGGATGTAACCCTTGGGTAGTGTTTGAAGAGTTTAGGATCGCATGTGGCTTAGCATTGGATTTATTCAGGGAGATTTATACTATAGACTTAACAATCACAGGTCAGTGGCTTTATGAGAGTTGACCACCCAGGAGGGAGGGGGAGATAGTTAAATACAAGCAAAGTAAAATACATTGTCGTCATCTATCTTTCTTAGACATACTAACATTAAATCTAACATAGGATATTTCTAGAGTACCTAAAAGCTAACGGAGATGTTATAAATGTATAATGTTGGAAATCTGACTTTTCTTACCCTGTGCACCCATGTTTGGCAATGTCCTTGTTATAAATATTTATAATTATTGTCTCAGTAGAGAAGTGCTTGATACAGAATCAGAATTGCTTCTCTAAGAATGAAGTCCTGAAGTCAAGTACTAGACTGGTCTAACTGGTGAGTTTAATATAAAAAAAATTGACTACATAGTATATACATAAAATCTAAGTCAAAGCACTAAAGGATACAAACGTGGAAGCCATTATCATTATAAGTTTTTTAAATTAAAAGAATTTTTTGTTCAGAGTCATTCACATAAACTGTTCACAATTCACATTTTTGGGGTGAGAAAAGTCATCTGTAGATGAATAGAGCTGTAAGTATTTTAGAAAGGATTGTAAGCCTGGAACATAAAAATTGAGACTACAAGATTTCTAATATATATGTAAGCTAGATTTTAAGAAAATTTTGAAATATGAAACCAGAGTTTTGCTTTATGATTAAATGAATGCTAATAAGGAAATTTGTTTTTTTTTTAAATACTTAATTTACTTCTACTTTCTCTAATCACATGTAAAAGTGTTTTCTGCTGGCAGCTAAGGGCAAATGGTCATGACTGTGTCTACATGCAAAGTTAACTTACATTCTGTAGTGTTAAGCACATAAACACATGCTCTCAACTCCCTGTTTCTTTTCAAAGCCTCAACAATTATTGGGATACCTGGGTGGCTCAGTCAGTTAAGCAGCTGCCTTTGGCTCATGGTGATGATCCAAGGGCCCTCTGCTCAGCAGGTGGTCTTCCTCTCCCTCTCATTCTTCCTCTGTACTCTCCCTCTCTCTTCCTCTCTCAAGTAAATAAATAAAATCTTTTAAAAATTTAAAAAGAAAAGCCTCAAAATATCTTGACGTAGTGAGGGCATAAAATATTTTCTTGGCTATTTTTATAAGGTCTTTGACACTGAGATATGCAAGTCTATTTCATTTTTCCCTGTGAATGTAAATGTGTTCCATTGTTCTCACTTGTCTTTTGTAATCAACATGCAATAAAACAGAAATAGGGCTGGTTTGCATGCTTCACTTACCAACTAAACAACATAGCCCACCTATCCTTAGAATCACCAGGTCAACAGCCAGTATAATAGCAGACTGCAAAAGAAATACTAAAATATGTTTGTGACTTAGCATTGTAGACAGTCAGAGAAGTGGATTTAAAATATCAATCCTGTTATGAGATATTATCCCACTGTTAAATACACACCAAAGGTTACTGAATATAAAGTATGCATGCAGCCAACCTCCATAGTAATGCAAATCCAAAAAAAAAAAAAAAAGATTGCTAAAGGAAAACACTTTAGGTTTCTCTTACACTATAGTTACAAAGACTAAGGCAGGCTTTTAGAATAAAGACTAATATTTTTAAGAAAGGAAAAAAGCTTTACAAACTTAATTTCTAGAAAGTAATTATCAAGCTGCATGGTAGCATAAAGTCCTATTGATTGAAATTTCTCTTTCTGTATGAACTTCACAGACTTGCATGACTTGGCATCAGTAAAAGCTAATGATGATTCATGCTATTAGCTTCAGCAGCCACAGTCCCTAGGAACTCAGCTCTGACCTTTTATTAGCACTTTTCTCCCAAGCAGATAGGATCCTTCTCCAGGCACACTTCCTAATCACCTTAAAACACCTGGAGAATTAGTTAAAAGCCTGATGGGGAGGGACTGGGATACTAAGGGAAAATGAAAATTCAGTGTAAGGAGAGGACACATTCTATTGTGTAATCTGACCAGAAGCCCTGGAAAATCCTGGAAAATAAAATTACATGTTAAGATTTCACTTATGTAAAGTTAAAATAGCCATAATCACAAGGACAATGTTAAATGTTACCAGTTGGTTTCAACTGTTAGCTGCAACCCCACCTTAACCCCTAAAAAATTCCCATGCAACATTTATGCATTCATTTTTCCTTGATTAAACATTTATCGAGCTCCTAGCACTACACTAGGCACCTAAATAGCATTTTGTTGTAGTAATGTAGAAGTCATTAATTTTTTTAAATTAATTTTTTAGTGTCCTCTGCTTTAAGTGGCTTCTGAAAGAAGGATTGATTAATAAAACTGTGGAGAACTGCTCTGCAAATTACTTGTAAACTTTGCTCCTTCTCTCCTTAATTGTCCTAGTCCCTCCCTCACCCACCTACCATAGCTCCCCGCCACATTCAACACACATGCACTTGTCTCCTTTCCACTTTTCTATACATGACGGACCAATGTAATAGGCAGCTCCTTTTTAGTGATTAAGGCCAAAAGGGAAAAAGGAAGCTCATTATGAAAAGAGGTTGGAAACAGAGAGTTGCTGGAGGAAGGTGGATGGGGGATGGGGTAACTGAGTGACAGGCAGTAAGAGGGGGGCTGTGAGGGGATGAGCACTGGGTGTCATATGCAACTGATGAGTCTCTGAACACATCTGAAACTAATGATGTGGGGCGCCTGGGTGGCTCAGTGGGTTAAGCTGCTGCCTTCGGCTCAGGTCATGATCCCAGGTCCTGGGTTCGAGCCCCACATCGGGCTTTCTGCTCAGCAGGGAGCCTGCTTCCTCCTCTCTCTCTGCCTGCCTCTCTGCCTACTTGTGATTTCTCTCTGTCAAATAAATAAGTAAAAAATCTTAAAAAAAAAAAAACTAATGATGTATTCTGGGTTGGCTAATTGAATTTAAATAAAAAAAGAGGTTGGATTCTCTTATTTGAGCAAATAACCTACTTCAAAATCATAATTATTGAAGATGGACTCTATAGGGTATTTAAATAAATATCTTTTCTTCAATTTTGATGATGGTTTGATTCTATAACATACATACTCCCCAAAGGGCTGCAAATCTGCAAATGACTTTAATGATAACAATAAAGGCTCAATAATTTAAGACTTTAGGTCAATCACACTTCTTTATATAGCCTTCTGCATAAATCAACTCTACTGCTATTTCAAAATACTGAACTTAAAATCACATAATGTAATAGAAATATATTCACTTGAATGACCATTTCCCCATTCTTTGTAGACCAAATGATTTTATCCTAATCACCCTATCATAACTGTCCTTTCAAAAGAAACCAAAGATCTCAATTAATCCATGATCTCTCGTCAATGCTTACAGTTAAGGTGATATATTCAACTTTCAGTCTTTTAACAAACTTACCTTTTATTGGAGTTCATGATACCAAATTACTTTTTATTGTCTTCCTAGATTTCAGATTAAATTTTGCCACCACCCCTTAACCAAACCCCCCCCCCCAAATCCTTACTTTCTCTTAACTATGAATGGTCTCCTAGGCTTGTTGATTTGTCTACATTTTATCCTTGAATATCTTTTTATGTTCCCTTAGTTTTCAATGACAACATCTCTGTTGATAACTCCCAAATCTCAGAAGAAAGGTATGATATGGTGGGAAGACTGTTGGGTTAGGAATGTGAACATTTGTTTGGTTTGGCATCCTGTTGCCTGTAAAATTTTGATGAGTGACTTTATTCCACTTAATGAGTGCGTGTGTGTGTGCCTGTATGTGTGTATGTCTGTGTGTGTGTGAGAGAGATTGCACTGGTTCCGGTATGAAGTATATTTTTAAAAAATAATCGTTGTGATGAACTAAATAGAATCTAATTCCATTTGGGTGGTTTTGTGTCTTGATTTTGGTTCAATCTTTTAACACGAAAGACTTAAATAGTAATCTTTTAACATAAATAAGAGCAATATCCATTGTGATAGATGTTCTAGAATTTAAATATGAAAACAGGCTTTATGTGGCTAAGTTGTCTAATTAATTATATTATTTGGGGAAATAGCTTTATCCCAGGCTAAACTGACCTCGAATATTAAATGAAATGGTTTGTCCTTCATTTAAATTAAGGTGCCAGACTTGAAACTTGCATATTTCAACCATATTGGAAGTGGCAGAGTGAAAGAACCATGGGAAAAACATTTCTGCTGGACAACATCAACAAATAAATGAATGTACCTGATAGTCAATTCATCACAGAATTGGTAAAAGAACCTCTTTGGAACTTAATATGTTTCTTTGTAGAAATAGGTATCACATGTTCTTGATGAATAGGCCATCCTGAGAATGAAGCTCAGCCCCACTGGAGGGAGGATAATAACATCATGAAAGTCCAGTGCTCTACCTTCTGGGAAGGGCTTTTCTGTGGCTTGCTGTTCCAATTATAAATTAATCCTCACATCTGGGAAAAGCAGCTACCGGGTTGATTTTGTTGTTAATCTCTATTTTACAGACATGGAATGCTGGGAAACTTGAAGTGACTTGCAATCACTCACCCAGTCATAACCGGAGCTGGAACTAGACTGATTTCTTTCCTTTCCTTCAGTTTTCTGCCTGCTAGATCTAGCTTTTTACAGAACTGATTCCAGTGAAGTGTTCAGTTTCTATTATTGATAAATATATATTTCAGCACCAATTAATATAAATTTTTTTTATTTTTCAATATTAGGTAAATGGTTATTGATTTAAGGAGTGCCTAAACAAATTTTTTCCTCCACTAACAAGATGAGTGAGTTCTCTCATTGCATGGGAAGAAAAACACACAAATGTAAGTAAGCAAAAAAAAAAAAAAAAAGGGAAACATTATTTAATTCAATATAATTAGCTAATTATATACTGATATAATTAACACTAGACTCTCTATCCAATACATCCCATGAGATTTATAGTAATACATAAACTAGCATAGCATGCATTCTTTCAGCAACTTTAAAATTTTTAAATTTTAAAGCGACTTTCTTCATTTTTATTTATTGATTTGAAATATTACATGGTTTTCACTATTAGTAGGTTCTTAATTGTGCAGGTTTGTTTTATTCAGAGCTGCTTATTCATAGCACTAGTGATATGATAGATTACTTTTATATCTGTGTGCATGCTGTTGATTTTAACTTTTTTGCTTCTGTAATATAGTCATTTCATTATCTTAATCACTAAGGAATATGGTATGTAGAACTCATATGTTTTCAGGATTAATATTGCAAAATACCAGAAAACATAAAAAGATAGTATATCTGAAAAATAATATACTTGTCAGGGCATGGAGAAGCGGTTAGAAAAATTATGTAAATACTGTCTATGCACATCGCAGAGTTTCTAAGCATACCACATTCTGGAGTTTGATAACATCTTCACATTTAACGTTCTTTAGTCAAGATTTTTCTTTTGCTTGAAGATAATTCTTAATTTCTATCAGAGATCTAAATTGCCATTATAATTTTCTAATTTTAATACTTATTTAATATTTCTACTTTTTTAAAATATCAACTTTTTCCTATGAAGTTTGAATAATAAAACATTTTTTATTTCTTTTTCTACCACACTTAAACTCCATTGCTTTATGGATCACCTCATGTAGATGAGGGTATTCATTGTAAGTTACACAATAACAAAAATAAACAATAAATAATTGATAATTAGAAAAAACTAAATGACAACTAAAAATCTTCTCTTTTTTAAAAAGCAATTTTTTAAAGATTTTTAATTAATTAATTAATTTATTTGACAGAGAAAGAGATACCAAGTAGGCAGAGAGGCAGGCAGAGGGGTAGGGGGAAGCAGGCTCCCCGCTGAGCTGAGAGCCCAATGTGGGGCTCCATGCCAGGACCCTGAGATCATGACCTGAGCTGAAAGCAGAGGCTTAACCCACTGAGCCACCCAGGCGTCCCTAGAAATCTTCTCTTGATTAAAAATTCAAAGTGATATGATACATATTTCTGGTTTTAGCCTAAGAAATAAACTTATCACTACCTCTTTTAGCACAATTGGTTCCTCAAGAAGAAATAGTCTAGCTCCCAAACTAGACTGGTCAAATGACTGAAGGTGGGGGGAAGAGGCACAAGAATTATGCTCATATGCATACATTTTTGGTATACTAAAAGATGGCAATACACAACTCTATTTGCAATTGAATTTTCCATACAGTGCTCATAAAATTTAGGCAGGATTTATTTTAGATATCACAGGATGCATGGAGTTATCTTAAAGGAAGGTAAATGAAGAAAGAAGTGATTATTGCCAGAAAAAAGGATCACTTAAAATATAATTAGAAACAGCAGCAACAGCATAGCTAATACATACTGATTCCAACTATCTGTCAGCCAATCCTGTAGCTAATTCATGTACTTGGTTTTTGACCTTCAGGATAACCTTGTAAGAGAGAAGATAGAAAGGATCACTTGGGAAAGACCCACACCTATTTAAGTCTTCATGCAGAACTTAGTTTACTATTTTTTTTTTAAGATTTTATTTATTTATTTGACAGAGAGAGATCACAAGTAGACGGAGAGGCAGGCAGAGAGAGAGAGAGAGGGAAGCAGGCTTCTTGCTGAGCAGAGAGCCCGATGTGGGACTCGATCCCAGGACCCTGAGATCATGACCTGAGCCAAAGGCAGCGGCTTAACCCACTGAGCCACCCAGGCGCCCATTTTACTTTTTTTTTTTTTTTTAATGCAACATGAATTATAGATTTAGAACCCTGGACCATTCTGATGTATTTGCTTCACAAAGAAAGATCATTATAGTTTGGGGGAGAACTGGTGTGGAAAAAGTTTCCCACATTAGTTTTCTTTTCCTTGCCTTGCTAAATCTAAATGACATCACTTATCTGGTGTTTGTGTCACTCACACACACACACACACACACACACATTCCTATGTATCATTTAGAAGTGATTCTCCAAAGAAAAAGAAAAAAAAAAAAGCAAACCAAGTAGACTGACTGCTTAAACTATCTTTCTGCATTGGTTCTTGAGGCGTTTTTTGTTTTGTTGAGTGGGGTGAAGGTAGGACAGTTTATTTGGAGGGAGGGTAAGGAAGGTCCACTCTGCCTACAACTTTGAGAACATTTCTCCATCTGCCTCTTTGATAGCTCAGACACACTTCTGGGCTGATCACTCTGAGTGGTTCGGCAGCTCAGGAGTACCACTCTGCCGCTACCAAAACTGCCAAAGGGAGAAGGACGGGGGCGCTGTCTGGTGACTGTTCGCAGGATTCCTTCAAGGCTGCTACCACCTCCAGGGATCCGTTCTTCCACATCGCGGGTCGTACTTGGGACCCACGACCGCTACACAGGGCTGCCAAGACGCTGAACCGCCGGGCCGAGGCTCTGGAGACAGTCACCGCGGGGCGCCCTTTGCAGCCAAACCGCGGGCTCCTGGCATTCAGAAAGCGCCCCAGGCCCACCTCAGCCGGCCCGGCCGTCTCGCCGCACCTTGGGCTCCCGAGCCTAGAGTCCCTCTACCCAGCGCCACTCCCGCGCCTCCCCCCATCCCAGACCCCAGCAGCCTCGCCGCCGCTCCCGGAAACAAGCCTGCTGAGCAAAGGCGGAGGAAAACCTTGGGCCTTCCGCTCTGATTGGTCTCCCCCCGCCGCGCGGGGCGAGGCAGCGATTGGCTGCCGGGCGTTGTCAGTCGCCGAGGCCGGAGCCTTCGCCGGGGAAGCGCAGGCGGGCTCGGGTGCTCCGGCTGCCGCCGCGGCTGCTCGAGCTGGTGCAGCTGGGCGAGCTCGTGCGGACGCCGGCGCCGCCGCCGCCTCCGCTGCTGCCCACCCCGCCACGCCGCTGGCGCTGCCGGTCGTGCTGGCGGCCGCCGGGGAGGGGCGGCCGAGAGAAGAGCACAAGGAGGCGGAGGCGGCGGAGAAGTGATGCTAGCGCGGGGGATCCGGGCAGCGGCAGCGGAGCAGCAGCATCTCCGGGACCCCGGCTGCAGCGTCCCTGTGGCCCGCTGGCCAGCTGAGCGGCGGGAGACCGCGCGCTCCGCGGGTAAGATCCGGCCCGGCGGCGCCCGCGCGCTCCCGGGACCGCCGGTGTTGTCTTTGGGGGTTACGAGGCTTGTTGTGCCCGGGGCATCCTGACAAGGGTGTTTGGGACCCGGGCAGCGAGTCCGGACGCACGGCTAGGCTGATGCCCGCGCCGGAGCCGCTCCTGTTCGTGCGTTCTCCCCTCGGCGCTGCCCGACTTTGATAGCGCGGAGATGGCATTGTGTGGGTATAAGCGTGTGTGGGCGCGCGGCTTGGGGCACTTCGCAGGGAGCGCGGTGGGTCCCCTCTGACGTGAGCCGGCGTCCTTCAGGGATTCAGGCTGGGCTGGAGTGAATAGGTTTGCCTCTTAGCTCAGCGGGAGCGAGAGCACGCGGAGAGCCCGGGGAAGTCCACCGTGGCTCGTGAAGAGCCGGGCAAATTGAACTTTACTGCTTTAATGAAAAGAGGGAGCTGTGCATCCAGCGCGCCAGGGGACAGGCGCATTCGCCGAGGCTCCCCAAAGTCCCACTTTGCGCCGGGGACTTCAGAGAGGAGAGGAGAGGAAGGGAGGGGAAAGTAACGGTTAGTCCGCCTCGCTGAAGAGAAAGACTAAAGGAAAGGAGTAGCGCAGCTAGGCTTGGGGAGTGGCGGCTTTTTGTCTGAAGCTCCTGGTGGGGAGCTCATTCCACTTTTCGGGAGCGCAGATTTGGGGATGGAGAGTCCCGCTTTGAGGGGCTGTCAGAGGCCGCTCCTAGCCCGCGCCGGCGTGGGACACGCGTGTCAGCGACCCGACCGCGGGGCCGCAGCGGGGCGGGGCTCGAGCGTGCGTCCAGGTGGAGCCACTGCCTCTCAGGGCAGCCTTGGCCCGCGTATCTTCCGGGGTCGGGACCCGGCCTGCAGCACCAGGGCAGCTGCGGACTGTGGGCAGCTCTGCTCTCCGAGAAAGTTCCGGCCGGCTGGGGTCCGGGCAACCCAACCTAGAGCACGTTGGCCACAAAGTGGAACCAGGTTTACGTACCCAGCTTCCTCCAGTGCCGACGCTGCTTTTATTCTGTATTAAATTATTTTTCCTGTAAAGCCCCTGGGAGTTGGACCCGCGCTGCAAACCTTTCGGCAGAAGGCGGATTTTATGCGCTGCTGTAAATGGATGGTGTTGCCGGGTTGAGTCCTAATCTCGTAGCTCAGTGGAGTGGTTTCTCCATCCCTCTTCAGGACGCACAAACTTACTCTTGGCGATTGCTTTGTATGTGGCCTGTGTCTCCTTAGGAGTCTCTGCTAGGGAAAGTTCCTGAAATACCTCGGCACTAACGAACTGTCCCTACTCAGGCGCAGATGGAGAGGGACTGTGTTCTTTTACAGAGGCGATGGGGTGGCAGCGGGAAATGGAAGTGGAGAGGGCAGCTCCCAGCTTGCCAGCTAGAATCTTTGGAAACCCATAAATTGGCTCAGTACAGGGAGCCGGAACTGAGAACAGCACTTTCCCTGTTACGTAGCTCCTTAATCTCCTTTCCTTGGAAGAATCTTTCGCCTCCAAACAAAACACAACACAACAAAAATAAAACCCAGACCCAAACAGCAGAAACCACTTTGGTCAGGCTCATTTTTGACTTGGTAAAGCCGAAAAAATGAAAGTGAGACACCTAATAGAAATCGGGGCGGGGGGTGGGGGTGGGGGAATCAGGAGGGAGCTGTCCAAAATGTCAGCATTTTTCACGTTTTTAATTGTAAAGGTTCCATTTTCTCCCTATTTTGTAATGTAAATTATTCTGTAGCGATGAATAACTTACTGGTAAACTAGCAGTGATATTAGTTTTTTGTCCGAAGATGGTTGTACGTTTTTCATCACTTAATTCGTGAACTGTAAATGGGATTTTTAATACTCTTTTAGTTGAACACTTACACTATGCATTCGGGCTGGTAGAAAATTGGCAATAAATGTTTTTCCTTTAGTAGTCATCACATGTGTCTTAAAAGTCGAGTTTTCTGATATAATTAAAGAGAGTATAGCTTGTGGTTGTTATGTTTCAATACCTGCTGCCAGGTGATTAATTTAATGTTGCAATATTTTAGTCATTCTAACTTTCAGGACTTTATTAAGATTATTAAACACATTAAGCAGCTGATTTTAGTTTTGTGTTCCATTTGTGCAATGCTATGAGATGGTAAAATAGTTTTCCCCTATGGATTGATATGGGGAAATTAAATTAAAATGTGTTTCAATAATTAATAATTTAAAGATAAGATTAAGTTAAAATCAAGTTATCAGTGTTAAAAGTGGAAATTTTGAGGAATATTTTAACTACTTAGCTAAGAAAGTGGTTTTTCACATAGCTGAAAAGTAACATCTTGTAAATCCACTGCATTATGTATTGGGCTAAGCCACAAGTCTTTAAACAGAAACAGAGCTTTTGTGCTCATTTTAAGGAGTGTGTGGGTATTTTTAACCAGGGGAACTTTTACTTGGGGAGTTTTGTTTTTGTTTTTGTTTTTGTTTTCAAATAATTAAATACATTTTTAAAACCGTATCGGCCAGATGTATTTATCGAATGTAGTGAAATGCATCAAAGAACATAAATATTAGGGTAAAGCAGTAAGGTCTAAGACTGAAAGCAGATATGAGGCAGGATGTGTGTGTGTGTGGTGGAGGAGCACAGGCTTAAAGGAGGTAATACTGCCAGCCACTTAGTTTATATGAGCAATTCAAGTTCTGCCAGTTCTGCAAATTCACTTCAGTTTTGACTTGTTTTGCTTCAGGGCAGCCCAAGAGCTCAGACTGCCATATTTTCTATATGGATTTTAGTAAATGTCAACTTGTCAAGTCTCTAGGCCACTAAATTCACTTTTTGACCTATACCAGATTTTACTTTCAACACTGCATAACTTTTCTAAAAATATCACCTTTACTATAAATAGTGCAAAAATATTATGATCTTATTAAGTAAACATTTAATTTGTCAAATAGCCATGATTAGAGTTTCTATATTATTAGG
The DNA here is from genome assembly GCF_902655055.1 of Lutra lutra. NCBI lineage: Eukaryota > Metazoa > Chordata > Mammalia > Carnivora > Mustelidae > Lutra > Lutra lutra. Next base: position 64,762,876 of record NC_062280.1, read on the forward strand.
TCAGGTAGTGAGGTTTATTTAATTTTATGGATAGTAGCTTGTTTTCATTTAAGTAATGACCAAATCAGTTTTTAATTGAAAACTAACACACTTAGGGACTGGAAAACCTCAGCCAGTTTAGTATATCAGAAATTCATTGTGTTGTCTCTGTCTCATGCAAACATACACACATATACTGGAAAGTCTCTCAGGACGAGTGTAAACACCCTCCATTAGAAACAAATTCACCAACCCATCCTGAATAATGAAAGTACCTTATAAGGCAAAAGCTCATCGTCTTAAGTAATCTATTACTAATTAATTATGATACTGGTTTATTTGTTTAATAATTTTAACAAATTTATTTGTTTAAAATTTAACAAATTCTATGTTTCTGTGATATACAAGACACTGTTCAGGTTGCTTTGACTATATAAGAGGATAAATCACAAAGGCCCTTGCCCTCATGAAGCTTATATTTTATTGGGGATGAAATAGATCATAAACAAGAAACATAATAAGTAAAAAATGTACAGAATATTTATCTCTCCTACTGACCAGTTTTTTCTAAATCTCCATCCCATGGCCCCATATCTTTGCATCTCATTTTCTTTCCAAGTAATATACACCTATCCACACACCCACATAAATATACTCAATCTAAGAACTGGAAAGTAATCATGGTGATAATCTAATACATGTTACTCATGAAGTAATATATCTGAACAATCACAGCACTACCTAAGATGAAGGTTAAAGGTAAGAGAGGGATGCAAAGGTGATTAAGCAATGAAATAACCGAATATCTGCCCTTTAAAATGCTTTAAAATCGAATTATATTTTTCGAAGGAACTGAAATGGGAAACATTATCCTTTAACAAATTTGTTTCAAATTAACAGTATCTTAAAAGGCATTTGTGGGGCACCTGGGTTGGCTCAGTGGGTTAAAGCCTCTGCCTTCAGCTCAGGTCATGATCCCAGGGTCCTGGGATCGAGCTCCGCATAGGGCTCTCTGCTCAGCAGGGAGCCTGCTTCCACCTCTCTCTCTCTCTCTCTGCCTACTTGTGATCTCTGTCTGTCAAATAAATAAATAAAATCTTTAAAAAAAAAAAAGCATTTGTGACTATCCAAGGTCAAATCTATATAACCTCATTTAAAGAGGATGAGTGAATTAGAAGTAGTAAGGAAAGATCCAAAAGCATAATTTTAATGAAAAATTTTCTTCTTCCACATTGAGAGTGACATACTCATGTACCTCTGTGAAAGTTGATCAAAAATCCTAGCATCTGAGGTCAAGGTTTCCCTAAAGTTGATGCATCAGAAAAAAAGACCCATGATCCAATTCTCTAATAAAAAAATACCAAAACACTTCAAAAATTTCAAAATAACTTTGCCTTTATTTCAAAATCAACTTGGTTATACAGGCAGTCCAATTACAGATAAAACAATGTGATAATTTCTCAGGTTCTATGATGCATAAAAGAGTGTATAACTATAATTCCAGTTTCACTTTCTGTACTTTCATGTAATTATTTCCTTTAGGGTCTTGAGCTTACAGCTCCAAAGTTCTGTTTTTTGTTTGTTTGTTTTGTTTTGTTTTGTTTTGTTTTTAACCCTCATATGAAGAAAACCAAGAATCTAGCTTGACTTCCAATAATCGGTTTTTGAACAATATTTTCATATTAGAGGAAAGCTGAAATTGTATGCTTAAGAAGCTGTACTATATAATGAACTAATGCCAACGTATTCACAAGTTCTATTATGACAAAATATTAACACTAACACAATGCTAACAGTCATTTCTGAGTGGATTTCCATCATTTAAGAAAAAATCTTCAAGATTGCTGCTATATAATCCAGTTTTAGGAGATGGAGAAAAGTCTTCTGATAATACTATCACAATATTTTATTTATTTAGATTTAAGAATGTATATACTATCAGCTTAAGCCTTTACCTTTTTTGCCTGTTTTTGTTTGTTTGTTCTGTTCTGTCCCAAATGCAAAATCTTAGGAAAACAGTGTTGTAATAAAGCAAGTAAACCAACAGTAATTATCGTGCCTTGCATACAAAGTCAGCTCTGGCTGATGATGAAAATGTTGGATGAGAGCTAAGTAGGGACCAGATATTTACACCTGGGAAGAATTTGGGTCATTAGACCAACCTTCCCTACGTGTAAGGGAAGAACTTTACTCCCAGAAGTTGATAATTGCCCTAAGTCAGTTGAAAGTAGAGCCAGATCTAGAAACACTGCTTGTCAACTACTAAATGTGTAAGTTAACCCCATTCCAGTTGCTTATTAAACAGCTCTACATTTTATAAAATAGTAATGTTAAGAAATCACTGCATCCACCAATTTGCACATCTAAGTATTTTAATATCTAACATAATACTGCATTGTATTAATATTACGTTGGGATCAAGAAAATGATAAACTGGGATGCATTTAGAAATATCATCTAAGCTTTATAGGGCTGGAGGTAAGTTTGTGTGTAAAATACTTATACTTAATTCAGCTGTTATGTCTATAGAATTCCTTTTAAATATTTATGTCTCTAACATAGGAATTTATTTATTTATTTTTTAATTTCCAAAGGTCTGTGGACTTCAAAGTAATCAATAGGTGAGCTTCAGGGATTCCAAGAAATACCGAAATTGTTTGCAAACTTTTTGCATTTTTGAATGTTCCATTGTAAGGAAAAGTTTTTCAGAAAAGCTTAAGAGCTACTGCTTTAGTTAGCTTAAAACAAAAACAAAAATCAAACACAAAAGCAGGCAGAAAGGGGAACATGTACAGATAGGGAGAGGGCTTTAAAAAGCTAGTACTTTTCTGACTCAAGAAGAAAAAGAAGAAGATAAGGAAACCCTCCTGCTAAATTCCATCAGAAAAGAGCTCCTACAGTGGTTGGAAGAGCTGCTTCATTGTCCTAAAATTCAAATTTGCAACTGAAGGAATGGTTTAGTTCTTGTAGTTATAAAACTGCACTTGGTTTTAAGTTATTGCAGTTAGCATTTTGTTTGGTCTTTAACTATGAAATATTTTCATGACGTACATAGATGACATCAGGACTGAATCAGTTCCTTATGGGGCAATAAAATTTGTGGGTGATTTCATCAGGGCCCTTAGCACTCAGTCAGAAACTACTGCCAGAAATAGAGTTTGGTTGTTAACAATTACTTGTAATTTAATTACTATTAGACAAGAAAAATTACACTAGATGTACATAATGCACTATGAATAGGCTTTATGAATAGAGCATACAAACTAATAGCTAGATTCCACTCTACATCTGTCTGTACCAGTCGGAGTGCTGGTGAGTTCCCATCATAGCCCATCACTACTTTAGTTTCTGTGTCAGTAAAGTGATGATAGCATTACATACATGCATACATGTATATAGGCATTCATATACTTAGACAATCCGAATTAATATCTGAAGAGATTGTTGCAAAATTTAGAGATTCTGAAGTTCCTATGGAATAACCAATAAGTTATAATGGGCAAAAAATGTTTAAATAAATAAAGCATTGAGACAGAGTTGAGCTATCAACTACTAAAATATATTAAAAATGTCAATAATCAATACAGTGTATCAACATACAGACAAATAAGACACAAAGTCTGAGATATGTGAGAATAAAGTATAATACGCCAATAATCACAAGTCTGTGAGAAAATTAAAATGATCAATATATGGTGTTGGGGAAACTGAGTAATTATTTGTCAAGAACATACACTCCCTATCTCATATTGCATTCCAAAATAAATGTCAGATGAAGCGAAGAGTTAATAGAAAGAAACTCTGATTCAAGTTAGAAGAAAATAGAGACCTCATAAACACAAAAATAGTGGGAAAAATATAAAGATATGACCTTATTAAATTTAACAGTTTTAAGTCAGAAATGCCAAAAGTAAATAAAGGAAACATTTTCATCACAAATTGCTAATAACAGTTTCATAATCACTGTTACAAAAACCTTTCAGTGTTTTCTTCTATTAGTGGACTTACCTCAAAATATTGTTATTCCCAATTTATATCCATTCCCTTTACTATCTGAAAAAGTACTTCTTGAAAAAAAAGAACTTCTTGAAAAAAAGAACTTCTTGAAAAAGAGAGATTTATATTCATCATTTTCCCCAGTGTCTTGAACATAATTAGGGAGCGAGAGGCCTTGTTATTGGCTACTAAAAAATTATAAGTATACCAATAGAAAAAGAGAAAAATAATCTACAAATTCCAGAAATATATGAGGCTAACATGCATCTAAAATTTTAAGTAATGATAAAGAGTACTACCACAAATTTTTAAATGGTAGTACTTTTTAGCCCATTAAAACAACAAAGATTACAAGTGAAGGTTGATTCATTTAAAAAAAATGGTGATGTAGGTGTTGAAGATGAAGGTAAACTGCAGATTCTCCTAAACTTCTGGTAAGATTATTCATTGGTTTTTACAGAATTCTTCTGTTGCATGCTCCAGAAATTACCTGTGACTAATGTAAGGAATAAGATCCACACCAAAAGAGGTTACAAAATCAAAAGAAAAGAAAAAGAAATCAAAATCAACAGAATAGCTACAGAGATCGTGGGAGAAGGCGATGAAATGTTTGCCAGGTACCATCACTGGGATGAATCAGCATCCGTCCTTTTCTGCCCATGTGTCAGTTTGCTTCAGGACCAAATTCCTGGAATGAGAGAGATGACCTAGCTCAGGTTTCATGCCCACAGTTTAGTCGGTGAATCATTGGGCGGTCTTATCAAGAACACATTCAAAGGAAAATCAAGACACTGTTACCAGGAGAAGGGAAAAAGGATACTTGACAGGTAAAAAACAACAGATTTCCACTGTGTGTATCAAAAACCTTAAAAATGTTCCCTTTGTTTCAGTAATACCACTTTTAGGAATTAATTCCTTGTAACTAACTAGAAATACGCACAGTGTCATTAAAATGTTGTTTGTAGTAGATTGATAGTAAAAATAATTTATTTGGCCAATAATAGAGGAATGATTAAATTATGGTATATACGATTAAATCATAAATTTGAAAGGTTAAATTGGAAAATGTTGATGAAATAATTGTGAAATTGCAGAATACAAAATTTATTATGCAAGAAGAACTGACATTTACGTATATAAAAAATCCTGAATAAGATATTAACGTTTGTTTTGGGGGGAGTACTGGGATTATGGGAATTTTACTTTTAAGTGCAGAAAAATATTTTTTGCCAGGAGCAAGCACTGCTTTAATAATCACACAAAAATCTATATTAAAACAAACAAACGAATAATTAGAGAAATGATAGTGGCTTTGGGCTTCCAGACAACTGTGTTGGAAGCAAAACATTGGACTCATATACTTAATTTTGAAAGGAAAGGAGCTAATTATACAATATCCTTTTTTTTTTTTTTTCCATATTATAAGTTCCTGTAAGTGAAGTTTGGCTAAGTTTCCTACTTTGAAAGTCAGGAGTCATTTTGGACTTTGCTTTTCAAATCTTTATCTCAGTATAATAGAATTGGAAATGTGTTTGCATTTTATGGTTCAAATGAAGAATTTTTATTGGCATAAGAAGTTAAAAAAAGAATAAAAGTGATTACATGTATTGATATGTGTGTGTTTTTCATTACTCTGCTAATACTCATTAGCTCATGCTTAAATTGAGGCAATATGAGCTACTATATCTTAAGAAGATAAATTATAGTCTACTCCAGCTATTTATTAAGTACAATTAAATATTCTGTTAAATTTCATTATCCCAAGACCGAAAACCATGTTTCTTTATATAAACCAGAGCAAATGTAGCTGAATGGTTGAATTTTTTTTAAAGATTTATTTATTTGTTTATTTGACAGATACAGATCACAAGTAGGCAGAGAGGCAGGCAGACAGAGAGAGAGAGGAGGAAGCAGGCTCCCCGCTGAGCAAAGAGCCCAACATGGGGCTCGATCCCAGGACCCCGAGACCACGACCCGAGCCGAAAGCAGAGGCCCAACCCACTGAGCCACCCAGGTGCCCCTAAATGTTTTTTTTTCTTTTTGGTTCATACCTACTGCTTAGAAATTACACATGCTGAAGAACAAAGGGGTCTTGATATAGCAATGGGTGGAATTTTCCTAAAAGCATAAGTGTGCTATTATTATGATACATTTTTCAATAGCAGTGTACTCTGGTATAGTGGCTGAGCTCTATACAGAATGATTTTGATGATCTTGTGACTTATACTTGAACAAGTAATGCAATAATTGGAAAAGAACAGAAGAGGAAAAAGAAAATTGGCTGATCATTGGTTCCCTCTAAAAGCCACCACATTCTTGTGGCTCATGGAGATGTACAATCAGATAGCTAGCTCCATTCCAGGCTGTAGGATAGGGCCAATTTTGTTGTTATTATTCTCTCTTATTAAATTAATGTATGCAATTTCCAAATAGATAATATATACAAAAAATACACAGTAAAAATTCTCTCTCCTCTATCCTTATCCTTTACACTCAGTCCTCATGGCCCCCAATAGGTAACCACTCATTTGTTGCTTAGTGTATTTTCAGAGATTGCCAAGCCCATACAAACACTAAACTTTCAAACTTTCTTTTCCATTTCTCAATTTTTATACAGATGGTAACATTTTTTTTTTTTTTTTTTTTTTTTTTTTTTAATTTTTTTATTTTTTTTAAGCATAACAGTATTCATTATTTTTGCACCACACCCAGTGCTCCATGCAATCCGTGCCCTCTACAATACCCACCACCTGGTGCCCCCAACCTCCCACCCCCCACCCCTTCAAAATTCTCAGATCGTTTTTCAGAGTCCATAGTCTCTCATGGTTCACCTCCCCTTCCAATTTCCCTCAACTCCCTTCTCCTCTCCATCTCCCCTTGTCCTCCATGCTATTTGTTATGCTCCACAAATAAGTGAAACCATATGATAATTGACTCTCTCTGCTTGACTTATTTCACTCAGCATAATCTCTTCCAGTCCCGTCCATGTTGCTACAAAACTTGTGGATTCATCCTTTCTTTCTTTTTTTTTTTTTTTTTTTTTTTACAGCTTTATAAACATATATTTTTATCCCCAGGGGTACAGGTCTGCGAATCGCCAGGTTTACACACTTCACAACACTCACCATAGCACATACCCTCCCCGATATCCATAACCCCACCCCCTCTCCCAACCCCCTCCCCCCATCAACCCTCAGTTTGTTTTGTGAGATTAAGAGTCACTTATGGTTTGTCTCCCTCCCAATCCCATCTTGTTTCATTTACTCTTCTCCTACCCCCTCGACTCCCCATGTTGCATCTCCTCTCCCTCATATCAGGGAGATCATATGATAGTTGTCTTTCTCCGATTGACTTATTTCGCTAAGCATGATACCCTCTAGTTCCATCCACGTCGTCGCAAATGGCAAGATTTCATTTCTTTTGATGGCTGCATAGTATTCCATTGTGTATATATACCACATCTTCTTTATCCATTCGTCTGTAGATGGACATCTAGGTTCTTTCCATAGTTTGGCTATTGTAGACATTGCTGCTATAAACATTCGGGTGCACGTGCCCCTTCGGATCACTATGTTTGTATCTTTAGGGTAAATACCCAGCAGTGCAATTGCTGGGTCATAGGGTAGTTCTATTTTCAACATTTTGAGGAACCTCCATGCTGTTTTCCAGAGTGGTTGCACCAGCTTGCATTCCCACCAACAGTGTAGGAGGGTTCCCCTTTCTCCGCATCCTCGCCAGCATCTGTCATTTCCTGACTTGTTAATTTTAGCCATTCTGACTGGTGTGAGGTGATATCTCATGGTGGTTTTGATTTGTATTTCCCTGATGCCGAGTGATATGGAGCACTTTTTCATGTGTCTGTTGGCCATCTGGATGTCTTCTTTGCAGAAATGTCTGTTCATGTCCTCTGCCCATTTCTTGATTGGATTATTTGTTCTTTGGGTGTTGAGTTTGCTAAGTTCTTTATAGATTTTGGACACTAGCCCTTTATCTGATATGTCATTTGCAAATATCTTCTCCCATTCTGTCAGTTGTCTTTTGGTTTTGTTCACTGTTTCCTTTGCTGTGCAAAAGCTTTTGATCTTGATAAAATCCCAAAAGTTCATTTTTGCCTTTGCTTCCCTTGCCTTTGGTGATGTTCCTAGGAAGATGTTGCTGCGGCTGACGTCGAAGAGGTTGCTGCCTGTGTTCTCCTCGAGGATTTTGATGGATTCCTTTCTCACGTTGAGATCCTTCATCCATTTTGAGTCTATTTTCGTGTGTGGTGTAAGGAAATGATCCAATTTCATTTTTCTGCATGTGGCTGTCCAATTTTCCCAACACCATTTATTGAAGAGGCTGTCTTTGTTCCATTGGACATTCTTTCCTGCTTTGTCGAAGATGAGTTGACCATAGAGTTGAGGGTCCATTTCTGGGCTCTCTATTCTGTTCCATTGATCTATGTGTCTGTTTTTGTGCCAGTACCATGCTGTCTTGATGATGACAGCTTTGTAATATAGCTTGAAGTCCGGAATTGTGATGCCACCAACTTTGGCTTTCTTTTTCAATATTCCTTTGGCTATTCGAGGTCTTTTCTGGTTCCATATAAATTTTAGGATTATTTGTTCCATTTCTTTGAAAAAAATGGATGGTATTTTGATAGGAATTGCATTAAATGTGTAGATTGCTTTAGGTAGCATAGACATTTTCACAATATTTATTCTTCCAATCCAGGAGCATGGAACATTTTTCCATTTCTTTGTGTCTTCCTCAATTTCTTTCATGAGTACTTTATAGTTTTCTGAGTATAGATTCTTAGTCTCTTTGGTTAGGTTTATTCCTAGGTATCTTATAGTTTTGGGTGCAATTGTAAATGGGATGGACTCCTTAATTTCTCTTTCTTCTGTCTTGTTGTTGGTGTAGAGAAATGCAACTGATTTCTGTGCATTGATTTTATATCCTGACACTTTACTGAATTCCTGTACAAGTTCTAGCAGTTTTGGAGTGGAGTCTTTTGGGTTTTCCACATAGAGTATCATATCATCTGCGAAGAGTGATAGTTTGACTTCTTCTTTGCCGATTTGGATGCCTTTAATTTCCTTTTGTTGTCTGATTGCTGAGGCTAGGACTTCTAGTACTATGTTGAATAGCAGTGGTGATAACGGACATCCCTGCCGTGTTCCTGACCTTAGCGGAAAAGCTTTCAGTTTTTCTCCATTGAGAATGATATTTGCGGTGGGTTTTTCATAGATGGCTTTGATAATATTGAGGTATGTGCCGTCTATCCCTACACTTTGAAGAGTTTTGATCAGGAAGGGATGCTGTACTTTGTCAAATGCTTTTTCAGCATCTATGGAGAGTATCATATGGTTCTTGTTCTTTCTTTTATTAATGTGTTGTATCACATTGATTGATTTGCGGATGTTGAACCAGCCTTGCAGCCCTGGAATAAATCCCACTTGGTCGTGGTGAATAATCCTTTTAACGTACTGTTGAATCCTATTGGCTAGTATTTTGGCGAGAATTTTTGCATCTGTGTTCATCAAGGATATTGGTCTGTAGTTCTCTTTTTTGTTGGGATCCTTGTCTGGTTTTGGGATCAAGGTGATGCTGGCCTCATAAAATGAGTTTGGAAGTTTTCCTTCTATTGCTATTTTTTGGAACAGTTTCAGGAGAATAGGAATTAGTTCTTCTTTAAATGTTTGGTAGAATTCCCCCGGGAAGCCGTCTGGCCCTGGGCTTTTGTTTGTTTGGAGATTTTTGATGACTGTTTCAATCTCCTTACTGGTTATGGGTCTGTTCAGGCTTTCTATTTCTTCCTGGTTCAGTTGTGGTAGTTTATATGTCTCTAGGAATGCATCCATTTCTTCCAGATTGTCCAATTTGTTGGCGTAGAGTTGCTCATAGTATGTTCTTATAATTGTCTGTATTTCTTTGGTGTTCGTTGTGATCTCTCCTCTTTCATTCATGATTTTATTTATTTGGGTCCTCTCTCTTTTCTTTTTGATAAGTCTGGCCAGGGGTTTATCAATCTTATTAATTCTTTCAAAGAACCAGCTCCTAGTTTCGTTGATTTGTTCTATTGTTTTTTTGGTTTCTATTTCATTGATTTCTGCTCTGATCTTTATGATTTCTCTTCTCCTGCTGGGTTTAGGGTTTCTTTCTTGTTCTTTCTCCAGCTCCTTTAGGTGTAGGGTTAGGTTGTGTACCTGAGACCTTTCTTGTTTCTTGAGAAAGGCTTGTACCGCTATATATTTTCCTCTCAGGACTGCCTTTGTTGTGTCCCACAGATTCTGAACTGTTGTGTTTTCATTATCATTTGTTTCCATAATTTTTTTCAATTCTTCTTTGATTTCCTGGTTGACCCATTCATTCTTTAGAAGGATGCTGTTTAGTCTCCATGTATTTGGGTTCTTTCCAAATTTCCTCTTGTTATTGAGTTCTAGCTTTAGAGCATTGTGGTCTGAAAATATGCAGGGAATGATCCCAATCTTTTGATACCGGTTGAGACTTGATTTAGGACCAAGAATGTGATCTATTCTGGAGAACGTTCCATGTGCACTAGAGAAGAATGTGTATTCTGTTGCTTTGGGATGAAATGTTCTGAATATATCTGTGATGTCCATCTGGTCCAGTGTGTCATTTAAGGCCTTGATTTCCTTGTTGATCTTTTGCTTGGATGATCTGTCCATTTCAGTTAGGGGAGTGTTAAAATCCCCTACTATGATTGTATTCTTGTCGATGTGTTTCTTTGATTTTGTTATTAATTGGTTTATATAGTTGGCTGCTCCCACGTTAGGGGCATAGATATTTAAAATTGTTAGATCTTCTTGTTGGACAGTTCCTTTGAGTATGATATAGTGTCCTTCCTCATCTCTTATTATAATCTTTGGCTTAAAATCTAATTGATCTGATATAAGGATTGCCACTCCTGCTTTCTTCTGATGTCCATTAGCATGGTAAATTCTTTTCCACCCCCTCACTTTAAACCTGGAGGTGTCTTCGGGTGTAAGATGAGTTTCTTGTAGGCAACATATAGATGGTTTTTGTTTTTTTATCCATTCTGATACCCTGTGTCTTTTGATTGGGGCATTTAGCCCATTAACATTCAGGGTAAGTATTGAGAGATATGAATTTAGTGCCATTGTATTGCCTGTAAGGTGACTGTTATTGTATATTGTCTCTGTTTCTTTCTGATCTACTACTTTGAGGGTCTCTCTTTGCTTAGAGGACCCCTTTCAATATTTCCTGTAGAGCTGGTTTGGTATTTGCAAATTCTTTCAGTTTTTGTTTGTCCTGGAAGCTTTTAATCTCTCCGTCTATTTTCAATGATAGCCTAGCTGGATATAGTATTCTTGGCTGCATGTTTTTCTCATTTAGTACTCTGAATATATCATGCCAGCTCTTTCTGGCCTGCCAGGTCTCTGTGGATAAGTCTGCTGCCAATCTAATATTTTTACCATTGTACGTTACAGACTTCTTTTCCCGGGCTGCTTTCAGGATCTTTTCTTTGTCACTAAGACTTGTCAATTTTACTATTAGGTGACGGGGTGTAGACCTATTCTTATTGATTTTGAGGGGGGTTCTCTGAACCTCCTGGATTTTGATGCTTGTTCCCTTTGCCATATTGGGGAAATTCTCTCCAATAATTCTCTCCAATATACCTTCTGCTCCCCTCTCTGTTTCCTCTTCTTCTGGAATCCCAATTATTCTAATGTTGTTTCGTCTTATGGTGTCACTTATCTCTCGAATTCTCCCCTCGTGGTCCAGTAGCTGTTTGTCCCTCTTTTGCTCAGCTTCTTTATTCTCTGTCATTTGGTCTTCTATATCGCTAATTCTTTCTTCTGCCTCATTTATCCTAGCAGTGAGAGCCTCCATTTTTGATTGCACCTCATTAATAGCTTTTTTGATTTCAACTTGGTTAGATTTTAGTTCTTTTATTTCTCCAGAAAGGGCTTTTATATCTCCCGAGAGGGTTGCTTTAATATCTTCCATGCCTTTTTCAAGCCCGGCTAGAACCTTGAGAATCATCATTCTGAACTCTATATCTGACATATTACCAATGTCTGTATTGATTAGGTCCCTAGCCTTTGGTATTGCCTCTTGTTCTTTTTTTTGTTGTGAAGTTTTCCGCCTTGTCATTTTGTCCAGATAAGAGTTTATGAAGGAGCAAGTAAAATACTAAAAGGGTGGCAACAACCCGAGGAAAATATGCTTTAGCCAAATCAGAAGAGATCCTGAATTGTGAGGGGGGAGAAAGGGGATAAAAAGGGGTTCAGAAAGAAAGAAAAAAAAAAACTATTAAAAAAAAAGAAAGCCGATAAAAAAAAATATATAAAAAGAGGAAAAAAATATATATATATTAGATAAACTATTTAAAAAACGTTAAAAAAAGAAAACGGTAAAAGTTAAAAAAAATTTAGCAGAAGAAGAGAAAAAGAAAAAAAATTGAAAAAGAAAAAAAAATTAAATTAACTGCAAGGCTAAAAAATCATGGGGAGAAAGCCATGAGTTCCGTGCTTTGCTTTCTTCTCCTCTGGAATTCCGCCGCTCTCCTTGGTAGGTGAACTTGGTCCTGGCTGGGTTTCCCGTAGATCTTCTGGGGGAGGGGCCCGTTGTAGTGATTCTCAAGCGTCTTTGCCCCAGGCGGAGTTGCACCGCCCTTACCCGGGGCCGCGCTGAGTCATCCGCTCGGGTTCGCTTTCGGGAGCTTTTGTTCCCTGAGCGCTTTCCGTAGAGTCCGGAGGACGGGAATAAAGATGGCGGCCTCCCGGTCTCCGGCCCGGAGGAGCCGAGAGCCCGGGGCCCCACTCCTCAGTGCGCCCTCAGAGAACAGTGCCAAATGACTCTCGTCACCCTGGCCTCCGGCCGCGCTCCGAGCTGACCGAGCCTGCGACCGGTTCAAGGCAACCCTGAGCTGAGAGTCACTCCTCGGCTCTGTCTCTGCAGCCGGCTTCCCCGTTCTAATACCGGTAAGCTCTGCGACACTGAGACACCCCCGATCCTTCTGCGACCCTGCGGGATCTGAGGCCGCGCTGACCCCGCCTGGGCTTCACCCCAGTTAAGCCTCTGGAGCGATGTCCCTCAGCGGAACAGACTTTTAAAAGTCCTGATTTTGCTCCGTTGCTCCGCCGCTCGCCGGGAGCCGGCCCCTCCCCCCGCGGTCTATCTTCCCGTCGCTTTGGATTCACTTCTCCGCCAGTCCTACCTTGCAGAAAGTGGTTGATTTTCTGTTTCTGGAATTGCTGTTCTTCTTCTCTTCAATCTCCCGTTGGATTTGTAGGTGTTTGCAATCTTTAGATAAGCTATTTAGCTGATCTCCCGCTACCCGAAGTAGTCTCAGCCTGCTACTTCTCCGCCATCTTGACTCCTCCTCTTTTGACATTTTTTTTTTTTTACATACTTTGCTTCCTGCTTTTTAAACTCAACAATCTTGGGCGACAGTCAAAGTAGGTACATTAAGTTTCCTCATTTTTAAGCTCCATGGTATAACATCTGTTGAAACTACTATAATTTATTTATTATTAAACAGTCCCCTCCTGATGAACGGTTTCATTTTTTCAAATATTCTGGCTAACACAACCAATGTTGTGTTATAAAAATGCTGTTATAAATAACTTTCTGTACATTATTTCACATGTGCAAGAATCTGTAGGACCTAGACATAGAATCCCTGGATTCAGATATATGTGTTTGTTTTCTTTAGAAATGAATGTGCATTTGTTTTCACATTCGATTATCTTGCTTTTCTTGTCTTTAGTTGCGTGATTAATAATGCTGAATGAGGGGCTCCTGGGTGGCTCAGTGGGTTAAGCCTTTGCCTTCGGCTCAGGTTGTGATCTCAGGGTCCTGGGATCAAGCCCTGCATCGGGCTCTCTGCTCAGCGGGGAGCCTGCTTCTCCCTCTCTCTCTGTCTACTTGTGATCTCTCTCTCTAATAAACAAATTAAAAAAAAAAATAATGCTGAATGAGACTGGACTCAAGACTTCCATTCATCATATTTCCCTAGAGACTCCTGCCCAGGTTTACACTTATCTATCAGCATGCTTTGTAGGTATGCAATTTATTGTGAACTGATTTTGTTTGGTGATCTTCCAGCATCTGCTTAACCATCTTGGCCACAAAGATAGCTATGAAAATAGGGAAATTTTGTCGATTGTTCCTTAATTTCAAACCTTCTCTTTTGCTATCCTTTGGCCTACTAGACTAACAAATTATATGAGCATTGTGAGCACTTGCTATTCATCTACTAAATGACAATATTAAAAATAATCATGTCCCATGTTGGCAAGGATGCAGTGAACTGGGTGCTTTCAGAAACTGTTCGTTGCAATTAAAATTGGCACAGCCCTTTTGAAAAGCAATTTGGCAGCATATTGGGAAAAAAAACTACAAAATATTCATACTGTCTGATCCATTAATATTCCTTCTGGGAATCTATCCTAAGGAAATAGTATAAAATATGGAAAAGATCTTATGTTTGAAGATGTTGATGGATGTATTATGTAAAATATAAAATCAGAAGCAACTCAAATGGCCAATAATACATCTAGGCATGTAAAATTGAGGATATCATACAACAATTAAAAGTAGATATGAGAATTATAATAAAATACATATGCTATAATGTTTCTTGGGGAAAACATGGTACAAAATTACATATTAGTCCTACCATAGCTATATAAAACCTGCATGTAACAACACTGAAATTACAAATGGCTTGTAAGTGGTGGGAAAAAAGTGGTGGGAAAACAGGTAATTCATTCCCTATCTTTTTATCCCGTTTTCTAGAATATTTTACAACATTTTAAATTAAAAAAAATAGATTTTCCCTTTTGTCTTTGATATTTTGCACTGAATATAAATCATAGTGTTTGATGGTTATGTTCTTTACCACTACTCAGTGATGTGCGATTTTTCATCTTTTATATAAAGGTGAGTTTATCCTGGACTGTGCAGTGCAGTGCATGTTTTCTTCACAAGTGCTCTCTCACTTCCTTCTATACATCAAAAGACATCTTAATCACTGAACTTCTTTTCAGTCTCATTCCTTTGAATAGATATTTTTTCTCTTTGGAAGAAAAATTCAGATATTTTGAACAGTCCTGAACATGCCTTTTGCCTACTTCTTAGACTTAATCTCCTAACATTCTCCCCTCTGCTCACTAAGCTTCTATCATGCTAATCTTTCTCCTTATCAAACACTCTAAGCCAAATCAGACTGTCTCCTAATTCTTAATTAAACTCTACATATTTCATTAAAATATGTGCAGGGAAAGTTAATAACCTAGCAAATATATCATGCACATAGGATTACCCTGTGGAATAGATGGACACTAGATAAGCTTGTCCATGACAGTTGTGTATCTTTAAGAAAAAGCAAATAACTAAAATACAATGAGAAAAATACCCCCTCCCCCCTTTTTTTTAAACGTATGAGTTAGTTTGTTAAGTTGATGTGAAGTAGGAAGGGAAAATGTGAAGTATGTTTTTCCCCCACTAGCTCTTTGGAAAATGAATGTGGTGGCATTATCTCTCTTTACTGAAGTGCATTTTGTATCATAGACTATCTTGTTATCTTTGCCCAGTTGATTAACACATTATCTTCAAAGTGTAAAGCTCACAGTTAATTTCAAAGAGACTGCAATGAGAAGAGTGTCTTCTCATGTTTGAAGCACTGTTTTACAGTTCTGTCTACTTTCCTGTCAAGTGAGCTGATTTTGAATTTCTTCATAATAAAGATGTTATTTTCTGCGATGATACACCAGTGATAATGGGATCATTTTGAAGTCACAGTGCAAAGAAATGCTTTCTAAAGGACTTGCTTTGGACAATGCCCCATCTATGGCCAGCCAGGACTATCATATGAGGCTTGGTCACATTTTAAAGAATACATCCTGTTGTGCTTAATTTTTTTAAAGACTTTATTTATTTGAGAGACAGCAAAAGCAAGACAGACCACAGAGGAGGAGAAGGAGAAGCATACATGCCACTGAGCAGAGAGTACAATGTGGGGCTCAATCCCAGGACCCCGAGATCATGACTGGAGCTGAAGGCAGATTCTTAATCTAACTGACTGAGCAGCCCAGGTGCCCCTCTGTTTTGCTTATAAGTGCAGAAACCTCCCTCCATTGTACATTTTAGCCATATCATTGCCAAGATCTTCTCTTCCCTTGTCTTTTCCTAGCCAAACTCAGAGATTTCACTTTCAAATTTCCCACCAACACCAGATAATAGCTTCAACTTGTATTTTTTTTAAAAAGACTTTTAGTAGCTTGCAGGCTCTAAAAACACATTTATTTAAAATTAAGTTTATAAAAAATAAAAATAAAATAACATTTATAATTAAATGTTCAGTCCATGATTAGGAGTAGGGGTGATATCACAAAATTTGAAAATAAAGTTAAAATATCATTTTAGTAAACGGGACAATGGTTCCTGCCTCATTGAGCTTTTCACTGAGAGCTTTTCAGAGTAAATAACTTTGGAAGTGTTACTATGTGTTAGGTATAGAATTGTTAATCATTTTATGGACATAATATGACTTCAAACTTAGCAAAACCTTAGGAGGTAGGTTTTCCATTTTATAGATGTTGAAACTAAGAATAAGATAAAGGTTAGGTAATATTTCTAAGACTTAAAAGTGTGTTTTGGATAGAGCCAGGAATCCAACAGCAGATCTTCAAACAAAAAGTGTTCTATTTTTGTTTATTGACTTTTAGCATAAAGTGATTGAATTTTCAACTTTTCCCTCTGCTGAACAAACTGAATAAAGGAGGTGAAATTTATGATATACATACATACACACATGTACATACATGTGCTTAAGTATATGTATATATGAATATATGTGTATCTAAATCTATTTATATCTATTGCAAGAAAGGAGATTTCAAGAAAACGGGCCCAGGGTAGTCTAATAAATGGAAAACAAGTCCATCTTCCTCCAACTTTAACTATAATTTTTGTCTTATTCATGTTCTTTGTCATATAGTTTACTATGCTGTTTTACTATTTCACATTGCAATTTAAAATGGAGAAATGAAGTAAGGGATATTTAAAAATCAAATTTGAAAAATCCTCCATTAAGATTCCCTCCAGATAGTCAGTTTAAAAATAAAATTAAGAGATTTGGCTACTAACCAAACCTTTGGTGGGGGGGAGGGAGAATGGGAATGAGGAATTGAGTGCATTACTACTGTTAGATTTTTTTTTAAAGCCTCATTTTAGGGTGATAGTTTATTTCATTTTTTTAGTTGGTGATGGGAAAATGATATCCCCTACCTAATTTTCCCCTATAACTCAGATAGGATTTCAAATCTATATTTTGCCATCAGTGTCTTACATCACTATTTATGATGGCTGATCATTTTCATGTATATAAAATTCTGAAAAATATCCAAATATCTAAAGCAAAGATTTTAGTATTCAGAAACTCAGTGATTAACTCCTGTTTGAACTGAGGACTTACACCTGAAGCCTTGTTTCCTAGCTCTTTTAATGTCATATTCATTGTCATATTTATATCTGCAGCTTTACCACTTGCAAAAGTAATTTACCCAGCAGGACCTAGCTTAACATCCAAGGGCCATGAATCACAATCATGACTTTTTTTTTTTAAACTAAACACATTAATGTTGTGTTTCAAGAAACAGACTTCTCATAGCTTCTGACTGGAGACTATTAAATGTAACTTGGTCTATATTTGATACTAGATGCTCCAGAACCGAAAGCATAGATTCTGCATTAATCATTATTACTGTTTTTCTTCCCTCACATTTGTTTTGCTTTCTTTTCAGTTATGTTTTATACATCCAGTGCTAGCTCAAAACTAAATTATTATACTCTAAGATTCCCCCCCAAAATAGCAAGATTTTCAGAGTTCCTCAGAATGAAGAAATAGATAATATGAAAACATAAGAAAGATGGAGACTTAAGAGTTTATGTACTTTAGAATCACATATCCATATCTTGGGTATTACTTCATATTTATGAACTACTTCTTGTGTGTGGCAAAATTAGTGTAGGTTATATGTGTAATTATATGTTCTAGTGGTCATAGTGACATGGACCTTCCTTTTAAAAATTATTTAGGTTGGGGCGCCTGGGTGGCTCAGTGGGTTAAAGCCTCTGCTTTCGGCTCAGGTCATGATCCCAGGGTCCTGGGATCAAGCCCCGCATCGGGCTCTCTGCTCGGCAGGGAGCCTGCTTCCTCCTCTCTCTCTCTGCCTGCCTCTCTGCCTACTTGTGATCTCTGTCTGTCAAATGAAATGAATAAAATCTTTAGAAAAAAAAATAAAAATAAAAATTATTTAGGTTGCTTTCTAATCTTAGTCATCTAATGAATTAGAAAATAATGAATATCCATATTGTCTTCAAGTTACATTATAATTCCAAGAACCCAGTTCATTAATAATGAAGGGTGAAAAGATAATACTTTGTAAAACAAGTTGATGATTTTGAAAAATTTAATTTGGAAAATACATATATAGCAAAGTTAGTATTATATTTTCATTTTTCAAATAGGTATACCATAATCAGAAAGAAGTATATAGATTCTTTTCTCTATTTATGTATTTTACTCACATTCTGTTTTTCAGTAAATGGTGTTGTCCAAAACAAGCGTGAACTACAATTCAACTGAACAAATAACTAGTGCATTAATGAATATTTGGATATCATACACAATGCAATAAGTATTAGTTTTAACAGAAATGTCATGTGCATACCACAAAAACAATGAACAAGAACATATACAAAATTTTCTGTGTAGACATAAAGAGTGAACTGTTTTCTTTTAGCAGTGTGCAACCTTGTTTATGATTTAATTTTTTTCAATGGAATGCATTATTTTCACTGAGCAACTTATATTTGCCTGGTGAGCCAATATCTTCCTTGCAGAGTATGTATGTATGCATTTATGTATTTATTTATTGGCTAGCTTAAAAAACTAAAAAATATTTAGCCTCAATTATAGTTCTGTATTCAACTCTAGTTTTAGTCCCTATTATGTGCCAGATTTTGTTCTAAGGGCTGAGAATGCAAAGCCTCTATACTCTCATGGAATTTACATTTTATTTGGTGAGGAAGGTAATAGGACTGGGGAGGAGGCAGGACAGGGGAAGGAGGAGAGAGGCAACATATAAGTAATAGAATAGCATATCAGGTAGTGTGAGTGCTCTGAATAAATACAAAATCAGGAGCGCCTGGGTGGCTCAGTTGATTAAGTCTCTGAGTTTTGATTTAGGCTCAGATCATGATCTCAATCAAGGTCATGGGATGGAGACCCTGCCACACCCCATGTAGGGCTCTGCACACTCAGCCAGGAATGTGCTTGTCTCTCTCCCTCTGCTCCTCTTCCTGCTCTCTCTCACTCTCTCAAATAAAGAAGTAAATAAAACCTTAAAAAATAATAAAGACAAAGAGGAAGGGCATAGACACTAATAGAAGTATGAACTTTAGGTTTTAGGTAAGGTGGTTAAGAAAGGTTTTTCAGAAGATGTGTGATATTGAGCAGAGACCTGAGTTTAAAAAAGGACCATGCCTTGTTCCTACATTACTATTTGGGGACAAATCCTCCAGGTAGAGATGCTGTGGAAGGAATAAGCCTGATGTATCAGAAACACTTTAGTCAACCTAGTGCTACTAGAGGGAAGGAGTAAGGAAGAATGGTAGGTGAGATTGGAGAGGTAAGGAAAATAAGCCCTTTGTAGTCTGTAGAAAGGATTATAGACTTGGAAGTGTCAACAGATGGAGGGTTTTGACTGGGAAGTTGGGTTGATGGGTTTCTGGCTGCCAGGTGTAGAGCTCACAGTAGGAAAGAGGAGGCCCAGTAGGAAATGATTTAGAGGCTATTTCAGAGATCCACAGAGAGAGAATGGTGGTCTTGGAAACAGGGAAGAAACACTTCAGCTATGTTCAAGCACTTTGAGTATGAATTATCTTGTTTGCTATTGTCTGGCTTTTGATTCTACGTGCTATCTGAGGATAATGGCAGAAACCAAAGTGCTGTGGACTCACTGGGGAGCAGTATTGGACACTTATCATGTATGTGCATTTTATATTTCCTAAGGCAACTTATCAATAATAAAAACACTAAAAGATTTGACTATGTGAAAGCTAAATGTGATATTAGCATTTCCAACTTTTCTTCCGTTTAGATTTAATTCCTGCTACACAATTTATCATTTTATATGCTTTCTCCTCCTCATTTGGTTATTGCTTACTGACCTGCAAGTTCTGAGAGGAGACATACTCTGTAGTTACACAGAGAATTTTATTGTGGACATAGAATTTAAAATGTTTTAATCAGTCTGGACTATGAGTTGCCAAAGGCAGAATTCCAATTCAAAATAGGTTAGAAAAATTTATTGGTTTGTATCACTGAGTGACCTAAGGGGTAAATTCAGTTGTAGCAGGATTAAAGTTTTCAACCAGGGGTGTGGAGGTATTCTGTAGCCCTGCTTCATTGTGTTATGGCTAATTTCTGCTTGGTTTCATTGTCAGGCAGTTTCTCTTTCTCCTCCTCACATCTCACATTCCCGCTTTCTCACCCCAAGGTTGGCAATCTCCAAATTAAAGATGTCAGAAATGGAAAAAAAAAAAAAAAAGGAAGAAAAAAAAAATAGAGTGAAGCTTTTGTCCCATAACTCTGGGAAAGGTCACAATTTGGATGACGTGACTGAATCAATGTGATCAGGAGAAAAGAGTGCTGACTCACATGCCTATACATTTCTTCTCTGGAACTACATATAAGGACTGATCATGAGCCTAACAAAAGCTGTTGAGGATACCAAAAGAAATTACATCCACTTCATTTGACTTGCTTCAAATAAACTTTAGCTTTCTGAATTTCTTGGAAGCTGCCATTCCTTATTTCTGTGTTAATTTTTGTGAGAAAAGATGTATAGAGTCCAAGGGAACAGAACAAACCTCATTAGCATTTGGGCGAATGCAAAAATTGCCCAATGGCCGTTAGATAACAATGGGCAGATCATTTTCTGTTAACCATAACTTCCAGTGATGATGCACACATTAATTTGAACCATATTTTCCACCACCAACAAAAGTTGCATGAAATTGAGAAGAAAATGAAAACCTTAAAAGTAACAAAGGTCATGAAGAATTATAGTGCTGAAATCTGGGAGAGAGCTGTGTCTACCATTGGAGCATATTTTTACCATCCAAAAGAAAAATGAGAGACTGAGTTGTAATCTTGGCAATCTTGTGGGTCTGGGTGGAATCCCAGAACCTCCATAGAGGGATAACTAACTATCCCTCTTTTGGGACTGGACTTTTAAGAAGCTGAGCCTTAAAATAAGTTTATTGGAAGCCAACTTTTCTTTGTATCAACTTGCAATCCACCTGTATGTTATATAGGTAGCCTGGAAAACCACAAATCTTGAAATCAGATTAAGGTGGTTCAAGCCGGTAGCATCCTGAGTGTGTGGCAGAAGAAAATGAAAATCCTCTCTGAAGGAAGTATCATTTTAGGCTTGAAATGTTTTAGTGAATAATTTTTCATGTGTAATACTCAGTACACAGTCAAACCAGTTACACATTGACAAGTCATCAAAATGAACATTGTCAATGAAGGGCAGATGGTTGTCACATGCCTCTTGATATAATGTTCTGACAGGGAGACAGTATCATTTATATAATAGGATGGTTCAGAATGTATAAATTAATCATTGAGAAACAACAGATGAGCCTTAATGAAAGGTCATTCTATTTAAAAGAGGGAGAGCAAGACTATGTTATTCAAGTATATCAGTGTTATAAAATAAGACAAAGGATGTGGAAATGTCCCAAATTAAAGGAGACTAAAGAGTCGTCACAACTAAATGCTATACATGATCTTAAATTAGATTCTATACCACAGAGATAAATATGGTATAAAGTGACATTACTGGGGTGCCTGGATGGCTCAGTTAGGTAAGGGTCTGACTCTTGATTTGGCTCAAGTTGTGATCTCAGGGTCCTGGGATCAAGCCCCACATTGGGCTCTGTATTTGGCGGGGAGTCTGCTTTAGGATTTCTCTCCCACACCCTTTGCCCCTCCCTCTGCTCTTTCTCTCTCAAATAAATAAATCTTTAAAACGAAAGTGACATTGGGGCGTATGGGTGGCTCAGTGGGTTAAGCTTCTGCTCTCGGCTCAGGTCATGATCTCAGGGTCCTGGAATCGAGCCCTCCATCGGGCTCTCTGCTCCGCAGGGGGCCTGCTCCCCCCCCCCCCCCAACCCTTCTCTCTCTGCCTGCCTCTCTGCCTACTTGTCATCTCTCTCTGTGTGCCTAATAAGTAAATAAAATCTTTTAAAAAAAAGTGACATTATTGTCTCAATTCATAAAATAGAATCCTGGATGGAGGACTAGATAAAAATATTTGTTTTAGTCATTTTGGTCTGTTATAACAAAGTACCATAGAAAGGGTAACTTATAAACAACAGAAATTTACTTTTCTTGGTTCTGGAGGGTAGAAGTCTGAGATCAGAGTGTCAGCATTGTTGGGTTCTGGGGAGAGACCTCTTCTAGGTTGGAGACTGCTGACTTTTCACTGTATCCTCCCTCACATGATGGAAAGAGCTAGCAAGCTCTATGAATTCTTTTTATAGGTGCACTAAACCTGTTCATAAGGGTACTATCCTCATGACCTAATTATCTCCCAAAGGACCCACCTCCAGATGCCATCACATTGAGATTGGGATTGCAAGATAGGAATTTTGGAGGGACACAGACATTGAGTCATTGTAGTATTATAATGATATTAAATTAACTTATTGGTAGCTGTCTTGTAATTATATAAGATTATATTCTCATCTTAGAAACTGAACACTAAAGATTTTATGAATAGAATTATGTGTATAACTTACTTACAAATTGTTCAGGGAAGAATTATACATAGCATTTATTTAAAGAGAATTACACATAATATTTATTTAGAGACACTTACATGTATTACATATATTTATAAATATTACAGTAGAGCAAAGAGGCAAAATGTTAACAGTATTGAATCAAGGAAAGGTTATGTGGATGTTCTATGTATTACTTTTACTCTTAGAAATTTATTGTAGCTTTGAAATTATATGTAAATGAGAAGTTGAAAAGAAATATTAGGCCTACCAGGACCTAAGATATCTAAGTTATCAGATGCAAACTGCAATACCACTAAATAAAAAAATAAATATATTTTTGGTATTTTCATTGAGGAAAAATACCCATACTTGAAAATCTATGCAAGGGTGAAATAGCAGAATTGAAAAATAATCATATTGAAATTATGAATTGAAAATACAATAACTGAAACTAAGAATTTACTGAATTAGATACAAAAGAAGAGGTACTTACCAAGCTGGAAGTTGAGGCAGAAGAAGCAATCGTGATTGTCAGGTTAAGATAAAGAAAGGAGGACAAGAGAACAGTGGGAGGACTTTCCAGGCATTTAATGGAGTTCTAGAAGTAAAGGAAAGAAGGAAGTAGAAGCAATATTTGATAAGATGATGCCTACAAAATTTTCAGAACTGATTAAAAATTTTAATCCAAAGATTTAAGGAGTCCAAAGAATCCCAAGTAAATTTTTTAAAAGTAGACCATATTTGGACACATCACAATAATATTGCAGAACCAGTAATACAAGAAGGAAAACACAGCTTTCCTTCAAAAGTTAGATAGAACATCTGCAACACCAGGGGAAGCCAGAAGACAGTGAAATGTTTTATTCAATGTATTGAATGAAAATAATTGCTTATCTATAAATTTATACTCAATGGAAATAATCATAAAACAACAAAGTATAAAAAATGGGAAAATCAGACAAAGGAAAAGCCAAACAAAATCTTACTTTATCACTGGCAAACCTGCACTGGAAAGAGTTAATTTGTGTATGAGAAAAATGATCCCACAGGTATAGGAAACGATAAAGAGCAAAAAGGATGATAAATGTGTACATAAATCAAAATGAAATTTGGCTTAATAAAATAATAATGAAATTTAATAAATTGAATTGAGAGAATTAAAATACACAAACAAAAAAATCATATCAAGGGGAAGTTAAATGAAGTTAAATTGGCTTTTTTGGTTCTTGAATTATCTGAAGAGGGAGGGGCATACGACTTTGATAAATTGAGAATGTGTGCTGTAATTTCTAGAGTAAATCTGGGAGAATAGAAAACTGTATAGTACTGGAGGAAGAAGCGAAATGCTAATTAAAAGCACATTTAGTCTAAAAGGAGACCAAAAATTAAAAATTAAAAAAAAATTGTGAGTAGAGTTGGAACAAATAGAAAGGATGAGATGGCCAGGTCACAACCAATATTTTGGTAATGACATAAAATGGAAAACGGTTAAATTATCTCAATCTTAAAGACTGTTGGACAGTGTTAAAAAATATTATAATGTAGTGTTTTCAAAGGAACATGCAAAACATTAGGATGTGGAAAGTTTGAAAGAAAAAGTTACCACTACTGACTGATTCATGTGTGGATAGTAATGGCTTTTTCAAAGATAGCACATCAATTCAGGCATAACTAATGGTAAGGATTACAAGCCTATATGTCTGAGAGAAATATACCAGTACTGATAATTAAAAATTATTTGTGATATAATCATCATGGAAATGCAAATCAAAGCTGTAATGACGTATTACTACACACCTGTTAGAATGACTGTTATAAAAAAGAGATAACAGCTGTTGGTAAGGAATTTGGAGAAAAAAAGAACCCTTGTGGACTGTTGATGGGAATGTAAATTGGTACAGCCACTATGGAAAGTTGTATGGAAATTCTCCAAAAAATTAAAAATTGAACTATCCTATGATCCAGCAATCTGACTTCTGGGGATATATTTGAAGGAAATGAAGACAGGATCTCAAAGAGGTATCTGCACTCCCATGTTCATTGCAGCACTATTTAAAATAACCCAAACATGGGAACAACCTAAATATTCATAAATGAGTGAATGGATAAAGAAAATGTGGTGTACATAGACACACACATGTGCGCACACACACAGGACCATCAATCCAGTCATTATAAAAGGAGGAAATCCTGCCATTTGCACCAATATGGATGAAACTTGAGGGCATTATGCTGAGTGAAATAAGGTAGAGAGAGAAAGAGAAATACTGTGTGATCTTACTTATATGTGGATTCTACGAAAGCTGAACTAAAAAAAAACGGAAAGTAGAGTTGTGGCTGCCAGGGGCTATGGGTGGAAGAAATGGGGAGATGTTGGTCAAATGTGCAAACTTCCAGTTGTAAGGTGTATAAGTTCTGAGAATGTATGTCTACTATACTTAACAATACTGGATTATATACTTGAAAGATACTAAGTAACTAGATCTTACATGTTCTCACTCCTCACTACACAAGGTGATTATGTAAGGTGATAAAAGTGTTCACTAATGTTATTTGGTAACCATATTTTGCAGTATGCACATGAGTCAAATCAACATGTACCTTAAATTTACACAATATTACATGTTAATTATACCTCAATGTACCTTAATAAAGCTGGAAAAATTCTTTATAATAAAATATCAGATTTCACTCATATAACATGCATTCATAGGTTACTTTAAAACTGTTACAAAGAACAGACATAAAAATGTGCCATTAAACTATTACTACAGTCCTGTTGTAATTTTATTCTTATTGTCTGGCATGTAGACAGACAAATAGAATTTGTCTTTCTCCCTCACGCCCTCAAAGTATGCCCCAGGAAGTATGCTTAAGGACATGCCTTAAGCAATGTCCCAATATAATAATTCGGTAGAGTAATTAACTTGCTAAATGCTGCAAAATTTTAGATTTACTGTGTACTTCATTTTCCTCATTCTTGGAAAGCCAGTATACCATCCCTTTTGCCATTTTCTATGGATAGCTTACTAAACTAACTCTCCCCTCAAGATAATTTGCTATGTATTTTTGTCTGCCTGCTTTCTTCTTTTTATAGAGAAAGGCACAGGGCATATTTTGAAGTCCATATCTCAATTCCCACACCATCTTTCAGTAAATGACTCAGTGTGATTTAAATAATCTTACCCCCCAATTGACAGACTATTCTTGACTGTGATCAACATATTAAATGATTTAATGTAACATTTTTAATTTAAACATAAATAGATGTCTGTATGTAGAAAGATTAAGGATACTTTTAGGGTCTCAACTTTTAGGTTGTATTTCCCAATCCAAAAGGACTCTAAGAACTCTGGTCCTTTGATAACCCTAGGGTAGGAGGTCAGATAAAGTTCCCCTCCAATGCAAAGCATTCAAAAATTTTTTTTTTTTTGCCCTGGTTAAGGCAAGGAGAGATAACAGTTCTCTGTTTAGTCCAGCATTTGGATGCTGTCATATAGAATTCTTCGAGACTGTCTCTCTGTGAAAACTGGTCTGTAGTCTTATTTCCCTGAGTCAGTTTTTGAGAAAATAATTGATTTGTTGATACTTATCAGGTGACAATTGGGATAATTGTGTATTTGATGGACAACACAACAAGTTAATCTACTTAACAAAAATATTCTTTTTTTTCCAGACATGTCAAAACCCAGGTCACTTGTAGTCACTTAGATTTTCTTTGCTAGTGCTTCCCTTTGATGAATTAAGAGTGCGCTTATATCTTTTGATTGCATATCTTCAGTCCTGAAGTATGTTAAGAGTATCTCTTCTCATGTTGCACCCACTAAGAATAATGTGGCTTTGTCATTAGGTTAAAATCCTCAATAAGATCATATCCTATTATGAGCACTGCTGCTGACTGGGAGATTGGAGGGTCCCAATTCTTCACAAAAAAAATTGTCAACAATATTAGCCTGATGCGCTTTTGAAATGAGCTTAGCAGTAAACTTTTTAAAATACTTCCACTCAGTATGTATAAATCCTGCTTGATATTGGTTTTCAGATTTAAAATGTGGAAGAATAAAATTTTTTAAAAAGAAGTTTTGGAAAAATTGGCTTAGATGCTGAAGAATCTAAGAGTCCCTCAGGAGGGGAGAAAAAAAAATGCTCAGATGAGGTCTTTGCCCTAATAATTTAACCTGGCTTCCTTTTTTTTAAATTAATTTATTTTATTTTATTTTATTTATTTGAGAGAAGAGAGAGACAGTGAGAGAGAGCATGAGCGAGGAGAAGGTCAGAGGGAGAAGCAGACTCCCCGTGGAGCTGGGAGCCCGATGCGGGACTCGATCCCGGGACTCCAGGATCATGACCTGAGCTGAAGGCAGTCGCTCAACCAACTGAGCCACCCCGGCGCCCTTAACCTGGCTTCTAACCAGACTCAAGTCTGTCACTGTAATTAGCATATACAATTTTACTTTCACTTGTATGAACATTACGATCTAATTGGTATGTTGCCAGTGTGTTCTTTAACAAGTGTTCTTCTGGTCACATATGTTTGCTAGCTCTTCTAGTAAAGACACAATTTGTGTCAGGAGTTGATGAATCAGTTGTGGTTTTATCAAATTGTTTGTGTAGATTCAAAGTACAGAGTTATTTTGTTTTAAAAATATTCAGAATTATTAATAGTAATTTATTTATCATTCTAAATTATCATTTTTATTTCATTTTTATTGAGGCATAATTGACATACACATTTTTTAAAAAGATTTTATTTATTTATTTGACAGAGATCACAAGGAGGCAGAGAGGCAGGCAGAGAGAGGAGGTAACAGGCTCCCTGCTGAGCAGAGAGCCTGATGTGGGGGGCTCGATTCCAGGACCCTGGGATCGTGACCTGAGCGGAAGGCAGAGGCTTTAACCCACTGAGCCATCCAGGTGCCCCATACATTGTTATTTTTATTAAAAATACATTTTTTGTCTTGTCTGCAAATATGATACTTCTTTTTTGGACACTTTTTTTTTCTTGAGTGTGATAACACTGTTAACTTAGGCAATTGAAATATTTTGGTACACTTATATCAACTAAAATAATACTTTTATTTAATATTTTAAAGCCCTTCAAGATTTGGGACTATCCTTTCTTATAAATAAAGGTTATAAGAGATGTTTTGCATAAATTATATGGATGTATAATCTTATATCCTAATAAAACTCTTAAATTTACATAAATGGGTTGTTACATATTGACTATTTCTAATTAGAGAGCTGTTTCATGACTCAGTTCAATGTGTCCGTTAGATTGCAAAATAGCTCCAGAGCAGGAATACTTAATAAATTATATCTCTTAAACATTATTAAAACAAATCATGCATATTTAGTAAGAACTCTGTTAAAGTGGTAATAGTAATACATCCATTTAATCTTGAAACTTAATTGAAATATTAGGTAACCTTTTAAAAATGAAGAGCTTGTTCTACATAATAAAATATAAGCTACAGAATAATAAACCATGATTTTTTGCTGTATGTCAACTCATATTTAAAAGTCCCAGTTTAATATAGTGACTAAGTATAAATCCATCTACTGAGAAGAGGCTCCTAGAATGGTTGGTAATCTCCATACAAAATGAAGTGAGGATTTTTTTTTTTTATAGTCTTGCTATTTTCTGCTTATATGTCGATGAGAAACACTGAACTTTTCCAGTCTTAGAAGGGATTCTTTCAGAGTGCCAGTGGCCTATGGCATGATATTTGGTTTTCTGCAACAAAGGTAGGAGGCGTCATGGCAGCTACCTTCATCATCCCCTACCTTCTAGCTCCTTGCAGGGCTGGCAGGGAAATCTTCAGTGCTACCAAATTTTCTATTTAGAAAATGGAACGAAGCAGCACTTTACCTCAGAAAAGTTTTATGAGGATGAAATATGTGTAACTTGAAAGCTCAGACTAACATAATACTGTATAATTGCTGTGAAATTTCAAAATGTCCCCCCCCCCCTTATCCTTCCATTGCCAAACATAATCCCATTTTAGCTCAGTGTGTTGAGCAGGATTAACTCCTTGTAGACCTGACTTCACAGGCTTTCTGTTTACTCCCAAGGTTTATGCTGAGATATTCTGAAAATGTAATGATAGTTTAATGTCCATGTGGTAAGGAAATGCTTCACTTGGCTTGATAAGATAGGGTATGTTTTGAAGCATTTTTACATACTATATCATATTTAACAATACATTTATTATTTTACCTATTGATAAACTGCAAGTTTTTATAGGTTTTCCAATACCTAGTCCATAATTCCTAATAGCTTGAGAATAAATATAAGACAGTTGAGCAGGATTTTCTTTTACTTCGTACCAGGCCTTGGAAATAAAAAGAAAAAAGTCCTGCTGAAATTCTAGCATAGTTGCGCTTTTACCAAGAATTTGAAAACTGATAGAGATGGATGGGAGGGTGGGAGAACTAAGGTATTTGGTACAAAAGATTCCATACCAGCCTCTTTAGGACTTTTCTGTTTCTTGGAGGAAATGGTAAGATATGCTTTATGCACACCTAAGTGTGAAAATCTGTAAGAACAGCAAAAAACTCAATGAGAATGGGCATTTGATTTGCAAAAAACTTTGCTATAGAACTCTAGCATAGCACAATGCTTTCTAGCCCATCATAGGCAATTGAAAAACTATTGTTGCATAAATAGCAGTCTTGTTAAATCCTTTAAAATATAACTTAAAATATTTTGACATTACTTGCTATGTAAAAGAGAGTGGTACCCACCCTTTATTTTGTTTCTTCCCATAACCCTCTTAACATTGGCCATACTAGCACATGTCATTGCTGCAAGTCTTGTCTCTCTCTAGCTGAGGGCTTCTGGACCTCATGCAGGGCAGGTGGGGCGTGCCCAGAGGTTACAGTGACCAGGAGCATCCTCAGTGAATAACATATTCAAGTTGGAAGTAAGTTCCCAGCTTCTTGTTTGCCAGGTGTGATAAGTCTGAGGAATATTCTGTATTGTCTCCCAGCATTCCCTAGCAAGACAGTTGCTTAAGGCGTTAACCTACTCAGCTACGTACCTATCTTTAATCTCACTTCTGTACTCCCTTATTGGTGCTTCCTGAGATCAGCTTTCAACTACATACCAGTGCTCAAACTCTCCTCACTAATTCTGGGGGAATCCAAACTAACATAAGTACCTTCCATAAAATTCTATGAACACTAACAGGGCAAAAATTATAGCACAGGTACTGAAGGGATAGACTGGTCAAGTTTTTTGCTTATTTGGTTGTTTTACCAATTCCTAGTGTATGTCATTCCCCTGAGACTTGGTAACTTAACTACTCCATTTCCCCAGGCTAGTAAAGGTTGCGT
Source organism: Lutra lutra (assembly GCF_902655055.1). Classification (NCBI taxonomy): domain Eukaryota; kingdom Metazoa; phylum Chordata; class Mammalia; order Carnivora; family Mustelidae; genus Lutra; species Lutra lutra. Next base: position 64,793,023 of record NC_062280.1, read on the forward strand.
GTGGTGGATATCTTAGAATAAGATGAATAATCAAAGACAACAGCTATAATTGTTTAACTGTGAAACAACATAAGCATTTAGAGGACTACATAAATAATGTGTTTGTGTCAGAGGATAGATTGAAACGTGGGCTATTCCAATATTGATCAAAACATAAATGAACATTGCAACATGTTAGAGTCTGGATAATCAGCTCAGCTACCTGGGATAGCAGTAGGACAGATAAATGAGTGGACAAATCAAGCTTTAAAGGGGAGCATTTGCTAATAAGACTCAGCCTATTTCCAGTTCCTTGAGGGTATGGAGAAGAAAAAGCCAGGGTACTTTAACTCTTCCGACACAGTACAGTCACATTGTTGCTGGGGAAGACTTGAAGACACACTTAATAGTATGTGAACCTCTTGAGCACCCAGACCAATATGAAACCATACTAAGGAAATCATAATAAGGAAACCTACCCTCTTCTTTGAATTTCCAAAAGAAAGCATGTTCTCCTTATGTAACATCACCATGATTTGGGGTGGATATAGATTTCATATTTAACAATCCAGCATATTTACAAATTCCTGTTAAAAAATCAAAAGTCAGATGGGGCACCTGGGTGGCTCAGTGGGTTAAAGCCCCTGCCTTTGGCTCAGGTCATGATCCTGGGGTCCTGGGATCGAGCCCTGCATTGCATTGAGGTCTCTGCTTCACGGGGAGCCTGCTTCCTCCTCTCTCTATGCCTCTCTGCCTACTTATGATCTCTGTCTATCAAATAAATAAATAAAATCTGAAAAAAAAGCAAAAGTCAGATAATTAAAGATTGTTTTTGTCATAGTAATTATAATAAAAGAGATCAATACATCTTGTAACTTTAATGCAAATGATTGCTGCTTGTGTGTAAGGACAATGACAGGATTTTTTTCCTAAACAAATTGCAGAATTTGAATTTGAGATTATTTCATTTAAAAATGGGAAAACTTTGGGGCGCCTGGGTGGCTCAGTGGGTTAAGCCTCTGCCTTCAGCTCAGGTCATGATCTCAGGGTCCTGGGATCGAACCCCGCATCAGGCTCTCCTTTACAGGGAGCCTGCCTCCACCTCTCTCTCTCTGCCTGCCTCTCTGCCTACTTGTGATCTCTGTCAAATAAATAAATGAAATCTTTAAAAAAAAAATGGGAAAACTTTCAGAATTTCTGGAAGATGAGTTTTCACCTTGCAAATAGACTCAGTTCCAATATAAAACCCTAAAATTCAATATTACAAACTGAATAAAACGTGATAAAAATTTGCCAATATACTCAAAATTAGTTGGTTAGTTATATTCAGTACCAAAATTATTATCATATGTGTTCGATTCTTTTGTACTTTTAATATTCTAAGGTTTACATTTTAAAGAATCCTGCTGGAAAAAAAAATCCTGCTGAAACCCAAATAGTAACTGACATTTGCCCAAGTTTCATTTCCTAAAACAAATCTAGGTATAAAATAGGATTTCCTTATTTTAATGGGACAAATTTCTTTGTCAACTTTCAATCTAGTCATTTCTAGTCCGTTTCTACCATTAGTTTCCTCTCTCCAGTTAGGCCCTTATCTTCCTTATCCTACTAAGGAATCTGAAGTTCGGGAAGGCCAAAAAAAAAAAAAAGTCCAACTTGTGTTACTGCAGTTATTTTCTATAAAGGGTTATGTTATTTTTTTAAATGTTCAGTTAAGATTTTATAATTATTTAATTTAACATTTGTTGATCTTAGTTATCCAGTTTGGGTTCGGAAATGCAAGCCAACTGCACTCCTGTCTAAGGAGAGGAAAAATTCCTTCTCCAACCTCCTGGAATCCCTGAGGTACCTGGGCTTTCCGCCAGCCTCTCTGGGAGACACGCTCAGCTGCCATGGCAGATAGACTCTGGTGTGCATGGAGGCTGAGGAAAGTTTCTCTGACAAGCCAAAAATCAGCCACAGAAAGCAGCTGCAAGTGGGACAATGGGCCCCTGGGCAGCCCGGAGGGTCCAGCCTATTGTAGCCTGAAGGGTGCCATTCGCTGTCAGGAACACCTTTTCTGCCACCTTTGCTCTCAGAGGAGCTTGAGCCACTTCTATTTATAGCTGGGAAGAAGGATGATTTCCAGAGGTGCCTTAGATGAGTCAAACTGGCATTAGAGAATTCAGCATTAAATGCCACCATCTTACTTTGTGATGGGTTTTAGGACCCTTTGTGAAGAATAATAATAGCTAGAGCAAACCGAAGGTTGACCTGTTTTGCTCATGATGTCTGTCTTGAGCACATTAGGGGTGAAGCTGCCATTAATTTCCATGCCCTTGATCTCATTTCTACAATTGGCAGGTCTGCACGCAAACACCTCTGAACTTTTGTGAGAGCTTTCTGAATCTTTCATGTTTTCCTCACTGGAGTAGTTTACCTTTTGTAACTTGCTTCTCTGAGAATTGAAGTTTCTTTCCAGGAAGCTTAGAATGGGGTCTTCTCACCTAAAGGTCTGAAGAGGGTACTCATGCACAGATGCACCAAAAGCAAAGTGGTTTTCAATTATCAAATACCTGTGCAAAGAAGCAAGTGATAAAAGATTTCTTGAAACAGTGGCCACTGTAATGAGAAGATAGAAAAGCATAGAGAATCTCTATGTCACATACACTGAACTTTCTAAGAATTCTTTTACAAGAATAACACACCACTGGCCTAATCACTTTTTTACATGAGGGACCAAAAAAAAAAAAAAAAGAGCACCTTCTCTTTAGTTCAAATAAAGATACTTATCTCCGTGTCATCTAAAAGGGGGCATAACAAATCATAGTATAGATGATGTTTGCAATTTATCAAGTAGAGTTACTTAGTCATACATAAAGAAAAGTCTATTTTTTTTTTAAAATTTTATTTATTTATTTGACAGAGAGAGATCACAAGTAGACAGAGAGGCAGGCAGAGAGAGAGGGAAGCAGGCTCCCCGCTGAGCAGAGAGCCCGATGCGGGACTCGATCCCAGGACCCTGAGATCATGACCTGAGCCGAAGGCAGTGGCTTAACCCACTGAGCCACCCAGGCGCCCCAAAGAAAAGTCTATTAATGGGGAATAATTATGTCTAATGCCACCAAATTATTGCCTGTGTGCCAAGGCCCTGTGTTTAGTCCTCTGTTACGGTTACCCATTTGATCCCAACATGCTAGGTGCTACCGCCTAGCTCCCCTTTCAGATGAAGGCATTGTGACTCTGTGGTTAAGTGACTTGGTTACTTGTATGCTTTATATTCCTTACCTTGGAAGTGATAAAGTTATGATTTGAATCCAGATCTATTAGAATCCTGTGTTGGTGTGATGAATCACTGTCCTATGCTGTTTGCCCCCTTTTTAAAGGTGTACAGCATGGTGATTTAATATATGTATATCATGAAATGTTTACCACCATCAAGTTAATTAATGCATCTATCACCTTATATCCTCACATTGATACCTTTGTGTATGTGTGTGTGTGTGTGTGTGTGTGTGTGTGTGCAGTTAGAACACTTAAGCTCTGTTCCCTTAGCAAATTTCAAGTATGCAATATGGTATTATTAACTATAGTCACCATATTGTATATTAGATCCTTATTTATCTTATGACTGAAAGTTTGTACCTTTCACTTGCTCTCTTTTTGAAACACAATAAAACTTGCCTTTTATAGTAAGGCTGAAGAACGTTCTGGTATTATGAACTGTTTCAGTGTTTTCCCATTTATGAAATTCAACCTCCTGGGTTATTTTTTAAGATTCTGCCTCTGTTGCTCTGGATCTAGGCTTTCAGGTTCCTCCTAAAGCTGGACATTGCCATGCCTGTGTTAAAGAGTGAAATCCACTTTCTATTATCATCTCTTTGTTTTTCCTCGCTTTAGAATGTCCTTACCCCAATATATACAAGCATAAAAACATTTTCAGGGCACTTTAAGTAATGTTTCCTATATAGATTATAAACAAATTATGTAGCTATATTTTTTAGAAAACAACATTTAAAAAAAATCAATTGAAAATATTTAAATGGATCAGTGGGAATCAAGCAATTCAGAAGAGGGCCCTAGAGCTAAATAATGGCTCCTTAAGAAAAATGTTCATCTAACATCTGCTTTTTAGGTTAAAAGGAAGATATCCAAGTTTAAATCCATTAATCATTATAAAACAGAACCCTCCCTCTCAAATATCCTAGGCAATGAAAAATGTTAAGTCCAAAGATTTTATTTATTTGAAAGAGAGAGAGCGCACAAAAGTGGGGCAAAGGGCTGAGGAAGAAGCAGGCTCCTTGCTGATCAGGGAGCCTGATGAGGGACTTGATCCCAGGACTCTGGGATTGTGACCTGAGCCGAAGGCAGATGCTTAACCCACTGAGCCACCCAGGCACCTGTAAAGTCACATTTTTAAAGGAATTTTGATAATCAGGGCAGAAAGCAAATCATTAAAAAGATTGAAAAGAAAAACAAGTAGAAAAGCTTGTATGCATTAAAAATAGAGAATAAGCTAAAACAGGAGAATAAAATTAAGCCTAGGCATTCATAACACTTTTTTTTAAAGACTCTATTTTTTTAGATAAGTTTTAGGCTTATAACAAAATTGAGAGAATGGTAAATACATTTCCCACATATCCCCTGAACCCCCCACCCCCATGCATCACCTTCTCCAGGTTTTTTCTTCTTTTTTTTGAATACTTTATTTATTTGAAAGAGAGCAGAAGGGATAGGGAGCACAGAGGGAGAGGGAGAAGCAGACTTGTTGCGGAACAGAGAACCCAATATGGGGCTCAATTCCAGGATGCTGAGATTGAGACCTGAGCTGAAGGCAGATGCTTAACATACTGAGCCACTCAGGTGCCCTAGCCTTCTCCATTATTAACATCACTCACCAAAATGGTACATTTTTTCAAACCAAGGACAAACCTACACATCATAATCACTCAAATCCATAGTTTACATTATAGTTCACTCTTGGTATTGTACATTCTATGGGTTTGGACAAATGTATAATGACATATACCCATCATTATTATATTATACAGAATATTTATCTGTCCCCAAAATCCTCTATACTCTGCCTATTCATCTCTTATGAACCCTCTTCCTGCAACTTCTGATTTTTTTTTATTATCTCTATAGTTTTCTCCTGTTTCTGGAATGGTGTATAGTTGAAATCATAGTGTATGTAACCTTTATCAGATTGGCTTCTTTCACATAGTAATGTGCATTTAAGTTTCCTCCATGTCTTTTCATGGCTTGAAAGTTCATTTCTTTTTAGCACTGAATAATATTCCATTGTCTGGTTGTACCACAGTTTATTCATTCACCCACTGAAGGACATCTTGGCTTGCTTCCAAGTTTTGGTGGTTGTGAATAGAGCTGCTGTAAACATCTGTGTACAGGTTTTTGTATGGATATAACTTTTTAACTCCTTTGGTTAAATACCAAGGAATGTGATTGCTGGATCATATGGTAAGATACATTTAGTTTTGTAACAGCCCATCAAACTGTCTTCCAAAGTGGCATTTTGCATTTCCACCAGCAATGAGTGAGAGTTCATATTACTCCACATCTTCATCAACATTTGGTCTCAGTGTTCTGGATTTTGGCCATTCTGTTGGTGTATAATGGTATCTCACTGTTTTAATTTGCATTTCCCTGTAGACATATGATGTGGAGGATCTTTTCGTATACTTCTTTGCAATCTGTATATCTTTTTTGGTGGGTTGTCTGTTAAGGTTTCTGGCCCATTTCTTAATTAGATTGTTTGCTTTCTTATTATTGAGTTATAAGAGTTCTTTGCATATTTTGGATAAGTCTTATCAGATGTGTTTTTTGCCAATATTTTCTCCCAGTCTGTGACTTGTCTTCTAACTCATTTGATCATTCTCTTTTTCCCCAAGTTTTTTGAAAGGTAATTGATATATACCATTGTGTAACTTTAAGGTACACAGTGTGTGATTTGATACACTTATGTATTGCAATATGATTACCACTAGAGTGTTAGTGAACACCTTCACCATGTCACTCTGTTAGCAGCTTTCAAGGATAGAGCACAGTCCTGTTGTCTGTAATCAAATACTGTGCATTAGATTCTCAGAACTTATTCTCTAACTGGGAGTTCGTACCCTTTGACCAACATCTCTCTGTTGTCCCCACTCCCCAGCCCCTGGTAACCACCATTCTACTTTCTATTTCTATGAATTTGACTTTTTTTTTAGATTCTACCTATAAGTGATATGAAACATTATTTGTCTTTTTCTGTTTGACTTACTTCACTTAGCACAATGCCACCAAGGACCATCCATATTGTTAGGATTTTCTTCTTTCTCATGGCTGGGTCAGATTCCTGTGTGTGTGTGTGTGTGTGTGTGTGTGTGTGTGTACATATACACATCTTCTTTATCCATTCATTCATTGACAGGCACTTAGGTTGGTTCCGTATCTTGACTATTACAAATAATGCTTCAGTAAACATGGTGGTGAAGATAACTCTTTAATATCCTAGTTTCATTTCCTTTGGATATATACCTAGAAGTGAGATTACTTGTTCCTATGGTAGTTCTATTTTTAATTTTTTGAGGAACCTCCATACTGTTTTCCATAGCAACTACACCAACTTATAGTCCCACCAGTGCACAACAGTTCCTTCTCTGCCACTTCTTTGCAAACACTTTTTCTCTTGTCTTTTTGATGACAGCCATGCTAACAGATATGGGGTGATTATTATAGTTTTGATTTGCATTTTCCTAATAATTACTGATATTGAGCATTTTTTCATGCATCTGTTGACCATCTACCTGTATTTCTTCTCTGGGAAATTTCTATTCAATTCCTCTGCCTATTTTTATTTTTTTAAATTAAGTTAAATTAAATTTTATTTTATTTTAATTAATTTTCCAGTTTAGGATTTTGGCATCAAGCCTATTTATTATTATTATTATTATTATTCCCATCTTTAAATCAGATTGTTGTATGGTTATGGTTATTGATTTGTAGGTGTTCCTAATATATTTTGGCTATTAGCCTGTTACCACATATGCAGTTCACAAATATTTTCTCTCATTCCATAGGTTGTCTTTTCATTTTGTTGATTGTTTCTTATGCTGTCCAGAAGATTTTTAGTTTGATGTTTTCATTGTTGTCTTTGTTGCTTGCATTTTTGGTATCATATCCAAAAAATCATTGCCAATACCTTTGTCAAAGAACTTTTTTCCTATGTTTTCTTCCAGGAGTTTTATGGTTCAAGTATCTCATTTAAGTCTTTAATTCATTTTGAGTGGTGTAAGATAGAAGTCCAATTTCATTTTTTCTGTATGTAGCTATCCAGTTTTCCCAATGCCATTTATTGAAGAGACTATGTGTTCTCATTGAATATTGTGGGTTCCCTTGTCAAATAGTTGTCTGTATGTGTGGGTTTTATTTTTGGGCTCTCAATTCTATTCCATTTGTCCATATATCTACTTTTATGCCAGTACCATTCTGCTTTACTATAGCTTTATATTACAGTTTGAAATCAGAAAGTGTGATGACTCTAGCTTTGTTCTTTCTCTGGATTGCTTTAGCTGTCAAGGTCTTTTGAGGTTACACACAAATTTTAGCATTATATCTTTCACTTCATTAAATTTATTCCTAAGTATTTTTTAACTTTTGATGCATTATCTTTAACTGTGATATTTTCTGTCATAGTCAACATATGATGGTATGATACCCATTAATGTATACAATACTTATAAAGTTAAAGAAAAAACAAAGAAAGGATATTCACTGAAGTGAAGTAAATAAATGCTAAAAAGTTAGTACTTACAAACCTATTACAGAAAATAAATCTCAGAAGTGCATAGGTGGCTCAGTCAGTTAAGTGTCCAACTCTTGATTTCAGCTTTGACCTTGATCTCAGGGTCTTGAGTTTAAGCCCTCCTGCATCGGGCTCCTTGGTAGGTGTGGAGCCTACTTAAAAAAAAAAAAGTCTCTGAAAAAAATCTTTGAAAAAAGTGTTCTAGTATACATAAAGTTATTGGTTTTAGTATGCAAACTATTAAAGTACCTATATTAAACACTGAAGCTAAATATTTATTATCTATGATGTCTATTTTTTCTCTTACATCATCTGCTTATATAGCTTTGAATCCCATCTCCCCACCATTTTCACCTTTAATATCTCTTGTCAATGCACAGAGAAAATCAAAGGAACAAAGTTAGGAACAGAATCAATACCCAGACATCACATTTACCAAGACACCTGCATTTCCACCAAGTCATTGATCATTTAATAAGGTCAGGGTAGAAGAAGTGTCCTTCTGCTTTGCTGTCCAGATTTTTCCTTTGTATTATTAAAAATAGAGCTACTCTATGACTCTGCAATTACATTACTGTATATTTACCCCAAAGATACAGATGTAGTGAAAAGAAGGGCCATCTGTATCCCAGTGTTCATAACAGTAATGGCCACAGTGGCCAAATTGTGGAAAGAGCCAAGATGCCCTTCAACAGATGAATGGATAAAGAAGATATGGTCCATTTATACAGTGGAATATTATGCCTCCATCAAAAAGGGTGAATACCCAACTTTTGTATCAACATGGACGGGACTGGAGAAGATTATGCTGAGTGAAGTAAGTCAAGGAGAGAAAGTCAATTATTGTATGGTTTCACTTACTCGTGGAGCATAAGGAATAACATGGAGGACATTAGGAGAAGGAAAGTAAAAGTGAATTGGGGGGAATCGGAGGGGGAGACAAATCATAAGAGACTGTGGACTCTGAGAAATAAACTGAGGGTTTTGGAGGGGAGGGGGCTGGGGGGTTAGGTGAGCCTGGTGGTGGGTATTAAGGAGGGCACATATTGCATGGAACACTGAGTGTGGTGCATAAACAATGAATCTTGGAACACTGAAAAAATGAAATAAAATTAAAAAGATTTTTCCTTCGTATTTTATTAGAAACCTTACCTCCTGCTTTATTGATGCCTCTCTTTATATATTTAAAGATTTTCTTTCTATCTTTAAAGCAATAACAGAAACAAAGTGCTGTTGTATCCTTTGTCCCATTTGCTTATAAACATGTCAACATGGTAATGTAAACTTGGGTATATTTTCCCAATTCCCATGCACTTCTCAACCGATTATAATCCAACTTTTGTAGTTACCACTCACTTGAGATCATTCCACTGAATATTAATGTTCCATTAACATTTAAGGGGCTAAATATGCAGGGCAATTGGTCTGTTTATTGCTTGAAATCTTGGCATCATCCAGTACCTTTGGCCACTCCTTCCTTACTCAGAAACTGTTCCTTGATATTTAAGACACTACAACATGCCAGTGTTCTTACTAGGATTTGGTTGCTCAACCTCAGTTTCTTTTCTACTGTCAGTTCTTTAAATGACAGAAGTGATATTTTAATTTGTTTACTCATGCTTTTATTCTGCTGAAATTTAGGTATCTACTTCATAACCTGACACTTCCCATGGCTTGGTGGTCTATAAGTACCTCAAAATGTTAGGACAATTTCTTTCTTCCTTCCTTCCTTCCCTTTCCTGTCTTTCTTTCTTTCTCTCTCTCTCTCTCTTTTCTTTTCTTTTCTTTCTTTCCTTCTTCCTTCCTTCCTTTCCCTCTCCTTCTCCTTCTCTCTTCCTTGCTCCCTCCCTCTTCCCTTCCCTACCTCCTCCTCTCTCTTTCTCATTCTTTCCTTTCCTCCTTCTTTCTTTTTTCCTTTCCTTTCCTTTTCTTTCTCTCTTTCTTTTTCTCTTTCTCTCTTTGTTTCTCTGCCATGTCTTACTTAGAGCCTCTGACTCAAAATCTGACATTCAAAATAATTAAAGTGCATCACTGTGCTATATTTTTCCTGTAATAGACAATTTCACAGCTTTTCTATACACATTAATATTGACTAGGTGGCAGAAGGTTGAAAAAATAATGGACCAAAAATGGAGAAACTAAAATCATGTCCTTGTGTTTCTAAGGGCATGGTCATTTTTTCTCCTTCCCTACTTTTATGGAAGCATTTACATTGTTAGAGGATGATAAAATGCTATTTTATAAGATAGCATTCTCTGTGAAAGGAATGGCATGCAAAGCTATTAGCTATTTTATTATAATAGACTTGAAAATAATAAAAGAAATACTTTTAGAACAAAATAATAAGGAAATTATTACTTCTATCTTTCTTATTTTTCAAAAATTAAATTGAATGATTTCCATTTAAATTTTTGTTGTATGGTACTAAAAATTATCTAACCCTAATTAATACCTATCTCTCCCTTCCCATGAGCAGAAGTACACTCTGTATCCTGACATGTTTGCTCTTAAAAAGAGATGGTTGCATAAAACATTTCATAAAGAACTGGGCATGTCTTTCAAAGTCTCCAGTGTAACAAAGACCTGTAATAAATCCCATTAGATTTAGCTATCTAAGGATAACTTAATATATTTAACAAGTTCAAAGATATGTGCTATCTAATATTTATAAGGTTTTTAATAAAAAAGAGAACACTGATATTGAGTGGGAAAAATTACAGGGATATTTCATTTGAGAGATGAACTATTTCTAAGGCAGGGGAGTCTAATTTTTAAAATAATAACTTTTGAATGGCTCTAAGAATCCAGCTGATGTCTTAGTTGTTCTGGTGAGGTACTGAAAGTGGAACTTTCTCTTGTCCATTACCTATGTGAAATAAGACACATATTTGCAGAAAGTTAGAATCTGGTTATTTTGAACATCTAAACATTAATTTAATACTTAAATATATTGCTTAATTTCTATAAGGAGAAATACTCTTATTATTAAATTATAACTAATTTCTATGAAAAGTTCTTCCCAAACATATTTTAAAGGAATTATCATGGTTTAAGCTGTCACTTACCTCCAAATAAAAACGTTTCTAAAAAATGTATTTGACAGTTGAATACTTGAAAGAAAAACAGTAGAATCTCACAAATGAGATTCCATTTCCAGAAAGTTAAAAAGAGATAAAATCTATAATTACTATATAAATACTGAATTTTAATGATGTATGGTTTGTAGCATTTTTAAAAATTAAAAACCAGGTTATATCTTAAATATAGACAAATTTATCTCTAAAAGGAGAGTTTAACTGATCTACTTTTTAAAACACATGAATGTGCAGTATTTTTCCTATAACTTAATTAGCTAGTTTTACAGCTTCCTTGAATGACATTTAGGAAAACTCAGGTAAGTTATCTGGATAGTGAGAAGTATTTAATGATGATTGTGCAAGGAAAAAGAATAGGAGATTCTGCTGTTCACTTTGATGGCTGCAAGATAATGATCTGTAAGAAATATATATATTTGATCTTCATCCACAGTCCCTGAAGAATGCTTCAGAACAACAACAACAACAAAAATGACACGGATGTTTTGTTATTAAGGAAGGTAACTTTTGGACCCCACCCAAGGTTGGAGGCTGGTTGCCTGGAGGACCAACCATGTGATTAGAGGGTTCGAGCTTTCAGCGCCCCGCCCCCTTTGCTACCAGAGGCGTAGGAGGTTGAATCCTTCAGGAGACAATAACTAACTTGGTCTATCATGAGTGTGCAGTGAAGGCTCCATAAGACCCCCAAAGGACTGGATTCAGAGAGCTTCCAGGTTGATCACTGTTTCCCTGTAGCTTGCTTTGTGTATCTCTTTGTCTGGCAGTTGATTCATGTCTTTTATCACATCCTTTAGTAAACCGCTAAATGTGTTTCCTTGAGTTTTGTGAGCTAATCGAGCAAATTAAAAGAACCTGAAGAGGATGTCCTGGAAACCTCTGATGTATGTAGCCTTGAGGCTTGTGACTGGCATCTGAAATGGGAGATAGGGGCTGTCTTGCAGGACTGGGCCCTAAACCTGTGGAATCTGGTGCTATCTCATGGAAGGTAATGTCAGAAGTGGGTTAAATTCTTGGACACCTGCAAGGTATCTGGGAATTGTTTGGTATTGTGTGTGGGGAGCGGGGGCGCGGGGGGCGGTGTGGAGAACCCCCTCCTCCACATTGGAATTGGGTCTGGGAACCCAAAAAGTGTTGTATGGGGGGAATGGCTCATCAACTTCCTTGAAGAGTTTGTCAAAAGAAATGTGAACTCCAAGTTTTCTTCTTGGTAAAAGAGCCTATAATGACTATCGCTGTAGTTTTGTAGGACTGTAAAACTCTCTCCGAATCCAGATTACTGGTGAGCTTTTGAACCTTTATTTTTAAGCTTATTTAAAATGCTTATTTATTTTATCTATCACTAAATGGAGGCTTTCAGACAAAATCTTCAGTGATAGCAGTCTGGCAGTTCTTTTTCGTGATTTTGGATTGTGCTATTTTCCTCACAATTGAAAACAGAGCCAATCAGCTTAGGATTCATCAATTTTGGCATGACTGACCATTTTCATCTTGTCTCAATTGTATTATCTCTAAAACAATACTTTCTTTTTCTACTTTCTGGTCATTTTTTTATAAAATGAAGGCAAAGTGCAATAAAACATTATTGTGATTGTTCAAACAATCATTGTTGTGTAGACAAAGTATATTTTATGTGACGGCACAGCCATGCAAAGCTGGTGATCAGGTAGGCCCACTGCTTAGTAGCTTGATATATTTGTTCATCAGCTGAAGTTAGAAAGGTTATAATTTAACAAGGGGAAGAAATTTAAGAGCGTGAGCAAATAAGGCTTAAAATGGTGTGTGACGTGTATGTTGGGTATGCGAAATTCATTTTAGGTGATGAAGTATATCCTAAATGCAAGTTGGTTTCTATTCTGGGGAAAATCCCTTGGTCAGGATCTCTATATTCTTATTTGTATGGGTCGCTGCATTTTTTATATCACTTTGAATATGTTGGTGCTCAAAAACTGTTTATTTAACGTATGTATGATTAAATGGTTGAATGAATGGCTACTTTGTTGAAATTTCAGATTATTAAGAAAATAACTGAGCAAGATAGACAGCCACATTAAATACAAAGGGGGTGTTAACTATGAGTATGTAGAGAAAGAGGATGGAAGATTAGAGCTGTTTTAGGAGCACCTGATGGAGCAGAAAGTACATTGTAGTGACGCACACTGATGTTCAGGTTCTGTTTACGACATTTCAAACACTGGGAGTCTCAGCCCATTACTTAAACGCTATGCTTTCTCATTCATAAAACCGAGCCTCAGTTTTCGCATCCATAAAATGGGAATAATTACATTTTTCTCATCAGGTTCTACGTATAAAACTCTTAGATCAGTGCTTCATGTTTGGTAGATGTCCAAAAACTATAGGGCTCTTTTTGCTTTATGTGAGAAATTGTACACGTCCTTTGTCTATGACACCTCAGGCTTAGTGCTCTAAAGTTATACTTTGCATCCAGAATTTAACATTGGCTCAGTTGCCTGGTTTCTTTTTGAAATATGGCCAATGATATCGTCTTGATAGTGGGAGCTTGATAGAAGCACCCCAGGCCACCACCAGTCTCCACGGGGGCTTATTGCTTCCATGGCTCATATATAACTGTGATTGATTAGTGTTTCAGCAAGTACAAGATTTAGCAATGTTATTCTGGTTAGAAATGCACTAGTGGGGAGCCTGGGTGGCTCAGTTGGTTAGAGCCTCTGCCTTTGGCTCATGTCATGATCCCAGGGTCCTGGGTTTGAGCCCCACATTGAGCTCTCTGCTCAGGAGGGAACCGGCTTCCCCCTCCTCTCTGCCTGCCTCTCTTCCTACTTGTGATCTCTCTCTGTCAAATAAATAAATAAAATCTTAAAAAAAAAAAAAGAAACACACTAGTATCTTCAGAGTGAACACTAACCTTAATTCAAAATGTATTTCAGATGATCACTGTGGGTTTTGAAATTCCTATGGAATGGGCCAGAATTACCACAACTCTCATCCTTTTCCCTTTTTATTAGCTTAACTGCTGAAATTAACAACAGCAGTACGGTTAAAAATTCTCAGGTATGTTGATGGAAAATCTATATCTATGGAATTCTCTATATATTCTGACTCCTTTAGTTCATGACATTAAACTCACAGTACAAGGTGCATTACTTCATAACAGATGATGGTGTGTTAGAATGTAAATTATGAGTAATCAATTATTTATACCTTATTCACATGGCACCAAAAATGTGCTTAACTTTGCTGCCTGGTGCTGGTTTTTATTTGTTTATTTGTTTTTTTTTTTGTTTGTTTGTTTCTTAAGCCTCTGTTTGTTTTGAGATTAATTATTGGCATGTTTTGATTTACTCATACCTGAGGTTTTTATTTTATTAGGACCCGAAGCCAATAAAAATTATTTTTACCTAGTAAATATAATACATTAATTTGTTGTGCAGAAATTACTGAAGCAATATTCTGAAAATGTAAATTATGTGAATACCTGTTGCACTAACAAGGGCAGTTAAATAATGTTGGATTGTTTAAGAAGAGTCACCAGATCCAAAATAAGGATGCATACAAACCTACAATTTATTTCAGGAAAAATGATGAAATAGAAGAACAGCATTTAATTAAGGAAGAGCATTACATCCAATGGCTGTTTCACAGCCAGGGCTCAAGAAGGGGCAGAAGCCAGCTCCAATTGCCCTCCTTAATAAAGACCATACTGAATGCACTTTCTCTCTCAGATCAGGAACCATGGAGATGTACACAAAATTCCTTAGAAGCAAGAACCCCAAATGGGGTCTCAGCCCAGAGCTGACTCTGCTGGTCCATGTAGACAGATTTATGTTACATAACCAGCCCCAACAGCAGGCCCTGTAGGGGTCTCATGGAGACCAAATGCAAATTGGTAACCAAATGTTACCAATAAACAATGCTAGCTGTTACAAACCTCCTCCAAACTCTTTGGACCTGTGGTTATAAAGCAACATTATTAATCAGTACATTTCATGCCTTAACCTGGTGTCATTGCTGTGCAGGTACTTTTCTTATTTTAGTAACATAGCTCAGGCCAATTATAGGTCTGCTGAAATTAGCCCTCACAGCAGACCTTTTCTGAAACAAGTTTAAGAAAATTTAATTCTGAGTAATGATGTCAAATCAGACATGTGCATTTTATTTCACTCTTTTCTGAAATTCTGTTAAAAGGATAGAGTAACTTTTTTTTAAAGATATGAACCCACACAGAAAAGAGAAGAGGAGACAATAGCAGCATAATCTTGGAAACCAAAATGTGGATGGACAGGTGATAGCTAATACTAGTAGTATTAAAAAAGTTAAATCTTAGGGTAATTGCACAGAAAGCCAAGAAACTACAGAGCTTATATCCTAGATCTCCCAAAGGCTTCATTGGGTACTAAGAGGTACTTTTGGAAGTAAGCGTAAAGCAGGGCTAAAACCAGGAGAATTGGTCAAAATTCTGTTTTAGAATAAGTGAAAGTCCTCAGATCTCCAACTGGTTTCTACCTGCCAAAGTTCTGTACAGATGCAGAATTTTACAATCTGAAGATCAGTGTTAGATTGGCCTAATGTGCCTTCTTCAAGCTCAAATAGCTAGTGATTGAGAATACAAAAACTGGATTATGAGCTCCTTTCTACCTACATAGAAACTATCTGATAACCCAGAATGATTCTGCAAAGGAATGCTTTGGACATAGGTAAATTCTATTGGTAACAGTATATGCAACTCAAGATTTGGACCTGGACAATGCCATGAGAAATAATTGGCTGGTGGTTTGTAGAATGCACAGATGAGAGTTAGATAGTACAAAGGGAAGTAACTTTTTCAATTTTTTATTTTAGTTTTTAAATTTAAATTCATTTAGCCAGCTTATAGTATGTCATTCGTTTCAGATGTGTTCAATACTTTATCAGTTTCATATAACAACAGGTGCTAGTTACATCATGTACCCTCCTTAATCCCAATACCCAAGTACTCCATCCCCCCACTCCCACTCCAAAGGGAAATGATTTAAGTTTTGCGGTATTTCAGAGACCTTAATTAGATTAGTCCAAACTATGGTAAAGTTACTGGGAATGTAAGGGTAGGGACATATTTAAAAGACTTAAAAACACCCTCTCTTCTCAGAGTTGCATTTGGTGGTGCTGAGAAATTTTACTATTTAAGTTTAAGGAGCTTTTTTTTTGCTTTGTAGTGTGAGAGCATTGCACTTTTTTCTCATTTTCTTACTTTGCAGATAATGGTTTACTAAAACTTTTATTCAGGTGCTTATCTTTATTTTATTACCTATGTCAATTAGTACAATTATTATATTATAATTGGATATATGTTTAGCATATGACCCTACTTATATTGGATAATAAGTATGATGCAGTGCAATTCAACAACTGTTTTTACCTACTTACTATGATTAGTCTACTAGTGACCCTCAAAAATGACTCACACACTATGCACAAAAGAACTTAATGGTAGTATGGATCATTTGACATTTGACTGCCTTTAAGATTAGTATGGATGGACAACTAACCATCTGGTGTCTTCTTCTAATCTTCCTCAAAGAGGAGTAATAAGTTGGAAAGTAAAGGGACTCTATTCACTTTTAAATAGTCCCTGCAAGGTGATTTAACCATGCCTTATAATTCATTATGTTAAAGACAGTTGATGAAGCATGAAGCAGTCATTTCTGAAGTTAGTTTTAAAGGAGGTCATGAGCTGATTCATTCAGATTTGTAATTCCCTCTGAAGCTGGCTTTGAACCAAAGATGTTTGGGCATATATATATATATGACATTTAATAGTACTGAAACATAATCTCCACTGTTACATGGATACTTATGGAAGGAAAAGGAAAGTGAAATGGCCAATAACAAGAAATTTGCAGGACGCCTGGGTGGCTCAGTGGGTTAAGCCTCTGCCTTCGGCTCAGGTTATGATCCCAAGGTCCTGGGATGGAGCCCCCACATCCAGCTCTCTGCTCAGTGGGGAGCCTGCTTCTCCCTTTCTCACTGCCTGCCTCTCTGCCTACTTGTGATCTCTGTCTGTCAAATAAATAAGTGGAATCTTTAAAAAAAAAAAAAGCACAAATATAACTATATCTCAAATTAAAAAAAAAAAACTTGCAATCCTTAAGTGAAAGATGGTAGTGTAATTTCTCTTCCTTCACAGTAGTATTTTAAAGTATCTTTATGAGGAGTTTTAAATTTTATTTACAAAAGCAGATGAAATATGGTGAATAAGGTGAATACAGATATATTTCAATTGGGAATACTTTAGGGACGCCAGGGTGGCTCAGTCGGTTACATGTCCAACTCCTGATTTTGGCTCAGGTCATGATGTCAGGGTCATGAGATTAAGACCCTCCTCAGGCTTTGTGCTGAGCTTAGAGTCCACTGAGATTCTCTCTCCCTCTCTTAGCCCCTCTCCTCCACTTGCCCTCACTCTCTTTCTCTGGGGGGTGGGGACAAAAAATAGAAATACTTTAGTGTAACCAAAAGTTTATTTGCACAGACTAATTTTGGAATCATCTCTTTAGAATTATGTTGTAGAAAGGGGATTGCTTTTCTTTGTGGCAAAATAATTTTCTTAGGTCTGTTTTCTCTTAAATTGCAGGTGATTATATTCTGTAATTTTCTTTATTTTTAAAGTATTGGTCCTTCCTTCATGTTCCTTGCTTTATTTCTTAGATTTCCTGCTGAAGCTCTGCTACTATTGCTCTCTTACTAGGATATTCAAGCTTTCTTTCCTCTTTTGTATTTCAGCTTTAGGTGGAACTTCCATCTTTGTATGCATACCTGGATCTCCAGGTGAAGCTCCGTTCTCTTTAAAAGCCTAGGTTACTTCTCTTTAGCTCTTGGTTCATGGTCTGTTTTTTCCAAAACCTCTCAAAAGAAAAAAAAAAAAGCAGCACAGCTTATTTTATTGTAAAAAATGAATTAGCTTTTTTGTCTTTCTAATGACAACAGGTATCTTTTTGGTTGTCTATTCATTTAATATAAAAGTCTCATTTGTATAACAATAACCACTTACACGATACTATCCACCTTCTCCAGCTCAGCATCTTAAAAATAACTGCTAAGAGACATTCTTTACTTAGCTTATAGTTATAATTTTGATAGGCATAATGGGAAGCATATAATTCCAGTTTATTTTTAAGAACCATAGGGTTTTAGTGCTGCATTGATTTGTAGAGATCACCTAATAATTTGACACCTTCATTTCAGAGATGAGAAATTGAGGACCTAGGGAAATTTGCAATTTTTTTTTTATTAATTTTATTTTTTATAAACATATAATATATTTTTATCCCCAGGGGTACAGGTCTGTGAATCACCAGGTTTACACACTTCACAGCACTCACCATAGCACATACCCTGGAAATTTGCAATTTTAACCAGAGTTCCGCAGCTAAATGGTAACAAATTTTAACTAATTTGTTAGTTTATTGGTGACTATATTGTTGGGAGAATTTAAAACTTTTGTTAAAAAACAAACAACTAACTGAAATATTTTGCATGTGTTATTGCTTGTTTTTCCCTTGCCGCAACTATATTTGCTAGTCAGTGAACTGTTTGTTAATATAATATTGGTGGGAACACCAGAAGAAAACCTGACAAAGTTTACTCTATTTCCACAAATTTATGGCTACAGATTGAAGTCAACTTTTGCATACCAGCCAGGTTCCCACTGTTTCAGGCCATCAAAAACCAGTGGTAAAGTAAACATAATGAATGGAGTCCTTAGAAATCATATACATTTCCTCCACACTTTCAGAGAGCAGGTATTGGGATCATGCTTGGTGAGTATTTTAGAGCTTACCATCCAGAAGCACTTGCTCTAATGGTCATCAACAAAGATGCTGCTCATACTCAGTAATTAGGTGGCATTCAAATTAATCTCTGAAAGGTGTTGCTCTTGGACTGTGGGCACATTGTAAGGTCCACTAGGTCATTCTTTCATAAAAGCAGGTTGGATTTGTCTAGCAAGGCTGGTGGTTTTTCTCCATTTCTTCTTTTCTAGGTACTTGGTGCTGTATTTGTTCTAGTCCTTTTTACAAGTATAGAAGTTAAGTTAGATGTCTCTATTTCCTAGATCCATTCTTTATCTCCTTTAAAATATACTTATTAGTAATTCTTGTATTTTAAAATTTGTTGTTGTTGTTGTTGTTTTTTGTTCATTTGTTTTTTAACCAGTCTTCCATAAAGTCTCTAAATTGATGGATACAGGCTATGTAGTAATTTTGGTTTTTCTTAAATCAATAAATGTCCTACAATAATTTTAAAAGTTTTAAACCTTTCCCTCAAGGGTCTATATCTTGAAATTTGTCCTGAATTTGGCCCAGCTGATTGGAACTTCAATTGTAGCCATGATTGAGCACAGAATCTACCTGGAAATCCCTTCTTCACCTACTAGGGCTAGGTGGGAATACAGAACTTCCATAACTCTTCTCTAGCTGTCCAAGGCTTACCTCCTTCCTTACCTGCCCCCTTTCAATGGGTAGAATTTAAGATGTAGAAAAGCTAGGGCTGGTTAAGGCAGGATGAGAATGTTGAATAATACAAATATTACAATAGGGCTACTTCAAAACTATAGTTAGAGGTGAACTTGTCCTTTAATTTTCACTGAAAAATATATTCCTCTACAGGAAAGCCAAAGGATATCACTTTTGTGGCTTCTTACAATGCAGGTGCTTACCAGGAGATATAGGTAATATACTGTGAGGTTTGGAGTATATAAAATTATTTCTGGAGAGAGAATGTCTGTCTATCATCCATTTCTTTACTACATTCCTCAAGCATGCATGCATGCGCACACATACACACACACACACACTCTCACTCACTCACCACACATATGCATACATGCACACACACCACAATAAAACTTTTCCCAAAATACATTTGCTTTGTGAGATAGCATCTGACCAGCTGGGTCTCCTGTATAATTTATTTTCTAGCAATAACTTTAGCATTTGGGGTATATAATTAATTCTTTCAGGCTGCTGAAATAGACTTGAGTATTCATTCGCTAACTGTCATCCTAGCAATTTAAAAAATAACAAAGAACGCACCTCCTTTAGTTTCAAATGTCCTCTCTTTGAGTTATTTATTCCTAGAGACAATTTTGTTAGTGCACAGTTGCTGCATGGGATATTTGTATTTAAATTCTGAACTTTGGGTACTTACAGCCATGTAAAATTAAATATACCTTTCTATTTGATGACTTTTTAGCACTTACTATGTAAAAAGCATGAAAAGTAGTTAAAAGAAGCAGTCATTCATATGCATTTATTTTCCCAAGTTACTACTAATAAAGAATAATAAAGGTTATTACCCTCGTTGACCAATTCTCTGGATTCCCAGGAACTGATTAGAGGAAGCTTCTCAAGTGCATACAGCCTTCTTTTCACTGCCATATAGAAAAAACTCCGAAATCTAAGCAGACAATGGGTTAACAACTCTTGTTGCATTTTTCTACGTGTGTAAGAGAAACACTGAATGTTATGGACCAAGATGGTGATGAAATTGCATATTTTCAATATTTTTGGAGGAAATAACCTAAATTTCCATCTTAGGGAAAATGAATAAGGCCAACATGGTTATTATACACAGTAGATAGAATCTATTATTTCTTAGATCACAAGGAAAGTATATAGGAGTTATCAAAAGTGCTAAGCTAGAGTAAATAGGCTTTTAGTCATCTTAGTTTTTGGTCTTGGCACACAGAGCCAGCCAGATAGTAGATGGACTACCAAAGTTTGTGGAGGGAATGCATCAATGTGCAAAATTAAGTCATCCTACTCTCACATGTCTCTATAGCACTGTAGCCAATTCTCCTTCTCTATAAGTGGGAAGTTTTCTAAAAAGAATCTAAATAAATTAGAGGATACATATTGCATTTATAAGCAGAAATATTCAATAATGGAAAGATACCAATCTTGTTTCCTTTAACCCCTCCTTTCCAACATTATATTGGAAGTTCTAGCAAATGCAGTAAGACAAGAAAAGGAAACAAAATGTGCACAGGTTTGGAAGGAAGAAATAAAACTGTGTTTTTGGATAACATAAGCATCTATTTAAAAACACTAAAGAATTTGCCAAAAAAAAACCCCTAGAACTAGTGAATGTTTACAGCAAGGTTGTAGAATATAGGGTTAATATACAAAAGTTAATTGTTTTCCTATATACCAGCAATAAGCAAGTGAAATTTGAAATTAAAAACATATTATCAGGGGCACCTGGGTGGCTCAGTGGGTTAAAGCCTCTGCCTTCAGCTCAGGTCATGATCCCGGGGTGCTGGGATCGAGCCCCGCATCGGGCTCTCCGCTCAGCGGGGAGCCTGCTTCCTCCTCTCTCTCTCTCTGCCTGTCTCTCTGCCTACTTGTGATCTCTGTCTGTCAAATAAATAAAATCTTTAAAAAAAAAACATATTATCATTTATATTGGCATCCCCAAAATGAAATTCTCAGGTATAAATCTAACAAAATATGTGAGGAATAGTTTCATATATGAGGAAAACTCCAAAATGCTGATGAATGAAATCAAAGAAGAATGAAATAAATGGAGAAATATTCCACATCCATGGATAGCAAGACTCAATATTATAAAGGTTCAGTTCTATCAAAATTGATCCAACGATTCAATGCAATTCCAGTCAAAATACCACCAAGGTATTTTGTGGATATCAACAACTGATAGTAAAGTTTATATGGAGAGGCAAAAAGACCTAGAATAGCCCATATTTGAAGAAGACTAGAGTTGGAGCACTGACGCTGCCTGACTTTGAGATTTATTATGAACCTGCAAAAATAAAGGCAGTGTGGCGTTGACAACAGAGTAGACAAATAGGTCAAGGACAAATTAGAAAGCCCACGGATAAACCTACAGAAATATGGTCAACTGATATTTGACCACAAAACCCCCCATACAAACAAAGGCAACGCAATGGAGCAAACATAGTCTTTTTTAACAAATGGTACTGGAACAACTAGACATCCATAGGCAAAAAAATGAATCCAGACACACAACCCACACCTGATAGAATACAGACGATGTTTAGGGCAATGAAAATATTCTGTATGACACAATAATGATTGATATATGTGAATATATTTGTGCAAACCCATAGAGGGTATAATACCAAGAGTGAACTATAATGTAAACTATGGATTTTGGATATTATGATGTGTCATTTTGGGTTCATTAATTGTAGTAAAGGCACTACTCTGATAAGGGATGTTGATAGTCTTAACTACCATGAGGAAAACTATGCATGTGTAGGGGCAGGGAGTAAATGAGTAATCTCTATAGTTTTTCCTCAATTTTGCTGTGTACCTAAAACTGCTCTAAATAATTAAAGTTTTAACTTAAAAAATCAATTATCTTAAAATTCATCTTTGAAAGCAATGAAATATAATTAAATTACAGCAGATTTGCATAAATGTTTATGCATATAGCAGAAACTGTGCAACTCTACATTTCCCAGCTTTCCATACAGTTGGTTTAGCCAGTTGATTAACACTAGTCAATGGAACAGGAGAGGAAATCATATGCATCTAGGTGACCTTGAAGCCACTGAGATGGCCAAGAAGCTACAGATGAGGTAGCCTAGATCCCTGTTTCATCATTAGAATGAGAGCCACTTTTTTTAAAGTCATTATAATTTTGTGATTTTTTTTTTTGCTTAAAGAGCAGAGCCTCACCTATCTAGATTAACAAAACTAATACTAAAAAAATTATACAAAGAGGAAAAATGCCCAGAATAGGCAACTAATTTTGAAAACAAATAAATATATGGTGAAAGAATAAATATGAATGTAATTGAATAGACATTCAAAAAATAACACATGCATACCTGAAAAGTTAGTAGCTGATTAAAGTAGCATTGCAAATCAGCGAAGGAATGCTGAATGCATTGGCTACGTATATGAAAGAAATAAAATTGGATAGTTACTTCATACCTTTTTCAGATATTATAGATGAATTAAAGCCCAAAATATATAAGATGAACATTTAAGTGAATACATTGAAGTTTTAAATGTCTGTACATTAAAAGACTCATAAAGTAAAAAACAAAAAAACCTCATAGATTGAAAAAAGGTTTTGCAATACATATAATTAAACATTAATATTGAGCATATGTAAAAATTCCTTCAAAAAATAAGAAAATATAAAGTTAAAAAATAACAAAGTGCGATATTCATGCCACCAGATTGGCAAAACTATAAAGGCCAAATAATGTATTAGTGAGGATGTAGAGAAACAGAACTCCTATAAAATGTGAATGGCATTTAAATTAATATTGTCACCTTAGAGAGCAATTTGTGCAATTTGTAGATGTACATAACATCTGACCAGCAATTGTCCTTTTAGGTATAAGCTCCAGAGAAATTCTTACATAAGTGAAAGAAGAAACTGCATAAGGATTTTCATAGCTGTATTGACTGCAAAGGCAAAATATAAAAAAAATCGAAATGCTCAGGAAAGCATATAACAAGAACTACCTTTGTCAACACAAATTTCAAAATAAGAATGTTGAATTTTTAAAACAAATTATACAAAATTATACAAATTATACAAATCAATGTATGATACCAACTATGTAAAGTTTAGAAACTTACAAAAATATTAAGTAAATTATGAATTTGAATGCATATGTGTGGGGGTTTGGGGGATTGTGGATGTGGTTGTGGGTGAGTGTAAATAAAAGGCATGAAGATGTGTATAAGAATGATAAATAGGGGCGCCTGAGTGGCTCAGTGGATTGGGCAGCTGCCTTCGGCTCGGATCGTGGTCTCAATGTCCTGGGGTCGAGCCCTGCATCGGGCTCTCTGCTCGGCGGGGAGCCTGCTTCCCCTTCTCTTTCTGCCTGACTCTCTGCCTACTTGTGATCTCTTTCTCTGTCAAATAAATCTTTAAAAAAGAAAAAAAGAATGATAAATATTAAATTCATGATAATGAATAATTTTTTGGAAGGAATTGTATACATGGACCTTATTGTACTTGCAGTAATTTATTAAGTTGGGAAAAGGATAGATTTGCAAACATTTACTTCTTAAGCTGGGTGGAGGAGTCTCTTTGTGTCTTTTGCTAGGCTTAAAATTATAAGCAAATGAGGGTTTATTTGCATAATGGGAATTCTAAACAACAGTAGCCGTCCATTTCCAAGAAGGATAAAATAGTTTATAGTAGGCCAAAACTCTCATTAGAACAAACAGAGAAGCCAAATAATTACTATATATATATAGTAATTATTTATATATATTATATATATATATATATATATATATTTTTTTTTTTTAAAGGCATTAGTGAGCAGTGGAAACAATGAGAACTAAAATGAGTAAAATAAGACAGGGAGAACCTTTCAAAAGTGAGTTTTGGATCTGCAGTGGTCACTGGGGACAGTTACTGGATCTACACAGAGGCTGCAAATTGCAAATTTGGGTGAGGTTCAGACAGAAGTTTACTGCTGGAAAGGCAGACTCTAGTAGATCTTTTTACAACATTATTGGGCTGGAGTAACAAAAGTGGAATTTGGGAAGTCTCAAACTCATGTACACTTTCCAACTCTGACATTTCCTGAATTATTAAGCTATACAGGCTTTGAGCAAAAACTTTGTAAAAGTGTGAGTTACTAGTATTTGTGTATATTTGGAAAATAAAGACTTATTGATGGTGGATGCAAGGAGAGGTACATGAGAATACCAGGTGAGAGTTGAAATCACCTGAGGGAGTGGCAAAGTGGCTTTGATGATCTCCTCAACCTCCTTATCCCAAGGAAGGAAGGAAGGAAGGAAGGAAGGAAGGCAGGCAGGCAGACCACAGATGTCAGACAGAAACACAGACACACAGCTTTTGACAATGGAGCAGGGCTGATGTTATAAAATCAGGGACTTAAGGAGCCTCAAAACAACATGCAATCTAGTGAAAAGAAGGGCAATCTTTTCTCAAATCTGAAATCTGAAAAGAAGGGGCTATGAACCCCAGTGTTAATAGCAGCAATGGCCACAGTCGCCAAACTGTGGAAAGAACCAAGATGCCTTTCAATGGACAAATGGATAAAAAAAGATATATATGGTCCATATATACTATGGAGTATTATGCCTCCATCAGAAAGGATGAATACCCAACTTTTGTATAGACATGGACGGGACTGGAAGAGATTATGCTGAGTGAAATAAGTCAAGCAGAGAGAGTCAGTTATCATATGGTTTCACTTATTTGTGGAGCATAAGGAATAACATGGAGGACATGGGGAGATGGGGAAGAGAAGGGAGTTGGGGGAAATTGGAGGGGGATACAAACCATGAGAGACTGTGGACTGTGAGGAATAAAGTGAGGGTTTTGAAGGGGAGGAGAGTGGGAGATTGGGTGAGCCTGGTGGTGGGTATTATGGAGGGCACACAATGCATGGAGCACTGGGTGTGGTGCATAAACAATGAATTCTGGAACACTGAAAAGAAATTAAAAAAATAAAAATTAAAAACAAACAAAACAACAACATGTAATCTCCTTTAAGACATTTGTCAAATGATAATGACAGCTTTGTAATAGAGTTTGAAGTCTGGAATTGTGATGCCACCAACTTTGACTTTCTTTTTCAGCATTCCTCTGTCTATTTGATGTCTTTTCTGGTTCCATATAAATTTTAGGATTATTTGTTCCATTTCTTTGAAAAAATGGATGGTATTTTGATAGGGATTGCATTAAATGTGTAGGTTGCTTTAGGTAGTACAGACATTTTCACAATATTTGTTCTTCCAATCCATGAGCATGGAACATTTTTCGATTTCTTTGTGTCTTCCTCAGTTTCTTTCATGAGTACTTTATAGTTTTCTGAGTACAGATTCTTTGCCTCTTTGGTTAGGTTTATTCCTAGGTATCTTATAGTTTTGGGTGCAATTATAAATGGGATTGACTCCTTAATTTCTCTTTCTTCTGTCTTGTTGGTGTATAGAAATGCAACTGATTTCTGTGCATTGATTTTATATCCTGACACTTTACTGAATTCCTGTTATAAGTTCTAGCATATTTGGAGTGAAGTCTTTTGGGTTTTCCACATAAAGTATTATATCATCTGCAAAGAGCAATAGTTTAACTTCCTTGCTGATTTGGATGCCTTTAATTTCTTTTTGTTGAGACATTTGTCAAATGAAATGAAGCTTTACAAGGCAGGAGCTAAACAGCTAAGTCATAAAGGTCTTACAAAAAGGTGAAATGGTCACTGAAGAAACAAAGATTCACAAAGATTTCCAAGCAGAGTCATGAAAGACTATCCTGTAAGAAGGAAGGAAACCAGAGGTAACCTGGGTCTCAAAGTAGACTCCTCACCTTGACATCATTCTCTCCAAGACTGCATTAAGATTATCAGCTTACACCCAGCCCATATGCCCAGCAAAAGAGTAAAACTTCTTTAGTTGAAAATATCATCATCCAGAGCCTCTACCATTTTTAAAAAAAATATACAATGTCTACCATACAAACAAAAATTACTGACAATGGAAATTAAAATACAACCATGCTATTGATCACAAAAAGAAACAAAATAGACAAAATAACCAAAAAAAAATCCAAGTTAAAGTTTTTTAAAACATCTGAAAGATACTGCTTTAATCGATAAAGAATTGTAAGATTAAGAGTCACTTATGGTTTATCTCCCTCCTGAGAGGGTGGTGGGGTTATGGACATTGGGGAGGGTATGTGCTATGGTGAGTGCTGTGAAGTGTGTAAACCTGGTGATTCACAGACCTGTACCCCTGGGGATAAAAATACATGATATATTTATAAAAAAATTAAATTTAATAAAGAATTGTAAGGTTTTTTTAAAAAAATCTAAGTCTCTGAGGAGAATTAAAAAGAATGATATGAAACAAATATTAGCCAAAAATAAAAAGATACATCTTGAAAATATCTAAGAAGAGAAGAAAGGTCTTGGAATCAATATTTCTTAATATAAGATAGAATTTATCAGTAGGAAAAAACTTATAAAATACTGCTGGAAATGAGCTTATTATACATTCTCTGGCTATTTAGTTCTTTTTTTGTTTGTTTTCTTCCCATTGTAATTCCCTTTTTGAGTTTCTTATTTCTTTAACTGTAAGTCTACTTCCAGCTGTACCTAGCCTGGTATGTTACTGCGCATAAAGGGTTTGGCTAGTCATGGGACACCATTTTATGTGTCTGTTGTCATAGTACTTAACACCTGCTTTTACTGCTTTCTTTTTTATTATCTAGAAAATTGTGCTTCTGGGTTCTTAGAATTTTCTCAAAGGAGAAAGAATAACAAAAGAAAATGAGCTCTTAAGGTGGTCCAAACGTATATCACCTCAAGGGGCATTCAGGAGTTATTAATCTTTTCTTTCTTGAAAGAAGTTCTTTGTCCTGCCTACTATATTGAGTGTCTGTGAATATTATAAAATTCAAAAATTCTGTAGTGGTAAGAAATAGCTTTCTATTTTTTTCTATCTTTTTTCTCTGGTAATGTTTGAATTGTAAAACTTTTAAGTGTGAAGTGGGTTGAGTGAAAAAGGTGTGAAGCAGTTTGAGTGAAAAATGAAATCCCAGGGAAGGATCAAAAGAGCAAACTTACTTTATGACATTAGACAGGTTTGGATCTAATATATCCATGTTTTTGCAAACATGTGATTGACTTCATCAGTTGAAACTCAGTTTAGGGGTTTTTATTCTAAAGCAGTTCAGTGATACATATATTGATGGTAAATAAACATAATTCAATGGTTTGAATTTTTTTTCTTCCTGAACTTAGCAAACTGAAACACCAAGGGAATGTCTACAGCTACAAACATTAGAAAAACAGTCAACTGTGCCTTAGTTAAACATTAATTCATTTTAAGCAGTCTAGGACTGACTTGATGGCTCAATGATATTAGGATGAACCAGGCTCCTTCCATCTCCTGATCAGCCATTTCTATGATGGTGGGGCAAGAAAACTGCTTTTTCCCTTCTACTTCTTAAGATGGTGTTCTGCACTTCATCTATATATACTAATGGTTCATATACCCTAAGAAAGTTTGTTATCACATTCATCAACCAGGTAGCCCAATTTTTATTTAATCCAGTATGTTCTTTTTCAGTGATGAAAGGAGAAAGAAAAAAAGGTGTGACTTATGAGTATATGGTCAACATTATGGCCTTCTTCATTATGGTTGCAAGATGACTTCGGTATCTTCAGGTTTCAGTTTTCTTTTTCAGGTTGGATTAGATAGGGGAAGAGGAAAGAAATTAAATAGCAAAGGATTAAACAGGATATACTTTAAGAAACAACTGCCCAAGAACTCCCCTCACATATATCCCATGATTTTTAATTACATAGCACACTGCCAGAGCTGGATCACATTTCCAAGTCTTGCCTTTAGAGTAGAGGAAGATGATGAGGGAGAAGAGTGGATGGTTTTTTGGTGGTCAGTTTCTAATGCCCCCAGTTATTTTCATCTCTTTTTTAATTTTTAAAATCACTAGAAAAGTAATACATAAATTACAATTGGTGAATATGATTAATTGTGTAACAGGTAAAAATTATGGTCTATAATGTAATTGAAATAAATAAGGATTTAACCTATAAAAATAAGATAAAACTCTTGAGCCACAGCTTGTTCCTATCTATAGGAATCATTTTGCAATTTAAAATATACAATATCAATATGCTGTACATATTAAATTTATATAATGTTAGATGTCAATTATGTCTTAATAAAGCTGGAGAAAAAGAAAAAACTTGTCTACTCAATGCCCAAAAAACTCATCTTCACTTCCAAAAGTGAAGAGAAAGGACAAGAAAAGCAGTATAATTGAGGAACTATTACATATCATTTAAATTCATTTAACATCTTATTGCACTGGTATTTTATTTTGATCATGTGGTTATAATCAACATCTTTTTCTCTTCCTTCTCATACTAATCAAACACATTCTGAAATTAAACTAAACTTGGGGCTTTGGGTAGGTGAATGCAATGACAATAGACAAACTCTCCTTGGGGATGTTAATCTATCTAGTTGTATAACAACATGCCAATAGGAAAAAAAAAAAAGAAATGTTTTGATCCTCTGGATAACAGATCTTAAAAAAAATAGGCTCTGATATTAAGTGAAAGACATTTAGGTCCTAGTAAATGCTTCATTCTTTGGGTTTCAACTATTATTTCCTTTTAAGTGGAATCAAGTCTTACTACATTAACTATGAGCAATTTTAGTGAAACCTCAGTGGGAGACATAAAAATACCATATCAAAACTGATTAAGACAAATGTATGAGAGGTTAGAAATTTATTAAAGTACTTTAGAGGTTACCTCCAAAATCATATTTGAACAATAAATATGGGTGGAAAAGGAATAAAAATCTTGCCATTTTACTTGGAAGGACCTGAAAAGATTAAGAGATAAGATGAAGTTTAAGTTCAGTGAAATATTTACATTGATTTCAATAATAAGGTAGTTGTGAATTTTAATAAGAAATGTGACATAATTTTTAAAATACAAATTTTCCATCATGCCTTAAGGTTTAACCAAAAGACCTTTCCTAAAACATTGACACTATTTAAAATGAAACTTTGAGTTACCTAAAATAAAATTCTGAATCTCTCTCTTCTGTTGTTGGAAAATATAAACAAAAGTATTATTATTTAATTTTTGCATAAAAAAATTCTTGTTGAAGGAGGTCTTCAATATTTAAATCACAAATAGGAGTAAACAGTTAAGTCAAAGTCTTTTGGGATCCTCCATTTGTAATTTAAACAATGTAGCCATCCTGACTGTAGTTTATTCTAATATCTTAGTCCATTGGGGTAGCTATAAACAAAAATAACATAAATTAATTTCTATTTCTAACAATTCTCGAGACTAGGAAATCCAAAATCAAGGTGCTAGAAGATTTAGTGTCTAGTGGTTTGTGGACAGCTCTCCTGTTGCTGTGTCTTCACAAGATGGAAAAGGTGGAGGAAGCTCTTTGGGGTCTCTTCCTGTAAGGGCGCTAGTCCCATTTATGAGGGATCTACCCTCATAACCCAGTCAACTCCCAAAGGCCCCACCTCCAAATACCATCACGAATACACTTAGGAACCCAGAGAGGAAAGGGGTGAGCCTGACTGGGTGAAATTATATGAAGCCTTTTTTTACCTTAATGACCATTAGGAATTCCTAAAGCAAATTAAGTTCCATGAAAAATGTCCTTTGCTGAGGGGGCTTCTCACCAGTGTTACACCTCTGATTATCAGATCATCTGCCCAACTGATTCCTAGGAATTGTATTGGAGGTTCCGCATCAGCAGTTTTTTTTTAATATAGGAAAATTAAATTTTATGTGTTCTGTATCATCTGTGTGACTTGGGATTCACAAGAACTGATTATGCTTGATTATGCTTGAAATTGACTTGACATTTTTAAACATCAGTATTGGTGCCAATAGAGTTTCTATAAAAGTGTGAATAGAATGAATTCCTGCAGAATCAGTAATTCTCTCTTGTCTTTGCTCTAGTATTCATTGGGCTTGTTGCTTTTCCTTAAAAATATCATTTATTTCTGTGACCAGGTAAAAGAAGAAGATAGAAAACAATTCATTTATTTTTTTTTTTTTATCTGAGAAAAGTTGAGTTAGAATCTGGAAAACCCAAAGGTATTAGTATCTTCAGAGATCAGGTTTACTTTTAGAGATACTAGTTTGGTGTTTAAGATGATAAAAAGAAATGACACCACTAGTGTAGCTGCTTGGCTGACCTAGGAAATCATCCTGTGTCCAAAACTTATATTACTATGTGATCTTGGGCATTCCTGAATCTTAATTTCATCTTCTATAAAGTAGTATTAGCAATTCCCAAATTACAAAGCTGCTATGATGGTCAAAGATAGTGTATGTAAACCTAACTTTTGTATAACACCTGATGTATATATTCAGGAAAGATTAACTCTTCTTATTGCTAGAAACAGTAATTGATTTTTTAAGACAAAAATTCCTGTACACTTAATGTAAGTTTTAAGTCATACTGGCATTAATACACGTACATTTAGCCAGGTTTTTTAATGATGCTTTTAAAGTAATTTTTATATTGTTTCTTCTATATTATATGAAACATGATGTTACACTGAGGCAATGTTTTAGTAATAAGTTTATTTCTTTATATTTTTAATGGACACTACTACCGTTAGTTTCATCAATTATCTTCATGAATAGATAGACCTCAATAAGACAAATGTTACTGATTAAGACCTTAGGGCTGGGGCGCCTGGGTGACTCAGTGGGTTAAAGCCTCTGCCTTCCGCTTAGGTCATGATCCCAGGGCCCTGGGTTTGAGCCTTGAGTTAGGCTCTCTGCTCAGCAGTGAGCCTGCTTCCTCCTCTCTCTCTCTGCCTGCCTCTCTGCCTACTTGTGATCTCTGTCTGTCAAATAAGTAAATAAAAATCTTAAAAAAAATAGACTTTAGGGCTTATAATTTGCCAGAAAACTTAAGCAATCGATAAAACCTGTTATGCTTGACCATATTAATAACCTAAATACAAACTTTTTGTCCATCAGTCAAAGCCTTCAATGAACTGGTTCCTTCTGTTCTGAACTTAACTTCTGTGAAACCACTTCTTCTTAATATATAGGCTGAACTCTACTTTTTGGTTTCACAAATTATTTTTTATTCACCTAGGATATAAAGTATTTCCATCTTACTTAGTATGTTCACATTTCTTTCAAAGATTTTTCTCAAAGTCTTATTCCAGGAAACCTTCCCAGATTTCCTTACTAAATATATTATTGTCCCTGTAACCCCCACTGTTATTTTTCTCTGGAAGTTTTGTGATATTTGTCTTTCTGCAACATAATATAATCATATTACCTTTATCTCATCTTCTTATAGTAGTAAAAACTCCTTGAAAGTGGGATCAAGTGGATAAAGAAGATTTGGTATATATATATACAATGGAATATTATTTAGCCATCAAAAAATTGAAATCTTATAATTTACAACACTGTGGATGGAACTAGAGGGTATTATGGTAAGGGAAATAAGTCAGTCAGAGAAAGACAATTATAGGATTCACTCGTATATGGAATTTAAGAAGCAAAACATAATCATAGGTGAAGGGAGAGAAAAATAAAAGTAGACAAAATCAGAAAGGGAGACAAACCACAAAAGACTAAACTATAGGAAAAAATGAGGGTTGCTGGAGGAAAGGTGGGTGAAGAGATGGGGTAATTGAGTGATGGACATTAAGGAGGGCATGTGATGTAATGAGCACTGGGTGTTACATGCAACTGATGAATCACTAAACTCTATCTCTGAAATTAATCATATGCTATATGTTAGTTAATTGAATTTAAATTTTTAAAAATTTAATTAAAAAGAAAGTAAGATCAAAGTTTGATTAATCATCGTGTCCCTGTAATAGGTGAGCAGAGGGCTTTACCTCTAGTAGGTATACCATACATATTTGTTGAACTGGTCATAAGTTTTCAGTTCATGATATAGATATTGAAATATCATACTAAATGATAAGTGATGAGATAAATAACTGCATACTTAGCATTCTATAAAGAAGCATCCTGTAACAAATTCTTATATTAATTTTTAAAGGAGCATATCCATATCTATAGCAGTTTATCTTTAAAACTCTTTTCATGTCCCTCTATAAATGATATTGAACAACTGAAGTTTACAATTAAACCTAAATTCCAATCAGTATATTCCATAAATTAAATATAAAAATAAAACCCCAATTATAAAATCCTTTTTATAAAAAGGTCTGATATCAGTGCAAAGACCTTCAAATATATCTTCATGGTTATAATTGCCAATAAGGGCTAATCAGCATTTCCACAGAGATAGCAAAGCATTATCATTTCCAATCTTTTTTTTTTTTTTTCATTTCGAATCTTTTAAACCTTTAGTAAAACATGGTAGTTGAAATAGATATTAAGTGCATACCAAATTAACCAGAATCATTATGTTAGGTAATCCCACCACTCATTTACAGTGGGCTTTTTGGTAGATTCCTAAATCTCTTTAAATTATAGTTTATTCTTCATTTGAAAATGAGGATTATTAAACATGGCCAGCCTATTTTGTGGGTTATTGAGAAGATCAACTGTGATTATATAAGGACTTCTAATATCTGAGTTGCTTATAAAATGTAAGTATTATAATTGATTACAATTATCACAGTCTTTTTTTTTTTTTTTCCAAAAATGGTTTATATCAATGTGGGTAGGATCCAAGTTCAGCTGGACACCTCCTCTGTGTTCCCAAGAAGAACTTTGCACTTAATAAAGGACATGCTGGCAAGCTCACAGATCACACTGCATGCAAAAATTTCAGAGCACAGCCAGTATACACATCCATGTTTCCTCTGTATCTGGCACCGGCAAACGTTTTGGCTTATCTATATATGCTGCTATTTACCTTGGGCATGCCCCCAGCTTTTTTGTATTACAGGACCCACAGAGTCAGGATTGGGGTTCTTCTGCTGAAGCATGGTGTGGAGGACATACGGCTGCAATGACCACGTCAGCTGCAGAGAGAAGCCAGCCATGGGGGACCAGCACATTGCAAGGAGCTGGCTCTTGTGTACTCACTTCTCTTGCTGTAAATAAACACTGTACCACTTGAACCTGGTATGCATGTTGTCTGTTTTCAGGGATCTCAAAGCATGTACTGGTCTTTTCCCTGGGTGGCACTTACCTGCCTTTTAACCTTGGCTGTACTCATATTCTATCCTGGGGCATAGCCTGACCACTTAGTGAAACAATATCATTTTAACTTTTATTGTCATGGTGGAGATATTTTTATACAGGCTGTTGCTTCTCCATGTTGTTATAGATAAAGATGATATTTATGTAGTTTCCTCTGGAGCAACAATGAAATATATCTTGTGACAATAAAACTAAACCTTGGTAATTTTGTACTAATTTTTATTTATGGCATATACAATAGAAAACAATTTTGCCTTGGAAAGTGAACTTGGCTTTGTGAAAAAAGATTTGGTGTGGCAAACCAAGCAAAGTACACAGTGTGTATGTAGGAATGGTCAAGATAGAAAGATTGCTTAGTATTCAGGAATATTTTTGTATTTCTGAATTTTGCAAGTGTAATGAGTGACATACTAGGAAAAGAAAGTAAGATGGTGAACAAGGGTACTGAAAACTTTGAGGAATATAAAATGATCCACTTGGCTTTCTCCCTTACTTTCCATGCCTCCCTCCCTTTCCATGCCTCCCTCCATTGTTTAAAAGTATGTTTTATGTTCACGAACATGGGTACAAAGACATCCACACCAAACACTCTATTTGATTTTTACCTTTGACATAACTAATAAACCTATATGGTTATGTAATAAAAGCTATGACTAGAGGTGACAGGTGGAATCTCCCAATACTGTGAAATTAGAAGGCTCTTTCTGAGTTATTTGAAAAGTCCATTGTTATTTGCTTCTCAACAGTATCATTTTTTTAAAGATTTTATGCATTTATTTGAGAGAGGGAGTAAGAAAGAGCAAGCAGGCATGAGTAGGAGAGGCAGACTCCCCACTCAACAGGTAGCCGACATGGGGCTTGATTCCAGAACCCTGGGATCATGACCCGAGCCGAAGGCAGCCACTTAACCGACTGAGCCACCCAGATGCCCCACAACAGTATCATTTTTTAAGAAATATATGAGTAGTTGTTTTTTTCTCTATTTGGGGCAGACACATCTTTTTTTTTTTTAAAGATTATTTATTTATTTATTTGACAGAGATCACAAGTAGGCAGAGAGGCAGGCAGAGAGAGGAGGAAGCAGGCTCCCTGCGGAACAGAGAACCCGATGCTGGGCTCTATCCCAGACCCTGGTACCATGACCTGAGCTGAAGGCAGAGGCTTTAACCCACTGAGCCACCCAGGCACCCCTGGGACAGACACATCTTTAGAGTTTCTCTATGAGGGGGCAAACCAGAGGATGAAGAGAAAAGACTAATGGAATGATAAACACCAGTGGTCACACTCAGTAAACTGCCATAGAGAATCCAAAAGAATGTCCGGAAGTGATGGATTACCTGAAAGCCTCAAAAGGAAAATCACTATTGAGCAGGTATCTCCCATTTTTCTGGGAGAGTGAATCCCAGGATAACAACAATCATTATAATAATTTGATAATGAGGCATAATGCTGTAAATAATAAACCCATTGGATTTGGGGTATCAAGTGTTTATTGATAATGGAAATTGAAAAAAAAAAAAGTCCTGCAGAGAAAAGTTAAGAGTGAAGAGCCAGAAATAACAGAGGTTGTATCTCTGGAGTATGAGTATGTCAGATTTTCATTGGTTTATCAATCTTGATTAAGCTGTGACGATAAATGGGTTTCCTTTAGAGGCTAGGATTTCACTCAAATGGTAATAAAAGTAAGAGTAGTTCCTCCTCCTTTATTTCCTTTCTCACCTGGGGAAGAAAGCTGATTGTATATGAGAGAACTAGGAAACAGTTCTTAGAATTTAATTTGGGGTTGGTGATGTGAGGTCTTGAGGTTGTGTGTTTTAGGTACAAGTTTATTGATAAAGGTTCCAAGCGTAGAGACAATTTGTTCAGTAGTGTCCACTGAAACTCAAGCCGTTCTGCAAATTGGATGACCTGTGACTTATTGCTTCACAGCTTTATCAAATATTGCTTGAAGTTGAAGCTTAATACTGTTTTTTTTCCCCCCAGTGATCACTTTTTCAGGTAGACAGATGGCTGTTTTGTGGTGTTCAGCTATTTTTATACCATTGCTCAAATGTTGCCAGAAAGGATATTTTCTAAGGTCTTAGGATATCTTACCCATTCAACTTATATATACAGCTCAGCTAATAGCAAGTACAAACATCATGAAGGGTAATATATTTTTTATTACTGCAGCTTGTCATTGTAAAATCTGAGTACATCAAATAAATAATTTATAGTATGAAGTCTATTTTAAATTCTAAAATCATATTGAAATATGTCAGTTTAGGAGACTTGCATGGTATTTCAATCCCTTGTTTTCTTATTGTGTTGTTCCTGGCTGAGTCATTTGAAATGCCAAGTACCTGCGGAATAGGTGCTGTCTTTGTTGTTCATCTCACACTTCCTAGAGGTTTGGGGAAGAAATCTCGTGTTGTAGTTTTGAGTGATGGAATGTCAAGCCTCCTTTTATTTCTTGTGATAATAAAGGATGATTGAATCATAAATATGGTACATCACGAAGCAGTGAAATCTTACAGAGCTAATTCAATTCATGAAAGCATGAAATTTGGATACAAATATAGTTTTCTAGTATTTTCCTTGTTTTGGAGAGATGCTACCATCTTGACATACTGTGTCAGGAGGCAAAAAGTCATGAGGAGGCTCTCCGATCTTTATGTCATCTGTTTTGCCTGATAGGCACATTCTACACCAGTGCCCTGTCCAAGTGGCCAAATTGAATAGTCTCTCTCAGTTTTGTATACATCTTTTCCTGACTTATCATCAAACCATAGTGCTGTCCTCTCTCTAAAATAGCTAAAGCCTCTTCAAGTTATTGGCAAGTTTTCTTATTTTCTTCCCTCACATAGTAATAAAAGTATAGTAGTTTTTTCCTTTGTTAAATCTTTTATGTCTCTCCTTTTTGTTCTACTTCCTTTGCTAAGACCCTTATAACCTATGATTCCCCTTATTAAGAGCCCATTAACAGGGATTTAGACTTCAGTCTATCATATTCCATTCAAGTTATTCCTTGCTTCACAATCCTTCAGTTGTCTTGAATTGCCTATACTACCTTACTGTCTGTCTGCCTAGTCTAATTCTAACTTACTTTTCCACCTCTGTCTCTCATAATGACATTATACAACTACTGATGCCCAGCAAATTGGTCGACTAGAACATGCCATACAGAGTCAGAGTCACCACGCTTTTGCTCATTCAACACCTTTCTCTCTTCCTCTTTCTAAAATGTCTTAATTCCTTGCATCCTCCATGGCTAACCTCAAGTCTTACCTTCTCCATAAAATCTTGCTGAATCCATCAGGGCTGGCCCAACAAAAGCTGCATTTGTCTGGGTTTTAAATAAAAAACATAGGAGAATAGATGAAATTGTTACATAGAATGTGGTCAATAAACATGTTTCTTTGCCTTGTCTCTTTTTATTTATTTTTTTAAGATTTTATTTATTTCACAGGCAGAGATCACAAGTAGGCAGAGAGGCAGGCAGAGAGAGAGGGGAGGAAGCAGGCTCCCTGCTGAGCAGAGAGCCAGATGCGGGGCTTGATCCCAGGACCCCGGGATCATGACCTGAGCTGAAGGCAGAGGCTTTAGCCCACTGAGCCACCCAGGCGCCCCGCCTTGTCTCTTTTTAAAATGTCTCAAGATGATGATGAATTTCCAGTTTAACTTTCTAGGTGATTATCTCAAGGACTTAGAAAGGCTATCAGAACCCTATAAGTAATTTGCAAATTATAGCTACTGTAAAAGTGGAAACTGGATTAACATTGCCATTACATGGGTAAGGAAGGGAGGGCTGAGTGGACTCAGTGCTCTCTCATGGGACGCTGAGTGGTCATAACTTAGAAGGTTGAATTTGATGAATAATTGTCAAACACATACCTATGTGTTATATTTAACAACTCTATAGAGTCAATAAATAGATTGTCTGGAAATATCAGTCTTTTGCTTTCGAGTAATCTGAGCTAAATATGATGTTAAGATGTGATGCCATTTTATGTACAGTCTTAGATTTATTGTTCATTGTTAGCCTAGAATTTGTCATGAAAAATATTGATTAAAACTAGTCCCTGTCCTTGTTTTTTATATTTCTGAAATTCAGAGCACTTCTTCCTTATAATGATGTCTCCTTGGTCTACTGTGTTTTTTGACCAAATGATTTTCTCAACCACTGTGCTTATTTTTTTAAATTTTTATTTTAGATTTTATTTATTTATTTGAAAGTGAGAGAGTGAGTGGGAGAACATGAGCAGAGTGAGAGGAAAGAGCAGACTCCCCACTGAGCTGGGAACCCTATGTGGGGCTCGATCCCAGGACCCTGAGATCATGACCTGAGCTGAAGGCAGCCCTTTAACTGACTGAGCCCTTCACTGAGTTTAAAGTGGGTGCAGTGTTTGAACATTTTTACTAGATTCCAGATACCAATGATGGACATTTTAAATGTAATAAAATGTAGAAAATTAACATTCACAGCTTTCCTTTTTTTTTTCCAAAAGGATAATTCATGGTGAATATACTGAGACAGGTATTTGGGGTGTATAGGTGGGTGGAGTTTTTTTTGTTTTCATTGTGGAAGAAAGAGATCAGGTCCTAGTACTGAGAATGATTCATAGAGTACAGTGTTTCAAGGGGCGCCTCAGGAATGTTTATAGAAACTGAGCATATCAAGTTTTCCAAGGAAAAATGAGAAACTAAGCAAAACTAGTGGAGTGTGAAGCCCAAGATTGGTGAACTCTCCTCCAGCCATAACATTATTACCGTTAACTCCTCTCCCCTGCTCACTGTAGGAATTGTTCTCGATTCAGTGGGAAGGTCGATGCCTCATTTATAATACATTACGAACAGTCGTGTCTGAAATGGAGATATTGTGCTCATACCTCAGTACCCTCTGTTACTTTGTTTTTATACCAACTATGCCAACTGGTAAACATGAAATAGACCCTCATTCATACATTGGTCTTTGGGCAAAATTTGGGAGAATGAAAGATGGATGAGGATTTAGACTGGAGTGGGGTATTTCACTTTTTTTTAATATATTTGATTTTTAAAAGTATCGTCTTGAGACTGTAGTATAGATGTATTATTTTTCATAGCAGATAAAAATGTATTAATATAATTGTGCTCAATTATCTCTCTCCGTCTATCATTCTAATTTTAAATTCCTGGGTCTGTTAGACTGTGAATAGAAGGTGGTATAATCAATGGCTGCACAAAATTGGGAATCTTATATTTAAAGGAAGCTGGGTTTGAATCTTTTTGATATTCTAAAAAACATTATTTAATATGGTCTAGAATTTCAGACTTTTCTAATAGAGTTGCTTAAGCCTTAGTTCTAAAGTAATTGCTAAAGGTTGGATTGAATAAAATTTACATAGACATGTGTATTCATTAAATACATACATTTAGACAGTAACTTACTGCTGGTTTCCAAATAATAACTTATGTGGTCAAGCATTATTAGGGTGGCAGTTCACTTATAATTACACAGCAAATGACTCTAAAGTGGATTCATAATCTAAATGTAGGTAAGGAAATCATAAAAATAACAACAAAATAGATACATCGTTATGCTTATGCTTAACATGACAGTTGTAAATAATTTTCCCAGTTTAAGTTGTGTGCATATATACATATGTATGATCATAAATACATACCTGTGAATATACATGTATACAGAATTACTCTTGTAGTGCTTTCTAGAATTTTGCAGACAAGTTATGTGAAAACTGAATAATAAGCCGTATTTATATTTAA
Organism: Lutra lutra; assembly: GCF_902655055.1. Classification (NCBI taxonomy): domain Eukaryota; kingdom Metazoa; phylum Chordata; class Mammalia; order Carnivora; family Mustelidae; genus Lutra; species Lutra lutra. The sequence goes on from NC_062280.1 coordinate 64,832,291, forward strand.
TACTATTTTAATATTTGTCTTGAGATTTAAACATTCTACACCTATTCAAATAACTTGCATTTCTCTTATAATAAAAAAAATGAAGTAGAATAAGTACAGAATGTTTAATTAATTAATGATGCAAATCCAGGAGAAAAATGTGGTTTTAAAAAATCCCAAACATTTAATTAACTTTTAAACATACCTTTCTTTTGGAACTTCACTTTAATATTATTATTGCTATTACTATTGCTATTATTATTATTATTTAAAATGCCAAGAATAATAGTGCTGGTATTTATCTTAGCTTCACTCTAAAATAGAACATTTGGTGTATTGAATTACTTGTGGATACAGTTTGTCACAGCGGTAGTTTGTTAAAGAAGAATTTTCTTCTTTTTTTTAATCTCTGCCACTACAACTTTGTGTCAAAAAGCCAATCAATTCTGTCAGGGACCAGGATGGTGCTTAAGAAATTGAAAACATTTTTGCTGACAGGTTCACTATTCATTTCTGACACCTGGCTGGTACAATATTGAGCACTTTAATTTATTGAAGTTGCTATTTGGAAAATAAAAGCCATACATTCTCTACATGGAACCTATTTCAACATTTCCTTATATCTGTTTGGACACAGTTCGTGGCTTTTTAATAAAACATTGCACATTCATCTTTTTAAACTACAATATAAATGATAGGTAAAACTATTAACTAATTTGAATCTAGGATAGATTTTTTAACAACTGCAGACCTCATGGGATACCAGACTAAGAGCGTTTTAAATACATGATAAATTTTTGTTTGGTGAAATCTTCAAAATTTGGGTATTTTGAATAGGATTTAAGATGTAGATGCCTGCTTTTTTTAAAGCCCACTTATTTGACATTAAAATTGCTGTGTTTTATTTTTGTCTTTGTTTTGTTTTGTTTTTGCAAAGGGTTGAGCAAAATCTAATGCTGATCACTTGGATGAATGCTGGGAACCAGGGCTAAGATGGTCAGAAATTAAGCCTGAACCATTACTTTATTTTTTTCTTTTTTCTTTTAGGATTTTATTTATTTATTTGTCAGAGAGAGAGAGAGGGAGAGAGAGAGCACAGGCAGGCAGTGTGGCAGGCAGAGGCAGAGGGAGAAGCAGGCTCGCTGCTGAGCAAGGAGCCTGATGCGGGACTCGATCCCAGGACGCTGGGATCATAACCTGAGCCGAAGGCAGCCGCTTAACCAACTGAGCCACCCAGGCATCCCTGAACCATTACTTTAGAAAGAGCCAAGGTCAGGACAGGGGAACCAAGATAAATCCATAAACCCAAAGTCCTAGAAAAAGAAGCCTTCATGAGGAGTGAGTACAATTTAAAAAATGTGTGAAGGAAGAAGAGTTCTGGTAATTTTAATGACGGGTATTGAAGTTTAGGACTAATTTTTATAGGCTATTCATTAAAGACACAGGGGTAGAATAAGCTGGCACAATGGCAGAACCTCAGGCACATTCTACTTGGTGGCTTTTGTTTTGTTTCTGGAAATATTATATGCAGATTTTTTCATTACAGTTTTCTATGTATAATAAAGCTAAGAAAATATAACCTACTTTGTAGAACAGGTTGGTGAACTTCTCTTCAGTAATGACTTGAGAATTTTACAAAGGCTCCATTTGAAATTGTCTACCCTTATATTCACTAAATCATACACTAACAATCCTTTATTTTGATGTGGTATCTGAATCATTAACCCTATATACTATTACGTGATGGGATTTTAATAAATTTTACCCATATGGGTTGCTAATTTCTAGTAAATGAGACACTACAGTCCTTATTAAGGTAATGATTGTTTTAGCAACAATCATATAATTCACTTTACAGACAAAAGATCTATTAAGAACATCATCCTTGTAAATGAAATAAAGTAACTCAAGAGTTTTGTTAACATTATTAGTGTCCTCTTCAAATGCATCCTGGGTCTGCATAACAGATTTTAGAATATGTGAAGGCAAAAACTCCATCTGTTGAATTTGTATTTAATACCCTCCTCAAACACAGAATACTAGTGTCATACTGCTCCCTTCTGAGTACCTGTAGTAAATCTTCTCTTCCCCTTACTCACAACTTCAGTGATTCTGAAATTTTAGGGTACAGACTTTCAGGTGCAGTTTTAAAAGTCCGATCCTGAGGTAGGATACATACACATTGTTTCCATACACCCTGGCTCATTCTGATACAGAAGATTCACAGACTGCATTTGAGACCATCCACAGTACTGGCTACAGACAACAACTAGGGTGTTGCTTGTGAACAGTATCTCCTGGTAACTGACAATGGGAAAAATTTAGCTTGAGTTTGAACTTGTAGCACCTCTTTCTTTTGGCCCATTTGGGAATACCACTTGCACACATTCTGCAAAGAGTTTGGCTAAATCTGTCTCAAGAAGTATATTTGTTGGTTCGTCTAATTTTGTCTTTTGTGTTTTATAACCTTTGCCTTGTTGTTAAACATTACATTCTCCTAATTTCAATGATTAAAAAAAGAGAAGCAACACTTACCACAACTGGAAAGCATAAGAAGTAGTATTCAAATTTTATTAGGAAAAAATAGAGACTTCTATCTTGAAGTGAGTTATGATGACAATAAAGAAACCCTCAAAATTATCTTTTAAATTTCCATGAAGGTTTGTACCTTCTCCATGTATATCTGCTTTTCTTATAAGAAATCGAAAACAAAAGTTAAAAACATTCAGTGATTCTTATCTAATATATAAAAGTTTTTCCCTTTTATTTAAACCCAAATCAACTGGAGTATTAGAGGGTTGCATAGGAGGAAATGTATTATGAAGTGCAAAATGTTGGTTTTTACATATTTTGATGTACAGAATTTATACTTAGAAACAGAATTAGGAACGTTATATACTGCCAGATACAAATAAGTATGTAGGAAGCCACTATTTTGTTATTAATAGAAGTATTTTATGCATTCCTTTCAATTAATGAGTACAGAACATGTTGCTAATCAAAAGACTTTAAGTTCAATTGCTGTCATTCTAGATATAGGAGCAGTCCTTTGAGAAAATCTTTTTCAGGAGGAAGGATCTACATCAGCTGTTCCCCAGATGTGGTCCCTAGACCAGCAGTGTCAGCATCACCTTGCAGCTTCTTAGAAATACAAATCCCAGGCCTCACTTCCACCTACTGAATCACAAATTGCAGGTGGGGCTTGGAGATACTGATGCATATTCAAGTTTGAAAACCCACTGATCTGCATAAACGGAGATGTCACTGACAGTGGGGAGTATATGACAAGTTGTACCATGAGAGCAAGGAAATTCTCAATGAATCATCTGTCCTGAATGATGCAGGGAAAAATCATCATTAAGGAAAAAAAATCAAGGGATCCAGCAAAAACTAACAATGCACAGTAGTGTGGAAACCCCAAGAGGCAAATGGGAACAGAGATAAAAGTCAGGTGTTAAACAGTACGCATACACGGTAGATTGTGATCCATGATCAGCAATCCAAGAGGACGAATGAAAAGAAAAAAATTTCTCTGCTTTTCCTTTGCCAGAGCCTCTTACTGCTTAGCATTCTTGGTGACTGTTCATCTGTTTCCTTCTTGTCAACAAGCTGACAACCAGCACCAATCAACACTTATCCTGTTTCCTTGTTTTTCTCCCTCCTTTGTTTTTCGTCCTGAAATCTTCTCTGTCCTGCATCAGAGTTTTAGACTCTAAAAAAATTACCTGTCACTGTTGCAGGGATTTAAAAATAAATAAATACATATTCCACTGTTTTGAAGCTAAATATCGTAAATCCTCCAAAAAACCATTTTTCCACTTTTGACCTTAAAAAGCCTTTAGACACTGAGCTATTGAGAAAGATGTAGTGATTGGAAGAATATGAATAAATGTAATTAGTGCCACGCAATATATTTATATCTTGGCCTCTTTTTCTCTGCTTTTCTCCCTTTGTTCACATCTGCCTTTCTGCACACATTTACCTCTGGCAACTCCAGGATATCCTCTTTCATTTTCTCTCCAGTATCCTGCATCTTCCAGCTTTCCTGTTTTAAAATGAGCATCTCCCCCAAATCTCCGGTGTAAGAGTCTTTTTCGATTCATTGCCTCATTTGCTCACATATTCATTTTCTCTTTCACTAGGTCCTGCACTCCCATCCCTGCTCTTTCTTCCACCTCCCGTCGACACTCCCTGCCGTGGCCCAGCCTCCTCATTCTGCCGGGCCTTACGTATCTGTCTCTTGATCTCGCCTTTCAGAGCATCCTCTATATCTTAGTATTTTTATTCATTTTCTTCTCCTTTTCACTCTTTTTAAATAAAATAGTTAATACTCTGAGAAAAAGGCATACTGTATATGAAGAGCTCTAAATGTATACTCAGCCTAGCAAGATGAGCAGCGTTCCTGCTCACAAAGAAGGCCACAGTTACAGACTTCTGGCGCATTTGTCTGCACGTGTCTGAAATGTATCCTGCCCCCGGTTGGCTAAGCCCTCCAATTTTACTCGTTCTTAACTCAGCATTTTCACACTTGTCTCATTTTCTTTTCTTCCCTGAAGCCCTGTCCCAGTGTCCTCTACCATGAGAAGATGGCCTTTCCTCCAGATTCACAAAAAAATTAGATCCAGTTTCTTAGATTTTCAGGTCCCTCCCCTTTTCTCTCCTCAAGCCCCACACTTCACTTGCTAAACCATAAGTCCATCTAAAGTTGGGTGTATCCCTACTCCATTTTCTATTATTTTGCAGGAAGTGACCTACCTTCTTTCCTGGGTTGTGTTATTACCTAGCTCATAAGCATTCAATAAATATTTGTGGAACCAAATTAAAGTACATTTTCCCCAGCCACTCTCTCCATACCATTTCCTCCCATCCTCTCTGTCCCATGCACTTATTACTGTTAAGTTATTTTTTACTTGACTTTTTTTTTTTTTTTTTTTTTCAGTTTTTGGGGGCAGGATTTCCATCTCTCACTCTCAGCATCTTAGTATCCAGGACATAGCAGAAGTTCTCACCACTGTTTTGTGAAAAGAAAGAATAAACATGGAGTGGATCCATCATTTGCTTGCTCTGAAAACTGAAGGCAGATCTACGCAGCTGCACTGGTGGCACGTCTGCCATTCTGCACTTTCCCCCAGGGTGACGAGGAGCAAGACTGAGGTGTAGTTCGCGTGGGCCTAAAGACAACGGCTCATGGCTGGTGCTCTCTTCCTGTTTTTATACATGTGTACTCTTGGACGGCGGTTGTGCCTGGTGTTTAGGATAAGTGTTGATGTAACTCATCTCTTCATTTCCTTTTCTTTGTCACTTCCAGCTTATATTCCATGTAACTGCTAGATGAGGCGGAATCAAAAAAATGCATGAGATCCTCTTAAAACCCACTGTTATTTCTGGGAGTACTGGGTATTATTTTGATGGACAATTTAGATGGCCTTAAAGTACTTCTTAAAACTGCCTCATCCGTCGGCTCTAAATGCTTGAAATGTATCAACAACAAGAAAAATAAAACGTGGGCTGTATGAATTAGCTTTTCTTTTCTTTTTTAAAGATTTTATTTATTTATTTATTCGACAGAGAGACACATCGAGAAAGAGAATACAAGACAGGGAAGGGGAAGAGGGAGAAGCAGCCTTCCCGAGGAGCAAGGAGCTGGATGCGGGGCTCCATCCCAGGACCCTGGGATAATAATCTGAGCTGCAGGCAGATGCCTAATGACTGAACCTCGCACGTGTCCCTGAATTAGCTTTTCTGATGAGTGTTGCACTGTGTCTTCTTTTTGATATTTGCCTAACAGTAGGCTCCAGAACAGCTTTGGACTTTCTTTCTTTCTTTTTTTTTTTTAAAGATTTTTTATTTATTTGACAGAGAGATCACAAGTAGGCAGAGAGGTAGGCAGATAGAAATGGGGAAGCAGGCTCCCCACTGAGCAGAGAACCCAACATGGGGCCCGATCCCAGGACCCTGAGATCATGACCTGAGCTGAAGGCAAAGGCTTAACCCTCTGAGCCACCCAGGTGCCCCAGCTTTGGACTTTCTTGACAACAGGTAGTTTCGGGGGCTTCAGAGAGTGAATGACGGTTCAGGAGTTAGAACCGGAGACCGGCATCAGGATCTCTGCACACCTCCCTTCGTAGATTAGGAGCTGAAGTCTAAGAACAGTCTTGGAGTGGGAAAAGATCAGAAAGAATTATGTTCTTCCTGCCCTTTCAGTTTGAAGCATTTGGTGAAGCTGCCAGGAAATCTGGCTTCAAAAACTCGGCATAAGACTTCACGTTATGTTTCATTTATTCTCACTAAAATATGAAGAGCGTATTCCACTGTGAAGAGATCAGAGACACAGGCTTTTGCATATCTGATCTTATTGTTGTTGCTGCTACTGCTATCATAATGATATTTTTCTTAATCACCCCTAGTTTGCAAGATGCTGAAGATATAAGAAGATCATGTCTCTTTCTTTAGGTAGCTCATATTCGTAGTATGAGATATACAAACACACACACACACACACACACACACACACTTGCATAAATAAAATGCTTTCTGCCAAATTCTCAGTGAAAAAAATAAGCCTTGTTTTTCTAATTTTTGAATCCCTTGTATCAGAGAAGGGATACAAAAAAACAGATTGTGGGCACCTGGGTGACTCAGTGGGTTAAGCCTCTGCCTTTGGCTCAGGTCATGATCCCAGGGTGCTGGGATGGAGCCCTGCATTGGGCTCTCTGCTCAGCAGGGAGCCCACTTCCCCCTCTCCCTCTGCTTGCCTCTCTGCCTACTTGTGATCTCTGTCTGTTAAATAAATAATAAATAAAATCTTTAAAACAAAACAAAACAACAGATTGTCCTAAAAATCTCTAAATCATAAAAATGAGGCATACCTACTAATATGGCGTACAAAAGAAATCAGGGTGATAATAGCGAGAGTAATTATCGACTACCATTTATTGAATGCCTTTGAAGTGCCTCTAAGAATAAGTACTTACACAAAACAGCAAGGAAGGAATAGTTATCCTTAATTTGTGTAAAATGAAACAATCTCAGAATGATTAATTGATTGGCCAAAGGCTACCCATATGCAAGATTCCCATGTTCTTTCTGGAAAGCATCAGAAGAAAGAGCAGAATTGTTTGGAGAGAACAATATTGGGAAATATCAAAGACACATGACAAAGTTCGAGAAACATTTTTGAGATACTAATAATTTTTAAACACTTCATAATTGCTTCTCTAAAATGAAAGTCAGCCCACTCTGAGTACAAGTATAGCAACACCTTGGTTGGAAGTTGTATAAAATGCTGGCAACTGTGGCTCACCAACTTGACATCATGTACAAAATCAAGTATATGGATGCAAAAAAAAAAAAAATTGCTACCGCTTTAGTTCCAAAACTTTACATTTATATAGATTAAAATACATAAGGTATTAGAATTGGGACTTAAAAGCTATATGCTAACAGTGAACAGATTCGGGTGTATAGTATGGTTCTGGAAGCACTGCGGTATGTTTATGTCATTCACTTTGTACACAATTGTGTGGGATGGTCAGAATTTATACACATGGACGTTAAGAATATGAATAGCCAAGCAACAAGACCATAAGAGGCAGACCTAGAATAGGAATCTGGATCTTCTGGGCACCTGGGTGGCTCAGTGGGTTAAGCTCAGGTCATGGTCTCGGGGTCCTGGGATCAAGTCCCGCATCGGGCTCTCTGCTCAGCAGGGAGACTGCTTCCCTCTCTCTCTCTCTCTGCCTGCCTCTCTGTCTACTTGTGATCTCTCTCTGTCAAATAAAAAAAAAAAAAATAAAAAAAAAAAGAATCTGGATCTTCTGATAGCTGCTTGTTATGTTCTTCAAAAAATATGCTGACCATGAGCCATTGAGAAAAGATGGACCACAATGCTTCAGTTGTCTGTTATCCTAAAACATAGTGGCTTAGGACAATAGTAATTATTTCTTTGCTCATATGTCTGTAATTTGGGCTTGACGCTAGGAGGTAGCTCATCTCTGTTCTGTGGGATATCAGGTGGCTCAGCTGAGCTGGGGAAGAGCCCCCTATGAGGTGGTTCACTCATGAGTCTGGCAGGTTGTTTTTGGTGACTGGCTGAAAGCTCAGCTGGGGCCTGTCAGCCAGGGACTTCAGACCTCCTCACTGTGGGCTCTCCTTGAGGCTCAGGGTAACTGGACTTCTTCTAAGGTGTACGGCTTCCTTTAGAGGACAAAAACGGAAGCTGCCAGACCTGCCTGAGTCTTAGGCCTAGAACGGACAGTTTCATGGTTTCCACATTCTGTTGGTTGAAACCAGTCAGAGGACTAGTCCCAGACTCAAGGGAAGAGACAACATAGTGCATAAATAATGGGAGGTGTGGTCCATTAGGAGGCGCTGATGTAACTGACTATTACGTTATAGAGAGTTTAGAATATTCTGCTTAAGAAAAACAAAGACACAGTATACATTTTCTGAAAGATTTCCAATTCAGGTATTTACAAAAGTAAGTTTTAGTTAATGGGAATTATCCTTTACTTCCTGCCGTGAGCCAGATAAAAGAATCCAATGTTATTTGAAAAGGATCCCAAAGTAATATATCTCACCACTTTTTTTTCTTTTAGCAGTTTGGTCATCTGCCTTCAACTAGGTGTTTTCAGTGAGAATGTGATGGATTACTCATTGCTTTGTTTTGCATCTTCTTTGGGAGAGTGTCCAACATTTACTGGATATATAGCCTCCCATTCATATTACTGTGCTACCTTGGAGAAATCACTTACAGTTTATAGAGGACACATTTTTGAAGAATAAGCTAATAAGATATCTTAGAGATGAGATGTAGGTTTGTTCATTATTGTAACTGGCTCTATTCAGCAAGAGGAATCTGCAGTTTTATTAAGAATTGAAAAATCAACTATTGTCATCAACTTTACATCTGAGAAAGGCAATGAAGTTCTTTCCGGTTAAACGTATAAACTGGCCATGAAGGAGTCTGATCAGGAATTTGAACATTTATTTGCCAACTGAATAAAAATCCACCCTCCTTTCCCCTGAGTAAGACTAGCCTCCTTCCTGGGATATTTATCAAATGCTATGTCTCCCTTGCTAACATCCCCTTACAGTGGTCTAGTCGTTCTTTAAATCATAAATAAGAATCTCTGGAGTGTATCAAGGCATAGCAAATCAAATATAACAGGACTGCAAAAGCAAGAATTTGGCCATTTATTCTCCCCCCCGGTCTTGTGAGCAGGAAAAGGAATTTTCTGACCGTTAACACTAAGCTGTAGCACTCTTCTATGAATGCTCCTTCTTTTAGCAGCCAGACTGAAAAGCAAGAGGACCAAATAGCTATATGGAACACTTTTTTTTTTTTCCCTAAGAATGAGAAAGTATGACACCTTCATCTCAAGCAATCTATACTAGAAAATGTGAAGATGCTGGAAGCAGTTAAACGGGAGCCAAAAGGAAACTAATTTCAGGGAAAAATTGTCTTCTGGACTCTATGACCAGAGTGCTCAAGTTCACACTAGTTTCATCCTTGGGTGTCTTGAAGTTTTGTCCTGACTTTTTTTTTTTTTCTTATTGCTTTATTTAACACTAAAACACATGCAATTTAAGCCCAGAAGCTACTAAAATGAAAAATAAAATTCTGTCGAGTCATTATTTGTGTGGAAACATAAATAAATCCCAAGGGTTGTATTTAAATTTTGGAAGCCTAGAATCCCACTGTCCCCACACCATGATTTCCATGTGCCTTATCCTTATTCCCTTTACCTGGTTCCTTAGATGGCAGGATTAGCTAAAACTGCTATGATCACTTCATGGTTATGCAGAAATTATGTAAGTAAAATAAAATTCCCAGCCAATCTTTGCTGTACTTGGCTCAGACAGTCCTCGTTTTCCAGTACTGCGAAGGTCTGACACTTCTGTGGTTCGCTATTTAAGCAGTTTGCTGAGACGAATCACGTTTACCTGAAACATCTGATGAGGAAGTGTTAATTAAGACTTTATGTGATTCACAATTAAGTCTCCAAATTTAACCTTGTGTATGTTCAAATAAATGTTATCCTTACTGTCTGGCCTCACTATTGATAGTCCTGCCGTGAATCCATGGTCTTTTGAATCTTAGGAATGCAGATATCCCCTCAGCCCTAATGAAAAATGTTGCAGTATTTTAGTATACCCCTTATTTATTGCTTCCCCCCAACCCCATCAGTATTCTTAAAAAAAAAAAAAAGATTTATTATTTGAGAGAGAGAGAGAGAGACTGTATGTAGGTGCTTGTGTGGGGGAAGGAGCAGAGGGAGGAAATCTTTAAGCAGACTCCCTGCTGAGTGTGAAACCCCTGAGAGTGAGAGCTCCATCCCATAACCCTTGAGATCATGACCTGAGCTGAAATCACCAGTTGAAGGCTTAACCAACTGAGCCACCTAGATGGCCCTACCCCATCAGTATTCTTAATATAGTAGATGGGATGTAAAGCAGGCAGTTTAAAATGAGGGATTTAGTCAGTAAGGCAATTATTTATGAGGAATTATCTTGACTTTTTATCACAGAATTTACTTTTTTAACTGAAAGTAATATTTTTTATTGGATAGATACAACACATATCTTCTGTGTGTGTATATATGTCTGTATGTCTGTGTATGTGTGTGTACTCAAGTATCTTTGAACAGGAGAGAGAGCAGACTGTTTTTGTATGTGCTTAGCCTTGCACACAGTGGGACTTCTGTGTGGTGATATTTTGGATGGTGCTGAGGTAATGATGTTTTGGAGGCCTTGCCTTTTACTTTCTCTGTATACAGAACAGTGGGAAAGAGTGAGGAGGAGAACATTCTATGACTTGGAACCACAGTGTGGTAAAATCAAATAAAAAATTCCTAAGAGTGATAGTGTTTGCAATATTTGTATTTACCCATTGTGTGAAAGATGAAGAGGTCTTTTAGGAAAAGGTGGTAGCATCGATGCTTTTTTTTGAATGCTAACAGACAAGATTAAAGTTTGAAGTATTGTGCTGAGTAAACTAGGGATTGGAAAATATTTTATATCTGCTCACTACCAAATCAACTGAGCTGTGAAACAATTGAGTAAAAATATATACTTTACAAAGGTAGTGATAGTAATACTCAATTTTATTTTAGCCACGCAAGCATAGATTAGAGTACATTAAGTGGAGGAAATGAGGCTAGGGTGATTTTGTAGGTCTGGAACAGGATTGCTTTTAGCTTTAATACTGTATATGCTGTAGCTAACAAGGAAAGGAATATGGGATATTAAGTATAGTAGGGGTTGTAATTAAAAACCAAGTTTTAGAGAGTTTCTTAGCAGGATCACACTGGAACAAAGTGAAATTTAGCATAGTACAGATAGAAATATCTTTCATAGCAGTTTTTAAAATTTTATTTATCCATTTTTGGGTGATTCTAAAGATTTTGTTTTTAATTGTACAAGTCCAATTAATGAAATAGACCAGAAGACTTAGTTCCATTAATAAGACTTGGTAATCCTCTATGGGTTTTATGTTTTTTTTTTCTTTTGTTTTTTTAAATAATGGATTCAGCGAAGTTTGAAATTAACTGTAATTAAATGCAAAGCAGGTTAGTGTTAGGGTTTTTTTTTAAAAAAAAAAAACAAAGTTTCGATTGCTATACAAATGTTAGTGCATTTCCATTGCTTTCATTATGAGATTTTAATATGCTTTACAGTGATTATGAGAACACCTCATTACTGTATATACATGGAAGTTTAGTTTAGATTTCAGTCTCTTAAAAGGCCAAGATTGCATGCATTTAATTGCTGAGTCTGTGCACATGATTGTTCATTTTGTTAAGCATATTTCTTGCAGAGGCATATATTATTTCTAATGGCAACATCTAGAGGGAATGGATGACAGAACCACGAGTTCCTGTAATGCTTTCATTCAGCAAACATTACCTAAACACACTCTGTGTCAGCCCAGTGCTAGCCAGGCCCTGTTTGGAGAGCTGGCCCTCTAGTAGCTCATACACACACACAGGCTCTGTTTTGGTGCTTCTAAGATGGGACGATTAGTCAACTGGAGGAATTAAAGGATGGCTACTTCTGGTTGAGGGGCATCAAGGTAGAGTTAGGGAGTGAAAAACAATTGGATATAATTGATAATATTCTAATTATTTGGGGTGGGCTCTATCTCTGTGGTGTTTATTATTTTTTTGAATAAAAGAAAATACCTAATGGATCAATTTCATGAAACAATAATGAAGTGGTATCATCAATTATAAATTACAAAATATCAATTCTGTGTTCCAAATATCCTTATCAGTGAGTCTGCAGTAATGTAATAGAGATTGAAAAAAGAGAAGGCATAGTGATCAATGGAAAGGGCTTTGCAGTAATTCTACTGTGAATCAAGGTCTGAGTTAATTCACTGGTCTTGTTCTTATTTACATTATAGGAATATTTGCTTTATGAGGGTTTTTTGTGTATTTTTGTTCACTGCTATATCTGTGGTACCTTGTACATAGTATTTGTTCAGAAAATATTTATTGACTGGTAATATAATAAATCATAAGATTCTTTAGTCTTTATAAGTCACACATCTTTAATTTTTTTTCAAAATTAAAAAAAACATGTTTCTGTATTAAGAGTGTGTATTTAGATCTTGAAGATATTGTTTGACTTTTAATAGCAATGTGATTAGATAGATAATACTGACTTTGTACTCCCATATATAATGATAAAGTCCAAAATTGCCTAAAATGTTCCTGTGAAATACTTTAGAAACTCTTAAAAATAGATTTAATTAAGATTATTGGCAGGCTAAATTTATCTGACCTTTAGGTAAAACATTTAACACCTTATCTGAGGAAGGTAATAGCATAATTTGGAATTAATAGGATATGTAGCTCAGTGAATTCTTAGAGATTGTTTAATCCAGTCCTTTCATTTCGTAAGTTAGAAAACTGAAAAGGAAGATACAAGTTATGAACTGCTAAATTACACATTTTTAAGAAGAGAAATAATTTCTTTTCACATATTTTTTGGCTTAATGCTGAATCTCTAATAGAAGAAATAAATAATGTTTTTGTAAAATTCTAAAATTTCTAGTCAGAGGGGAAAGTTTTAGAAAATTAGAAACTAGAACATTTGCTAACATAAAGTGGATTTGATGATTTAACTTTTAGTTATAAATATATTTACAATAATTTTTTTTCAAAATTGGTGGTCTATAAAAACTGGTTAAAAGATATGATTAAATAAAGTAAAATGAAGGGGCGCCTGGGTGGCTCAGTGGGTTAAGCCGCTGCCTTCGGCTCAGGTCATGATCCCAGGTCCTGGGTTCAAGCCCCACATCGGGCTTTCTGCTCAGCAGGGAGCCTGCTTCCTCTCTCTCTCTCTGCCTGCCTCTCTGCCTACTTGTGATTTCTCTCTGTCAAATAAATAAATAAAATCTTTAAAAAAATAATAAATAAAGTAAAATGTTGAAAAATAAAGCTATCTATTGAAAATTAATTTTATAATGAAAAATATTCCTACGGAGTCTGGATAGATTCATCGGTTAATTCTCTTCCCCATTTAAAAAAGAAATAATACCAATTTTACACAGACTCTTTCATTCTTTAATGAGGACAGCATATGTCTCAAAACAAACCATGACCAAGTCATTAAAAGAAAGGAAAATTATAAGCCAGTATCTCTCATGAACGTAGATGGAAAAACCCTTAACAAAATCTTAGCAAATTGAATCCAGCATTTCACAAAAAGTAAAAGTTTATGACTGAGTGGGATTTATCCTAGAAATGGAAAGCTAATTTAGCATTCAAAAATAACTTGCTATAGTTAACTGTATTCATGGAACAAAAGAGAAAAATGTATGATCATTTTAATAAGTGAGTAAGAAGCATTCCACTGAATTCTATACCCATTTATGGGTCAGAAACAAAACTGCCAGAAAACAGACTAGATGGAGGTGTCCTTAATCTTTTAAAGGGAATCTGTGAGAAACCCATAAACTAACATCATATAAAATGGTGAAATATCAAGTGGTTTTCCTATGATTGGGAACAAAGCAAAGAAACTCACTTTTACCACTTCTACATTTTGTGGAAGCACAAGCCAGTAAAATAAGGGAAGAAATAATAATAAGAGGCTTTCAGAATGGAAATGAACAAGTAACAAAACCATGAATGTTTAGTTAGAATATCTTAGAGTCTAAAGAATAACTTTTAAAATTAATTAATTTAGGGAGATTATGTTAATAAGTAAATGTACAAAAATCAATATTTCTATATATCATATTACTTGAAAATAAAAATTTTAAATGTCACAAGTATATAAATGCAAAAACATGGTTAGAAAAAATTTAACAAAAGATGTGAAAGGCCTATAAACTAAAAGCTATGAAATATCACTGAGAGGAATTAAGGAAGTTCTAAGTAAGCAGAAAGATGGATTATGTTCATGATTGGAAAGAGTGTTAAGATGTCAGTTGTCTCCAAGTTAGTTTACAGACTCAACACAGTCCCAGTCATCATCTTAGCAGATTTGTTGTAGAAATTTATGAGTCTAAAATTTATTTGAAAATCCAAATGACCTGACCTAGATTAGCCAAAACAATTTTGTAAAAGAAGAAAGTTATAGAATTCATGCTACCTGATTGCAAGATTGACCTAAAGTTACAATAATTAAGACAGAGTGGTATTGGCATAAAGATAGACAAATACATCAATGGAATATAATGTGGAACCCAGAAATAGACCTACACGAATATGACCACCTGTTATTTGAACAAGGTTCTGAGGTAATTCCATTGCAAAAAAAGAGCATCCATTCCAAGAAATAGTTCTGAAATCACTGGATAACTGTGTGAGAAGAAATAAGCCCAAGTCTGCTACACATCATATGCAAACACTAATTCAAAATGGATGATAGGCCTAAATTTAAAAGCTGACTGAGTTGAAGCTTCTAGAAGAAAATATAGAAGAATGTATTTAAAATGTTTGGAATATTTGGACACAAAGCACAAACCATACAAGAATATAGTTAATAAATTAGACAACACCTGCTCTTTGAAAGACACCATTAAGAAAAAAATGAAAAAGTAAGCCACAGGCTGGTAGAAAAATGTTCTCAATGCATATATCAGGCAGACAACTCAATACAGACATCAAAGGGCTGACTGGTATCCCGAATATATAAATAATTCCTATAAATCACCAAGAAAAGCAAACAGGCAAATAAAAAAAGGGGCAAAAGACATGAACAGATACTTTGTAAAAGAAGGAGATTAATGTAATCATGGTGTGAGGAAGAAAAATGATAAATTTAGTATTCAGGTGTTGATTTCTAAATGCTTTTGTTTTGATGTAATTTTTTTTCAAATTGTACCATTATTAGAAATATCTAACGATTTTCAATGCTGGTTGCATGTTAGAATCACTTAGGAGCCTTGAACAACAGCAGTGCTCAGATTGCTTCCCTGACTGGACTCACTGGGGTGAGGGTCCTATGGATGTCGGTATTATTAGAAAGTTTTGAGTGACTATAATGTGCTTTCCGAGCGAGAACCAATGTGCCAACACATGATGTGTTATGTCCCTGACTTCAGGTTTGAGAGGAGCTTACATAAACTGTGCTGAATTTGTACCATGAAAATCTGATTTACTACTGTCAACTTTTGGAACATATATTAGGTGTTATGCAACAGGAACCCATAGGGAGCAGGAAATACTGTTAGCTGGAGAGAGACTGTTGTTTTAAGGATCATGGAAAAGCCTTTGTGGTGTTGAGGCTGTAAAATTGGCAACCCGCATCTCATTTAATGGTTTATTTACCTAACATTTTGATCAATTTATCTTTCTTACTCTGATGATGTAGACAGCAGGATCCTTTTAAATTTGGACCAAACCCTTTAGGCATAGCCTATTACCTCAGTCACTGGTGCTGCCAACTGTGTTTTATTTAAGGTTGATGGTGTGAGCCAAAGGTGGCTTGTTGGAACAGCGTGGCAGGGGTAAGTTATTGGGCTTAAATTGAGGCTGTTCGTTTTAGTTGCAGGATGTCATTTCCTTCTATCTCCATTTACAGACTTATCAAGTCGCCTTTTAAGTCACACTGTCACACTTGTATAATGTCAGTGATTCCACCATTAAATATCTTTCTTTCACATGGCAAAACTTCATTGCTGTTATTGGTCTAATTGGTCTAATTGGTCTAATCCTAATGTTGGCATTAAAACTCTTTTCATTTCCATTCCGTCCTCTGCATGAGTCTTTTCTCCCTTCTTTTTCTTACCTAAAAAAATTTAATGAACACTTTCCTAACCTCTTCACTACTTCTCAGTTCCTTTTTTCTCTTATTAAGGATGTTGCTTATGTTTTAAGAGTATATCTGAGTTGTATTCCTTCCTCGTTCCCTCTGTCTTTCCCTTCTTTCCTCCCATCCCCTCAAATATTTATCAAGACCTCTCTGATGAGGATCATTCAAGAGTTAAATGGAGTTTTTAATCTTGGAATGGAAGTCAGGAGTTTTAAAAGCCATCACTGTTAAAATACAATAGGCAAAAGAAACTGTAGGAAGCTGTATATCTAGAAATCAAACTTGAATATGGTATATGGAAACCTAGTGAACCTTCTTTGCGGGTGAAGTGAAGGAAAAGTGAGGGCGGCAGGCGGAGAGGGAGGAGGGAGTCATACCTGACTTTGCGTGCACGCCAAATATGACTTTTAATAAATCATCAGGGAGGATGCGTCTATCTCAGTCTTAGACTCTGTACTCTAGACCTTATTTATCAACACCTCCAAAGTTCCTAGTTCCTGATATATTACACTGAAAGGATTGAATTCAATTCCCTTTCAGCTCTAGCAATTTGTTATGCTATGTGCAAGGCCTTGTTTAGACCACAATTCATTTGGTAACCTCTTTACCAAGGTTTGCCACCAGAGGACAGGAGAAACTATGGTTTAATTCTGAGTAATTTCTAAATTATAGGAGGAACAGCTCTTCAAGAAAGGTATTCTAAAGCAAGTCAATATGAGGGGTTCAAATCAGAGATCTGTCCAGGAAATAGGACATCTCCAAGGACTGGAGAATAAGCCTTGACAGTTTCCGCTGTTTAATAATATATTTGCCCTGCTTTTATCCTGTTTGATTCCTATATATCCTTCAGACTCAGGTCACTTCCTCTGCAGGCCTACCTTACTCTAGAGCCTGCCCTAGGAGCCATTCCTCTGAATCTTCCATCATAACATGGAATGCATGGTATTATAATAATAATCTCTTTTGTATTTTTCTGACTTTTCCACTGGCCTGGGATCAGGGATCATATTTTCAGCTCTGAAACACCAGTGTATAATATAGTATGAAACACATTGTAAATGCACAATAATTTTTTAAAGCAAATGAATGAGTATCCAGATATTTTGTCTCCATGGTATAACCGTCCATAGTTCTCTGCTGGTGGTGGCTTCAGTACTGGAGAGTCAAGCGCTTCATGGCCTTTTGCAGTATAAATCTTCAGTCATTGACATTGGCAGAGATTTTCTACACATTTTTCTAATGTAACTTCTCTTGGGTTTCAAGTTTTATAATTAAAGTTTTACATTTTATGGCTAAAGTGTTTAATAAGTGTTTTAAAATATGATGTCACTAACATTTTTTAAAATAGATGTCATACATTAAAAATACAAAATATTTATATATACATCCTTGCATGTATGTTAAATATGTAGCTATGGTTAGAAACAGTGTCGATTAATGTAAAGAGCACCACTTCCTTTGGTAACCAGCTAGTGGGACTGAAGCAAAACTTTCCATTTTAGTTTTAAAATCCGATCCCTTTAATGGGTGGAAAATGAGCTTGCCTCCAATAATGAATCTAGAATAGTTTGAAAACGTTAACGACACATAGTATTAATAAAACGGCACTGTGTGATGATCTTTATTAGATCCTTTACGATTTAGAATAGTACTGGAAAGCATCTTCCTCCCTGGAGAGTACATGCATGTGCTTGATGAACCTTGTTTATTCACACATTGCAGTTTTCCTTGAATAATATGTGATAAACTTATGTGCTCTCAGGGGATGCTCAGGGGATTCTGTAGGAAGCTGGGCAGTTTAAAGTCTAGACTCTTATTTTTTTGAAACCCTTTCTTGCCTCCCACCTATTCTTCAAGTGCACACTCACTCCTAGGTGGCCTAACTTACCTATCAGAAACCATTACCCGGTCAGCTGCCCAACCTAGAAAACTCCGATTTGTCTCTCTTCCCTCCCATGTGCTGCCAGTCACTTGTTCCTTTAAAGTGTCTGTCCTCCCATCTCCCCCTCTCCACGTGTGCTGCTGCTACTCGAAGGCCAGCCCTCCACATCTCTTTCCTGCTCTAGGAAAGCCCTCCACATCTCTTTCCTGCTCCTCGGCCATCATCTGTGCTTCACATCCAGCACATGTGTGTAAAACTTCCACCTCACAGGTTTTGGGGAATTGAAAGCCCAATTTTCTTTATTTGGCCCAAAAGGAACTTCTTAGTTTTTCAGCCTTGTCTTCCTCCAAATCGTCAGCATTGATACCGACAGTCTCCGTATCCTCATCATCGTCATTCCCACCGCCAGCACAGGAACGACTTACCACATGCCAAGCCCTGTGCTGAGAACAAGAGTCTTCTCAATTCATCTTCAGCGCGGTTAAGTTTGGTGGTGATGAGAAAGACAAAATTGAGGCTTGAGAAAGCTCAGTAATAGGTAGCAAGCAGGACCCCAACTTGGGACCCCTGGGACTTCAGAGCCAGAACGTTAAACCGCTACTTCCTTGACATTCTCCTGAAGAGCAGGCAGCTTTACTCTCCTAAAACTAAATGCTGTCCCAAGTGCTCTTTCCTCTTTAACACCTATCAGCTTCCAACTCATTTCTTGATGCTGCCCAAATCCCACCTTTCTCATGGCAGAGAGGTTGTGGAAGATCCCAAAGGCTACAGTCCTAGGAAATAACATAATTGAAATAAAAAATGAGGCCATACAACCACAGCTTTTCTTTCATCAAAATAGCTGCTTTGATGGACACCTCTAGCACAGGCTTAGACATTTATCCAAGACAACTTACACATTGCACTTTGCAGCCTAGGCTCAGGTTCCTTAGAAGATGACCTATAAGAGTTCTATCAGCCCATCTCCCCAATTTTCCATCCTGCAAACACAGGAACAATTGAAAGGAGAAGTGTTTATAAGTGTTCATTTGCATTCTTGGGGAATATAGTCCAGGTAAAGCAAAGATACCCAGTTTCTTAGTTCTCTCTTGCAGGATGCAGCTGTTAAGTCAAACAGGTTGGTCTCCTACAAGGAGACTAAGACTTTAGTGGCTTCTGCTATTTGACATAGACTGGAATTGAAATAGATACACAGTGGGAAGTTCAGTTACCTTTTCATCAGCAGAAAACTAACACTGTTTTTCCTTAGAAGATGCTAATAAAGTTCAGCTAGGTTTTGAAAGCTCTCTAAATGCGTGGGCAGGCCATTTTGTATAAGGTCGCATAGCTCTTTATGAAGAAAATTCTTTAGTATTAAATGAATATTCCACTTCCCGGAAATTGTTGATTAAATTACTGCAACTGATGGTATTAATTTTATGGTGGGAAATCAGATAGAATACTAAGAGAGAAAACACAGAAAACAATAGTGTAAATAATGGTTCTTAACTAAGGGTGAGCAGCAGAATAACTTGGAAAAGGTTTCCAGGTACATATGATGACACATTTCCCATTTCCCTCAGATTCTAACTTAGTACACCTGCGATGTTGCCAGATAGTCATTTTTCCCCCCAAAAGCTTTTCAAGTAATTCTGATCTACTTAGACTGGATTATAAGTGGGAGTGATGGTTTCAAACCATGTTACTAGTCTTACACAGCCTTAACTTTTCATCCTCTTATATGAAAATACAGTAAAATATCACTGTTTGACATGCAAATTCAAATTTCTAGTCAGAGGCTTAGGACACATGACCTAGGAGCTTAGATCCTATTATAAAGTGTTCTTCCCCTTCTGGAATTAAACAGGAACTTTGGCCGATTTTTATTTTAATGGTGTTTCAAACTAGTTTTGGAAACTGAAACCCTCTTTCCCCCTCTAACAAAAGTAGTCCTGACTATAAGAACAGATAAAAGAGGAGACTCTTTGGATGAAGTGAGGGCTGCGTAACTGCTTTCCACTTCCTCTGGGTTCTTGTGACTTCCTTGATTCCCTTGGGGCTCCATAGTTATAACCACTGGTAGGATAATCACCACATTTCACAGATGAGGAAACTAAGGACCAGTGAAATGAAGAGGCTTGCCTTGGAAACCATTGTTAGAATGTGAGTCCTCATTGCCAGTCGAATGCACTTTCCATTATTGCATTTATTTACTTTGCTGGGAGACAGTATTAAGAGATATGGGGCTCCTGGGTGGCTCAGTGGGTTAAAGCCTCTGCCTTTGGCTCGGGTCATGATCCCAGGGTCCTGGGATCGAGCCCCACATTGGGCTCTCTGCTTAGCAGGGAGCCTGCTTCCTCCCCTCTCTCTCTCTCTGCCTGCCTCTCTGCCTACTTGTGATCTCTGTCTGTCAAATAAATAAATAAAATCTTAAAAAAAAAAGATATGGGCTGTTGTTATCCTCATTAACATTTTGAACAACAATGCCATTCCTAATCTTGGACTTATGATTGCTAAAACAAATGGAAAAACATGCGTAAAATTAAATTAGTTTTATTATCCCATTAAAGGAACCATTTGATTTTGTCTGTTGGGAAAAATCTAATAAAATCAGATGTTATATTAATTAAGTAGAGTAAAATAATGAAACTTCAAAATTGTAAAATTGGATCTGGATAGGGCCCTGTAGAGGAGGTGATATGTTATCTCATCATATGAAATCTCATGGGGTTTTCTCTATTATACATACAACGGCAAAATGTAGAAATTAGTTGAGTCTTTTTCCATCTAGTCAAGAAAAGACTAAGAGGCATTACAAAAGGAAATTATGGTGGTAGGCAAAAAACAAACGATTTAACTCAATATGATCTTCTTACTTTAACAACTACTGTGCTTATCTTAAAAACTTCCTAGGAGAGGTGGATTCAATTTGTTACAAAACCTGCATGTTTCATTTTTTTTCACATTGCATTTTTAAATACACCTATTAACTAGTTAAATCATAGAATGTGTTGATTTACATACATTTTATTTAGGTTGAATAACTCTAAGCAATATAATTATGTAGACATTTTATTTGAAAAAGGAAAAAAAAAGGATACTGTAAATCTCCCCTGCCAACTTTTCCCCGAAAACTAATAATGCCTTATTTTCTGCAGGTGACAGAATACAGAACATTGCATTTCAAAATTCAATTTTCTTTATTTCGTGATAGCATTAAAGCATATTTGAAAGGCACATATGTAACTTAATGGGATGCCACCTATTGCATCACTAATGGCATTTCCTAAAGAGCAAAACTTGAATAAAAATACAAAACGAATACTGAATATTTTTGAATAGCAGGTGACATTGGGCAGAAAGATAGCTTTTCTGTCACCAGCATTGAACATAATTTTTTAAAGGGAATATTTTAGATGGAAGAGAACTTCTGAGGCACTAGAATACTAAATCCTGCATTTATTGGGAGATGCAAGTGATGAGATAAATAGATAACACAAAATAAGAGAATGGACTTGGTGCTAAGTTATTCACTGAGGAGGGTAGAATAAGCTTTACTTGGTAGGATTTAAGATTGCCACAGAAGCCTTCTGGAAGTATGAGGTGAGCGTCTTCTCTTAAATCATCAAATAAATTAAAAATAGCAAAATTTTGGTTAAGTTTATTGTGCCTAATCCATTCAGAACAGACTTGAAGGTAATACCCAGAGTTAGAAAGTGAAAATACCGGGGATCAATATTTTGTTGAGGTAACCAGGATTCCAGGGCTCAGTAACAAGGGAAGACAGAGACAAACTGACCCTGTAGCCATGGTTCCCAATTCTGGCTGCACAATAAAATTGCCTGGGGAGCTTTGGGAGGAAAAAAAAAAAAAAGAAATCCCACTGTTTAGGCCCCTCCCAGGTCATTAAAATCAAAGTCCTTGAGGAGGTGATTCATAGGCATTACAAGGATTTGTTAAAAACTGCAGGTGATTTAATGTGCAGCCAGCCTTGAGAACTTCTGTTCCGTAATAGGAATACAATAGCAATACTTCCCATAGAAACAGGGAGAGTCATCTCCCTAATAAAACCATAAACTGGTATTTGGCAAATTTGGTGTCTGTAAATCTAAGAGAAAGACTGGAGTGTCTTGCCCCTTAAGGGGGAATGCATCTGTTTCTTTTGTGGACAAAATAATTTCCTAGAGTGTAAATTATCTGAAAAAAAAAATTCTGTAAGAGACATTTCCAAGAATATATCAGCTTTTTGGCTGGCAGGAAGAAGTCACAATCTGGTTACAGAGAGAGCCAATATATTATATAAGAACATCTTGTCATAGACTTAATTCTGTGATTCTGGTGTGCCCATGAATATTTTTGATGGTGAAGACAAGTCTTAAATTATTTTTTCCTAGCACATAAGCATCGGATACGAGGAATTTGAGATTTTGTCTGTTAAGCATTCTAGTTCTTCTATTTGTAAGTCAGAGAGCAAATTCAAATGTATAGACCTTAGTAGTTTTATTCAGCAGAAAGCAGAGGGAAAAAATGTCAATGAACAACCACTGATGGGACCCAGGTGATTTTGTTTTTTTAGTTTGTCAGTTTGAGTAAGAGTCATGACTGTAGGAAACGATAAGAAGAACTACCATGAAGAGTGTCTGCTGCAGATGGTGTGAATCAGCTTGCTGATGCTATCTTGAGTGAGGTCCATCAAACACTTTAGGCCATAATAGGGGGCAACATAAATATCTCATGCATGAATAAGACCCAGAAATGTGAAAGTCTAGGTGATTGTACAGTGAACTGGAGTTTCATGGTAGTTGTAGGAAATTGGCTTATTTACCAAAGAACCCTAGTCAGAGATCAGAGGTGTAAAAAGCAAAGTCCAGACACCTAGGAAAAGGCAATGACCAGGTGAGTTACCAAGAGAACAACCCCAACAGAAGAGATTCTGGAAATAGCTCCATTCTGAGGGGGATACTAGTCATACTGAGGAAGGATCAAGGCAGAAGCCCAGATCTATAGACTGAGCTATTGTGGAGGAAATGGGTATAATATAGCTAAGGAAGACTGTAGGATTAAGTCATTGCTGTACTCCATCGATAGCCTCCAAGCCCCAGTAGACAGTATGAGGAAGGCTGTTCAAATACTTGTTGCTCCAGCTTGGATTTTTCCTTGGGACTGGAGCTAGGCTGGTGTGCAGGTTGGGCTAAATGGTTGTTTTCAGTCTTGGGGGCTACAGAGATCCGGAAGAAATGAGGTAATACCTGATCAAAGGTTGCTCCCAGTGAACATGATTCAGATCCTGCCACCTCCAGAAATTGCCAATAGTGGTACACCAAGAAAATAAACTCATTGTCACCTACCTAAATAATCACTTCTTTCCTCTCCTCCTCTCCTCTTTGCTAATAGAGACAGGACACAGGATGTAATTGGGAGATGAAGGTTCTCTTTAAAGCTCTCAGACTTTGATCTAGACTCCAAGCAAAGGTTTTCAGTTGGAATGCGTCATTTTTGGAGCTTTTTCAAACGAAACATACCACTACCTTCTCTTCATCTCTATATTTTTCTGGAAATTCTGATTATGTTCTCTCTCCTTCTATCTCTCATCCTCCCTACCCAGGTATGAACTAAATGCAGAAATCTTCCCTATTTAAGGTCCTTGTTCAGTGTCATTCATGACACTTGTAATTATGTATTTAATGTATTCCCTATGAAGATATGAGCCATGCTACTGATATCTATGAGGAAAGAATCTGCTTCTGAAGTGGAGAAAGCATTTAATAAATATCTAAGTAAATGAGTAAGAGAAACCACTTGCTCATCTACTTATGTTTAATTCAACATATTTCATTGATCTTCCCTCCTGCTTTAACAATCATTAACAATGAGAATGTCCAAAGTCTTTTTATTTATTTTTATATTATGTTATTTTTTGATCATTATTCTCATTTTAAATGACTTTAGATATAAGAAGATGAAACAGTTCTATATTTATATATTATATTTATTATATTTATTATATTTATATATTTATTCTGAAGTATACTACAAAATGTGCTTTTAGACAAAAATATCTCACCTCTTTTTCTCACCTCTTTCTCACCTCTCAAATTATTAAAGGGAGAGGAATACGGATATAATGTGAAGGAATCTGGTGGATGGCCTTGCAGAGATGGCAGTTATATTCTTTGTCCTATTATTCACCATCACCAGCATGGCTAAGTTTTACTGTATCATAAAGTCATGTCTCCTCAGAACACAGTAATACTGTGCAGAGGAGTGAGTGAACTAGATAACAGTAGATTTATGTGGCAATTTTATTTATAGTTCCATGGTTACTGTACTATGATTATTTAACTTTGTGAGCTCTCTGGAACTTGTTTCTTATTTTTTTAAATTATAGCTCACTTATTATTCAGAAACTTTTACATAATAGTTCCACTGCTTTGATAAGACTTGGAATTACCTTATAATATTGGATTTTAGGCCGAATAAATCAGTTGATGAAGAACACTTGTGTGAATCATGGGACTAACTGTTGAAAGAATAATGAATGCTCTTACACCCACTGCTTTTTGCTTTAATGATAGCTTTCATTAGGTGGGTTAATTTTGCTAAGGCTCAGTCTGGATTAACCTGATCTAACACATTTTTATGGCAAACGTGAATTTTCAAAGTTTCCTGGTTTTAGAGGATCAATGGCATATGAGCATTGTCCTCCTAACTACCATTACATTTTTTTGGCTCTTTGTCTATGAGAACTTAATCCCTCTTACCCCTTTTAATTCCAGTTTTTAAATTTATTTTCTACCCTACTGTAAATGGACTAGAAAGGCATGTTGTCTACTTCGTCTCAACTTTTGATACCTGGCATCTAAAGCAGAGCCCAGGACAGTGAAATCCTGCAGTAAACACCTGTTGAATCATGGAACCTTAACTTCCATCCTACTTTGAATAAGGTGAGGGTGAAACTGATTAGCAAGTGCATACATATTAAAAGTAACTACATATTGACTCTATCCTACGGCCTTATCCAACTTGACTTTTTGGTCTCTGTAGAACGGCATATTCTTCATCAGTTTTATGCACGTGATGCTCCTCTGTGGCCCTGGCACTGTCCAGGCAGTTGTTACTACTGTTGTTACTTTCCTGCGATCTTAACTCTTCTCTTCTCCCCTTTCATCCTACAAGTAAACTAGACCAGAAATCTCTCTTCTTTTCTGCTCACCAAGCTGTTCTTTCAAATTACTTCTATCAAAATTTTAACAATAACCTGATTTAGGAAGCTTTGTCTCAAGGACAAAAGGGTTGGGAATATAGAAGAATCTGAAAAAAGGCCAAGCCTCCCCTTGTCCTGCCCAAATCCCCCAAATATGGTGGCCTTTCACTTTAGGGATGTATACTTCTTTTCAACCTGCAGATTTGCTTCTTTCTGATCTATTGTTTAGAATGTAAACTCACTGGGCGCAAGAGTTTAGTCCATTATATTTCAAACCGTTCCGGCCAATTTTGATCTTCAACTGAGGGTAGTTTCGGTTGTCAGGGCTTTAGTATTATCTGTGGTAGGAAAGGACGTCATTAGCAGAAACATTATAGATAAGACTTTTTAAAAACTTATATTGAGATGTATTATTGCTGTTTTAAAGTTGAATCATTTTTAAAACCAACTAGGATACAATTAAAATTACTTGGCCAATAAGTATTTTTAAGTAGCTACCCAGTCTTAAAAAACTTTGTTTTTTTGGGAGGGAAAAACAGCATAAAATAGTCTAAGAGAATATTAAAACTTAAGATAACAGATAGTATTTTAGTATATTTGTTTGACTCAATATATTATTTTTTATCTTAATTCAAAAAAGATCAGCCATCCCAGAAGCAATTTATAAGCCATGTGATATGGATGGATATGCACTGGATAACACACTCATTTACCCTTCTGAAAAAGGCGTACATTTCTGAGCTGAAAGTGAACCGTTAATAAACATTTCTGATATTTGTGTGTGTGTGAGTTCTGTTTGCTTTATAATCATATATGTGACCTGGTAGAAACCCTTCTAAGCACCAAGGTTTATTAAAGAAGATTTGGGCAACACCAAGATGTTCAAGGCCAAGGAGATTATGGGTGCCCAGGGTGGGGATCTAGAGTTGGAGGAGGGCATTATGAGTAGCATGGGTCTGTTGCATGTTTCTCTCCTGACTGAAACACATTATGAAACAAAGACATAGCTGAAAACAAAACAACGAAAGGTCAATCTACACAGTCCTTCCTTCTTTTCTTAAAAATAATGCTACTATATAAGACTTTTTAAAAAAATACATGATCATGAAAATAATTTAGCTTTCTATGTTTCTCTTTTTGAAACTGAGGATTATTTTATCTCAGAAGATGCCCTAATTTCAATGAGACACAAATCCGCTGTGTAACAATTTGGAGGTCATCTCAACAAAATCTTTCAACATAATGTATTTTTTTCAACTGCAGGCCTACATATGTCACCTCTTAGTTCTCATTATTCAGGGCAGGAGTTTCAGGCAATAAATGGACCAGAACAAGCCTCATGTTTTAGAACCCTTATCCACTTGTCTGATGTTGTTCTAATTTATTCCAAATTGGATATAGAGTGAACAATATTGTCCTTTATTATTATGTTTCACTATAATAATTTAATTTTTATAACTTATTGCTCTGCATATGTCATACGGCCAAATTTCTCCCTCCATTATTGGAGCTATCTTGTATTAGTGTTAGAGATGGCTCACATTCCAAAGACATCATGGACTTTGTTCTAGTTAGACTTCTTATCTAAAACAAACAAGCTATTCTTAATATTCAATTTTAGCTTTGAAGTTAATCCAAAGTAAATAGCAAAATAAAATGTTGCCTTAGTGTGTACGTTTTAATAATGCATCCTCCATCTACCTCTGAATTATAAAGATTTCCAGTGAAGTATCCAAAAAAAATTTGGGGTCAGGAAAAAAATTAGAACTCACCAGTTCTTCTACTGATTTAAAAATTTATAGTTTTAAGTCAAATATACTTTGTTTTCTGTATCTTATGCAGAAGAGGTTTGGCAGTTCTAAATTTTATCTGTTACTACAGAAGCCAGATTATCCCCAAATAATCTCTGCATTTAGTTCAGAAACAGAATTAACCTAATGAAATGTTTCATTACATAAGGTGTACTCTGCTGTATTTCTGAAAGAGTATAGTTAACTGTAGCAACAGAATTTTTTACATATTACTCCAGATGTATACCTGATGTTTAGATACTGCAGCTTTAATGAAGCCCTACTGAAGCAAGTGTCTCTCTCTCTCTCTCTCTCTTTTTTTTATTTTGAGGATACTTTGAAGTAGTCTGTTTGCTAGGAGCAATTTGATGTGGGGGCACTTATACAATATACATTTTTTTTAAAAAATCATTATTTTCAGCATTTCATTACTAAGTGCTAGGCAAAATAGATATTTAGCATCTAACCTTGAAAATAAATATTTTCCACCAAATACTCACTACTCATCAACCATGGACATTAGGAATGAAGTGATTTAAGTGTGGAATAAGGTTCCAGAGGGCTGAACTATAAACTACAGAGGATTATTCCCAGGCATTGAAGCCTAACAGAGTTTACCCAGTTGGATTTGACATTACTTAGGACAAGTTATTCCTGTCTTCCTTCCATTTTCTTCCTTTGGAATGGGAATATCTACATCTTTTATCCTATACTGCCTCACTATTTTATTTTGGAAGCAGATCACTTATTCTCTAATTTCACAAGTCAGCAAATAGAGAGGAATTTTGCCCCGGAATTGCTAATACTCAGAGCCCCATCCATACCTGACTTAGATTAATTAGATGTTGAGATTTGGGACTTTTGAGTTGATGGTATTTAGGTGAGAGTTTTTGCTTTGAGTTGATGTTGTAATTGTTTAGACTCTGGGGGATATTGGGATGAGGTGAATGTATTTTGCATGTGGGATAGATGTGAATCTTTGGGGACAAGAGGATGGACTATAGTAGGCTGAATAATGTCAGATATGTCATGTCCTAGTCCCTGAAACTTGTAATGGTTACTTTATAAAGCAAAAGGAACTTTTGGAAGGAATCAAATTAAGAATTTTTAAATTGGGAGATTATCTTAGATTATCTGGGTGGCCTGATATAATCACCAGTGTCCATATAACAGGGGCACAGGAGGAGTCACAGTTAGAGGAGAAAATGATGTGATGATGGAGGCAGAGATTGGAATAACACATTTTGAAGATGGAGGAAGTGACCACAAGCCAAGGAATACAAGTAGCAATAAGAATCTGGAAAAAGTAATACAACCAGTTCCTTCCTAGAGCCTCCAGAAAGAATGCAGTCCTGCTTACAGCTTAAATTTAGCCCCGTGAAACTGATTTCAGACATCTGACCTCCAGATTTCACAGATAATAAGTTCATGTTGTTTAGGCCACCCTGTAAAAATTTCTTACGATAGCATTAAGGATCTAATACTGAGGGTCCCTGTGAAACTCTTTTTATAATGATAGATTCTGGTAGAAAACTGATGATACCTTGAATATTAAATTCATACTTCTTTAAAAAACTCAAACAAATACAAAAAATATAGTTTTGTAATGGGAGTGGGAGTTGGACATGAAGTCAGTCAGGATTGTCTGCTGCACCCATTACTGAGTAATAAAGAAAAGGAATTTTACAATTTGGCAGGGATATATTAACTAGTGTCCAAAAAACTACATCAAAAAACATTTTTATTTTGGTTTTCCTGGATATTTTCCCTCCTGTCACCCACCCCCACTCCTCTAGAGCATTTCAAGTTGGACCAGCAGAGACACTTTTGAAGGTTAAATGAAGTTCAAGGGCTTCAATTCTTAGTTTCCCTGCTGAGACAGAAGATACACTAATTAATGGCTTTTATGAAGACTTGGCTTTTACTGGAAATAAAACCAAATAATTCCTCTGAAGAGTTTATAACTAATTGCTATTTAACATAATTTGATTTGAATTTCTCATGGAAAACAGTTGAATGGAAACAGGGTTGATTATTATGAATCCAAAAGTTTCTTCATCTTAAGATTAGTCATGCTTAAAGCTAGTGTATCATTATATATTTTATTCTGCAGCACATTTTTTTGTTTTGCTCTACTCTATGTGTTGGATTGAAATGAACCTTTGGAGGAAAAAATAATTTGTTTCATTAAGTAGTCTAAAACCTTTACTACCTACACATTTCAGAAAAACAAGTTGCTCTAGATTGAAACATTTTCTGGATAGAATCTTTCCTTTTATCAAAAAGCCAATATTGGGATGGAGGGGGTGTGTTTTTTATATATATATATGTATTAATATATTTATATATATATATATATAAAATGAGTGAGTGTCTATACATATATATTAGTGCCATATATACATATTTGCATTTTTAAAATTTTAAGCATCATTGAAAGGAAACAGTTATGGAAATCATACTTATTTGTGATTTTATTTTTTTTATTTTTACTTTTTTAAAGACTTTATTTATTTATTTGACAGAGATCACAAGTAGGCAGAGAGGCAGGCAGAGAAAGAGAGGGGGAAGCAGGCTCCCCGCTGAGCAGAGAGCCCGATGTGGGGCTCGATCCCAGGACCCTGAGATCATGACCTGAGCCGAAGGCAGAAGCTTTAACCCACTGAGCCACCCAGGTACCCCATTATTTGTGATTTTAATTACATATGTAATATAAATTACCTTTTCCTTAGTATTATTGTGCTTGCAATAAGACATTATTTCTTTGGGCCAAAGCAAAGAACAAAGCTTGCTGAGATTTGTAAAACATGAGTGTGCATAAGGTCCAAGACATTCCCAAGAAGGGTCACAGGTCTGGCTGTGACCTTTCTAAAAACTAGTGCAAAAAAAGTGATATCATTACTTACATGATTTAGTATATATGGAGAAAAATGTAAAATACAACTTGTTACTATGATATAAAGAAATTCTTTTGGAAGATCCAGATAAAAATGACATGTTTTAATGCAATGAACAAAGTCATCAACAATATCTTTATGGTTATTACTATAATGATTTTATAGGACTTTTTCAAATAAAGAGCTTTCATATTTGCTAATGATATGAAGCCAAAGTAAAATTTGACTAAAAACAATCTTAATGAGAATCTACCAAGTCTTCAAATCCAAGACTTCCTGAAAGACTTTGAAACTGTACTCTTTTTAAAAGATAATATGATGTTTAGAATAAGGTTTATATTTATTACAACTATGCCTAAAATCTGGTTGTTGTATCATTAATCATCTTTTAGTTAGATTGAAGTTTATTCCTTCATTCATCTCTTTTTATTCCTCCTCTCCCATTTTTTCTCCCTCTCTTCCTTCTTCCGTTCTTTTCCTTCTTACTTTGCCCTTCTATCCCTTGCTTTCTTCTCTTCTTACCTCTCTTCTGTCCTTTTTTTTCTTTCTTTTATTCTTCCATCCTTTTACTACCTAAGGGCACAAATCAAAGTTGAATCTAAAATGCTGAGCACATTTTCAGGGGCAAATATGAAAAAATTTTTAAAATAATTCTCAAGTTATTGAAGAGGTGAGGATAAAACCTTCACCTCTGAATTTAGAAGGCACTGTACTGAGATGTCATTAATATAGTGTGAAAACCTCTTGAAACATCTTATTCTCACTGGCTCCGTAATTGTTCTGACCAGCTCTCAATGCAAACAGATTCTTGGACACTTAAGAATGGGGCTGGAAGGGGCGCCTGGGTGGCTCAGAGGGTTAAGCCTCTGCCTTTGGCTCAGGTCATGATCTCAGGGTCCTGGGATCGAGTCCCACATCGGGCTCTCTGTCCGGCAGGGAGCCTGCTTCCCTCTCTCTCTCTGCTTACCTCTCTGCCTACTTGTAATCTCTCTCTGTGTGTCAAATAGATGAATAAAATCTTTAAAAAAAAATTAAAAAAAAAAAAAAAGAATGGGGCTGATAAAGAATTGGAGGATGGTGGTGGGGCTCCTGTGTGGCTCAGTGAGTTCGGCCTCTGCCTTTGACTCAGGTCACAATCTCAGGGTCCTGGGATCCAGCCCCGCATCGGGCTCTCTGCTCAGCAGGGAGCCTTCTTTTCCCCTCGCCTCTCTTTGCCTGCCTCTCTGCCAGCATGTGACCTCTGTCTGTCAAATAAATAAAATCTTAAAAAAAAAGATTGGGGGATGGTGGTTATCATTACCTACTCAAATGTTCCATATTGCGTATATAACAAGTGAATTGGGAAATGTTTTATTGTCTTATCTTTTCTTGATATTTTAGATGTATCACCTAAAAAATGGGAAGTTGTTTTCCCCTGCATGCTTTTGTGTTCTCATGTTCTAGATATTGTTGTCCCATAGGTGGAAAGAACTTAGACTTATTTCATCAAAGAACATCTTAATTAAAGATAGCAGATCAATGAGCAGAATGTCTTCTCTCCCATTTTCTGGGCAGTATAATTGTAAATTATGCCACAATCTAAGAAATAAGGAAAGAAGCTATTGGACTTAATGATAAACTAGTTGTATGGCTTCAGCCCTAGCTTTGATTTGTTCAAAAGCGAAGTAATATGATATCTCTTGCACCTTGAATGTTGTGGAGTAATTAGTCTTTATTGCCATAGAAAATAGTAACGGGTAACATTGTGGTATACTTCTGTGTTTGAAATCCAGTCCACTGGTTTATAACTTTTTTTTATATTTATTTTTTTAAAAGATTTTTTATTTATTTACTTGACAGACAGAGATCACAAGTAGGAAGAGAGGCAGGCAGAGAGAGAGAGGAGGAAGCAGACTCCCTGTTGAGCAGAGAGCCCAAAGTGGGGCTCGATCCCAGGACCCTGAGATCATGACTTGACCCAAAGGCAGAGGCTTTAACCCACTGAGCCACCCAGTTGCCCCTGGTTTGTAACTTTAAATAAAGTCTTTTATTCATCATTTTGAACAAAGTTTGTGTGGTTCAGTCTTTGAGGAGGAAATCAAAGGCTGTTCAAGTTAGTAGTAGTTATGTAGTTGAATGCATTTGGTTCCAGGGAATGACTAAAGTTTTAGATCTTCACACTATTAGTCCAGGCTTAGCTGTTATAAATTCTTAGGCAATGAGAGAAATATTTGATTTGACTTTGCCTTTCCAGTCTCTCTCTTCCCTCTCCCTTCCACCTCCTTCCCTCTGTTACTAGTGCTATATTGCTCTATCTCTAGCTCAATCTTTATTTCTATTTCTCTCTATTGTACTCTAACTCTTAAAAAATGATAATATTTAATAGTTAATCTTTATTCAATATTTAATGTGCACCACATGTAAATCTTACATGTATTTTATATAGATTTGGAAGAATGGCAAAGTATAAATCTTACATGTATTTTATATAGATTTGGAAGAATGGCAAAATGGAGAACAAAGCAATTGTAACACTTTAAAGTGTTATGAAAAATACACTTCAGTATGCATTTTAAAGTGCTAACCACTCATGCAAGGCATATCCACTAAGGATATTCATGAGAGAAATGTTCACTAAGTTTACAGGTCTGACTAAACTAACTGGTCAGAATATTATTTCCTCAATCACTTACTTAATTTATCCCTCCTCCTTCTTGTTCAAGCATATCTTGGGTGCCTACTGTATAGAAAGAGTTATACTAATAGTTGTGGCTACAAAACAAAGAAAAGTGGGTTTTCATCCACAACAGCCTGTGCCATATAATAGGTGTTGAATTTCCATGCTGGAACTCTGTCTTCAGAAATCTCTGTTCTGAAACCAGTACATTTAATGTCAAGGTGACATCTGCCAACACAGGCCTTCATATACTATGACTTTGCTGACTGCTATTAGTCAATAGGGTTCATAGCTCCCAGCAGCTTGAACAACGTTAGATGTGGCAAACTGCTATGGCCATGACTGGTAGAAGCATTTGTATAGCCATCACAGGTGAGGGTTTTCATTTAATTGAGATGCCCTGAAGAGCAATGGTGCAGATGATTTCATGAGGTACATTACAGAACACAGTCAGCCACAGCTCTGTGAAACTCTGGAAACACATGAGCCAGCAGAAATAGGACATACTAGTAATTGAGTTGAAAGCCTCTCAACAGGAATCATCTTTAAAACAAGTACCTGGTGTCCCTTAGAATGTATCAAATGTCTTCTGTTTCTTAGAAGTCAGAGTATTTGCTTATTTATAACATAAGTACAAATGAATTGGATAAAACAAAGTTCAGACATTTTTTCCCCTCTCTAAGGTATAAATGAAGCAAAGTAAGGCAAATGTAATGATGCCTATTTCACTAAGTACATATTTCTGGCATCAAGGCCAGGTGATTCATATTCATTCTCTTATTCTTTCTTCATTCTATTATCTTTTACTTCTACTTGTTCACAATTGTTATATAATTGTTTCATATTTTAGCATCTATTGTTTTGCTTTTAGTTTTTCCTGAGATTTTTTTATTGCCTTTGTTTTTGCTAGTTCATAGAAGCAATATATTCTTTTATTTATTCTACAGGTGTACTTTTTCAATTATACTATATAAGATTCTCTTTCTTCTCAGTGAGATCCCTCCCATAGCCCTTGTTCTTCTGCTCTATAATGAATTATTTGTTTTCTAGGTAAGCTTCACAGATGTTATTATGATACTTCTTTTAGGTGTTCTTCTGTGTTAGAGGCACTGTTCTCTTGGATTTTATTCCTTATTCTGTCTTGTTTGGACATCATTTTGCTAGAATACATATTCAATTTAGCTTCTCAGAAGCAGGAGGTGAAGAGGAAAGAAATAAAAGTTTGCTCTATCTCTCTCTTTCTCTCTCTGTCAAATAGTCAAATAAATAAAAAAAAATTTTTTTTTCATTTTTAAAGGAAGTTCCTGGGTGGCTCAGTAGGTTAAGCATTAGTCTTCACCTCAGGTCGTGATCCCAGTGTGCTGGGATTATGCCTCACATTGGGATCTCCATCAGTGGGGAGCCTGCTTCTCCCTTTCCTTCTGCCTGCCATTCTGCCTACTTGTGCTGTCTCTTTCTCTGTCAAATAAATAAATAAAATCTTAAAAAAAAAAAGACAAGTAGTTCTTGCCACATCTACTCAATATTAAATAAAATAAAATGAAATTTTGATTACTGCATTTCAGAAATTTTCTCTGTGTTTTATCCTTCATTAATAACTTCATTGAAAATAAGATTATCTCTCCAAAATAATTTTCCCCTTAATAATTTTTAATATTTATTTATTTATTTATTTTAAAGGATTTTATTTATTCATTTGACAGAAAGAGATCACAAGTAGGCAGAGAGGCAGACAGAGAGAGAGAGGGAAGCAGGCCCCCTGCTGAGCAGAGAGTCTGATGCGGGACTCGATCCCAGGACTCTGGGATCATGACCTGAGCCAAAGGCAGAGGCTTAACCCACTGAGCCACCCAGGCACCCCAATAATTTTTAATATTTAAAAATAAATAGTTTTCCCCTTAAAATTTGAACATGTCAGTTAATAGTATTTAACATTTATTTGTGTTCATCAGAAGTCAGACACCAAAATGATTCTTATCCTATTACAGGATATCTAATTTTTAGTCTTTGTAAATTTTGGAATTTTCTCTTTTTCCTTGGAGTTGTGAAATTTCATAAATATGTATTAGAACAGAATTTGCCTCATCTATTGTCCTTGAAAGTAGGTGAGCTATTTCAACTTGCTTTCTTTAGTGCTGTATAATTTTGGGGGCTTCTACCCACTCTGTTTCTTCTGTCCAAAATCTTTTTAGTGAAATATCTGATCTTTTATATGAAGTCTGTATTTCTATATTTTGTTCATGTATACTGTCTCCTTTTACATCTTGATACAAATCTTGTTGTATCCATCAGCAACTTACCTATCTACTTTTAATTTGAGTTATTAGTTGAATCTCTGTTAGGGTTTTTCAAATGGGATTGGGGTTGCTATACCTTGCCCAGACCCTGGAGGTACAAAACCTTCAGAAATTTATTATCAACTCATTCACTAAACATCTCCTTCTCAACTCTATTTTCTTCCCTGTTGGTAGATTTATACTCTTTTTAAAGCATCTTCACTGTCAATGCAGTGGGATTTGGAAAGGCCTAGAGGGAAACTTGAGTAGCAATTTGGCCATCTTGAACCAAACAGGATGCACATATTAATATCTTAACTGGATGAAGAGCCTACTATAAAATCTGGCTTTGTGTAGGAAATTTTTCCCCAAAGATTGCCATCACAGTCAGGAAACAGAAAGTGCTACCTGAACTTCCATAGACCTGAATTAAATAGGAAATTCTCCTACTCTATCTAATAGCTAGGACTTCTAGCATACTTGCCAATGACTAATATAGAGTGAGAATTTTATTTTGCTTTAGTCTATTTTTTAGAGTTTTTTTTTTATGCATACATATGTAATCAGTTTGAGTAGGCAAGTCTCATAGGATATAGTTAGAAATCACCATTATTTTTGTCTTCTACTCTCCCCTTAAATCTGCTTGATGGACTTTTCCATCATTGGAAAAGCCCAGGCCAAACCAAAACTCACTTTAAATTGTCAAGTTTTGATTAAATAATTAAAATTGCTTGGTCCAGATAATACAAGGAATTTCAAGCCTTATTTAAAATTAGTCTTCCATTTTTTTTTCCCTCTTCTCTCAGCAGGATAACTTATTTTTAGCCCAACTGGAGTTAGAAGAAAGCAAGGGAAGGATGATGCTGTATATTCTGCTTTAGCGGATGTGTAAAGTTGACTCTCTTGGGGCCTTTCGTGAATTTTGTGACAAATCCCCTATTGGATTCTTCTCTCTGCAACTGCCTTGAGATGGGCCTGGCCCCTCCTTTGCCAGACTTCTCCTGAGCTACCAGCTTGGTCCAAGCTCTTACCATTGGGGTCTCTTAACCTGGCAGTTTGCCTTCCTTAGCAGGATTCTTTCAGCAGTGACCCCCTCATTATACACTACATTCAGAACTGCAGGGCATGCATGTCAAGCTCTCAGAGTGATCCTTAGAATTCTCTGTTGTTTTTGCTTGAGGTTAGAGGATAACGCTTCCTTGGCCTTTCTGCCTCATGGGATGGACTACCCGCCCAGTTCTCTTCAAATAAATACTCTCAAATGTCAGCAGTCTTTTTTTTTTTAAGATTTTATTTATTGGGGCGCCTGGGTGGCTCAGTGGGTTAAGCCGCTGCCTTCGGCTCAGGTCATGATCTCAGGGTCCTGGGAATGAGCCCCGCATCGGGCTCTCTGCTCAGCAGGGAGCCTGCTTCCCTTACTCTCTCTCTGCCTGCCTCTCTGCCTGCTTGTGATCTCTCTGTCAAATAAATAAATAAAATCTTTAAAAAAAAAGATGCGGGGCTCATTCCCAGGACCCTGAGATCATGACCTGAGCCGAAGGCAGCGGCTTAACCCACTGAGCCACCCAGGCGCCCCTCAAATGTCAGTAGTCTTAATGATCACTCAGAATTCTCTTTGCCAGCATCACCTATGGCCTTTACACCTTAACACAGAAAAGTTACATTTTAATAGTGTGCTATGCATGGGTTAATACTTCTTTGGATGCAGTATTGAGAACAAGTTTGAATGACTTTTGGGAAACTCTGTGAACTAAGGAAGATTATTTAGGCTTGAATTTTGTAACTGGAGTAGAATCTCAGTAAAAGCAATGAACTAAATGGAAATGAATGAGTTGTTGCAATAAATGGCTTGAGAGAGTCACTAATTTGGTTACAAAAAGTTCTGAGTGGAAGTTAAGAATGTACTGGTTTTTAAGAAATTCTGACAGCATAAATGTGAGTAAGAATTACTTAGGAGGTAAATTAAAGAATAAAAATACTTATAAGCAATTTCATTAGGGGAGCTAAATGGAAGGAATTGTTAAAATGCCTACTAATTAATTTTATCACTGATATGGTAAAATAATTTTAATTTCTAGAAAAAGGTCATAAAGAACCATGCTTGATTTTGATATTTATATATAATGGAAAATCACCAACTTAAAAAATACAGAAGGGCAACAAAAAATATTTCTCTCAGTTATCTTATGTGTTTATATGTCCTACTTCAAAACAAAACAAAAGAAAACAAAAGAACCAACAAATCAGATGGAACTTGGAAATACACATTTAAGGAAGGTGATTCATAAGCATAATCATTTCTGAAAAACTACTGTCTGATAGAATACATAGTTGGATCACCATTCTGGCCTCAATTCTGACAAATGGGTTGCAAATTAACAGGTAAACACCCACTATGACTTGCTATGAACTAGAAGCTTACTTAGTAACTAATATATTTTATTAAAAGAATCCTCACCAAAAACCCTATGTGTTAGATATTATTATCATTTTCATTGTACAGATAAAGAAATAAGACATTAAGAGTTTAACTCCTCACAACTGAGAAGCATAGAACTTGAATTAAAAATGAGGCCATCTGGTGCCAGATCTCTGTTCTTAGTCATTATGCCACTGGAAGTGACCAGACCTTTGTGAAAACAGAAGTTATTATGAAGTTTAAGTTGGACAATACATAGGGATCAAAAAGTCAAATTTCTGAATTTGCAAATATTGGGTAACCTCTTCAGGTAGAGGTGGGTGGTGTGGGCAGTGAAAGAAATTACCTAAGGCAGAACAAAGGAAATAGAAGTTTACTGAATATGCTGAAGGGGTGCAGTGGGCAGGACAGCAAAGGAGAGATTGTTTGCCAGTGTTACCGGGTTTTTGTCCCTTTAGTGCCTGCAGTTCTTGGTCACGCCACTTTGAAGAATGAAGTGGTGGACGAGACAAATAGTGGTGGGCAGCAAAGCAAAGTTTATTGAGCGAGAGTATAAAGGTCCTGGAGAAGGAGGGGGGCCCGACTGGGTTGCCCGTGGAGTTTCTAAGTTTGGGGATTTTATGAGCTCTTTTGCAGAACTATCTTAAGCAATCAGGGTGTGCTGAAGTCGTGCCAATCAGGGCTTTAGTCACATATCTGTCTACCTAGTAGATTAATGTCTGTGCTGATGGCCTTCTTTTGCTGACATCTGGGGGCTTATGTCCTGACTCCCCCATGCTTGTGATAGTGGCAAATGCTTTGTGGTTAATTGTCTTATTTTAGGACATTTTGCAGAAGTAATTTATGCAAAGGGCTGCAAAGCAGAATGTTAGCGCAGTCCTGGCTAAGCTACAAAACAGGATATCAATGCTGTTTTATTTTAGCTGTCCTGACTCCATATTTTCTTGTTGGGAACCCTGGCCCTGACTACCAAACTGTGTAACTCCTAACCCTAGGAGGCAGTGGTGGGGAGCTGTAGTTAAGGGGGAGGTGAGGAGATATGAGAACATATGGAATTTTACTTTTTTGGTGCCTGTGTCTGATTATAAAGTAGCCCATTGGTCAGCTAGGATTTATGGATATTTCCAGGTGGATCGTTAAAGGGCCTGTTTGCGTTCATCCCAGTGGTCACTGTGGGCCCTTTTTCATTACTCAACTTTCCATTTTTCAAGGCTGTTGCCTAAAAGTGGCCTCTACACAAAAGTTAGTCGCATTTTCATAGCATGAGATTTCAGAAGATAATTTGAAGGTATTGGGAAGCATTTAACAGTGCAATTCTGATATTGCAATTGAAATGAAAAATATTCTAACGAGCACAGTATGGAATAACGGGAAGACCTCCTTCCCA
This sequence comes from Lutra lutra, assembly GCF_902655055.1. NCBI lineage: Eukaryota > Metazoa > Chordata > Mammalia > Carnivora > Mustelidae > Lutra > Lutra lutra. Next base: position 64,871,029 of record NC_062280.1, read on the forward strand.
TTACATTTAACTCTAAATAATAAACATGAAGGATGTGGCTAAATAATGTTTTTTGGGGAAAAAAAAAAGGACTCAGATATTTGCACAAATATGGCTTTGGTTGAGTCTGTATGAGGCCAGAGAGTGATGTGATCAGTATTATGATGTGGCCAGTGTAATCTGATGATGGCTATATGAAGAGTAGCTAGAACCAGCATGTAGAAACCCTGTTTAATCTGTCCTGCAATGGCCTTACTGGAATATTGCACACCATTATGGACAAACTGGACATATTCATAAGGGAGACAAGTCAGTGCAAAAAAGGTTAATGAGTAGTAGTTGACTGTTATCTTAGGAAGAGGAGAATGTGAGGGGAAGACATAATTTATTTTATAAATATATAAAGGTTAAGGTCTGTTCATGAAAACTGACTATTTTCCCCCTTGATCTCAAGAGGCAAGGACGGGTAGATATAAATGAAAAGTTTCAGGGCAATATAAGTGCTTTGTCACAGAATTGACAAAAATAAGACTACTTTGAGAATAGTGATTATTTAAGTATTAAACTACAAAAATTTCAGTTAATTAACAGTTTGTTCTGTTTTATTATTTTGTTTCTTCACTATTTAATACATCTGGTATGCCTAGTAGTTTTTGGCTGATATGCCCAACTTGACTAATTATTTTGAAATTGTGAAGATACATCACAGTCAGTATGAATATGTTCACTATAATGTAAGTCTTCTTTTCATAATGAAAATTGATATTAGATGGCACAGTCATTCCTCACTCAGTGTAGTTTGCCTAAAGACATCTCCATTAACAAGAATGTCTTACCTTAGCATAGATTTCAAATGCTTTGGTGATTTGCGCTATGCTTAAATAAAGCACATTCTGGCATGAAAATGAATGAATGCCTCTTGGCACTCTGTTCATGTATTCCTCAGAGTTTATGATAATTAGGATGCTTGTTTAATTGCTGTCCTTTTATTTCCACTGGGTTGTGGCAGCTAAAGAGCAGCTTTCAAACCATGTGTGTTGCATACACAGGTAATTTATAAACTCATTTTTGCTGTTACGAGCAGAGGGAAAAAAAAACCCTGAATGTCAGTAAGTCAATGTTTCAATCATTTTGCGCCCACTAGTCTTAAAGACACATTTGTTCTGCTCCTTACACAAAAAAGATGACTGCATTTCATGACCGTGTCATTTTAGCCTTGATAAAAAAGCATCATATTACTACAATAATTTTGGGTTGGTTTTTTTTTTTTTTAATTTTTTTTGCAGGGCTCCTCAACTTTATTTATTTATTTATTTATTAAATTTTATTTTATTTTTTTCAGTGTTCCAAGATTCACTCTTTATGCACCACACCCTGTGCTCCCTGCGATATGTGCCCTATTTTTATGGAATAAGAACTCTTGAGATTTCTTACAGATGCAGTTTACAAATGCAGTTATTTAAATATCTGGAAGTATAAAGTTGCTTTCTTTTATATTAGAAACAAATATTTTATTCTATGTCAGTGTTACTAAATAATTACTATCACTTAAAATGACTATTTATAATCTTATAGTTCCAATTTATTACATTAGGAATGCTTAAAAGATACTGAATTTCTGAGGGTGGTTAATTTTAACTATTACAGTGTAATAATTATTTTCCAAATACTATTCTTATTATAGTAATCATTTTTTAAATTATACTGAGTCTAGTTTCCTGGGGTGGTATTATTGGGTCACAAGGGGTCAGAAGCTGGGAAGGTATTATTCCTTATAAGGAAGTTATTTGCAAGTTCATGTTAGAGGCCAGGATGAGATCAAAATCAAAAGAATCTGACTGTCTTTGTTACATTATCAAAGGATTTTTTTTTCATGTGTATGAATATTTGAAGCTATAGAATTACTTAATCGTTAGATTCTTCATGACTTCCCTTTTTGTGTGAAAAGGAAGATATTAAATATATTGTGTGGTTTGATTCAGTCTCATTTATTTTGAATCTTACTTTGTTTTGGCTGTGACTTAAATTGAACTTCCCCATAAAGACCATGAAGTAAACAAATATGACTATTATCCAGAGAAGCTCAAGACAGCAATGGTGAATTACACACTCTAAGGACTTGAATAGTGGATTTTTTTTTTAAAGATTTTATTTATTTATTTGACAGAGAGAAATCACAAGTAGGCAGAGAGGCAGGCAGACAGAGAGGAGGAAGCAGGCTCCCTGCTGAGCAGAAAGCCCGATGTGGGGCTTGAACCCAGGGCCCTCGAATAGTGGATTTATATTTATATTTAAAAACTATGATTGAGGGGCGCCTGGGTGGCTCAGTGGGTTAAGCCTCTGCCTTCAGCTCAGATCATGATCTCAGGGTCCTAGGATCAAGCCCCACATCGGGCTCTCTGCTCAGCAGGGAGCATTCTTCCCCCTCTTTCTCTCTGCCTGCCTTTCTGACTACTTGTTATTAAAAAAAAAAACAAAAAAACAAAAAAACAAAAAAAAAAACTATGATTGAATAAATGAAGTATGTAAACATTATAGATAAGTAAGTAGAAAGAAAGAAAAACAGTAGAAATAAATATTGCAAAATAAAGCAGCTGTTGTGTAAGGATGGGTGGTATTTCGGGAAATACTTTTATTTTATTAAGTTTTAACATAATTGAAATGTTTTAAAGTAATCATTTAAAACGAGTATCCAGGGGCGCCTGGGTGGCTCAGTGGGTTAAAGCCTCTGCCTTTGGCTCAGGTCATGATCCCTAGGTCCTGGGATGGAGCCCCGCATCGGGCTCCCTGCTCAGCAGGGAGCCTGCTTCCTCCTCTCTCTCTCTCTCTCTTCCTGCCTCTGTGCCTACTTGTGATCTCTATCAAATAAATAAATAAAATCTTTTTAAAAAAATAAAATGGGTATCCAGTGCAATATCTTCCTTTAAGCAAGCAAGATGGCATAAAGGTATTCAGGAGGGAAAAAGTTAGAATTGGAAGGAAAGATCTTATGTAGGAACCTGGATTAAAATCCACACATGTTGTGGCTGAGAAGAATGATGTCCAGAAACTGATTTCCTTCTATTCTGGCAGCTGTGGTCAATGAAAAATCACGTGATTTCTAGTCTTATACACTTCAGCATGTCATTGTTTAGAGAAGAACATTGAATTCTATGAGAACATTTCTAGGTTAAACTATTTTTTTTAAAGTTATTTTACATTGGTGGTACCATGCAGTATTTGCTTCAAAACTGAAGGTAATATTTAAAGATATGACCCAACTTCAGAAAAGGTAAATTTTTAAAAAAGAGGTGCATTGACTATAATTAAAAAAAAAAAAAATCCAGGTGCATTGTAGAAATAAATGTGAAAGGCAAAACAGTAAGACTTTCTAAAAAAAAAAAATCTTAAGGAAATCTTTTCATGATATGGTGTTAGCAAAGATTACTAAAATAGCATATAAGTGGCACTAATCATGTAGAAAAAAATGAAGAAAAATAAAGTAAACAAAGTAACATTTTAACTACAAATTTCTACTCATTGAATGATATCAAGTAGTGGAAAAACCCAGCCATAGAATTGGAGAACATATTCACAATACTTTCATCTAGCAAAGGTCTTGAATCCAGAATATATAAAGAATTTCTACAAATCAATAATCAAAAGACAGTTAAATGTAGAAGTGAGCAAAGGTCTTGAAAAAGCACTTTGTAAGAGAATATCCAAATGATCAATAGAAATATGAAAACATATTAATTTCATTATAGAAACAAAGATTGAGTTCGTAACAAAATACCAAATATCACCAATGGCTACTATAAAAAAGAAAAACCATTCCAATGTTGGCAAGGATGCAAAACAATTGAAACCCCTCGTACATCAAGAATGAGTATGTAAATCGATACAAGCACTTTGGAAAACTGTTATTTACTAAAGTTTAATATATGTATACCTTATAACTTAATTTAATATATGTATACCTATAACCTACATATAACCAAAAGAAATGTGTACATTTCCTCACCAGAAGACATGCACAGATTTATTCTGTGGAAGCCCAAGAACTGAAAATATCTTTAAAAACTGAGGTGTCCATAATTACATTGCAGTATATTTGAATACCTTAAAAATGTAAGAAGAAAATAAAGGGAAAAATAAAAGCTACTAACTGGATAAAACTCACAGCCTAATGTTGAACATAGGACATCATACAAAAAGTACATATTATATGATTCCACTATTAGAAATCACTTGTAGTGGGATATCACTTGTAGTGGGATAACATCTAGAAGAGTATAAGAAAGGAGCTTTTTAGATTCTTGTAATACTGGTCATACTGATTTGTTCACTTTGTTAACATTAACTAAGTATACAATTATGATTTGTACACTTTTCTATATGTAGATGGTGCCACAATGAAACTTACAGATGGAGTAAAGGAGTGAGGGACAGAGCCAGAGAGAGAGAGAGAGAGAGAGAGGGAGGGAGGAAAGGAAGAGTGGAGAGAAAGGGGGAAAAATAAATGAGAATAGAAAAAATTGCAGAATATAGTTAGCAGTGTATTGATCCTTTGAAATTTATTAAGAGATTCTTTTGACCTAATAAATGACCAATTTTGTAAGTGTTTATACGTGCTTAAACAGATTGTACATTCTGATTTGAGAATTTCATATATGTATGATGGCTTAAACCCAGCAATTGTTGTAAAGTTGTTTGTTGTTATTGTTGTTGAGGTTTTCTGCATAACTGCATTTTTTTGTATGATTTACATTTTCTGAAAAGAGTATGACAAAATATTTAATCCAGATTTCTCATATATCACTTCCTTCCTCTTGTTTTGTCAGTTAATCCTTTATATATTTCAAAGATTTATTGTTTGATATACATTTATTTATGATGAATGCATCTTGTCGATCTATTGCTCATTTTTAAAAGTATATAACATCATTTTTGTACTCTATTTTTAAATTTTATTTTAATTAATTAATTTATTTATTTGCCTTAAATTCTGTGCTTTCAAGTGTTAGTATTACTGGAGCTTTCTTTGGGCTCATATTTGTCTGATTTATCTTTTTCCATACTATTAATTTCATAGTTCTATGTCTTTCAGTTTTATGTTCTGTACATATATTGTAGTTGTTGTTTTATTAGGATTTAGCTTTGTCTTCTTGCCCATATTTTCAATTTTATATATCATTTTGTTTCATTTTGATTGACTTTTGCTTTCTTAGAATAGCTCAAATTGTTGGAGTTTTTTTTCCTGATGGTTTGAAAATTATGTATCCTAACTTTATGGTAACAGTTGCCATAAATTTAAGAACTATATTCATTTTTTATGTCTATTGTTGTATTTAATATGTCATTATCTTTCTTCTAATAAGACAAGCATTTTTATAGTTGAGGGAAAGTATTGTTTGGTGATTTAACATTGGTACATATGCATGTTGGATCAAGATATGAGATGTATTTCTTATTGTAGCTGATGATCAAAATGTTAATAGCCACAAATCTATTCTGTAATCCCTTTTTAAAAAAGGTTGACATAGTTCTTTTGGGTCTTCAGTTTACTTCTCTGCCCTAGTGCATTACCAAGATCATTTTTATTCAGGTATTTATTGCAGCACACTCCCAGCAGGAAATGGTTCTCTGAATGATTGAAGAGCGTTCAGGTATAAAACTTATAATAGAAATGTCTCAACAATCAATCTTTTATATTTCTTTAACCAACCTCTAGATATTCCAAGCATAATAAGTTATTTTAATCTTTAGAAATGGCTTCAAAAGAAACAATGAAAACAAAGAAATGAAGAAAAGAAAATTTATTAAAAATTAAAATGGTTTTACTTTTTATGTTTCTTTTAATAAAAATAAATCTGTATGGATAATCTGACAGAATGGGAAAGATACAGCCAACCTCCTCTTAAACAGTTATGATTAATGAAAGCCATTCAGGTTAGGAAATAGTTTCTTTTCTTTCTTTTTTAATATTTTATTTATTTATTTGACAGAGCACAAGCAGGGGGAGCAGCAGGCAGACAGAGAGGAAGAAGCAGGCTCCCCCCTGAGGAGAGAGCCTGATGTGCTGGATCCCAGGATCCTGAGATCCTGGGTAGGTACTTAACTGACTGAGCCACCCAGGTGCCCCCAGGGAATAGTTTCAATGAAGGAAAAATGAGAATTACTTACTACTGATACCTAAGCATTATATTTAACATTGATTTCTCATTTTGCAACATCATTTTAAAATCTTATCTTTACAAAATAGGTTATTGCATTATATAAAATTCATTGACTTTAGGAATTGGGACCACTATTTAAAAATTCGAACAAGTAAAGTTTTTATTGATAGGTAACAAAGTTGTTACTCATTCTCTTTTTGTTTTGTATTGCCAGTATCTATTTTTCTTGGTCAGTATTCTTGTTGTACATTATTTAAAATATTTTTATTGGGGTGCTGGGTGACTCAGTCAGTTAAGTGTCTGCCTTTGGCTCAGGTCATGATCCCAGGTCCTGGGATCAAGCCCCGAGTCATAGGGCTCCCTGCTTAGCAGGGAGCCTGCTTCTCCCACTGCCTGCCTCTTCCCCTGCTTCTGGTGTCTCTCTCTCTGTCAAATAAATAAAATCTTTATAAAAATAATAAAATAAAATATTTTATTAATATGAATTTTGTAAAATTGGCTCTAGAAATTAATTTCATAATACTATATGATATAGGTTAAATATAAAACTTATTTACTAAATAAGGGAACCAAAGAAAAAAGGAGAGATCCAAGTTTACAAAGAAAAGACTTACTTTTCAAGTAGGTAATACAAACAATAAAGACAATTTCCTTTTGCCCAAACTTGGGTTGATACGTGTACTAGCAACTTTCATGAAAAGCCTGAATACCACTCATTTCTTCTTACTAATTCTTTAAAGAACACAGTAAATAGAATGAATAGTAACTTTGAATGGAGAAGACTTGAGCTTCAATGTTGACTTGGCAATTGACTGACCGTGTAATTCTGGCCAAGCGACATAACCACTCTGAGATGCAAAAATATCTTTTTGCTAATTAGCTCTAATTTATAAGGTGCAAGTAAACAATTAGGTTATAATGTACACTTTACGGAAGTAATTTTTGTTCACTGTGTGGTACATTTCTTCTAAAGTGACACATAATTAACCATGTGTCTTCTTCTTGGTTCAGTGCTTTTTATAAGATCCACAATAAATTAAAGATGCCGAATCTTAGATTTCAATGCAGAAATTTTTTTCTCCACAAAAGCCATTTCTACAAACTGTGGAATCTTAAAAAGATGAGTTATGTTAAAGATTCATTACATTTGAAATGAATGCATACTCACTCTTATGAACCTAGGGTAATGGCCATTGTAATCACTGTGGAAAACCATCAATCAGCAACCTCTTTTAATTCCACTAATAAGTGGAATAATAATAATAATAATAAATAATAATAATAATAATTCCACTAATAAGTGCCATGGATTCATTCAAATATGATTTCACCTTTCATCAGGTTCTCACAAATATTGTAGAACCATCTCAACAGCTACAGGTATGTGGATCCTGAGGTATGCTTCCTCAGGTGCATGCAATCGTCCAAACTTCTGTTGTCATTCTTTAACAGACATTATTCAAATATAAATTTAATGCTTTTAAAGTTAGGAGGAAATCCATATTTACTGAATGTTTATTATGGCTTACATGCATTATTTCATTTAATTTTATAATAACTCAGTGATATACATGTATTTTATTCTCCCTTTTGTAGAGTAGAAACTACATATTAGAGTTATGTCACTCAGCCATATCTACATGGTTGGTCAGCTGCTAAGTCAAGATTTATGCTCTCTTAAGAAGTAGTTACAGGAAACTATGTAGTATTATTAGAGTTTTCCTTGAGTACTGCTAGGACTCATTGGCCCACCATTGAAAGGTGACTTTAGGAACAGCAGTTATTCTGCAAGTGAATAGTTTCACGATTTTACTTAACAGAGTAGGCCCAATAAATCACAAACTATCATGGTTGTTGAAAGTATGAATTACTCAAAAAAAAGCTAATGTTTTCTGTTAAAATTGATAGTTTTCCTATTACAGTGGTTAATGGGTGCTATAATAAACATGGTACAGATGTTGGTCCAATAATTATACAATATAGTTTTATCGCATAGATTGTAGTCAATGTATTACAATAGTAATTGGACATATTCCTGATGTTAAGCACTCTGTTTGTGTTGAAAAAGTTCTATTGTGTTTTAGTTTATTTAAAAGAGTTTCTTAGCTCTTGAAAATTACATATTTGGTCAGTTTAATATTCCTAAGGGAATATTTTGCAAGAGACTTATTTTCATTTTGAACCTTCATTTTGTGGCTACTTTATGCTGCTTCCATTGAAAGCAGTCTTAGAAGTTTGTATTTATTTCCATTGTGTCCCTGACTCCCATGGTGGAACACAGTTCTCAGTCCCCAGTAAGCACTTCTGGAAAGCTCAGATCTCCAGGTACCTGTGAATTAACTTTCTGACTACTCCCATTTTCTTTTCTTGGGTGTGGGTTAAAAAACAGTGACTTACCTTAGGAAAACAGCTTGTTGCAAAGTCTAATGTACTTTCAGTACACTGACGTGAGCAAAGGTAGGGGTGTAAGACATGAGTATAAGAAAAGGATGATGAAAAAGGAAAGGTATTTTTTTTTTCCTATGGTGTTGAAAGGAACTTATCAGAAGAGAACCCAATTGCCTCAGTGCCATAGAGAATTTTCCATTATCTTCCAATACCTTAAATGATAATCCAGAACTTCCTTAGACCCCCAACGACTTTAAAGGCAGTTGTGGAGTAGTTTGTACTTGGTAGTGATTATCCAACTTTTCCTCATAAACAGAGCTGTTATTTTACCAAAGCTTACAGCTGAAAACATTTTCCCAATTTCTTTCTTTCTTCTACCTTGTCTCTTTTCCACCCATCTGAGCGAACAGATGCAGGATGCTTGACGGAGGGGTGAAGTTGCTGTGGTGGCTCTTATTCCATTGGAGAGTACTGTGTGTTTGCTTTTGATAAATAGCATAGATCCCACCTAACTGCTGGGTGCTGTGTCTTCCTCTGTTAGTGTTTCACTGTAGGAATAAGATGGTTCTGTGTGTTAAACAATTTTCTTCCTTTTCCAGGAAAAAATAATAATTAAGAAAGAGATTCTGTGCCCTCTGGTTTAGGGATACTACAATGAAATAGGGGGAAAAAAAAAACAGCCTGATCACAGCTCAGAAAAAATACATCTAAAAGAAAAAGAGATTCATAGTCTTATCAAATAATGAATAAATAAGCCCCAGAACTTAACCTTTTGGGAGCAAGTGTGCTTTCATATATGATTACACAAAAAGACAATTGCAAACTTATTTAAAGCACAGAGTACCTTAAGACAAAAACAAAACCAAACACAAAACAGAGTACTTTACCTGAGTAAATGAGGTGTTAGTGCTTAATCACTGCAGTAAATACCAGTCTTTAATTCTAGTTTCTCCTTGCCCCAAATGGTTGACATTATACTTACTACAAACAAAACACCAAACATTTATTATATGTCTTCCATTCCCATCATCATACTAGGTGCTATGAAAAATATAGAAAATATTTGAGTCATGTCCTCTGTCCATAAGCACCATCTGTAAAAGAAAGGTGGTACTAGAAGACATTAAATTGCCAAATTAGGTAATAGCAACAAGTACCATAAGATTCTGGAACATGTAAAAGACATACAAAATAAAGCAGCTGTGATAGTCTTTAGGGAGAAGTTGGAACAGAATGTTTTTATTCATGTCACGATTCATACTCAAGGAATGAAGAATTTTAAATCATACCTGTATTAAAGTGCTTTAATGCACCAACGTGTGTATCTGATAGCCTCTTCAACTCTAAAAATCTGCATTGATAATTGCATTTACCATTTTCTGTGGCTGTTGACTTCATTCACCACCTTTAGTCCAAAATAGTCCCATGGACCTGATTATGTCAAAACCAGTGAGTCTGATAATAATATTATTTCCCAGCAAATTCCAATAATATTATATGAAGTTACTGGAGTGGATTAAAACCACTACAATCAGAATAGTTGGTGTTCAGGAGCAAAACATATATTTTTTTTTCCTTTAGAATTTGTTCTGAGGATTTAAAATCTTGATGGGTTATCTCCTCCTATAGGATTATTACCAGAAAATTGATATCTGGTTTCCCTCCATCCCTTAGAACGTAACTTCAAAGTGAAGTTCTAGAACAAATGGAAGGTTTTGGCAGTAGTCTAAAGGGTTGTTGGAAATTTACAAATGATTCAGAATTCACATATGATTTCTATGCATTGGCATCAGTATTGCTTCTGTGCCACCCATTGTTTCAAAGGACAGAATTAGTAACCGACAAAATCTTGGCATGTGCTCATAGCATATGCACTGAAGCTCAATGTCAATGATACTCTACTTAAACTGGTGAACAGTGGATAGATCCGGGATGTTTCAGCAAACTAACAAGTAGTAACTACACACACACACAAAAGCAGAAAAACTGTAAATCTGCTAGATTAACTAAAAGTAACATGGAGGCACCTAGTAAATCTCAGGAATAGCCAGTTGAATGTAGAGTACAGTTACCAAAAGAGGTATGGTTTTGTTTGTATAAAGACATTGTACATTGCAAGAAGCAAGGACAGATCCATTAAACAGGAAAATTCACTGCATGCAGGGAGTTAGCCTGAAATGAGTAGTGAGCACTGCATGACTTAGGTATGTCCTCTATTCCTTTAGAGTGTTTTGAAATAGATATAAACTATCTGATTCCCAACTTGGTCACTGCAGTCCATCTTTTCCATGAGGATTGGCCTTGGAAACCATATGAACTATTGTATCCTTGTTCTAGCAGCACTCAGTCTTAGATCTTATATAGTCATTGTTCTAAAGCTTCTCTAAAGAATAAAGGTTGTACTCTATGTCAAGTCCTACCTTCCAAAATCACTTTATCCATGAAGTAGAGAAGGGCATAGGCATAGTGACAGTAGCAAAGAGAAAGGGACATCATCTGGTATTGGAATATTATTGCAAGTAAGTGACTTTTTTCTAATATCACCAACTAGACATATTTAAGTCCTAAGTTTGGCTATGTGAAATAATGAAATAACAGTCTTTCAGCATTTACTGAGTAGAAAAACATAGTGCATTATCAGTGGGACATCATTCTGGATATTTGCTGTATAAGGCAAAAGAAAAAGATCAAAATTTTGGTCATTTGGTACTATACTATCTATCTGATAGGTAAATCCTAAATGTATGTCGCTATTTAAATCTAAAGTTAATTAAGTTTTTAACTTAATTTAGTGTAGTTTAATTTAAATGAAAACTTAAAGTAAATAAAATTAGAAATTCGCATCTTTGTTGCATTAGCCACATTACATATACTCTGCAGTCATAGATAGATATTGGCTACCATATTGGACAGGGCAGAATTTTCCATCATCACAAAAGGTTCTATTGGACAGGTCATTTATTCTAGAGCTAAATGATTTTTATATGTGAAAAATACAGGGAACACAAAACAATAAAAATGCAAATCGGAGACAAACAGTATTTAAAAGAAAAGACAAGGCTCTATAAATGAAAGAGGTTGGTTTTTTAAGCATTCCTATATTAAAAGCGTGTTCAGACATTATTCTTCCTGTCTCAGGATGGCTGAGGAATTCACAAAACTGATAAAAATGAGTCTAAGTACCCCCACCACAAATAGAGTTCCTAAATTTTACAAGCAGATCTTCAAAAGGCGTGACCAAAGATGGTTTGGAGGAGAATTGGCACATCATCCTCTGTTATGGACTGAATTGTGTTCCCCCCAAATTCATACATTGAAGCCCTAATCTCAGTGTGATGATTTTGGAGATGGAACTTCTGGGCAGTAATTAGATTATAAAGGGGGAGCCCTCATGATGGGATTAGAGACCTAAGAGATACAAGGAAGTATGCTCGCTCGCTCTCTCTCTCTCCACCCTCACCCCCACCATCGTTACTTCATGTGAAGACATAGCAAGGGGACAAGCCATCTGTAAGGCAGGAAGAAAGCCCTCACTAAGTACTAGATTTGGGGGCACCTGACTAGCTTAGTCGATAGAACATGTGACTCTTGATCTCATGGTCTTTAGTTCAAGCCCCACATTGGTTGTGGAACCTACTTTAAAAAAAAGAAAAAAAAACTAAAAGAACCAAATCTTCTGGTACCTTGATATTGTACTTCCCAGCCTCTAGAACTGTGAGAAATGAATGTTTGTTGTTTAAGCCACTTCGTCTGTAGTATTTTGTTATGGCAGTCAGAACCAAGACAGTCTCCATTTGGCTTACGTGTTGATGAAATGTGATAAATGGGATTTCTTCAGAGACAAGCTAGATGGAATATTGTAGCATTTCCCATCTTCGGTGCAGAGGAAAGTGGTTCTTTCTCCTTCACTTCATGCCAAATAAAGGAAAATTCCAAAGAAACCTCGGGCATGCTTCACTTGAGTCTCCTGGAGTTTGGAGGATGAGGTTGTGTATGGGTATCTGATTCACGCCTATAAAAGTATTAAGGTCAGTGGCTGTCAGGGAGGTGGCAGGAGAGCTCAGCTTTGAGAGCAGAGTCAGAGCACCATTCTGGGAATGGCCTCTCCTTCTAGAGCTTGGCAGTGCAAAGGTACATTTTTCCCATGAGCCTGATGTGGACTCCATAGAAGGGTCCCAGGCTTAGGTTTGAAGGAGACACCAGCCAAGAGTCATGGGATAGATCACCTTTGAGGGTGAGGTGATTTACTTGGAAGTCATGTGAGGTAAACTACTGCAAAAAAGGATTGAGGAAAGACACAGAATCATTACCCAGAATCCATAGGGCCCCAGGGTTAGGTTATACCTATACCAGTCAAGTGAGACCTGTCTACTTTTTTGCTTCTCCTTTGTCTCCTCTGTCCAACCTGATGAATCAAGAGGCAGCACTGTGAATGGGGGAAAAGCCCAGAAGAGTGAGGTGAGGATTAAAGAAGTTGGACTGCTCATATGGGTGTCTTGAGTCCAGGCTTCTGTTAGGAGAAAGAGAAATTTTCAACCGAATGAGTGATTATGTTAAACTGGACTAGTCTTTGAAATACCAGAAAACAACTTTAAAAAGAAGAAGAAAGGAAGGAAGATGTTACAGTGATTGTCTGAAGGGGACTCAGTGAGAAAGAATTTCTTGTTTTCTGCTCACAAGTCACTGGGATCAATTGACGCAATAAATCTGATACATACAAAAAAGTATTTTTCCCCAGTGCAATTAAAAATTTCAGATCCTTTAGAGACCCTATTTAAAGTTCACATCCTATATTGGCAAGCACAAGCTGAGGGTTACCATTCAAATGAACAAACTGAATATTTCCACTCAGGATTTGTCATCATCGTACTTTGCAGTAATTAGCACCAATTGGAAGAAGTGTTACAAGTAACCTGGAAACCAACATCTTACTCGGGGTTAACCTTTAATTCTTGGAACTTATGTTTCCACAATTGCAGATTGGCAATGATAAACTCTAGAATAATATCCCCCTTCCTTTAAACGGGGAAGTATTGTTTATTTATTTTGCTATCCCTAGTGCCAAGAACAGTGCCCAGCACATAAGAGATATTCAGTAAACATTGAATGAATACCGTTCCTGCCTAGTTTACAAGAATACTGTGAAGATCAGATGAAACGGTAGACATGACATGTTTTAAACACCACACCAAAGCCAAAGGCATACACAAAGTGACATTATGCAGGATGGAAGTGATTTGAAATGTCCAGATGCCATATTTCCCAGGCACATTTGGCATCTCCAATCATTCAACTACAATTTATTAAGTTTCTAATGTTAAGTTTTTTGTTCTGACATGTCTATTCCAATCTGTCTTGAGTACTACACATGCCATAAGTTTAAGGGTCTTAAAAGAAGCAAAGGGGTAAAGAAAAATAATTTTGGAACAAAAATGTTTCCTTAAGAATATAATATAAGGGAATTTGGGATAACTCTCATGCTAGAAAATGAGGGAAGGTGCCAGAAGACCTGGTTTTTATAGACATCTAAAAATGATGGTGACAGTAATGTAATTCTAGATCAGTGGACTGGCAGACTAGCATAATATACAAGGAAGCGCAGATGCCAGAGCTTCATTGATCACTGAAATGCCACCTGCTAAAATGCCAGAAGGAAGACATAATTAAAATTATGTAACCCAAGGAAGAGCCTTTTTTTTTTTAAACTTGAAACTTTCCGAAGTGTGCTCTACAGTAATGTGGGCACACACGTGTGTGTGTGGTGATTTCCAAAATGATAAAGCAAAAATAGTTTGCAAGCCATATTTAGATTGAGGCAAGTCTGTAAGTCCTAGGGCTCTCTCATCCCCTGCTCATTTTTCTGTAGCTGACAATGAAAATACACACTTTTGTAACAGCCATCCCCTTTTATAGCCATGGGGGTTGTTATGAAGGATTGTAGACTTATAGCAATAATAGAAGACTTACATATACTATACCTGATTTCCAGCAGCAGACACACAATGAAATTTGAAAGCATCCTGTTTAGATTCTGTGCCTTGGGGTAAGCATAGGAGAAGGAAGAGAAGTCTTTTCCCACCATTTTGAAGTCCACATTGCATTTTAACCGAATGCACACACATATGCCTGCACTTCTTTCCCCAGCTGCTCCTTTGGGTTAATTTGTTTACTTCTATAAGCTACATCTTGCCAGTGGTTTTCTAAGCCTCTCCTGCTACTATAAATCTACCCTATTACTTAATACGCTGCAGTAAATAATTTGTATTTGTGACTGTAAACAGTACTGGCAACCACTCTGGATGACGAGCACTTGACAAAGTCTGCACAGTCTTTTATTTATTGATGGCAGAAAGAACCCTGCTGTTTGTGTCCTGTATCGAGAGCAAATCTAAAACTATGAGCTTTACATATTCTGTTGGCAGTTACCATTTACATGAAGGCTACAATTGCTTTGATTGTTATTTTGTATGTGATTCATGCTTTTTTCATATTTTCTGAAGTAATGCAGTGACAAGTTGCATAAAATAATCCAGACATTCTGCAAGGGTTTAAATGCCCACCAAAGACTATTTAAGTGAATCCCACCAAAAGAAAACAAAAACAAAAACAAAAACAATACCTGTTTAAAAGAAACATTTATCTCCAAATCATATGACTTTTAAAGGATTAAGAATAGTATAGAGTAATATAGTTGAGAAAAATCCCTTTTTCATACATCTACAGATGACATGTAATTCTCTCGTTGCATGCTGTGTGGACCACTGCCAGACTTGGGTCACCAGAATTAACTCCTCTGGCAAATTAGTGTGGGAATAAGAGAATTGCTATGCCGCTCAGTCTTTTACTTGATATTCAATGCCAGATTTTCTCAGGTTCTTTTTCTCTTTTCTTTCTATATTTATGCACACAAATGTACATTTGTATCTGAGTACCAACGCTGTAATGATGCAGTGACTTTGCACATGATTTAAATGCACTGATTTTGTAATTATGAGCACAGTAGATGCATGTGCAAAAACAGAGGCACTCAGAAAAGTGTGTCCATTGAATTTAAATGAAATAAGAGTTCCTATTTAAAAACTGAAATGATTGAATATTATTCTGAAATGAAGCACGATATACCATTTGTTGCTGCTTTGAGGTATCTTTCTTCATTCCACCAGTAATTTGTCAAACTAAGACATGTAACCTATAACCTCCAAAGCGGCAATACAGGAAATTATTTCTTGTGACATGAAAGAAAAGTAGTCCTCAAATAAAATGCACGTATCAACCCAGTAGAGTAGAAGTGAAGCAACTTGAACTGCTATTAAATATGATCTCTGATTAATACTAGGATGATGCAGGGTCTAGGTTCTTTACCTCTGCAGTAGGATCTTTACTGAAAAATCATGTTCATAGTGGGTTTTTTTTAAAGATCATTTATTTATTTGACAGTGAGAGAGAGAAGAGCATAAACAGGTAGAGGGAGAGGGAGAAACAGGCTCCCCACAGAGCAGGAGTCCTGATGCGGGACTTAATCCCAGGACCCTACGATCATGACCGCAGCTGAAGGTAGATGCTAAACCAACTGAGGCACCCAGGCGCCCCATGTTCAGAGTTTCCTTGACCCACTGGAGTGCTGGTGGAAACCTGAATCCTGAGGGGCACCTGGCATTTGTTTTATCATTATTTCAGTTTGGAATGGACACAGTGAAGTGTGTCTCTTGTATTTATTTCAAATTCCCAGGGCCTGCCACACTGACTAAGACATAGAAAATCTTGAAAATTATTGAATGAATGAAGGATGGATGGATGAATGAACGAGTATAATAAAGTAACTTGACAAATTTACTCAATCAGATAGTGACAAAACTATCAAAGATGTTCAGGCACTGCTGGTAATTATGTAAATTGGCAAAACCACTTTGCAAAATGGTGTAGCATTATCTAATTAAGTTGAAGATATGCATATCCTGTGACCCTGAATTCCACTCTTATATATATATATATATATATATATATATATATATATATATATATATAATTTCCAAGAGAAAGGCATGGTTATGTGCTGCATAATAAATATATATTATGTTCATAGTAGTATTCTTTAATATATCCCCAAAATGGATTCAAACCAAATGTTCTTTACCAGTGAATGGATTTTAAAAAGTGTGGTATAGTTGTATGATAGAATATTGTACAATTGAAATAAAAAATCTGCCATAGTTCAAATTTCTAAACATTATATTGAATAAAACTGGAAGTCAGAGGTGCCTGGATGGCTCAGTTGGTCTGGCTTTTTATTTCAGCTGAGATCATGAACTCAGGGTCTTGAGATTGAGCCCTGTATTGGGCTCTGGGCTAAGTGTGGAGCCTACTTGAGATTTTCTTTCTCCCTCTGCCCTACTCCCTGCTCTCTCTCTCTATCTCATTCACTCTCAAGACTTCTTTTTAATTAAAGAAAAAAAAAAGCCCTGAAAATCACAAAGGAACACAAAATACAATTCCATTTGTACAAAGCTCAAAGATAGACAAAGATAAATTAAGTAGGGGTAACATGATTAAGATAAGGAAATCAGTGCTATAAAGTCAGGATAGTGGTTACCTCTATGCAAAAGAAAGAGCTGTGGTTAGAAAAATTTAAATGGGTTGGGGAGGGCATCTGGGGGTAATGATGTTCTATTTCTTGACCTGATTGATTGTTATACCTCACTTTATAAATATTGATTAAGTTTTTTGTATTCTATAAATATAGTTCACAATAAGAAGGTAAAACAGGTAGAAGTTTCAATCCAACTTATAGTTACCATTAAAACTGTTGGACAATATATTGATCATAAACTCCTTGTGCAAGAAGCTGTTGGCAAAAAGTAGCATTTTTCCTCAGTTTTATTGAGATATAATTGATATAGAACATTGTATAAGTTTAAGGTATACAACATAATGATTTGATATGTGTATATGTTGCAAAATGTTTACCACAATAAGTTTAGTTGAGGCACCCATCACCTCACATAGTTACTATTTTTCTATGTGATGAGAACTTTTAAGATCTTATCTCTTAGCAACTTTCAAATATACAATATGGTATTAGTAACTTTAAAATACCACTCACAACAGATTCCTAATACTTTTCTTCTGATAAGTACTTTTCTTCTGTACTTACCAAATCATCATGATCACCTTTAATTTTGGAATCACAGAATATTAATATCAACAGTCGTAGTCCAACCCTTTGCTTTATGTCACTATCCAGATGAAGCCATTGAAACCAAAGGGAATTGGCTAAGTTTAGGTAAATCTCAGAAGTGCCAGCCTTGTTTCTTTCTAATACTGCGGCATGTTATCCCTAAATTTCTCTCCAGTCAATAAAGTTAAGGGAAAAATGCTCATTCCTCTGTCCTGGTCTGATTTCAAGTTTCTTCTCTTTCAGGCCATTGGCTATTCATATCATAATACTTCTCAATTTTTTCTAGCTTCCTACCCTCTGTAGTCAGCTGCAGTAGAGTGAGTAAGATGGGGCCATGGCTTAATAGTATTAACTGACCCTAATATGAGCTAAATTGTGTGCAAAATAAATCATTAGTATTTCATGCAGAGGGGGTCAGATGGAGGTTTTGATTAAAGAGTTTGATGCAGAAGTTCTTGAAAGCCCATTAGACTAAACTCATTAGATAAGGTTGGATTTAATGGATTGAGATTAGACCCTACAAATCATCCTTCTTAACAACTTCTTAAAATTGAAAATTTTATCAAAAAATTTTATGAGGTTACAGATTGACCTTAACCTGAAGAATTTCGCTTTTTCTTTTTTAGTGTGAATTTTGACTTTCTTTTGAATCTCAAAAAATATATGACATTATAAATGTTAACATTTATAAAAGGCACATACCATTGAAACTATAAACAAAAATGCCATTTTCTACTGCAGTAGCTCCTTTAGAGTGTCTATGAATAAATAAGAGAGTTGAGGCCTAAAACTTTAAGCTCTTTGGAAGTTTTTTTTTTTTTTTTAAATTAATTATTTTTTTATTTTTTGCAAACATATAATATATTTTTATCCCCAGGGGTACAGGTCTGTGAATCGCCAGGTTTACACACTTCACAGCACTCACCTTAGCACATACCATCCCCAATGTCCCCACTGCCATCTCCCATCCCCCTCCCCCTAGCAACCCTCAGTTTGTTTTGTGAGATTATGAGTCACTTATGGTTTGTCTCCCTCCCAATCCCATCTTGTTTCATTTATTCTGCTCCTACCCCCTTAACCCCCCATGTTGCATCTCCACTTCTTCATATCAGGGAGATCATATGATAGTTGTCTTTCTCCGATTGACTTATTTCACTAAGCATGATACCCTTTAGTTCCATCCACGTCGTCGCAAATGGCAAGATTTCATTTCTTTTGATGGCTGCATAGTATTCCATTGTGTATATATGCCACATCTTCTTTATCCATTCATCTGTGGATGGACATCTAGGTTCTTTCCATAGTTTGGCTATTTTAGACATTGCTGCGATAAACATTCGGGGGCATTTGCCCCTTCGGATCACTACGTTTGTATCTTTAGGGTAAATACCCAGTAGTGCAATTGCTGGGTCATAGGGTAGTTCTATTTTCAACATTTTGAGGATCCTCCATGCTGTTTTCCAGAGTGGTTGCACCAGCTTGCATTCCCACCAACAGTGTAGGAGGGTTCCCCTTTCTCCGCATCCTCACCAGCATCTATCATTTCCTGACTTGTTAATTTTAGCCATTCTGACTGGTGTGAGGTGATATCTCATTGTGGTTTTGATTTGTGTTTCCCTGATGCCCAGTGATATGGAGCACTTTTTCATGTGTCTGTTGGCAGTCTAGATGTCTTCTTTGCAGAAATGTCTGTTCATGTCCTCTGCCCATTTCTTGATTGGATTATTTGTTCTTTGGGTGTTGAGTTTGCTAAGTTCTTTATAGATTTTGGATACTAGCCCTTTATCTGATATGTCGTTTGCAAATATCTTCTCCCATTCTGTCACTTGTCTTTTGGTTTTGTTAACTGTTTCCTTTGCTGTGCAAAACTTTTGATCTTGTTGAAATCCCAATAGTTCCTTTTTTCCCTTGCTTCCCTTGCCTTTGGCGATGTTCCTAGGAAGATGTTGCTGTGGCTGAGGTCGAAGAGGTTGCTGCCTGTGTTCTCCTCAAGGATTTTGATGGATTCCTTTCTCACATTGAGGTCCTTCATCCATTTTGAGCCTATTTTCGTGTGTGGTGTAAGGAAATGGTCCAATTTCATTTTTCTGCATGTGGCTGTCCAATTTTCCCAACACCATTTATTGAAGAGGCTGTCTTTGTTCCATTGGACATTCTTTCCTCCTTTGTCAAAGATGAGTTGACCATAGCGTTGAGGGTCTATTTCTGGGCTCTCTATTCTGTTCCATTGATCTATGTGTCTGTTTTTGTGCCAGTACCATGCTGTATTGATGATGACAGCTTTGTAATAGAGCTTGAAGTCCGGAATTGTGATGCCACCAACTTTGGCTTTCTTTTTCAATATTCCTTTGGCTATTCAAGGTCTTTTCTGGTTCCATATAAATTTTAGGATTCTTTGTTCCATTTCTTTGAAAAAAATGGATGGTACTTTGATAGGAATTGCATTAAATGTGTAGATTGCTTTAGGTAGCATAGACATTTTCACAATATTTATTCTTCCAATCCAGGAGCATGGAACATTTTTCCATTTCTTTGTGTCTTCCTCAGTTTCTTTCATGAGTACTTTATAGTTTTCTGTGTATAGATTCTTAGTCTCTTTGGTTAGGTTTATTCCTAGGTATCTTACAGTTTTGGGTGCAATTGTAAATGGGATTGACGCCTTAATTTCTCTTTCTTCTGTCTTGCTGTTGGTGTAGAGAAATGCAACTGATTTCTGTGCATTGATTTTATATCCTGAGACTTTACTGAATTCCTGTAAAGTTCTAGCAGTTTTGGAGTGGAGTCTTTTGGGTTTTCCACATATAGTATCATATCATCTGCGAAGAGTGATAGTTTGACTTCTTCTTTGCCGATTTGGATGCCTTTAATTTCCTTTTGTTGTCTGATTGCTGAGGCTAGGACTTCTAGTACTATGTTGAATAGCAGTGGTGATAATGGACATCCCTGCTGTGTTCCTGACCTTAATGGAAAAGCTTTCAGTTTTTCTCCATTGAGAATGATATTTGCAGTGGGTTTTTCATAGGTGGCTCTCATAATATTGAGGTATGTGCCCTCTATCCCTACACTTTGAAGAGTTTTGATCAGGAAGGGATGCTGTACTTTGTCAAATGCTTTTTCAGCATCTATGGAGAGTATCATATGGTTCTTGTTCTTTCTTTTATTAATGTGTTGTATCACATTGATTGATTTGTGGATGTTGAACCAACCTTGCAGCCCTGGAATAAATCCCACTTGGTCGTGGTGAATAATCCTTTTAATGTACTGTTGAATCCTATTGGCTAGTATTTGTGTGAGAATTTTCACATCTGTATTCATCAAGGATGTTGGTCTGTAGTTCTCTTTTTTGATGGAATCCTTGTCTGGTTTTGAGATCAAGGTGATGCTGGCCTCATAAAATGAGTTTGGAAGGTTTGCTTCCATTTCTATTTTTTGGAACAGTTTCAGGAGAATAGGAGTTAGTTCTTCTTTAAATGTTTGGTAGAATTTCCCCGGGAAGCCATCTGGCCCTGGGCTTTTGTTTGTTTGGAGATTCTTGATGACTGTTTCAATCTCCTTACTGGTTATAGGTCTGTTCAGGTTTTCTATTTCTTCCTGGTTCAGTTGTGGTAGTTTATATGTCTCTATGAATGCATCCATTTCTTCCAGATTGTCAAATTTGTTGGCGTAAAGTTGCTCATAGTATGTTCTTATAATTGTCTGTATCTCTTTGGTGTTAGTTGTGCTCTCTCCTCTTTCATTCATGATTTTATTTATTTGGGTCCTTTCTCTTTTCTTTTTGATAAGTCTGGCCAGGGGTTTATCAATCTTATTAATTCTTTCAGAAACCAGCTCCTAGTTGCATTGATTTGTTCGATTGTTTTTTTGGTTTCTATTTCATTGATTTCTGCTCTGATGTGTATGATTTCTCTTCTCCTGCTGGGTTTAGGGTTTCCTTCTTGTTCTTTCTCCAGCTCCTTTAGGTGTAGGGTTAGGTTGTGTACCTGAGAACTTTCTTGTTTCTTGAGAAAGGCTTGTACCGCTATATATTTTCCTCTCAGGACTGCCTTTGTTGTGTCCCACAGATTTTGAACCGTTGTGTTTTCATTATCATTTGTTTCCATGAATTTTTTCAATTCTTCTTTAATTTCCTGGTTGACCCATTCATTCTTTAGAAGGATGCTGTTTAGCCTCCATGTATTTGGGTTCTTTTCAAATTTCCTCTTGTGATTGAGTTCTAGCTTCAGAGCATTATGGTCTGAAAATATGCAGGGAATGATCCCAATCTTTTGATACTGGTTGAGACCTGATTTATGACCCAGGATGTGATCTATTCTGGAGAATGTTCCATGTGCACTAGAGAAGAATGTGTATTCTGGTGCTTTGGGATGAAATGTTCTGAATATATCTGTGATGTCCATCTGGTCCAGTGTGTCATTTAAGGCCTTTATTTCCTTGTTGATCTTTTGCTTGGATGATCTGTCCATTTCAGTAAGGGGAGTGTCAAAGTCCCCTACTATTATTGTATTATTGTCGATATGTTTCTTTGATTTTGTTATTAATTGGTTTATATAGTTGACTGCTCCCACGTTAGGGGCATAGATATTTAAAATTGTTAAATCTTCTTGTTGGACAGATCCTTTGAGTATGATATAGTGTCCTTCCTCATCTCTTATCATAGTGATTGGCTTAAAATCTAATTGATCTGATATAAGGATTGCCACTCCTGCTTTCTTCTGATGTCCATTAGCATGGTAAATTGTTTTCTACCCCCTCACTTTAAATCTGGAGATGTCTTTGGGTCTAAAATGAGTTTCTTGTAGACAACATATAGATGGGTTTTGTTTTTTTTATCCATTCTGATACCCTGTGTCTTTTGATTGGGGCTTTTAGGCCATTAACATTCAGGGTAACTATTGAGAGATATGAATTTAGTGCCATTGTATTGCCTGTACGGTGACTGTTATTGTATATTGTCTCTGTTCCTTTCTGATCTACTACTTTTAGGGTCTCTCTTTGCTTAGAGGACCCCTTTCAATATTTCCTGTAGAGCTGGTTTGGTGTTTGCAAATTCTTTCAGTTTTAGTTTGTCCTGGAAGCTTTTAATCTCTCCTTCTATTTTCAATGATAGCCTAGCTGGATATAGTATTCTTGGCTGCAAGTTTTTCTCGTTTAGTGCTCTGAATATATCATGCCAGCTCTTTCTGGCCTGCCAGGTCTCTGTGGATAAGTCTGCTGCCAATCTAATATTTTTACCATTGTATGTTACAGACTTCTTTTCCCTGGCTGCTTTCAGGATTTTCTCTTTGTCACTAAGACTTGTAAATTTTACTATTAGGTGATGGGGTGTGGACCTATTCTTATTGATTTTGAGGGGGGTTCTTTGCACCTCCTGGATTTTGATCCTTGTTCCCTTTACCATATTACAGAAATTCTCTACAATAATTCTCTCCAATATACCTTCTGCTCCCCTCTCTGTTTCCTCTTCTTCTGGAATCCCAATTATTCTAATGTTGTTTCGTCTTATGGTGTCACTTATCTCTCGAATTCTCCCCTCATGGTCCAGTAGCTGTTTGTCCCTCTTTTGCTCAGCTTCTTTATTCTCTGTCATTGGGTCTTCTATATCGCTAATTCTTTCTTCTGCCTCATTTATCCTAGCAGTGAGAGCCTCCATTTTTTATTGCACCTCATTAATAGCTTTTTTTATTTCAACTTGGTTAGGTTTTAGTTCTTTTATTTCGCCAGAAAGGGCTTTTATATCTCCCGAGAGCGTTTTTCTAATATCTTCCATGCCTTTTTCGAGCCCGGCTAGAACCTTGAGAATCGTCATTCTGAACTCAAGATCTGTCATATTACCAATGTCTATATTGATTAGGTCCCTAGCCTTTGGTGCTGCCTCTTGTTCTTTTTTTCTTTTGGTGAATTTTTCTGCCTTGTCATTTTGTCCAGATAAGAGTATATGAGGGAGCAAGTAAAATACTAAAAGGGTGGCAAAGACCCCGGAAAATACGCTTTAACCAAATCAGAAGGGATCCTAAATTGTCGGGGGTGGGGGGAGAAAGGGGGTAAAAAGAAGTCCAGAAAAAATAAAGAAATAATTTTAAAAAAACGAATAAAGAAAAAATATAAAAAGAAAAAAATATATATATATATATATTAGATAAACTAGTTAAAAAACGTTAAAAAAGAAAAGGGCAAAAGTTAAAAAAAATTTGGCAGAAGAAGAAAAAAAAATTGAAAAAGAAAGAAAAAAAATTAACTGCAAGACTAAAGAATCATGGGGAGAAAGCCATGAGTTCCGTGCTTTGTTTTCTCCTCTGGAATTTTGCCGCTCTCCTTGGTATTGAACCTGCACTCCTTGGTAGGTGAACTTGGTCCTGGCTGGATTTCTTTTTGATCTTCTGGGGGAGGGGCCTGTTGTAGTGATTCTCAAGTGTCTTTGCTCCAGGCGGAATTGCACCACCCTTACCAGGGGCCGGGCTAAGTAATCCGCTTGGGTTTGCTTTCAGGAGCTTTTGTTCCCTGAATGCTTTCTGTAGAGTTCTGGAGGACGGGAATGAAGATGGCGGCCTCCCAGTCTCCAGCCCGGAGGAGATGAGAGCTCGGGGCCCCACTCCTCAGCGTGCCCTCAGAGAATAGCGCCCAATTACTCCCGTCTCCCTGGCCTCCTGCCACACTCCGAGCTCTCCAAGCCTGCAACCGGTTCAAGGTAACCCCGAGCTGAGAGCTCACTCCTCGGCTGTCTCTGTAGCCGGCTTCCCCGTTCTAATACCTGCAAGTTCTGCGACACTCGGACACCCCCAATCCTTCTGTGACCCTGTGGGACCTGAGGCCACAATGACCCTGTGTGGGCTTCACCCCAGTTTAGCCTCTGGAGCGATGTCCCTCAGTGGAACAGACTTTTTTTTTTAAGATTTTTATTTATTTATTTGACAGATAGAGATCACAAGTAGGCAGAGAGGTAGGTAGAGAGAGAGGAGGAAGCAGGCTCCCTGCTGAGCAGAGAGCCCAATGTGGGGCTCAATCCCAGGACCTGGGATCATGACCTTAGCCGAAGGCAGAGGCTTTAACCCACTGAGCCACCCAGGTGCCCCCCTCAATGGAACAGACTTTTAAAAGTCCTGATTTTGTGCTCTGTTGCTCCGCCGCTTGCCGGGACCTGGCCCTTCCCCCTGCGGTCTATCTTCCCGTCGCTTTGGATTCACTTCTCTGCCAGTCCTACCTTTCAGAAAGTGGTTGATTTTCTGTTTCTAAAATTGCTGTTCTTCTTCTCATTGATCTCCCATTGGATTTGTAGGTGTTTGCAATCTTTAGATAAGCTATCTAGCTGATCTCCTGCTACCTGAAGTAGTCTCAGCCTGCTACTTCTCCGCCATCTTGACTCCTCCTCCTCTTTGGAAGTTTTTATAAAGCCTTTATATAACATTAATTAATCTTTAAATTCAGCTATCTAAAGAAAACTAAATTTTAAAATGACACTATAAACTACCTGAGAGTCTATTTATTTCAATATTTTTTACAAACTGGAAATCATTTGGATATTTTGGAAGTACTGTACAAGATAGTAGATCTTGTATTTTTCTTTAAAGGGAATTATGGGCACCAGTAAGTGCATGGTAGCATAGAAATTAAATATTCCAATCTTGAATCCCTACAGGAGCTCAAGGACTAAAGGCAGATTATCCTGATAGAACCACTGGAAAAAGCAGATCTTATCTGTGAACCTCCATTCAAGGAATATGCTCTTCCTGCTTAATAGAAGTGGTCCAGATTTAAGACATAGCATCCCAGAATTATGCTGGAAGTGGAGCTGGAAAGGCACTAAAAAGGGCTATAATGAGTTTGCAAGATGTGTTTGTTCTACACACATAGATGAACAATATTTTCTTGACTGCTTTAATGGTAAAATGCACATTAACTGAGAACATGATGTGATTATTATTATTTGGTTCCCCATGTTCTGTGACTACTTTTCAAAATTAAAAAAAAAAAAAGAAAGAAAAGAAAAGAAAACAAATGAAGGGAAATAATACCTGAAGATCACATTTTAAGTTCAGAGTACAGAACTGAAAATATATAATTAATAATAGTAACTACTATTTACCAAGGACTTAGATGAATAAAGTACTTCACATTAAATTATTGGTTATACCTCACAACTGCATTAAGATGTGTAATGTATTTTGCAGGAAAGAGAAATTTGATAGAACAGATTTTAATTCAGCCTTCAGGATATTCAATAGAAAGATCATTTGAATATCATTTAAAGGTTATACTTCAAATCTTGAACATATTATCATTCTAACTCTGAATTCTTTATCTTTCATTTTTTTCTCTTTATTTGCATGTTTTCTTCCGGGCTTATGTATTTGTATTTTGTTGGGTTGTTCGGTGAGTTTGGACTGGGTCTGGTTCCAAAAGGAGATGAAGTAACTTACATATACGTGGGCCCACAAACACAGTGAACAAAGCAGATCAAAATCCCTACTTATTGAGAGTTTGCATTAAACTAGGAGGAGGCAGAGAACAGTCAAAATATTGGAGTAAAATGCATAGTGTGGTAGGAGACCATAAGTGCAATAAGTGCAGGGAAAAAGTAGGAGTGAGGGTAAACAGTGTCAAAGATGAGAGTGGATGGTCTCAGTTTTCAGTAAGATTGCTGGTTAGAGGCCTCTCCTAATGGGTCAGTGGGAAAGAATGAGTATATGTGAAAAAAGGCATGCCAGGCAAAGGGAGCACAATGGCTATTCATAAATGTTTGAGGGATTAAAACGGGACTAGTTTGGCTGAAGCAAAGGAGGTAGCTAATGAGTAGCCAGTAGCTAATGAGGGGCCAGATTGGGAAGAACCTTGTAAATGCTTTGTTGCTTTCTGCA
This sequence comes from Lutra lutra, assembly GCF_902655055.1. Classification (NCBI taxonomy): domain Eukaryota; kingdom Metazoa; phylum Chordata; class Mammalia; order Carnivora; family Mustelidae; genus Lutra; species Lutra lutra. Next base: position 64,897,581 of record NC_062280.1, read on the forward strand.
TGTGATGCGGGTTACTGGAGAATTGGAGAAGTGATGTGATCTGACTTAGATTTTAGTGAGGTCATCTGACTCTTCTGGCAGGAGGCTTTTGGGTTTATCCAGGTGAGTAGGAATCTTAGCTTATATGATGGTGGCAGTAGAGATGATGAAAACTAATTATCATCTGGACTTTCTCTCTCTCTCTCTCCCTTTTTTTTTTTTTTTTTTGAGAGAAGAGGCAACAAAATGTGATGAAGGATTATGTGTGGAATATCAAAGGAAAAGAGGAGGCAGTGATGGCCCTAAAGTTTTTGATCTGAGCAAATGGAAGCATTGGGTTGATACCAGCTGGTTAAAGACAGAGGGGTGCTAGGGGAAGACTGTGGGAGTACCAGTCTCAGCAAGAATAATATCGGCATCAAAATTACCACTGTTATTGTCAACACTGTTTTCCTTGGAGCAAAATGATGGCATAACCCCAAAATGTAATTCAGAGGAATCACTTCAGTGAAGATCTGAGAGAACATAGTGTAAGTGTGCAGCTTTTTGATGGTCTAACTAATGCAAGGATAAAATTTGCGATATTAGAAGGAATTAATGAACTGCTTATTCTTTAGGCAACCTTCCAAGTTATTTCTTACAACTGTAATGTTGATAATATTTGGATAGCAGAGAATTCTTGATATGAAACTACCATGTTCTTTATACTACTGCCTAGAGAAAACCCATGTGCTTTGATGGTCAATTGTGTGGATAGTATAATTAATTATCTACAAGGAAAATGAAAATAAGGGTTGTAGTTGAAGAGATAATCATCTCACCTTCACAAAAAGGAAGGTGAAGGAGTAAATGGTTGAGGTAAACATTTTCATCAGAAAACAACCTAAACAAATTGGAAAATAAAGACCCTCAAATTCTTTTCTCTGAGACATTGCTCTAATAACGTTAACCTGGCAAAATTTCAAAGCAGTATTACCAATCATCTAATAGAAAATTTCCATTAACAGACCCACGAGAGTTTTAATTTTAAAGTAATATGAATTCTTGATGAATTCAGCAAGACTAATTAAGGTGCAACAGTGTCTCTCTGAGTAGCTAAGTGAGCTAACCTTGTATGAGATGTTCTGTTTATTAGACAGTTTAGTGTTAGAAGACATCTGCCTCAAACGAAGGTTTTTTTGGTTTGTTTTTTATTTTTTGCTTTTAGAATACTCGTCCTTAAGTCATTTTTCCTAGCAATAATTGAGCATCATGTTTAGTTGTCTATTGAGGCTGCTTTTTGAGATAATAAAAACTTATCCCTGGCAACTTTCTATTTACTGTAGTAGAGGTGTTTGCATTGAAATCAATCAAAAGGAGTTTCAAGGATACCTATTAAGAAAAGACGGGTAAAGAACACTGCTTTTTCAGAGCACTTAAAATTATCTGAAATGTGGCTGTTCTTTCTGGAAACGATGTTTGCTTGAGGATTGGGGGAGGGGAAGTATCCCTTTCTATTCTAAGAAAAATATCTAGAAAATATAAAAATAGGGGGAAATCTGCACCGAACTGGAAACTGAGGAATAACCCCATAAAACTGCCACTAACTTAAAATACTTTATGCTAGAATCAGTGTGGGCAGGGCATGACTAAAGAAGAATCTATTTGTAAATCACTGGATCTAAAGAGGATTCTCTCAGAGAAAATATGCAGTTGATATCCTGGAGGACATAGCCCTTTCAGGATTTGGAGAAGCAGGCTGAGAAACTGAGCAGTCAAACCTCATATAGGGCCATATTGAGTCACGTGGATGCCTTATCCCATACGTCATAATGGCACTGGAGCTGGGAACTCAGAAAGGTAAAAGGAACAGAAAAGCTGCAGTAACGATGACTACAGTGAGTTGGCAGAACAATCCAGTCACTTCCAAGATGAAACAGAATTGGGGGTTTCAGGACCTGTTGATCTAGAATAGTGGAATCCTGTTATAGAGTGAGAGGCTCTGTGACTGGAACGTTGGTTTTGTTGACTGGTCCAGAATAATAAGACTGTTGGTGTGCCTGGAAGAAGACTGGGTTTCAACAAATCTAGCTACTGACCCAGAGGCCTCTTTAAAAACAGAAAAGAAGAGGCGCCTGGGTGGCTCAGTCGTTAAGCGTCTGCCTTTGTCTTGGGTCATGATCCCAGGGTCCTGGGATCAAGCCCCACATCGGGCTCCTTGCTCAGAGGGAAGCATGCTTCTCTCTCTCCCACTTCCCCTGCTTGTGGTCTCTCTGTCAGATAAATAAATATAATCCTTAAAAAAAAAAGAAAAATGGAAGAGAAAGCATGCAGAGGTGAAGTTAACCTGCTGAGGTCATTCATAGCCCTAGTGGGCCCCCCTCCTCTTATACACTATGTTAACACATAAGCAGCATGTCCTTCAGTTTGAGCTTTAAATGAATTTCCTTAAGGAGTGCGTGGGTGGCTCTATTGGTTGAACTCTTGTTTCAGCTCAGGTCATGATCTCAGGGTTGTGAGACTAAGCCTGGGGTCTGGGTCTATGCACAACACAGAGTCTGCTTGAGATTCTATCCCTTTACCCCTCTCCCTACTCATGTGTGGATGCTCTCTCTCTCTCAAATAAATAAATAAAATCTTGGGAAAAAAAGGAATTTCTCTAATAGCATACAAGTAAAAAACAAGGACGCCTAAAAATCCCCTTGCCCTGTTTTTGTGAAGAAATGCTAGACATAGATGGTCTTGCCATCTTTGAAAAATAAGGAAATTTGAAGAGAGGCCTATGAAAAGACTTCAGAATAAAATTGAGCATGAAGTGTTCAAGATGCAGAGAGAAGAAAAATTTATGAAATAGACTTTATTTTTTAGGGCAGTAAAATTGAGCAGAAAGTATAGAAACTTCCCATATACTTCCTGCCTCCGCACATGCATAATCTTCCCCATTAACAACACTCCCCACCAAAGTAGTACATTTGTGACACTTGGTCACCCTACAATGACACATTATTATCACCCAAAGACCATAGTTTACATTATTCTTGGTGTTGTACATCTTGTGGGGTTTGAAGAAATATATAATGAATAAAGTGTATCCATCATTATGATACCAGAGTATTTCCACTGCCTTAAAAATCCTCTGTGTTCTGCCTGTTCATCACTGCCCACACCCCAGCATCTCCTGGCAACCACTTATCCTTTACTGTCTCCTTAGTTTTGCCTTTTCCAGAATGTCATAAAGTTGGAACCATATAGTATGTAGCCTTTTCAGATTGTCTTCTTTCATTTGGTAATATACACTTAAATTTCTCCATGTATTTTCTTGGCTTATAGCTGATTTTTTTTTTAGAGTTGGATAATATTTTATAGTCTGGTTGTACCACAGTTTATTTATCCATTCACCTATGGAAGAACACTTTTGTTTGCTTCTAGTTATTGGCAATTATGAGTAAAGCTGTTATAAGCATCTAAAACCATATTCTTGAAAAAGATTTTATACATACAGCAAAATATTTCAGATTCTATTTGCTTTATCCTTTTGACAAAAGAAGAAAACACAGACTATGTAAGGTGAGAGATAAAAGGGAAGAGAAGAGAGATTATTAAAATGGAGCCATCTGAGAGGCAAACAGAAGTTTGAAGAAAGATCAGTAATAGAAGGAAGGTTATGAAGTTGCAGAAGGATTTTAAAATGTTTTAAAACCAATTAAGAGCAGAAACTATACAACAGACAACTGAATGAGTATTACAGATCGCAGAATGTGGAAAATAATAAAAACAACAATTTAACGGAGATGAAAAAAGATGAGTGATGTGGAAAAGAGTGTAGAATTGTTGAAGAAATCAGAACATACAAAAATGATACTAAAACATGAAGTAGAAGATATTTCAGAGCTAAAGATATAATTTGATAGTTAACAAAATTTATAGAATTAGTATTAAAAGACTAAGACATGGATATAGTAAAGCTATTGAAATTTAAGTGAAAGGAATCCAATAAGCATTCCAGCAAGAAATAGTGAATAAATAACACTTTTCTTGCCAAGGCAATAGTATACTCAGATCTGTCTTCCACAGTTGTAGAAAAGAGTAAACAATAGCTAGCCTTTTTTTCTCCTTCTTGTTCCATTATGGAAACTTTCAAATATATACAAAAGTGGGAAATTTGTATAATAAAAGCCCATCTACACCTTCCTCTCGCTCAACATTTATCAACTCATGACATCCTGGTTTCTGTGTCTCTACCCATTCCCTCCTTCCTCAACCTTGGATGCAATTCTAAGACATTGTATCACATTGTCCATAAATACATCATTACCTATCTCTAAAATATAGGTACTCTTTTTTTAAAAACCACAAGTACAAACCATTACCATACCTTAAAAAATATCTTTATGGTGTTATTTAATAGCCAAACAGTGTATAAATCTTCCCCAATTTTATATATTTACTTTTGGTTTGTTCAAATCAGGATCGCAAATATATTCACAAAATTGTTTGATGTAGTCTCTAAAGTATAATTTAATCTGTAAATGTCTCCTCCCATTCTTTTTTCCTTATAATTTGTTTGTTGAGGAAATAGTTACTTTTCCATTCTATAGAGTTAGAGGAAATACAGTGATGTGAAAACTCTAAATTTATCACCCATGTATCTTTCCCAAAATGCAAGCAAACAACAAAATCTATGAAAATAAAAATCTCAAACTGGAAATGTTGTGATATAGAACTGGCAATGAGAAAGGATTAAGCCTTAAAATTACAAATGTACCTTACAAGGTAGAATGAAAATGTCCGACTCGTTCTTAAAATCAAAGATATGTAATGTCTGAGTCTGTAATCCTAGGTGATTTCAATAAAAAAGAATTAAACTGATTTTTTCTTTCGTAGTGGATAGACAACATGTTTCTCCTTCATGCTTAAAGTGGATAATTAGAAAAGCAAAGATTAAGAAACTAAGAGCAAATTTAAGAGATAGATACTTTTTAAAAAGTGTTTTTGAGGGGCGCCTGGGTGGCTCAGTGGGTTAAGCCACTGCCTCCGGCTCAGGTCATGATCTCAGGGTCCTGGGATCGAGTTCCGCATCGGGCTCTCTGCTCAGCAGGGAGCCTGCTTCCCTCTCTCTCTCTCTCTCTCTCTTTCTGCCTCTCCGTCTTCTTGTGATCTCTCTCTGTCAAATAAATAAATAAAATCTTAAAAAAAATGTTTTTGAAACTTTTTCCTGATACTATTCATAAATACAAATATACTGAAGAAGATTTATTTAGTTGTTTACTACTTACCAAATGGTGGACTCAACATTTCCAAGAATATCTATCTTTAGTCTACACTTTTTTTTCAATAATACATCATTCAGCAAAAGTGTGAGTTTTTACTTTGGTTAGTTCCAGTAGTTTATTTTTGCTTCTGTTTCCCTTGCCTTGAGGAGACATATCCATAAATATATTACTAAGGCTGATGTCCAGGGTATTACCACTAATGTTTTCTTTCAGGAGTTCATGCCTCACATTTAGGTCTTTAATCCATTTTAAGTTTATTTTTGCCTGTGATGGAAGACAGTGGTCTGATTTTATTCTTTCCCATGTAGCTGTCCAGTTTTTATAGCACTATTTTTTAAAGAGACCATCTTCTTTGTCATGGATTAATTGACCATATAAACTTGGACTTATTTCTGGGTTTTCTATCCTGAGGTGTTGATTTATGTGTCTGTTTTGTGTCAGTACCATACTGTTTTGATTGGTTTGTAGTATAGTTTGAAATATGGGATTGTGATAACTCTGTGCTATTGGTATTTTGATAGGGATTGCTTTGGGTAGTATGGACATTTTAACAATTTTAATTATTCCCAACTGTGAGCACAGTCTAGCTTACCATTTGTTTGTGTCATCTTCAGTTTCTTCTCTCAGTGTTTTTTTAGTTTTCAGAGTTAGGTTTTCCACCTCTTTGGTTAAATTTATTCCTAAATATTTTATTCTTTTAGGTAAAATTGTAAATGGAATTTTTTTTTCTTAATTTCTCTTTCTGCTTCTCTGTTATTAGTGTATGAAAACAACAGATTTTGTTTATAATTTTGTATCCTACAATATTACCAAATTCATTCATTCTAATGATTTTGGTTGAGTCTTTAGGGTTTTCTCTATATAGTATGTTATCTACAAATAGTGAAAGTCTGATTTCTTCCTTACCAATTTAGATACCTTCTATTTCTTGTTTGATGGCTGCAGCTAACATCTCCAGTTCTATGTTGAATGTAAGAGGTGGGGATGGATATCCTTGTCTTATTCCCCATCTGAGAGGAAAAGCTCTCCATTGAGTATGATGTTAGCTATGGGTTTATCATCTACAGCCTTCATTGTGTTGAAGTATGTTCCCTCTAACATCACTTTATTATATCATAAACAGATGTTGTATTTTATCAAATGTTTTTTCTTCATCCATTTAGATGACCATATGGTTTTTATCTTTCCTCTTCTTAAATGTGATGTTATCACATTGATTTGTGAGCATTGAACCATCCTTGTATTCTTGGAATAAATCCCACTTGATTGTGGTAAATGACCATTTTATTGTACTATTGAATTTAGTTTGCCAGTGATTTGTTGAGGATTTTTGCATCTGTTTATCAGGGACATTGGCTTATTTGTTTTCTCTTTTCGTAGTGCCTTTGTCTAGTTTTGGTATGAGGATAATGCTGACCTTGTAGAAAGAATTTAGAAATTTTCCTTCCTCTTCTATTTTTTTGAAATAATTTAAAAAGAAAGGTTTTAATTCTTTTAAATGCTTGGTAAAATTTACTATGAAGCCATTTGGCCATGAACTTTTGTTTGTGGGGAGATTTTTGATTAATGGCTCAATTTCATTATAGTAATTTTTTCAAATTTTCTGTTGTTGTTTTTTTTTTCTGATTCCATTTTGGAAGATTGTGCTCTAGGAATTTATCAGTTTTTCTGAGTTGTCCAATTTGTTGGCATATAATTTCTCATAATATTCTCATACTTCTTTGTATGTGATGTCATTTATCATTTCTACTTCTTTATTTCTGATTTTATTTCAGTCCTCTCTCTTTTTTAAAAGAACCTGGCTAAAGGTTTATCTATTTCATTCATCTTTTCAAATAATCAGTTCATGGCTACATTATTTTTTTCTATTTTTTTAGTGTCTATTTAATTTATCTTTAATTTTTATTATTTTTTTTCTTCAAACTCTTGAGTTTTTTTGTTCTTATTTTTATAGTTTGTTTAGATATAAGTGTAGATTGTTCATATGTGATTTTTCTTATTTCTTTAGGTGGGCTTTATCTCTGTAAACTTTCCTCTTAGAACTGCTTTTACTGTCTCCCAAAGATTTTGGACTATTTTGTTTCCATTTTCATTTGTCTCCATATATGTTCTGATTTCCTCTCTTTTGACCCATTGGTTGTTTAGTAGCATGTTGTTTAGCCTCCATGTATTTGTGTTTCTTCCAATTTTTTCCTGTAATTGATTTCTAGTTTTGTACTGTTATGATTTGAAAAGATGTTTGATATGATTTCAATCTTCTTAAATTTATTGAGACCCGTTTTGTGGACTAACATGTGATCTGTCCTGGAGATTGTTCCAGGTGCATTTGAAAAGAACGTTCATTCTGTTGTTTCGGGATGGAATGTTCTACATATATCTATTAAGTCCGTGTGGCCTAGTATGTCATTCAAAGCCATTTTTTCCCAGTTGATTTTCTGTGTGGACGACCTAGCCGTTGATAAAAGTGAGGTGTTTAGGTGCCCTATTAGTATTTTATTACTGTCACTTTCTCATTTATGTTTGTTTATATTTGCTTTATGTATTTAGGTGCTTGTATGTTGGTTATATAAGTATTTACAATTGTTATGTCCTTTTGTATTGATACCTTTATCATATGTATATACCCTTCTTTTGTCTCTTGCTACAGTCTTTTTTTTATTTTGTTTTTTTTTTTTAAAAAGATTTTATTTATTTATTTGACAGAGATCACAAATAGGCAGAGAGGCAGGCAGAGAGAGAGGGGGAAGCAGGCTCTCCACTGAGCAGAGAGCACAATGTGGGGCTCAATCCCAGGACTCCGAGATCATGACCTGAGCTGAAGGCAGAGGCTTAACCCACTGAGCCTCCCAGACGCCCTGCTACAGTCTTGTTTTAAAGTCTATTTTGCTTAAATATTAATATCCTGGCTTTTTTTTTTTTTTTTTTGGCTCTCATTTGCATGGAATATCTTTTCTTTTTCCATCCCTTCTCTTTTAGTCTGTCTGTGTCTTTAGGTCTGAAGTGAGTCTCTTATAGGGAGCATATATATGGGTCTCTCTCTCTCTCTTTTTTTCTTATCCACTCAGTTAACCTGTATCTTTTGTTTGGAGCATGTACCCCATTTACCTTTGAAGTAATTATTGATGAGTAAATACTTATTGCCATTTTGTTAATTGTTTTGTGGTTATTTTTGTTCTTCTTTGTTCCTTTCTTCTTCTCTTGCTCTCTTCCCTTTGGTTTGATGGTTTTCATTAATATTATGCTTGGATTCCTTTTTATTTATTTTTTTCAAGATTTTATTTATTTATTTGTCAGAGACTGAGAGGCCAAGTAGAGGGAGTGTCAGGCAGAGGGAGAAGCAGGCTCCCTGCTGAGCAAGGAGCTTGATGTGGGACTCGATCCCACATCTCTGGGATCATGACCTCAGCTGAAGGCAGATGCTTATCCAACTGAGCCACCCAGGTATCCCCATTTTTCTTTATTTTTTGTGTATCTATTATTTTTTCTATTTGTGACTACCATGGGTAATATATAATAACCTATGTGTATTGCAGTCTATATTAAGTTGATGGTCACTTAAGTTCAAATACATTCTAAAAGCACTAAACTTTTAGTCACCCTCCATGTTTTATGTATATGCTGTCTGTTTTTTACATCTTTTTATTTTATGTATCCCTTGACTAATTTTTATAGATATAATTGATTACTACTTTTGTGTTTAACTTCCATATTACCTTTACAAGTGATTAATCTACTACCATTACAACATGTTTACTTTTAGCAGTAAAGTTTTTCTTTTCATAATTTTCTTACTTCTAGTTCTCTTTTCTTCCCACTTAAAGAAGTCTTTTTAACATATCTTATAAGGATGGTGTCATGGTTATTTCACTTTTTTTTGTCTGTGAAACTCTTTAGCTCTTCTTCAATTGAATTATAACCTTGTGGGTGAATATTCTTGGTTGCATTTTTTTTCCTTTAGTACTTTGAATATATCATTCTAATCCCTTCTGGTCTGCAAAATTTCTGTTAAAAAATCAGCTGATAACTTTGTGGTATTTTCTTTGTATATGACTGTTCTCTCTTGATTCTTTTAAGAATATCTTTTTATCATTAATTATTGAAATTTTAAGTATTATTGTTTTGGATCTCCTTGGGTTCATCTTGTTTGGGACTCTCTATGTTTCCTGGACCTGGATGTCTGTTTCATTCCCCAGATTAGAGAAGTTTTCAGCTATTAGTTCTTTAAATAAGTCTTGCATCCTTCTTTCTGTCTTCTTCTGGATCCCTTATAGTGCAAGTGTTAATATGCTTGATATTGCAGAAGCATTTTAAACTATATTTCTTCTTTATTATTCTTTTTTGTTTTTGCTGTTCAGCTTGGATGCATTCCACTATGTTGTCTTCCAGATCATCGATCCATTTTTCTGCATTCTCTACATTGCTTATACCCTCTAATGTATTTTTCATTTCAGTAATTGTATTCTTCACCTCCAACTGGTTATTTTTTATATTTTTTGTCTTTTGGTTGAATTTGTCACTGAATTCATTCACTCTTTTCTCAAGTCAAGTGAGTATCTTCAAGATCATTACTTTGAACTCTTTATCAGGTATAATGCTTAGCTCCATTTCATTTGGGATCTGTGTGTATGTGTGTGTGTGTTTGTGTGTGTGTGTGTGAGAGAGAGAGAGAGAGATTTTGTCTTATTCTTTCATTTGGGACATAGTCCTCTGTCTTTTCATTTTGTCTAGTTCTCTGTGTTTGTTTCTATGTATTAGATAAGTCAGATATTTCTTCAGTTCTTGAAAGTACTGGCTTTGTATAGAAGAGGTTCTGTTGTCCCCTGTAGTGTAAGGCTCCTGATTACAGAACCAAGCACTCCAGATGTGACCCCTGTGTGGGCTGCATGTGCCCTCTCCTTGTGGCTGAGCCATGATTGCTGTGGGCACACTGGTGGATGGGACTGACCTTTAGCCTAATGGGCTGTAATAACTCACTTTGCCTGCTTAGATACACTGGGCAGGGTTTATTCCCATGATACTGAGAGGCACGGCTGCAGCCACCATTGGCTTGCTTGTGGTTGGGGCCAGCAATCAGCCTAGCTGTATGCAGTTAGTTTTTGTGACAGCTACACATGCACCCAAGGGCAAAGCTTCCTTCCTGAGCATCCAGCTAAGAGGCCTGGCTGCAGGAAATGACAGTACCTTGTATGTGAGGTTACCCCTTCCCTCTCCAGGACAGGAGTCACTTTGAAGGGCCACTGGTCTGTCCAGGGCTGCCTATTGGGTGTGGTTGGATAAGAGCCCCTTTGGAAGAGCGATACCTGTCCTGGCAGGTAGATTGAAAGGGGCAGATCTGCTGGGGAATGCTGGGGCAGGACACACCTCACTAACAGGGTAGATGGAGCACATTAGAACTAGCTCCCATAAGCATCTGGCTATCTAGGCTGGGGAAAGGCAGAAAAATAGTGCCCATCAACACTTTTGTTCCCAGAGAAATTTCCTGCAAATCCCTGCCCCTCCAGCTTACAATCCAAAATCAATCTATAAATCCCCTTAAAGTATACTCAGGTACTTTTCAGATTGCTGCTTCTGTACTGTGTCTTCAGTGATGTTATTTAGCATGCTCTTTAAGGGTGGGATTTCAATTTTAGACGTTATAGGGACTTGTCTTCCCAGTGCAGGTCCCTAGGGCCAGAGGTGCCTTGTGTGGAGTCTAATCTTCTTTCTCCTCTGTGCTTACAAAGCCCCTTCCATTTGTAGTTCTTTATATCTGGGGTTTGGTTCCTGACCACATCTTTGCCTTTCCTCCTCTTTTGATGTGACCTTTTCTGTATGACCAACTGTGGAAGATCTGTTCTGCCAGTTTTCAGGTCGTTTTCAGAATCAGTTGCAATGGATGTAGGTGTTGTTGCAGTGTCCATGGGATGAGGTGAGCTCAGGATCCTCTGACTCTACCATCTTCCCACTCGGACTCTGAAGAGTTATTTATTATCTTCCCAGTATAATATTCTGATATGAACTCCAACTGTACTTTTTATCCTTTTACTTTAGGAATGTTATAGCCTCAGTGTGAGATTTTTAATGTTGACTAAAGAATGAGTGATCATTAAAGACACACTTCATTTGTGACATGGAGAGTCTTTTATGAAGTATGAATCCTCTACAAGTAATAGATTTCCAGTGTTTACATCACTGAATTGCTTCATGAAATACATGCTGTTTGCCAAGAAGATTCTCTCTTCTGGAAAAAGAACTCACATGGGAGAAAAAACCAAAAAAACAAAAAAAGAACTTTGTAGTCAGTGTGGTGGAGCCTTCCATGGTTATTCATTCTTCAAATGATATAAGTAAGTTCATACTCATGGATGGAAACCATACAGGTCTCTGTAGGAAAGCCTTTAATGCGTACTTGTCCAAAGACAACATCAAGAAGTTTATAGCAGGGAGAAGTCCTATAAATAAATGTGGAAGAGCCTTCTTCTGGAGTGCTCACCTACATAGACATCAGAGAATTAACACAGGGAGATAAACTATATAAATATAATGAATGCAGGGAAGATGTCAGCTAGTGAGCTAAGCTTCATTCACACCAAAAAACACATGGTAGAACAACTCTATGTCTGAAATCCATTTGGAAGGGACTCCATTGATAATTTTTCCTTTAAAAACCATGAGCAGATCCACATGGGAGAGCCACCCCCTTTCTGTACTTACTGTGGGAGGAACTTCAGTTAAACTCCAGCCTTGGTGTGCACAAGAAAACTCTGAATGATGATAACATGTAAGATTGGAAGGAAGGTAGGAGAGGCTTTACTGAGAGATAGGCACTTTAAAAATGTACTTACCAAAAAAAAATAGATTATGATTTTTAAAACACTGAAAGTTAGGGTGTGGGGAGAAATCCTAAGAAGCCCTGGACTCTCGGGGGGAAAATTGTAATAAAACATATATCTTAGAAATGTAAGCCTCCCAGTGTTGCATTCTGACTCTGTGCCTAGGCAAACAAAAAGACTCAACACATGGGTCCCAGTTTGATAAAGACTGTCAGGTAATAAGCTAAAAGTTATAAGAGGCTTTAGAATATTTCCGGTGAGTTAGATTTGTTGTCTAGTCTGTCATGGTTAATATTTAGTTTAATTGTGATTGAAGAATGTTGCCTGTTTTCAGTCTACTTTTTAGGATTGATTGAGTTTGAATTGCTATCTTACTAAATGATTTATTTTTGTAAATGTCTCATAATTACTTGAAAAAGAATAGGTAGGCTCCATTTGAAGGGTATGAATTACTTTGTTTTTCCGTTTTGGTCTCTGTCTTTCTCCATCTCTTATACACACACACACACACACACACACACACACATACGCACTCTCACACACAGGCTCCCTTAGTCCAAGCCACTGTTATGTTTCAGCTTGACTCCTGCAATAATACTTAAGCTCCCGGCCCAACATTTGACCCTTTGTATTCTACACGGTCAGAATAATCCTTTTGAAAATGACTCATGTCATGTCACTTCTCTGCTCAAAACCTTCATCTCACTCAAAATAAAATTCAAAGTGCTCAAACAAGGCCTACAATGACTTACACCATCTGGCCCCTGGTGACTCGTCTGACTTCTACTTCTTTTCTCCTTTTGCTAACTGCTCTACTTACACTGGTCTCCTTGCCCTTCCTTCACCCTGCCAAGAATAGTCTAACCCCAGGTGTTTACCTGTACCACTCCCTCTTTTCTACACTGTTCCCCAGACACGTGTAGGACGTGCTCTTCTTACTTATAGATCTCTACTAACATGTGTCCTTATTCAGGAGTCCTTCCTTTGCCAACCAAATAAAAATGCCTACCCATCCCTCTACCCTGATTTAATTTTATTCATTGCTCTTAATCACCACCCAGAACACTATATATTTATGTGTTATCTATGTATTTATTTGCCATTTATTTAATATATTTGCTTATTAAATGTCTCCCTCCACTGAAATACAAACTACATCGCTGTATCCCCGAGTCTGAGAACAGTGCATTTACTCAATGAATACTTGGTTAATGAATGTAACCCACTGTCATCTTTCACTTTGTATACAGGTAAAATCTGCAACACCCTACTGTGAGATACAGTGGGGCTTATAGTCATCATCCATTTTGCTTTTATCTTGCAGTATCCTATTCAGCAGCATACGCTCTTCAGTACTATTGGCTAAGTAACCTATCACATTGATAGTTGAAAGTATTATTCCTGAAATTTGTCCTTGAGATTAGCTGAATACTTGTTCCTGGATATATAGTCTTTATCACTCACACTATGCAGAAATAAAAGACAGGTGAGGTATGTTCTCTAATGTGAAAATGGGGGGAAACAATGGCATGGTTCTAGTAGAATTATGGAGGAAAACTGTACATGTTCTTTTCTCTTGGGGAAGGTATCCCCAGGATGTTTAGTAGATTTTCATTTAATCTCTTATTGAGGGTCTCTCTTTTTGAGGACTTGAAGGTTCTGGATTTCTGAACTCCCACTAGGTGGAGCACTTTCCACACCAAGGGGTTCTGGAAGCCCTCCCCCAAATCACTGGCTCATACAGTTCTAAGTGTGCATTCATTGGTGCCCTCTGATCTTGGGTAGGATAAATTGGGCCTAAAAGATGAAGTGCTCCACCATTGCAAGTATATTCCCTCGTTAAGCCCAAAGGTCTATGAATACTAATTCTGGTACTTCCTGTTTGAATTGTCCTTAAGTTAAGCTGCCTGTGTGGGTAGGGCATTCTGCTAGAAGCAAGAACAAATTTTCCATTTGGATCTGATCACTTCTGCAGTTGCAGGGAAAAATAACTATCTAGATTAGTTTTAAAATGTATGTCTCCATTCAAATATCCAAAGTCATCATATGATGTTCTCAAAATCAGGGAGATACTCATGGAGTAAGGCCAATTCAATCCTTTGACCTTGAACTGAGAGAACAACACTTTATTTATGAACAACATTTTAAGGCTTGGAAGTAGGCCTGGACCATCTGTTCAACTAGTTTTTGCCCTTCTTTATCACCTGAAGTGATGGAGACAATGGAGATTTTCCTAGTGCCACACATTTCTCAGCCATAGCTAAATCCTCAAATATTTAGCCATTTCTTCTTCAAGAGTGTTGTATGCCACCATTGAATCCCAGATTGCCTTGACTCTCATAGGAAACAATGGACTTGAGCTAGAGAAATTCACATCTTTATTGCTGATACCTGATTCATAATAGACATTGGAAAATTATAGTCTGAAAAGATAGACCCATTGTCCTTAATGCCAACTCACTGTGAAATAGGATGTTTAATGGGATGTTAGCAGTAGTTCCCAATGAGGCCAAAATGGCAGGATAGAAAACAATAGATGACAGTTTCTCCCATGTTCTAAAGTAAATCGTTAGACTACCTGCACATGCCTTGCATAAGAGTTTTTCAACTTCTGGCTGATTGACCACCTGTAGAAGAGAACAGAAGATGGAAGGAAATTGGAGAGTGCAGAGAAAATGTCTTTGTAAAAGGTTGCTGAAATTCTGTGGCATATCCCCACATACAGCATGACAGGGAAAGGGAATGAGGGGGGTTTCAAAGAGATCATTCAGATGCCTGAAAAAAACAAAGGACAAGAATGGAAGTCACTTGTAGCAGCCCAGTAGAAGGCTTTGATTTCAAGAATAACTGCTTTCTCAAAGATTGATTAAAAATGCATGTTTCCTGAGGATGTATTCACAGAGAGAGTTGTGTGGGGTTGTCTTACTGGGATTATTCCTAAGAGTACAACCTGGAGTTCTGGTAAAATTACAAAAGCAATCTTCTCAGATGGGCTCGGACTATTGAGAACCAAAATGTGCAGTGGTGGTGATGGGGTTGGAAGGGTCAGCAGCAGCAGCCCCTTGGAAACTGCATCAAAGAATTTCAGCAGGACATTCCGAGGAATGAGTATCCTTCATGGAATCCACAAAGCACACTAAAAAGTGCAAGTCAGCACATAACATATACCAAGCTAAGGGAGAAGTAACTTCAGCTTACAGTTCTTTTAGTTTAGGCATCTATTCTCTGCTCCTTATTCATCTCTAGCACGTTTCAGACTTCAAAGAGTATTGGCACGCCGGTGAATTGGTGTGGGGGGAGAGAGAGCAGCTTCAGGTGGGACAACAGAGTAGCAATAACTACGCTTCTCTTTCTCCTTAGTGTTTCCATCTATAGCACACAGAAGGACTTTACATGATCTAAAACTGTGCAAGTGAGATAGGGGATCTGCCAGAGATTTTGTCCAAGGACAAGGAAAGACCTAGCCCCCAAGAGTGAATTTTCAGAAGCAGTCATGAAAAAAACAAAGTTGCCTTATTTTGCCCTTTTATTCTGTCCTTTGGATGTACCATACATATTTTTTATATATGCATATATATAAGCATATATACATATACATTATAACATTCATTATATATACATGATATATATAAAATGTATGCACATTATATGTATATTATATGCATACATGTATATACATATATATCAACATTGTTCATTTTCTTATTCAAATCTTTTATATCCTAAATAAGTTTTGCTTTTATATTCTGATACCTGAGATAGTAATGTGAAGTTCCATATGATTATTGTTTTGTCAGTTTTCTTCTACACTAACAAGTTTTTCTTTCTATGCTTTAAAGCTGTATTGTTTGGTGCATAAAGGCTTTTGTTGACTATGTCATCTTAGACCACATTAATTTCTTTCAATCTTAATTTTCATTTCAATATTATCAACTCTGATTTTTTTCTATTAATATTTTCCTAGCGGGTGGCTGGGTGGCTCAGTGAGTTAAGCGTTTGCCTTTGGCTCAGATCATGATCCCAGAGTCCTGAGATCTAGCCCTGTATCAGATTCCCTGGTCAGTGGGGAGTCTACTTCTCCCTCTCTCACTACCCCTCCCTCCTGCTCATGCTCTCTCTCTCTCAGGCTCTGTCTTTCTCAGGTAAATAATAAAAAAAATATTTTCCTAATATGTTACTTTGCATTTCCTTATTTTCAAGTTTATGTTGTTTTGTTTTAGGTTGTTGGATTTGGACATATACATACTTTCCCCAATCTGAGAATTGATATTTAAAATTACAGATATGTCTAATTTCTGCCATCATATTATTTATTTCTCTAGTGGTAAAAACTACTCTTAAGTGTTTTTATTTTTTTTAAGATTTTATTTATTTATTTGACAGAGAGGGGTCACAAGCAGGCAGAGAGGCAGGCGGGGGTGGGGGTGGGAAGCAGGCTCCCTGCTGAGCAGAGCCCGATGCAGGGCTCAATCCCAAGACCCTGAGATCATGACCTGAGCCAAAGGCTCAACCCACTGAGCCACCCAAGTGCCCCTACCCTCAAGTTTTTAATAGACATATTTAGATATATATTTGGTTATCAAAGAACACATCTAATCAGTAACCTCTCCTGTGAATGAGCAAAGACATTTAGTAAATTCTTTATTTCTTTTTCCTTTCTATTAGCCTTTCAGATTTTATAGCAATTGTGCATGATTTTAGTTGCAATATGTTATACTATGTTTTTCCATTATGAATCCTTTTGTAATAAAAGCAGTATATTTCATAGCTACAATATAATTATTTGGAATTAATAGCTTACCTTTTATCTCTTGGATTTTTGTTTTATTTTGATCAATAGCGACAAGAAAAACTATTAAAGGTTCATGAATCATAATATTTTGAGGTTTTAAATACATTATGAATATGAATATGAATTCAAAGTACTGGTCATAAGAGTTGAGGTTTGTATTCACATTGTTTCTCATACCTTATAGATATTGCACTATGTTTTTTTCTAAATTTTCATGTTTTAGGTTAAAAGTGTAATATAAGTATGTTTTTTTTTTCCTTAGGGAAGAACATTTTTTTTTCATTTATATATAGTTTTGATGATTTCTTTATTTGGTTCTTAATTTTAGGTGTTTTTTTTTTCTTTTCTCTCTTTTTAAAAATATTGACATGTTTTCTGATTGTTTCTTATCCATTATGTCTGTTATCTCCCTCTGGAATGACCATTTTGTAGTTATTAGGTATCTTAAATCTATTCTCCATATCTCATAGCTTTCCTTTTATAGTTTTCTTTTTTTCTTTGCCTTTGCATTGTGTTTTGACAGAATTTCACATTTCACCTTTTTCAGAGCCCTAACTTAATCTTTTTGTTTTGCTTTTTTTCTCTATTTTTTGCCTCCCAACCATAACTATTATTTTATTCAACATTCTTATTGATCCTTTAAAAACAATGATCATGATTAATTTTTGAGAATTCTAATTGAATATGATTTGTCATTGATATTATGAAGGGTAGAGTCTAGATTAATCTATACTAGTTGCTAGACTGGGTTTATTTATCTCTAATGGCCTAAGGATAGTACACATAGATTAGGATTATAGGATCCCTGGCTGTCATGGTTTGTATTGGGATGTATTCAGTCAAATGGATTCTAGTATGATATGTTCTACATAGTTGAATTTCAAGGCTTATGAAGAGATCCAGAAGTTGCCTGGAGCATGACTCTACTTTTGACTTTGTTCCTAATACTCAGAGTATGAATTTCTGGTGGCATATTGTTATATTGTTTACACAGAGGGCTGTTCTTTCATTTTTAGCTGGATCAAACTCTGAAGCCAGCAGTTCTGAGAGCAGGGGAATTAAACAGATTTGTACAGCATTTTTATTAATGTGTCCACTGATTGCTCCTAGTTCCTACCCCCAGTTCCTGCTGCCTCATCTTATATTATAATAAGTGTCTTAAAAAAACTCACTTTTTGGCAGTTCCATTTTTACAGTATTGTGATTTCTTAAATTCTGCATGGTTTTCCCACCAATCTTATATTACACATAATGTTATTTTTCAGAAATTCTTCAAAATTTGATTTGATGGCAGTCTTCCTTGGTAATCATTAGGATACTGGATTTATTCTTACCTTCTTTTATACTTTAACATTTCAGTGGAGTTTGGAAAGAACAAATATACAGATACCATTCTGGTTTTAGTAACCCAGGTTATTGGATTTGGATATCTGATTATTAAAAACAGATACATCTTTATATTAATGTGAGATGTTGTGTAATATTTACAATATAATCATTTGGGACAGTCGTGATTCTGATATCCAGTTCTCTAAACTATTTTACTTGCAAATAGTTGAAGTAAGATGTTTTGTTATTTATGACTTCTCATTCTCACATTTGTTAACTTTTACTGAGGAGACATTGAAAATCTGCCAAGATAACACATTCAGAAGCAGAAATACTCGGGAAGAATATCAGCTGCATTGCCTTTGCTTCCTGAATTCCAGATCAAAATATTCAGTCAGATGCTTTTCTCCTACTCAAACAAAGAAGGTTGCCAGGGTGTATAAGGGGAGAGAATCAATGTGGGTTTTTGGATACTATTAACAAATAATGGCAGTGACTTCTCATATCGTCATCTTATAATTTATTAAAACAAACAAGCATTAAAGATGTGATTTAAGGTGTGAATTCTACTGGGAAATGGGCACAGCACAGCACCCTAAACACAGTTATTCTGTCACCAAGCAATTGTGTTTGGGGCAATCATATCAGCAAAGCTTGTTTTCAAATCATTCTCAAGTGGTGGCTTTTCTTTCTGAGGTACTTTGTGGGTCAGGATCATGGACTCTTACTGATAACCAGGTGTTTTCCACCTTTAACTTTTCCCTTAAGTAATAGAATTATTAAAGAAGAAAGAAAAACAAATGTACACAGGGTAATTTCTAAAATACATCATTCTTTTCCTGGGAGAGACTCCCAGCCATGCAACCTTCAGAATGTAAACAGAAATGAATGAATGATTTAGCAGTAATATTGTTTTCAATTTTGATGTGAGTTAAAAAGTGAAAGTTATTCAGAATATTCTTTCATTCAAATTAATCTTCCCTGGATCCTTCATACATTATTCAGAATGCTGTGGTAGAATGACCAATTCCACATGAATGCTGGATGGTTTATTTTCTTCTAAATAGAGCCTCTGCCAGCTGCATGAATAACCATAACTCAGTGACAAATTTTTAAGTGTAAAATATTTTTTAAAAATATTTTTCTTATTCCTTTTTAGTAACTACTTTTATTGCCATGCTGGTTTCTAAGTGGCTGAGTAACAGCATAGATTTATCAAAGAGAGAATTGCCACTATTCTAGTATTTTTAGACTAGATTAATTTTATTTTATTTATTTATTTTTAAAATATTTTTATTTATTTATTTGACAGAGAGAGAGAGAGATCACAAGTAGTCAGAGAGGCAGACAGAGAGAAAGGGGGGGAAGCAGGCTCCCTGCTGAGCAGAGAGCCCCATGCGGGGCTCGATCCCAGGACCCTGAGATCATGACCTGAGCCGAAGGCAGAGGCTTAACCCACTGAGCCACCCAGGCGCCCCTAGATTAATTTTAAATAGTTCATATTCATGGTTATCTGTGTCTCTGAGAAGTATTTGAAATATTTATTGATGATGAAAGACAAAGAGGTGACAAAGTAATCAGGGTGGAAAGCTGCCTAGCTGCAGAGTCCGAACCCATTGTATTCAGTCTGGGTAGGACTCAGAAATGTACATTTGTAACATTACTCAGATATAAAGGTGTAAGAATCGTACTTTGAGAAATGTTAAGGCACAGTGCTTCTCTAACTTAAATGGGAAAAAGAATCAACTAAATTCTGATTCAGTAGGTCTTGGGTCTTCTCTGAGATTCTGAATTTCTGGAAGAACTCCCAGATAATGCCAATGCTGCTGATTCAGAAAACAACTCTTAGAGTAGCAAAAGGTCTAAAAACTGGTCTTCAACGTCACACATCCAAAATCTCAATTTTGCCAATTCATAGAATTTGATCATGAAAACACAACACACAAAAACCACAGAGATGTATATCTCTGCTGTATAAGACAAATTGCCAGTTTAACTATTGCTCTGGTTCTTAACACTGAGTGCTGTGAGGTTCAGGTAGAGAATGCCAATACCTGGGGGCACCTGTGTGGTTCAATAAATTAAGTATCTGACTTAATTTTGGCTTAGGTCATGATCTCAAGTGCATGAAATGAGCCCTTCATCAGGCTCCACACTGGACGTGGAGTCTGCTTAAGATTCTCTCTCTCCCTCTGCCACACTCCCACCCCCACCTGTGGTCTTTCTCTCTCTAAAAAAAAGAATGTCAGTGCTTGAACCCAGTTCCAGGGAATTCTGATTTTATTGGTCTGGAATGATACTGATATCCATAGTTAAAATTTCCCAGATGATTCTAATATTGAGACACATTGAGGATCACTGATACACATTGTGAATTATAAAGACAAGTAGATCAAATACCAATGTTCATTGATCAGCATATTCTTTCCTGAAGAATATCTACATAAGGGGCTAATATGAAGCTAGTGGCTCACCTGGGGAATGTAGAAGTCAAAAAGGAAGGGGATAAATCACCTGAGCAGCTAACCTCAGCAAGTCGTTAGGTATGCTCTCATGAGAGTATACACCTGAGAGAGAGAGAGAGAGGGCTGTACAGGGAGACCCTTTGGTGACCTTCTCCAATCACTATATTCTTGCATTCTGAGCTTCCACTTTCTGTAATAAGGCAGACAATTCTACCTCTGTTATTTTCCTTCATTCTTTTAAAACATATTTTCAATATTATCTCACACAAAGACTTACACTTTATTTACTTTTTTCTGTTTACTTTATCATATCTTTCCAGCTCCCCAAAATTTTTAGTCTTCTTGATTGAAAGTGGACATTCCAACATCACCACCATGTTTCATGAGTTAGGGTGGATTTTCTTTGTATATGACTAGTTTGAGAAGTATTTTCTATTGCCTTCTTTTTGTGTTTCTTCTTTTGAGAGTAAACTTTATTTCTAACTTGTTGGATACTGCTGCTCACTTTATATTGCCTAAATGTTTTGTTCAGAATCAATTAGATGAATATATGAAATGCAATGTATATATTCTCCTAATTTTCACCACATTGATAGAAAATCTATAACATTTGAAGAAAAAGTTGAAATAAATTGAATAGAATATATTTTGGTTTAGGGTCATAGAAAGTACTACATTATTCTGTCATTTAGGAAGTGTTTAACATAAAAGTGAAATGATATGTACAAAGGCCCTTTCTTACCAAAGTGCTTCAACCTGAACACTGGACAAGTGCCAGCGGTGTGTTTGACTTTCTATCTTAAGTTGGAAAATGGTTGACCATGAATGATTCTTTCGGGGAGGGGGTAAACTTTTACTACCATTAAAATCAATGGAAGTTTTAACAGCCTATCATTTTGAACACATATAAAAGGAAAGAGGTAATAATCAGAATTTCTTTGTGAAGTTCTGTCAGACTAATTGAATTTTCCTCTCTTTCAGAATGATAGGACTGATATATCAGTTGAAGTAACAGATGTAATTTACCTTGACTTTAAATGAGCTTCGGCTCTCCTTGTTTGGCATACAAATCACAGATTTTTAAAAAGCAGTCTAGACTAGAATCTTACATGGTTAGAGTTTTGCTTACACTGGATACTTATCCTAAATTATCTAAGATTTTTGTGTCTGTCTATGTGATATATGTATATGTTCTTGACACACAACTGCAGATGAACCTTAGCTATCAGATAGAGTAATAGCAGGAATATTATACCTGTGTGTATATGTGTGTAAATCACAAAGCCAGGAATCTGCAAGTAGAATGTTAGCGTGGCATGGGATATCAGTCCGGACTTTCTGGAGAAGCCATAACATATGACTGTATAGCCCAGAATGGATAGTGTTTTAATCAGGCTTCTCCAGAAAACAGAACCATATGATGGAGAGATGGCATTGCTATTTCCCCCACATTTTTTTTTCTTTTAGATTTACTTTTTTGAGAGTAGGAGTGTGCATGAGCAGGGGAAGAAGCAGAAAGAGAATCCTTAAGCAGATTCCCTGCTGAGCACAGAGCCCAATGTGGGCTCAATCATAGGACCTGAGATCATGTCCTTAGCCAAACTCAACAGTTGGCTGCTCAACTGATGGAGCCACCAAGGCACGCTGTTTAGCTCTCCTATCTTGAAGCCCTTCAGAATCAACAAAACTAAAATATATGGCTCATTGGACAGTGGAGGTGAAGTCTGAATGTGGCCTAGAAGGTGTCAGGCATTCTATATATGTTTGTTACATTTGTTTAGAGTAGTTACATATATCTCTATATATCTATCTTTATATCATATATATGTGTGTATCTTTGTATCATATGTATATCTTTATGCCATATCAAATGTGTGTGTGTGTGTGTGTGTGTGTGTGTGTGTGTGTGTATGTACAGAAATTGGCTCATTTGATGATTATGGAGGCTAAAAAGTCTCACGATCTACTGTCTACGAACAGAAGGTCCAGGAGAGTCAGTGGGGTGGTTCAGTCCATGTCTAAAGACCTGAGAAGCAGGAGAGAAGATGCCATATGTCCCAGTCAGAGGGCAAAAGACTGATGGCATAGCTCAAGCAGTCAGGCTGAGAAAGTGAATTCTCCTATTCTCTTCCTTTTCTTTCTATTCAAGTTCTCAGTGGATTGAATGATGCCCACCTATATCAGGGAGGACAATATGCTTTACTCAGTCCAGATTCAAATGCTTATCTCATCTGGAAATACTCTCACAGACATATCTAGAAATTTGTTTAGAAAAATATCTGGGCACCTCATGACCCAGTCAAGTTGACACATAAAATGTGCCATGACAGATAGCCATTTCCATCCCAGCCCTCCCCAGTGTTCTTCCATTACCTGCTAAGCCCTGGAAAACCTAAAATCAACATCATCATTTCAAAAAGAAAAGAAAACAAACAAACAAAAATTAAAAAAAAAAAAAGAAAAAGGAATCTAGGGAGCTATATGGAAGGAAAAACACTTTAAAAGTTCAGAAACCAATTTCCCAAATATAATTGATACAGCATAAAGATGTGGTTCAGACTTAGGTCTCATGTAAATATCATCTGCTTATTTAAGAGTCAACCATGTTCTCCTAGAAAACGGAATTTGCTAAGACAGGAAAGCAATGTTAGAAATAATAACCTCTTTGAATAGGATTCTATAGTAATAAACAAAAGTCCCATCTGTTAATCTCATTTACTACTCAGAGCATCTCTCTGAAGTGAGATAGCAGTTGGTACTGTAATACCAAGTATTCATATGAGAAAATCAAGGTTAATAAATGTTAGTTTTTATTGTGCTATAAACAACTAACTTAACATACATATGCTGAATCCCTGATACTTTCTAAACAGTATTCCGGCCTCACCAACCCCTGAGATCCACAAGGACATACAGGGGCCTGCAGGTTATGCATTCCTATACCTAGAACCAAATAAAAAACAGCAATAGACTGGGCAATCTCCCCTTGGAGAACCTGTTTCAAAATACCAAGCCTTTATTTAAACTTATTAACTCCATTTGCAAGAATTTTATGTACCTAAGTTTAACATTTGCCAATCAAAACCTATTTTGATCAAAACTCACATGGGGGGCACCTGGGTGGCTCAGTGAGTTAAGCCTCTGCCTTCGACTCAGGTCATGATCCCAGGATCCTGGGATCAAGCCCCGCATTGGGTTCTCTGCTCGGCAGGGAGCCTGCTTTCCCCTCTCCCTCTCTGCCTGCCTCTGTGCCTACTTGTGATCTCTGTCTGTCAAATAAATAAATAAAATCTTAAAAAAAAAAACAAACAAAAACTCACATGGGTTTGCATGTATGGGACATTCCATAATTTTTCTATGCCCTATATTTCCCTTAGATTGAGAACATCTAAAAAATATGCTTATACACTGGACCTCTCAGAATGGTGACATTCACTATTAGGGAAAATTCTAACCGAATCAAGGTTAGCTTTCAGAGTTTTCCCAAGTTAAAATGCAAGTTTCACTAGATTTGGAAAAATATACATAATATCATTTGGAGGATAAGGCAAATTCTTATTTTATTTTATTTATACAAAATATATGTATTTGCTTATTTTGGTGGGTTTTAAGATAGGAGAACAAAATAAAAATGCCAAAATTTAGTCCTGTATTTTTGATTGTTCACTGTATGGTATACTCTTTTTTTTTTTTTAAGATTTTATTTATTTATTTAACAGAGAGAGAGAGAGAGAGAGAGATCACAAGTAGAGAAACAGGCAGAGAGGGTGGGGGAAGTAGGCCCCCTGCCGGGCAGAGAGCCTGATGGGGGCTTGATCCCAGGACACTGAGACCATGACCTGAGCCGAAGGCAGAGGCTTAACCCACTGAACCACCCAGGTGCCCCTGTATGGTATACTCTTAATAAATATCTGTAGAATCATAGAACGATTCTTAAATCATTCCCTTAAAACCATGATCCAACAACAGATATATGATCACCTGATTTATGGCAAAGGGACCATACAATAGATTGGAAAAAAACTGGTATTTTCAATAAATTGTCAATTAGATATAAGAGAAATGAATTTGATCCCTAACTCACACCATATATATAAATAAACCACAGATAATTTCGGATTTATATCTGGTAAGTAAAACAACAGAACTCGCAGAGAAAACATACAAAAGTTTCCCTAACTGTAGACTAGAGAAGTATTTCTTAAATTGGAGACAAAGAGCCCTAATAATTAAAGAATAAAAGAAGATAAACAGGACCATATTAAGATGGTTCATCAAAATACATCGCAAAGAAAGTGAAAAGGCAAGGTTCAGACTGGGAGAAGATTATTTATTTGGGCTGTGGGCTGTAGTTTGCTAATCCCTGGTCTAAATGCAAAATGCAGATTCCTAATTGGAACATGATAGGCGCACTTTTCCTTAGTGGCAGCAAGACAAAATGTCAGTTTTGCATTCATTTATGAAGGGTCCCCACAGCAATATGTCAGTTCATAGAGATTATTGTAAAAGGCATAATGGTTTTAGGTATATTTTTAGGGATTTTTAAAATACTTTTCTTCATCAAGTATATAGGTATATTCATTGAGATGGTTTTCACTATAAAGAAAAGAAAATCAAGCTCAAACCACTTTAAACAATATTGAGAGTTCTGGAGGGCGTCACTATTAACAGAATAAATTCAGAGGTGGTTCAGGAAGCCAGTTCATTTCTCTGTTTTTCTGCGGATCTGCCTCTTCTGTGTGTTGGTTTCATCATCAGTCTCTACAAGATGGCTACTATACTCCTTGTTTCACATTTACAAGTAGATCAAAGGCAGAAAGAGTAACTTTCAAAGTTGGGTCCATAATTGAAGTTGCTATCCCAGGAGCCATCGTCAAACCTACTCTTACATGTCTTTGGCTGAAATCAATAATTCACCTATTTCTTATTACAAGGGGAATGGCCCTGGTGTAAGCTGCCCATCTTGAATGAATCACTGGGCTAGTGGACTGAAGTTACCTGAGTATCTTGGTCCATTGCTTCTCAAAGTGTGATCTCTGAAAAAGCAGTGTCAGTAGCACCAGAGAATTTATTAGAAATATAATTTCCAGGGCATCATTCTAAACCAGTTGAATTAGAGGTCCTGAGGAAGTACCCCAGCAATTTATATTTTGTTGATCCCTCCAGGAGAGTCTATGCACACTAAACTTGAGAACCACTGTTTTTGACTAATCAGAGTCTATATCTAGAACTGGAGTCAAAACATCAAACTGCACAGCTACTAATTAATTGGAGAAATGTGAAATGTATTATAGACAGAGCCATAAAGTCAACCATACACAAAACATATAAGGTGTATTTATTTGATATGAAAAATTTTCAAAAGCTGTAAATTATTATTGAAGTTGTAAAATGTCATATCTTAGAGTGTATATAAATATTTTTATTTAATGTTTATTTGAGAGAGAGAGCATGGGGAAAGGCAGAATCTTCAAGCAGACTCCCTTCTGAGCTCAGTGCCCATCAGGGCTCAATCCCATGATCATGAGATTATGACCTGAGCCAAAACCAAGAGTCTGGTGCTCAATGGACTGAGGCACTCTTGGAGTATATTTTAAATGAGATTAATTTTTACCTCATTTATTTTGAATGGCTTCTTTTTCGTACTATGGATTGTGATCCTTATAGGTGGTTATAGAAGTTACTCTATTTAATCATGACTTTTTTTAATGTATTAAGTTTATTTATTTATGCATTCATTCATTCATTTATTTGGGGGGCGGTGAGAGACAGAGGAAGAGGGAGAGAGAGAATCTTAAGCAGCATGGACCCTAATGCGGGCCTCTATCTCACGACCCTGAGATCATGTCCTGAGTGGAAATCAAGAGTTGTCAAGAGAAATCAAGACTAAGCCACCCAGGTGCCCCTTTAATGTATTAAATTTAATAGAGGGAATAAAATAGTAGAAAATAGAGTATGGTAATTTGAAATTTTGGTTCGAATGTATCTCTGCATGTATAAATATGTATATGCTACTAGGTTGTAATATAAGCTATTTAACAACTGACTGAGGGCAAATTGCTATGGTTTACAGTTTTGCCAGTTTGCATAGTATAAATATTATTATCCCCCCTGCCCATAACAGATGTCAGGCTATCAGTGTGACTCCACTGAAGGTAGATTTGGACAAGATGCACAGTGCACAACATTATAATGTATTTCAACCATAAAGGTACATATAAATAGCCTCATGAGCATGTAGTAAAATGTAGTATTTAGAAATTGTTAAGTTTTAAGTATTTATTACCTTTATTTTTAATATATATTGGATTTGAAGTTAGATAATTTAATAATGGCCATCTTTAACAACATTCCTGAAAAGTTAATAATGAGCTCTCATGAGCTGGTAGGAGCCATCTCAAGCACACGATTAGACTATGCCAAAAATTTGAAAGCCAGTGGGTTAGGCCATTCCCCATGCTTTCTGCTGACTCAAAATGTTGAGAGAAAATGGCAAATGTAATAAGCTATATCAAAACTTTTATCCTTTCTCTGGACTACCTAAACTTCTCTATTAAAAGAAGAAAATCTGATTTCCATCCACTCCTTTTTTCCATGATCACATTATTTTCTCCCTAAATTGGCAACTGTATCCATCTTCAAACTAATATACCTAAAGAATTGCATTTGGGCTCTGAAGGGAAGAGAGGAGTTGAAAACCATCTCATTTCCAAAGACTGGTGTAATTTTGTGTCATTAAGTTCAATGCAGAGACAGGAATAATAATAATTTAAGTTCAGTGGGCTGGATCATGTTCACCATTCTAAAGATTCCTTCAAAATCAGCTTCTCCCTTAGTAATCTTTAGCTCATGCTGATATATTATGTAAAAAAAATAAATACTAATTAAATCCATTCTGCCTCCATATTGTCTCTGGTATTTCATGTAAAGGTTATTGAAGGAAGTACCTTATTCAGTAAACAAAATTTCAAATATAACAACAGAATAATTGCCATATAAGTTTTTTCTGACGTACTTTTCCTTGGAGTTTTTTTGAGCATGTTAATAATAAAATGAATGCAAATTTATTTGTGAATGAAATTTAATTTCCACTTAAGCTGCTGGAAAACATCAGAAGACTTTTCTTCAAGGCACAACTTAAGTCCTATCTTCTTTGCAAAATCATTCCTAATGACTTGCCCCAGTTTATTTACTTTTTCTTTGTCCGATATCTATTATACATATTTTTCTTTCTGGCAAAAATCGGAAAGCCATTGTTTTCTCAATACCATCTTACCTTCATTAAACTTTAAGATCCATGAGAACAGACTCTTCTACTCTATTTTTATCCTTTTGTAACTTCTACCAGCATCAGGAATGTAGTGTAGTATTCAATGCCTTTTAAAGTTTATTAGGAAGAAGGGTAAGGTTCTGCACATGGGTCTACACAGTCAGCTCCCACTAATAATAATAATAAAATATTAGCATTATTACTTAGTGTCTAGTAGTACTAACACTATTCCAAGTATTTTACATAGATTATTCATGTAATTCTTACCACAAACTTTAGGTAGTAGAAAGAAAATTAATCTCCTGATCATAAAGTTTAAGAACTAGCATCTGGGAAGTTTGGGTCCAAAATCTGCACCCACAGTCATTTACTCTGCTGTCTCAGATATAGAAATGATTAGGCAGGAGCAACATGATTCAAAAATCTGCCAACAAAAATTCCAACACTGATAGACTTCAATGCTTTTAAGATTATATAAAAATGGAATTTAAAGTTTTGGAAGTTCTTGAAGTATAACCCAGTAAATGATATGAGAATGGCAAGTGTGAGATCAAATACATGAGTAGGTATGAGAATAAAATAAATTTGACCTGAGCTCCTTAGAAAGTAAAAACCAGGAGATTTATGGTCATTCATTGAAAATTTACTATGAAGACAGGAAGCATTTGTAAGATTGCATGTGACATTTTAGAACTACAGTTCATGTCTTTGGCAAGGCCTAACCCCCCAGAGGACCTGAGCAAGAGCTAAGATAAGCTGAGCTTTGTGTTGGACAATCCTTTTAAAGCTTTGCCTTACTCAGGTCTGAGAAACTTAATTATTCTATCTTTAATCTTTAATATAATTTCTAAGAAAAACTGAAAGAAAGAGGCTTTCTGAAACATAGTTAAATGATTTATATGAGGAATTCAATACTAGAAACCAAGAGTCCTGTGTGATTTTTTTTTAAAGATTTTTTTTAAAATTTTTATTATTTATTTATTTATTTGACAGAGAGAGATCACAAGTAGACAGAGAGGGAGGCAGAGAGAGAGAGAGAGAGAGAGAGAGGGAAGCAGGCTCCCTGCTGAGCAGAGAGCCCGATGCGGGACTTGATCCCAGGACCCTGAGATCATGACCTGAGCCGAAGGCAGCGGCCCAACCCACAGAGCAACCCAGGCGCCCCCTGTGTGATTTTTTTTGAAAGGATATCTCTTCATTTAAAATAATGATTTGAAAATCCCAAAGGATCAGGGTGATAGTCGTATAATGCATTATTGTACTGCTTCAGCTATTTCTTAAAGGAGATAACCTGAAAATAAAGACAATAGAAATACAAATTCTTAACCTCAATGAAGTCATCAGTTTAAAAAATATATTTATTTATCTTTATTTTAGAGAGAGAGTGGGGGTGGAGGGGCGCAGGGAGAGGGAGAGAGGGTCTTAAGCAGACTCTTCATTGAACACAGAGCCCATCGTGGGACTTGATCTCATGACCCTGAGTTCACAACCTGAGCCAAAACCAGAAGTCAGATGCTTAAACAACTGTGACACCCAGATACCCCATTATTTTTCATATATTATTTAGAATAATTATTTAGAATCATTTTTTTCCTTGTAAGAAGTTAAAATTATCATTTCCTGCCACAAATTTTATTAGGTCATCTGAAAGTTCTATGACATTCCAAATAAGAAGACAAATATAATCCAACCTCTTTCTGAGGAAAAAAAAAAAAATTGTGAGTGCTAATAATGTCCAGTCCTTATCTGTTAGGAGAATCAGAACTCATCCAATATAGAGTAAGGCAACACAAGATAGTGCCTGGGAGCAGTGGGGGATGGAGTCAGGCAACCTTAAAATAGAAACTCAGCCTTTCTGATTTTGGTTGAGTGACCTTCAGCTACCTAACTTTCCTAAGCCCCACTTCCAAATCTCTGACATGGATATGAATGGAAATATTGGTAGAGGGGATCATTGCAGGAAATAGGTGCTCTAATAGACACGAGGTGCTAAGTGAAGTAAATGGAAGTTACAATGATATAATGTAAAGTCAACATTCTGCTTTTCATTCATACATAATTCACAGTGTAAGTGATCACAGGAACATATTTCAAATTTGAATTGGCATGGTGGTTATTTTGCTCAATTCTTTATGTGTTGACATCAATAAGATAGTATTTTAAGGTACTCAAATGGTTTTTCAAAGGGACGGTCTTTTAAGCATAAATAGATAGACACCTTGTATTTTCCAGACTACGTATTCCCACAGTTACTTAGGAGGCAACGGCTAACTATTCTATTTTAGTCCTTTGTATAAACCTAAGATTTTCTTTCCATTCTGGAATGTGAAAAGAATTTAAGAAACATTTAAGTATTAAGAGGGAGGAAAGTATTTAAGAGAAGAAATAAGTCCATTGAACTTTGTGTTTGTGGGTGTTTTTAATGTGGCATAAAGTGTTTGTTCATAAGATCAAAGATCGGTCTACTCAAGTGTGCTTCAAAAAGAACTCCAAAAAAGCAAATGTACATTATTTTTAATTATCTAGGACATTTCCCAATAATTGAGATTGAAGTGTAAACAGAATGGCAGCCAGGGATTAAACAATAACTTCATGTCAAAAGGGACAGTGGACAATTTAATGAAGATGTAACCGGATTTTCCCCCCTCCTTTCACTGAGGTTCTTTCTTTCCATCTCCAAGGGCCTTTCCTTACAATGACCTTTGTGAAAAAAAGCTCAGTGACTTTGCCTGCAGAAATCATCTGCTGCTTCTGAAGTCAGTCATAGCAAGGCAAGAAAACACGCTCTCAATCACACCTCTGCATGCGATCTTCAGAAAGCCTCATCTTCCTATAAATGCAACCCCATCTCTAATAATCATACTGAAATACAGACAGTCCCCAACTTCATATAGCTTGACTTGCATTTTTTTGACATTATGACAGTGCAAAAATAATACACAGTCCATAGAAATTGTACTTTGAATTTTTATCTTTTCCCAGGCTAGTGATAGGCATTTTGACTTATGATATTTTCACTTTACAAAAGGTTTATCAGGATATAATCTCATTGTAAGTCAAGGAAGATTTGTATTTCAATGAATTCCTCAAAGGAAATGTTACTTATGGCTCTAGTTTCATTGATGTATTCAAGGAACTGTGGGGTTTTTGTTGTTTTGTTTTGTTGTTAGAAAAGAAATAGGATGCTAAGATACCAAAAAAGGAAACAATAAATTTGATAATCACATATAGATATATACAGTTTATATTAAAATATGCATGTTATTTATAAATATCTTAAGTAAGATGGTTTTACAAAATTTTAAAAAACTATTAACTTGGTCCCAGTAAGTTATGTATCTTATTTGTATAATTATTAACTACTATCATGTTCCTTTATATTAAAAAAAGTGATACCACTGCGTTGTGGCAATAGGCCTTTGAATGGATGCAAATTCATCTACAGTTCCATTTAGTGCATCTAATGACCAATAGAGATAGGAAATATTCACATTCTGTAGATGAAAAGGCAGAATTGAAGGGAAGGGAGGCATGCTTAGCAAGGAAGTGAGTAAAGCCCACTGGCCCACTCAAAGCATCATTAATATTATGTATCTTTATCTGAGCTAATCTACAACTATGCTTTATTCTCCTGGGGGGAAAAAATAAAAAGAAAAGTACAGAAACCCAGGTATTCTCTTGGCTTACTGCTTAATGTAGGGCCTCTCCCAGACATTGCATTTGATAACATACAGTCCTCGGCAACCGTCTTGAGCTATATTACCTAGCAGAGCAAATAGTAAAGAACAAAAATGTCTCATTAAGATTCTCGAAAGAATCTTTATTTCTTTGTTATTATTCCTGCATGTTCATAAGCCCTATATTATAAGCTGATGGCTGGTGAGTCTTTGTTTTGTCCTGTCATCCAGAGTTTTGACATGATGACATATGACTGGCAGGGTTGTGTTTCTTGTAAAGGATGGGGACAGAAGGCCATTCCAAGATAAAGATAATGAGGAGATTAATACATTGGCTTTTAACTCAAAATGCCATTTTATGTACATTTGTATTTTGTATTGTCAAAATTATTTATTTTACACAACTAGAAAAAAATTAAGCAAATTAATTCAGCACACTGTATTAACTTGATACAATAAACATATATATAGACAGTCTAGAGTATATATTATTATGTATCCGTTATTTCAACAAATATATATTAAGTGTCTAGTTTGTGTTAGACACTGTTTATGGCATTGGGGTAAACCAAAGACCTACTTCATGCATTTTAAAATCCAGTGGAGGAAAATAGACATTTAATAAACATCTAAACAAATATACATGTAATATGTTAATTGGTGATAAGTGCTTGGAAGATATATAAAATATTAGTAAGGAGGTAGAGAGGGACAAGTAGTGATGTTATTTCTTGTTCAGTAGAGGATTCAAGGGCCATAGCTTTCTGGAATGATACCTATCTGGGAAAATTCTGAGACTACGGATTTTCACAAGTTGAAGGACTATAATGTTATAGAAAAAGATTTTAAGGAATTAGGCCTATGATAAACAATTTTCAATATAAATTGCTTTTGAGTATAGACTATGTGATGGCTTTGTAATCAAATCTAATCAAAGTCTGAAAGGGACATGGTAAGATATGATAATTACAAACTACTTTTTCTTATAATGTAAATATAAAAACTCTTACCCAAAATATTAGCAAACCAAATCCCATAATATATAAAAAGGATAACACAAATTATCAAGTTGGGTTTATTCTAATGATGCAAGATTTGAAAATTAAATCAATATAACATCACATTTACAAAATAAAAGAAATGAAATGTTCATTTCAATAAATACAGAAAAGGGATTTGATAAAAATAATTTCTTCATAATTAAAAAATAAAACTGTTAAACTAATAATGAGATTTCCCCAGTCTGACAAAGTAGTTCCGACATTATAATTTAATGATTAGATGCTTAGTATTTACCCCATAATATCAGGAACAAGACAAAGATAGCACTATAAACACTTCTATCCAATATTGTATTACAGATACTTTCCAGTGAATAAAGTGAAAAGAAATGAATGTGAAGATATTTTTAAAAAGGATGATATATGTAAATGGTAATATATGAAAATAGGACAAAAGATGTTACAGAAAAATTATTAGGTTAGTAAGTGAATTTAGCAAAATCTCTGGACCTAAAGCTAACATTAAAAAAAAAATGTATTTCTGTATATCAACAGTGGTAGATTTAAAAAAAAAAAAAAAGGTCACCAAATACATATATTTTGACATGTAAATCAAAAGACATATAACATGTTCAAAAATTTTGTTATGAGTTGAATTATAGCTCATAAAAAATATGTTAAGTCCTAACCCTAGTACCTCAGAATGGGACTTTATTTAGAAATAGGGTTTCTTTGCACAGGTAATCAAGTTAAAGTGAGGTCACTTTAACTTGGGTGGGCCCAATCCAATATGACTGACTGGTGTTCTCATAGAAAGGGGAGATTTAGACACAGAGACAGACATGCACAGGAGGAAGACAATATGAATAGACACAAGAAGATCGCCATGTGACCTGAGTGACCCATCTACAAGTCAAGGAACAATAAAGATCGCCCACGAACCACCAGAAGCTAGGAAGAGGCAAGGAAGGATTCCTTTATAGGAAGGAGCATGGCCCTACTGACTGCCTGCAAAACTGTGTGATAATATATTTCTGTTTTATGCCACCCAATTTTGGGCACTGTGTTACAGCCCCAGAAACTACTGCAGTTCATATCAATATTATTATCAGTATTATTTGATATTTCTAAATTGTTTGGAAATGACCCAAATATCTCTCAGTAGTAACATGATTTTTTTTAAGACGTGGTACATTCACATACTGGAATAGGTGTATTCACGCATTGAAATAGGAATAAAAATGAAGAGATAGATAGATGTTAGGTAGACAGATATGATAAATCTGTACATAGAGTTAAAGAATAGTTAAACTGATCAGATCACTGGTATATGAAGTCAGAACAATAATTACATGTTTGGAAGAAAGAAATAAGGGGTGATATGAGGAAATCCAGTTCTCTTAGATGTAGAATGAGTGTGGTACTGCTATTCCTGAAATAGCCTGAAACACTCCTTCTACAACTAAGAGAAATGTAGAAGCCAAATCTGAAAGACAAGCTTCTTAGTATCTGAAAAGCAGCATGGTATCATTGTTAAAATTGTGGACTCTGGACCCAGCCTACCAAAGTGTAAAAGCCTAAATCTACCACTTGATAATCAAGTAATTTGGGTAACTTACTTTTCTGTGCTTCTGTTTCTCATCTGTGATATAGGGATATTATCTCTCTTAGGAGATTGCTTTGAGGATTATATAAGTTAATGCTTCTAAAATATTTTAATAGTGCTTGAATATTTAATATGTATTTATTTAGCATATATTTATTAATATGTATTTATTTTATATTTATTGCATATTTGGTATGTATTTATTAAATAAATAATATCTTGGGAAAAAACAAAATTTGAACTATGGAAATTTGAGAATTCAAATTTAGAATAAAATTGGGGGCACCTGGTGGCTCAGTCAGTTAAGTGTCTACCTTCAGCTCAGGTCATGATCCCAGAGTCCTGGGATTGAGCCCCACATCAGGTTCCCTGCTCCACCGGAAGCCTGCTTCTCCCTCTCCCAGTTCCCCTCCTTGTGTTCCCTCTCTCGCTGGGTCTCTCTCTGTCAGATAAATAGATAAAATCTTAAAAAAAAAAAAGAATTAACATGGTTTTCTCCTTTTATAGTAAGTCTCTATAAACCAGTACATATATATACTTAAGCATTAAGCAATTCATGTGAACAAATGTGTCCACGATAAGAACACATTCTAAATCTTAATAAAATGCATATTTCAGCCACTATAGATACTTGTAATCATGGTAAAATAAAACAGCTAAAAATATTTTCTGTAAGAGACTTTGATAACATACCGTCAAACTGCAGTTGTCTTTCTGGAAACATCAAACTAGACTTGAAAGCAGTTTCTAATTATCATTCACATTTTTAGATATCAACACATGATTTTAATTAATATGTATGATCATTAAAAATACGTAACATGTAAGAAAAAACTATTGTTAACATTAAAAAGTGACTGGCCTTCTATGTCTCCAAAATCTATGCAAACTGTCAAGTATTCTCTATTTCCTTATTAATAGCAAATTATATAAAATTATTTCTGTGGGATTTGCAACAAAAGATTGTCTTCCCAAAGTGTTGATCCTCAAGAATTAAACTATTATTTTTTTTCTGAACACTCATTTTGTCCACTTTCAAAAATAAACTCCCAACACAGTAGCTTTCCTCTGAACTATAATCCTGATGTATATTCATGAGTTCCAGAATGAAGGGCTCAGCAGTACATCTTCCAACTTCAAACCCAGTGTCTCTTTATTTGACTCCTGCTCTATCCCAAAGGGAGTTTATTTGATACCATTAGTTTCATAATACTAAGAAGGTCCACTATGTTCACTGATGTGGTCCTTCCTGAGAATGGACCCACTGATCATTTTCTTCTGTCAGATCAATCCAAGAAATAATGAAAATTGGTTTACTCGTTTTTCTGGGTCCTCGCATTTAAATATTAAATAGAAATAGGTATGTTCTACCTTCCCTTTCTTTTATTGAGAAATAGATTTTAGTCTTAGCATCTTCATTTTAAATTGTAAATAATATGTAGATCCAATACAATTTATTGGAATGTTGTAAAGATTTGGATTTTAAGTAATACCTAATAGGGTATTAAGTTATTAAGTATTCCATTTTCTTTTCTTTTAATGCTGATACCTAGATAGCAGTTGGAAACTGAAGGAGCTGGAGAGGGATTGTAACATACTTTATGAGTTGAGATTGTCCCCCACCACACAGTGTCTTCAGTCTACTCCTACACTACTGACTACACAGTATCATGTTCCATTCAGCCCTTGTGGAAGACTTTACCATATTGCCTAAGATTATATTCACCTGTCTTTTGATTTTACTTTGTGAGATATAGTAGTCCAGTTTATAGGAGCTTATTTCTATTTAAACAACATTGAAAAGCATTGAGGAAATGTACAATTAAAACTAAAATATGTACCTATTTTCCCTATAGTTTGATCAATTTCACTTAGCTATTGTAAGGGAGCATTCAGAGCCTCTGTCCTAAGGATTCATTATTCTACATAGAAAATAGGCTTTGTGGCTTTTGGCAGCTTGATATTTTGTTATCCTTTATATAGGTAGGAAAGAGCAGGCTGATTGAAGAGATTCATTATACTGTAGCTTCAGTTCCTTGATCCTGTCCAATTGGGAAAAGTGAAAAAGAATCTGCTAAAAATAGGTAAGCAGAACGTTGGATAAACACAGTGAAGACACCCTTTCTTGTTTAGGTTTCTTTCCCAAACAAGCCTGTGGGAACTGTTATTTCTGAATAGGACCTAATAATTAATTAGCTCATATTAAATGACTGTCCATTTTGAAAATAAAAATTGACATTTGGTTCATTTCTCCCACATAAACAGAATTAAGACTTGGTGGGAAGACATATTCCTAGATACAAATTATTCTTTCATAGATGGAATAGTTTTATCCCTTCAAAGTTAGCTGAAAAGGAAAAAAAAATCAATGTATCAAACCTCATCTTCTAAATTACTCCCATTGAAAATGAAAGTTGGGTTTTGGAGTTGAAGATTTAAAAGAGCAGATGTAGAAACTGAGATTTTGGCAGCTCTGTCAGAAACTAATGAGCTTTGGGGAAATCCAGCTGATACAGTGTTTGGATAGATTACTATCAAAACGATAGGGTGTCTAACACCTACAGTGAACTGGTTTCAAGGTGGCACATGGAAACTGACCAGAGGTAGTTTTTTCCAATCACTTAAAAATTATTCAGTACTACAAAAGACTTTCCAGTGTAGTATTACTCCGTATATTTAGAATTACTATTGCTATTAATGTATGCATACTCTTTTTGAAGCAGGAGTAAAAGTTCATAGTACTTTAAACCCTTGATGGGTACCTTACCTGGTTCATTAGTCACCATAAAGCTATGAATGGTCTTTGTTTCATGGTGGCTGTCTAGGGCAAGCCTGTGGTTTATATCCAGTTTGAGGGGTCTCAGAGAGAGGTGCAGAGTCTTCAGCCAGCTATTAGAAGAGCAGAGGGATAGTATGAACCACTATAGTAGGAGAAAGTGCAAGCACACCATGAAAGCTCAGGGTTCCTATACTCCTTGGTAGGGAACTGCTTTTTGTAATTTGTTCTCCTAGTGGTTTTGCTGTTGGTTTCCTTCCTATGATTGGCTATGTACTAGCTACCTAATTTCAGAGTGTTTAGTGTTTCAGTGTGTGTTTCAGTATGTTTTCAGTGTATAAATATAATTAGTGCATATTTGACTCTGCTATTCCTGCACATCTGGCTGTAGATTTTATAGGATATACAAATTAGGCAATCTTTATATGTTGATGCTGATAAGATGCTGCCATGGGACTTCCAGTCAGAATCCATACATACATATTTTTCAGTTACTCAGTCCTGCTAATCAGTGTGTACATTTGGAAGGGTGTGGAGTAAGAGTGGAGGTGGAAGATATTAACATGAGTGAACAGGAATCTCTGCCAAAGACTATTGCCCCCTATCTGAGCACCCTTTCAACTCATTGGTCTAATCTAGTGTTTCCCATAATAGTTAATCTCACTGTAGCCTCCACTCCTTGGGTCTAGTGGATCCAGCTTGGTGACTTACACCCTCCTGAACTTTTAATGACTTCTCATTAAACTTTAGAATAAAATTCAAACCTCTTATCATAGTCTGAAAGATCTGATACAGATTTAGCCCTGTCCACCAAACCCTCTCTATATTCTGGGAAGCTGTCAAATATCCTCGCTCTTCTCTGGATTTTCTAAGCACCTCCTATTTCAAAGCCTTTGCCTTCTTCCTCCCTCTGCCACTTGCTCTTCCTCACTCTTCATTTTCATAGCTGAAGTAGAGCCTCTACCCGGTAACATCAAAGGAATGGAGCTGTCAAATGTTAAGTGAAACATGGTGAAAACTGACAACTACCTACAGTGATGTTAGTCTTTACATTTGTTTAGAAATCTGTGTGACAAATTGCTATATATATATATATGTGTGTGTGTGTGTGTGTGTGTGTGAGGGAGGTCTAAATGTCCTTAATTTCTGTGAAAAAAATGAAGGATGGCTAAGTCATTTTCTGTTAATTAATAAATCTATGTCAGGCACTTTCTGGGTTCAGAAATCTGCAATGAGTT
This sequence comes from Lutra lutra, assembly GCF_902655055.1. Classification (NCBI taxonomy): domain Eukaryota; kingdom Metazoa; phylum Chordata; class Mammalia; order Carnivora; family Mustelidae; genus Lutra; species Lutra lutra. The sequence continues at coordinate 64,935,778 of NC_062280.1, forward strand.
CTACTTAGGACCAGAAAGCCTATTTACAGGGGTTAATTATTCACAAACTCAAATCTTATAATTCATTTTTTCAGTCAATTAGCATTTATTGAGAAACTTCTATATGCCAGTCACTCTAAAAGATAGCATACCACATTTCCAGTTATCCTGTTGTAAAGAAACATGGCCCAAGGAATAAACACATTGGGAATAACCTGCAAAGATATTTTACTTTCTTATAAACATTACCTGAGAATGTATTATGTGCCTATTACTGTGCTAAGCACTGAGAATATTAGAACCCCTGATTTAAGAAGTTTTTACTCTTTGGCAGAAATAGACTTAAACATAAGTACAATTTGTTAAAGATACAGAGGTTTGGGGAAAAAAAAAGGAAGGAGGACTAATGAATTAGTAGTGGGGAGGGGTGTGTCTGGGTGCCTCAGTTGGTTGAGCATCTGACTCCTGATTTCGGCTCAGGTTATGATCTCAGGGTTGTGGGATCGAACCCCTCATGGAGCTCCACGCTCAGCACAGAATCAACTTGAGGTTCTCTCTCTCTCCCTCTACCGCTCCTCTGTCTCCTTTTCTCTCTCTCTCTCTCTCTCTCTCTATTTTTCAAATAGAAATAAGTAAGTAAATAAATAAATAAATAAAATCTTTAAGGAAAAAAATAGGGGTTAGTGGGTCATTAAAAAGGTTTTCCTGGAGTCTCTGAGAGTATTAGAGTTTTGAAAAAAGAAGGAACACATATTTTCACTTTCATTCAACCTGGAGTGTTCCCCATCTTCCCCTTCCACCTGGAGGTAAAGGTGTTTTTTAAATTTCCTTTCCCCACACTGTTCTCTTAGAAAGATTCTGCCTTTGGCTGATCATTTATTGGATTATAAAAATCCAGAAAAGGAAGAAAGAAGTCCTGAGTGAACCATAACTGGATGAGATGTTTGAAGATAATTTAGAAAGAATATGAGTAGAGGTTGCTGTTGTATGTGAGGGAAATAAATAGGAGAGAAAGGTAGAGACTTTTAAAAGTATGCCTCTTCTTTGAATATGTATCACACTTATGGGTTCAAGAGCATAGCTATCCAGGAGTAATAGAGAGTAATGTAAAGAAATGGATGCTCAGCCCATTATTTTAAGATGTAGGGCTAAACCACATAGGGCACAGAATGGTAAGACATTTACTGGGAAGACAGAGAGTGAGGATAACCAGACAGGGGAACTATAATGGACAGGGGCATAAACACATGCCATAGCTCAGGTTCTAGAGCTGATAGTAAAAAGCTTGGTACTGAACACTGTGCAGAGGGAAAGGGAATGTAATGGAATGGAGATGTCGTTATATGAAGCTGTGTCTATGGGATCTACCCCTGGAATATGGAAAATTTCTAATCAGTAAGTTGGTTCATACTTCAATACTATTTTGACTTACTACTAGCATTAGACTGCCAAAGTGGCCAGCTAATTGATCTGACTTTTCATTGACAAAGTCCTACTCATTGTCTATACAGTGCAGTTGCTTGTAGAGAAAGACTGACAGGAAATTAGACAGGACTGATCTGTCAAGGACATTTGCAGTATCTTTCAGCATCATTTTCCTTCCCCTGTGTTTCTATTTCTTTTTCGCAGTTATAGGCTAGCAAAATTGTGTTGATATAAGCATCACTTCATCTCTGTGAATCTGATTGTATTGTTTTGGGGCTCTGTTGTCATTGTCTTATCAACAGAGGTGGATTTCAGGTGATGTGAATCAAGACCAAGCTTCAGGGCCAATTACTTAAATATGGGCTCATTCCTTATGAATCTAATTTTTAATTTGTAATCTTGTCTTCTTTTCTTACATAGGGATCCCAAACTTTTGTAAGGTGCAGGTCGCATAAAACCTGGATCTCCTCCTGCAGTAATCTCAGCTACAAAATATGAGGCACAGGTTGAAATGGCCATGAAGAGTACTTTAATCAGTTCTTGAAGCTACATTGAAGGTTCTTGCTATCACTGTTTGGTAGACTCCTAGAATTTGATGTGATTTTGACCCAGATGTTAAAATGTAAATTATTCATTATGAGGCTTACTCTCCAAAGGAGGATATAAATGTGATTCAAAAGTGATTCTTAAAGTTTTGAATTGCCAATTCAGATATAATTACTGGATGATGGAAATTTTTTTCTCCTCATAATCACAAATAAATATACATGCTATGTATTGTGCATATCACATCAGATTTTATATACCTTCTTATTTAAAACTGTATTAATTTGCCAGGGCTGGCATAACAAAGGGAGTCACAAATTGGGTGGCTCAAACAACAGAAATTCGTTGTCTCAGTTCTGGAGGCTAGAAAATCTGAGAACAAGATGTTGGCGGAGTTGGTTCTTTTGGAAGTTTGTGAAGAAGAATCTGTTCCATGCCTCTCTAATAGCTTCTGGGGTTTTGCTGGCAATCTCTTGCTCCTTGGCTTCGGCTGCATTGTGCTGACCTCTGCCTTCATCTTCACATGGTGTTCTCCCTGTCTGTGTCTCTATGTCCAAATTTCCCCATTTTATAAGATCACCAGTCATTTTGGATTAAGGGCCTACCCTACCTCAGTGTGATCTCATTGTTTACTAATTACATGGACAACAAACTTATTTCCCAATAAGATTAGTTTCTGAAATACTGGGAGTTAGGACTTGAACAGATGAATTCTGGATGAACACAATTTACCCCCTAACAATTCATAATAGTAAATAAATCCAAAGAATACTGACATTTATGCCGCTGGCTTCCTTCTACTGTGGACAGCGCTTAGAATTCAAGTTACCAGCTGTAGGTGTTTATCTTGAGTAAGCACAATATCTTAAGTAAGTATTGAGCATTTTTCTAATGTCAGGGGACAAAGTTATAAGCATGTGTTGTTTTTATGGTTTAGAGTTCAGAAAATATCATAACTTGCCCATAAGGTGGTTGCCTCAAGTCACATTTCAATTCTGGGGCCTGCAGCTTTACAAAAGCAACTGATATTGAAGATACACAACATGATCCTTCTTGTCCTATTAAACCTTGACAGCTTTTTGGGTTTTTCCTTTAAGGGGGGAATAGTATGGACAGTTTTGAAGTTCTGTGAACTGTTTTAGGGTTGTGGTATCTTAAAAAAAAAACATTCTATGCAAAAATATACCCACCTCATTAAAAAACATATATATCCCATCCAAAACAAAATTTTGGAATTCCAACTTTTATATTGGAATTCTTTTATGAAATAATGGCATCCTTAGTTTTTGGAGCAACATTGAGCAATTTATTTCGTCACAAAAATCCACATTTAATTTTAATTGATGAAATGGAATTATGGAAAAAGAAGGAAATCTAAATAAGATGAGGCAAAGAAGAAAAAGAAAAAAGATAAAGGGAGATGACCATATGTGAAGAAAAGAAAAAAAGAGAAAGACTTTCTTCTGAATTTTCAGAAAGCCTCTCTTAAGTGACTATTGTAGTTCTGTAAATAATTCTGTCTGCAGAAGATAAAAGGAGCAGATTGGCCAATTACTTTCAAACTGTTTGATCACATCCATGTTTTCATTAATTATTCAAGCTTTAGGACTCATCAAAGAATCCTAATGCATAACTCAAAAGGAGGAGCAAAAGCTAAGACACTGGCAAATGCTTTTTATGTTTAAGATTTCTCCCACTTATGAGCATATGTGCTTTTGAATGTTGGTCTGATTTTAACCTTCTATGTGGTAAGGAGGTTGACAGTTTAGCCCTTTGGAAAAAGGGAAAGAAGGACATAAAGGTGCTTAAAAAGTCATCATGTCAGGGATTACAGCTAGAGGTGAGGATAAAATTATATCCTTGGTGACACGTGGCCTACTCTCAGGTTGTCCCCATTGTGCCCACATCCTTGGTCTAGCTTCACATTTGTTGCTGCAGGCCAAGCAATCATTGACCATATACGAAAACAGTACCTGAGTCTTTACCTGAAAAATAGTTGCAAGAACAATTTAAGGATCATAAGAAAAATGAAATGAGATGATTAGACAGAAGAAAGGAAGGATGATGCAGTGAGATCCTATAATAATGTGAGAGTAAGGTCCAGAGAAACATTTTTATGAAGTCTGTAATGTATTACTTTGGCTTTATCCCGATTGTAAGTTATCAGACCATTTTATGGGCACTATAATGTCACTAGAAGTGCATGTCTAACAAAATAATAGAGTGCATTACCAATTCCTCTGTGGTGACCACTGCAAAGAGACTATTAGACTCATTTTTCAATGTACTTTGGTGTCTAATAGTTTTAAAGAATGGGTGGTTGTGAACCCTATTCAACATTTTAAAGATATTGTTTCTCCTCATGCACAATCCATTGAATCATCAATTTTGAGTACATCTATTTGTCCACCCACGCCTTTTCAGTAAGCTGATTGAAAAGTAAACAACAAAAACACATTTTGAATGACAGACTAGAAAACACTAACTGTGTGAATGGCATTTGGTAGGTCTATGTATTGTTTCAAACAGAATTGATTTTTTTTTTTTTTTTACATTTTGGGTATTATGCAAGTTGGCCTAGAACATTAAAATAGAATATATACAAAATAGATTTTCAAAATAGGAAAATCTGCTTTGCAATAAAATAGCTTAGAGGTCCGAGATAGTAAAATTTATACCTTTATAAAGAATTCCTTTACAATGGATGGATTTAGCAAGCTCTTTAAAAGCAAAGCTTTATTTTAACTTTAAAGATTTATTTATTTGTTTATTTATTTGAGAGAGAGGGAGAGGGAGGAGTGGCAGGATGGGCAGAGGGAGAGGGAGAGGGAGAGGCTGATTTCCCGCTAAGCCGGGATCCTGGATGTGGGGCTGGATCCCAGGACCCTGGAATCATGGCCTGAGCCAAAGGCAGATATTTAACTGACTGAGCCTCCAGGCACACGATATCTATTTAGATAGATATCGTACTGTGTTTATGCAGAGCGGTTTGCTTTACCAATTCTAACTTCAGCCTTCATTGACTGATCTCATGCTCCCAATGCTGTATACTCCTAAATACACTGTTCTTCACCTTTCCAGCTCTTTTAACAATTATTAAAATGGGTGAGAAAAAAAAGAAAACATCCAAGGGAAAGGAGTAGAGCAAGAGGGGTTTTTTCCCAAAGGAAGAGCTACTGGTTTTCTCTATGTCCTTGAATGAGTCAGTTCCATCATTTGTTAAGTAGGAGACTAAACCACTAAACTGGGTGATCCGTCAAGTGTCCCTGCTCCAGATCTACAATGCTATGATGCTAAGTGAGGGCACTAAAATAAAAACTGTAAATAATAAATAAAAGCAAAGGGTAGTGTGGAACCAACTTTCCAAAATTGCTTCGAATCGTCAAAAACAACTTTTTAAATTAAGATTCAGCATTGCAATATTTTGGATTACATACATTTAAATACCCAGATCTGCTACTTACTAGCTCTGGGACCTTGGGTGGATTATGTAACTCCCTATAAGCCACAATTTCCTACTACCTAGTCTTTTATTTTTTTTTTATTTTTTTTTAAAGATTTTATTTATTTCTTTGACAGAGATCACAAGTAGGCAGAGAGGCAGGCAGAGAGAGAGGAAGGGAAGCAGGCTCCCTGCTGAGCAGAGAGCCCGATGCGGGACTCGATCCCAGGACCCTGAGATCATGACCTGAGCGGAAGGCAGTGGCTTAACCCACTGAGCCACCCAGGCGCCCTACTACCTAGTCTTTTAAATAAGAATAATGATATTACTATATAGGTGAGGATTCAATAAGGTGTACAGGCAAAGTTTAGTAGGAACTAAGTGCTCCGTAATGTTAACATTTATTATTCTTATCCAGATGTGTATTGACAATGATTAACTTATTCTTCAATTACTTATTAAAAAATATCCATGTGTATTTTATGTCAAGCATTATGCCAAATACTGGGCATCTAGTAGTTGCAGAATAATCTCTTCTACCTCTTGGTTATTATTTGATTATTAATGTGGACTGTTATGCACTTGTAGGAAAGCATATATTTTATATGGATTAGCTTTGTCTTAAGAATATACGACTGAGAAGGAAATGTAACAAGTCACAGATTCAAGTACGTAAAAAAATAATTGTGATTTGTCTCCTACTAAGTGTAAGTCAACGCTCTGGTCCTTTTTTGATTGGCAGCAGAAAATCTAATCTTGTTAGTGGAAGGTAACTTTGTCCCCTCTTGTCTCAAGCTCATTCACTTTTGGTTCAGTTCAGGATTTTCTATAACCACTTTTTTTCCACCCCTTGCTTTCTTCCCATTGAATTCTTACGTATTGTGATAGAATCAGGATGTCTGATCTGTGGTTGCCTCTCTGTCATCTGCAGTCTTGGTTTTCATTTGACTTCTGTCCTGTAGACATTGAAAACATGGAAGTTGTTCTGTGGGACTACAGAGTGCTGCCACTGAGCACCTAGACTCTGTTGGGCTTTTACCGACTTTGTGGTCCTCTGCGATTTAGAGCTCTCCACCTGATCCCTAGCTAGAGCTGCCCATCCTGCAGACTTTTGTTTACCTATGGAATCCCCTCCCTTCCAGCTGGAGTAACAATCGAGGCTCACTGATCCTCAACGTTTTACTGTCGTTTGTTCCTCAGTCACGGTCTTGAGAATTTCCTTTATTTCCTCCATACCTCATGAGAGCGGAAGAAAGCTTGGGTAGGATAGGTGTTCACCTCAGGCCTTCTCTCTCTCTCTCAGTATTTTCTTAAAAGATTTTTTTTTTTTTAGAGAAAGAGAGAGAGAAAGAGTGAGAGAGAGAGCAAGCGCAGGCAAGAGTGGGGAGGGGCAGAGGAAGAGAAACTTTAGACTCCCTGTTGAGCCCTGAGCACAGACCCCAACACAGGGTGGAGAAGGGGGACCTGGATCTCAGGACCCATGAGACCAATATTTAAATCCATGCTTTTGGACTTTTTTTTTTTTCCCCTTTCATGCTGCTGGTACTTGAAATTCAAAGCCTTGGTTTTAAAGACTATTATCTGCACCGTTGACTTACAAAGGTCAAATTAATTGCTCAAAGGCCAAAAATGTGATTCTTTGTTCTCTCTGAATCAACCATACCCTGAGGCATAGAGAAAGCACTCTTTTCTACTTATATATAGTAGAAAAACAGAACTAAAAGAAATTGAAAAAAGTCAACACTTAGTTTAATAGCAAAATACCCTACTACAGAAGGATATCCACTAAGAAATAAAATGGAAAGTGTACTAGTGCACTGTATATTTATCGGTGTTTTCCTAGCTCCATAAGACAAAATAAAAACAAAACAACAAATGTACCATATATATGCATATATATGTATATACGTGTGTTTTATATATATATAGTATGAAATATATGCATATTTCATATATAATGTTTTTGAACTGCATATATTATCACTGACTGTTTTTAAAAATCTTTGAACATGAGCATGCTGTCTTGGTTGAATACTTCTAGCTATAAATACCATTAATTCATATATTGAATGCCTACTGTTGCAGAATTTCTTTTCCTTTAGTGCTTGTGGTGTTTGGTCACACTGCTGCTTCTAAGAATGAAGAGATAGACCAAAGAGTGATGGGCAACAAAGCAAAGTTTATTGAGCTATAGTACAAACCTCCTGAAGCAAGAAGGGACCCAAGAGCGTTGCCAATTTGGATTTAAATCAAAGGGTTTTTATGGGCTCTTTGGGGTGGGTGGTTTTGATTAACCCTCCATGCTCCTGTCACCCAATCAGATTTTTGTCCGCTTGCTCATCTACCTATCAGACAGTTGTTCACTTGGGAAAGGGTGGAGGGTTCCTTCCAGGGTGGTGTAGAATCCTTTTAAGGTTGGTTTCCTCTCAGGGCAGGACTGGGGGCTGGGTGGTTGTCCCTGCCTGCCTTTCTTCTGACTGTTTTTCATTTACTACGTATGCCAGGAACTAGGGATAAATTAGTGAAAAAGAATGATGTATGTGTCCCTGATCTTCTAAATGCTGGGAATTTCTCAGTCACCAAGTGAATATCAAAAGTCTTCAAGCTTACATCCCACACTGTAGAACCTCCTAAACACCTACCAAGGCATTGAAAGCCACACCCGGAATCTTCTCTTGCTCTGTCTGGTGGTAAAGTGTATTTAGCATTTTCTTCACCACTACCAAGAGTACTGTTAGATCCCCAAAAGAGTTAACTCAGGTACACAATTTTAAGAATGATTTCTAAAAAAAGAAGGCACTTTTAAATGAATAATATGCAGAAAGAAGTGTGTTTTTTAAATAATTAAAGCTTACTTCCCACTTAATAACTATAATTTCTCAAGGTGCAGCTGGTTTTTAGAAGACTACAAAATGACTCCCATCAGTTTAAACAACAGAAATTTGGTATATTTCCTTTCTAGTTGGGTTTAAAATTGGATACAGCATAAATTCGTCTCTCCTTGCAGTCTTTAGCAAATAATCTTGTAGTCTGATTCTAATATTGCTAAACTGAAATTAATAATATATCAGACTCTGAAAAGATGAACGGTATTTTGCAGCTATACAACAGAGCTTTCAAAGCTCCAGGAGGACTGGGGTTTTTATTTTTTGTTTTTAAACAATGCCATTTATTTTAAGCCTTTTTATTCTTTTAGTACATCATCTGATGGGAAGTCAGGATGAATTTAAATAAATTAACTCATTCAGGACATAGAGCTTTATCTTTTAGATAATACATTTCCACAAATAAAAAATTCGAAATACACATTTTCCATAATCTTTTAGGTCAGTTTTTCTCAGACTTGCATAATATATAGTATCTTTTTAAGGAAAAAGCAAAAACAAGGACAAAAATCTTCTGTTTGAGCCCCAGGTTTCAAATCATTTTTATTACATTGTTACTTAAAAATATGCAAACATAATACCAGTATAAATGTCTTATGCTTATATCTCTTACAAAACATAATTACAAATAAAATAGAAACAAATCTACAAATGTGAGAAATTCAATTTCACAATATTGGTTTTTAATGTAGCAGGAAATGTTTTGTTAAAATGAAATATTTGTTCACTATATGAATATGGCACTGGATGGCTACATACAGATTCTTGTATCCAGTATGACAATATGGTATGTAGTAAAGTGACCATTCTTCTAATGTTTTGCTTGTGGAAACTCTTTTGGTACAGTATCATCATTGGCTTTCTCTCTCTCTCTCTCTCTTTTTTAAGATTTTTTTTTATTTATTTTGAGAGAGAGAGAGAGCACAAGTGGAAGGAAGGGGCAGAGGGAGAAGGAGAGGCAGATTCCCCACTGAGCAGGGAGCCTGACATGGACTCAACTCCAGGACTCTGGATCATGACCTGAGCCGAAGACAGATGCTTAACTGACTAAGCCACCCAGGTGGCCTCTAAGTCTATTTATTTTTAACATTTCCTGGTACCATTCTATTTGCAAACATGAACACTGGGTTCATATGAGAGTATATGACTGTAAATACTGGTCTAGAAGATCCAGGAACGACTTAGGTTATTTTTTTGAATTATTGTGGGAAATAAAAACAAAAACATAAAAAATAATTGTAAAAGGATAATTTTTAGAAGGGTGGACTCAAAATTATTAAGTTATGAAAAGAAAAATAAAATTATTTCACTTCAGTTATTTTTTTAATTTAAACTTTATTTTAATTTTTCAGTGTTCCAAGAGTCATTATTTATGCATCACACCCAGTGCTCCATGCAATACATGCCCTCCTTAATACCTGCCACCAGGTTCACCCAACCCCCCACCCCTCTCCACTCCAAAACCCTCAGTTTATTTCTCAGAGTCCATAGTCTCTCATGGTTGGTCTCCCCCTCCAATTTCCCCCAACTCACTTCTCCTCTCCCTCTCCCAATGTCTTCCATGTTATTCTTTATGCTTCACAAGTAAGTGAAACAATATGATAATTGACTCTCTCTGTTTCACTTATTTCACTCAGCATACTCTCCTCCAGTCCCATCCATGTTGATACAAAAGTTGGGTATTCATCCTTTCTGATGAAGACATAATATTCCATTGTATATATGGACCACATCTTCTTTATCTGTTCATCTTTTGAAGGGCATCTTGGCTCTCTCGATAGTTTGGCAACTGTGGCCATTGCTGCTATGAACATTGGGGTACAGATGGCCCTTCTTTTCACTACATCTGTATCTTTGGGGTAAATACCCAGTAGTGCAATTGCAGGGTCATAGGGAAGCTTTATTTTTAATTTCTTAAGGAATCTCCACACTGTTTTCCAAAGTGGCTACACCAACTTGCATTCCCACCAACAGTGTAAGAGGGCTCCCCTTTCTCCACATCCTCTCCAACACTTGTTTACTGTCTTGTTAATTTCGGCCATTCTACCTGGTGTAAGGTGGTATCTCAATGTGGTTTTGATTTGAATCCCCCAGATGGCTAATGATGATGAACATTTTTCATGTGTCTATTAGCCATTTGTATGTCTTCTTTGGAGAAGTGTCTGTTCATGTCTTCTGCCCATTTTTTGATGTGATTATATGGTTTTTGAGTGTTGAGTTTGAGGAGTTCTTTATAGATCTTGGATATCAGCCCTTTGTCTGTACTGTCATTTGCGAATATCTTCTCCCATTCTGTGGGTTGCCTCTTTGTTTTGTTGACTGTTTCCTTTGCTGTGCAGAAGCTTTTGATCTTGATGAAGTCCCAAAAGTTCATTTTTGCTTTTGTTTCCTTTGCCTTTGGAGACGTATTGAAAGAAGTTGCTGTGGGCGATGTTGAATAGGTTACTGCCTATGTTCTCCTTTAGGATTTTGATAGATTCCTGTTTCACGTTGAGGTCTTTTATCCATTTCAAGTTTATCTTTGTGTATGGTGTAAGAGAATGGTTGAGTTTTATTCTTCTATTCATAGCTGTCCAATTTTCCCAACACCATTTATTGAAGAGACTGTCTTTTTTCCACTCTATATATTTTCTGCTTTGTTGAAGATTATTTGACCATAGAGTTGTGGGTGCATATCTGGGCTCTCTATTCTGTTCCACTGGTCTATGTGTCTATTTTTGTGCCAGTACCATGCTCTCTTGGTGATCACAGCTTTGTAGTAAAGCTTGAAATCAGGCCACATGATGCTCCCAGTTTTGTTTCCCCTTTTCAACATTTCCTTAGCAATTCGGGGTCTCTTCCAGTTCCATACTAATTTTAGGATTGTTTGAAAAAATGACAGTGGAATTTTGATTGGGATGGCATTGAAAGTATAGATTGCTCTAAGCAGTATAGACATTTTAACAATTTAACAATCAGCAATGTTTATTCTTCCAATCCATGAGCATGGAATGCTTTTCCATCTTTGTGTCTTCTTCAGTTTCTTTTATGAGTGTTCTGTAGTTCCTTGAGTCCAGATCCTTTACCTCTTTGGTTAGGTTTATTCCTAGGTATTTTTATTTCCAGGTATTTTTAAATTATTTCACTCAGTTATTAATAAAGAAACTAATAAGATGTTATCAACTGACTCAGAAGGGAAGTCAAAATACCACAACATGCACAGTTGAGTCAGGAATGTTGAAATGAATCTACAAATAGATGCAAAACTGGCCTTTTTCCCTTATGAGAGATATGGGAAGAGAAATTAGTTTTCCCTCCATTAAAAGGAATGTGCAGGTCTTTGGATAACTATCATTTTAATTTTTAACAGTGATCTAGAATTTATAGCTTTGTAAAGTAGCTCAAATTGCCCTCCAAAAGAATCAGATAGCCAAAAAGTGGGTGCTGGTTAATATCTCCATTCCATTAAAGTTGCTCAGTCTCCTTTTGGTCCATTTCAGTCTTTTACAAAATATCCATCCAATATAATTAAGAGGAATATACAGATCCAGAGAATTTATCCTTGGATCTCTATGGAAACCTTGGATATCTCTTTAGCTCAGCCATTTCTTTTGAGAAATGACTTCTAGCTACAGATGAATGCCCCATGTGAGCCCTTAGTCTTAAAGGAATTTGTAGTTCTCCCTTCAAATATAAATACCAAGCAACCTGCTTAGATGAATGGGGTGACTTCTAAAGGATGAAAAACTGTGAATAACTAACCCCAAATCTTTCACATAAAAACTTTGCCCAAAGGCAGAGTTAACAATGATAAGCCAAATCTTCAATAAGAATGATTGAGCTTGGGGCGCCTGGGTGGCTCAGTGGATTAAGCCGCTGCCTTCGGCTCAGGTCATGATCTCAGGGTCCTGGGATCGAGTCCCACATCGGGCTCTCTGCTCAGCAGTGTGCCTGCTTCCCTCTCTCTCTCTGCCTGCCTCTCCATCTACTTGTGATCTCTCTCTGTCAAATAAAATCTTTAAAAAAAAAAAAAAAAAAAAAAGAATGATTGAGCTTTTGGGGTACCTGGGTGGCTCAGTGGGTTAGGCCTCTGCCTTCAGCTCAGGTCATGATCCCAGGGTCCTGGGATCAAGCCCCGCATTCAGCTCTCTGTTCGGCGGGGAGCCTGCTTCCGCCTCTCTCTCTCTGCCTGCCTCTCTGCCTACTTGTGAACTCTGTCAAATAAATAAATAAAATCTTAAAAAAAAATGAGTTTTCTTTTCCTCTTTTCTTCCTCTCTTCCTCTTTCTTTCTTTCTTTTAGGGGAGGGCAATTACTGTATGCCAGGTACTACATTAAGTATTTTATACATATTATTTCATTAAATATCACAATAAGCCTATAGGTATGTGTATTTTATGAGTGAGAAAAATCTGCCCGAACTAATCACATGTTAAATACTCAAGAAAATGTTATTAGAAGAAAAACAGGGCAAAATCAAATGTATATTTGATGAGATCTGCAGTAATAATTAGGACAATTTCTTAAGAACTTAGATGACACATATTGTCCCAAAGTTAGAATCTCAGTCACTATTTATGGGACACATCCTACTCCTTCCATCTCATCTGGGAAACTGAATGTTCAACTTACATTTTTTTCCATAGGGCTATGTATGCATTTGTCACAGCACTTGCCAAATGGCATTAAATTATCTGTTTATGTGTTTATGTCTTCTTACCATCAATGGCTAAGCTATGAGTTACTTTAGAAGACGGACCGTGTTTTATTCAAGTACATATAGAGACTTGCACAGTAACTGGCATATACTAGGAGCTAAATATACAACTAAGGGGTGGAAAGGTAAGCTAATTCCTATAATTAAGCTTCTAGAATAATTCAGTCATAATCACTAATTCCTAAGATTTTATTTCCTCTTTCAAAATGTTTCAGTGTTGTTATATAGATTTTAGTACTTAATAAATCCATTGAGTTTGGAGCTGCTTAAAATTTACCTTAAGAAAAGGTAACACATGGAAAGTCTTGTCTATCATCGGATACAAGCCTGCAGACTGAATGTCATGATGTGACATCTCTTTGAGAGTTAGTGGGGAAGAAAGCTGTGACAATATTAAAAAAACCATTAAAAATCATCTAGAATTTTACACCACAATTATGTATCTAATGGATTGAGATTAAGCAAGTCTTAAGTGCCAGTATTTATCAGGTTCCTCAAATCTTACAAACTCTACACCACCTTTCTTCCTTACAGTATTTCTTAAAATACCAGGGAATATCAAAGAATGACTAAGAAACTGGCAACGCAGGGAGCTGATATTTACATTGGCAGAATGGAAGGACAGAAACCAAGCTAAAATGAGATTGGTAGAGTGAAAATTAGGGAAGGAAAAATTACAGTAAAATGCTAGGAAAATGTTTCAGTGTGTTAACTATTCTAATCATCAGCTATTTGGTTGGGGAATAAAAATAAAACATGAGATTTAAAAAATGTATTACTTGGTCAAAATATATACATTTCTTAAATATTAAATATGTTAAAACTACATAAACAGGAACTGTGATTCCTAATTAACAATAGATTTCTTTTGAAGTTATCACTGACCAGAGTTAGAAAGTAATAAAAGTGACATCTGACAGTTTGAACTGCAATCTGATAATATTTTCTGTTGATACATGGAATGGTTCTCATGTTCGAGAGAATTAGATTTCCAATTACTTTAGAGGTTTAGTGGCCATTTTTGGTCCTGCCAGGAGAATGCAACCCAAACCCTAAATTGTCTGGTCAGAGACTAGGAAAGACAGTAGAAGTCATTAATAGGCAATGTTGTAGATGCTGCTTGATTAAATACAAAACATTCATTACCCATCATGGTCTTGGTTTAAAGCACACTTCTCATTCCAAGGCTAATTTTTGAACTACTCACTATTTCTAGCATGTTTCCTCTTAGAGCAATCTACAAAATCATGTTGGTTTTCTTCTAGATAGTTTCACAAAATAAACAACAGCATATTCCTCTTTAAAAGGCTCAGAAATTCAATAATTATATGGTTCATGTTTTATTTGTTTGTTTCTAAATTATATTCTTTCACCTTTTTGATTTATAAATGCCTCCTCCATTTTGGAAAGAATTTTGGACAAATAGTTTAGAAAGCCATAAAAAGGAACAAGGTGATTTTTTTTTTTTTTATACCAGTTAGATGAAGGAAAATTTTCATGTGCTTTAGAAATTGGACTGCCCACAGAGGGACTTCATTTAAAAGTGTGTTGGGGTGGCGGTGAGGGAGTTGTTATTTCCCTAAAAGTACTTTATATTGGAATGCTGGTCCATTCGTGGTTATGCTTTGTTTGTATATCAAATACTTTACCTCTCACAAGTTTGGATTTCTTGTGAATATGCACAATGTTGTTGTTGGGGAAGCCTGCGAATCCCTCGTTGGCAGCAGAGTCACCAGAAGTAGAAGCACCTGTCCTCCCAGCTGGGATTTGCTCATGGGAAAGAGGGTCATTTAACACCATGTTGTCCTCATGGACAGCTGTATATATAAGCTGCCGTAGGGTGTGGAAGACCTAAATTCTGTTTTGAAAAAAGACTTCAATGTTCAAATGAAATTTGACATGAAAAATATTTTGATGTTTTTATTCATTTGATTTGGAGAATATTTAGGCTTGGTTTAATAGAAAAATGTTATTTAGTTTGCTTTAGTCTGATCACTCTAACAGCTTTTAATGACTCAGTGAACACCAATATTTTCAGCTCAGCTTAGCTTGGGGTTTAGCATAAAATAGTTCATTCTGTTTTGATGCAAGCCCTTAGCTAGAACGTGGGTCTTCTCTCAGTGCTACAGACATAACTCTTTGTTTTTGTCCATTTTAATTGTCTATTTTCCTCCAACAGACTTTGAGCTCCATAACAGAGGCTGTGTCTCTTTTGCTAACCATCATTTTTTTTCCTAGCATGCTGTCACTGTGTTTATCCTTGATACATTTGTGCTTAATAAGTCTTTGTTAAGTGGATACATAAATGAAAAAATGAAGAATTATTTTTCACTGGCCAGGAAGGAGGTAAAGGCTCCTTCATAAAGACTAAGTGATTTCTGAAAATTATTCCAAAACTGAAAAGTCTCTTTGAGTCCTTTGTTTTTTATTTTTTTTATTAAGGTATTTACTCACAATTGAATTTACTTACAATAAAATGTACTTTTTTATGGGCATAGTTCCAGAGTTTTTTCAAGTGTGTCTACTTATATAATCACTGTCCTAATCAAGATGCAGAATTTTTGAAGCACTGGGTGGCTCAGTCAGTTGAGCGTCTGTCCAACTCTTAGTTTCACCTCAGGTCATGATCTCAGGGTTGTGAGAACAAGTCCCACTTTGGGCTCTGCACTCAGTGCAGAGTCTACTTGTCCCTCTCCCTCTGCTCTTCCTCTCTCTCTTTCTCTCTAATAATAAAATCTTTAAAAAAAAAATCTAGAAATTTTCCATTTTCCCAGAAAGTGCCCTCATGCCACTTTCTAGTTAATCTCTCACAACACTGTTCTGATTATTACCATAGCCTCTTTTTTTCCATCTTTTCTAGAACTTCACATAAATATAACCATAACCAAATACAGTATGTAGTTGTTTTGTCTGTAATAATGAGATTAATGGGAAAGGACTATATTTATTTAAAAAACTGCTGTATACTTCTCCTTGAAGGATTTATTGTCCTGTCTTCCCCATTCTTTGACCAAGAGCTCTTAAGAATTTCAAAGATGGGGGCGCCTGAGTGGCTTAGTCAGTTAAGCCTCTGTCTTTGGCTCAGGTCATGATCTCGGGGTCCTGGGATCGAGCCCTGCCTGGGGCTCCCTGCTTCTCCTTCTCCTTCTGCTTGCTGCCTCCCCCTGCTTGTGCTCGCTCTCTCTCTTAAATAAATAAATAAAATCTTTAAAAAAAGTAATTTCAAAGATATACAGAATAAGATTCTTAGAAGTAAAGTTCAGAAGTACCATCAAACTTATATCATTGTACTGTGTGCCTCCATACACAGTCAATGGACAGGTCCAGCCGATCAAGAGCGGCATAATTTAGAGCTGGGAACACAGCCTTGTCTTCCTAGCGTCTCTGAGCTTTACACAGCACTACACCATTGGTTTCACTTATCCTCGGGACAGTTCCATGGGTAAACAGACGTATGTGTGACAAATTGGGGAAGTTAAGAAAGAGCTCCAAAATTAGATATTTCCAATAAAAATCTTCTTTAAAATGTGTTTTCAGTAACATATAACTCTTTGTGATGTAGAGGGTGGTGTTTGGGTAGAATTGCAAAGGAGGTTTGCAAAGAACTGTAGTCAGTTTGCAGGCAGTGGAAAAAGGCTTGCCAACTAAAGCCTGTAGAAAATGGATTCATCGAATTAGAGCAGTCCATGATCAACTGCCAGAGCCAGCTTATTTTCTTTGCTAGTTCCAAAAAAAAAAAGAATGCCTGAAACTTTGTGGTGATGGAAGACTATCTTATAGAACATGCTGGCAGAGCACACTTTTTCACTGGCTCAGGTCAGTATTTTTATAGACTTGATGGGGTACTTAGGGCTCTGGTAGAGATTTTTAGGTCAGAAAAAAAAATTAGGCATAGGAGATTAGGAACCAAAATGTGTTAGTTTATTTCACAGCAGAGCAGAGCAATAAAACAGTCTTAGCAAAGCCACAGACAGGACTGCCTAAGCCTAACAATTTTTAACTTCTTTCGCAGAAAAGATTTGCTATTACTAATGAAACCAAAGAATAAAATTGTGATCTAGGTAAAGGAAGTAAAGAATCACGAAAAATAGTTAATATGATGTTATAACAAGGAAAGACACCATTCATTCAGACGTGGATGAGGGGGAGATTATAAATGATTTAAAGGAAGAAAATTCTTTCTTCAAGTTAAGTGTTCTGTAAATGCTGATTATTTTGTACAAGATGGTTTGATGCAAGATAAGTGGCAATTTAATGAAATGGCAAAAAAGGAATCTGAACAACTTGAAAAAGAATGTTAATGTTAGCTGAAGCATACCAAGGTTATTTATGTATTTTTCTTTCCCCTCAGACCTGGTAAAGACACTTCAAGAACTGCTCAGTCCCGGAGTGGAGGGATTGTGTGAAGACCCTGACGCTTTATCCTGAGACAAGGTGCAGAGGTTTTCCTTATAGGGTAAGAGACAATTCCTACTTGTGGTTTTGTGGTCTTTAAAAATTAACGGAACTGTGAGGTAAAATTAGGTGGTATTATCTGAATACCACCAATGCTCTGAATTGTTTATAGCTTTGTAGCAGCTCATGCCTTGTATGTTTCACGTGAAATATGTCCAGAAATAATTCCTCGGCAAATATTATCATTATGTTTGAAATAGGACGATGTGTAGGAACAATGGAAATTGCAAAGCACCAATCAGACCCTTTTGGATTAAACCATCTTTAGCAAAGATTCTCTTTTCGGGTGCTTCTCGGCCTTTTTCTTATCATACCCACATAGAAAAGGACAATCTTCCTGTGATACACTACAGAGGCTGCTTACTACCAGAGACCGCTGGCACTGGTAATCAGATGCAGAGCAGCTCCAGGGCTGAAGGGCTTGAATCCTAGTACATCTCTAAACCGTTATCGGGGAGCTCTACTGGGGGAGCAATAGAAGCTTTCCTTTCTGAAAATGCTAAGTTGTCCGCAGCTTTGTCTGCATCTCAATGATTGGAGTCTGGGTTTAGAAGAGTTTTTCTTAAAGAGAAAAAAAAAAAAAAAACAACTTTAGGTCCCAAATGTTCATATGAAGTGAATTTGACTAAAGATTGACCAATATCCGTGATTTTGTATCTAGAAAATTGAACCTAAAATATCTTCTCCATCCTTTCTATGAGTACAATGATAAAGAAGCTCTCTCCTAGAGAACCCATTTCAATTCTGGCAAGGGTCCTTGTTGTCCTAGGGCTCTGAGGAAGTTGGCATAAGACAAAATCTGTCCTAATAGTCACGAGGGCTCCCCATAGTCTGACGTGTGCGTAGCTTAGGTCTCAGTTCAATATTTGGTCTAGGTTGGGTAAGTCCCGTTAGTTGTCTTAGTTATCATTTAAAAAAACAATTACGTGTTCAACAGATTTGGGGCCCTGATTCAAACTCATACCGAATACTGCAGAATTATAGGTTTCAGGCTAATAGGACCTAGGTACTCTCTGGTTATTTCTTCTGTGCCTTATTCCAATCTCATCACAGGTACCAACATAATTATGAACTTAAGAGTAAATGGTAACAAGAGGGATGGGATGCTTATTTCTATGCCATCAATGACTGGCATAAAATACCCTTTGGTCACAATTCTAGAAGTTGTCTCATCTTACCCAGGTTTTTGTCTTGTTTTGGTTTGGCTTGGTATTATGACCTTGGTTCTTAGGTTTAGTTAACAATTTTTTAAGAGCAGTTTTAGGTCTACAAAAAACCTAAGTGAAAACTATAGTTTTATATATAGTTTTATATATATAGTTTTATAGTGAAAACTACATATCCTCCCTCAAAACACACATAATTCCCCCTATTACTAATATATTAAATGTATTAAATGTATAGTACAGTTGTTATAATTAATGAACCAGTATTGGCAGGTGCCTTATTATTAATTAAAGTCCATTACTTATGAATTTATTCTTTATATTGCACATTCTTAGGGTTTTGAAAAATGTATAATGACATATTCCCCTTGTTGCTATATCATATAGTATAATGTATAATACTGTATAGTGCATTTTATAGAAAATGCAGAATATTTTGACCACCCCCAAAATTTTGTGTGCCTTCCCTATTTGCCCTTCACTCCCCTCACTGAAACCCTGGCAACTTCGGATCCTTTTGCTACTTCCAGAATTTTGCCTTTTTAAGGATGTCTCATAATTACAATAAAACAGAAGATAGCCAGTTCATACTGGCTTCTTCCACTTAGCAATATTTCACTTAGCTTTTGACTTTCTTCCAAATGTCTTTTTTGTGGCTAGGTAGCTCATTTCTTTTTATTGCTGAATAATACTCCATCATATATGTGTACCGTAGTTTGTTTATCAGGTTGTAATTGAAGGACATCCTGGTTTCTTCCAAGTTTGAGAATAATGAAAAAAAGAACTGCTCTGAACATTTTTCTACAGACCTTTGCATGGACTTGAGTTTCAGCTCATTTGGGTATATGTCAGGAGTGTGATTACTGGATCATATCGGTATGAGTACCTTTAGTTTTGTAAGAAACCTCCACACTGCCTTTCAAAATGGTTGTATCATTTAGTATTCCCAATTAATGAGAAATCCTGTTACTTTATAACCTTACCAGAATTTGGTATTGTCAATGTTTTGAATCTTAGTTATTCTAATAGGTGGGTAGTGTTTTCTCATTGTCTTAGGTTTTTAATACAATTGCAAAAGAGACTGTGACTGCCCAGAATACTCTGGACACTTAGCCACTAGAAATTCCTTTAATATTTACTTGGTAATGAAAATGATTAGGAATATGGGTTTTCCTATGATAACATCCACTGTGATAATGCATTTTTATGAGATAAGAGTGCGTGTATGCCTAAGGGTGTATTTATGTGTGTCTGTGTATCTGTGTATGTCTACTATTCTCTATTATACAAAGATAATAGGCAAAGGCTTTTCTAGTAATAACACCATTGAAATGGAATTAGGCAGAATAAATCAAAGATATTTTTGTTTCTAAAACTGAAATATGAGTATTCTATAGATCCTGATATAACAAGCCGTGCCTGATGTCGTATAAGTCTAACTTTCTGGCATGAGTAAACCATTTCAAATTAGGTATTTCTAGTCTTTGTATTCAGTTAAATTCACCAATGTAGGTAGGAATAGGAGTAGATAGAAAGGAATTCTTCATTATCATTCCAAGTTACAGTTTTTTGGTAGGCTTGGTGCATGTTTCTGCTTTAGATTTGATTATATTGCTTTATAAATATGTCTGATGAGATAAACTTCCATTCTAGAGGGCTACTTTCTCAAGAATAAGGACTACTCTCATAATTCTATCTTTAAAACATACCACAATGCCTGTATTAAAGAAAAAAATCTCATGATACTTGTAAAGTAAGGAAGACTTTATTCAAGAGGGACTTTTTTTTTTTTTTTTTTTTTTTCAGAACAGGAGAGAGAGAGAGCTCAATTCCTAATACAACAAGGACAAGTAGAGATTTACAACCAAGGATCAGGGTGGGGGATCAGTGGATGGAAAATTACCAGAGCTAGGGGAATTCTCACTAGACTAATTCAACAGGATTCTTACTGAAGGCAGGCCAGGGGGATAAGATATGGAGGGTGGAGAATGAGGAATTTGATCTAATATCAAGGACAACCATATACCTAGGAAAGAGGATTTTCCCTAAACTAACTCAGCAGAATTCTTGCTAAAACTGGACTAAGCAGGCCAAAGAAAGAACCCAAGGTCAGAGCTTAGTTGAGAAGAAGATTCAGAGGAGCCTGGCATAGATTTGGTCCAGAAGAGAGTCATTGTCACCTGACACAGTAGAATTTTAGTCATACATATTATGTGATTATATAGGTGGATTTCTGTCAAATACTGTAGAAATCTATTAACAAAATCCTAAAGACACAGGCAGGTATTGTGTCCTTAAGGAAAAAAAAGAGGGAAATTACTTTAAATCTTGTAAATAATTTTGTGTAATATCCAAGACTAAGCTATAAGCAGAGCATGGACCTGGTTAAAAAATTAAACAACTAATGTGTATGAACAGTTTCTAAGTGCAAAACAGAATCTCAAATGATGGCAGAAATGCAGATATAAAGTAGACATGTTCTTACTTTCTAAAAACAAGGTACTTTAGTGGAAGAGGGTTGGAGGAGAAGGGAAGGGTAATTGTATTAGTGATAGAGATTAAACATATATACAAATTTAATAGGGAAATAGAATAAAATGTATTTTAAATCTAGGATATACCTTAAATTGGACTAAACTTTAGGTTACAAATTCATTGTATAGTATCGTAGTATAGGGAAGCCTGGTTTTCTAAACATGAGCATGCATAAGTGTTACCTTGAGTCCTTGTTTAAATTTCATGCTCTTGGGCCCTATACCTCAGTATCTGAATAATTTGAAGGATCAGTGATTTTCCACCTTTTTTTTTTTAAAGATTTTATTTATTTATTTGACAGAGATCACAAGTAGGCAGAGAGGAAGGCAGGGCGGGGGTGGGGGGGAGCAGGCTCCCCGCTGAGCAGAGAGCCTGATGCGGGGCTCAATCCCAGGACCCTGAGATCATATGGACCTGAGCCAAAGGCAGAGGCTTAACCCACTGGGCCACCCAGGCACCCTGATTTTCCACTTTTAACAGGTACTCCAGGTTGTTCTATTACAGAGATCTGTAGACCATGCTTTAAAGAACCCTGATCTGTACCCTTTATATTTTCCTCCCTGTTGTATGGTTGATGTTAGAAAGTACTCCCTGAGAATAGAGTGAAAGGGAGATGAACTCAAATATACAAATCAAAAGAATATGCCAACAAGATTAACTTCATGGCCCCTTACAGTGGTGTATTTGAAGGAGGATTGTCCAACAAGTCTGAAAATGAGAAAGCAAACTAATCAAAGAGACCAGCACAAAAATTGAAGTCAAGATTAAAACATTTTAAGAAAGAATGAAATGCATATTTTGTAAATAGAATAAATATTTTCTAAATAGATAAAATATAGCACAACTATATCAATATTCAATGAATTGTTTATTTTAAAGATATGCGTTATGATATTTATAACCATAGGGGAAGTGATAAATAGTCAAGAAGTCCAAAAGTGGGGGAATGACTAAGTTAAATAGTATCATTACCCCAATGTAATATTATTTTCACTGTTTTAAAGGATGATGTTATTTAGAAATATCTGATATAATGTGATATCCAAAAAATGAGAAATGATATGACTGCTTCTGCATAATATATGTAGGTATGGTGAAATTTCAGGTGTTTTGAATTCTAAAAATTTTGTCAATATTATATGGTGTTTACAAAATCAAATACTAGAACCTGAAGCCTTCAAGAGATGGATCAATAATATCTGGAATCAGATGCTTTGGTGATGAATTTTTAATAGTTAAGAGTGAATAATTTTTCCTTTTGGCCAGACCCACCATCTTCCAGTAATTTGCCAAAATAACCAACACAGAGGGAAGAGGAGAGGCATCCACCATATATTCTCTAGGTCTTTTAGAAAACATGGGGTCGTTCCTTTGGCTATATAGATGCCAATCTGCAAGAAAGGTGTTATAGACATAGGAGAAGAGCACTATTCAAAAAGGAACACCCTACAAATGCTACCATGTGTTACCCAGCATACTGTTGGCAATGTTGTAAACAAACAAGGGCAAGATTCTTGTTAAGAGAACTAATGTATGTACTGAGCATATTAAGCACTCTAACAGTCTAGATAGCTTCCTGAATCATGTGAAGAAGGAAGCCAAAGAGAAATGTTCCTGGGTTCAACTAAAGTGCCAGCCTGCTCCATCCAGAAAAATACACTTTGTAAGAAAAAGAAGATCAAGCTGCTGGAATCCATTTCCTATGACTCCATGGCTTGATAAGTGACAAAAAAAATAAAAGGCCCCTGGGCTGTAAAATTGTTATTTTTAGTTGAGTAGAAGTGTAGTATGCCTTCCCCTAAAGAAATATTTAAGACCAAAGAACAGTGACAACAACAACAATTTTTAAAAACACACACACCAAAAAACCTAAATAATTTTTAAGTAAAAAGGTGTTTTGAAATTCTGTTGTTATTATTAAGCTCCAGGTAAACTGTAAAGCAGTGATACCCCATCTGGCAATTCTTAGAATCATTTAAAGGACTTTTTGAAAATATGAATTCCTTAGATAAGTAGTTAAGGTTTTACAGATCTGAGTTTAGCTTTGGAATCTGAATTATTGAATATCATATTGATGGCCTTATTGATTAGCAAAGTTTGGTGACCACTATTGGGGGGAAGACAATTTGTCTTCAGGAATTTCTACAATGATCAATATAGGCCAAGAAAATTCAAGTAAAAAATGTTGTCAAATTCTAGAGTGTTTAATATACGATATAGCAAATAAAGTAGAAGTTCAGGGGAGGGGAAGAATAACATAAGAGGATTTTCGGCAAAAAACTTCTTGAACAAGAATCTCATATGCATTGGAGAGGTAGCCTAAATGCTGGATAAACCATTATCATCTTAGCAACCTTCATGTTAAGATGAGGAGTGATGACACTGTGGAACACTTAGAGATGGCAGTAATGCAGTTGGCCCATTGGGGATGCCAGCTCTTTTACCAATCCGAAGTATAAGCCCTACAACCTTTTCCTAGAGGCCCAGGTCCCTTTCAGGATTTCCTCTCAATCTGGCTCTTGGTTTTGAGGCAAGGGCTGACTCCTGGTTGAAGAAGATTTTCAGCACTTTAGGGTGGGAAGTCACGTGAAGTCTGTAAATCATTGTTTCCTAAGGTGAGGAAAGGCACACCAGAATATTTGTGCAAACACAAAATGTTTAGTACTTATGTTT
Source organism: Lutra lutra (assembly GCF_902655055.1). NCBI lineage: Eukaryota > Metazoa > Chordata > Mammalia > Carnivora > Mustelidae > Lutra > Lutra lutra. Next base: position 64,959,580 of record NC_062280.1, read on the forward strand.
ATTAAAAGGAATTGTGGCTTTTAAAAGATAGAGAATCAATCACAGAGTAAGTTGAAGTTGAACTGTTATAAATAGATATGATTTGCTTTCCGAGGACACAAAAGGTACAAATGAGAGTCATTTCAGTGATGGGGACCTCATACACCAAGTCTTTCTTTTGTGGACTCAATTTCTTCTTTAATACAAATGCTGTTGTTTAAACTTACATTCCTCTAGCTTTATGTTGCCTAAACTGACAGTAAATTCATTTTATTCCACATGGGACCTAAGAGTAGGAGGTCAACAAATATTTTGTAAAAGAAAAAAGTCAATAGCAGCTTGACTAGAGTCGACGGAGGAATGGGCATAGGTGAGGCTGGACGTGACTGATAGTCATACTGAGCAGGATGTCAAGTCCCGCTATGAGGCCACTTCACAGCGTTACAGTGAAGGTTTCTTAGAAGGATAATGAGAAGATAAATGTGAGTTTTGAGGAAGAAAATCAGCCAACAGTAAAGAAGATGGATTAAAGAGAGGAAGAACAGGAAATGCAATTAGCATGCTAATTAGCTAATTACCATGAAAGGAAACCTGAACCAGGCTGTTGGCAGTAAAAAGAAAAAGAAGGTAGATAATAGCGAAGTTTTTCAACTCAATTAGAGTAATTTTGATTAATCACCTACTAAGTGCCAATCACTGTTCTAGGCCACTGGGACATCAAGTGAACAAAATAGAGCATATATTCTGTCAGGAAAATGAATATAAGGAGCAATAACAAATAAATATAATAAATAATAAACATTATATATACGTATACATGTATACGTATATATAATATTGGAAATTTTAAATGCTACAGAAAAATTAAAATTTGAGCAGAGTAAGAGGGGGCAGGAGTTTGTGATCTTACATTGGATGATCAGGGGAAGCCTTCCTGAGGAGTGTAAGTTGGAGGATGGTGAGAGGGTGAGGTTCTTCCTGAGGGAAGAGTCTTTCAGGTAGAAGGAAAAGGAAAGGCAAATACCCTAAGGTGGGGATATGTCACTAATAGCCACATTTTGAATTTAAAATCTATTCCAAGGCCAGATGCTCAATTGGACCACTCACCAAGCACTGAAAAGGAAGATTTTGCTGCTGGAAAGAATCTTCCTCCTTTCCAGTTCTGCTTCAGGCCAAATTGGATTAAGTTTCAAAAGGAGGAAAGAAATAGAGTGAATTAGAGAGTCAGCCTTGGGCCATGCCCACAGTTAAAGTCAGTGAGAGAAAACGAAGGTGGTAGGAGAAGTCAAGAGAGAAACCAGGATCTAGTCTGTCCTTATGTTGTAGGAAAGAACATTAGGGTTCAAGACTGATAGCCAAGAAAGAAGTCTTGAGATGTCTTTGGTGCAAAAAGGTGATTTTATTAAAGCACAGGGGCCAGGACCCCTGGGCAGAAAGAGCTTCAATGGGGTCATGAGGAGTGGCCCATTATATACTTTCAAGTTGGGAGGGGTTAGGGATAGTATAGTCTCTAAGGAATTTTGGAAGCCAGGTTTCGAGGACCTTGAGGGGGCTATCTATTGTTGGGAAAAGTCATTTATTATGGTCTAACAAAACCTTAGGCATCAGATGTATATCAGTGGGCCATATGCTTGGGAGGTGATTGCTAACATGTATCTTGGGGGTTTAGAAATAAAGGAAATTTCCAGAATAACTTTTACATGTTAAAGTAAACTTACAATATCCTGGAGGGGTGGGGGGTACAGGCTAGGACTGCCTTTTGCACATAGCAAAGTATTAACCTTGAGGCAGTTGAGTCCCTAAAGGAATGACACTCTGCCTGTTTCAAGGACTTGTCGATGGGCTAAAGGTAGAAAAGAAATTTAATAATTTTTCTTCTGCCTTTGTTTCCCACATCACTTATAGTTGTATTAAGAGGGATTGGCTAAGAAAAGCAGACTCCCAGGTAATAAATGCTGCAAAAAGATTAGGGAGAATACAGACTGCAGAAACAAACAAACAAACAAAAGACAGTGGGGTTGAAAGAAGGGGTCTTGGGGTTATGAAGTCCATTGATGACCTTGGAGGGAGAAGTTTCAGTTGTCTTTGTTAGCATGGGGTTATAAAATAGCCAACTGATCATGCTTCCAATGCCAGGAAGAAGGGAAAAAAATCTATGTTCTGAAGAATTGGTAGTATCCTAGGCGAGCTGATTTTCAACAATCCATTAAAGATATTTTAATAATGTTCTGAAGTTCATCTTTGATAAAAAGTGTTGTCAAGTTTGAAAGGGTAAAATGAAATGTGTTAGGCTTCAAACTGAGGATGTATGTAGCTTCTCTTTCCCCTTTGCTCTTCCAGTCTGCTCTGATTTCATAACGAGGCACAGTATTGACATGTTAAAGAATTGAGGTCTCTGCATGCTTTGCTGGGGAGATGCTGCAATATTTCTCAATTTGCAGAAATTCTCTGGTCTGAAGTATAGCTTTCCTCAGGTCTTCACCAGAGCTTGTATTTTATTAATGCATCAGGTCTTTTTCTAGGACACAGTGATGTGGTGGTTTTAAAAGTCTAACAGAAACATATGGTTATCCTAGGGTTAAAAGGGGAGCCTGTCAATATTTGGTAGCCTTTTCAGTAGCTCCCTTATTGGAATTTATTTAAAGATTATAAGCATTAAAACTTAGCAATAAGTTGTGATTCAGTACACTTATGTTAAATGTTAATGAAAAATGTACAGATGTCAGGGGTTTATAAAATTGGTACGCTCAGACGTGCTTCCTGGTTCCTGTGCTATGACCTAGAAATCATTCTTTAAGACATCTTTTTATGTTACGTAGTGAGCCTATCAGAAAAAGTGCTTTGAAAGCAGTGGGAGATTAGCCATTTAAAGAATGGGAAAAACATCTTAATATAAGAAAAAGGGATGGATTCGTTATTCCAGAAAACAAACAGGGGAAGTGTGTTAAAGTTGATGTGATAGGTGGTGGAAGTTATTTGGAATATCAGGGTCAATGGTAAGGAATTCTGAACATCAGGTTCATATTTAAAGTCAGTCTCTTTGCCCTTGTTCTCTTCTTGCCTCTTCCTTCCAGAGTCCCATCATCCTGTCCCTATTAAAACCTGCTCTGGAGAGGCACATGGGTGGTTCCGTTGGTTGAGCAGCTGCTTTTGGCTCAGGTCACGGTCCTGGAGTCCCAGGATCGAGTCCCACATCAGACTCCCTGCTCTCCTGCTGACCTCTCTCCTCTCATGCTCTCTCTCTTTCTCTCAAATAAATAAATAAAATCTTTTAAAAATTAAAAAAAAAAAAACCTGCTCAGGAAAGGGCCCCCTGTCAAGTATTTTATAACGTCATATGAATTTAAATCAGTGTGTTACTTCTTCCGAGTGTATTTACATTTTAAACAGGAAAGGAAGGCTGTGTCTCCATTTTAAATGATTACAAATCAGCCTGCTCGGATCTGTATGAAAGACCTGAGAAATTTTATGGGTCATTTTTTGACTTGGTAGTTGCATTTTTGTATATATTTTTGTTAGCATTTTATAGCAAAAGAACTGTATGTTTCCCAATTTGCAACATAATGAGATTCTCATTGCTTTTAATTAACCTGCCTTTTCCCCCCTAAACTCCACAATTAATTTGGCTAAATTGGTTAACAAACAAAAAATTGTAACTACACTAGTTGCATATTGCTTTTGCTATGTGCTGTTTGTTGCTTCCATCATTATTTTCACATTAGAAAAATCTTAAAATCTGCATTTTATATTCTGTGATAAAAATCAAGATTTTGTCCTTGAAGGCATTTTCCCAAAAATGATTTTTTAAAAGGTAGGACTATTGGCTTCATTTCTTGGAAGAGAAAAATGTCAGTTAGAGTAGTAGTAAGATAGTAATCTAGTATATTTGGTACTATGAAACTCAAGGATTTAGCAATAAAAAGAAATCTTCACTGAAGAAAAAAATTGGTATATTTTGTTAAGAGGAAGAGAGTTGAATTGCTATCTTTGACTGCAAATCTGGCAACACTAAACGTAGTTACTTAGAAATAAAAGTTTTCCTAAAGCTTTTTACTTAAATTAGTTATTGTAATTGCATCAATAACAGAATTCTTAATTTTTTTATGCACAGAAGTATACAGTTTTTTAAAATCCTATAATATCCCCAAATACTTAAGACATATGCTTTGTAGAAACAGTGTCAAGAGTTCAAGAATACCAGAAGTAAAACCAATGAATCACCAAAGTAGTAATTAGTACAAGTTTATTGTAACACACCAAAAAGACAGTCTGCAGACTGGGAACCCTCACACCAAGACATGGAATGAGTCTCAGGAGGATATAAAGCTATTTATATAGTGAGAAAGCACTGACTGTTTATTCGTCACCGTGATTGGTTATCATATCAGAGTTTTCTTAAACAATAGGGAATGAAAATGGGTCAATGGTTGCCACATAATATCCTTGAGAAACAGTCTACGTTTTGCTTGTGATTTCCCAAGATATAAGGAAGAAATGACCCATGTCAGGATAGTCTTGTGAAATAAGTTCAATTAAGCTTTACTTATATGACTAACTGGTTTTGTCTGTTCAGGAAATCTTCCAGATTAATCTCTGCTTTTTTTTTTACTTGAACCATTCCCCCTTTTGGTTATTCCCTGAGCAGGCTGAGAGCATGACCAAGCAGCATCACATTATTCTCTGTTACTACCTACCCTTGATGTAATCAGATTGAAGAATCACACATCCCTTGTTTGCATTCATCATGCCGGAAGGCCTTGTAGTCCCCGGCTTCATCACTCGTGTGGCTTTTGTTGATTTGATCTATTTGTCTGATCCTGATGGATGCCATTTGGCAAGTGAGGGGCTGCCAACAGGCATTTAAAACCCTCAAGGTGATACAATGCTCTAGAGAGTTCTGTATGGTGAGTATAAGGAGAAAAACAGCAAAGGATTGAAACATTCACCAGAGGACAGCTTCTCACCAGATAAGATTTAACCAATTAAATGTCTCAAATCGGTTATAATGTTTGAAAAGTGATTTGTATAGGCACAATGCGATGTGTTGGCAAGCCTCCTTATGCTTACTCAGGACAAGATGAACACTAAGGTTGCTTAATTTTAGGAGATGTTTTGCAGTGAGCTTCCACCTAAATTAGGCCTGTATATGAGAGGAGCAATCAGGTATTTTAATGAGAGATGTTTTTTATGGAAACAAAAGAAAAAGATCTATAGTCTGAGCAATTTATAAATATAGTTTCTGAGTTTGGAGAGCAGCCTGTTGAGATTTCTAGACGTGGGGTCCTAAAGCGTCTTCAGATGGGCTGAGAGCAAGCAGGGACGATCAGACAGATTTTCCTGGTTTGCAGTGTGAATGTCTCTGGTGATCTTTCTGAGTGTCTGCATAGCAACTGGCATGAAGATTGTCCATGCCTCAGCTGTTATGGTGATTTCTCAGAAGTTTATATCAAGTTGTCCAGCTTTAGCGTACATGGTTTCAAGAAAAAGACAGTTTTAGTTTCATAGTGATTCCAAGTCGAAAGAGTGGGAGAAAACTGGAAATGTTAGTTTGAAAGATTCTAGCCAAATATTAGAGGAAACTAGAAGTCAGGATCCTGTCCAGTGTATAGAAGAAAACAAAACCTCAAGAAATATTAGCAGCAGTAGAATCTGATATCCATGAAAGTGCATTACTGAAATATAATTTTTCTTTTTATAATCATCCCCATTTCTATCAAAGATAACCATAGTAAGACTAATTTTTTTTCAAAGATTTTATTTATTTATTTGACAGAGGGAGAGATAGTGAAAGCAGGAACACAAGCAGGGGAAGTGGGAGAGGGAGAAGCAGGCTCCCTGCTGAACAGGGAGCCCTATGTGGGGCTCAGTCCCAGGACCCTGGGATCATGACCTGAGCCAAAGGCAGATGCCTAAGGACTGTGCCATCCAGGTGCCCCAAGATTAATTTGTTTGCAAATTAAGTCTGATTTCAGTAAACTTGCCCAGGTTATGCTATCATTAGGGTACAAGAATAGCGACTGACCATATAGTGCCTTAAAATATACTTTGCTGGGGGCACCTGGGTGGCTCAGTGGGTTGGGCCTCTGCCTTCGGCTCAGGTCATGATCTCAGGGTCTTGGGATCGAGCCCCGCATCGGGCTCTCTGCTCAGCAGTGAGCCTGCTTCCTCCTCTCTCTGCCTGCCTCTCTGCCTACTTGTGATCTCTCTCTCTCTCTCTGTCAAATAAAAAAAAAAAATATATATATATATATATATATATATATATATATATATATATATATATACTTTGCTGGCGCTTTTCATAGACTATCTCAGATTGGAATCCAAAAGCCTCTCAAGGCTAGGAAGCCACACCAAGGATTTGCCCAATTGTGCCCCATTATAAGGAGAACAGATTCATATTGAACTTAAGTATATGTATCTACTGTGGTGAAAAATAAGAATATTTAATAAGAGTTTCTGAATCCTGGAGGGATCAGGTAAGGAGAAAAAGATGTTTTTCAATCTTTATTACAAAGATACACTTAACCAAATTGCTGTCAGTTATGGGTAGATTAACAGGGAGTAGAAAAGGCCGCCCTTTAAATCTGGAAACAAAATATTAACCAACTAGTAATACTTTAAATGTAGCCATCAAATTTATAACCATTTTCATCAGTTCAGTCAATGTTGTATGATTCTTGTTTTGTTTCATCTTGGCCTGGCAGCTTTATGAATCAATCAGGTTTTCATTAGAATTTTAGAAATTCTTAACCAGTTCAGAATATGACCTTAAAGTTATAAACCTGCGATTTAGAGTTCTTACTGGGGTCTTTTCTAAGAATCTTCTTGATGATGAAGCACTTCTTTTTTTCTATTTAAATTCAATTACCAACGTATAGTACATCATTAGTTTCAGATGTAGTGTTCAATAATTCATCAGTTGCATACAACACACAGTGCTTTTGCCAAATAGTTGATTGTAAATGTATTCAGAGAAGTAAAACAATAACTCATTATGAGTGACAAAGACTTTTAAAGAACCATGGTTAAAGATCTAGTAAGAGCTCTATCTAGTAAAAGCGTGCGCGCGCTCTCTCTCTCTCTCTCTCTCTCACACACACACACACACACACACACACGCTGCAATTGACAAGTAAGTTTGTTTTTTGTGTGTGATTTACAGTAAAGGTAATAGCTGGAATTGTGACTAATGACATCAAATTTTTTAAAGGATTTCATATAATTTTGAATTACTTATTTTAATGGTATGTATGTCCCATATAAATATGATCTAAGAAAGTTAAACATTACTTATTATTTGACAGTGTTCCTCATGCAATTTAATATATCAAATAAGCTTAAATAAACTAACTTTTCTTTTTCATTTCATTCAGATTTGATTTGAGGAAGTTTGTTTAAAATGTCAAATGATTTTTTGAAATGTCAAAAGATGTAAAATACTTCTCAAATAGGATCACAGGTCTTTGGGAGACAATACTTCATTATCCATTCAACCAAAGTGAAATTAAAAGATATCAAAGGCAAATAAAGTTACATAGTTATATAACTAGTATGGACAACTATAGAACTTAGCTCTTTTAATCGAGAAGACTTAATGTTGTTCTTTAAGGAATCTAAGAGCCAATAAAGGCAACATGAAGCACAGGAAATTATTTTCATAAGGCACAGCACCTTTGTTTCCTAGGGAGTTTACATTAGAGGTAAAGAAAAAATTTTGTTTACAGTTTCTTATTAAGAGCAGACTGATAATCTAAAACAAACTTTGTCATCTTAACAGAGAGAAAAGCAAATTATAATTTTGTATCAGTATGCTTTTGTTATTAAAACTCCCCTCTTCCTTTTTATCTTTTTAACTTAAATCTATTCCCGTCTTAGCTTGACTACATATAAATTCCCTTCTGAAGATCTGTTTTTCTCAAACCTACAACTTTCTGTATCTTTGCAGTTTTTGTCCTATTTTTTTCCTTTCTTATTCTGGAACAACAATATCACTTTAAGACAAAATTACTTTCTTTTTTCCTTTACAAAAAAACAAGAGAAAAACAAAAAAATTTCATGTCCTTCATATCTTTCCTTACCCCCCAGTACGCCTTATCCACTTTTCACATACAGTCATTTTCTTTCACCCTTAAGTAAGCAATTGTGGATTTACAAATTTATAATTATATTTCATAATTTCTAAATTTATATTCTACCACCTAGTAAATTCTTCAGTGTGGCATAAAACATGTTTATTAATAGACTCGACTATCTTTTATCTGTCTAAAAAATTAAAAAGCCAAAAGTAGATGAACTTATGTTTATCATTTAATGTTTATCTTACTTGGAAATTATTTAGATATTCAATGAATATTCATTATTTAGTTTAATTTAGTATAAGCTTTTATTTGTATTTATTTAAATTACCTACTTTTAACAGTTTTGCTTGGATTATATATTAAACAGCTGTTATTCTTAGCAATTTTTCTTGTTGACCAATTTTGAAGACATAGAGATAGCCTGAGCTTATTTGATTAGTAAAGCTAGATAGAAAACGTTGTGTGTTTCTATTGCATTTAATATTTACAACTCTGAAGACATGCCTGTTTTTATTAAACCCACAAACTTAAACTAATTTTTATTTATCAGAGATTACCCTAGATCATTTAAACTTGAAAAACATTTGGGTTAGTTTCTATATTTTTGAGAGTTTTAGGAACACTTAATTTATAAAAGTGCTTTTTTTTCTTTATGCCAATTAAATGGATCTCTTTACAAATTAGTTCAGCAGTATCATCTGGAGGTGGAAAAATATCATATATTTACAACATACATCAAAAAATATCATATATTTTGGGGTGCCTGGGTGGCTCAGTGGGTTAAGCCATTGCCTTCGGCTCGGGTCATGAACTCAGGGTCCTGGGATCAAGCTCCGCATCGGGCTCTCTGCTCAGAAGGGAGCCTGTTTCCCCCTCTCTCTCTGCCTGCCTCTCTGTCTGCTTGTGATCTCTGTCTGTCAAATAAATAAATAAAATCTTTTAAAAAATCATATATTTACAACATACGTCAGGTTGACTAAATTATAGTGATCTGCTCAGATGGCCAAAGAGCTTTTACTTAAGATTTTTTATTTACATGCGGCAAGGATCTTTTCAAAGCTATTTTCAAAGTAATTGTTCCGTTAGAAGCTTCTAAATACTGGGCACCTGGGTGGCTCAGTGGGTTAAGCCGCTGCCTTCGGCTCAGGTCATGATCTCGGGGTCCTGGGATCGAGTCCCGCATCGGGCTCTCTGCTCAGCAGGGAGCCTGCTTCCTCCTCTCTCTCTCTCTGCCTGCCTCTCTGCCTACTTGTGATCTCTCTCTCTGTCAAATAAATAAATCTTTAAAAAAAACCTTTAAAAAAAAAGAAGCTTCTAAATACTAATTTAAAAATGCACTCCATTATCTCTAAGAAGTTTGGAATCCTCTCTTTTGAGGCTGCCCCTTAAGGTAGACTTATCTAAGTTAAAGTTTTTCTAACTTGGCCACTACAGTTTCAAAAGTTCATTCATTTTCCAAAAAGGCAGAAGATACTGGTCCATAGGCCAGGTCAAACTCACTTTGCCTTTAGACTCCCAAAGAAATCTCACCTATGAGAAGCCATGTTTTCCATCAATTTTCTCAAAACACAGGACTTACTTACTTTTCCCCCCTTTTAAACAGAATAGGACCAAGAATCTTCATTAAGTAAGATACAGTTATGCACAAGAAAGTCAGAGAGCCCAAAATGCAAAGAAAACAGAGTATGGATCCAAGAGAGACCTATTCTGAAATTCCAGGGTTGGTAAGAAAGCAGAGAGCTCAGGGAGGTACCAGCACCTGTTTGCTTACAGGCCTTGGAGTCATTGGGCATCTTCTCTGGATCCCACTTCTGATGCCATGAAATGTCAAAAGTTCAGAAATAACAGAAGTAAAACCAATGAACCACCAAAGTGGTAGTTAGTACAAGTTTATTGTATACACACCAAAAGGACAATATGGAAACCCTCAAACCAAAACATGGAATAAGACTCAGGGGAATATTGTTGTAAAGCAATTTATATAGTGAGAAATCAGTGACTTAATTCTTCACCATGATTGGTTATAATATTAGAATTTTCTTAAACAATAGGGAATCCTTCAGTGGTAACCTCATACCAACTTTGAGAAACAGTTTAAATTTTGCTTATGACTTCCAGAGGTATTAGGAAGAAATGACCCAGGTCAAGGTAGTCTTGTGAAATAAGCTAAACTAAACTTTGCTTATATGACTAACTGGTTTGGTCTGATCAAGGAATCTTCAAGGTTGATCTCCATTTGTTTTTTATTTTAACAGGAGTAAGAAAGAAAACAATGTTTTATTAAAATATTCTAAAACTTGACATCAAAAGATGAAAAAAAGCTATGTTTTCCCTTCCCCAGCAAAGAGCAGCGAAGGAACATTTGGGTAGAAGAAATAAGTGAACCAAGTGAGAATGCATGACTGGGTTGGAACCTAGAGATACCCTAATAAAATTCATTTATCTGCCTTACTACTAGAGTAGTTTAAATAAAATCTTGGGGATGCTGGGGTGGGAGTAAGAGGAGGACAGAGAGAGAGAGAGTGACAGAGACAGAGGTAGAGACAGAAAACGTGTGTTTATGTGTGTATAAGAGAGACAGTCCAGAAAACAGACACAGAAGCAAGCTCAGAGGGAAGAATTTGAGTTCCAAGCAAAAGAAGATATTTGATTATCTTTCAAGTTTATGGTTTGACACTAGAAATGGCTTTTGTTGCTTTGGAAACATCATTTTACCTCTTGCATCTGAATTTTTCTGAGAAAAACATCCACTTAATGTCACAGTAGCCTCACAGGAACAATTTAATAGTTCCTGCTAAAAGCCTGTAAGAACTCTTAGTATAGAAGAGGCAGTTTTGCAAAGGCATTTGCAGCCTCTGTCAATCTTAATTTAACAGATTGAGAATTTGATGGATTTATTACCAAGCCATCAGTTGTACAGAATACAAGGCAAGAACAATTCTTTAGAAATTGTTAAAATGCTAGTTAAATAATGACCAGAAAATTGCAAGTTGACCTTCTTCAGTGGCATTTCTAAAATATGGCTTCAGTATGCCCGGTTTTATTCCCCCACTTTAAATGATAGCTAATCAAAAAAATTCCCATGGGGTGCCAATGATGGGGCCTTCGGAGAAAATTCCCATCCTCTATATTTGTTTTATGACCTGTAGAATCTTCTCTTGATTTTATCATATCTCAAAAATCTGGCTGTACCCATTACTAGAGTGACTGCAAGCATTTGAGAAGTCCTATGTCACACTAGGCCCCCAGAGATAACTTGATTTAAGAGAGGAAAAATGCCCATATTGTGCTTGGTATGAAAGCAGTATAAAAGTGAGAGTGTCTGTCTACAACTTCATTTTTGTAAGCATCAGTAATTCTATAACACAAAGCTCATACATGGATCTAAAGATGAATATGGCTGACAGTCCCTTGGATGATGATATTATTGGAACTTTGAATTCACTTGCTGATTCTAATTTATTCCTGGGGTAAGAGTAGAAATATCTTTTGACTAATGATTCAAAAGAAGGCATTGATCCCAATGAGATAATCATACGATCTTTAATGATAGTTGATTGTTTGAACCACAGTCCTTTTTTTTTTTTAAAAGATTTTATTTATTTATTTGACAGAGAGAGCGATCACAAGTAGGCAGAGAGGCAGGCAGAGAGAGAGAGGGAGAAGCAGGCTCCCCGCAGAGCAGAGAGCCCGATGTGGGGCTCGATCCCAGGACCCTGGGACCATGACCCGAGCCGAAGGCAGAGGCTTTAACCCACTGAGCCACAGGCGCCCCGAACCACAGTCCTTTTCTGATGGTATAGGTCTGTCATATTATCTGGGATAGTGAAACTGTTTCATGAGTTTGCTGCTAAATTCCCAAAGTAGAGTAATAATAGGGCATCCTTTAAAAATTAACACTTAAGGAGTCAATGAGGTAAAAAACTTTATGATGTATTTTAATAAATTAAAGTGCAATGATTATAAAATAACTTTTAAGATAACTTTATAAGATATTATGTCATAGATGTAAATGAAAGTGGGCTTTGAATTTATAACACTGGAAAACACCTTAAAGTGGATGTTTTGACCTATTTTTTCTGAAAATATATCTATTAAATAGTAAATACAATATTTATTAGCTCAAAATTTAAAAATATTTATTAAATAGTAAATACAATATTTATTAGCTCAAAATTTAAAAATATTTATATTAATATTATTTTATAGCTATAGTTAATATTATACTTTAGTAAAATTAATACATAAGGGCCAATAACTGTTTCTAGCTTTCAAATCTCAAGTTTTCCATCTTTTCCAATCAAGGTTTTAAATATGTTAAAAAATTTCCTGATTTTCCTTTGAAGTTCATACTTTAAAGCAATAAAAAACACCAATACTCTTTATTTATAAAACAAAACCAATGTTTTAAACATTTGTGAAATAGATTACAGTTTCCTTAGTTGTAATGGAAATATAAAATTAATTAGCTCTTTCCCAAATTTGGAAAACTTTTGCCCCTAAAGACATCTCTCAGAAATATTAATTCATTCATCTGCAGCAGCAAAAGAATGTCAAAGAAGTTGAGCCACTAGTGTGCTACTTTTGTAGTAATTAGATGCCTTGGACTTTACCTTGAACTGCTTGCTTATTTCTTGGTATTTAGCCTTCAAAGTAATGTTGAGCTTGAGATGAGTACATGAATGAATTACATATGACATTTATGGCAAGATTCTAGAGTCTCATTTCCTCTCTAAACTCTTAATGTGTTAAATCCTTTGAAGTTTTAAGTGTCCTAATGAAATAAACTTATCTTATATCATTTGTACATTCCATTTTTCTTACTAGATGCATAAGATAGGGGGCCATAGGTGGTTTTCGTTCATTCGTTCATTCATTCATTCATTCATTCATTCAAGGAACATTTACTGACAGTAATTTTTGTTAAGCAGTGAACATGGTGATAAAGGCTTAAAATTTAGTAGTAGAGATATACACTAAACAACACATTTCACCTATCTATCCGTAGATACAGTTATGAGAAACACCACAAAGAGAACAGAATGAAACAAATGCATATAATGGAATAGCTTAACATAGTCAGAGGGGTCATAAATCTCCAGAAGATAGGTAGTTAAAGAGAGGGGGAACATCCCAGGAAAAACAACCTGAACATTCTAGGGATCTATCCATTAGGATATTTCCCGGACAGAACTGGACAAAATTGTAGGGCCATAAATGTAATTGAATAAGATTTTAATATCTACTTCATAACATATAAATTATTTTATGATAGTTTTAAAGTTAAGATTATTGACATACTGCCCACTAAAACTTTTTTTTTAAGATTTTATTTATTTATTCAACAGACAGAGATCACAAGTAGGCAGAGGAGGCAGGCAGAGAGGGGGGGAGCAAGCTCCCTGCTGAGCAGAGAGCCCGATGCGGGGCTCGATCCCAGAACCCTGGAATCATGACCTGAGCCAAAGGCAGAGGCTTTAACCCACTGAGCCACTCAGGTGCCCCTGCCCACTAAAACTTCTTAAATTTTTCTTCACAATCCTTCATCCTACCCAACCTCATGGATTGACTCAACAATTACAGAAGTATTTACAATAACTGAATAGATCTGATGTGGGCTCATGGGTGATTATTTGTGAAAAATTCATAGGTGTGTATACTTCAAGTCATGATCTACAGAGTATCTACTGCCACAAGGTTTCCCTTCACTTGACTGCCACCCAGGCCACTGCTGGTTCCTGAACACCTGCAAAAAGTAAAAAAAGCTTCCTGCTTAGTTTTATTATGTTAGACTATTTAAAGCTTCCAATAGCTGATGTATTTTATGTGATAATGTCAAAATATAGTAGCTTAGCTTTAAAAACTCTTTATAGTCAATGTGATCTCCAACCTACATTTCCAGCATGTCACTACTTCCTGACACAAATTCTATGCTTTGGCCAAAGTAGTTCATTTACTTTTCCCCTTAGGTACCCTAAGTTATCTCACTTCTAAGAAATCCCCTCCATTTAAAGTGTCTCTCCCCCAATTTCTCTTCGCAAAAGCCTACTCAATCTTCACATTACTAACCACTTCATCCAGAATAATTTTATTTGAATTCCAAGTTTAGAAATTATACAAATTCTCTAGTAACATTCCATATTCTTGGATGCCTATCTGTTTGGTAACACTTACAAAGCTGTAATTGCCTTCCTTGTGTTAAAAATTTTAAGTGCACTTTGTTTTCTTTATTTTGTACATAGGTTCCATTTACATAACTGTCCTATATTCTATGATAGTTTATCTTTAAATCCTTGAAGGCAAGGTGCTTTTCCCATATTCAGTATTCAATAAATGCATGTTGCTGTGTTGATGAAAAAGAACAGAGACTTAGCAATAAATACCAAGTAAAAGAACTACTGTATCATCATCACCAGCACTCTCTGGCTCCCTAGATTAAAATGCAGTAGGTACAATTTCATAAGAGATTAATTGCTTCCAATCATGAAGAAGTTAAAATACTATCAGAATTTAGAAGCTATGCTGGAATCATAATGAAGTTTCCTAATTCTGTTTCAAGCCCACACATAGATTGTCTGCCATTTTTTAGCTTCCCTAATTTATTTAGTGGTAATCAGTGTCTAATCATTGTCTGAGATGGTGTAGAACATTGACTTGGAATGGATGTAAGTCTAGCCTAGAATCCATATCCTAGTATTAGTTATAGGTAGCTCAGCATTAGATATTGTGTGCAATTATATGTCAACCATGAAGATAAGCGCCAGCCAGTTTTCAGGATTTCAAATCATCTCAAATTTAAAGGCCTACTTTTTTTCTGTTATCACTGTTATTGGTTTTCACGGGAAGGCAAATTATAAGACTGTTTGCTACATTCAGATACCTCTTTTCTCTTAAGTTATTGATAAAGAAAAAAATAGAAAAAAAAATGGCTTATCAGAAAGGAATAGGTTACTTCAATTTTCATTCAGCTCTAACTGCCAGTTCACAGAAAATTTAGGGGACTTAGGAGCAAGTTAAATAACATGTGAAGAAGTGATTAACAGTGTGTAAAATAACAGAACATTCAAAAGATAAACGACCTTGGTTTTGTTCATCATATTTAATGGTGAAAACTGAAATCTTGCTGTTATTTTGCTTTTATTTCAAATTGTACTTTCTACCACCTGGTACAGAAAAGGGGAAGTGAAAGGAGGAGCAATTAGTTACAAAAGCAAGCATGGGCCGTATTTGAGTTTTGATCTGAGCAAATGAACAGCAAGAGACATTGAACTTGAACATGAAGTAGATATTAGAGGGCATTAAGAAATTAAGAATTTATTAGAGCTACTATAGTTTTAAAAAATGATTGTGTTTTAGAGAGACATATTGAGTGATTTCAAGTGAAACTTTGTGATATCTGGGATAAAAAAGCTTCAGAAAAAAGTAAATAAAGTAAAATAAAAAGGAGAAGTCGGATAGATGAACCCAAGTTAACAAACTTGTTGAAACTAGATTATATGTAATGAATAGGCTCATTATAATAATCCTTCTTTATGATTGTGTATATTGGAAATGTCTATTATCAAGAGTTCAATTTTTTTGTAAAAAAAAGAATAAAAAAGATATCATTAGCTTACAAATGTACAGTTTTTGCTTCAATCTTAGTTCTACTGCTGCTACAAACTGATATGCTTTCCTACTATGCATGGTTTATTTTAAACTTTGAGAAAATTTTCAAAATTCATGTGTATTTTACTAGCTACTTTTTAAAGATATTTTAACCACATTTTAAAAAGGGTATCAATTATACAATTTTGAAAAAAATGTTTGAAACTGAATGAGTAAAATCATGGCAGTTTTAAAAAATATTTATTTTTGAAGATTAGAGGATTGTCAGCCAGTAACAGTTCCCTGTAGGAAACAGGATGAAGGGCTGTTTTTTTCCTTTTCTTTCTGCCTTCCAATCTCTCTTTAATGTGTCCTATTGAACAAATCTAATTGGAAGCCATGGGGCAAAGGAGAAAGAAAGTTCAGAGTCCCAGCACCAGCTTCACAGAGTGGAGTATAAATGAGTAAATTTCAGGCTAAGCTATAATAACAATAATTGGCCAGCAGAGTATCTGTTATTTTATGTGGTAAAGTTTAATCTGTATTATTTTTTTTATTTGTGGTCAAATAATGTAAATGATATAGAATAATGATTAATAATGTAGACTTCTAAAAAGCAGCCAAACCCCGGCTCCTCCCTATGGAAATGTGGGTAAAATTACTGAAACTCTCCAAGCCACCATCTTTTCATCCATAACATGGGAATAATCATCATATCTACTTCATAAGGTAGTTTCTTCCCCTCTGTGATGAAAAGTTTGTGAAATGTAAATGAGTAGCATGGTTACATAGTACCTAGAAAATAAATGTAAAGTGCTAAAATTTTTTAATGATCATCACCTTGCTATTGTTATCATCATTGTGACTTTTATTTTTAACTTAAAATACACCAAAAGCTTATTTTTAAAAGTGAGCATGAATATTTTGATAATTTAGCAACTGATTTGCTCTTTTCGATATTGTCATCCACACAGTCATTTTACAAGTTATCACTTTTAATGCTGTTGCATTTACTAATCAAAATAATACTGAGGATAAAAATTATCAATGTCTTCAGCCTGCACTAACCTAATATAGCTTGGAAAATCTCAAGATGCATTAGAGGTTTTCCTCCAGAGGTAAGAAGATACATGGATTTTGGCTAGATACCTCTAGACTTAATGTACATATCTACTTCAAAGGTTATCATGTCATTTAGTATGCTTAAGGCCAATCAAACATCCTAAAAGAAATACACTTGAGATGGAGAAGGTGCTCACTTCAGATTGTCCTCATATTTATGTTGGAGTTTACAATAAATTCTTAGTGACGTGTCACTGAATAGTGTTAGTTAACACAGTCCTACTGATTAAGGATCAGCAGAACAATCATCAGATGATAGTGAAGCACAAATCAAAATACTGAAAAGTTGCCTCTGCAAACAGATTAATGTCTCAAAGATTATGTGGAGCTCTTCATTGTTTTGTCTCTCCACTGTATGTGAAGACACTTCCATTATTGTTCCTTAGGATGTTGGCTTTATTTTTGATCTTATACCTTCAATTACTTTGTTTTTCCAGGGAAATTAAACCCATCATAATGCAAGTTCACCTAAAAATTTTATTCTAAAATACATGATGTAATTGCCTTAGTTTTTGGATGTTCTTTAGGACATATTTATCTAGTGAATGTTTTCAACTTTTCTGGGCAATCAAGGTTTTTTTTTATTATAAAGTAGCTTTTATGTTATATGGTTAAAGAATATTCTAGTCAAACAGGTGACTTTTATTTATTTATTTTAAAGACTTATTTATTTGAGAGAGAGAGCATGAGCGAGAGAGCATAAGCAGAGGGAGCCGCAGAGGGAGAAGCAGACATCCCATTGAGCAGGGAGCACAAAGAGGGGCTCAATCTCAGGACCCAGAGACCCTTACCTGAGCCCAAGACAACCACGTACTCAACTGAACCACCCAGGTGCCCCAAGTGACTTTTAAAAATCAACTTCCTTAGGTCACAAGACAAACTACATAAATTTCCCAGGCCCACCCATGTATATGTTTAACATATTCTAGCAATTCCTATTCTGAAGCAAAGGTTAGGCCGAACGTGCTTTATCTTCTATTTACCGTTAATTTTAATCATATTTGCCCATTTATAGTTTTTCCCTTTTGCCCTCCTTATGTTATTATGACCACCCTGTGTAACTGCCTGTGATTCTATGCAGAACTAGAAGATTCTTTTTATGATGCTGAAAAACCCCGTAAACCCAGTAGAACTTTTTCTGCCGTCAGAGAACATTTGTTGTGTCTTCTGCCTTCTGTCAGGCCCTTACTTCTTGTTTGGACTGATGCAAGAACTTTAATGACTGCCCTGATGGGGTCCTGCTACCTTCTACGCCATCCTCAACACTTCTGCCTGAGAAAGTTCTTAAACTTTTTTTTTTTTTTTGCTTTAAATTGTTCAGTGGTTCCGTATTACCTTCAAAATTAATTTCAAACTTTACTGTGCCGTACAAGGTCATGCTTACCACTCTGATCTTGAATTCCAACCAAAGTATCAGAGTAAGCTTAAATTCCAGTTCCATAATTGGGTAGCTGGGTCACCTGTGGCAAGACTTTTAATCTCTGTGGGCCTGTTTTCTGGTTTGTGCAATGTTGGTAATAATAGTACTGTTAATGAGAAGTTATTGTTGTTGAAGAGATTGAATGAATTAACATATATAAAATGCTTAGGACAGTGTCTGGCACAAAGAGAAACTATATAACTTCAGCTATTATTATTTTGTTATTGCTGTAACTTTTTAAAATTATTTTTTCCTGGGGCACCTGGTTTGCTCAGTTGGTTAGGCAACTGCCTTCAGCTCAGGTCATGATCCTGGAGTCCTGGGATCAAGTCCCACATCTGGCTCCCTGATCAGTGGGGAGTCTGCTTCTCCTACTGACTCTCTCCTCTCATGCTCTCTCTCTCTCTCAAATAAAAATCTTAAAAAAAATAAAATTATTTTTCCTATCCCAGCCTTAAAGAGCCACGTACAAACAGCGTTAGACTGCAGCCACAATGATTGAGTCCTACTCACTGAGCCCTCTCTTATCTATAATTTTCTCTTACTCTTCAAGGCTTATTTCATTTTCCTATTTTGTGATCACTCCTCCTATGGATTACCTGCTTGTCCTAGATGCCATCTATGTATTTATTTGTTTATTTAAATTTATTTTTTGAGTAATCACTACGCCTGACGTGGGGCTCAAACTCAAGACCCCGAGATCAAAAGTTGGCGTGCTCTTTTGACTGAGGCAGTCAGGTGCCCCCATGTATATTTATACATATAAAATGTATCCTTCTTGACTATCTGTACTACAAGTTTATAAATACTTTGAAGGCAGAAATTGTTTGTTTTGCATTTTTTAAAAAAATCTATGTACCACTAATAGGACAGGGGTCAATATACATTAAGTGCTTGATAAATAATTGAATAATTGTTTTTGTGAAACAGAGACAAAGAAGAAAGTTCTCCTTAAATGGATCTTCCTCTCTTTGTTAAAACATGAAGTTACCACTTTCTACATTGAGATGTTATTATTGATGTTTTTTCTGTGCATTTAAAAAGAAATAAAATTACACAATATGCAAAAACTGTCTTTCCCTTCGAAGCTAACATATTAGTAGCAGCAACCCTAGGTCATCTACAGAATAAACTTTTTTGTATTTTCTAAAGAAGATACAAGTTGTTCATAGGAATTACAAGAAAATCTTCTTCTTTTTTTTTTTAAAGATTTTATTTATTTATTTCACAGAGAGAGATCACAAGTAGGCAGAGAAGCAGGCAGAGAGAGAGATAGAGGAGGAAGCGGGTTCTCCGCTGAGCAGAGAGCCCGATGCGGAACTCGATCCCAGGACCCTGAGATCATGACCTGAGCTGAAGGCAGAGGCTTAACCCACTGAGCCACCCAGGCGCCCCAAGAAAATCTTCTTAAAGCAAAATAGTTTTCAGTCTAGAGGGAGTTAAAAATACAGTGAATTTTATACTGAAATAATTTCCATTGTTAACCAATTCCAGCCAGTTAGTATACTGCCCATATAATAAAAAATGGCTTTTCTGAAGTTTTATATGCACTTTTTATCTTTTTTTATAAGTAAGCCTCTTACTTTTTCATTGATTTCCGTTATAGTGAGAAGAGCAGTGGTCCAGAAACAACCCATGAATTACATTATCTAATTTAATTAAGGTGAACTGGAAATTTCTCTAAAGATTCAACAGTCACCAGGCAACTAAAAATGAAACTTTAAACTAGCTTTGTAGTGGACACAAGCTTCTGCCATTTACCATCATTATCCACTCTACGTTCCTTGACAGAAATTTATGAATAATTCTACAGACACCAAGAGGCTGGATTTACATAAGCAAGGCAGGCATTTTAAGATGTTAGTCTATTGCTTAGTGCCAAACAATCTTAGGAGAAAATCATTTTCTCTAATTTTATGACCCATACCTCCGATTGTGTGGCACTCAAGTCTATAAAAAACTATTTTGTTGTACCAGTATAATCTCATTTGATCCAAGTATCTGTGAACTCTTTTTGCCATTGGGTTTACCAGTCAGAGGATACAGTGTGCTTCCATCAATAGAACTCTGATCCTAAGTGATTTCGTAGGAAAAGATAAGTTCCTGGGGCAGGAAGAAAGGTTATGTCTGTAAGAAGAGAAAAATCAGGCATTAACTATTTGCTTTTAAGTGCATCATACCATGTTGGCACACCGGGAAATCCTGACAAATGGAAAGTAAGAAATTGATTGACTGCAAATCATGAGATTTTGTTGTGGATTTTCATCTGAATATAACAGACACCCATCTTTCAAAAAGAGATAAAACTGTGAAAACAGTTCTCAAGTTGCTGTTGGTATCAGCTCTTGAATGCTGAGCTGTTACTAATCATTTGCTTTCTGTTACTGAGATAGAGCAAATATTCAATATTCAGTACTTAACTTCCTTCATCTTTGTCACATTTTACACTAATTTCCCAAAGATTTTTCTTTGCTTATTCGGTTATTCTTTAAATCAATTTGTGCCTTTAATCCTTGTAAGTCTCCAAACTGCATGTGAAAAGGTCTAATAAATTCAGTATCTTTCATTATTATAAGCTTTTTGCTGGAAAGGATAAAACGAGTAATATGAATTTACATTAAGCTTAAGAAAATAATTTTCCATTTGCTGATTTTTGAAGAAGTAAATAGGAGACAGCTAAATTGGTTAGAATACAGTGCTAATGAGGTTAAAATTGCAGGTTTGATTCCGATATAGGCAATTAGTCTTATATGGAAGAAAGTTATTCTAAGGTCAGAAATTTGATCCCCAGCAACATTCTTATGAAAGAAGAAGATATGAGTTGTAAAATGTTCATGGTAAAGCAAGTTTGGGGTCCAAAAAAAAGAAAGACCTAGAAAAGCTTAAAATAATTTAGAGCATGTAGCTTGTCAACTGAGCAATAGCATCATCATTTTTTATAAGGCTACATATCATCATTTAAAGGGGCACTTCAATGGAGGATGGCCTCAGCTCATTTCTCCTTTGGCTCCACGCCACTGGAAATCACTTAGCATCAACGGGAATACTGAGCACAGATCAGAGCTGCAGAATGCAGAGAATAATTGAGAAATGACCCCCTGCTAGAATAATTATTGAGAATTATTCGTTAATTGCTGAATATGTTCTATCAAACTGAGTAGTATCAACCTGAAAAATACTTGTACTTTCATGAGATATAGATACTAAGGTAAGCACTTATATTGAATGTTATTTTACCCTGTTTGTTTCTGATATGGCAAATCTTAGATAATCAACATGGATATTGGGAGTGTATTTTATATGTGCCATATGTTTTCTGTGTATTAGCCAGCTTTTGGGGTATTAACAGTAAAATCGAAAAACCTAACCTCATTTTAGGCTTGTTATGAATATATTAAATTAACTTGCAATTATTGGATTTTTAAGTTAAAACTCTTTAGTTTTATTTTAACAGAAATATATGGTCATTTTTAGGGAATTTAGAAAATATATAGAATTTCAAATAAAATGAATATGTGAAGTATTCATAATCCCGACCAATAAACACAATTATTACCTTTTATGTTTCTTTTCCTTTTTATACAAAAAAAGTATCAATATGAAAAACAGAATTAAATATACATGCAAAACTATAGTCTTTTTTTTTTCTCACTTTCCTATCAGTTGTTCTACAAAAGCTCTACTTTATTGACTATATAATCCCTCTTAGGTATATATTATAATTTAACTATTATTCAAACCTTAGGATGTATGGTTGTTCATATTTTTTCATTACTAGAAGTAACACTTTAGTGAATATTTTTGTCTACAAATCCAGCCAATGTGGACGAGATAGTTTACCTTGGTTCTTTAGATAGTCTTAGTACTAAGGTTGTCGATAAATGGTTTGAATATTTTCAAGTCTTTTATCACAGATTGCCAAATTTTTTTCTCTCCCCCCATAAATTGCCACATTTATCCTGCCACCTGCAGAATACAAGGGCACTCAATTCTTCATAGT
Organism: Lutra lutra; assembly: GCF_902655055.1. Classification (NCBI taxonomy): domain Eukaryota; kingdom Metazoa; phylum Chordata; class Mammalia; order Carnivora; family Mustelidae; genus Lutra; species Lutra lutra. Next base: position 64,981,769 of record NC_062280.1, read on the forward strand.
CTTACCACATCTACCGTTACAATTTAAAATCACCAATTATTATAATTTTATATAATTCCTAGAATCTGCTTTCTGTATCCTCTTTTATTTGTAGGCCAATTTATGTTTTTAGGAGACATATAATTCAGGTATATTTATTTCATTGCACAGAAATCATACAGGTATCATTTAGAAAGATCTAGTTTACCCACAAAACAATATTAGATTTATGTAAATCGGTGAATATGGATAAATTATCCAGATGAGATATATGTCTGAGAGTTTTAAAAGGTAAAATTGTTTAATTGTTGGCCACGATATATTAAGTATTATTAACATGGCCCTTTACCACAAAAATGACAGATTATAATGTGATTTCTACTATAAGATTTCTATCAAGGAAATAGCAATCTAACTTTTATGAGACAAACTTTTGGTATTTTTACTAAAGAATAGAGTCATTAAATATACTCAGCCTCTTGGAGGCTAGGTCTGAAAAATCTATTAAGATTCTTTGAGAGGGCAAACTAAATGTACTAATTATTTTCTAGAGTTAGTCAATCACGTTTCTCAGGTTTGCCTCTTTTACTCCCAGTTTTGCTCTCTTGTGGTGAAAAGTATACTCCATTAAGTATATGTAATCAGCAGATTCACAAACCTTCCAGATTTCTCTAGAATTTTTCATAGTCACACCTCAAAATGCCCATAAAAGTTTCAATGTTGGGGTAATCTTTCACCATCCAAAGACATATTTGATCAAGGAAGAAAGACTACCCAGTTCTCTAGTGTTTCTTGTGTATTAAATTCACAAATTAAAATATATTGCCAATTAGCAATTTTCTAAAGTTTCTTTCAAATGAAACCAAACTTATTTGTAGAATCTAAAATTAGACACACTACCACCACCTTGCATTTGTTCCTATAGGCACTGTGTTTTGGAGAACTTTTCATATCAGTATGTGTGAAGTCATATTATTTTTTAAACAGTTGTGTAACACTCCACTGTGTGAATATGTTCTAGTACATATTAATGAATATGTAGGCTATTTGCAAATATTGGATATTACCAAATATGCTCCAGTGAATTTTCATGTGCATATGCCATTTCCCACTTGTACCAATACATACAAAGAATAACTTACTAGAATTCTTAAGTAGACCAGTTGGTGCATTTTCAGTTGGCATATGTTGCCAAGTTGTCCTCCATGACACTCTATGTCAATTGTACTTCCATGTACACACATAACTAGGAGCATGTCTATTTCTCTAGACTCAGAACAACTTAGGAACAGATAGTCTAGAGTCTGTTCTCTAGACTCAGAACAACTGAGGAATATCAATATTTGGACTTTTGTCAGTCTTAGAGAAAGGAAATCATGTTTTTCTATTGTTTGTTTGTTTTGGTATATTTTTCCTTTTCATTTTCTGTATTGGAATTATATTGTTTATTCAGTTTTTCAGTCTGCTTTTACTTATTTGGCAAAATAATGAGAACATTTCCAATGTATTAAATATTCTTTATAAACATTTTAAATAAGTTTATTATTTTGAAATAATTTTAGACTTAACAGAAACATTGCAAAGATAGTACATTTCTCTTTTGTCTCTCATTCATTTATTCAGTCATCTGTTTATATCGATATAGAGTTATGTATATTTCATATTTTGGGATGTAACCCAACACTACATTATTTACTTTTTACTCAAATTATTCCAGATTTAGTCATTGGGAGCTTTTTCAGTTTGGCTCCTATGGCCTTTTGACATAGCCCCAGCCTAATACAAAAGGTACTCCGTGATCACCTTGTATTTTCCTTGCCCCAGCCTCAAAACAGTCATTTCTTCAGGGAATCTTGGTTCCTTCAGTAGAGAGTACTATCTAAAAACAAAGGTCTGATCACAGGGTATGTTCCTTGCTACTGGAGTCTCAATGCTTCAAGGCCCTCCCAGTGGACCGAATTAGGTAATATATGTATATCCATAAATCTCTAATTATTAACTGTCTCTCTGTACATCTATTAAGGTAAACATGAGTTTGTGTTCATGTCTCCAACTCTATTCCGGCAGTGAAGGGTTCACTCACATCTTCCTTTCTTGTTTGTGTATAACTCCCCTCTCTGACAGTATGAATATTCTGGCTCCCACTATCCACCATCTATTTACTATTTGTTTAGCCCCAGGATACATGTAAAGCAATTTCAGAATTATTAACTTATATCCATATGAAAAAGAAATTTACCAACTAGAATGTTTGCTGTCGTCCCAATCTGCATTTTTTGTATTATTCACAAGATTGAGTATCTTTTCATATGTTTAAGAAACCTTTGATTTTGCTTTTCTTTTGAGTGCCTGTTATATTCTTTATGCATTTGAAAATTGAGTTATTACAATTCTTAGCCATTTGTAATTACTTTTTACATTAAGAAAATTAGCCTTTGATCCATGGTATGAGTTTCAAATGCTTTTATAGTTTGTTATTGGAATATAAATGTGTATAATATATATACATATATAAATCCATGCAAATGCTTTTATTTTATGAAGATGAATATATCAATCTTTTCTTTAATGCCTTCTGGAAAAAACTTTTTCTTAACTTGACTTATTTTTTTTTTTCCATTTGGGGGATAAGTTTATACACAATCCTCTGAATGGTTGAGCATATACTATTTCTTCAAACCAAATAATATGAAAGGATATTTTCACCTCTTTTGTAGACCCAAATCTTTTATTTTCATGTATGTGTCCAAAAATCTCACTTAAATACATGAGAATTGGTATTTGCCTGTTTGTATTTTGGTTTTTTTACTGACTCTGTTCCTAGCAAAATATATCCCAGTAAGAGTATAAATTACTGCAGAACTATTTTAAAGAAACCTTCCACCAGCATATAACCAACCTAACTCAAGGCATGCAATGAAATAGTCTCATTTCTACAGGGAAAACATCTGACAGTCTTCATTTGTAAAATTTTCTTCTACACTTAATTACTTAATTCTCGGGGCCAACCACAGCATCTTCTGCAAACTAGTTGCTCCTCAATCACATAATGCAGTTATTTTGCTTTATAGCATAGGTCCTACACCTGTTATGGCACTGTGTTTTTGTTGTAACAGGACTAAGCTGTGGTGAACCAGTGGGAGATTTCTTGTTTGACAAGTATCTTACTACATATTACAAATATATCTTCTACAGTTTTCATTCCATAGCTATAATAGAATTTTATATAAATGAAGTTTATACAAAATAATGAAATCCCTACGTTTATACATGAAGGATATAAGCTTTTTTAACTTAGACAACAAACAATTTATGGTGATATTTTAGAAAATAAAGAGAATACCAATTATTAATATTTCTACCACCTCCAGATAGCCATTAATTAACATTTTATTGTAATTCTTTCCGAAATTTTTTCTTTGAATATACATTTGGATGCTCTTTATTATATTATAAAATTTCTAATTGGTGGTAAATAAAGAATACTTCTCTATTTTCTTCTAATATATTTCCTTAACATTGGATTTTATTATATCTTATGAATATATCCTATGATGTGATATTTATATTCTTTTTACTTTTCTATTTCTGGTTTCTTGGGGAGAAATTCCTATAGTAAATTGCTATAGTCAATTGTGTGAAAGATTTATGTCCTTTGATAAAACCTATAAGATTTTATTCCTCCAAAAATTTCAATTTGCAACCATACTAATGGTTTTTAAAGTTGTCCGTCTCACAGTACTCCCTTAATGTTATGATCTTGAAGGAATCTAATATACATTTTCTCACTTTTTCCTATTAGGGCTTCAGTGTTTGATTTTAATCTTTTTTCTTCATATAAAGGATATTAAATCTTCATCCACTATATTTGATATGTTTCCCCATTTTTTTATTTATACCTTCACTTTATAAGAGTAGAAAAGGCTAATAAATTTATGATTACTTTTCCAAACTAAAACTGAATATCATATTTTGTCATTTAGTTATAAAAGATTCATTTATTCAGATGAGTTTGACGGGTAAACTAAATTGACTTCCTTTTCACAAAACCATAAATAATAGAACTTTATTTCCAAACTACAGGCATATTCACCCAAACAAAATTGGTTTGACCCCATATTACATAATGCTTTATAACACAATAATTGTAATAGTGTTCATTTGTATATAATTTAAAAAACTAGTTTTCATTCAAAACCCATCCTATACCCCTACAACCCTGTTGAACTTTTCATGTCTAATAATTGAAGAAATCGAGGCATTATAAGGTCAAGTGGCTTTCAGGATTAGTTGCTTATGTAGTGGCAATACCAAATTTAGAACCTGAAGTCTGCCTACTCTAACCAGAAAAAGAATATTTTTAAAGATTTCTGTGTGTGTAAGTTATTCCCAGAATTGTTTTTATAAAGAAAGGAGTTCAAAAAATTGTTCCTTTTTGATTTTAAGTTAAAGAGGAAATTGGTTGAGTATGAAAGATAAGATTAAGTCAGTTTAGAAAAAGAAAAAGCATGTTGTAAAATACTACATCCTGTGGACAGATGGGCCATACATTGTGTTCTCCGCTTTGTAGCAGGCTGCACAAAGAAGTAAACATGATCGTTCACCTGTGCCGCCAACAGGAACACACTGCTTGCTGTGGTCCCTGAGGCCAGATGGGACCCAGCCCTTACCAGTTTCCTTACCCCCATTCGTTCCACTCCTACTGCACCATCACTGCTTTAAGTTCCCTGAGCTGGCTTCACTCTATCCGAAGAAAACATCAACTTTTTCCTGTGTTAGGGCTCTGCATTTGCATTTCTCCTATCTGAAGAACTCTACCCTCTGGCCCCTATGTATTTAGCTCCTTTTTATCCTTAGACCTGTTTTGTGCCTCCCGAGGCTCTGACCACCCTATTTAAGGGAGCCTCTCCTCTTGCCTCTTGTTACTCACTATCACATTGCCCTGCTCTTGTCTTTCACAGCACTTTCTGTCATCAGCTGGGGAGGAACCGTGGTCGCTCCTTCTCAGAGACAATATTGATCAGTGTCAAGGGTGTGTGTACACTACAGCCTGACAACGTACTTGGAATTCTCCGCTGCTTGGAATCTTATGCCATTAGACAAGTCACTTACTCTCTCTATGCCTGAGTTTTCTCACACACAAAATGTCCTTGACCAAATACTCTCACGTAAAATAGACCTACGTACCTTGTGGAGTTCTTTTCATTGTTAACTCTTCTTTCATTAATGCAGGTCTGTGGAATAATGGCAGAGTACAAAAGAGAAACTTCAGTCTGTCAAATAAGGTGGTAATTGTTGGAGTACCTTTTGTTACCGTTTTGTTTTGTTTTCTAAACATAAAGTTCTATGATTCTTAGGAAGTCTCCTGTTTTCCAGCCTTGTGCTCATGACTCAATCTGCTTTTTTCTGTTCTCTGACCCCTTTTACAGTGAAACTTTTCCAAAGAGTTGTCTACTGCCCTGTTATCTGCCTTTATGTCTTGATCCCTTTTCAATTGGATTTTCTTTCCTACCTTCCATTGAAACTGCTTTAATCAGTGTCTCAGGTGTTCTCTGCCTCCTTGAAACCCATAACATTGCTCAGTTTTCAAGCTACTTGACCTGTCAACAGGATTTGACACATTGATTACTTGATACTTATTAAACCAGTCCTTTCCCGAGTTCCCTGGACACATACCCTGACAGTTTTCCTCCTCTTTCCCAAGCTGTTCCTTCTTCATTTTCATTACTAGTTTTTCCTCATCTCCCTGACTATAAATGCTGGCATATCTCAAGGGTAAGCCTCTGGTTCCATCTGTATCTGCACTTACTTGCTAGGTGATTTCCTTGTCACGTATCTTAAAATACTATCTACACACTGGCAATCCCCAAATTAATACTTCTAACCCAAACATGCACAGATGCCACATCTCTAACATTTGCCTCCTTGACATCTAATAGAATATCTAAACTCAGCTCATGATTCAAACTTTAACTTATGATCTCTCTCCTTCCAAATGAGCATCACCAAGAGGGGCCCCCCATCTCACTTCGTTAGCAACTCTATCCTGGGAGCTCAAGCCAGATCTTGGAATCAGCCCTGATGTCCTTTTTCATATCTGGTCTTTTGATAAATTCAGTTGGTTATACCTTAAAATACGTCTAGAATCCAAGCACTTCTCCTTCCACTTTGTTGCTACTACTGTGGTATAAATCACCCCTATTTCTCACAGGGATTATTTCAGTAGCCTCTTTTTTTTTTTTTTTAAGATTTTATTTATTTATTTGACAGACAGAGATCACAAGCAGGCACAGAAGCAGGGAGAGAGAGAGGAGGAAGCAGGCTTCCCACTGAGCAGAGAGCCTGATGTGGGGCTTGATCCCAGGACGCTGGGATCCTGACCTGAGCCGAAGGCAGAGGCTCTAACCCACTGAGCCACCCAGACACCCCTTCAGTAGCCTCTTATACGGACTCCCTGTGTCCACCCAAACTCCCAAGTCCATGCTTCATGTAGTGGCCAAAGCACTCTTACATCACAAAACAGATTATGTCACTCTCCTTCTCTCAGCTCTCTAATGGAGTCCATGATATCCAAAATCTTTACTGTGCCCATGACAGTTTACTTGATCTAGCCCCTCCTTACTTCTGCTACTGGTCTCCCTGTTCATTCTGTCCTTGAACATGAAAGCCCATCTAGTCTCTGTGACATTGATTTTGCTGTTTTGTCTGCTTAGAACAGTCTTCCTTCAGATTTTTGCCTAGCTTACTCCCTCCCATTTTATGCAGGTCTCTGTGCAGATAACCCCTCTCAGATCGGTGCTACCACCTCTCTGTTGCACAGTGCTGACTACAGCGGTACTCATGTCCCCCTCTGTCTCTTATCTGGGTTTACTTTTGTTTACTATACTTAACAGTCCCTGATATATTATGAAATTTTGTTTCTCTTTTGCTGTTTGCTCCACTAGAGTGTGCATTTCATGAGGACGTAGGATTCCTATGACTTCCCAACGCCTAGATCAGTGCCTGGCACCCAAAGGGGCCTACTAAACATCTTTTAAAGGAAAGAATGGAAGGATGAATGGCCTCTGTGCAAATGTATAAGATACATGCTGCTGTAATAATTCCTCAAGTAAAATTTTAATTTTTTTAGTAGACTGATCCATTTTCTTTGCTCTCTGATGCTTGTTTTAAGTGAGGCTATGAAATAGCTACTAAATTGTAAGAACACAGCTGGAAGAAAACCCAAAAGCTCGTGTGAATCAACTACCACCATCTAGCCTGCACAGCACTCAGGCAACCATCCATCTTTATTGAATGTTTGTCTTATTTTTACTACTTTTTCAGTATTTCACAACCTTGGTGGGAAACCTTTTCCAATATTTAATTATTCTTTCACTGAACATCTATTATTTAAGGCAAATCAGATTTGATCACAAAAGTTTAAGCTCTTTTTTGGGGAGATCTTCGGGGAAAATAGAAAATTAATTTTGCATACAAAATGCTTAAGCAGATTAGCCTGCTTATTCAGTGTAGGCATACACAGTAGGAAAGGCTAATGCTCGAATGTTGTTGAATTCATCATATGTAAACAAGAAAGAATTTTTTAGCCATTTTAAGTACTTCAGGGTTTTATCATGGCATCTGTTTTTATTCATTTAATTATTTTTGTAATTCAGCTTTACATTCTGTTTCCTTCTCTTATTAAAAACACAGACACCAGAAGTTCATCTAGCAAATGAACATTAACTTTAAAACAACAATCCCAAGGTTTTGCATATCAAAAAGATAGTGGATCTCAATGTCCTGTTACAGTTTTAAGTAATAGCTCTTCTATTTTGCTGGTGAGGTGCTCACCATAAATGTTTGGGGGTGAATTGGGATGGAGGTGGCAGGGAAAATGAAGGGGGTCAGAGCAGAAAGAAAGGTCCTGTCTGGAAATTGATGGTCCCTTTCTATGTTACCTTGAAAAAGATTAACAGAGGGTGGAATCTCTTTATAATTCAGTCATTTTATTTCTACCTCTCCATGATATGTTAAGACTAACCCCCCAAAATGGTCAAGCATCAGATAGAAGATTTAAGCCAACAGTGAGAATAAGGCTGCTCTTTGGGGACTGCATTATTAAAGCCAGTCACAAAGACATATTTTCAGGATAGGTAGTCTAATGCAATTATTTTTTCTTCAAATTGTGGATGGCTTACTTCCAATAAATTAAAAATGCACTGAAATAAGAATATTATATGTTGCCATAAAATAATAAAAAAAAAATTTAAAAAAAAGGTAAAACACCATGATGCTACCATCTAGATAGGACCGTTATGAATATTTTTGCACTTCCTAGCTTTCTTCTTTGCATATTTTAATATGCTAATGAGAGTATAATATTAACTATACCCTATAATTATGTAGTATAGTTTTAATTACTATTACAATATATGCCCATTTCTTACAAATGCCTAATTTTCATGATCACATAATAATAGCTTATAACTTACTAAGGTATGTTAATTTACTTAGCCATTTACTTATTGTGAATATGTTGGTTACTTCTAACATTCGATGTTATACTTTCTTGCATAAAACCTTTAAATTACCTTTTTGAGATAAATTCTTGTTTCTAAAGAATGTGGAATAAATGTTCTAAAAACATGTCTTCTTGAAATAAATAAATAAAAACTTATCTTCTAACCAGTAAGTGAATGTTTTGGTCTCATCCATTCTTCATAATTTTATTTTAAATTCCTAATTGTACCTCATTGTTATTTCTATCTGTGTGTGTGTGTGTGTGTGTGTGTGTGTGTGTGTGTGTGTGTCTATGTATATTTTATTTTATTTACATATAGTTTTGCTTACTACTGATACTGAACATTTTCTCATGTTTATTAGCCATTTGTGTTTTTTCTTTGGGAACTTTTTCATATAATATGTCAATTTACTATTTGGGCCTAGTATTTACATTCTTTAGTAAACAGTTTCTGTAGTCAGGACAAGACTAACTAGTCCATGATCCATGTTACTTTTCTGCTTATCACTTTATCTTAACATTGCAGAATGGTAAAGAAATGTTCAAGTCCATGTGCCAAATTATCACCTAAACAGAGGATTAGAAAATAGCCTCTTTTTAGGCCCTATCCAAACATTTTCTAAATAAAATATCATGAATTGTTTTATTTATGGGCAATACTGATCTATTTAGATTTATCTTATAATTTAAATCTTTTTTTTTTTGTCTGTTGTTTCAAATCAAGCAAAGCATGGTTCTTTGTCCACAATTTTATATATTTTCTTAATGCACTGTGTTCTGATTTATACACACAAACACACGCATAAATTTCCCATTCATTTACTTATCTTTTTGGAAAAGGGGAAAAATTGAAATAACATTCATACTTGCATGTATATTATGCTTATATGTAAAATACATATATGTAGTGCTCTTTTTACAAATAAGGAGATTATGTTCTGGGGAGAAAAAGAGTAAAAATGAAGATAATGAAATTTTGCAGGATTAGAGAGAATAGAAAGGAATTTCTTCAGGATTTGCCTTATTTTTTGATGGTTAAATATATTATTTGGAAATACTTATGTAGGTGTACATTTTTAATTAAAAAAAAACCTTTGTAAGCTATGGTTAAATTAAAACCATTGTTCTAAATTGAGAAGGTACAAATAGAATGAATATTATAGGGAACAGTTCAAAGAGAGACCCCAAGATAGTAATTGAGCTGACCCATGAGCTACTCTAAGGACCCTCTCAGTGTCTCTGTCAAGCCCCCTATGACACAAACACAGAGAAAATATATATGTTTATAGATACTTATATTTGGGGGGCATAGCTACAGTTAAATTGGGTGATCTTGGGGGTAATTTGTAAAGTGTTATTAGTGCTTCATTTTCCTACATTTTTAATTATCAAGTGTAAACTGGCAAATGTGAGAAAGCAGGGAATCAATATTTCCTAAGGATTTATGATCATCTGTGTTAAGCACCATATACGCTTAACACATACGATGGTTCTGAGGAGGTTTTGTTATCCTCGTTTTACAAAAGAAGAATCTCAGATCAGCATAGACACTTGTGATTACAAAGTTAACATTTGGCAGAGCCAGATTCAAATCCAGGTCTGACTTCAAGGACCATGTCCTTTCACAAAACCATGCTTTTTTTTTTTTTTTTTTTTAAGATTTTATTTATTTGACAGACGGAGATCACAAGTAGGCAGAGAGGCAGGCAGAGAGAGGAGGAAGCAGGCTCCCCGCTGAGCAGAGAGCCCGATTCGGGGCTCGATCCCAGAACCCTGGGATCATGACCTGAGCCGAAGGCAGAGGCTTTAACCCGCTCAGCCACCCAGGCGCCCCGACAAAACCATGCTATTTTATCATACATCCTGTTGCACACATCATCAAGGAAACAAAGGAACAAGGGGGGAAAGATTATCCTCTTTTCCCAAAATAAGCAGCTACAGAGTGTGAAGAATCAAAACAGGAAATCATAGAATTATAGATATTTTTTGTGTTGGAGGAGACTTCCATTTACAGTAGGGATGTATTGGCTCTCCGGCCCCAGAGCATGGCTGCACAGATTGAATTCTGTACATCTCTTGAGATGTGATGAAAGTGGTGCTTCCTTGAGTTCTCTGGTCTCCACCCTATACAGTGCAGTAACCCTCTGTGGGAAAATTGTGGCCATCTAGTCTTCATAGCTGTGACATGCAACCTGCAATGTAATTCTAGGAAGGCATTAGAAGAGGGGATGTGGAAGCTAAGGGAAAACAGGTTTGGCCAGTTGAGTGAATTAATTTAGTGCTAGAACATTTTACAGGCCCAGTCTTACAGAAAGAGGTGGCTCTATCTTTTTTTTTTTTTTTCAAGATTTTATTGATTTATTTGACAGAGAGAGAGAGAGAGATCACAAGTAGGCAGAGAGGCAGGCAGAGAGAGAGAGGGTGAAGTAGGCTCCCTGCTGAGCAGAGAGCCAGATGTGGGACTCGATCCCAGGACGCTGAGATCATGACCTGAGCTGAAGGCAGAGGCTTAACCCAGTGAGCCACCCAGGTTCCCGGGGTGGCTCTATCTTTTGAATTTGTGCAGTCTCAGAAGAACGTAAAAACAGATTAAACAAAAAGCGTAAGGATATGAAGGAGACGCATCCTTGTCGTCCCCGCAAATTTAACTAATGCTATGTTACTTCTCAGGAAAAAAATGTTTAGCATAAATTACATTTTCACAGAAATTATATTAGGGAATTTCTCTTCTATATTAAAAAGGGATGTTGCTTATGTCACCTCCATAAGACAACTTTTATTATTATATGGAATGGAGTAATAAGAGCCATCATGAGTCAAAGTGTATTTTGCATTAAACAGTATACAAGGTCAAAAAGTCTAGTTTCAAAAGTGTCTTACCCGACAAAATTTGCTCAGTGTAACAGTATTACAATTAGATATTGCAATTCATTCCAGATACATAGTTTCTAAAGTATTGGAGGAAAGAAAGGGAAGGAAGCAGGGGAGCAAAGGAGGGGAGCCCATCTTGCTAAACTTAGGTTCCTAAAAGCCTGAAAAAAGTCCCAGATCCCTGATGCAAATAACTGATAGTTGACTTAATGATGAAGAAGATGGGAAAAAATTATAATATCTATATATGCAGTGTGTCTCTGAGAGAACTGATGAAGATATAGTAGGAAGGGATCCAATCAAAAAAAGACTTAAAATCTAAAGAGATGGTAGTTAATTATATACATTCTTCCTTCAGTTACCCTTGCCCCAATTTCTGTGAATGGAACAGTGATCCACCCAGTGGTTGAAGCCAAAACATCAGTCCTGGAATTCCTCCTTCGCAGTCTCAGGTCCCTCCCCTATCCCATTACCAAGCATCAGCAAATCTTCTCAGTTCTACCCCAAGACCTTTCTGACCTCTTCTCACCGCCTATCTAAACTGTTTTCCTGGTTCTGCTCCTACTGGAGGTCCAAAGTGATCCAAAAATCCATGATTTCTAGCAGTTGGAAGCCCCTTCCAAACATTTTTCTTTCAGTTCCTGGATGCTTGTTCTGAAATCAGCTATGCTCCCAGCTTCTTGTCCTTGTGAATGCTTCCTCCGATCCATGTCATAGTAACTCAGATGTACTAAGATTTCTGCTGTATCTGTATACTAGAGAGCTAGCGAACAAAACGTTTTAAAAACTGTAAATAAAAAGACTTGGTGCAGCTGAGCAAACCACAGAGATACATGTATGCATATAAATACATACCTATATGTTTTTAAACTGTGTATAACCACATATATGTATATATGTAAGTTTTGTCTATATGTGTGTAAACACATATGTTTTAAAGACATATATCTGTTTTTACAGTCTTGCAAATAGTAGGGTGGTTGAGGACATAAAACCTGCAGTATTGGTGAGAATACATGAAGGGTATCACTTTCATGTTCATAAGTGCTGTCTCTCCTTCTACTCTTCTATAACAGAGTTGACTGCTTAAGACTAACACATCAGTGAGCACCTTCCCAGTGAGTCACCCTGGGGAGAGCACTGATCTTATCACACTGTTCACAGAAGGCAGCTTTGATTATTCTCTAAACTGGGTTTGCTATGCTCACCAACATGAAAAATGAGAAAAGAAAATAACTTCAGTTCATCCTTGTATAACCCGAATAGTATTTTAGAACATTATGTAAATCATAGGAACTGCTGAACTAAATGCGAAACTAAAGAGATTTTTAGCAGGGACTTCTTAAAAATACTTAACCAGTTTTCTTAGCTTTCATGAAAAATCTGTACCTGCATCTAGAGCACTGATGATAATACAAATGATATTAGACTAAAGAAAAATTAGTATATTCATCAGACCTATTCGTACCTCAAAATCTACATGACAAATGTGCATTGTACTCCAAATTATTGCCTTACTATTGTTAAGAAGATTCTAAAGGCAGCAGATCTAATTATACTTAGTTTATAATTGTTAATGTAAAAATGGTGAAAAGATAAATATACTTTTTAGGTATGGTTTGTTTATTGTTGCTTTTTTCTGTTTTTCCTTTTTTTGGTTAATTGTTAAAGACACTGTGCTAAAAATTAGTGACAAATGAAAGCAGTCCAATAAACGTAACGAAAGTAGGTTAATCTCCTTAAGTCCACATAAATTATGGTAGCCTCCATCCTTTCCCCAATAGTATAAACATGACTGGAATTCTTAAAAAGAGCTTAAGTAGAATAGAGTCATTCCTTTGTCTATTTAAAAAAGATTTAGACTAGACCAAAGTTAGCTTTGTCAATGAAAAAAATATCCTTGTACTGTAATACAAAGCAGAGAAATGAGTCCTCCAAGGACAAAACAACAACAAAAAAATCCAAGTATGCAAATATTTATGATTTCCCAGAGTAGTGCAGGTATACTCTTCAAGCATAGGTTAGATAAAAATTATTCATTATCCCAAATAAACCACAAAAATGCATTACTTTGCAAAGATAGGTTGCCCTCTTGAAACAAAGTGATGTATTTTGAACCTCAACCTGATATGATTTATGTTACTGCTAGTTTGTGAAAAGACAGGATAGGGCTGATTATTCTTTGACATTATAGCATAAACTAGAGGTCATACAAACATGCAGAAATTGAATGATAGTGAAATCACCGGCAGAACTGTACCCATTCTCTTCTCATATAACTCTGCTCATAGTTAACAAAAAATAACCTGTTTTTTACATCTTTATTTTTGAGGTGGTCAGAAGGTAAACTGAAACAGAGATAATATAATTTGGTTTATACAAAATACTAGTCAAAACAGGAAATCATCAGATATAATTTTGGTTTTGTCTTTTTTAAAGATTTTATTTATTTATTTCTTTTAGAGAGAGAGAGGGAGAACTGGGGGAGGGGCGAGGGAGAAGGAGAGAAAGATCCTAAGCAAATTCCCCAATGAGCAGGGAGCCCAAATGGAGGCTCAGTTCTAAGACCCTGAGATCATTACCTGAGCTGAACCCAAGTCAGATGCTTAAACCGACTGAGGCACCCAGGCACCCCAGATATAATTTTAAATTAAGTCAAATTCAAACAGCTTTTTGGAAATCCTCTAATTCTCCTGTTTTCCAAACCTTGGATCCTACTTAAATTAATAATGAATTTCCTTTCTTCCAACTATTAAAAAACAACTCTTTTCCTTAAAGGAAAAAGGGCATATTGAATATGACTCAGACGTTCTTGTGTATTAGGAACAAGTTAAATCCGTTGAAACAAGCAATCTAAAGCGATTACGAAATGGTCATTTCCCCAGTCTTGTATTTGGTAGAACACTAGTCATCTTTTTCATTTCCAAGAGAAACCTGCCAATTTTATATTTGTCTAGTGGTGGTCCAGTCACCCTAGGATGATAGCAGAAAGAAAGAGAAGGGTTTAGGCCGGAAGCTGCCCAGATTGCCTCAGTTCTGGATTAACCCTTTCAACTCATGGGCCAAGAAAGGTCCCTGTACCTGTTCCTACTACATGCAGCAGTGCCCTGCTACTCAAAAGGGTTTCCAAACCAGCAGCATACTTCTCTCTTGGAGGCTTGTCGGAGACACAAAAATTTCAGACCCCACCTCAGACCTATTGAATCAGAATCTATATTTTGACAAAATCTGTAGATGATTCACATGCATGTTAATGTTTGAGAGGTGATCCTCTAGGCTACTCATTTGGTGCCTGAGCATTCTTTTTGGTAATTATCCTAATGCTCAGTGGTTTTTAAGTATTGAAACTAGGTATCATGCCTTTTTAATTTAAATTATGCCAAAAATCAAATGCTGACTTCCTGTTACATTTTAGAGATGCCAGCTAGTGTTAAACTAACTAACCTATCTGGCTTTCCTGGTTGTTGTATTGTCCTTGGGCCTCTGGCTGTCTTTGGTGGACAAGTGGTGTTTCAGCTCACATGTCTGTTATTTCTTTTCTTTTTTTTTTTTTTTTAAATTTTTATTCATTTGACAGAGAGAGAGAGAGAGAGATCACAAGTAGGGAGAGAGGCAGGCAGAGAGAGGGAAGCAGGCTCACTGCTGAGCAGAGAGCCCAATGCAGGGCTCGATCCCAGGACCCTGAGATCATGACCTGAGCCCAAGGCAGAGGCTTAACCCACTGAGCCACCCAGGTGCCCCACATGTCTGTTATTTCTAAAGTACTATTAGATCTTTTCGATTTTATCTTACTCCCTATTACATTTAATTCTGAAAAATTTAATTATATTCTTTCTCAAACCTTGAGAGAGAGGAGGCAGAGATATTGATAATATGAAGTGATCTCATTCAAACAAGGTTACCAACCAAGTGGCAACAATGGATATTAATATAAAATCATTGAAATCATTACTTTTCAATCTTGGCACATGCAAATCAGTCATTAAAATAACTCCATACAAAAGCATTAGTTATGCTTTGTTTGGGTGAGATGCTGAAATTATTTTAAAACAGAATTATTTTTTCTTGCCAAATGGTAATATTTTTATAATTAATGGCTTGCTCTTCTTTTTTTTAAATAGACTCTTCCTGCATATGCTTTTTTACTAACGAGTAAATTCTGAGGCCTTGGTTTTCACACGGCTACTCATTTTGCTGCTCATTTTGCATTCTTACCCTGCACTCCTCCCTTTAAGGTAGAAAAAAAGCTGTATTCCCCTTTCTGATTTTACTCTGATTACATGATCAAGAGGATAGACTTCTTAGCTTTTCTGACTTATTTTGATTAAAGATGTCGCTGCTTGCTCAATCCATGTTTCTTCCATTCTATTCTCTTCCTCGTCTCTAAGTACTAATTCATTTTATAGCAACCAAGTTATATGTAAGTGATTATCAGATGAAAATTAAACACGGTTTTTAGGTAACTTGAAGTCGTAAATGTTTTGTGAACAGCCTTTTCCTTGTCCCACCTCGTTCTTAGAGGTATTTTAAAATGTCTCACAAAGGATTTAAACTATTTACATATAGTGAAGTAGATGAAGATTTGAAGGAACTCAAGTGTTTTTAGAGTAATCTGGATATTGTAGTTTTGATATTTGGAAAGCCTGAACTAATCAGAAATCACCTCAATTTTGCTACTTCCTTTCTATCCCTACTAACAGACTGTTCTACAATCACTTCAGGAGTCCTGCAGAATATTTATTGAGGGCCTATTAGATTTTTACATGTGATGATTATGTCATCCTCCATGAATGTCTCCCAGCTCACCAAACTTCTAGCTGTGGTTCTATAAGGCATAAGTATATAGCTCATTATTCCTAATTAACCTATGCTTTGAATTTCCATAGTGGTTAATCTCTTTAATATAACCTATTACCTTAAAAGACAAATCATCTCCTGGAAATGGAATTGAGTTTAGAGGTCACAACATGAGGTTTTTGGTCCTGAATCTGCTGTGTGTTGACTGATATCCCAGAAGGGGCTACTGAGCTCCATTATTTAATGACAGTATTAATACTGACCCTGAACTTGGAGGAATATTTTGAAAACACATTAAATTTTTTATTTTAAATCACAAGTTCTTCTGAACTAATGTTTTAATACATCCAAATTGTTCACTGTGTTGTACTGATTTTATCGGAACTCTTTATATTTGTCTCTATACCCTTTTAAAATGTGAGACAAATATATTTCACTCATTATCCTGTATAAATGATGTAAGTAATTTTTCTGCCTGCTCTGATAAAAGAGAAAGTGAAGGATCTGTCCTTTCATAATTTAGCTGTATTCTTTTTGTGTTTTCAACAATTTAACTCAGTTGTATTCAATTTTCTAAGATAAGTTTCAGATTTAAAATAAGCCTTAAGAAGCGATTCTGCTGTGAAGTATCTCACAAAACCTATAACTGCGATGGGGAACCCAGATGGTGGTTTTGCTGCATGCTTGTTCTGTTAAGATGTGGGCAAGTCAGGGTCTATCTTTTCCACCTGAATATCTCCATATTTGGAAGAAGGAAAAAGCACTGGCACAGTTTCTTCCTTATGGACTAAACTATATATAGTGATTTAGAAGCCTTTACTTGTTTTTATGCCATAAAATGAGATATAAATTCAGCAGAATGCTTTTACAAAGGAATAGAAGAGTATTTGAGAGGAGTCCAGTAATCACTGGTCTACTTGTATAAACGTACTTTATTCTCAAAGATGTGACCAGGATGTTGATGGAAAATCGACTCTGCAAAGTGGAATTGTGCTTCTCCTATCTTGTTTTTAAAATGCGTGGGTTATATAGGGTAGGCAGAGTCTTTCAGTACTGTAGTAGTCTGGAGATCTGTATATGATTTGGTATTAAGGCTTTTTGTTTTGTAAGATGAAAGGAAAGTCGGGTAGGTTCTAAAACTGACAGTGACGTTCTTTACATGTAGACTGTCTTAATTTTTACTCTCTACTTTTAGAAAACTACTCCAGAGTAGAATATTTTGAAGAGGGAGCTTAAAGTTCTCAGTGTGTGCAGAAGTGCCTGATGGCTCAGTCAGTTAAGCATCTACCTTTGGCTCAGGTCATAATTTCAGGGTCCTGAGATCTAGCCCCATTTTGGGCTCCCTGCTCATGGACGGGGGGGGGGGCTGCTTCTCCCTCTGCCCCTTACCCCTCTGATGATCTCTCTCTCTCTCTCTCTCGCTCTCTCTCTCAAATAAGTAAATAAATAAAGTCGTTTAAAAAAATAAAATTCTCAGTGTGAAGACATATTTTCTCACTGGAAATAGTCTCATTGGAGGTTTCCTAATTAAACATTAATATTAAGGATTAGAGAGACTCAGATGTGATTGATTTGTTAGTTGTTATTTAGTTCAGACATTTTGGAAGGAAAACATATACTAATTATGCTCTCAGCTGGGTCAATAACTGAGATAAGTTTTTATTTATGGGATTCATCCTCTAGAACTGGGGTCCTAGTTTTTGTAAATAAACAACATGGTTGAAGAGGTCTCCTTAGTAATTACTTAGAAAAGCAATGAATTTAATATTTAATATTTAAGTCAAGCAAGAGATAAATTTATTTTGAATGAGGACTACATAGATGCTTTTAGTCAGCTGAGATCAGATTAATAAACTTTTAGAAGTTCTTTAAAATTATTAATGCTTTGGTGGATGGGATAAAAAGTAGTTTTTTTTTTTTTAAAGATTTATTTACTTATTTGACCAACAGAGATCACAAGTAGGCAGAGAGGCAGGCAGAGAGAGAGAGAGGAGGAAGCAGGCTTCCCGCTGAGCAGAGAGCCCGATGCGGGGCTCGATCCCAGGACCCTGGGATCATGACCTGAGCTGAAGGCAGAGGCTTTAACCCACTGAGCCACCCAGGCGCCCCAAAAAGTAGTTTTAATATGAATGGATAAACAATGATTATGTACCACATATGAAATCACTGGGGATGTTGAGATTGCGAGTTGGTAAAAGTCAAGGGAAAAAAGATGTACTAAAAAGATAAGAAAATAAAAATTATGAGAAAAGCAAATTGGTCATCAATTTATTGTTTTAAAGGTCTGATAATATAACATTGATCTGTATATAACTTTAAATAACTTTAAATAACTAGGTTATTTTATTTACTGTATGGAATAGTATTTGGAATATTAAGCTCATTATGATTCATAAGATAAGGGGCAAAACAGGGAATAAAGGAGTATTGAGGAAGGTGTTTGGGATGGAAGTAAGGGGAATAGGGCATAGCCTTGGTGCACCTATGACTTTGAACAAGGTGACTCACCTCCTTCTTCTTTCTATGGGAGTCAGCAACTATTATAAATGCATTTGGCTGCAAACAACAGAGAAGCAGATATATACAGACTATAAACAAATACAAATATATTTTCCTTACATAGCAAGAAGTCCTGAAATAAGTAGCTGAAGGTGATTGCAGAAACTCAAAAATATCATTAGTGCTCCAGGCTCAATCCAGCTCTCTTAATCTTGTTGGTTTATATGGCCTAATGGCCCACACCCCCAGGCATTATGTCACATGCAAGGAAGACAAACCATAAACAGGAAAAAAGCTATATACACCCTCTCTTTGGAAGGCAAAAACTCTCCCAGAATGCTAGCACCCCCAGCAGAAATCTTTTTAGAGATCAGTGGTCAGAAATGGGTCACATGGAGAGTCATACATTAAATGGAAAACAGAAAACAGAATTGTCATGATTGACTTTGACAAAATTTGATCCAATACCTGGCCCAGACAAGTACATTAACTGCCCTTAAAAATATCAAAAAAAGGACAATAGATTTTGAATGGTCAAGCAGACCCAAAAGAGGAAGGAGCTTTTAGATGAGGTGTACTCAGAGTTCTTCAAACTCATGGGTAGGGGCACAGACCACAGATTGCCAGTTTGACAGAAGACATCAGACAAGAGCTGCAATGAGTTTGGCAAACTCCAAGTCTGAGGACGCAGCCCTCCATAAGACTGCTCTCATGTTGGACACCAGCCACAAATTCAGAGATCTTCAGGGCCACCCTCACTTTACCCAGAACAGTTCGCTACAAGTTTGGATTCCTTGCCGAATCCCCTGGGTTCAGTAATTCACTAGAAAAACTTATAGAACTCAAAAAAAATTACTAAAATTTACATTAGTTTATTATAGTAAAAGGATACAAATTAAACCACCAAAAGGAAGAGATACTTAGCAAAGCCAGGGAGGTGTCGAAACAGAGCTTCCTCATCTTTGCCTGTAGAATAATGGATGGTGTTACCTTCTCTCAGCTATGATGCATGACTCAATGTTGAGACTCAGTAGCTCGGAGTATTGCCAACCAGGGATGCTCACTGCAGCCTTTGGTATCCAGAGTTTTTCCTGGGATTCAATCACATACTGACCACATGTCTGACCTTTAGTTTCAACCCCTCCTGGAAATTAGGGACAATACCCTCATTTGTCATTCCTTCAGAGGCCAAAACTGATATGGCAGGTTCTAAGGATCATATATATCCTGTTGTTAGACTGGTAACCAAAGTCCCCAGGCAAGCAAAGACACTCCTATTAGGCAGGACATTCCAGAGGCCTAGAGATTACCTCCGAGTAGCAAAGAGCAATGGCCAGACCTCTCTTTGGGTTGAAATAAATCCTTCACTACACATAGGGAATTGAAAAAGCAGCTCTAATTCAGCTCTCCTATAATTCTAGCATCTAGATGTGCCACAAATTTACAACGTTAGATTCCTGTTTAATATAGAATACCCCTTTCCACATCACTGCTATCATATTTTTTAACCTTAAATTTTTTCTGCCACCCAAGTTTTCCCTGTGGTACCAGTGAATATCTTCTCAAACAGCAACCTTCTCAAACAAAGAATGCAGGAAGCATTCTTAGCACTAGAAAGCAAACGTCATTGAGCCAAACCTCTTCAAGGTCAAGATGTATCCTCATTCTTCATGTTCCTCCCTCCACCCGCCGCCACGGCCTCTGTTTCTCCCCAGCATTCAGCATCAAATCCTGAATTCTGCTACTCAGCCTCCATAAGGTGAGCACACAAGCTACTGGAAATGATCCTTCACTTGCTCAGAAAGTGGGGCTCTTAGCTATAGTCGTTCAATCCCACCATTGTGACACATCCCTTGTCTCAATGCCATAGAGAATTGCTCTGCTTCAGACACCATCCTGCTTTTTCTGGAACCTTTCACTTGGGGAGCAGCCATGTGTTTCACTAGACTATTTGGTGGTCATTTTTTTTTTTCACATGGCCAGCTTATCTGGCACATCAGTACATTAACATCTTTGTCAAATCTTTGAGTGGGAGGGATCGAGACCTCTGGGTCTGTACCTTATTTTTTTGGTATACCTACAAAAACATTGCATTTAGTAAAACTGAGACCCAGAGATATTATATGATTGGCTGAAAGTCCCAGTGGTAGTGAGTAACCAAGCCAGGACAAAAATTAAGGTTCTCTAACTTCTTACCATGCTTTCCTCAGGCTGCCTGCCAAAAAGATTGGATCCAGCAGACTTTGCTGCATGAAATTTTGTGCTTGCTGAGGCTCATGAAGTATCAAATCAACAACCCTTAAATAAGAATTTCCATTGGCTCTGTGTACCAGGACCAAAATCCCTATAGAAGGAAACCCCTTCTTTTATGACTCTGAGACTATAAACCTTTTTTCCAGTTCAGCGAGCTAATCTGATCTTTTAAGTGTTAAACTCTTGAACGTTTCCCATTTTGTAAATTCACTGGGTCCAGGTCCATCAGTCTGATTTTACCCATGATAAAATTAGAGAGTTTCAGATCAGTTACAGGACCTCACTTTCATTTTACAGCTGGGAAAGGAAGTAGAGAGAGAGGTACCACACTTGCCTATTTAGTGAGAGTGCTGGAAGGGGAGCATAGATTGACTCATTGCCCTCTCTTCTTCTAGGGGCAAGTGTTAATATTCTGACTAAAGGAAGAAAAAGGAAACAGAAACAGAAAGCCTACTAGAGGCTTACTGTCCCTATTTCCCCCTGACTCTGCCACCCATGCCCTTTCTTTTTTCTCTAAAAAATGCTTAGAATCCAGTTTCCAGAAGCCCTGTGTCTCAACATGGCCACAGGACCAAGTTCTGAAAATGGAAAGTGAAAGGAAACATAGTTCATATCTAGAATGTCTTCTTTTTCTTTATCTTTCTCAAAGACTTTATTTGAGAGAAGGAGAGAGAGCACAAGCAGGGGGAGCAGCAGGCACAGGGAGAATCAGGCTCCCCACTGAGCAGGAAGCCTGATGTGGGACTTGATCCCAGGACTCTGGGATCGTGACCTGAGCTGAAGGCAGATGCTTAACCGACTGAGCCATCTAGGTGCCCACAATGTCTTCTTAAAAGAGGGGAAGTGAGCCCTACTCTACCCTCCTTCCCTTCCTGCTGCCTGTAATGCAGATATATGGCTGCAGTTCTAGTAGCCTCAGGACCATGGGAGTAGATGCATTTAGACAGAAAGAACCTGAAGTCTGACTCAGAAGATGCTGTAGCGGCCTGGGATTGTCTACCCAGATGTGTGGGGAAGGGATGAGGGAAGTGGGAGAGAGAGAGAAAGAGAGAGAAACTTTTATCTTAAATCAGGAATTAATTCACTCTTATTTTGGTTTTCTGTCACATGCAGCAAAACCTATCCAACTAAATTTCTAGGATTAAGGTAAATCTCAAAGGTGTTAAAAATAGACCTTTTTTTGGTGTGTTTTGCTTCTTAACTAATACTTAATATTCAATAACTATTAACTAAACTATAATAACTAAAAACTATTTAACAACTAATATTCTCCTATTCAGGAATATATTTAACCCAGTTCAAGGCCTACCTCTCATTTTGTATTATTCATCCCCTAAAAACCACTTTTACTCTTAATAGCGTATGATTTTGTATTAATGCTTATAGCTCCGTGAGTGTACCTTGACTTCCCAAATAGTTGTATTCTCCTTGAGACTAAGATCCAACCCCTTCTTAGAATTACTTCTAGTTTCCAACTCAATGCTGAGAACACATAAGCCTCTCAGTAAGTACTTAGAGGACTATATTAAATGAATTAGTGGTGTTTGTTATCAATGTAGTTATTTATAATAGTTAAAACCAGCAAAATGTATGTTTGCAAGTGTGTGTTTATATGTGTAGCTCACAAAGTTGTGAGGCAGGTATTAGTATCACTGTCTTCCAAAAAAAGAAGTTCGTAACCTGCATTATAACCTTCCTAGTTCGCTCATCTCAGAAAAGATTGAACTAGAACCAACCCTGGCCTTCAGAACACAGATAGACTTTCCACTGCATCCTGCTGCCTTAAATTCGCAAATTACTTTATGCTCTTCAGTCAGTTTTGCATACTTTGATGGTGTTCCTGCCATCCAGGAGCTAACCCTTAGAATTACTAATAGGTAGTTCCTTCAAATTAGCAAAGAATTATCTCTTTCCCCTGCTATGCTCTGTTTTCAGCTACATCCCTAGGGATGGTGGCAGAAGTGACTTAACTATACCTAACAAACATAGCTCCATTCCCCTAGTGTGAGGTGGTCACAGGAAGCTGGAAACAAGCTTCCCTACCTGCCTATGATGCCATCTTGTAATTGGGATTCCGTTTCTCAGCACTAAGTGGTCTGAGGGACCAAATGGTTTCCGGGACCTCACAGTTGACCTATGTGTCAATTGGGGAGTGTTTTATATAGTCAGATAATATGAATCTGTATGATATAAAAACCTTACAGAAACTTGCTGCCTTCTCCTAATCTAATTTTAGCCTCAAAAGTATTACTGTTAAAAGTTTATAATTTCACTTTCCCTTTTAGTGTTTATATTAGCTTTTTCTAAAACAGAAGTCATTCCAAGGAAGAAGTACCTCAAAAATACTCTATGTTCTTAAGCTGTGCTCTGATGAACAGCTGTGCCAGACCTATCTTGCAATTTGATATATTTGCCACAATATTTTTTAAGATTTCTGGTTTTCAGGTCTCAATTTTTTACCCTAGTCTTTGATTATCAATAGTAATATTTCCTTCCATTTTCTTCTTTGCTGTGAACCTACTTATCTTACCACCAACTTGAATTATAACAGGTGGTTCTGATCCCAAAAATAAACATCCTTGTCATCTCTTTGCATTACCTTCCACTAAGGGAATAGGAGAAAACAAATGGAATACGCAAGTTAATCTCAGATAATGAGGTAAATTTGTGTAGTGCATACATTTTTTTAAAAATTAATGACCTTTATTATCATTTAAATGACAGCCTGAGTATTGGAGGGAAATTTATAGAGCTAAAACATACATACTGGATTTTGTGATCTAAATTGCAGCAAGTCTCTGGGAACTTACTTTTCTTTCAAGAATGGCCTGTGGTGGTATGACTAAGAACAACCAAATTCTATGTGTCCTTTTTTAATCATAGAGAAGGTATGTCAAACCCAAAAACTTGAGTCTGTAATATCAGCTTGGAAGCTGAGAAATTATTGATGTTCTAACAAGTTTGGGTAAGCTGGAGGCTTACCGTTGTCCTGAAGGTTTGATGTCTTTGAAAGTAGGGTGAGAAGGCATGTTATCATTGAATTTCCTGTACCACATAAAGGATGGCTACCTCTAGCAACGGTCTGATTCTTCACTAGAGCCTGGCAAATGGGAAGTGGTACA
This sequence comes from Lutra lutra, assembly GCF_902655055.1. Lineage (NCBI taxonomy): Eukaryota > Metazoa > Chordata > Mammalia > Carnivora > Mustelidae > Lutra > Lutra lutra. Next base: position 65,005,793 of record NC_062280.1, read on the forward strand.
TTTTGCTCTGGACTTTGGTGGCCTAGTATAAAAAACAACTGCCAAACTCAGTGACTTAATCCAAAAAAAAATGTATTCACTTTTTTACAGTCCAATGAGGATTGGAATGAATGGTCCATTCTCTAGTTACTTCGGGACCAGGTTTCTTTGATATAATGACTCTACTACCTCCGAAGGCCCACAGACCTCTACTGCATCTTCTGTCCTTGAGAAATGATAGAGAACATGGATGATTGTATAAGAAGTGTTGTAGGCTAGACTCACATGCAGCTGATTTGTTCTCATCCACTTGCCCATCTGCCAGATCTAAGTCATAAAGCATACCTGACCTTAAGCAAGGCTGGGATATGGGGTTTATATGTGTGCCCAGGAGGAAAAGGAGAGTTTTGGTGATCAGCTAGCTAGAATAATTATAAACAGGAAAGGAGTCAAGATATAGAAAAAGGTGAAGATAAATAAGCAAAAAATATGCTGTTGAATTGAGTTAGGAGGAGATGGATGGAAGGCATTGGTAGAGAGAGATGTGGCCTTTAAACAAGAGGTAGAAGAACACATCCTCAGACTAGAGAGAATACAGTGTGTTAATAGGTACTCAGTGGAGGACTCTACAACCACAACATTTCATTTTAACCTCCAGGGGAATTCATGAGACAGCAGACCCAAAAGCAAGACCACCACATAGAATTGTGTAGTTTGTGTATTGTGCAGAAGTGCCCTCCCCCCAAAAACAAGAAGAAATGCAGAAGAGCCATTGATTGACTCTCTAAGCAGTGTGCTTTCAGGACTTCTGCATCCTCCTGGAGGAAGGTACATTTTCTTGGCATACAGTCATCTTGTGCCTGAGGGGCCCCAGATCACCCATAAGAGGTAGCTTTTTCTAATTCAATCATCCAGAGGAAGCATTTTTTCCTAAATTCATTCAAAGCACCGTATGAGCTAACAGTGGCCCTACTAAGATCAGAGGTGACTTGGACAGATATGTGAGGTATATATCATATCTTGGCTATCTAAGAAGTAGTTCTGTGCCTCCCCTCTGTGCAGGTCTGGAACACACTGGAAGGAACACTGGAGAACGGTTCTCAGCTCCCCAAGCCACGTTCTTATATTAAAACTTTGCTAGTGTATTTGAAATTATTTTTTCCCAGTATTTTAAATAGACTATGGAACATTTCTGTCATGTCCTAGGGTTTTAAAAACTTACTGTAAAAGGCTTTTTTTTTTCTTCTTAGAACTTTACCTTTATTGCTAGTTACTGCTAAGTGTGTAGCCACATGGATTTTGCTTATAGTGGAAAGTTTTCAGTGCTGGAAGCAAAGAGAACTGGATCTGACTGTACCCTGACTAACTGGATGACCTTGGAAGTCTTTCACATCTTCGACCTTGCATTATCTCAGTTGTAAAATGCTCTCATTTGTTTGTGCTGATGATTCCTTGAATATATGATTAACAATTTCCCCTTTAGTTCTGACATTTCTAGATTCTAGGGAACATATTAAGCACAACAGTTTAGACAAAGATATTTTCATATAAACATTTAAGAAACCCAGAAATGTACAATGTTACATTTATCAATTGTAGTGAAATTAAACAAAACTACTTAGAATACCAAAGTAAAAGATCTTTTTTAAAAAACTTGTAAACTACTCGGTGGGACAATTATAAAGCAGATAAACAGTAAAATAAATGTATAACATGAAATTTAATGTGTTTATATATATATATGAACAGTATTTGTCACATAGTAAACAGTGTAAGTATATGTTGTTATTATCATTTTTGTTATTACTGTTATCAACACTCTTTCCTCACTGGGACTAATATTATAAGTAGTCCAATTGTAATAAAAAAAATTCTTCAAAATCGAAGTTGTATTTTAGTGAATTTAGGAATGTGTTTCCAGGTCCCCTTATTATAGTTGGCTTTGGCCTTATTTAAAGACACTAACGAGCCTTTACTGAAATATTTTTGAGGGAAATCCAGTTAAAATGGCAAAGAATATTAAAATGGCCTGGATTTCCAAGCGAGGTTGTTTCTTTTTCAGTCATATGGTATTTCACATTTTGCTGGTTTTTGAAATGTGCTTCAAGTCCTTGAATTTCTCCATTGATCACCTTTATCTTTACTCCTTATTCTTTAAAAGCAATTTTAATCAAAGCTTTAGTATTTGAATGTATTGTTAAACATCTTCAGGAATGTACATTTTATCCCTGATTGTATGACCAAAATATATCATCAAATATTTATTGTATCTTCATTATTAAGATATTTAATTCCTGTACAGAGAAGACTTTTTAAACTACTCTTGTAGATATTTTTTAAAGATTTGGATAACCAAATCCAAAACAAAAATCTTAGCATAAAATCTATTCATATCAAAAGAGCAAATGAGGGCAGTATTTGCATTTGGAATTAGAATGGTGGTAGACTGGGGGCCTGGGTGGCTCAGTGGGTTAAAACCTCTCCCTTCCGCTCAGGTCATGGTCCCAGGGTCCTGGGATGGAGCCCCATATCGGGCTCTCTGCCCAGCAGGGAGCCTGCTTCCCCCTCTCTCTCTGCCTGCCTCTCTGCCTACTTGTGATCTCTGTCTGTCAAATAAATAAATAAAATCTTTAAAAAAAAAAAAAAAGAATGGTGGTAGTCTGAAACATGAGTGGATAATGATAATGTCTGTCTGATGTAACCATAATAAAACTCAGGATAATAAAATGTTAGGAACAAACTAAAAAAAAGAAAAATCACAAAAATAAGAAAACCCTCTTTCACACTAGGAAGCTGAGACCCAGAACGCATAAATGACTGCCCACAGAGAGCATAGCCATTTAGGGGCAGAACTTGGATTTGGGGGACCCTTGACTCCCGGTCAACTTTTTTGCTTTTATTTTTGCATATTCAGAAGAACATGTAGAATCTTATGTCTATGTTCCACTCCGAGCTCTGCTAACACTGGGACAATCAGGGACCCTCTGGACCTTCCATCCTCATCTGTAAAATGATAAGGATAGGCAAAACAAGGGCTTCCATCTTTCTTGGCCCTAAATTGCTCTAATTCCCTTCCATGGTTTATTTTTCTTAGTAATATAAACCAGATCTTTTCCTCAGGCCCAATTTAAACTTATAATTTTGGAACTATAACTATGGATATGAGGCTCTTAATCATCAAAGCCTTTTTTCTGAACACTTAAGCTGATGCAATTTTCTGAAATTCAGAAAACAAATTTTGCAATCACTTTTCCTAGTGATTGAAAAGAAGGTAAAAGGACAGATATGAGAGGCATAATTATAGGGTACATTTAGTCAACAACCATGCAGGAAAAATGTCAAAAAATAAGGGCACTCATCAGGCAAAAGCTGTACCATGACACACCATAGTACAGATTTTCTTCCATGGGATCTATGTCACTGGCCTAAATTCTAATTCTGGTCCCTCAACATGAAAGTGATATGACTTTGAGCAAGGTATATCTCTAGCTCTTAGTTTTTTCTCATATTTGAGATGGGAATAAGAGTAGTACTTAGGTTGTGATGGTTGAGGGAATATATGGTGATAATGTATATAAACATTTAGCATCATTCCTAACATGTAGTAAATGCTTAAGAAGCATCCTTTCTGAATAGTTATGTCCTACTTGGTACAAGTTGTTAAATAATTCGTATAGGTCTTTCTGTCTATAATGAATCTCTAGGAGTGATTGGGAAGAATGACAGTATCCTCAAGCAGGGAAGCACCTGGCCTGGCTGGCGTCAACTCACTGAGGTGTGCTCAGCAAGTAGTGGCAGGAAGAACCAAGCGTTTGATGACTGGATAACAGAGCAAGATAACACCAAGGACTGTGTCAAAACCAGTACTCTCAGGAACCGATATAACACAAATAATCCTCCTACTGTCTGCCTCCTTAGTGTAAACACCCTTTGTTTTGCTCTTTTCCCTCCCCTTCAGTTATAAGGCTGGTGTAAAGAAAATGAGTGCATTAAGTGAGAATATGTAATATTTTAGAAAGTTAGATTTCACACTTGATTCTCATTGATAATCCATGAAGTTCACAGCAAACCTTTCATGGAAGACTTTATTTGCTTGAAGATGACTTTAAGTCTAGCCTCTATTTTCTGCTCATCAAAATGTAGAACTATACTGCTAATTAAATTATCTTTTGACTTACTTATAAGGTACTTAGTACCCTCAGTGCACTGAGCTAATTCCTTGTGTTCTTTCATAATATTTCTTTACATGTCTTGCCATTTGGTCAGCAAACAAAACATCATGCAACTCATAACTTTGATTAAATAATTACACACATGGTATAGGGCAAGGAAACATAAGGCAAGAAGCTTGGGCCTATCTTCTGAGTCTTTTACCTTAACATAGGTGACATGATAATAACATAACATGCTGAGTGACCGACAAACTCCTCTATTTGTATGACAGACTCATATTTTAACTGGCTGCACTATGCCATGACAGTACATAAAGGGCTTATGTATCAGCTGCAGTTTTCAACTTCACAGTTTATATGCGATCTATCTGGGAAATCTCTGGGAAGCATCAGGGGGTATAGAAGGCATAAGAAGAAGGCAGCTCTTAAACGTGGTAAACTTACATTTTGTGCCATGGTCCTGTGCTTTGGGAATTTTACGCACATCGTCTTACAGAAAGTTCACTGCCGTGTCATGGAGTGAGTGTTCTGATCTCCCTAATTTCAGAACTAACACCCGTCCCCCAGGCCCCCCAACTCACACAATGAGTCATAAGCTGAGATAGAACTGCAAAGTCCCTGTTGTTTCCACTACACTATGTTTCTAGGATAAAGTCAAATTCAATCTTTTATGGGCATTTTTTTTCTTACCAGTGTATAACTCAACTACTTGTCACTGAATTACCACATCTGGAGCTATTTCATCTTTTTGCTTACATTTTACTTTTATACACTCTTATAAAAAAGCTGCATTTCAGGAAGAAACACAGGCTTTTATTCAGACATTAAAAATAGGCTAATAGCAATGACAGGGATGACTATGAAAGGGGAAGAAGCAAGTGCTATTGCCAAATCTATATTAGGAGTTACAGTGTTCATCAGAAAAGAACTTGAGCATGTCATATTGTAAAATAGCATACGATAGAAGATACAATGTGGTGCTGTGACTGATTCCATTTACCATATGGTGTGTTGATACATCCTATTTCCTTGGGGAATGTATGAAGGATGAAAGGAGAAAGGAATCCTTCGAAAGTGTATTGAATAATCATCTGAGTCTGAATGGATTTTGATTATACCACCATGCACAAGGACTCCATGACGATAACAAAATACCAGACTCTCTGAATGCATGTTGAACCATTCTCCAGCTATTCACATCAGTCAAATCTGAACAGGTTGGAATTCAACAGGATGGGATCTCCAAGGGTTATTCCATGGATCCCAGGGACAGTGTGGAAGAGACCAAGGCCAAATCCTGATTATTTAAAATTGCCCTTTTTAAAAAGCTTTTATATTTTCATTGATAATCTGAAGGACAAGTAATGGAAAGAGAAATCTCTCCATGTGGAAGGATTTTGCAACATTATCTAGAATATATTTTAAATCGTCATTATGGAGCATTCACCTCCTCAGAGGTTAGAGAAAAAGAATACTGGTTTAATCATGAGGCTTAAAATTTAGCACAAATGAGGCATTGGAATAGAAGAGGCTCAACACTCTTATAAGAACTGAACAAAACACTTAAAATTCTTTGATGTGAAAAACCTCTACTTATAAATTTATCTATCTATAGTGCGCAATAGTGGGGATGTACAGTTTTTTAGAAGCAATTATTGTCAAGCGTGCATGTGGAAGTATTAAAAATGTAATATAAGGATGCCACGGGCAGATTAGTGTAGCATAAAGAGGTCTTTTTAGAATCTTTCATAAATTCCAGTCTTTAAAAACTTTTATTTCAATAAAAATGGTTTTATCATGATCAAAATATTTAAACTCAAAAACCTTGCTGCTTTATTAAAGTCTGGAGGTAAGACAGGGGGGGAATAATCATCAAAGCATTACAGAAGTAGACGGTGAGTAGACCGGATATCCTCATCTCCATTAATCCATGATGCCCTTACTTGGGACATTTTCCTGTGCTGCAGTTTCAATGAGGAATGGCTATTATAGGTATAGCTTTCCTTCAGTCTCCTACTTAGGAATAATTGTTTTCTTGTGGCAAAACTGATTTACTCCTTAATACATGCAAGGTTTCTTTAGGTAATATTGCGCCAGTTTTACAGGTGAAGTTTAAAGAGGTAAAAGGCTTGGAGAAATAAAGAAATGTGCTCTTGAGTTAATCTAGGGTTCAGTTCTACCTCTCTGTAATTCCAGAGCTCATCCCTTAAAATGAGCCATCTGGCTATAAACTGTAGATAACTCTACATTGTGGAAAAATACTGTATCTCTACTTCCGGAATTACTGGTGATACAGTTAGCTATCTATATGACACACATAACTTTTTTTTTCCTTTTTCCTAATTTTATTTTTATACAAAGTAAATTATAAAGTGACTTTGGATATGGATTATGTGATTAAAGACATTTCAAACACCTTATATTGTATACGTTTATGAATTAGAAATATTGACCAAATGTCCTTTGTAAACCAAGAATTTCATCTTTTCTAGTAAAAAGTTATGGATATTTTTACCTTCTATCTTAATGCAAAGTAAGAAAATATTTGGCTACAGAATGGAAGTTACTCTACCCAACTGAAATTTTAGATGTGTTATATATTATTTAATATCTAAACTGTTTAGTTCTAAAATTTTAGTTAAATGGAGACACATTGTATCTTGGATATCAAGAACAAACCAATACTTGGCAGGACACAGGGCGGCCCCTGTTTTTTTTGTTTGTTGGGTTTTTTGTTTTGTTGTATTGTGTTTCATTTGGTTTAGAGGGCAGAGTACTGGAGTAGAGAAGCCTGTGTTCTAGCCATAGCCCTGCACTGATTATCAAGGTGATCACAGACAACACTTCATCCCACAGGCGACAGATGCCTGTTGTTTTCCCTTCATAGCTGGTATAGAAGACAAAGGTTGTGTGTTGCTTTATTTAACTCACCCAAACCAAATGAATATTATGTACTTTTCTGTTCCACAAAAAACAGAGATCACTGGCTTGACTGGAGACGAAGAACAGTATATGTTGAAATTTTCTCTTCAGGAAGAATCAAACCTTTTTGTCACTTTCACAAGTTTTATAATCAGTCTACGTCTACATTCAATTACTTTGCCAGTTTAAGAAAAAGGTGGGGGTGGGGGAATTCTCAATGCTTTCACTTTTTTTTTTTAAATGTTTGATGCTTCAGCATACAAACCTTTTTGTCTGGCCCAGTGGATTTACCAAGTGGGGTCAAAAGGAGACTACTGAGCTCCTGATAAAGTCACAATGCTCTCAAATTTTTTACATCTTCTTACATCTTACCTCTGAAAGAGAATGGAGACAATGTGAGGTATTTTGAAAAAGGACAAGTCAGGTCATTAGGAAAAAAAATTACCCAACTACCCTTAAAGCTCTTTTTGAAAACAAAAACAAAAACAAAAACAGATGAGATAAAATAACATGGAGAGAAAATAAACCAGAAAAATCAAAGTTTACTAATTCACAGGACTTTGAAACGGATTGTGATTTTTGGAATAATGTAATCTAATCTACTATTTGAATGATATGAAGTAAAGTTATGGGGTTTACTAATTGAGCCAAGTAATTGGTTAACAACATTGCTGCATCTAGAACCCACATGTCCATGCTGAACAAAGTGTGCTGCTTAAGTATGGATGGAATGGGATTTAGGAGGGTTTATGAAGCAAGGAAGGGTGGGCATTTCTATGCTGAAGCCCTGAGTGACTGTAAGTCCTTTCCCAACTAGTGCTAGTGGCTTTGCCCTCTTGGACTGGGAAGGAAATTGAGTTTAAGTACAACTAAAGTTTGTCTCTCATGGCAACATGCTCTTCAAAAGCAATTTTTTTAAATATAGGACCATAGACCACCGTCTGAATCACTTGGGATTAACTATGGAGATTCCAGGACTCATGCAGTCTTACTGGTTCAGAATCTCTGGGAAATGACCCATGGAATCTACATTTTTAACAAGCTCTTTGGTGATTTATGAGGACACAGATTTGAAAGGGTACTTTTAAAGATTTTATTTATTTATTTGACAGACAGAGATCACAAGTAAGCAGAGAGGCAGGCATAGAGAGAGGAAGGGAAGCAGGCTCCCTGCCGAGCAGAGAGCCTGTTGCGGGGGGCGGGGCGGGGGAGGTGATCCCAGGACCCTCCCAGGACCCTGGGATCATGACCTGAGCAGAGGCTTTAACCCACTGAGCCACCCAGGCGCCCCGTTGAAAGGGTACTTTTAAAGAAGCTGAGTTAAAGGGGAATGATGTTCCCTTCCCTGAATAAGATCTGATTTTTTTTTTTTTAAACTGAGGAGTGTGGCTAATATTAAATCAATATTAAAACAGTGGCTTTGGTGATTAGGAAACTGTATTTTACAACTCAAAAAAATAAGAAATAGAATTAATCTGCAAGACTGTAGATAATAATACCTGATTATTTTTCAAATAGTGTTCAAATGAATGTAATCCTGTGATTTAAATATAGGAGTTGTCTTTTATTATGCATGGAATTTTTATTTGGTTTTGATAATCCAAGGCTATCTCAAGGATGTATGAAGCTCTCTGTATCCCTTGAACAAAGGGATCAGTGTTGAAGTTTCATATTTTAAATAAAGTGAAATGATAGTGGCAATGATGAGTAAACTGATTTTTGAAAACCACTGTCACTATGCTTGTTTTTCTCAGTGTTTTCAATAATGCTATAAATGTTAAAGTTTCATGCATTTATACTTTATTGTTTCCAAGATTCTGTAGTGGATAATGATGAGTGTTATAATTTTTAATGTGATGGGGGAATTATATTAACTAAAGAGTTGTTTTGGATACTCTGATTGACTGGTATATTTAGCTTTGTGCTTCTTAGCAGTTAAGTCAAAAGGAATGCAAAAAAAAAAAAAAATTATCCTAGCATTCAAAAACATGTTCTTTAGATTTTTCTTTAGTTCTCTGGTTATGTGGAAAGATTTTTAATAGCGTTCTGAAAACAAGGGTTATATCTTTCAGTGAGCTGGGAACCATGTGGCTGTTAAATCTCCCTCTTAGAAACTAGCACCACACATGAGCAAATCAAAGTCTTGAGGACATCCTACAGTTAAAAAGAAACCTCTTCAATTTTTTAATCTTGGTTCAATTGTTAAACAAATTTACTTTCACAGGCATAGACTTTTTCACTTTTCATACATAATAACATCCTCCACAATAATTTTCTTTTAAAACTATTTTGGAAACTGTTAAGTTACATAATTCTCATTCTGGTGAAAGGAAGCATTCCATTTCTTCAAGAGGGGCATTTCTCCTAGGTATCACAGTGTAAAAGAAATTTACCATGGAGGGAAAGGAGACTTTTATAGGAGACATTAAACAACATAGCAGATAAGAACTTCAACAGAAAACATGGAAGAATTCTTTTGTGTAGTATTTCTTGTATTTGCTGTGTAATTGCTGTACATTCACATTTAAGTATAATTCTGTATCGGTGATTCTACAGTGGGAGAATCACATGTCACTCAGTTGTGCACTTTTCCAGTCATGGAACTTGATACAAGACTGGAGCTCAGACCAGATAGGGAAAGGATTTCCTTTAACTCTCTTTATTAAGTACCACTTTTGGCAGTCAGGCATTTGATAGGTCTGGAGAGAGCAAATAGAAGGTTCTACTGTGAATGTTCTGTGTTTCTGACTGAAGGGCAACAGGCAGACAAAGACAGGATTGATACTTAAATGGGAAAGAGAAAAATCTCACTTGGATCTTACCCAAAGCACCTCATACAGAGGTGTGCTGCAAAGTTTCTTCTAGAAGGATAAGGGCCCTGAGCATGTACTCAGACTGGGTTCAATTCAGATACCAAAGTTCCAAGCTATGCAACAGGATTTTTAACCTGAACTTCTCAAGGATCAAGAGCAAATTGCAATTCTAATCAACTGAAAGAATCCCAGTACTATTCCTGCTGCACTTCTGAATTTAAGCAAGTTTTTTTTTTTTTGTAGGAAATCTGCCAACATGAGTTAGCCAAAACATACAACTCCAGACAACTGAAAATAATTGACCCACTACCTGAGTAGTTTGACATTTTATAAACACTTGAAATTTTATAAAGTTACAATTAGGAAAACAACAGGAGAAAAGGAAGAAGAGAAAGAGGAGAATCCAAAATCAGAGTAGAACTTAAATAACTTTTGAAAGAAATGAACAAAAAGATGCCAAAACCTAGCAGTGTCAGGACCATCAACAACAAGGAAGGAAAGGTCATATTATATTGAGGCAGCTTTCAAACAGCATGGAATCTAAGTCTTTGCCACTGCCTCTCTATATTATTATAAGTCAATAATGAGCATAAAAGCAATTAGTAGAAGCAGAAATAAAGGAAAAAACAATAGTTAAAATGAAGTCCATTCTATTTACATTATTAATAAATGTAGGTAATTAGTATAATGTTCTTTTCTAAGTGTCTGCTTGCTAGTAAGTTCCTTCACTTTACTAACATTCCCTGAAACATATATAAATGCTATGCATTTAGAAATATTTCTAAATAAGTAACTTTGCTCTGTCTATTCAAGTTTTTAATTATAGCACATAAATCCTTTTTTATTTTTAAGTTGTTGGCATTTTCAGCTTTATGGAAGACCCTTCCAGAAAACATTTTTCAGATTTGGAGCTTAGAGTGAACAGATGCTTTATTTCTTTTCTTAGTTTATTGAGGATTAACTATCTCAGTACATTAAACTTGCCACAAACTGTAAGCATGTAAAATGAAACAAGACTTTTTCTTTGTAGACATGTCTCACTGAGCAAACAAGAATTGGGATTCATGAATATCGAATTAAGCCTGTGTATCTGCTTGAGTATCTGGTAGACACCTGCCTATTGAGGTCACAACCTCCACTTTGCCGGAAGTGCTTAATTTATCTGGGATTGGATCTTTTGTTGTTAATACTGCCCTTGAAGTAATCATCTAGTAGATGACCTTGCTTGGTTTGCAACAAATACATTACTAAGTTTCAGTCCTAAGGTCACAATGTTAGTGCCAAAAGGAGCCCTCCAGTGACTGAACAGACCAGGTTGGGGTAGATGATGCTCTATATGGATGCAGTGGGTTAGAGGGAAAGAACACTGCTAAGTTGCCCTGTTAATTAGAAAAAAAAATGAGGGGAAAGAAATTAAATCCTGCTGCCTCCTTTCCCTGATTCAAAGAGACATTGATCAATTGAAGCTTCTAAAAAATCCCTCTCAAATTATCTGAAGTCCTTAATGATGCTTACTAAAGTTCCTGCTCCCAAGAGTTTCTCTACATGTGCAATTTCTACAATGTCCAAAGGTGATCTGTGAGTCAAAAAGATGTGCTGAGATAATGCAGGTGGGTGTGGGGGATGAGAAGATTTTCCTGGTCTGCAAAAAAACACAGATTTATGCTGAAAATAATTTCAGCAGAAAAACAAAAGCTTTTTACACTAAGAAAATGCAATAATTGGGGAGGGGTTGTGGGGCTGGGGCCTCACTTCCCCTCCACCCCCCTCCTCTGGTCCCCTATCCCTGGGGCCGTTTGTTAAAAAAGAATAATAAAAGGATTAAAAAATTAAAAAAAAAAAAGAAAATGCAATATTCATATTTTACTAGATACACTTTAGGTATCACTTGATTATTCCAGGAAACTGTTTTTGGTTTCCATTAAGTGAATTGAAACATAAAAGGTATAAACTTTTAAAAACTATTTAGAATAGTACTGAATTTTGTTTGACACCAGAGATGACAGCAAATGTGATTAATTGCCAGTCATAATTGCAGTTTCATTCCAATGGTTATTGCTTGTCAGTATCAATTAATAGCTCAACCAAAACCTCATTCATTCCAGAATATTAAAGAATGATGGCTTGTGGGAATTATGCTAAACTAGCACTTTCAATTAGATTTTGAATTTTATAGGGTACTGAATAATAGTTTATGAGTTTATAATAGTAAGTACCAGTGAGTTATTGTTGAATTGTAATTACTATAATTATGTATGTTTATCTGGAGAATTATAATTAGTATTGTCTTCATGATTAAAAATAGACTATTGTACTTGATTTTTTCATTTAATGTATAGTTTCTGAAGTTCATTATATAAATGAATGGGCTTCAAAAATAACCAGATCCAACAATCTGCAAGATGTGTACTGAACATGACTGTTGGCTTATCAGGGGGGGACAAAGACCGAAGGTAAACAACTTGAGGTACGATTCGAGAGATGAAGCTTCTGTACATCCTGTGAGTAATCTATATTTGAGTTTCCTTTTCCTATTGTATAAATATTTGTCATTAGTTTCTAAAACCAAAGATATATAGAAGAGTAGCAAAATGGATTGTAGTACAAATTTCTTGTCAAAAAGGTTGAAACTTCAGTTTTATTTTGCTTCCAGAATCTTTTTAAATTTGCTTCCAAAATTATTTTGTTTACAGGATCCAAGTTTTCATCAATCCTCAGACTATTAGAGAAAGCATAACATTTCAAATTTGATGCCATAAAATATAAGCTATATACTTAGTAATATTTTATAAAAGGTCTACAAGGGCATTTTTTAACATTAAAAAAAAATCTTTAAAAAATAGATCACAGAGAATTTAGAAATCTAGCCCTGGATTTAAAATTCAAATTTAAGATCTGATAAAATTGTTAATCTGTAATAATTAGAGTAGATGGAAGCCAACTAAATGTAGATCCAGTTCCCTTTTTCTTAGCATAATTGAACCAGTAGCATTCAACTAAAAAGAAGAAAAAAACAGTGACTATATGATCAAATGAAGTGAATGTTAAAAGAAAGTCTGGTTAGGGGCACCTGGGTGGCTCAGTGGGTTAAGCCTCTGCCTTTGGCTTAGGTCATGGTCTCAGGGTCCTGGGATCCAGCCCCACATTGGGCTCTCTGCTCGACGGGGAGTCTGCTTCCTCCTCTCTCTCTGCCTGCCTTTCTGCCTACTTGTGACCTCTCTCTATGTCAAAGAAAGAAAGAAAGAAAGAAAGAAAGGAAGAAAGAAAATAAGTAAGTTAAGTCTGGTTATTTAGGAAACATGAAGGTCATCCCATTTGATCCAAATGACTATGTGGTACTTGCATGTTAATATGACTGAAAAAGGAATGAATGGGCTAGTTCACAGGCTTCAGTTTCACTTAACTAGATTGCTATCTTCATCAACTTGATTTATTTACTAATTGCTCAGATTTTCTCAAAATTTTGTGTATTGAGCTCAAATTGTGCTATATTTTGTTTTATATTACTGTTTCTTCGTTAATGACTCGAGTACCTTTATCAGTGTCAATATAAATGCAGGAAGTGCGGAGGGCATAAAATTAGATGATGAATGATTTTGAAGCAGGAAGCCACCATATGGAAGAACAAGAATGTTATTTCTCTTGATCTAGATAAATTTCTCCACAAATGCTGCTAGAGATACCATTAACAATTCTGGCAACACGGATGCCTCATGTTGAACTCTGTCACAGAAATCTTTCGCTTATGGACTGTTAAACAGTGTCTCCTCTCACAACCTATGCTTGTGTAGTTGGCTTTTGAAACCTAAGGGCAGGGGCGTCTGGGTGGCTCAGTGGGTTAAAGCCTCTGCCTTTGGCTCAGGTCATGATCCCAGGGTCCTGGGATCAAGCCCCCCATCGGGCTCTCTGCTTAGTGGGGAGCCTGCTTCCTCCTCCCTTTCTGCCTCTCTGCCTACTTGTGATCTCTGCCTGTCAAATAAGTAAATAAAATCTAAAAAAAAAAAAAAAAAGGAAGAAGAAGAAAGAAAGAAAGAAAGAAACCTCAGGGCAGCATTTATGATACAGTGCATCTCAGGTTAGATGGCTTGTGCTCTCCATCCTCACCTCCTCTGCACTTACTAGTTCTATGACTTACAGAAAGTAGTTTTACTTCCTTGCTTTCATTTTCTCATCTGTACAATGGGAATGACAGGAACTATTTCATAGCCCTATTTTAAGGATCAAATGTACAGGTACACACATAGAAGGGCTAAAATAAAAGTTGTCAGGGTGCCTGGGTGGCTCAGTGGATTAAGCCGCTGCCTTCGGCTCAGGTCATGATCTCAGTGTCCTGGGATCCAGCCCCGCATCGGGCTCTTTGCTCAGCAGGGAGCCTGCTTCTCTCTCTCTCTCTCTCTGTCGGACTCTCTGCCTACTTGTGATCTCTCTCTCTGTCAAATAAATAAATAAAATCTTTTAAAAAAATTAAAAAATAAAAAAAAATAAAAGTTGTCACTATTATTATAGACTGTATTCTTTTTATATTGGGATTAGATGGTCAAATGCTGACTATCCAGTTTTGTCTTCAGTCTAGATATGAACTCCCTCAGAACACCAATCCAGTCCTGTTAGTTTGCTCATTCCAGCCTGTCTGTTTGCTTTATGACCCTTATGCTGTTTTATAAGTTTTAGTTCTGTGAGATCTGCAAATATGACAGGATTTTCTTTACATCTTTATACAAGTCTTCATAATAATGTTCAGCAAGACATGGCTGAGTACAGAGCTCTTTGGCACACCAACAGGGGTCTTCTTGCCAGGGTGAAACTGATTCACTAATCTCACAGTCTTTATACAGTAGTTCAACCAGCTTTGCATCCACTTAACCAGATTATCATTCTGCGCACACATCCCTATCTTGCGTATGAGAATATCATGGGAAGTACTGTGGAAAGCCTTTCTGAAATACATTTTTACATAGCTAACAATGCCTATCTCCCAAGTCACGTCTTAATTGAAGTTTTATATAGGCAATCTGTGGGCTTACTCAATTATGTCACTCAGTGCAGGTTATCTATATTTCCCATATACAAAGAACAAAGGTGGGTGAACCAATGGAATAATTCATTATCATCATCATCATCATCATAACTTGACTTTAATGGCTTCCCGAATGTTTTAAAAACAGGAGTTCACCTTTTTAATTTCTAATTAATTTCGAAATATATCTGTATATCTCTTTGTTTTTCAGTTGCCCCTTCAACCATATATAATTTTCTCTAAATTCCTAGACTTCTAATAAACCCAATAAAAACTCCCTTACTGTCCTTGTATAATGAATGGTACCTATCCTTAAACTCCAAATCATACAGTTTGTAAGGAGAAATTACTGGTGAGAACGACAACAAAAATCCTACTTTTGATTTTCCTATCTACCACTATCCCAGGTCCCCATGAGCACTAGGCTTACTGTACGTAGGGTCTTTCTCCATGTCGGTGACTGCTTTCTCCTTTCCTCTCCTCTCCTCATACACTAAAGTACTCTCTTCTTGTACAGGCAGCCACTTGGTCATATAAACAGCATGTGAAACCAATGGCTCTTTTCTATCAGAGAATATGAAATCTTAATAACCTCAAAAGATAATTATGAAATCTCCTCCTCTTTTTATGATTATAATACTTTCACCACCTTCTGCATCCTCCTCACCCCACCACAATATTTAGTAAATACCTGGTACATAAAAAGACCTATATGATGGGAAGACAACTAAATCGAAACCAAGGAACCAGAATTCTAATACTGGTGCCAACAGGATCTCAGTTACATTGAAAAAGGTCCTTCTTTGTGTCTCAGGATACTCATTTATAAAAGGAAAGATGACACTAGGCTAACAATGGTCTATCAATCAATTAAAAACAAACACCTTTATTTTTATTCTGATCATCAACATTTGTATAAAGTGACGGAATGATATGCTGAAGTTTAAGATTGTTGAAACAGTAAAGCGTTGATTTCAATTAGTCAGTCCATATGCATTAATTGATCACTTTATCTACACTTTGTGATGCCTTGAAAAATGAATATATTTCTTTTCCTGACTCACCTGTACCTCTTAATTCAATCATATTTCTGATTTGTATATAATGTAGGGATTTTTTTTCATATTAAATATGGCTTCAGGGATTACACACATTGCAATGAATTTCCTACAGGTCCTGAGATGTTTTGAAAGAAATATCAAGCAGCAGGCTAAGGTTACTTCACTCAGGAGCATTCTTAATTAGCAAAATTAATTTAGAATCCCCATAGTAATTTACTGAAAAATGTTAAGAGAAGTCAAACAAGATGTTTCCTAGTGAACAACCACAACAAAAAATCTGCCCCTATAACTCTATTAGACATTTAACTTTTCAAATTGTCCTTTGAAAATGAATATATAAAAACCCAGCATAAATGAAGCAGTCAAGTGTTTTCTCTATCTCACACAATTCTAGTCAGAGATTTATTATCTACCATAAACCTTAAGCAACAGAAATGTTAGTGAATTCATTTTGTTACTGTTTTTTTCTGCTTATGAGTGTTCGGCATTATATTGGCATGTGAGCAATCAGTCTTGTATGCTTGTAAATCCCAGCATTGAGTTATGGAAGGGCCATTCAGAAATTACTTAGCCAACTTTCCTGGCAAGAAGAGGATACCCAGATCATCTCAATGGAATAAAGGAAAATTTTTCCTATTATAGTTGTAGAAGCTTGGTTAATGAAAAATTCTAAATTTGTCCAAAGACAAATAAAAATGCAATGCTGGTAATAAGTCGTGCCCACACTGTGGGTTCCCCAGATCTACGTTCTCTCTGTTAGTGTTACTTCTCTTAGGAGAAATTGAATTTTAAAGTGCCACCAGAATGATGTCTAAATAAGCATGAGACCAGGACTTTCCCCTTTTGCCTCAATATACTCAAACAAAATTTTCTTTGCAGTGTTTTGTGGGAGAAAAAACTCAGCTTTGAAAATCAAGCATAGATATCTTCTCTAATAAATGTATTTTCTCCGGAGAACAGAGCAACTGCAACAGATGTTCTTATAAGAGTTCTCTTAAAATCCAAACAGGTGTCCTGATAGAGGTGAAGAAACAAAAATAGGCTGGGTCAGAATGTAGGTATGCTCCTGCGCCTTAGCACAATCTTTTTTTCTTGCTTCCAAGTGTTTCAGGGAAATCCCAGAAGTTGAAAATCAGTGATGCTGTGGAAATTAACAAGTACTGAGAGTCATGAGGACATTTGGAAGGCAAATATGCTGCTTTTTTCTTGCAAAACTCTGATATTCAAACCACAGTATGGGATGTGTATAATAGGAAGCCTAATAATATGGTGGGAAGCATTTCCTTTCAGCAGAAAGAGAGGAACGTACAAAAGGAACAGATGGTGATAAGTTTGTGGCAGTAGGGCGAAACACTAAATAGTCTTTGACAGAGCTTACCCCCAGATAGAATGGCAGTGGCAGGACTTAAATCATTTTTTACATTGCTCATTGACTTTCTTTGCCTGCTAAGTCTTCAGAGAGTGAATTTAGTTGCAGCATGACATTGCCTTTCCCCATTAATGTTACATGTCCTTTGCTGAATTTGTTTAATCTCATGACCCCAATTTTGGTTTCAGGACCCTCTCCTCAATCCTTTCCTCCCTTAAAACAAAATTTTATAGGGAGCAACTCTAGCCCTCAATGATTCTCTTTTACAATTTTGCATTAAAAAACCAGGAAAATCTGGAGAAGGATATGGTTCTGAGCCTTAACAGCACAGCAGAAACAGTTGGCAGATTTTTTTTTTTCCTCCTTTAAATGTTGGTTCTTTGTTTCCACCCAAGAACAATTAAATTTCTAGAAATCTCTAGATTTCTGCCTCTCCTGAGCAGTTTGGACATAGGTACATTTTCAAAACGTCCTCAAGGGATGCTGACATTCAAAAGAATTGATAACCTCTGCGTTCAAGTCCTCAGAAATAGGAAGCTTTTTACACAAGATGTAGTAACTGGCATTTTGATACACTGCTGAGAAAAAGAGGAGGTTAGCTGAACTGGAAGCCATTCTTCCCTGATGCTACCATACCTTGGTCTTCTTTTATCATAGTGCTTATCCTATTTTATCATAATTGTTGCTTTCTTTGTCTCTCTCCCACTCATAGAGGGCAACATCTCTGCCTTTCAAGTTTCTAGCCTTTACATAATACATTGTTGAAAACCAACTCCTGAAGGGCAGAGGCTAGGGGATTTAAAATATATATATATATATATATATATATATATATATATATATATATTTTTTTTTTTTTTCTTTCAAGTACCTAGCTTTTAGATAGGAGATGGAAAAATAGTGAAGTTCAACTTTTTAAAACTAAATTTAGGCTGTTGCATGTATCAGATTAGTACTTCATAAATGTTGATCATTTTTTGCAGCATCTTCACAATTTGAGGAAACACAGTATTGAATAAAATTAAGATAGTTTGATGTAGTTCCTCAGTATCATACTGTATTTTCTTCTGTGGTCGGGCAAGTTCTCTGGTAAGCCACAGACGGGCTCGTGAAAAGATAACTTTTTTTTTTTTTAAAGATTTTATTTATTTGACAGAGAGAGAGAGAGATCACAAGTAGGCAGAGAGGCAGGCAGAGAGAGAGAGGGGAGGAAGCAGGCTCCCTGCTGAGCAGAGAGCCCGATGCGGGGCTCGATCCCAGGACCTGGGATCATGACCTGAGCTGAAGCCAGATGCCTTAACCCACTGAGCCACCCAGGCGCCCCAAAAAGATAACTTTTAAAATAGGTTTCTGCCTTTACTTAGATTAAGTATGATACTAAAATGTGTAATGTTTTTAGATGATGAAATTGAAATAGAAATGCTTTTATAAACATATTTTGCATTAATTCCTCGAACAACCCACTTGTTAAAAGTGGCGCGTTAATCCAACACTTAACTTCTCTTACCCAACTGGGTGTTTACCTGTTCTTCTTCCTTCTCTCAGTCTTCCAGTGAAAGCCAGACTCCACCCTTACCTTTCCTTACCCTGTTCCCCAGCTTTGGGACCCCCAAGGAGAAGGCCACTGGAGCCCCAGTGAGAAATTATATCTGACTTCTCAAAGGAGACAGAAATACAGGCAGCCTCCCTACCAACCATCCTGTAGAAACACAAAGTACTCTTTGTTGGGCCTGTCTCTACATCACCATATTAATAAGCTTTTGAAAAGTTCCTTGCTGTTCAATTACATCAGTTTCACTTCAACTGGTTAAAAAAAAAAAAAAATTGCTTCCTAACATCCAGGGAGGGAGGTGGGGAGGGACTGGATTTTTCCCTTCAAATCTATGCACTGTTGTTTGGAGAGTGCAGTAATGGTCCCAGATGAAGGTAGAAAGAGGACTTCCTTTCCAGGTGTCTTCTAGCTTTGTAATGATGGAGCAAAATGAGGGAGGAGGCTGCAAGGGACTACAGAGGAAGGTCTGTAGACATTGAGCTATGTTCACTACAGTTTCTGTTATAGATCTGATTTTTAAAAGGGGGAGGTGATCAAAATGGCCTCTTAAATCGCTTTTTATAAATTGTACTCTTCTCCATTAATCCCATTCTAGGCTCCAGCCCAAGAATACTATGTTTTATTTATCCCCAAACTTTTTAATCTTAATAAGCTCTTAAAATTATTCATGAGTAGAGGCACCATCATGGCTCAATCAGTTAAGCATCTGCCTTCAACTCGGGTCCTGATCCCAGGGTTCTGGGATAGAGTCCTGCATGGCATCAGGCTCCCTGCTCCATGGGGAGCCTGCTTCTCCCTCTCCCTCTGCCTGACACTCTGCCTACTTGTGCTGTCTGTCAAGTAAATAAATAAAATCTTTAAAAAGAATTATTCAGTAGTATTCCAATTTGGTTCATCTTCAGTGTTTTCCATTCTGACAAAGTTTTATTTGTTATCATTCAATAGCATTGAGTGCCAAACAGCATTATAATAAGACTGTAAAAGCTGTCCCTGTCCAAAACGTGCCCACATTTACCTATAGAAACAATTTTGTAATATATAATTTCAGTATAATATAGTATTTGCTCTAGTAAAGGTACATACAAAATGTTTTAAAAAATTATGCCTTGGAAATGCTAGGGTAAATTGCTAGTAATCATTAGAATCTTACTTCTCCAACTATCTTATTATTAATTTAGTCAATTTATAATCATTCCTTTATTCTTCCTTGAGATTTTTAATCCCCTGGAAAATACACTTGCCTTGAATACAACTGAAACAGACTAATTACCTTTGCTGGATTGTTTGTTGCTTTAAAAGCAGATACATTTAGACACCATTATATTGCATGGTTCTCGTGACCCAGGTATTTTATTATTCCAGTCCTGCCAAGTCTCCTGTGCCATTCGTGCAGTTATATGAAGTGAAAATCATGAGTAACAAAGTAATGACAGAGAACTGTATTGCAAGACCAGTGTAACATCCATTAGATCAGGATGTTAATTTCAGGAACAGAGGCTTTTGAAAAACCATAAAGGAATTTGTAAATTGTTTGAGTAGCGTACTCCAAATATTTCCAGAAGGTAGCTTCCTTTCCTATTTATGTATTTATGTATCTGTTAAAAGTCAGGCGAGTCCTGCAGAAATAATTTCTTAGGTCTACATTATGGTTGTGTTTGTTAATAATCATTAAACTCAATGTGCTTCCTCCTCTGTGTCTACGTGTCATGGTGATACAGCAGGGCTCCATCTCTGCCACAGGTTATCAGCAGCTTGCAAAGTGACAGCACTAAGATAGAAGGATAGCTCTTCTCCCATGAACAGATTTATAATGAAAGGAAAACCAAGCCCAGGTTTTTTGGTCCATCTCCCAGATTATAGGAACTGACTATCTCATTAGTGATTAAAACAGCAGCTGTTAATATCTTAGAGCTGGTTGATCAGTTTAATTATTTTGGAATCCAGCTAGGTTTCTCTTCTTTTAGCCAACATGGGGATTTCATTCTCTCCATACTTACCCCAAAGCAAAAAAATTTGAAATGGTTCTGAAAACTGAGTGCCACTGCCTACCACCCATTTCCAGACTTGGTATGTTTTAGCAGTAGTAGTAAGTGTTATGCAACTGGCTTTGTGGTTAAT
This sequence comes from Lutra lutra, assembly GCF_902655055.1. Taxonomy (NCBI): domain Eukaryota; kingdom Metazoa; phylum Chordata; class Mammalia; order Carnivora; family Mustelidae; genus Lutra; species Lutra lutra. The sequence goes on from NC_062280.1 coordinate 65,026,796, forward strand.
ACTGCAGTGGCATCACAGACGTCCTCACAGTATATTCAGATGTGCCGAAATTCTATAAAACAGTGCCATTATTCTATAAAACAGCTCTTATCTCTTTCCCTATCCTCTACATACTAAGTAGTAGAACGTAGAGACAAATTAAAGTTAGTCCAAACATGGCCGAGCCAATAATTTAGTGTCTCTAGATTTACCTGCTTCTTTAAAAAAAAAAAAAAATAGTTTCCTCATTTTCTCTCTTACTTTGACCCTTCCTAAGATGGTGTTTGGGCTATAGAAGGGTTAGGAGTCTAGTACATGGGCCAGGAGGGGTTCTCCAGGCACCTTGCTGATCCTTAAGTTTGCATCAGCAGGAAGAAGGCTACAAACAAATGATCCATGTGGGGTCATCTCTGGATATTATATGGGGACCTCTTGCAGAGCTTAGAATGGTAACCCTCCATCTAACCTCTCTTATCTTTATCATGGCCCAGAGGTGATGGCTAGCTCTGTCTCATATTCATGTTGAACTTTCTTTTTTTTCAAAGTGCCCCACTGGCTCTCAACCAGGTTTCCTGCCTTGTAGGCATGGAAAGAGTCATGAAGCTAGAGCGCTCTCTATGCTCAATGGCCTGGCCATTCCATCCCACCCTAGTGACTTGGTTGTGGCAGCTCCCTGTTGGAAAGAGTTTATTCCACATGACATTCTTTTCTCAGGGCACCATCAGGGAGAGAAAAAAGAATTCCTCTTCTCTCAGTGTTGCCTTAAACATCTGTAACACACTTGCAGCTTCAGCTAAAGAAGCAAGATTTGGGCTCATGAGTCTGACACTCTACCATTTTTATCTTATTATTACTGTTTTGTCCGTGTTTTTTTGTTGTTGTTGTTTTGGTTTGTTTGTTTGTTTTTTTCTTTTTTTCTTTTTTCTTTTTTTTTTTGCTATCCCTTAAATGACAAGAAGCAGTCTTTACTTCTATTTCCCTATGTCATTTCTTCCTCCTACAATATGACTGCAAGCTTCATGGTGTATTTGCAAAAGGAAAATCTTCTCTTCATTAAGGAAGAAATTCTATGATCACCTTCGTGATTGGACATTCTTGTTCATATGGTAAAGAAATTTTAGAAATGTATTCTCTTCTTTTTATCCTCCTTTTCCTCTCTCTCCCTGCTCTCTCTCCTGCTTGTCAAGGTCATTATTTTGTTAAAAGTATCAAAGAGCTGCCTCTTCTCTGAGACGTTAGAAGGCTAAAAGATGTTTTTTTAAAAGGTAAATTGCAGTGCACCAATATATGTTACAAATATTGCATCTGTCACCTTATTCTGTTTTCAATAACCATCTTAATGTATCAGTACCTCAAACTACTGTGCATTTTTCCAGATAGTGTGAACATTATCTCAGATTTCTCAATAATTTAAAACTTGCTATCTGTATACTTGAAACACTGTGTTTGATATTGTTGGGGAGGAAAAATTCTCTCTCTACCTTACAAGATTCTCCAACTAAAGCTCTGGAAATTAGACTGATAAAAGCAAGATTAACAAGAGAAAAAGAGATTCTTTTTAACATGTACAGTGGAAGAATTAAGTGATGTGTAACCCAACAGGGTTGTTAGATCTTTATATAACATCTAAATAAAGAATAAATTTTTAGAGAACCGACAAGACAAAGGAAAAGGGGTTTAGGCTCTTAAAATTGGCAAACTGGGAAGATAAATGCGGAGGGAAACTAATGGAAGATAAGGGTTGTTTTAGTAAGGTTTGTTATGGAGATTCCTCTCAGTGCTATCTCGAGGCTGATAAGAGCCTAGAATTGTCTCCCATGATTAAAAATCACCCTTCCCTTTCTGGTAGAGAGGGAGAGGAGAGCGAGAGAGAGAGAGAGAGAGAGAGAGAGAGAGAGAGAGATTGTGTATCTGCTTCTTTTCATTTGCCCTTAGCTCAAAATAATTCTTACATCAAAGTGGCATATTTTGGGGTAGGAAATTTAAAAACCTTTCACTCCCCCATTTGAAAATTTAAGAAGCTTTGTATATTAAAAATCATGTTGGTAGCTAGGAAAGGAGATCTGAGTTAGAAGTTGTAAGATAAGAGATCTGTAAAGGATGAGGAAAACATATATGGGGGAAAAAAAACAAACAGAAAAGAACAAATCGAAGTACATTGCACTGTGTCTTCCTGAATCAGTCTCTTGGTCCTGGGAATAGGTCAGTCCAGATAAACAGTTGTGTCTCATTTCTGGAGTCAGTGGTGCAGTAGGGAAGAGGGTGTCCACTAAATGAGGCCTCTATTTGGTGTGAGCATTCAGGCATTTAATGAGGGGCATTTCTGTGAAAACAAAAACAAACAAACAAACAAAACACCAAAGCTTAATGGTTAGAACAAACTATAAACCCAGTTTTTTAATCCAGAGATGAGTGAATCAAGATTTCTAGATGTTGGGCTTGAAACATCCTTAGATGGCAGAGTGAGAACAAACAGTGGCAATCAGATGAATCCTATTTTGTAGTTTGAGTGTCTCTGCTGATGGCATATACATCAGTGTCACAGTCATGGTTATTTTTCAGAGCAGAGCATGGAAGCTTCAGCTTGCAGCCCTTTTTTAGATAAGGATCTGGGCAGTTGAGTTTTAGTTCTCACTGACACCAAGCCAAAGGGGTGAAAGATAAATGGGAAACCTTAATTACTGACAAAATGCACAAAGATGCAAGATCCAATTTATAAGGAGATGAAAATGGTTTAAAGAATGTATATATATTCTGAATATATATAAAGATAGGTTATAATTTTTCACTGAAACAGAACTTTTCCCTATAGGCACGCCCCTATTTCTATCAAAGATAACCAAAGTAAGAGTATTTTTTTTACTATATGAGTCTCCTCTCATTAAACTTGGTCTGATTATTTATAAAAGTGCATTAAGGGGACACCTGGGTGGCTCAGTTGGTTGGGTGTCTGCCTTTGGCTCTGGTCATGATCCTAGAGTCCTGGGATTGAGCCCCACATTAGGCTTCCTGCTAAGGGGGGAGTCTGCTTCTCCTTCTGCCTCTTTCCTCTGCTTGTGCTCTAGTGTGTATGCTCTCTCTCTCTCTCTCTCTCAAATAAAGAAATAAAATCTTTAGTTAAAAAAAAAGTGCAGTGAAAATAGTGATTGGCTATAGAGGCTCTTTTTTTAAGTTTGCTTTACTGGGAATTTTTTTTATTAGGTTTTTAATTTTAATTCCAAAATAGTTAACATCCAGTGTTATAGTAGTTTCAGTTGTACAAATAGTGATTCAGCAATTCTGTACATTACTCACTGCTCATCATATGTACACTCTTTAATCCCCATTACCTATTCCACCCATCCCCCCACCTACCTCACCTCTGGTAATCATCTGTTTATTCTCTATAGTAAAAGGTCTGTTTCTAGGTTTGTCTCTACTTTTTTTCCTTTGTTCACTTGTTTCTTAAATTCCACACATGAATGAAATCATATGGCATTTGTCTTTCTCTGACTGACTTATTTCCCTTAGCATTATACTCCCTAGCTCTATCTATGTTGTTGCAAATGGTAAGATTTTATCCTTTTTTATGGCTGAATATTCTTTATCCATTCATCCATCAATGGACACTTGGGCCACTTCCCTAATTTGGTTATTGTAAATAATGCTGCAGTAAACATAAGGGTGCACATATCCTTTCAAATTAGTGTTTTTGTCTTCTTTGGGTAAATACCCAGTAGTGCAAATACTGGATCATAGGGTAATTCTATTTTTAATTTTTTGAGAAACCTCCATATTATTTTCTTTTAATGGAACTTTTAATAGGGAATCTCAGACTAGACTTTTAAAAGCCTCTTGAGGCTGGGAAGTCAAACTAAGAAGTAGCCATGAGACTTTTCCTTCAATACTTGTAAATTCAGCAAATTTCTCTCTTCCTAAGGTCCACAAAATATTTTAAGATTCCTGGGCCTGCTAGGAAGTGAACATTCTTACCTGTAAGTCTTCAAACCCTGTAAGTCAGGCACCAGACCAGTTTTTTTCAAGAGGCCTTATAAGTACTGGCTCTATAAAATAAATCTTAGTTTATTAAATCTGTCTGGTCATATTTGGTTCTGTGCACATCATTCTTAAATATGAAATTCCAGTCAAAGCCTTGGTAATATAGCCAATGTTTTCAATGGTGTCCTGTCTCAAGGAGAATAGATTCTTATTAAACTAGTAATGTTTTAAACAAAAAGTCATAAGAAGAAGGAGTTCGGGGACATATTTGTTTATTATCAGAAATCTAGGGCAACTGTTTTTGAAAATTTTTCACCTAAATGTAGACAGTCCAGTGAATTCTTTGTGGTGGAGATCCAAAATATATTTGCCAAGAGTTTTGTATGAGAAGCTCTGAAGTTGTTGGAGTCTGATTATAGAATAAGAGACAGTTAACATAGGCTTACTGTATGTTCCCGGGACCTTTGCTAAAAATATTTCCTGGTTATCAGTATTGGCTTGTCTCACTACTGCCTGATTATCTTTTGCAGTGCTCTTTTTGTTTTGTTTTGTTTTGCTCTAAACCTGAATTCCACTTTCTACTATCGTTAAGGGCAAGGAAATGAACTCTCCCGTTTCTTCCCTTTCTTCTTTTCCCTTATGTTTAATATGATCTTCCCGTAGATGCCAATAGGAGATTTATTTAAGACAAGAGCTCTCAGCACTCCTGGGTGGCTCAGTGGGTTAAGGTCGTGAGCCCAAGGTCCTGGGATCGAGCCCCGCATCAGGCTCTCTGCTCAGCAGGGAGCCTGCTTCCTCCTCTCTCTCTCTCTCTCCTGCTTCTCTGCCTACTTGTGATCTCTGTCTGTCAAATAAGTAAATAAAATCTTAAAAAAAAAAAGATGAGAGCTCTCTAAAAATCCTTGTAGATATTTTCCAAATATATTTTTCCAAACTGAAGATCCATTGTCAAACCTTCAACACATAGGATCACCAAGAGTATACCCATTCTAATTGCAACACAAACCAGAAACCCTTTTCATGGAAAGACTCAGAGGTATCTTTCCAGGCTTAGAGCAAATGCTTACAGGGATGCAAGAGGCATCCCTGGAGTGGGTGCAGATGATGCAGGCCCTCGTAGTTCAAAAAGATCCCTTCCAAAGATAGTAAAAGAAAGCAAAGACTTCACTCTCTCAGATAGTAAGAAAGCCTCAGTCTCCCACAAAAAATGAGATGCCTCCATCACAGAGCCATTAATCTGTGAAATGCTGTAGACTATTTAGGTATGGGAACTTCTTAGCACTTGACAAGGCAATGAAGGGAAAAGGTGATAAAAGTATTTATGGGCGGAGACACCCTTATTTGGAAAAATTCCTGGGAGAGCTGGCACAGACCACAGGGACATGTCTCAGGTCCTCATCTTGACAGATGGCCGACTGCAGAGGCAGGCCCGAGAACCCCTATCTCCCAGGAAACAGAAGAATCAGGGAGTGTATACTTTCACTGGATTCAAGCCGTGTTCTCAAGACACAAGACAAGACAGAGGGAGAATCTCATCTGGTTTTTTTAATTGGTGACTCACAGCAAAGTTTGTCATCCAAACAGACTCTGGTCTGGTGAGAACTGTAAACTGACCAGGCAGCGAGGCTAGCTCAAACAACAGGCTTATAGAATGTATGCTTGTGTTTTACCCTATGAATCTCTCCCTTATGACAAATGACACAAAAGACAGAGACAAAAGGAAATTGTGGTTACCTGAGAGAGAAATGACCAAAATGCCACATACCCAAGGAAGTAGTTCACACAGACATTTTTTCCTGTTAAACTTAATTTGGAAAGGAGACATTTTTACCATCCTTTTTTGCCTGGACCCTACAGACAGAAATTGGAAAGGCTGATTTGGGTAAGAATTCTTACCTTTGCTTGCTTGATCAGTTGTCCTAAGATTTACGGTAGTCTCTGGGGTAAGTGGGGTGTCCCAGGTGTCCTCATCTGCATTGCCAAAACTACAGAAGGAAAAAAATTCCTGTACTCTCTTAGGTTCAATAACTGGGGTTTCAGAATAAGGTGATGAAAGACAGCCTAACAAGAGAAAAACAAGCATAGTCTATTAACACGCGTATCACACATGCATGTGGGGGAACTCTGATGAGTATCTCAAAAGTATGGTTAGAACTTGGATCTTCGATAGTATAGGAACAAAGAACCACACATTTTTTAGAGAAGTGCTGAGACAAAGGAAAAGTTTTGGCTTTTAGGGGTGGTAGACTGTGAGAAAGTAAATATGTGAAGAACTAATAGAAGATAACAGCTAGTTAGTAAGTTTTGTTAGGTTGATTTTGCTGGAGCCATCTGTAGTTGAGGCTAGAGTTGTCTCTGGTGATGAAGAATCAACCTGTTGCTCCTGGTAGACAGAGAGAGGGGGACAAGTTTTTTGTGTGTTTCCTTCTTTGCGATGCATTCAACTCAAAATAACCCTATGTCAGAGTGGCATATTTTGGGGTGACATACTCTGAACTCCTTTAGTATTATAGGGGAGTAGATTTTGCTACCCCAAAATATGGCTCTTTGGCATAAAGATTATTTTGATCTAAATGTTTTTAAAATTCAGCAGATTCAGGAAAAAACACTTCTTCCCCACCCCTCTCCCACCACCTACCTGCCTAGATTTATACTGGAAAGGGGGTCTGTCCTAGGAAGGAAGCTCTTACTAGAGAAATCTTTTTTTTTTTTAAAGATTTTATTTATTTATTTGTTGGGGTGGGGTGGGGGGAGAGCACAAGCGCAAGCAGGGAACCAGCAGGCAGAGCAGGCAGAGGGAAAAGCAGGCTCCCTGCTGAGAAAGGAGCCCAAACCAGGACTCAACCCCAGGACCCTGGGATCATGACTGTCGCCCCCCTCCCCCCACCGCCAGATGAAAGCAAAGGTTCAACTGACTGAGCCACCCAGAGAGAGAACTCTCACCACAAAGAGAAATCTTTGTTTTACCTAAGAAACTTGTCTGCATAACAGCACACCTTTGTTTTCTAAACACTGTCCTCTGCCTTACTGGGAATGGCCTTTCCCTTCCTCCTCTTTGAGTCCCCAGATTCCCACCTCTTTGCTTGGCTCAGGATGTTACATAAGCCTCAATCGTCTGGCTGTTTTGGCATCTTGTATTTTTATGGGGCTCCCATATATACAACATTTGTTTGCTTTTCTCTTGTTAATCTGTCTTAATCAATTTAATTATTGGACCAACCAAAGAATCAAGAATAAATGAAGGGAAATTTTTCTACCCCTACAGTTTTGGTCATTTATATGTAATCTGTTGGATTTTGATGAATCACTTGAAATATCCACAACAGTGGATTCTTATTTTTTCTACCTCTTGCCAATCCCCAACATTTTTAAGTCTCCTTTGGGCTCCTAGAAATTACAGCAGTGATAGATTTTTTTTTTGGTCATATTTTTAAGAATGATAAAAAATCATGGATTTTCTGCACCCCCCCCTTGCCAAATATTTTCATACACAAAATTCTGCTTAAATTTAAAAAACAAATCTAGGTGAGTTCAACATGTAGAGTCAGCTCCCAGATATGACAGAACAGCTTATATCAAACTAACCATCTCTCTAAAAGGAGCAACAATAGCAAAATAATGATTAAAAAAATACTAAGTTGTCTGAGGTAACAACTGTGAGATCCTACAGAAAAGGATAATGCATCGAAGTGAAATTGGAATTTATTCTGCCTTTCAGCCCAAAATATTTGCCATTCCTTAAATGACATGGGTTGAGAGGCCAAGGAGAATGTGGTGACCTGGAGTTTTCAGCAACTTCATAAGGCTAGGGAGGTGAAAATTAGAATTAAGAGTAACAGTGATGCCAGGATTTCCTGGGAAAGGGAAGAGAGACATGAGCCCTTGTTCCACTGAGGAATTTGCCATTAACTAAGCTCAAAAGCTGAGCATTGCTCTTAGTAGTGTCTTGGCTGTAAGCAAACTGAAATTGGGGTTCAGGGCCCATAATCAGAATGGACAGAAAAATTCATGTCCTAAATATCTTAGTAGGTCCTATATCTTAGTAGGTCCTATAAATCAATTAAACAAAAACAACAGAAAGCTCCTTTAAACATTGGCAACCAATTTGACTAAGCACTTCACAAAAGAGGCTATCCAAATGGTTAGTAAACACAGAGGAGCACACTCCTCATATTACTTCCTTGGTCATTGGGTAATTGCAAATTAATTTCAAATTAGATATACCTACACACCTACCAGAAAATGGCTAAAATTTAAGAAAATGACAAACCTTACAAACTGCTACTTACAGGATGCCTGGATGGCTCAGTTGATTGCATGTCTGTCTTCTCAGGTCATGATCCCAGTGTCCTAGAAACAAGTCCCTCATCGGACTCCCTGCTCAGCAGCGAGCCTGCTTCTCCTTCTGCTGCTCCCCCTGCTGTCCTCTCTCTCTCTTTCTCTTTTTCTCTCTGACAACTAAATAAATTAAAATATTTTTTTTAATTGCGCACTTACTACCGATGGAAATATAATTTTGTATCCACTTTGGAAAACCTATTTTTGCCAAATCTACCAAACTGGATATCCATCAGTATGATCCAATAATTCTACTCCTAGATTTTTACCCAATAGTAATGAGTAGTTCCAAAAGACAGATGTAAAAAGCTATAACAGCATTCCTTATAATATTTTTAAAAAGTAGAAACAACTCAAATATCCATCAATAACAGAGTATATAAATTGGGGTATATTCATACTGTAGAGGAATATGTCATCATAAAAACAGTATGGGTGCTTGTCTTGAACACATGGTGTTGTTCACCTTGAGGAGGCACAAAAGAATGCATAATATATGTATGCATGAACTCAAAAACAAACAAAACTGATCTGTGGTGAGAGGTAAAAATTGGGGGAAATAATGCCTAGGACAGCACAAGGGAAGAATCCAAGTTATAGACCGTTTCTTGAAGTGGGTGATAGTTACACAAGCATATTCACTGGGAGTGTTCATCAATTCAGTGTGTATCTTCAATTTGCACATTTTTCTGTATTTATCTTATTATTCAATTTTTTTAAAGTTTGCTTAGAAGAGTGGTTCAACTTATGGGAGACTGTATGTTTTGAACAAAATCCTTTAATCCTTCATTATTCCAGGAAGCAATGAGCGAAGTCCAGAAGGCCCCTTGGGGGCATCCAGCACAATAATGAAAAAAAAGTCATATTTTCATAGTTACCTCACCTACACATTTAAAGCTGGTCATGACTAAGAGCCCAGTGCTTGAAGTTATATGCTAATGAATCCATTATATGGAATAAGAGTGTTGGAATACTGATATCCAGTTTGAAGCTGAGTTAAGGAAGATGGGATTTCCTTATGTGATTCTTCTACTTGTGTGTAAGCTTGAAATTTTCCTGAAGTTTTTTTAAAGAAGAAAAATACAGGATCTGCCTATTCAGTAACAAAAAACAAATCATATTGCATATGGATTCCCACAGAGAAGGACAAAATAGAGTCAGAAAAAGAAATAATGTACAAAATTGGATAATAAAATTTGGTTTGCTTTAGCTACAAATTTTAGTTAAACATCTCATACTCCTACCTTTTCTCCAGCAAATTTAATCCTACTTTTATTTCTAGGGCTTATTTTAACCCCACCTTCCCTAAGCAGCTGTAACTATCACTCTTGCCTTGACCTCTAATTATTTCATTATTATTTTTTATCACTTGATTGATCCTCATTATATTATATGCTATGCAACCCCAGTTTTTGTGCTTCTATCCATGTTATTTTTCTTCAAAACATTTCACTGCCTGCCTGGGAAACTTGCCATGTCTGGGCAATATTAATTAATAATATAATAATTCAATATGTTTCATTTTATAATTTATAAAACATTGTCATTTTATTGATAGTTTATTTATTGGATACTTATTATTTGTCACAACCTTTTAAAACATGGCTTGTTTGTAGATGCTACATATTAAATAGGACCATTCACTAATTTCCTCTTTGTAGAACCCATATGGGCTTGCTATTATCCTCACTTTATGAGTCAGATAACTGAGGTGCACAAAATGTTTATAGGGTATCACACAGTAAATGTAGGAGTTCCTGGCCTAAATTTTAAAGTCTACCTAATACTACCTCCTCATTGTTTATTGGGCACAGCATAATGCAGTAGAAGAAAGAAAGCTTCCAATGTGCTTCCAGAATCTAAAGCATTTTCTATAAAGTATTGACTTCTTCTTAATTAAAACAAAATTTTCTTTACTTCAGAAGCTATGGGACATGAAATCTGTTCTCACTGAATACTGAATTCATATTTTCTTCACAAGACTATTTGAATTATATTATTAAAATTTAGTCCTAAATTTCTGTAACTAATGTTGAACCATTTACCGTTAATTAATCTTTTTGCAAACTCTCCGGTCTAGTCCACTGCTATATATTTATGTTATCTTAGAAAAAAGTCTGTAACCTTGTGAGTATAATTGAAGAGGGAATCTTAACTAATTCTTTTACTGTCCTTTGGAAACAAAATTCAGGTCCCTTCGTGGAGTCAGCCAAATAGCTGCTGTGTTGTATCACAAAGTCTCATTAGATGGAAGTGTAGTGCACTGTTAAATATTTGAGGATTAGAAATTGACTGGCACTGATGAGAATTTGCTCACTGGTCCTGATGAAGTCATTGCACCTCTTTAAACACACTTTGCTCTTCTTTGCTTCTGCATAATAAATGTGCTTAGGAACCCCACTGTGCTTCTGAAAATAACCATCTCAGGACAGTACACAGAGATGTATGCTTCTTGTTTCGAAATTGGGACCTCTATTCAAAACATGGGCACACAAATAGAAAACTAATTTAAATTACCTGTGATCTCAAAAACCCATAATTACCACTGATAACATTGTGGTATATGTTTCCCATCTACTCTTCCTAACAAATATGAACCTTTATGTAAATGAAACCAAAAGAAAAAAAAAAGGCACTAATATAGATTCCACATGTATTTGTGTAATTGACCAGTATTGTATGTATTAAATGGTAAAAGACATCCTAGAGCAAATGCTATTTTAGACTTTTTTATACATACTGTTAAATTGTTTTCTTGAAATTTTGAACCAATTTACACTTCCCACAATAGCATGTAAGAGCACCAGTTTTCAAGACCCATACCTACAATGGTTGTTATTTTTTCGATTTTTATCAGGTTCATTGCCATCTCAATATTTTATTTGCTTTCATTTTATTTCTCTGGTAGTTGAATGTTTCCATGTGTTCACTGACATTTGAATTTCTTTTAGAAAGAATTGTTTCTACATGCCATTTCAACCCTCTTTATGCTATTCAGGTTATTCTTACTAATTTTTTTTTAAGATTTTATTTATTATTTATTTGACAGAGAGAGATCACAAGTAGGCAGAGAGGCAGGCAGAGAGAGAGGAAGGGAAACAGGCTCCCTGCTGAGCAGAGAGCCCGATGCGGGACTCGATCCCAGGACCCTGAGATCATGACCTGAGCCGAAGGCAGCGGCTTAACCCACTGAGCCACCCAGGCGCCCCTATTCTTACTAATTTTAAGCTCATTTTCAATTGCGATCTCCCTCATTCTCCCTCTCTCTCTTTCTGTGTATACACACACACACACACACACACACACACACACACACATCCATTTATATGCATCTGTATACAAATCCATATATATACATATATCCATTTTCTAAATATTTTCCAAATTTCTAAAAATTTTTCTTTTTACAATGTTTTTGATATATAGAAGTTTTAAATCTGTAAGCAATTAGACTTATCAGTCTTTTATGGTTTTGGTCTTCCTTGTCATGCTTAGGAGAGCCTTCCCTACTCCAAGTTTTGACAAAAGGTCATGTTACTTATAATTGTTTTATGACTTTTTTTCAAAAATTAACCTAAGATGTATTTTGTTACAAAGTGTAAGGTAGGGATAAAAGACTTTTGATTTTTAAAATAACAATCTACTTATTCTAGCATTATTTGTTAAATAATCTACACTTTGCCCAGAAATGTAATATTGCAGTTTTATCACACAATTCTGATATAATTGGATCTCTTTCTCAAATTTTATTTCATTCCATTAATCTGTCTTCCTATCCTGACACTAGTACCACTCACTAGGATTTTTATTAGATTGCATTAAAATTATATATTATGTTGGGGGAAAAATCATTGTAACCTACTTTAAATTTTTATTACAGATACAATAAAACACAGGCAGTTTTCTAATAGCACAATGTAGAGATATTTTATTTTTATTTCATTAACATTGAAAGTCATAATGATCTGAATAATAAGCAGCTCAGCAACAAAGCTTGGGTCCACCTCCAACCAATCTATGGGCTTTAAGGTACACATTTTGGGCATCAACCCTAAACTTCATCATTCTTCCCATTTTTATTTCCTCTCTGTCTCCATTGCCTATTGTATTTTTAACTGCTAACCACCTAATCTTGTGAAATGACTTTTTTTTAAATGACTTGAAAGTATAAGTAAAAGCTTTCAATAGATTCTCAAAGAAATCTATGACTAAATAGATTAAGAACTACTGTTCTAGACCATTCAAAGTGACTGATTAGTGGCTACATTGAATGTAGTTTTATGAATTTCCTGACACCAAGCTATCTGAAATATCCATGTGACCCAAAAGGCATTCCCATTATTTGAAGAAATATACTTGAAATGAAAATGTTAATATTTAGAAGGTGAGAGATGCTGAAATAAAGTACCCACCCCCGCACAGAGTCCATGACAAGGCTTATGTTTCCAGACAAATGCTAAAAAACGTTAAGGTTTTGTTTTCAGAGGTTATAGAGTGTCAATGTCAAAATCTAGATTTTGCTACTTCTCACATAGGTACCATTAGACTAGTGGAGGCAAAGCACGTCCTTAGCACATCATGCTCAGTAAATTATAGATTATTTGCTTTTACTGAATATATATTGTGTATTTCCATATATTTATTTTTCAATCAGGTCTTTATCATTATAAATAATATTCTGGATTAATTGGTTGACCAAAATGCCATGACTTTATAGTAAAATAATGCACGTATTTCCCAATAACATAGCATAATCAAATTATGATTTGATGTATTCACAAGAACCCGGTTTATTGTCATATCAAGACAGTTTTTTTTCAGAGTGGTTTATCAGACTTAGCCACTTAGTCTGTTCTGCCTTCAGAGCTCTGCCTTACAAATTTGTATGAAAAACTTGGGTAATGGACAAAATTGTAGGCATCTACTTACTCTGAACTTTAATGGTGGAGCTGGAAGTCAGGCATACAAAAGGATGCAGCAGGTTGGAAGATAGAGGGAGAGAGCAGGAAGATAGGACAGGGTAGCCACATGTGAGGAGCAGAGTAAAAGTCACGGTGGAGATGACAATGAAAGATCAACACTACGGAACTAAAACTGGTTGTAAAGTTCCCTAGAGGTCATAGAGTAAAAATGTATAAGAGTAAGTCACATGTGTAGCTGTCTGCTCTAGACCACCCACCGACATCATCTGTTGTCTCATTAATTTGTTTCACCATTGTATTCTTTGATTTAAACACTATTAGAGCAAAGATGATCCTGTTAAATCACAGGCAAGTAAGACCTGCAGATTGTCTAAGAATATTTTGAAATGTTGTGTCTTCATTCACATGTGTATGTAATTTATTAAAATATCCTGCTTTATATTTAAAAAATAAGCTGGAAAGTCACTGAGTCTCCCAAACTCAAAACACCATGGACATTCTTTAGCACTGGCCAATGGCTTTCACTGATGACTTCACCGTGAAGGAAAGGGAAAGAGATTAATCACTTTAGAATAATTTCCAACATTAATCCCACCAAAATGTAAGGAGCACACAACTTAATACTGATGTGAATCGAAGTGTAAGTTTATGTATTTTGGTAGAATAAAAATGAAAGTCGTTTCTTGGTCCTAAAATATCAAAGACCAAGTGAGAGAGATTAAGAGGGCTGTTTTGTCTATTTCTGTGTTGCTATATGCACATAATGGTTATTATTAATTCCAGAGCAATTTAGGCTTTTCAATTCTTCTGACTTTATCTTCTTACATTCTAATACTGTTGTTTTGTAAGAGAAGGAAATGGTGCTAGGAGCCCTCCTAGGAGAAAATTGTGCAGGGCTCCCTGGTCTCCTTTAGCAGTGTAACATAAGTCAGTTGGTAATGGTTAATTAGTTTGTGCACTTGCAGTTTGGTCTCTAGAGGAGGGAAATTAAATTTTTCCCTTTTAGCTGAAAAGAGCATAGATATCTGGTGAATGTGCTCATTGTATTTAGGCAATGCCTTAAGCATCCATTGAGGGGAATGGAATGAGAACAACCTAAACTCAGAGAATGGCAGGTCATTTGCTGAGAATACCAGTTGTAACAGGAAGTACCTAGGATGAAGTGTCTTATTTAACTGTGCCTGTTAGATTTAACACCGGGCTGTATATATATATATTTGCATTTTTATGTACTTGTTCATTTTATTGAAAGAGGGATTGTGGAAGTGTCTGGGTGGCTCAGTCAGTTGAGCATCCAACTTTTGATTTCTGCACAAGTCATGATCTTGGGGTCATGGAATCGAACCCAAGGTTGGGCTCCTTGCTCAGCTGGGAGTCTGCTTATCCCCCTCTTTCTCTCCCTTTGCCCCTCCCCGCACTTGCATGCATGCACACATGTGTGATCTCTCTCACTCTCTCTCTCTCTCAAATAAAATAATTAAGTCTTTTAAAAAAGAAGAGAGAGAGAAAGGCAGTGTGCTATAGTGGAGAGAACACCATCTTTGGAGTGACTTTTACTCTAAGTTCCAAACATGTCTCTACCATTTACTAGTTACACAACTATTTTGATGTACCTACATTCCAAGCCTAATTTATTTTCATCTGCAAAACAGGGATGATATTATGACACACTTGAAGGATAGTTGAACTAGAAATAATCTGTATGTAACACTTATTATAGTATATGCCACATAATAAATTTTCAGTAAATGATCAAATTCTTGTTTATTGAGATCCACCTAAGTTTTCTGCCCTTTAGTTTTATCCCCTGTAATAGACAATATAAAAATATAAAACAGGAATATTGTAGAAAACCATGATATACTTAAATAATATGCATTAAAATGACCACATTAGTGCCCTCAGCAGTTGAATAATATTGAAGGGAACTTGGCTGACACATTTATTACAAGGTTTTTTGTGGAGAGGCCCCAATGTAATTATTTATAAAATAAGAATGGCATAAATAACCAACAGAGTTGTGTGAATTAAATGTCATAAGATTTGTGGAAATATTTTGTGTGTTGTAAAAAATTACGTAAATGTCAAATTGGTTATGGAAAGCACTTGAGAGTCCATCCAGATCTCTTATTTTAAGCATGATAAAAGTAAGAATTAGAGAACGTATGACTTATCTGGGAGCATGCAAGTAGTGAGTGGCAGAGTGAAACTATAGGTTTAGTGACCACTATTCCAGAGTATCATCCACTAATATTGGTAATGTGTGTCTACTGTCATATTTTAATGGGCCATTGATACCCTTCTACTTCTCTAGTATGCCATTGCTATAGCTACCACTCAGGGGCAGAATGTATAAAAGGTATAAAATCACTATGAAATAGAGCCCCCAATTGACGAAGAAGAAGATCTGGTTCAGTTGGATTTCCATATATTGCCACATCACCTGTCTTCCCTGAATTAGCTCTAGTTTGCAAAGCCATTACCATGCATTGTCTGTTACTTTCTAGAACGAGGTGTTATTGGAGCTAAAACCTTAGTGTTCTGTATTTTCGTTCAGTGGAAGAACTTGATTCCTAATCTAGGCATCCATTTTGTAGGTGTATGTTGAGGTCACTTTTCTGCTACTGAGGGAAAAACATATAAAAATGAAAGTCCAGTAATGCCATCTTTGAATATTAAGAACAATTTTGCCTCTGCCCAAATAGTTAGCATCTCCAAACTATGTTCAGAAACTTAAATCTCATCAGATTTCTTGATATTTATATGAGAGAATAGGTAATCGTAAGACATTAGCATCTAAGATAGTTCTGTTTTCTGCTGTCAACACAAACTAGCCAATTCTAACAGTTATCATTTGGGTGTAGACTGACAAAGGTATTACATTTGTTCCATTATTGAAAAATTTAGGCAAAGCTAAAATAACCAAATAAATTAATGTAGATCAATTAATGTAATTTATCTTTATGTTCTAATGCTCAGTTCTCTTTTGTGTGTATCTTCTCTCTCTATATATATATATACATATATATGTATTTATATATATCTGAATATACGTGTATATATATTATGCATATAGACACTCATATATATGTATTTGAATTTACATACTACATATTGTAGAATATATTTATTTGCTTTAATATTTCAAGAAATTGTCTAAATAAACTATTAGTTCTTCAAAGTTAGGAGACAGCCAATATGACTGGCAAAAAGATTCAGTGTAAATTGCCTCACATACCAGATGTTACGCAGAATTGAAGTTTTATCACAAATAAAGAACAGTACTCATAAAATGGAGAGAAAGTTCTACCCCCAAAAAACTTCATAAGCAGCATTTAGAAAAATGTTATACCAAGAATCAGATATAGACTCAAGTATAATTTACTTACTCTACCCCAAAGAACTAAAGTGTTTTTCCCTGACACATTCTCAGATGGCATGTCCACTATTAGTGTCTTGTAGAATAAGGTTTCCCTTATTAGCTTTAGGTGTTTATTACATGTATAATAGACATCCTTGTAACAGTATCTGAACTGGCTTCAATTATTCCATTTTATTGACTTAAAATCATAATTGCTTAAAACTCTTAGCAGATAGACTTTGCTATAGAGGTGGCTTAATGAAAATGTGATAGAGAAGGATATGCATTCTCTTCTCTATTAGTCTTTCAGATTGTCCAGTGCCATATCAAACAATCATGAACTGCCAAAGCTTAAAAAAAATGTTATACAGATAGAGGTCATCTGGTCCCAATGGCCTTTTCTTTACAAATGGGAAGAATGAGGCTCAAAGAATGATTGCTTGCTCAAGGTGAGCCACACAGCAGGTACAATTAAGGTCCTCAGCTCACAATTTTCACTATTATCCCAAGTTCCCTGTATCTGCATTGGCTTTCGAGATGAGTTATTAGATGCAAAATATTCAGTTCTCTCTGATTCAGAAATTATTATAACGAATAATATTTTATGATGAATAGGATTTCATTCTTTTTCATTATGTTTTGTATGACTTTTAGAGTCTGCAGTATAACTCATCCATAATAGAAGATAAAATAATCAAAGAAGTGAAAAATAATGAGATTCCATTTTATGAAGATAACAAATCCAAAAAACAGATCGCATTTCTGCTTTTGGTTTTCGATGATATTATCAAAATCTCCATCTGTACAGCACATTTAAGAGCCCATTATAAGCCTTGTTATAAATTAGACTTCACATTACATAGGTGGCAAGAGACAGGCAATTTTTCAAGATGCATGTGTTGAAGAAAGCTGTGATTTTGTGGGTGTTTTTTCCCACATGTCATAAGAATATCCCCAAATTAAATATTTTTGTTGTGTATCACCAAACTGTGTGTCATTTTGTAGTAGAACATTTCATTTTACATCTTACATATTCCTAACTTTAGATAAATGTAGACTAACATCTGATCCTTTATCACAATGTGCACTGCTTTATGGCTAAAATTGTTATTGCTACAGAATTGAACAATTCTGATACACTACCAACTGCACATGTGTTTTTTCCCATTTCTGACAGGTTATTTCTGTAGGAAAGTTAGTTGTATCTAGGGTATTAAATACTTGGTTGTTGATCATTAATTATAGATATGGGAAAAGACAGCAATAAGCAAAAAAAAATGGGACAGTTTTATCTCATTTTTATCTATATGTAGCAGAAATGTGTCTCCGTATGATGCATGCTTTTGCAAGCATTTGATGTTATACATTACCAATCTACATTTGTGTTACTCGATGCATTATTTATTTCTCCCCTGTATTGAGAGAGCCAGCTCAGAATAACAAAAATCCTTAAAGGAGGAAAATTCTAAAAATATCCAGACTGCAATGATCTTCAAAACCAAAGTAGGACAAACATTTGGCAAAAAATTAAGAAATACCCACAATGGCAACATCCCAAAATCAATCTGGGAGAGCCCAGGCCCACGAAGTATTAGGGCATCGTAGCTTTTATAACATTTCCCAATGTTTAGTCATTATTTTACAACTTTCTTAGGATATAATTCACAAGTGATATAATTCACCCATTTAAAGGGTACTCTGTAGTTTATAATATATGCACAGAGTTGTGCAACTATCAGCATAATCAATTTTCAACCATTTTCCTGATCTCAAAAAGAGGCCTATATCCTAACAGTATTACCCAAATCCTTCCATTTCCCTGGCCCTAAGTAGTCACTAATCTAAGTGTTATCTCTACTCATTAGCCTATTCTGATCATTTTATATAAATGGAATCATATAATACATGAACTTTTGTGACTGAATTCTTTTACTTAGCATAATACTTTCTAGGTTCATCCAGGTTCATCGACAGCATGTATCAGTATTTCATTCCTGTTCGTAGCTAAATAATATTCTTTGTGCAGATATACCACATTTTGTTTATCCAACCCATTGTTTATTCATTCTAAAGGTATTGTTTCCACTTTTTGCTATTATAAATAAAGCTGTTATAAACACTGATGTTCAAGTTTTTATATCAACTTATGTTTCCTTTTTTCGTGAGTATTTGTATTCCTAGGATTTGAATTGCTGGATTATTTAGCCATTTTAAAGTTTTTAAATAAAATTTATTTTTATATCTAACTAGATTCTCTTACTGTCAGATTAAGTTGTTTTGACCTCAATGAAGGACAACTAGATTATAGTCGACTCTTAGGTCATAGAGGTTACTTATCTTTTTGTTTCAATTCCAGAGTAAACAATTTGAATTCCCTACATATTTCAGATTTTTAAAAAAGATGTATTTATTTTAGAGAGACAGAGAGAGAGTGAGTGTATGGGGGTAGGGGTAAAGGGAGAAAATCTCAAGCAGGCCCCCACTGGGTGCCAAGCCCAATGCCAGCTTGATCCCGGGACCCATGAGATCGTGACCTGAGCTGAAACCAAGAGTTGGACACTTAACTGACTGAGCCACTCAAGGGCCCCTACATATTTCAGATTTTTAAAAATCATTTGCTGTGGTCTCATTTATTTTAAGCTGAAACTAATATCTCCATAATTTGCTTTAATGCTTCTTATAAACCATCCTTCCACTACTAGAATTATAGTATCCATATACTGAGCACTTTCTATGCCAAGTGCTTTACATGCATTTCTCTAATCCTTAAAACAGCCATGTGAGATAAATATTATCCTAGTGTTGCAGGTGAGGAGACTGAGGCTGAAAGAAATTAAGTGACTTACTCAAGACCTGCAACTAAGCAGATGTAGAAACATTAGAAGCCAAAGGCCATCCAGCTCAGAAGCCTGTGTTGTTCTCACATACCAGGCTGTCCCATATTGAGAAGTCTTTGACCAGCGACAAATGAAAGAATTTTTTTCACAGCACTTATATAATGGTTTCAATTGTTCAATATAGATGTATCCCACAGTGAACCTGAAAAGCTTGAGTAAAATCTCAAATACTTGCCAACAGTTAGATACCTACTTTTACACATTAAACAACAGAGAAGAGTAATTTTCAATGTTTTTAAAATCATGATCCAAAATAAGAAATATGCCTTATATTAAAACTTAGTTACCAGTTATAAACAAAAATCTCATTCACAGTTTAATATTCTGTTTAGGTTTCAGGACCTGTAGGTCTCTAACCACAATTTAAAAAACATTGGCATAGAGTATCTGCAACTGAGGCAGATTATTTTTTTATCACTGACTGATCTGAAAGTTACTCCACTTTCTTGGAAATAGCCAGGAACTAAGAAAGCCCTTCCCATTGCCGTAGGACCCTGAAGCAGCTGAGTAAAAGATAGGAGGCAGATTGGAGAAACAGCAGTTTACAGAGGCTACAGCTAGCATTTTCAGAGCTAAATGAGCTCCCAGCAAAGAGAGCATACAGAGAGGCAGAGCTGCGGTGCCACACAAATGGAGAGCTCCATAGTAATCAACAACTAATCATGGGCAATTTGTGAAGCATATTTATGGAAAGAAAACCACTTTAGAAATATGGCTAAGACTATTTTCAAATAACTGCAAACTGAGAAACAAAGAATTTCCGGATAATCTGCCATTTGTGATAAAGGCCTTAATATAAGGAAATAGCCTTCTACTCTCCATCAGTCTAGGCTCGTAATAAGCAGAAAGTAGATCAATGATCAAGGATGAAAGCATAATACGAATACTAGTCTTGATGATAAATATTTCTTTTGAGTACATTTCTTTAAATGTTTCCATAATTTCTAGAGAATATTTTACTCTAACCATAGACATATTACCTATAGTTTGTTGTAGACTCAAATTATATTTGACGCCTTACTACAGTTTGCAGCCATAGTAATCATTTGTTCATCTCAATTTTTCTGTTGCCTTCACAAAATCCTGAGGTTTTTTTTTTTTTTTTAAAGATTTTATTTATTTATTTGACAGACAGAGATCACAAGTAGGCAGAGAGGCAGGCAGAGAGAGAGAGGAGGAAGCAGGCTCCCCGCCGAGCAGAGAGCCCGATGCGGGGCTCGACCCCAGGACCCTGAGATCATGACCTGAGCTGAAGGCAGAGGCTTTAACCCACTGAGCCACCCAGGTGCCCCTCAAAATCCTGAGTTTTAAAAAAAAAAAAAAAACGTATTTTATAGCGGTTGCTGCCTGGGTGGGAAGGTCGCAAATGAGAGCTCCACTAAGTAGTCAGATAAGGTAAACAGCACCTCTTACATAATACTCTTACATAATACTCTTAAAGCTAGAATCTTGTTCGGCTCTGCACCACACTCACATGAGTGAGGTCACCACATTAGTCAATAATTAGCATGATCAAATGAAATGGTACTTTTTACTGATTTCCTGTTAGAAAGCTTCTTTAGCTTTCCTCATGACAATAAACAGGAATTCCACACAGACATAGTTTCAATGCATATATCATAAAGATTTTTAATAAAGAAGTATTTACTGAAAAAAAAAGTATTTACTGAACATACATCCTATTAAGATAACTAATTCCAGTTCTTCCTCAGCATTGGGAAAATGTGATCTTTCATGTGCTTTCTAAACTCATCTATCACTACTCACAACTTTATGTATCTCAAAATTTGAGCCATAGAATGATATCATCAAGGACCCAAGCCCAGCAGTCAGAAGACACAGATAATGACAACTCTGTCTTATTAGCTGTCTTGGATTACTTAATGAAAGTAATAATATTAGGAAAGTCTTCAATCTTTTTGAAACCTCGTTTTCCCTTAGGTAAAAAAGGAAAAAACAGGGGCACCTGGGTGGCTCAGTGGGTTAGAGCCTCTGCCTTCGGCTCGGGTCATGATCTTGGCGTCCTAGGATAGAACCCTGCATTGGACTCTCTGTTCGGTGGGGAGCCTGCTTCCTCCTCTCTCTCTCTGCCTGGCTCTCTGCCTACTTGTAATCTCTGTCAAATAAATAAATAAAAATCTTTAAAAAAGGGGGGGGGGCATACTATCCAGGCCTCCATCACATGTTTGTTGTAAGAACTGAATGAGATAAAGGATGAAGAGCTTCTTTGTAAATTGAACATGACTACACAAATGTAAAAATGAAAAGAACCTCATTAGGCAGCCCCTCCCATCATGCCCATGATCCTTACATGTTGGTCATCTAAATATTTCTATCCATGCCACTAACAAGTTGTTAGAATTGCTTTTTCTACATTCTTGTTCAAGTCCATATTGGACAGGCAGTTGCTTCTAAGTGTGATCTTTACTATTTTGGCTTTCTCGATCTCAACATGAATCCCCGCTTTCCTTGCAGTCTGAATTGTCCTCACCAGGAGACCTACTCTTGTGAAATATCAACGGTTGTTACCATGTAGATGGAGGTAGATCGAGGCAGCCAAGAAACACATAGCTAAAGGGTAAATATATAAAACATGTCTTCAAAATGAAGTTTTTAGAAGAAAAAAATTTTTTCAAATCCACATAGAATGAAAACTGCTGCAATTTTGAATACTTTCAAATTTCTGTGGTTTAATTGAGTTATCTCAATTATAACAGCACAATGAGAAAATTTCAGTGGAAAAAATTGCCAGAGAAGAAATCATTAAAATAATTACTATGTTTAAGAGGAAATTTCCTGAACAAAATATATTATTCATAGTAAAATCTTAAATCACTATAATCTACAATAAGCATTTTCTTCACATTGTAAATACATAATAAATACTCTGTTCCTAAATTGGATGTGGCCTCTTCTGGTAAAGGAAAGGTGGCTCCCTAAAACAGGACGGCTTTAATGTACTCATGCCAAGCATGTCATAATAATTGCTCAGCTGCCCCCATGTTATTGTATTTGATTACAGACCCCACCAAAGATGGCAAAAATTTGCTCCCCTGGAAGTAGAAACTTTCAAGGAATTCAGGAGCCTTAGATATATATCGAAAGCAAAGAACATGACTCGTCACTGAATGTGCAGTTATAGATTTTGATACTGTCACTTCTATTAGGATATTTACCTAGAATCACATAACCATTTTGTTTTGTAGATTACTATAATTTTCATTCATTTGTGCCCTGGGGAAAGAAGACATTGTGCATGTATATACCTGCAATTAAGATAATACCATGTCTAGTGCCTCACTGGGCATAGCAACAATGATTCAGTGTAGGACAAGAAAGGCCAAGACTGGAAATCTAAAAGTAGTGTCCATTATATATAATAGCTCTAGGGAGATAACTAGTCAAGGTCAAGAGTAGGGGGAGAGAAAGACATAGTAAACCTAGGGAGAAGCTTAAAAACCACTATAAAGAAGGTACAGAAAGTCTATAAAGGTAAGAAATGAGGACAGATAAGCAAGGTAGGTGCTAGGTCTATGATGTCCAAAAAGATAGATGGGACAGAGAGCAGGGAGGCAAACAGAAGTTACATCTTGGAAGGTCATAGGCAAAGAATGATGAGTGAGTCTTTTGAGAGCTGCACCCTTTAAACAGGCTGTGATATCTGATTTCAGGACAAGCATATTCTCTGTCCTATCATTTATAGTCACTTAAGAACTCACAAGTGTGTGATAAAATGAGAGGATTCACACTATAGTCAAGAGTACAATGGAAAGAAAATGCTAGTCCTTCTAGAGATAAGTGAAATTTTCCTTTTTCTTTTTTCTTGGCAAAGCACCTATATTTTATTTCCCCAGTGCTTTGACATTGGGTGGCAGTACAGGATATATTGACCTTCAAGTCTTTAAGTAGAGCAATGAAATACTAGCATTTGCTATTTTCCCTCATCATTAGAGAAAAATAATAATAACTGCTCCCTTTATTGAACATTCTCCTGGCTATCTATTGCTATGTAACAAACTTAAGAATTTAGTGGCTTAATTTAGAATTTTGTGGCTTAGGAAAATAAAACTATGATCTCTTGAGTCTGTGGGTTGACTAGGCACAGCTGGGTGGTTATCTTTTTCTGTGTAGTATTGCCTAGGGCTACTGTTATCTGGAGCTCTGACTGGCCTAGAGCTCAAGATGGCTCACTCATGTGGTTGGTGCATAGTACTTACTGACCATTAACAGACATGTGGCTGTCAACTCAAGTGCCTTGGGTCTTCTCCACATGGCTTTTGTATGTGGCTTGGGCTTCTCATGGCTTGGTGGCTGTGGTCAAAGAAGGAGCATTCCTAGCATGGAGAGAAAGTTGCATCTCTTAAGGCCCAGCCTTGGAAGTTATATAGCAACATTACAGCTGCATTCCTTTGATCAAAGCAAGTCTCAGAAAAGACTCATATTCAAGGTAGGAAGAAACAGAGTCTATTGGTAGATGGTAGGAGTAGTAAGTTTGTAGCCATCTTTAGTTCACCACAACCACCTACTGTATTCCAGGCACTCTGGTGAGTGCTTTGTATCCCTTATATCTTAATTAAATCTTAGAACCATAGAGCCAGTTAAATATCATTATCCTGTTTTTCAGCTAAGAAACTTGATGATCAGAGATATTAAATTACAGAGTTAAATAAAGGGAGAAGGTCAAATTTTGATCCAAGTCTATCTGTCTCTAAAGCTCCAATAAGCCATAGGGAAGGAGTAGGGCAATGACAATTGGTTATGCATTTATTAGGTAAGTTGTATTACTCTAGTAGTGGATCCTAAACTGTTGGTTGGGTTCCCTCCCCCATTCCTATTATCTTAAAGTCATTAAGATTTTTTTTAAGCCTATAAAGCTAACTTGATTAAATGGTCTAAAAATTTCCATGGTACAATTCTCTATACTAGCTCACTTTGCTTCTCCCGTTTCTTACAAATAAATGAGTGTGTTGGGTTCTTACAGTTGGATAGTCACAAAGATAGATTAGGACAAATATGCCTCTAAGTTTTTCAATCATGTCCAGTTCTGGCCTGATCAAATATACGTAATAGATAGAAACCTATGGGGAATGTGCCTAGCTGAAATGAAAATAGCTATTATTACAACTAAATTAAACCTAAACAGATTGTACTGTAAAATATGCATAGACATCTAACACTTTAAACCCATAAAAAATTATTCCCTTAAGCTCATTTATTACAGTTTTCCTTGAGTATTCTGTCCATTTCAGATTCTGTTCTTTTAGGCTATAAAAACTATTTGAAAAAAAGGAACATGCAATCAAAAGTAGTTTTTTCTGTATAAACAGCTGGGTGGATGGATTTCTTCTCTGTTTCAGTTTTCTTTTCCACCAAACAGATCAATTATGTGACCATGGGTTATGAAAAAAGATACAGAAGAGTTGGAACTGCTTGAAATTTGGACACTCATTTGTAAAGAAAGATTAAAAGGCCAGTGTGATTTAATTTAGCCCAGAAAAGCAAAGACTGGGGAAAACAAAGTGGAAGAATTATGCTCTATTGAAAGTAAGACAAATACAAAAGTGTTAAAACAACAGCTATGGGTGGTTAGACTTGTTACAAGTAAGTTTCACCAAGAATAGTAATATAAATGCCATAAAAGCTCTGGAATAATGGTACAGACTATTTTACCATAAGTTCCTTTAAAAATAGTTAAAATTCTCATATAATATATAGCATTAAGGGGATAGATCCTACATGAAGGCGTGAAGATGGTAGTCTATTGGAGTTTGCCAGCGAAAAGTCCTGTAGATTATAATTTTATAAAATGCTTGAGTATATAACCTTGAGTTAATGATTGAGAATATGAAGCCCAACTAAGTTAAGTAGCTTAAAGTCATTGACTGGATGAAAATGAAACAAGTATTAGAAGATGATTTTCTCCCTTCTTTCTTCAGTAGGTAGATTTTACCCTCTGTAGAAAGGTTTTAAAAGGAAAGAATAAGGGGCGCCTGGGTGGCTCAGTGGGTTAAGTCTCTGCCTTTGGCTCAGGTCATGATCTCAGGGTCCTGGGATCCATCCCTGCATCAGGCTGTCTGCTCAGAAGGGAGCCTGCTTTCCCCTCTCTCTCTGCCTGCCTCTCTGCCTGTTTGTGATCTCTCTCTCTCTCTCTCTCTGTGTGTCAAATAAATAAATAAAATCTTAAAAAAAAAAAAAGGAAAAACGAAATAAAGGAAGAAGAGAGTCAGGATGATCTAACAGCATTGCAGTTAATCCTATGTTCTCTGAAACAGTATAGTTTGGGGTTTTTTTTGTTTTGTTTTGTTTTTTCTCACTCATTGGTCAGTATGGATATTCAGCAAGCATCAGGTTTTGGAATCTTGTCCTGGGTCTTTTGTTTCATGCAGATAGAATGTAAGAGACTGTATAGAATTGTGGAACAGGTTTTCATGGCTTCTGCCCACTGTCATTAGTCAGAACTCAGTCATATGGCCCTACCTTACTGCAAAGGAGGCTAGTACTTAGCGATATAATTTAGCTTTGTGCTCAGAGGGTGTGTGTGTGTGTGTGTGTGTGTGTGTGTGTGTGTGTGTCTGTGTGTAGGCAGGAGAAGAACAGATCCAAACAGATCTTCTTTCATAGCTTATTTAACATGAACTATGGCACTGGCAATGTAATACTAGACTGCATTACTGCTTCAAGCACAAGACCATTTTTAATCCTTTAAAAAATATACTTTAAGGACAAATGTCGAATTTTTTTTAGTGTGGTTTCCTATTATAATTTCACTTGAAAATCAAACTTGCTGTGACTTCCACTAGAAATTCTTAGGGCTGAGCAATGAAATAGTGCAATTTTTAGCAAGTGCCAACAATTTCCATGTGAATGGAGCCTTTATTAAACATATTTTAACACTCCTGTGGATTAATAATGTGTTAGCAGAAAAAGACATGTTGAGCCTAGTGCAATTATCCTTCCATCCCAATTATACTGTGACATTAAATCTTGTGACATTTAATAAGAAAGGCCATTTCACCCATGGCTACCTCTAGTGCAGACGATTTATGCAACAGTGTTCCCATAGACAAAATTATGAAAAGAAGGCATTCCAACATGCTGATATGTCTAACTGCCCATGTAAATTAAATAAGGTGTAACAAAATATATAAATTGTTAATATTGTGATTACCTGCTACCTGAGACAAAAGAAAGAGAAGTTAACAACACTGGCTTTTCATCCATCAAAACTCAACAAATGTAAATGGAGAACTAAGAGAAGAGGAAGTTGCTTTGTAAATAGGTATTTGGGAAGTTATTTTTCCCCATGGGAGGCATTTAAAAGTTTGCGTTTTTTCACAGTATCTATCTCTCTGGCATATTTGGCCTATAATATAGTTTATTATTTGTTGAGACTTAAATTAATTTGACATTAGAGTTATAAAATGATTTAATTACTTTAGAGGGTTGAAACTTGTATTTGAGGTTGAACTTCTGCTTTTAAACTAGTGTTTTAATAGCTTAGATATCTAAATTTTATTTTTATCTGTATGTGTGTGTTTAATCTGCCAATGATTGTGTAACATATTCCCTTCCAAATTCTTCATATGTCTAACACCAATTTTGAAATTACTGTGAATTTTACCATTAAACTATTCATTTGGCATTAAAGAATAAAGAAGTGAAAGCTGTAAGAGGTGATGATCAAATATTTAAGTAACATATTTACTGTTTATTTCCAATCTTTACACAATTGACATGATAGAAAACATCAAATGTAATAGAAAACAAATCATCAAATTGGATTACTTAGAGACCTACATTAAATCTCAAATGACCAGAATGGATTTCTTATTTACACAAACTTCTCAGTTTTGGTTTGAAATATTGAAACATCAAGTTTTTAAGAGAAACTTCTAGATTTACAAAGAGCCATGGTTTGGGTAAACTGAGAGGTAGAGTGGAAGAAAGATTTATTTCCCTTTGCTATCTTAGGTTCTATGACTGGGCCTACTATTTAACTGAAAAAGACAGATTGGCAGGAGAAAAACATGTAAATTGTATTCGTTAATATTTTTACATGTACACAGATGCCTTCATGTATAAGAAATGAATACCCAAAGAAGCAGATAGACCTGAGAGTTTATATACCATTTTAAGAAAGAACAAAAGGTTGTGGAGGTGCGACAATAGAAAAGGAGATTTGGGCTGGGACAGTAAATTGTGGGAAAGTGACGAGGAAATGCATGGGGGAAATAATGGAAAATGATGGTTATTTTAGTAGGTTTGTTTGTACAACTTCCTTTGGTATCAGCTCCCTGTCTCTGGTGATAGGAATGTTTTCCTCTTGCTGGTGCAGGGAGGGTATATTTTTCATAGGAAATTTGTACCCTGCCTTTAGGTAGAAAGGGGGAGTTCAGAGAGCCTGTCATGAATCTGCTATTTCTCAACGACAGCTCAAATGAATCAATATGCCAAAGTGGCACGTTTGGGGATGACATGTTCTGATTCTCTGCAGAGTTCTATATTAGTCAGGTAGTATCTGTATCTGTATAATTTACAGAGTCTCTTTCGTAAATATAAATAATCCTCTGTAGTCTGTGTGGATTTGATCTCATGTAGCAGGTGAGACCCCCTGGAGGACTGGCTTATAAGGATCCTACAGTAGTTCATTTGAGCAACAGATATATACTAACTGATGCTGATCTGTTGTGACCCTAGATGTTGCTTCTTGAGTAAAGGACCCATGACTTACTTATCTTTATAACTTCATGGCTACTGCCTACCTTGTTAGTGTCAGCCTAACCAGGAGCTGACCAATTATCATGATCATACAAATATTTTTGGATATTCAAGCTGTTTAGACATAGAGACCAATAATAATTTTTTCTCTTCTGTGTTTTTTGTGACTTAGATTTAAAGGAAAACTATGAAGAAGTAAAACCCTAGCTTCCACTGGAGGGCTATATTTACCAATGTGATAGTTTTTACTGTTAAGCCAGTAATATACAGATCAAAGTGTGTTGGTTTGGGTCCTTTGGATGACAAATAACAAAAAAGCCAACTCAGGCAGATTTAAACCATAAAGAAGCAGAGTGAAGATGGAGTGAGTCCAGGCTCAGTAATGGTCTCAGGTCCTAGAATTTTTCTGGGCTCTCTGCTCTGCCATCCAGAATATAATACTCATCCTGAGGCTGGTTCCCCTTTGATTAGGATGACTTCTAATCCCTGCTATATACTCCATGTTAAAGTCAAGAAGAAAATTGCTTAGTTTCAACTACTCTCTAGTAAGAGGGAGAATGTTCTCAGAGGCCACCAGCACACATCTGTCTGGAATTCATTGTCTGTTATCATGTCACACACTGTTCTCTTTTTATTTATTTATTTATAAGTTTATACCTTATGCTATGCTCACTGCAAGTGTAGCTGTCCTTTGTCCCCATTACAATGCTATTACAATCCCATCGACTATATTCCCTATGCTATGCTTTTCATCCCCATAACTTACTCATTCTATAACTGGAAGGCTGTACCTCCCACTCCTCTTTACCTATTTGTCCATTCCACTATCCCTCTGCCCTCTAGCAATCCTCAATTTGTTCTCAGTATTTATAGGTTGGATTCTGCTTTTTGTTTATGTATTCCTTTGTTTTGTTTTTTAGATTCCACATATAACTGAAATCATATGGTGTTTATCTTTCTCTGACTGACTTATTTCACTTAGCATGGTACCCTCTAGATCCATCCACCTTGTTATAAATGGCAAAGTCTCATCCTTGTTTTGTTTATGGCCTAAGTAATACTCCATAATATACATATATATCTTCCTTATGCATTCACCTATTGATACACATTTGGGTTTTCCACATCTTTGCTATTATAAATAATGTTGCAATAGAGGTATATATACCTTTTTGAATTAATGTTTTCTTTTTCTTTGGGTAAATACTCAATAACATAATTATTGGATCACATAGTATTTCTGTTTTTAATTTTTTGAGGAACCTCAGAAATAATTTTAATTTAACTTTAAAAATAATTTTACTATTTTCCACAGAAAATATTTTTACTATTTTACTATTTTAAAATTTTATTTATTTAAAATTTACTATTTTAAAATACTATTTTACCAGCCTGCATTCCCACCAACAGCACAGGACAGTTTCTTTTTCTCCATATCCTTGCCAACACTTGTTCTTTCTTATCTTTTTTATTTCAGCCATTGTGACATGCATAAGGTGATATCTCATTATGATTTTGATTTGCATTTCTCTAATGATTAGGATGTTGATCATCTTTTCATGTGTTTGTTGGTCATCTGTGTGTATTCTTTAGAAACATGTCTATTCAGATTTTCTGTCCATTTATTATTATTATTATTATTATTATTATTATTATTTGTGTTGAGTTGTGTAAGTTCTTTATATATTTTGGATATTAACCCCTTATCAGAGATATCATTGGCAAATACCTTCTTCTATTCAGTAGGTTGCTTTTCTCTTTTGTTGATGGTTTTCCTCACTTTGAGAAAGCTTTTAATTTTGATGCAGTTCCCAATGACTTATTTTTGTTTTTGTTTCCCTTGCTTGAGGAGATGTATATAAAAAGATGTTACAGCTGAAGTGAAAGAAATTACTGCCTGTGACCTCAGCTAGGATTTTTATGATTTCAGGTCTCACATTTAGGTCCTTAACCCATTTTGAGTTTATTTTTGTGTGTGTGTAAGAAAGTGGTCTAGTTTTAGTCTTTTGCATGTAGCTGTCCAGGTTTTTCAATACAATTTGTTGAAGAAAATATTTTTTTTTTCCTATTGCTTATTCTTGCTTCTTTTTTCAGTGATTAATTGACCATATAGTTGTGGGTTTATTTCTGGGCTTTCTATTCTGTTCCATTGATCTATGTGTCTGTTTTTGTGCCAGTGCCATAGTGGTTTTGGCTAGTGTAGTTTTGCAGCATATCTTGAAATCTGAAATTATGTTAACCTCTAGCTTTGTTCTTCTTTCTCAAGACTGCTTAGAGTATTTGGGGTCTTTTGCCGTTTCTTGCAAATTTTAGTACTGTTTGTTCTAGTCTTGTCACATGGTGTTCTTGAACTAATTACTGCCAAAGAGGATGGAATGCACAAAGGCCAATCACAATAAGGTTCATTCCCCACATTGTACTTTTGCTTCCCCATGGGAAAGGAATGGAATAAGTGTTGAGTGACAAACCATGTTTACTACAATGGGATAAGTGCAAGGGAAATAATGGAGAAGTAGATGTGGGAAGAAGACAGTGGAGGCTGACTGGTACCACCATTCACCATAGAGAAATAGATAATACAAGCCAAGCAAAATAGCGAAGTTAATGGGAAGGAGAAATGACAAATTAAAGATAGGTGAGAACTGTTTCATAAATGCTAAACTTTTGCAAAAATACATATATTTGTTAATAGACAATATGTATTTTTCTGAGAGGAAGAAGAGGTTATAGTTAAAGAGGATAAGAGAAAAATAAAGATGTAGTGCTATCTTTTAATGTTAATTCATGATTTAGGATAAGGGTTACATATGAGAAAGACTAACCTATTGATCTTGATTCTATGGTTGTATTTTGTTTATATGGAAAGATTTAACCACATAAAGGTTGACATATTGCATGCTTTGTTACAAATAGGCAGAGCATAGATAATGAGAATTTCAACTTAAAATCGATGGGCTTGTCTTTGTGATGGGCTGTAATGAGCCTTCTCCCGTGCAGATTGGAAAATGTGTGTTCTTTACAGAAGCCTCTCTCTACATCCTTTCTAGGATTTCTGTTTCCAGGGAAAGATTTCCCATTTCATATTCAAAATTCTGTGCTGGCACCAGCTCCAAACATACAGTAGAACTCTCCAAATTTGTCAATATATAGTCCTCTGAGACTGACAAATTCCCCTGCCCAAAGAAGAAATTTCTAAGCCATAGTGAAATATTGATAACCATAGGTTTCCTCTAATCATATTTCAGGTGGGAAATAAAAACCACAGCTCGTAGTGGTAATCATTTCAAAATATTTGCCTCTTTAGCAAGTTTAATCCTGAACCAGTCCAGACCTCAAAATAGAGGCGACAGAGCAGATCTCTGTGTTCAGAACAAGTATCTGTGGCTAAGAAAGAGAACGAAGAGGAAACCACATTGGATTCCAAGACGGAATCTAAGGACTAAAGTCTGTGTCACAAGCCAAGTGAACTGTAAGATATCGAGGGTCATAGAGCCAACCTTAGGGCAAAATTTTTTAGGAAGTTCTCTTCCTGGTTCATTTGTACAAAAAGAGAAAGCCT
Organism: Lutra lutra; assembly: GCF_902655055.1. NCBI lineage: Eukaryota > Metazoa > Chordata > Mammalia > Carnivora > Mustelidae > Lutra > Lutra lutra. Next base: position 65,058,548 of record NC_062280.1, read on the forward strand.
GGTACTAAGCCCTTAAGTATCTGATTTTATATCAGGTGGTTTGCATTTAAGAAATTACCTATTGCATTGCCTATATAGAATAATCCTAGGCATATGTACAATGTCTCGAAATATGTTTGTTTTTAAAAACTGGGCTTTTATGATATAACATATCATATTCCTTTTAAGTTATAGCAAGCTGTCCTTTCTGGCCCTTCATCATTTTCTTTCATTTTCTCAGAATTCTCCTTCTGGCCAAATCCAGGCTGCATGTTGGAGTTTCACTTCTGAAAGTGTTGAAAAGTCACATGAAAAGTCATTTTTGCATTAAGGCCCTGGCAAGATAGCTAGTTTCTGTAGAAATACATATATGTAAGGGTTATTTATGCTATAAATAGACATTGCCAGGGAAGTTGTAGTTAAGAAATGAGTGGTCTGCAGTGCTCAGTAAGAGGGGGTTCTGTGAGAATTTCAATGTACCAAGCAAATTTGGGGATAGAGGAATGCCCTTGGGTCACACATTCCATCTTGGTCAAACAATCTAAAGCTTTGTGGAAATGAGTTAACGACAGCATCACAAATGCGCAATTTACCATGAGGCCCTTTTCTTTACCTAGTAAAGCCTAATCTTTGAATGTTTGAAACTTGGGATTTCCAAAATGAGCATCTACTATCCATCTGCTGGTTCTCTCTCGTATTGCATTGCTGCAGTGGGGAATTGGGCTTGTGCTCCCTGCAGCACATCTACTTTAACCTCAAGGATGACTTTCCCTGATGAAAGTTTTTTTCCCCCTTGTCAGGTTTAAGCAGAAACATTTCAGACAAGAAGACTCAAAAATCATTTACAGTCTGGAAAATAGAATCCATCATATTTCTTCTCTTCATATGAAAAGAATATCTAACAGATTGTTTAATTTGAAAAAGGGAATGAGTGGCCTGTTGATGAATTGCTTTAGTTCCTGACATTACTGGGAGAGGCTGATAAAAATGTCTTTATATATAATCATTAACAGTGGGACTTTCTTAGGGGGTTCGTGATAGCCTGTGGATAAACAAAAGAATTAACTTACTTCATTCTAAAGCTGTATGCAAATCCATCTTTCATTGTTAAAGGGCAGTTAAGAAAATTACCAATTTCTTTGAATGATCTAGTTTGTAGCTTTTATCATTGGACAGTTAATTTATGAATAGTGGACCTAAAAAATTCAATATTTTCTTCCCTGTGGTAATATGTTTGCAATATAGGAGACATTAACCTTTTAAACTCTGCCTAAAACCAGGAGTCAGATGGTTTTAATAGACACTGTTGGGGTGTTTTTTTATTTTTTCTTGTAGTGGTGAAGTGTGCTTCCTACTATAGCTTGATCACTGTGCTTTTGCATTATGAATCAGCACAGAATTTCACAATGCAATCTAATCAGTTCTCTGATAATCCTCTATATTGTAATTCCCAGTAAAACATTGAATCCACTGGGCTCTATGCTTGCATTTGCATAATGTAAGTGATCCGGCTTTCTTTAGATCTTGAAGTCTGATAGTCAAAATTTAAACATCCTTTTCATTTGCTTTTCAGAAATGTTAATTTTTTTTTGCAATTTTTCAGTTATTTTGTAATACTTTCATGTGAATTTTACAACGGGAAAATTTTAAAAATCCTACTTGCATTAAGGAGTAACAGGAGGATTGATAATAATGCCACTAACCACTAGCCACTAACAGTGGATCATGGGAAATTTTATGAAGATTTACCAACTCAAACAATCCTGAACTTTCTTTCTGTACTTTCTACCTAACTCTTATTTTTTTTTTAATTTTATTTATTTATTTGACAGAGAGAGGTCACAAATAGGCAGAGAGGCCGGCAGAGAGAGAGGGGAAAGCAGGCTCCCCACTGAGCAGAGAGCCCGATGCAGGGCTGGATCCCAGGACCCTGAGACCATGACCTGAGCCGAAGGCAGAGGCTTAATCCACTGAGCCACGCAGGCGCCCCCTAACTCTTATTTTTAATCCTATTTTTAAAACAGGACATAAAATTATAACTATTTTAATGTATTTTAAACATTAGAGGAAAGAAAATATGTGAAAAATAAATACCAAATATTGACTAGTAATTATATCCTATTTATGAGCATATGAGCTTTTGATTTTCTTTTGTCTTCTTTAAATTTGTAAATTAAAAATAATGAAGACATGTTACTTTGTAGGAAAAAATGTTTTACAAAACATTCTTAAACTCTTTTCCTCTGAGGATGTCTGTTCAGATACGTTGGAAGGGAAGCCCAGATTTGATAAAACCAGTAATTGGCAATTAATTTCTTGCAGTGTGTTATCTTGTGGAAAACACAATAAAAGTAGGTCAAGATATTGCAATAAATATATATATATATATATATATATATATATATATATGGTTTTTGTTTTTGTTTTTTATAGTATTTACTATATTGAAAAGGTCTTACATGAGTTTGAAAATGTTTACACATCAACATTTAAGGTTTTTTGTATTTTTCATATTCTTCATGTTCAACTTCAAAAATTTCTTTTAACTTTTTTTTTTTACGTCATGCATAAGTGTGCTCTTTAATCCCCATCCCCTATTTCACCATCAACCCCTCACCCACCTCCCCTCTGGTAACTGTTCTATACAGTCAAGGATCTGTTTCTTAGTTTCTCTTTCTCTCTCTCTCTCTCATTTCCTTTGCTCATTTATTTTGTTTCTAAATTCCACATATGAGTGAGATCATATGGTACTTGTCTTTCTCTGACTGACTTGTTTCCCTTAGCATTATACTCTGTAGCTTTATCCATGTTTTTGCAAATGTCAAGATTTCATTCTTCTTTATGGCTGAATAATATTCCCGTGTGTGTGTGTGTGTGTGTGTGTGTGTGTGTGTAGGTGTGTGTGTGTGTCTGCATGAGTGTGAATGTGTGCACCTGTGGAGGCCACACCTTCTTTATCATAATTATATAACTAATATGATGATTATAATATATTATCCATTCTGACAGGTGTGAAGTGATATCTCATTATAGTTTTGATGTGCATTTCCCTGATGAGATGAGTACTGTTGATCATCTTTTCATATGTGTGTTGGCCATCTGGATGTCCTCTTTGGAGAAATAACTGTTCATATCTTCTTTACATTTTTTAATTGGATTATTTGCTTTTGGAGTGTTGGGTTCTATCAGTTCTTTATATATTTTGGATACTAATCCTTTATCGGCATGTAATTTGCAAATATCTTCTCCCATTGAGAAGGTTGCCTTTTAGTTTTGTTTATTCTTTCCTTCACTCTGCAGAAACTTTTTATTTTGATGTAGTTCCAATAGTTTATTTTTGCTTTTATTTCCCTTGCCTCAGGAGACATATCTAGAAAGCTAATATCAAAATAATTACTGCCTGTGCTCTCTTAAAGGATTTTTATGGTTTTATGTTTCATGTTTAGGTCTAATCCATTTTTATTTTATTTTTGTGTATGGTTAAAAAAAAAAGTGGCCAGTTTCATTCTTTTACATGTGGCTGTCCAGTTTTTCCAACACCATATGTTGAAGAGACTGTGTTTTTTCCATTGTATAGTCATTCTTCCTTTCTTGGAGATTAATTGACCATATAATTGTGGGTTTATTTCTGGGTTTCCTGTTCTGTTTTATTGATCTATGTGTCTGTTTTTATGCCAGTACCATACTGTTTTGATTACTACCACTTTGTAATATATCTTGAAATCTGTAATTTTAATACCCCAGCTCTGTTTGGCTTTTTCAAAATTGCTTTGACTATTCAGTATCTTCCATGCAAACTTTAGGATTCTTTTTCTCTATGTGAAAAATACTTTTGGTATTTTGACAGGGACTGCATTAAATCTGTAGATTGCTTTGAATACTATAGACATTTTAACAATATTTGTTCTTCCAACCCATGGGCACTAATGACTTTCCATTTCTTTGCATCATCTTGAACTTCTTTTATCAGTGTTTTATAGTTTTCAGAGTATAGGTCTTTTACCTCTTCAGTTAAGTTTATTTCTTGGTAACTAATGCAACAGGTTTCTGGTATCAGGGTGATTCTTTCCTTACAGAATGAACTTGGAAGTTTTCTTTCTGCTTGTATTTTTTGGAATAGTTTGAGAAGAATAGGTATTAACTCTTCTTTAAGTGTCTTAAAGTGAAGGTGTCTTGTCCTGGACTTCTTTTTTTTTTTTTTTTTTTTTTTTTTTTTGGCAGTTTTTTGATTATGGCTTCAATGTCACTGCTGTTAATTGGCCCTTTTAAATTTTCTATTTCTTCCTGATTCACTGTTGGTAGATTATATGTTTCTAGGAATTTGCATCATCAAGGACACTTTTAAATAATTATAAAAACATCCACATTTGTTGCCAATAAATTTCTTGGTAAACTGGAAAGAAAGATATTTTTTCCTGAACTTGTAATCCACCAGAAACTGAGAAACGAGGAAATATTGAAATCATGTTCTTCAAAGGTGAGGAGACCAAGATTCCACTAACACTATTATCATTCTTTTTTTTTTCTGAAACTTTTAACAAATGAAATAAAACAATAACAATAGATAAATGTAAGAGTATTGAAAATAGAGTATTGAAAAATATAGAATTTCCAAAATTATTGTTGTTTAGAGATGAAATGAATGTCCACTGAGGAAAACCTAAATATACCAGCAAATAAATGCTTACTAAAATTATTTATAAAGTAAGTTGACTGTACTTGATTACACAAAAATTCAGTACCTCCCTATGCATGTTATTCACAATATCAGTAGCAAAAAGAATGGAAATATATATATATATATATATATATATATATCCCATTTAAAATGACTACCAGACCAGGGCATAGGGGAGGGTAAGATGTCAGAATAATTGGAGGACCCTGGGCTTGCCTCCTCCCTCAAACACAACTGGATAAATATCAAATCATTCTGAATACCTAAGAAATCAATCTGAGGACTGACAGAACAAAATGCACAACTAGAAGGAGAAAAGAAGCCATACTGTGGAAGGTGGGAGGTACAGAGATGTAATTTAGGGGAGAAAAGGATTGCTTCAGAGGGAAGGGAGCCCTGGCCAAAGAGAGGTGAGTGAGAGAGAGGAGTGCATGGGGATCAAACAAGGAAAACAATTCCCCAAAGGAACTGACTGGGAAAACAAGAGGGGCTAACTTTCATGAGTTTTTACAACCAGCGGGGCTCAAAGACTGGAGTTGCAGATGTCTGTGGCATGGTAGATGTGAAGCCCTTGAGGGCACTACAGAGCTCCTATAGAGAAGAGGGGCAGAGAGCCCTGAAGCAGATGGCACTATCTGAGGATACCCTGGGACACATTGGGAGAAATGGTTATCCCTTCTTGGAGCACATCTGGGAGAGGTGGCATTGCCTCTCCAGGAAAAACAGAGCTAGGTGGGTGGCAACATTACCATGCTCCGCCCCTCAGCATAGAAGCCGAGACACCTGTTGAGGGCAAATAACCTGGACACTGGCTCATTGCTGCACTTTACTCCAAAATCCACCCCCTTGCGCTTTGGTGTGACTGACCTTCTGGGACAAATCTGCATTGGTCCCAGAGTGCCAAGACCCTTCCCCAGAGGACCAGCATAAGTCTGCACCACACCAGGTCCCTAAAGTTTGGAGTTTTAAAACTCAGCTGGCCTGCCTGGGATGGAACACATGTGCACCGCACTTCCAGGGGGCAGATGACCTGGATATAGTCAGGGTGAAGACAGAAATCTGAGGGAAGCCTGGGACACACAAAGGGAGATTGTTTGCCCTTCTGGGAGTACTTCCTGGACAATGGTGGGTATAAACTTCCCTCTCCAGAAAGGGGAAAGGGCTGGTGCTATTTCTCTCTACCACCCCTCAGCATAAGCTGGCTTCACTGAGCAGCATAGTGCCAACAGTGGTGGCCTAAATCACTTCCACCAAGCCCTGCCCTCCCTATGCTCAGCAGGTGCTACTCTTCTAGATCAAGTGTGCCTGAGAATCAGAGCAAGAGGCCCTTCCCCCAAAAGACCAGCACAACCTCCCCATTGCCCATCCCCCCGTGTACCAGATCTACTCACCATAGAGTGCTGCAAAGCTTCAGCTCTCCTGGAAATAGCATCATACCTCTTTTAAAAGCACAACAGAGACCACCTAGTTAAGACTTGCCATACTCAGGCCAAGGTCCAAACACTCTCTACTGCAGGCAAGGAGAAACTCTGCAGACGACTGACCTGAGGAAAAGAGGAGCCAAAACACAGCAGCAGAGTGCACATAGCATACCCCAGAGACACTTCCTGAAGCACCAGGCCCTGGACAGTATATGACCTCTTCTTTGTAAAGCCATTGCTCTCGAGAACAGGAAACCGAACAGGCTTTCTTAACACAGAGAAGAAGACAGAGACCTAGATAAAATGTCAAGAGAGAGGAATTCGTCTCAAAAGAAAGGACAAGGGGCACCTGGGTGGCTCAGTGGGTTAAGCCGCTGCCTTCGGCTCAGGTCATGATCTCAGGGTCCTGGGATCGAGCCCCGCATCGGGCTCTCTGCTCAGCAGGGAGCCTGCTTCCTCCTCTCTCTCTGCCTGCCTCTCTGCCTGCTTGTGATCTCTCTCTGTCAAATAAATAAAATAAAATTTTAAAAAAATCTTAAAAAAAAAAAAAAGAAAGGACAAGAAAAGGTCATAGCCAGGGATCTAATTGAAATAGATATAAGTAATATTAAGTAATATTTTTGATCCTGAATTTAAAGCAGCAATTGTCAGGATACAAGGTGGGCTTGAGAAAAGCATAGAAGACACGAGGGAGTCCTTTGCTGTAGAAATAAAACACCTAAAAACTAGTCCAGCTGAAATAAAAATGCTATAACTGAGATGCAAATGCACTAGATGTAATGACCACAAGGATGGAATATGCAGATGAATGAATAAGGGACACAAAAGATAAAATTATGGAAAATAATGCAGCTGAAAAGAAGAGAGAAAGAAAATATTGGATCAGGAATGTAGACTTTGAGAACTCAAAGACTCCATTAGCATAATAATATTTGTATTATAGGACTCCCTGAAGAAGAAGAGAGGGAAAAGGGGACAGAAGGTTTATTGGAGGAAAATATAGCTGAAAACTTCCTTACTAGGAAAGGAAACAGACATCCATATCCAGGAGGCATTAGGCCTGTCAAAATTAACAAAAGCAGGCCAACATCAAGACATATTATAGTTAAATTTGCAAAATATTGAGATAAAGAAAATAATCCTAAAAGCAGCAAGAGAATCTCTCCTAGAAAGAGAGATAAAGAGTCTCCCAGAAAACTAAAACAAAGGAGTCTTTGACCACTAAACCCGCCATGCAAGAAATATTAAAGGGGACTCTTTGAATGGGAAAGAAAAGCCAAAAGTGACAAAGACTAGAAAGGAGCACAGAAAATCTTCAGAAACAATGACTTAACAAGTAATACAATGGCACTAAATTCATATCTATCACTAATCACTCTGAATGTAAGTGGACTAAATGCTGTAATCAAAAGACATAGGATGTCAGAACAGATACAAAAACACGGCCCATCAATATGTTGCCCAAAGGAGATTCATTTTAGACCTAATGACACCTGCAGTTTGAAAGTGAGGGGATGGAGAACCATGTATCATGCTAGTGGACATCACAAGAAAGCCAGAGTAGGCATGCTTATAGCAGACAAACTAGATTTTGAACAGAAGACTAACAAGACACAAAGAAGGGCATTATATCATAATAAAGGGGCCTATCCAACAAAATGATATAAAAATTGTAAATATTTATGCCCCCAACTTGGGAGCACCCAAATATATAAACCAATTAATAAAAATTATTATCAAATTATCATTGATAATAATATAATAATAATAGGGTACTTTAACACCCACTTACAGCAATGGACAGATCATCTAAGCAGAAAATCAACCAAGAAAACAGTGGCTTTAAATGACACACTGAACCGGATGGACTTAACAGATACATTCAGAACATTTCATCCTAAAGCAGCAAAATATACATTCTTTTCAAGTACACACAGAACATTCTCCAGAACAGATCACATACAGAGTGACAAATCAAGCCTCAACAAGTACAAAAAAATTGAGATCATACCAAGCATATTTTCTAACCATAATGCTATGAATGAGAGGATCAATGAGGAAATTAAAGAAGAAACAAACAAAAAAAAATACATAGAAACAAATGGTAATGAAAACACAACAGTTCATATCCTTGGGGACGTAGCAACAAAAGCCATAGGAGGGAAATAGTAGCAATACAGGCCTGCCTCAAGAAACAAGAGAAATCTCAAATACATAACCTAACCTTACACCTAAAAGAGCTAGAAAAAGAAAAACAAATGAATCAAAAGCCAGCAAAAGAAGGAATAAAGATTAGAGCAGAAATCAATGATATAGGAACAGCAGTAACAATAACAAAACAGTAGAACAGATCAATGAAACCAGGAGCTGGTTCTTTGAAAGGATTAATAGAATTGATAAACCGCTGGCCAGACTTACCATAAGAGAAGAGAAAGGACCCAAATAAATAAAATCATGAACAAGAGAGAAGACATCACGACCAAAACTACAGAATTACAAGTAATTATGAGAGAATATTGTGAAAAATTATATGCCAACAAATTGGGGAATCTGGAAGAAATGGATGGATTCCTAAAAACATATAAACTACCAAAACTGAAAAGGAAGAAATAGAAAGCTTGAACAGACCAATAACCAGAAAAGAAATTGAGTAAGTAATCAAAAATCTACCAACAAATGAAAGTCCAGGGCCAGATGGCTTCCTAGAGGAATTCTACCAAACATTAAAGAAGAGTTTAATACTTATTCTTCTGAAAATTTTCCAAAAAATAGAAATGGAAGGAAAACTTCCAAACTCATTCTACAAAGCCAGCATTACCTTGATTCCAAAACCAGACAAAGACCCCAGGAGAAAAGAGAATTACAGGCCAATATCCCTGATGAACATGGATGCAAAAATTCTCAACAAAATACTAGCAAACTTAATTCAACAGTACATGAAAAGAATCACTCACCACCATGAAGTGGGATTTATTCCTGGACTACAAGAGTGGTTCAATGTTTTCAAATCAATCAATGTTATACACCACATTAATAAAAAGCTAAGAACCATATTATCCACTCAACAGATGCAGGAAAAACAGTTGACAAAGTATAGCATCCATTCTTGATACAAACCTTCAACAAAGTAGGGATAAAGGGAATATATCTCAACATCATAAAGGCCATATACAAAAAAACCCACAGCTAATATAATCTTCAGTGGGGATAAATTGAGAGCTTTCCCTCAACAGTCAGTAACAAGACAGAGATTTCTACTCTCACCATTGTTGTTTAGTACATTGTTATACAGTACTGGAAATTCTAGCCTCAGCAATGAGACAGCAAAAAGAAATAAAAGGCATCCAAATTGTCAAGGAAGAAGTCAAACATTCACTCTTGGTAGATGACATGACCTCTAGGTAGAAAACCTGAAAGGCTCCACCGAGAAATTGCTAGAACTGATACACAAATTCAGTTAAGTCACAGGATACAAAATCAATGTACAGAAATCTGTTACATTTTTATACGTCAATAATGAAGCAGCAAAAAGAGAAATCAAAGAATTTATCCCATTTACAATTGCACCCAAAATCACAAGATACCAAGGAATAAACCTAACCAAAGAAGTAAAAGATCAATTTTTTGAAAACTATAGAAAACTTATGAAAGACATTGAAGAGACACAGAGAAGTGGAAAAACATCCCATGCTCATAGATTGAAAGAACAAGTATTGTTAAAATGTCTGTATTACCCAAAGCAATCTACACATTTAATGCAGTCACTATCAAAATACCACCTGCACTTTTCACAGAGCTAGAACAAACAATTCTAAAATTTGTATGGAACAATAAAATATCCTGAATAACTAAAGCAATCATGAAAAAGAAAACCAGAGCTGGAGGCATTACAGTTCTGGACTTCAAGCTATATTACAAAGCTGTAGTGATCTAGACAGTATGATGCTGACACAAAAACAAGTATATAAATCCATAGAACAGATTAGAAAGCCCACTATATGGGTGATTATCTAGACGACTATATGGTCAATTGAAATTTTACAAAGCAGGAAAGAATTTCCAATGGGAAAAAGACAGTTTCTTCAACAAGTGGTGCTGGGAAAACTGGACAGCAACATGTAGAAGAATGCCACTGGACCACTTTCTTAAACCACACACAAAAATAAATTCAAAATGGGTGAAAGACCTAATGGATGGATGAAAAGACAAAATGGATGAAAAACCTAAATGTGAGATAGGAATCCATCGAAATCCTAGAGGCAAACACAGGCAGCAACCTCTTTGACCTTGGCCATAGCAACTTCTTACTAGACATGTTGTCAGAGGCAAAAGAAACAAAAGCAAACATGAAGTACTGGAACTTCATCAAGATAAAAAACAAACAAACAAACAAAAACTTATGCACAGTGAAGGAAACAATCAACAAAACTAAAAGGCATGGGTGCTTGGGTGGTTCAGCTGGTTAAGCATCTGCCTTTGGCTCAGGTCACAATCTTGGGTCCAGAGATCAGAGCCCTGCATCAGGCTCCCTACCCAGCAGAAAGTCTGCTTCTCCTTCTTCTCCTTGCCCCACTCATGCTCTCTCTTTCACTCACTTTCTCTCTCTCAAATAAATAAAATCTTAAAAAAAAAAAAAAAAACTAAACTAAAAGGCAGCCTATAGAATGGAAGAATATATTTGCGAATGACATATCTTATAAAGGATTTGTATCCAAAATCTATAAAGAACTTACAAAATTCAACACTCCAAAACCAAATAATCCAGTTAAGAAAATGGGCAGAAGACACAAAGAGATACTTTTCCAAGGAAGACAAGCACGGGGACAACAGACACATGAAAAGATGCTCAGGATTACATGTCATCAGTAAAGTACAATTCAAACCACAATGAGATACCAACTCACACCTGTCAGAATGGCTAAAATTAACAACAGGATATAACAGATATTGGTGAGGATGTGGAGAAAGGGGAACCCTGTTACACTGTTGGTGGGAATGTCAACTGGTGTAGTCACTGTGGAAAAGAGTAAGGGATTCCTCAAAAATTTAAAAATAGAACTACCTTATGATCTAGCAATTTCACTACTAGGTATTTACCCAAAGTATACAAAAATACTGACTCGAGGTGGCACATGCACCCTGATGTGCAGCATTATCAACAATAGCCAAATGATGGAAAGAGCTCATATATATATATATATATATATATATATATATATATTTACACACACACACACACACACATATATATATATATATGGCTGAGTAACATATATATATGTTACTCAGCCATAAAAAAGAATGAAATCTTGCCATTTGCCATGTCATGGATGGAGTTAGAGAGTATTATCCTAAGTGAAATAAGTCAGCCAGAGAAAGCTAAATAACATGATTTCACTCATATGTGGAATTTAAGAAAAGAAACAGATGAACAACTCTTAACTATAGAGAAGAAACAGAGGGTTGTCGGAGGCGGGGAGGTGGACAGGGAGATGGGTTAAATAGGTGATGGGTGTTAAAGAAGGCACTTGTGATGAGCCCTGGGTGTTGTGTGTAAGTGATTAATCACTAAATTCTACTCCTGAAGCTAATATTACACTATATGTCAACTAAGTAGAATTTAAATAAAAGCTTGAAATTAATTAACTACAAGATATATGAAAAGTCAAGGAAGAAAATTTTTTTTTTTTTAAAGAAGGAAGGGGCGCCTGGGTGTCTCAGTGGGTTAAAGCCTCTGCCTTCAGCTCAGGTCATGATCCCAGGGTCCTGGGATCCAGCCCCGCATCGGGCTCTCTGCTCAGCAGGGAGCCTGCTTCCCCTTCTCTCTCTCTGCCTGCCTCTCTGCCTGCTTGTAATCTCTCTCTGTCAAATAAATAAATAAAAATCTTTGAAAAAAAAAATAAAAAAATAAAAAAAGAAGGAAAGTCTCTGTGAAGGAAATGTCAAAATCTTGAGGACAGACATTAAAAAACAAAACTGGGTGGAAAGTTTAAGTATTTAAGAAGTATCAATTCTTCCTGAATCCTCTTTTAAATGTAAAGAGATCTTCATGAACATCTGGTAGACTTATGAAGATGTATAGAGTTCTTTAAAATATATCTATATAAAATATATCTAAATAAAATATATTTTTAAAATATCTAAAATTCATCCAGCAAAATAAATATCAAAATAGTTAAAAATTTTTAAAAACACAGTTAATGTAGGTGAGCTTGTTAAAATGCATTCTGAAATTCTAATAAAAGAAAATTAAAAAGCCTTGACAACCAAATGCAATGTGTGATCCTGGATTGATTATGAGTAGAAAAAAATTTGTTTTATCTAGAATGATTCCTTAGTCTTTCTTTCTTTTTTGCTTTTGAAGCTTACAGGTCCTTTGTTTCGAAGGATATCTTTCAAATTTAGTTTGCCTGTGTTACTCATGATTAGAATAAAATCAAGCATTTTTTATAGAAATACTAGAGAAGTCAAGTTTGCATCTTTTCCAGTGTATCAGGAAGCAACTTTTTCCTCTGTGGATGATAACATTGATCATTTAATTAAGGTGTCTTCCCAGGTCTCTCTACTCTAAAGTTACTTTTTTTTTCCTGTCTAATTAACAAATATATTAAGGGGAGAGACTTTAAGACTAGGTAAATACTTTGTTTTTTGCCTACCACAACCACTACTTTTGCCTAAATCAATTGTTATTACAGTGGTTGTCAAATGATTTTCTAACTGCATTATTCCTAGTACATTTATTAGTTGGTGTTTTACTTCAATAAACAACTTACTCTTTGTTCCTAATTATTTGTGTGTTTATATATATATATATATATGTATGTATATATATTTATGTATACATATATAGGTATTCAACACTCAAATTATCTCAAGTTTTTTCAAGTGGAAACCCCTTCAGTCTGGATTCTGCATTCTTCCCATGTGTTTTAAGTATTCTCTGAGCTCTTCTTATATTCCCTCCCAACTTCGAAATCAGCTATTGTCAAGGACCCTTATTCCTTTTAGTAGAGAACAGTATTTAGAAACCAATAGCTATTAAGTAGGTATGATCATTGTTGCTCAGTTAATTGTTGTTGCTCACAGTACAGTTTCAAAGTATAACATACCAACAGAAAACCAACCAAAGTTCTTATAATTGTATACCTGCTTAAATAAAAGTACTCAGGGGAAAAGTCACAGTGAATTAAATGAGAAAAGAAATGTGCAAAATTTTACTTGTACAAATTTCTATGGCACAACACTTTAGAATTCCACAAATTCCATCGAATAAAATTACAAGATAGAGGATAGAAGGATAAATGGATGGATGGATGGATGGATAGATGGATGGATGGATGGATGGATAGGATGGATGAACAGATATGTTTTATATGCCTTAGTTTGGAAACATTATTACTGATTCAATCCCAAGCACTAAACTTAAGATATTTTCCAGTTCTTCCCCTTTTATTCACCAGCATGAGGATCAAACTGATAAAACTTCTATCCTAATGTCCCTCTTTTGTTTTCTACTTTTCCAGTCCTGGTTTAGAACTGCCTCCCTTTATTACTAAAAATTGGATAAGTAAATTGTTTTTAAAACTTTAATGTTAAAATGCACCAGAGCTTCAGATGAAAAAACATTTTTTTATCCTTTACATTACAGTAAATGATCCAGCAATGATTTCAAATATAGTAGGCTCTAAATTCCAAGCCAATTAAAATATACCTATATGATAATTAGATATTTATTGTTTAAGATCAGGAAAAATAAAATTTCATGAAGAGTTGAGATGGGTGGGGGGCCACCCTACATAGATGTCCTCATTCTAAAGACACTTCTACAGTCATATCTTTTAAAACTAATTTGGGAATTCTCAACATTGCAATTTTGTTGAAATCTTTTAACTTAGGGCTACTGAACTATAACTATAAAAGTGCTTCTTCCGTCACACCTTTTAATAAAACCCCAATTTCATAATACTTGATGATATGTAGACAGTTGTAAGTTAGCACACATGTGCATACACATGCACACACATGAATATACACTAATGGGAAAATGACAGAAAAATCTCAATTTTTGGATGATAATTCATTTATTGCAATTACGGAAGATAGTGGGTTGTGCTATTTGCAGGAGATGGATTCCTGTCCCTGCTGTACATTTTGCTGGCTATGTAACCTGGGGGTAAATTACTTAACTCCTCTAAACTCCAGAGTCTTCATCCAAATGGTAAAATGATTAAATGTGTATGGCACCTAATACTGTCTCAAAATACCAAACTGAAATAGGACTGCCACATGAGACACTGCATGTGAAGAGCTGGCTTTGAACTTGACTCATTGTAGATGTTCAGTCATCTTCATTGTTACTATATACCAAGGATATTTCTATAATAAAGAGATGGGGATTAATGAAAATTCAGCTTAAAGATAGCAAATCAATTTTTTTTTTCTTCCTCTCCATGTGCTGTGTGTTTGCACAGAGTTTTAGAACAAGACAGTATTAGAATAATGCAATCCAGTTGCTGGATGCTTAACAACATATTCCCTTGGGAACTTTGGAGAATTTTTTTTTTTTTTTGCTTTAATTCTGTTCTGTCCTACATATTTAAAACCTACCTTCTCCCATGGCTTTAATACACACCTGGATTTTGATGATTCTCACAAGTACCACTCCAACTCAGAGATAACTTCGGTTTCCCATATTCCTTCACCATTGAACATCCTCTTAGCAGTCTTACTTTAATCTCTAGCACCTATTGTAATTTTCAATTATATATTTAAACATAATCATAGTATTCCTAAATGCAAGAAGGTTATGATGTGCCTATGGAGAACATACATGGGTTGGGTAAGTTTCATTCTGGCATGTGTCATATTGCTGTACCAGAAATTCAGTGTTAATAAGATAACAAGGTATATTAAATAAGAGGTCTTTAAATAGAAACACACATAAAACAAGGTTATATGTTGCTCAATTCACAAAAAATTGTGACCAGAGGCTCATAGTAACTGAACCCCTTATGTCCTCTAAGAGCAATTGTTCAGTATTTGCTAATTCAATGTTTCCAGCAATGTTACAGACCTCAGCTACTATGGATATGATGAATTGACTATATCTGTTTAAAAGATTACACTGACAGCAGTATGGAATATGGAGAATGGACAAGAGTGGAAGTAGGAAGCCCTATTAAGGAATATTTCAGTAGCTAATGTGGAAGATGAAGGTGAGATATACTGGGATTATGGTGGATATGGATATAGGGAGATAAATTTGAGAGACTGAGGTTGATTTGACGTAAAGTTCCAGGGTAAGTTTGTATTTTTTGTTTTGTTTTGTTTTGTTTTAAGTTTGTCAGTTTTTCTTCTTTAGGTGCCCAGAATACTCACAATTCTATCAGCCCTTTCTCTCAAGGAAGTTCCCATTATTTAATAATAGCTATTATGTTATAAGCTAATTGGATTCATGCCTGTTATTTAACTAAATATTAAATTTTGCATTTAAATATGATTCATTTAAAAATCCTTCAAAGAATGTTACCAGTAATGATCATTTCATAAGACTATGTTTGATATCATTTTTTAATTAGCATGGGCTTAATTTATTCTTTTGACATATTTAATAACTACCAAATCATTCTCTATAAAGGAATGTCATCTTCTTCAACTTGTAGTATTGGTAGTAACCAGCCTATAAAAGCAATTTTTTTTACCTTATCATCATCTAGAGAGCCTCAGAAAGGTACCCATCCCCCTTCACCATAGTTGAAGGTGGTTTTCTTTCCATAGTGGAAGGTTTGTCATATTAGGCAAAATAGTGAATGCTAATTACAATTGTGACATTTATGCAGTGTCCATCTTTTATATATTTATGAGTTATCAAACAATTTATTTTTAAATTTAATTTACTTGATCAGAGGGGTTTCTGGAAAAAAAAAAAACTGAACATAAATCACTGAATGCCAGCAGTGACTCTTATGTAACAGAAAGTTTTCACTGGAGGTAGGGAAGGAATCTACTAACTCATAACACTTTAGGGATGATAAAACATGCATATAAGTAACTATAACACACAGCAGTGTTTCAGTCATGATATCGAATACTACCTGAACACCAATGAAGTAAACAGGTATATTGTACTATGGTATTGAGAAGTATTTATGGAGAAGGATCATTTGAGCTCAGTTCTGAAATATGCATGTAATTTAGATAGGTCAAGATGCAGTGGGGCAACAATATTCCAAACAAAGAAACTTGTCTAAGCAAATTCACAGTACCTGCAATGGCTAGAGTGTTTTCCAGGGAGAGTGAGGCCCACCAATAAAATGTTAAAATGGATAGAGTAATGGGAGACAGAGTTAACAGGTAGGCTGAGGATAAATGTATATATGTTCATCACCAAGTTCTTTCCCTTAGGTCATTTAGGAAAGCTGATGGATGAAATTCTAATCTTCAGCCCCTGACTGTTCCTACCTTCCTGCTCACATTTATATTGGAATTCCTCAAAAGCAAGATCTGGCCTTCAACTTTCTTTAATATGCTTCCTTATAGCTTTCCCAAGAAACTTAGTACAGTACAGAACCAGAAAGGAATTATGACTAAACATTCATAGTCATTGTAATTAAAATGAAACTCAAAAAAATTCTCCTATGTGCCAGCACTGTGCTAAACAGCTTTTGTATTATTCAGTGTTCAAAACAACCTTGTGGCATAGATGTGATCTTCCTTTTATTTGTGAGAAGATTGAGTTTGAGTACCTTGCTCAAGTTTAAAGAGCTATTAAGTAAGAGTCGGAATTGGGCTCCAGGTCCATCTAACACTAAAATTTAAATTTATATTCACTAAAGCCATACGTTTATTTACTTCCAATCTCTTTTCAATCATGGCTTTAATTAGGCAAAATTAGCTCTGTTGTTTGTCATGTTGGAGGAATTTTTTCTCTTTTAGTTAGGGCTTTAAAGGTATTTTTCTGTTTCTTTAGTTTATTCATTCTTTCTGCAAAGTCCTGTTTGGTTTCGTCTGCTGTTTGCATTAAACCTTATGAAGAATGTTCATGAGGAACATCTAGTATTTATTAGTAGGAAATAACCTATAATTACCTATTTCATTAAAAAAAATACTGAATAGCTGTCTACAGATTGGTCAACCCCAACTGATCAACCAGCTAGTGATTTTCTATCAACTTAAAAGTATTTACTGTTCCCTTGGACCAAATTTCATTCCATAAGGAATAGAGGGCCAAGCCTAATTGAAGAATAAATCTCAGGCATGCATCATGAGGAATATAGATTTTATTTTATTTTCTACAAATAACTTGTCATGGAGGTGCTTTGCACTTCGGAAAAATTTTGGAGTGCTGCACGTTAAAGTGCAAGTAAAAAAGAAAAGCATGAAACCTTCCATCTTTTTTCTTTCAAACAATTCAAAAACCAAGTCGTGTACTTTGTTTTTTAAATATAGACCAGTCTGCAACTTTAAAGGCCACAAATGCCATAGAAAGAAAAATGGATGGCTAACCTTTGAGGCAGTGCCCACCTGGCAACAATCATTCTGACCTTCACCAGTTTATTCCTTTTGTAACAGCTTTGCTATTCCTTTATTTGAAGTGGTTTTAAATATTATACAATAGGCTAAAACTTTTTTTTAAGCAAACATTGGTATTTAACGGAATATTACAAAGCAAATATCTGTCATATAACATCATTATTTGATCAGTAAAATAAAAACCCAAAAAGCCTAAATAGTAGAAGAAATGGGTTGTTAAACATTAACCAAACCAACCCACATACTGCTTTCTATTTTCACGTTCAGAAGGAAAAATCCACTAACACCCATCTATTTTCTATGTCAAAGGAAAGTTTTAAAGGAGTGTCATAATTAACTGTATAACATGATTCATTCCAAACTATAGTTTCTCTGCTCTTTGCTTATAATTAATTTTCTTCTTTTTAATCTTTGGAAACTGGTTTGTTTACTTCCCCCTATTTAATTTCTCTGTCTTATGTAATGGCTGTCTATTGACTTCAAAATTATCTCCAGGTGTGACAAATTAAGGGGAGGTTGTAGAAATCAATGAATATAGAGATATTTGTAATGTTAGCTTTCTGCTTGAAGCCAGGTCATATAAATTGGAAACCACCCAGATGACAGAAAAATCAACATCTAGGCTCTCCTTTATACTTTTTTTTTTTTTAACTGTAGAAATTTCAAAATCCAAGCCATGGCAGTGGTTGCTGAAAACTCCAAAAACAATTTCACTTTGAAGGGAACAATTTTCAGCTCAACTGAAACTACAGCAATGGGGTTAGGAAAAAGAAAAAAGAAGGTAATTTGAAAAGAAACATAAAGCTGGTCATGAGTAGAATAAGAAATATTTTAGTAAATACCATTTTTCGTGTGACAGTGGCCCCTACCCAGCCATAGCAAGAATTTTTTTTTATTATAAATTCATACTGATAGCTCTAATTCTAATCCAAACCCACATGGATCTTTTCTGCCTTCCCTCATGAAGTGTTTAAATCTTCTTTAGCTTACAATAAGAACATTTGCATTCAAAAGTATCAATATATTAACTCACTTGTTCCATCCCGCAACATACCACCAGGACAAACCGGGTAACTGAAAGTCAGTATTCCTTTATAGTTCTCTGTCAAGAAGTTTGGTGTGAATATTATATTTGGAAGCTGAAAATGTTGCCAAACAGGCAGACTTTGTGAGAAATCGATCTGGAGAAAGCAGATCTTTTTAGTTCCTGATTCATTCTCCTATCCAGATACTGAAAAACAGAGAAATAGTGGGAAAAAAAAACTGTATTTTTTTCCTCGTTGGTGATTTTGGTTTACCTTCCATCTTTCTATTAATATCCCTTTAATGAAGAAAGTTAGAATACTTGAAAAAAACGTACTATGAATATTTATTCCTGTGTCTCTTTCAATAGAACATCCTGTGAGATGCTAATAGACAAATTATTCCGCAGACAGATACATTTGGTATAAAGTCAATTAAACATACTCAGAGTCACTGCAGAGATTCTTGGGCTTCTTAGTATGTTAATATATTAAGAAGGGAGGAATAGAAAGGATTGCGTATGTTATATAACATCCCCTGGACTTATTTGATTTCAGAACCCTTTCTTCATACAATTTTCTTCAAAACATAAAGCAATTATTGCAATGTATGTTTTCACATTCATACAGCTACTTGATTAATATCTCTCCTCCACTAGATGCGTGCTTCAGGGAGGCAAAGACTGTATCTATGTTTTTCTCATCATTTTATCTTCGGTGCCCAGAATAGTACAGAGCACATGTATTTTTAATAACTTCATGATAGAACTTTGCAATACCCACTACCTCCAAATCCCTGTTCTCTGCTTTTTCTGTTTCCTCTATCAAACTTATGACCCTCTGACATAGCGTATATTTTATCTAGGTGATTGTTTATTTTTGTCTTCTCTAATTGAATATCTCTGCCAACAAGAGCAGAGGGTTTTGACTGCAGTTTCATTCTTCCAAGTAGCATTAAAGCAAAGCCTAGAATGTAGTATGTCCTCAGTAAATATTTGTTTAATTAATAGGACATCCTCGGGTTTCATCCATTTGGCAAGAAAAAGAACCTTAAATATTAGTAACGTTCTGTGAATTCCTTTTTTAGCATTAAACAATAGCCCTCCCATCGACCAGAAAATAGTAAAATCTCAGGCCAGAAATAACATAAGATGCTGTTGGTCTAGTAATGGTTTGGAGTCAGTAATGTTCAGGCCTCAATAATGCAAGTCTATCTATCTGTGATGTGTGTATATATTTGTGTGTGTGTGTGTGTGTGTTTGTGTGTGTGTGTGCGTGCGCGCGTGTTTGCCAGGTTTTTTAATGTATACTTTACATATAATACTGTTCCCTTTTTAATATATAGTTGTATGAATTTTGACAAGATATAGAATATTTTCATCACCCCAAAAAAGTTTTGTCATAATCTTTTATCATTAATCTCCTCCTCTCCTTCATTGCATTGCCCAAACAGCCACTAACTAATTTCTTTCCCTATCACTTTACCTTTTTCCAGAGGATCATTAAGATGGAATTCAGATAGAATGTGGCCTTTTGAGTCTGGCTTCTTTCTTCTTGCATAATGCCCCTGAGTCTCCTCCATGTTGCTGCCTGTACCAGCAGTTTAGCCTTTCTAGTGTTGAGCGAAGGTACCACAATGTGTTTATCCCTTCACTAGTTAACGACATGTGAGTTGTTTCCAGTTTGGGGCAATTATGAGTAAAGCTACTATAAACGTTCATGTATGGGTTTTGTGTGGCTGTGTCTTCATTTCTCTTGTGTAAATACCCAGAAGTGGAATAGCAGGGCCTTATGATAAGTGTATGCTTACCTTAAACTACAAACTGTTTTCTGATGTGGCTCCATTTTGTATTCCCACCACTAACCAGGCATGAAAATCCTAGTTGCTCTGCATACTTGCCAGAAGTTGGTAAGGTCAAAATTTTTAATTGAGACATTCTAACAGGTGTGGGGTGGTATCTTGTGAAGTTCCTCTAATGACTGATAATTTTGAATAACTTTTCACATGCTTATTTTCCATCTGCATCTACACTGGGGTGAAGTTTGTTTAATTTGTTTGCTCCTCCCTCTTTTTAAAAATTAGGACGGCTGTTTTCTTATTACTGAGATTTGATAGTTCTGTATGTATTCTAGTGAGCAGGCTCTTTTGATATAGGTGTTTTACAAATATTTTCTCCCAATTTTGCAGCTTGACTTTTTATTTTCTTAACCGTATGCACTGTGCTTTTTGTCCCAAATTATTTTCCTAACATGATACTCTGTTGCGAATTGGAGAGAATAAACCAAAACTCTTTCAGTGAAGGTGGCCCTTGGTATGTCAATACACATATTGATTGATTCCACCTTAACTTCATTTAAGTCTATGAGAGTAAACTTTTGGGGGACAGACTTGAGAAAATTGTTTCCTTATATGGAAATTTAGCTTGCTGTAATATTCAATCAAAAACTCCAAATATATTGCTAATCCCTACCCTGAACACAGGTGGATATGTGGCCAACCTTTGAAGGTGAATGTACCTGACCTCCAGGTTTCATATGGATCCACAGCAGCCAGCAGCGTTTACCTAGAATGGAAAAAATAAGACAAACTCCGTAGTAGACTTAATAACCCTCATTTTTAGGTCCATTGAATGAGTATACATAGTGATGAGAAATCACTCGAAATCCTCTTGTTACTTCTATTCCTGAATTAGGTAAATGTAGCAAAAAAGTGGAGGAAGGAAAGACAGCCAGGATCAAATTATTTAAGCTTTGTGGGACTTTGGTAGCAAATTTCCATGTTTCCATCTTCACTGTATTTATTATAAGCAGTAAGAGCCTATATTTTACTTATTACATATTTTAATTACTACAAATGTGTTCAGAGTGAGATGCTGATCTTATGCGAGGGATTTTATAGGTTTCAGATTCCTTAGTGTGGGAAATGTTATTTGTTCCTAGAAAATTACTGAGTGCTGAGTGGTGTAGAAGAAAATGCATGGGCAAGGAGACAAGAAGCTAGCAGTCTAGGCCAACCTCGCTAACAACAGCTGTTAGTGTTTGGAGCCCAGCACGAATTAGACATAAGAGAAGTAACTATAACCTCTGACTTACATTATATATCCAACAGAGGATGGATTGGAGCAGAGATAGTTCATAGTTCCTTTAAAAGGCAGAATAAACTTACAGACATAGCTTTCCAGTAACCCTTTCGAATGTGAACATATCTAATCAACCAGAAGAGAACTGGTCATCTTGTAACATCTAGGAGATAGGTAATTTTGGACAGTGAAGCTTCAGTGAGTGTAAAGGTCCCATTGACAAGGCTAGCACTGTTCTGAAGATGAGTAAACCCAATGTATTTGACCTGAAGTTATTAAACCTAAGAATCATTTAAATAGCTTTCCTTCTTTTAATTTTGAGATCTGCCTACAGGCAGATAATTTACTTGTCACATAGATGAGTGTTTCAATACACACAACTGTTTTATTTCTCATTATGAATTAATGCATTTACACTCTGGTCTCATACATGAATTAGGTTAATGTGACCTCACCCTAAAAGACAGCTCTTCTTTGGACTCATTCCCCTCCGTCACTGTGATCTTTTGGCCTGAACTATATGCCCTCTATCCCATTATTTTCCTAACATTTTTCTTTAAATTTACTTAAATTAACACGCCTTTATTTTTAACTGCGTCTTAGGCTAAAAAAATATTTGAGGCTAGTGTACTAGTTACAGTATTTCCCTAAAATGCATAAAAATAAATAACTGCAAATATAAAAATTACGTACGAACGGGCCTAAAATTACTTTACCTATCACACTTTGTAAACACTGCTCTGTACCTTGGCAGATTTACAAATGTAATGCCACCCCATGAGAATCCAGCTCACCTTCCTCAGTGACACCAGCCCATTAAAAGCTTTTAACATTTGAAAATTATATGTTAAATAATTACATGACTAGGCATATCACACAACTGGTCTCTCTGATGCTCTTTTCTTCTATATAAAATTAAGTCTTTTCAACTCTAAATGGTATAGGTCTAGACAAAACTCTGTGAGACACATAAAGAACAGGGAAGAAAACACAAATGATATGTGACCTTAGAGAATTGAGTTAATCTCTCTAACTTCCATTTCCTCATCAGTCAAATAGATGTATAGTAGTATTATTAATGTCTTAGGGTTGTTTTAAGGATTAAATGAGATTAAATGCACAAAATGCACTTATTGCAGTTCACGAAATGTCAGCATATTGATTAGCTAATGAAGAGAATGAGTGAGTAGGGGAACAAGTAACACTCTAAAGAAACAACCAAATAATTTTGATCAGTCTAACTTTGTTTAACATGGAGTGGAGCATCGTTTTAGATTATAAGAGATTTAAAAGATTAGACATCCACGTTCAAAGTGTGATCCTTAATTTAATACAAGTTCTTCCAAAAATCTAGCAGTGACACTTGGGAAATAATCAGAGATACTTTAGTAGTCACTGGATATTGGATTATATTTGAGAATTATTGCTGATTTTATTAGGTACAACAATAGCCATATAGGATAATGTTCTTGGTTTTAAGCGATAAGTCCTGAAGTAGTTGGGAATGAAGTGTTACGATATCTGCAGTTTACTTTGAAATGATTCAGCAAAGAAATAGAGAGAGAGATGATTGAAAGATGAAATAAGCAAACTGGGCAAAATGTTAGCAATTTTAATTGATGGGGCTGTAACCGTGCTTATTGTACCAAACTGTACACTCCTCTGAATAAAATGATTGAAAATTCCCATAATAAAAACTTTTAAAAAGTGATCTAAATAAGAAAAGGGTTACAAGGTATACTATGGAACAAATAAAGCCAAATGCTAAAGAGTATACAGAATAATCCTAATCTATATATCTTTCTTATTTCTTCCTCCCTTCCGTCCTTCCTTCCTTCTTTCCATTTTTTTCTTATTCTGGAAAAATAGATAAAAAACTGTACCTCATAACCTATTTTACTGAAGAGAACTAGAATTGGAAATAAAAGAAAGGAGATTTTACTTTTCATTTTTTTTAATTGTTTGGATATTTACCACATTCATATATTGATTTAACTTCATTTCTTAATATTTAAATAAAGTCATAGACAAAAATTTTTAAGTAATTATTATTATCTATTTAACCAAAATCATTAGTGTTTCTCTGAATTAGAATCATCCCTCAAGTATGTCTGTGTTCCGTATTCTGAAACCAATGTGGCTGTGCAGCGTACCAGCCGGAGTTAGTGATTTGGCCATAAAGAAAATGAAGGTTTGATCAGGATGCAAAGATCTGAAGAAGAAAATCTGTTAGCCTTACAAACTTGTCATTGATCTGAATAGAAGAAATATCCAAATACTTGCTCTTTATTGTCTCTAAATTGCCTTTAAAAATACAGATTGACCCAACAATCGCAGTACTGGGTATTTACCCTAAAGATAAAAATGTAGTGATCTGAAGGGGCATGTGCACCCGAATGTTTCTAGCAGCAATGTCCACAATAGCCAAACTATGGAAAGAACCTAGATGTCCATCAACAGATGAATGGATAAAGAAGATGTGGTATATTTATACAATGGAATACTATGCAGCCATCAAAAGAAATGGAATCTTGCCATTTATAATGGCATGGATGGAACTAGAGTGTGTTGTGCTGAGCGAAGTAAGTCAATCATAGAAAGACAATTATATGATCTCCCTGATATGAGGAAGTTGAGAGGCAAAGTGGGAGGTTTCAGGGGTAGGGAAGGAAAAAATGAAACAAGATGGGATCAGGAGGGAGACAAACTGTAAGAGACTCTTAATCTCACAAAACAAACTGAGGGATGCCGGAGGGGAGGGGAGTATGGAGAGGGTGGTTGAGTTATGGACATTGGGGAGGGTATGTGCTATGGTGAGTGCTGTAAGCCTGATGATTCACAGACCTGTACCCCTGGGGCAAATAATACATTATATGTTAATTTAAAAAAAGAATAAATATATGGTAAATACAATAATCTCAAAAAAACAAAACTAAAAAAAACTCTTCATAAAAAAATGTACAGATTGTTTGGATGGTCATTTTCACTGTTAACATGTAACTTTTAAAATTACTCTTGGGATATATTCTCTTGGCTGTTTAAGTTGAAGATCACTTTGTTTAGAGAATGCAGAGCTTACACGGATTCTTAAGCCTTTGTGTCCCTTTCCCTTACCTACCTCTCCTTTTCTGAAATGAAAGAAGACTAAGCTATGAAGTAGCAGGCAGACCAAGAGCAGCTATGTCAGCAGCTGAGAAGATTAAGACTCTCCAGGCAATAGTAACTCTCCATCCCCACTGGTTCTTCTGTCTACTCTGAGTGTGACGGGGCAGGAGTAGGCCCCTCTGGAGCCGTAGATTGGAGAGGCTTAGTCCAGCCCACTGGAACGTCCAGAGGACCCTCTTCATATGAAACTCAAGACATTCTCTGTGGCAAGGGGGTATTCAACACTATGCCATTCTGACTGTTCTCACCCACCCCGATCAGTTAGTGCTCGGGCTATTCCAGCTTATTCCGTATTTGCCACTGCCCCTCCCTGCAGGAATCACATGGGAAACATAACCAGACACGCACTCACATACTGAATCAAGAAGGATTTCTGTTGTTTCTCTTTTCGCTAGTTTGTGGTGCGCGCAGTGATTAAGTGGCAGAGACAGGCCTAAAATTTTCAGGAAACTGAAACATCATAGGAATTCTTCTGACACCAGCATCCTGATGGCTGCAGCCACTACCACCACCACACTGAGGCACAAAGCAGTCAAATGCCTCCCCCTGTAATTTGTTTCTGGGTCACATGCCTACTCTATACGTCTCTCTCTACAATCTCTGCCCATGGTCATTGGGCCAATAATCACAGCAAGAATATCCAAGGAGAAGTCGGAATCATGCAAACTACTTCCTTTATCAACCCGTGACGAGTATTTATCATGCACTGGACACTGTGAAATATTTCTCTGGATATAGGAATAGAGCAGTGGTTAGTATATCTGTAAATTCCAGACCTGTAGATATGCTGCCAAAGTGGATACATAGATAGAGCTTGGGGTTTTATTTAATCGATTGCAAAGTTAAGTTTGGGGATCTATAATTTCATAAGTATTTCAGCACAATGTAAATATAATGTGTTTTATGCTACTGCAATAGAGACATTTTCATATATTCACTGCACAAAGAAAACAGCATCGACATGGCAGTCATATTTCATAAATGAAAACACACTTTAATGAAATGACATTTTATGAACTTAAAGCAAACTGATTTTTAAGTGATCTTATTTACAGCAAGCTGCCATGCTCTTTGGCTTTCCATAGTCAGCAGCTGTCTTGTTTCATGTTTCACTGTACCAAGCAACGAGATTTGTGTTTGAAGCCTCGTAAGTCAAGGAGACAAGAAAAAAAAAAGCAAGAGACACATACTCGTATGGCTTAAAGGCATGGTGTGGTTGTTACAGGTTAGTGTAGAATAATTTACCCATCTTCCAAAAGAATGGTGATATAAGATCCTAAACACTTGCTTTTTTGATCTATAATTTGAAATTATTACTGGATCCATTAAGTTTTATGATTTTATTTTATATTTTTGTCCCTCCATTAAAAAGAATGGTTGGGCTAATGTCCATAGCAAATTTAAAAATTAAATTAGAATCTTATTTATAGTTCCCAAGTCTGTTTTGAATATCATTCATTTTTTTTTTTTAAAGATTTTATTTATTTATGAGAGAGAAAGAGAGCATGCACAAGTCGGGGGGAGGGGCAAAGGGAGAGGAAAAGTCAGCCTCCCCACTGAGCAGGGGGCCAGATGTGGGGCTCAATGTGGGGCTCGATCTCAGGACCTGAGATCATGACCTGGGCCAAAGGCAGATACTTAGCCAACTGAGCCATGGGCACCCCTTGAATATCATTCTTTTAATTATAAAAGAGTCAGTTAATAAAGTAAAGGAATCCAATCTAGGATTCTACTTGCAAACCTCTTATTGATTAGCTATAGAAACTTAAGCAAGTTACTTTTTGGTCTTTTTCTAATTCTATTGGCCTGCCTGAGGTGAGAGCAAGGAGGTATGCTTGGTTAATATTTTTACAAGCTTAAATTTCTAATTAAGACATAAGTCTTACATGTGCTTAAAATGATTAGATGCAAGAAGTATCCATAGGAACCCAAATAAAAAGTCTGTATGTATTCTGTCTTCCAGGACAGGATGCTATCTCTGGAAGAGATAATATATAAAGTTACATATTGTGAACCTTGATGGGCCATTGTATGTAATATTAGACCTAAGAAATGTCATGTTGCAAAGTTCCTTATTTTCACAATATCTTACTAAGTATCTAATACTTCGTATCTATGACACGAGAATTGATCTATATTATAGTAAGTTTTCATTTTTAATTGAAACTTTAGAGGCTTGCTGAACTAATTTATTTTTCAATAGCAAGTAAGAAACCTATAAAAATTATTCAGTCAAAACAGAAACATATTAAAGAAAGCTTATTCTTTTGGGTAACTTCTTTTTTTTTTTAAAGATTTTATTTATTTATTTGACAGACAGAGATCACAAGTAGGCAGAGAGGCAGGTAGAGAGAGAGAGAGAGAGGAGGAAGCAGGCTCCCTGCAGAGCAGAGAGCCCAATGTGGGGCTCGATCCCAGGACCCTGGGATCATGACCTGAGCCGAAGGCAGAGGCTTTAACCCAGTGAGCCACCCAGGCGCCCCACTTTTGGGTAACTTCTTCAAGCATTGTTTATTCATAAAAAATTGTAAGTAAATTGACATTCCATGTTTACTTGCTCACCTACTATTATTAGCTCAATTCGATCTGGGAAATATATATTAAACAATTACTGTAGATTTAGATAGACAGAGGAATAGATAGCATTGTGGTTAATCAGCTTCTTGCTAACTTATTCTCATGTACTAATACACCTTAGAAGTCCAGTACTGCTTTTTAAAAAAAAGTTTTTTATGTTACA
Organism: Lutra lutra; assembly: GCF_902655055.1. Taxonomy (NCBI): domain Eukaryota; kingdom Metazoa; phylum Chordata; class Mammalia; order Carnivora; family Mustelidae; genus Lutra; species Lutra lutra. The sequence continues at coordinate 65,086,165 of NC_062280.1, forward strand.
TAATCTTTCTTTGGTCTATCTGTGTATAAAATGATATTATCATTCTATGGATTCATACAACAGAGCACTCTGCTGCCTTGTTGATTCAGAGAAGTAATTTAATTGACAACCAAATCAGTGAAGAATTAGCTGATCCCTACATGTAGCACTTAAGTTCCTCACTCTCTCCATGTCAAACCCCTAAGACCCCATTAGGAGAAATCGTGTGACGTGTGAAAGAGAATGAAAGAAAACTTCTTGTGAGGTTACCTAGGAGACAGTGTAATATGATTTGCTAAGAAAATCATTTAAGACTAAATGATGGATTAGAATATTATTTGTCAGCATTGGACAGGCAATAGTTTTGTATAATATAATGTTCCACATATCTCTGTAGATGCATTCTTTTGATCTAAGCAGTATGCTATGAGATGTGCCAAGAGGTTATAAAATATTTACCTGACTGTAGAAGATAATTTTTCCCTTAGATAAAGTTGACCTTATACCTCCACTTCTGTGAATGCTGCCTCCGCTTTCACCAAAACTGGACAAGAGATACACCATACCAGGATCCTCAGAGTCATCGCTGTGCATCTAGATTTTCCCTGGATCACACAGTGTTGGGGACAGATCTGCTTTAAATACTAATTATGGCAGATTGCCAACACTTTTCTACTTTCATTGAAGGCTTTGAAATATATATATTTTTCTCCTGTGGCTTTTATTTTTAAACTATCAGCTGTCCTGCTATACAAAATTCTGATACACTATGTCAAAAAGGTCTTTAATTCACTTGTTTTACTATAAGTTTGATTGATTTCCCCCCAGAATCAACTCTCTTCATTAGCTGGATTGACATTGAGACTTTTGGTCTCAAAAGTCATAAATTAGTGCCCTTTGGACCAGTTGCATCCCACAGATGTCTCCCCCCTCCCCCACTTAAGAGTATTATAAAAAAATTGAATCAGATGCCTGCATTACAAAATGGAGATTTCGTATAAAAATTCCAGATTTCTGTCTTCTCTCTAATGTGTCCTAATCTTCTTATTCCAAAGTTTACAACTGACTTGGTTTTCTCATTTCCATTGCAACGTGGTCTCCATAGGCTTTGAGCTTCGGACCTCTGATCTAGACAGACCTATTATCCCATAAATGAACATTTTGGACAAATTATTAACCTAATATTTCATGAAATTTTATGTAATGAGCTCAGCAATAGTCTGAACTTCTTTGGTAATATTATACCTGACCTTTCTATCTATTCGAATTCTACCTATCAAGCCATTTCAAAATGAATTTCCCCCATTAACTTCTTCCTTATCCTAACCCAAATCAACACTAATTGAACACTTCACAAATAAGAGAGATTGGAATAAGGGCTGAAATATAGAGGTAAAAAATACAAGATGTGCCCTCGAAGAGTGCTCATAGTTCAGCAGAAGAGACAGTTATCCAAAGGAATAATTGCAATAAAATATCATCAGCACTATTTTAATAATAGCCATCAACTACAGAATATTCTAAGTGGTAGGCAAGCTGCCTGCATGCATGTGTGTACGTATCCACTGTCTCTCCTTTGCCACTGCCATTTGCTCTTCAACCCACTCCAGTCAGTCCAGAGTCTACACTACTCTACTGAAACAACCGTTTAAGACTATCAGCTGACTCCATCTACTTAAATCAATTCCTAATCAACTTATATGGCCAGGTCATTAACATGCTGTTTCACAGTCTCCTCATCTGTAAAATTATGATACTATCAGTACCCACCTTTTATGATTGTATGAGATCATTCAAGTGGGGATGGATTGTATGGGATATTGCAAGGCTTGTACGGGATATTGCAAGGCTTGTATGGGTAAATCCAGGCGAACTCTTAAAATAATGTTTGGCAGATAATAAAAGTACAAACACATTAGCTTTTATTATGATGATGATTACTGTTAAATTACGACTCTACTACAATTGCTAGTCATTTTTGCAGTGGTATTTGACACAAATGGGCTCTCCCTTCTTTTTGAAATACTTTTTTCCCTTGGTTTGCCTTTCCTCAGGTCACACTCTCCTGGTTTCCCTGTAATGTGATTGGCCTTGGTTTTCTTTGCTGGTTCCTTGTCCTTGTGAGACTTGCAAATATTGGAGTGTTCCGGAGCTTGGTTTGGGCCTCCTCCTCTTTTCTATGTACGCTTGTCCATTGTAATCATATCTAATCCATGGCATTAGAGGCCTTCTATGCTCTCATGACTATAACATATCACCATCCCTGACTTTGTCCCTAAATCCTAGGCTTACATAATCCAAGTGTCTTCTCAACATATCTAACAGGCATCTCCAACTTGAACTCTTGATTCCCTTCACACATCTGTTTTCCCATTTCGACTCTTTCTCCAGAGTGTCCATTCTCCATAAAGCAGCAAAATGATTTATTTTTTTTAAGTTCAGATCATTCAGTGCATCTCTGTTGGTTGACTGATTGCTGTGAGCACCGTCTAGTTTGCTGACATCCCTGCTGGCGTGTGACAGCTACTTACTCACTGCAGACTCGGGGACACAGAATTCAGCAGCAATCACTGCTTCCAGCTACTGCCTGGATTTATCACTTGCTGCCAGAATTCCAGAATAAGAAAAGAGTGATAATCACCAAAGATGATTCACCATCAGAGGCTCTAGGGATTTTATTTTGCCCTGAGTATTAGTGAATCTAAGGCCATATCTTATTTTGTATTCATGTACCATAAAAACAGCTGGTGTAAAGAGTGAGAAATTCAGAAGACAAATCGCTTGTTAGATTGTGTTTATTAGACTAAGTAGTTGATTTAGTATTATTTTCTGATTGCCTTGTTAGATTAGTGTGGTGTAAATGTAGCCCATCAAAAGCTAAACCTTCTTTCGGTGACTCTCAAACTTGTCCTTCCTGACACCTTCTTTCCAGTCTCCGCTGTCCTTAACACCTGATCTGAAATGGCACTCACCACGTTGTGCTGGTTCTCCCTGTTTTATTCGTCTTCTTATTTATTGTATATTGATGTGTTGAGCTGTTTGTCACTGCAGTTGTGGTGGTGGTTGTTGTTATCTGTCATTTTCCTCAAGAATAGAAGCTCCACTGGAAGAGGGGCTTCATATTTTGTACTCCCATGATACATTAGGCATGCAATAAATAGATACACAAACACATAAATGAATGAATGCTATTAATGTGTAAAGTGAATAACCAAATGAGTGATGTCAAAGAGCTCATCCTGCATTGTTTCTCCACATAAGACTCTAGGGCTGTAGTTATGTGTCAGGATATAAGGAACCTTCCATTATAGACTTGGTTGGAGCTGCAATTTACTTACAGTATATTTTAAACATGTCTTATAAAACATGGAATGGGTTAAGTTATATGAAAGTAATTCCTTAGCTAATAATCTTTGTGTATATAGCATTTCTAAAATTTTCAATTACAAAGAAAACATAAAACAAATGTACACTAAACCTGTCTTTGAGATGTAAGGGGAAATGATTTATCTACATTAAGCATAAGAAATACTTATCCTCTGCTCTTTCTTGGTGAGACAAATATTATTCGTATATTATTTCTTTATTTTGGCTGCTATTAATTGCATTTATAAGTGGTTGGTATGTAATACAATTGGTACTGGATCAAAATCCATGATATCCATGGTTTATAACATTGCCCATCTGTTGGCATTGCTGGTCCGGGAGGTGCACTGGTGTGACTTGCAATGTCATGTCCCCTTCTCTTGTAAAATATTAGAGGCAAGAAAAGAAAAAGTGTGAAATTAAAGTTGCCTGTGGAGAAATGGAGTGATCATACTAAAACCTGAATTTGGAATGCTGACCTAGGCAAGTGTCGACAGAAAAAGAGAAAGAAAGAAAAAAGCAACAATGCCAAATTACTCCTGTTTTATGCAAACATGCCATTCTTCATAGTTATTTTGCTATGTGAAAGAGATCCCCACACATACCTAACTCTTCCAAACATAACACATTCTCCCTTTCATTAGGTTCATATGATTGAACTTTATCTGTTTACAAGTATATAAGGTGTGGGTAACTGGCAACATATTTACATAGTTCTGAGAACCTCAGGTACCATGTGTAGACTAGTCTGTATTATCATAGAAGTTATCTATGGTTCTATATATAGTATCATGTCATCTGCAGATAGCAAAACTTTTACTTCTTCCTTACCAATCTGGATGCCTTTTATTTTTTTGACTTGTCTGATTGCTGTGGCTAGGACTCCCAGAACTATGTTGAATAAAAGTGATGAGAGTGGGTGTAAAAAAAGTTACCTAGGGACGCCTGGGTGGCTCAGTTGGTTAAGCAGCTGCCTTCGGCTCAGGTCATGATCCCAGCGTCCTGGAATCGAGTCCCACATCGGGCTCCTTGCTTGGCGGGGAGCCTGCTTCTCCCTCTGCCTCTGCCTGCCATTCTGTCTGCCTGTGCTCACTCTCTCTCACTCTCTCTCTGACAAATAAATAAAAAAAAAATCTTTAAAAAAAAAAAAAGTTACCTATGGTTGCAGTTCTTGGCGCAAAGTGAACTAGAAGACTGAAGCAGTTGTTTTGAATTGTCTTGTCATTACCTTCATGTCTCTTTCATGTATACACACTGCCAATGACTGTAAATTGAGTGGGATTATCTGTGTGGGGAAAACAGAGGAAAGGAGTAAAATACAACCTAAAACTGAAGTGTAAAATAAAATAAAAGAGCACAATCTAACCACTAGAGTCCAAGGTTCACAGTTCTAAAAGTGGTCTTTAGAACTGTTAGCAATAATTAGTTTTTATTGTTTTGTTGGTTTTTTTGTTTTTTTTTTTAAAGATTTTATTTATTTATTTGTCAGAGAGAGCGAGAGCAAGCACATGCAGACAGAGTGGCAGGCAAAGACAGAGAGAGAAGCAGGCTCCCTGCTGAGCAAGGAGCCCAATGTGGGACTCCATCCCAGGACGCTGGGATTATGACCTGAGCTGAAGGCAGCCACTCAACCAACTGAGCCACCCAGGCGTCCCTGTTGTTGTTTTTTTTAAGTTTCAAAGTTATTTCAGAATTTTGTGTTTGTTTCCTGGGTCAATAAATAACATACAAAACAAAGTTAAAAGGGCTACCATTTTCTCTCCCCTGCTGCCCTACCTGGGGACAATCCCCTGGGCCATTTAACCCAGGGGTTCTCCAGATTTGGTCCAGCAAATGAGATGGAGTGACACTATACCCCCTTGAATCAAATAATTATTTTTTATCATATTGATCATTTGTTTTGATACTGACAGGAGGAGGCAGCCATTGGAATGCCAATTTTAGAATGAATCCGTCAAAAGTCAGAAAGTCAGATCTAAAATAAAAATATATATGAATGAGTTTAACTGAAGTGTTTCAGATGAGAGAACAAGTTCTTATTGGTAGAAAACAAACAAATGAAAAGGCCTATTATCTGGTTAAATAAAAGGTGAGGGGGGAATATTTTCTAGAAGACTTGAAAGGAGTACCACCATTGCTTTGACCTACATCATTCTCTGAAGACCCTGCCTGTACCCCCAAGTAACTAAAAGAAATATCTTTCAGGATCACCTAATGGGCTGATCTTAAAAAAAATTTTTTTATTGGCTTTTATTCTGACTAATATATTCCTAATAGATTTTCCCTTGCACTTTCACACAGGAGCCTTCTTTCTAGAATTTACCATATTGATTTTGTTATCTAAGCCTTAGCACCATTCAGACTCAGAGCCATGTTCACCTCAAGTGTTTAATTGCAATTGAATACTTACAGGAGAAAGTTTGAAACTTCACTTTCAGAATATTTTCCAATATGTTTCTCATTTATTCTGAGTACAGAACTGCAGAAAGCGGTAGGCCAACAATTTTCACTATCTTCTGCTATAATCCACTCTTCTTGTTATGTTAAGCAAACTCCTATTGAAGCAGGTAAGGTTTAAGGGGCTGACTTGAATTGGACTCAGCCAAGCATTGCTGTTTAGGAAGGGCTGCCTGCAGAAATGACCACTGAATGCTCATCACCCTCATTTATTTTTCATGGTTCTTCTGCATCTTTTCTAGCAATATTCAAAAAAAGAAAAAGAAAGAGAAAGATGAGAGAAAGAAAGGAAGAAAGAAAGAAAGAAAAGAAAAAGAAAAAAAGATAGATTACCATAATGAAACATAATGTTTAAAATTCCTAGCAGTGTTTTGCATATGTTCTTCTCTAGAAAGTCACTAACAGCTTTTTGGAGAAGCAGGGTGATGCAGACAAGATATAGTATTTAACTATCAAATTGTGAGCTCAGAAGAGGAAAGCTGTGGACATTATCGGCAACAACAGTCACTGCTACACTGAGAACTAAGCTGTCAACAAGTTTCATAATGCTTCAGTGGTTTTAGAAGTGTTTGTACTCTTCCTACCCTCGGCCACTACCAGTTAAAATTTATAGTTGGGGGCTTGTAGCAGTTGTGAAATATCTGCATGATGTACCCTCAGGAGATTGGCTTCAAAAACTATAAATGAAAATGCAGAAATGTTTTGTGGGTAAATTACATCTGCCTGGATTCCCTTCCTAGCAAAGAATTTTCTGTATTTTCTCTGAAGTCATGAAATGTTAAAGTTGGAAGAAAATTTAGAGATTATCTCTTTTGACTCCTTCTTATTACAGAAAGGCACCTGAGGCTTGGTGAAAAGAAATGGTTTGATAAAAGAGTGCATTAAATTTCCCAAGGATAAATTGTGAGAAGCTACTACAACCTCAATAAGAGTCACCACAGGCCTGTTAGCAGTTCTAAGTGGACCAGGCAGGTTGGGTAAAGATACAGAAGGCCTCCTTGCTTCAGACTCTTGGGTATCTCATGGGCAGGACTTGAGGTATCTTGCCTGAATGCATTTTCTTGCTCAGAAGAGGAGCTCTTCTGTCGGGTAGAGGGAGCAAGAGGGAAGTATTTTACTATTACTATTCCCCCCCAACCCCCATCTTCTCCTAGTCCCTGACCACCACTCTTTCTTTGTCTAACCCCCCAGTATAGTTGCTGACCCAGCTGAAGCTACCTTTTTGTGAGTTCCTATTTTCTGAGTTTTTTTGCTTTGTTTCCCAATTCAACCTCATCCACCAACACATAATCCAACTGAATCTATCACCACAGCAGTAGAAAATCCGATACTTGTAAAAATGCATTCAGGAAACAAATCTGAACTGGCATAGTTCTTGAAGCCATTCATTCACTGAGGGTGAGTAATCATTTGTTAGCTGAATGTCACACTTTTCTGACAGTAAATTGTGAAAGATGGTGGATTTTATCAACAGATTTGTATAGGATCATTTTCATCGTTGATAGGAGCTTAATATCCAAATTTGATTTTTTGTCTTCTCTTGATTCACTCGATAGGAGCTGTTGTACCACTGGGTGTTGTGAAATTTTCTAGAGATCTCTTCTTTGAAAGCATAACTGCACAGTTCATTTGTCTTAGTTTAGTTGGTCTTGTCGTGTTGCTTTTGATACTCAGAGTCCTTACCTCAGGTTTTATACTGGAAAACTGCCTTTAATGGAATATATTTTTCTCGAGACCCCTGCCAGATAAGCCAGCTTACAATTGGACATGAACCTTCTCAGTTACATTCAACGTGTACCTCTCAGGGAGAAAGTGGTAATGTTCTACTGGAAGGCACCCCACACAGCTTGAATAATGGGGCAAGTAGGGACCACAAACCCACATCTACCCATAAATTTTCTTGAAAATTCAACTAGACTATATACATTTGAGTTTATATTTCCTACATGACTCGCATTTCTTACAGCACCAAGCACAGTCTTACACAGAAGACTTCCCCCAAGTCCTCAGAACAAAGCTGAGCATGAACAGGAAGGAAGAGAGGCCAAGGAAGAGAGGCATTCAGGAGAAGCAGCAGCTTACTCATTGGGTCATACTCTGTGGCAGCCCTCCTCGGCATCTCATTGCACATCTCTCTTCATCCTTCTAGTTGGTGTACACAAATGCAAGAGGAAAGGCCAGGAGTCCCTCCATTAAATAATGATTTAAAATACTATTTAAGTCATTTCTCTACAGCTCTCTGAAACCCTTTGGGGGAGTACTATAAGTGGTCAAGAAATGGCTTGCAAAATCTATATCTCCTAACCTGGGTTCTCCCTTAACATCCTGTCCTGGATATTTGCCCTACAGGAAATCTCCACCCCGATATGCTCCTGGGACCTCAAACTCTTGAGTATCCAGATGCACGCATTGTTCATGCCCCAAATTTGGTTCTTCTCCCCCAGTCACTCCAATTTTGACAGTATTTCCGCCATCCTTCTTGAAATCATCTAATAATTTTTCAGTTCTAATTCACCTTTCATAGTTATTGGCCACCAAGTTTCATGTCCATATAATCATTTTCTTTCAATCTCAGTGTAACCATCCTATCCCCATGATAATCTTGCCTAAATTACCACCAAAACCTCACAACCAGTCATCACTCTGTTTTGTTCTCTCATGTTTTCAATTCATTGTGAATATAATTAAACTTATCTTCTAAAAATCTGCTTTTCTAATGTCATAGCCTTGCTCACAATCCTCTAATGAATCTCATCTAGGGTAATATTCAAAGTTTTCACATCAGCATTTAAGATGTTCATTTGTTTGGTCCTAAGCTACATATCCAGTCTTAATTTCTTTCCCCTACAACATAAACTATTATACCTAACAAAGTCATCACTGTCTCATCTATCCTCTCTGCTCTGTCCAATCTCATTCTGCTCCTTACTTGCAAGTAATGTCTCTACTCAACCCATCTGTGACCAGTGCCTACCCATTCCTTAGAATACAACATAAATCCCTTTTACCAGGTAAAATATTCTCACTCATCTTTAAGCCACACTAATTTATACATTCCGCTTGTATTCACCAGTGAAGACATCTGACCCTGGCTTTTTCTTTCTTGGGAGGTTTTTGATTATTCATTCAATCTCTTTATTTGTTATAGGTCTATTCAGATTTTCTACTTCTCCTTAAGCTAAGTTGGTAGTTTCCCTGCTTCTTGGATCTCTTACTTTCTTTAGCCACAATTTATTTTTCCTTCTATCTTCAGAGGTTAAATAAAGCTGAAGGCCAGAGGAAAAATGTTCCCCTTTTGAAAGTAAATCTAAATGGAAATACATTAACTAGAGTTAAGCCAGAATCCTCACCAAAACTAACTAAATGAGACCTCCCATATAATAAATTACCCTTCATTATATGTTCCTATGTTTTGAAACAAAATTCCTAAGGAAAACAGGTGATAGGTTTGACCTCTCAAACCCTTTCCAGATCTGTTCTTTTCTAGAAAGTTAAATTGCCCTGAGACTCTAAGTGAGAAGGATACTCAGCATCTTACCCAGTAAACTTTTGCTGGGGAACTCACAATACAAGTGGTCCTGTCCTGTTGTCATGTCACTTCTCCTGGAAATTGTGTATCAGCTTTCTATCCATTTTCAAACGTATTACTAAAAGAGCAGAAAAGAGGTGTGTGTGTGTGTGTGTGTGTGTGTGTGCGCGCGCGTGCGTGTGTGTGTGTGTGTGTGTACGAAGAAAGAAAGGGTAAAATAGCCACTTTATTTGTAATCATTAAATATTCTGATAGGAGATAGCATTTAGTCAAGATAGTATTACCCTCAGCCCAAAATGTCTTCTGATCTAACCTATATCTTTATTGCTTTTTCTATGTAACTATTACCTCTTATAATCTGATCTCCTAAATTATCTTTTAGTCTGGGTAGTCAGCACAGATAATTATGCCCTTCTGGGGAAAGAGGAACACTGCTGAAACACACACACGCACACATGTGTGTGTACACCAGCAGCTTCTCCACGTTCATTACTCAATAAGCATTTATTGAACACCTACTATGTGTGATGCATATATTGTTTGGGACTACAAGTACTTAGTTTGAACACGCAGGCTTGTCTTGTCAAAGATTCAGGTCATGATTCCTTTTGTCAAAGATCCAGTTCATGAGAATCCTACTTTTATCACGTGCAGAGTTCGGCAGTGCAGTTGAACAAAACAGTTGGAGGCTCACATCACAGTAGAAGTTAAATGGTAATTCAGCAATGACCCCAGAGCTTCTGCTGCCCAGGAAACATTTAATAGTGTTACCCAGGAAGTATCATGACACTGTATAAAGGGGCATCTGTTTGCAACTCTAACCTCAACAAAGAAGCAATTCTTCTTGCCAAAGGGACTAGAATAAATTCCTTCCCTTTGCCCCAGCACGCCCCACGCCACTGATCCAGCAGAGAATGCTGAATGCTCACAATGGACAGAAGCCTGCAAGACCAACCAAACCAACAAGAGCCACACCAGGGGTTAACAAGGAAAGTAGGAAGCCAACACTTTGCTGAGCATATTGGGGGGAAGCAAAACCGTGAAGCCATTGATGCAGTCTTTTCCCAACACAATCTCCACAGCCAAGTGTAAGATAATCTACCAACAGCTCAAAATGCAGAAATGAGGAAGCAGCTGATCTCAGAACAGACACCCTGGGAAAAGAGTGGCCTGGGCTACAGAAAAGAACATCAGCAGAGCCAAGGCTGGACAAGCTTGTTCTTGCTTTAGTGGTGTGAGATTGTGGCTAGACCCAGCATTGAAGTCCAGCTTTGCTGCTCTCCTGCTGTGACATTGTGTAAGCTTATGAAGCTTACACAACCCCCCCCCACCGAAGTTTAGATTTTTTTGCCTGTAAAACAAGCTTCCAAGATTGTGAGAATTAGAGAAAATGGATATAAAGTAGGCATTCAGTAAGTGGCGGCTACTTTTATTTTGAAGTGTGAATTCAATCATCACAAATGAATCCCTTGGTATTCTTCTTAAAGTTCCAACAGGTCTTTTGCTGTTAAGAGTTTCAGGTCATATGTGGATGCCTGTATGGCAGATTCCTTTTTTAAATGGCATATTTGTGCCTAAATGTGGTATAGCTGATGATACCCTTATCACGTATTGGCCATATTTTTCTGTCTCCTTCACATCTTCTATCTCAGTCCCTGCCATACTAGAAGCTCTTTGGAATCAGACCCATATCTCGTTCATCTTTGTTCCCAGTGATATAATACTTTTTACATATAGCAGATACTTGATACAATTTAATATTATGTATGCCTCTCTTCTATCATTTTGTACCATATTTTCATATATTTTTCACTTGAAAAGCCAGATTGTAAGAAAAGCAAAGTATTTTATATGTGCATGTGTATATGAACATGTGTATTGATGTACATGCCTGTGTATGGGTCTGTGTATGGAAAATGGGAAACCGCCTCACCGCCTTCATTAATTGGCTGGGTGTCTGGACATGCTAAGGATTTGTGGAGAATACTTTTTCTATTTATTGAAGGGAATGCCTACAAATGGAACTTTTTAAAAATATTTATATATATGTTAAATGGTATAATAGTATAAATGTATATGAAGAAGACTGCTATGCTTCAAAAATAAAATGCAGCCATTTAATCTCTGCAACTATGTATGTATTTATGTCCTGAAAAGTATTTAATACAAGTCGGTCTAAAAAGATTAGGATTCAAAACAGCAGACAGTTACTCATTTGTGGCCAATGTGGACATTCACCATTGTGCCTCTTTTTCTATTCATTGTTGCTAATTTTAGTCTTCAGGCTCACATATAGCAATTTTAAAACTCTGAAAATTCCATGAGCTCTTTTGTTAAAACCCAGCCTCACTCGTGGTGATCTCACTGTTAATTATTTTTTAATAAGTAGCTTTGCTCCAGCATCCCAGAACCTGGTTGAGCTGCCAACATTAAAAGATAGAAACTACAGAAAGAACAGCAATATCTCTCTGGAATTACAGTTATCAAGCTTCTGAAATACAAAGGCTTTATAAGTCAGCAGCCTCTGCTTCCCTCCCCAGTGTCTCACATGCTCTACCAGGTGATTCACAGGAAATGTGACCGGCTCAGCCTCCTTGTACCTGTCCCCCGTGGCTGACCAACACTTGTATGCAGTATTGAGAGCTGATGCGAGGGTCTCCTTGAAATTACATGAATGAAAGTATTGAAACTATTTGAGTAGCCAAAATCTGTGTGTGCCACTGCTTCCATTGCCCTTGTGGGATTCATCAGCTGGCTCCCTTTAGTCCCTCCTTGCTCAGTTCATCACTACCCCCAGCTTCCCACAGTCCCCACCATGCATTCTTGGGGGCTTATGAGTGATTATCCTGAGCCACTGAAATGAGCGCTATCTATAGACAGTAAATACAACTTAAGACTTTCTCATTTGTCTGTGGGGTTGGTGGGCAAGTTCTTGGGTAGCACTCCTGCAGGACAAAAAACAGGTGATGCACGGGCTGGTTACTTGGATGGGCAGTAAGTGGTAGTCAAGAATATGGTCTCCAGAGTTAGTTTGGCTGGTGGACATCCTGGTTTCAGCACTTACTGGTTGTGTGATCTTAGACATTTTACAAGTTGTGCCTCTGTTTCCCTTTTCATAAAATGAAATTAATAATAATAGTACTTACTACGGGATTCTTGTGAGGATTAAATGACTTCCTACTTATAACTCGTGTAGACCACATGACATTTAAGAAATAATAACAATACTAGCTGTATTAACCTCGTCAAATAGAACAGACAAGAACAAACCATATAGTTCCTTATTACCAGCTTCTGCTCTGTTGGCAAGTTGTAATGCTGGCTTTTCCAGCTGAACTATGAGGTCTGACCCTGTGAAATCTTTGCTAGTCTCTCTCTGTCCTACCTCTCCCAGTCTAGGAATGAGCTAGAAGTGGAAGCTAAAAACTGACTCTACAAGTCTGCATCACAATTTCCTCTTTCTAACTAGACCAACTTTTTTTTTTTCTTTTTTAACTTAAGACTTTGTTATTTTTTTACTCTCAGGTCCTGTAATGGCATCTGTCATTTTCCTTCAGCCCCAAGTAACTACCCACTAAATCAGTGATTAGTGCCTCTAATTGTCTGGGGAGAATAAGAGAAGACTGCCATAGTACAATGGTGAACAAATTCCATGAACAAAGGAAGGCAAAGGAAATCGGTTCCTATCCTCGGAAACAGTATTCTGTCATATATATCTGGAACTATATTTCTTACCCAGAGGTTTATGCTAATACCTTATTCAAACTTACTTAATCCTAAAAAACTTTACCATACTCAATGAGATACACAAGTCCCATTTGAATGCTACCGAATGATTGATTCTATATACGTTTTTAACTTACAGTTTAAAACAAGCAAGAAGACTAACAAAGACTACTTAGCTGTGTAATCTAGAAATCTCAACATTCAAACCTAAGACACACTGGTGTGTATTATGATTTCATACTATAACTCAGGAGAGTAGAAATTATAAAATCAATGGAAGAATGTGAGCCTTCAAAAATTCAAAAGAAAACTATGGGGCGCCTGGGTGGCTCAGTGGGTTAAGCCTCTGCCTTCGGCTCAGGTCATGATCCCAGAGTCCTGGGATTGAGCTCCGCATTGGGCTCTCTGCTCAGCGGGGAGCCTGTTTCCTCCCTCTCTCTCTGCCTGCCTCTCTGCCTACTTGTGATCTCTGTCTGCCAAATAAATAAATAAAATCTTTTAAAAAATAAAAAAATTAAAATTCAAAAGAAAACTAAAAGTCAAGAAATATCCCATGCATTTGACCTGGCCAAATCACTGTCTTTTGTTTCTCAACCACAAACTACACTGACTAAATCTGATTATTCAGTCTTAAAAAAAATAATAATTTAGGTCCTGAAAATCAACATATTATGACACATGTCTAGAAATTATAGAAGCACATGGAAATAAAATACCACCTTAGCAAGGGAGCTCAGAAAATATATTTTGGGCAGTGAAATTTTATTTTGGTATGAGAACATGAGAATACATTTAAAATTGTTTATTGACAGTTGGTAAATCATTTTTTTTCCATTTTTTTCTCTGCGTGGTACAGATGGGAAGCTAACATCTTCCAAAATCATTTCTCAGTTATACATATGTGTAAATTAGCCTGTGCAAATTACAAGTTTTCTTTGTCTGCTTTATTAAATCCTGTCAAAGCTGTTATTAAGACTGATTTTATATTGTCTAGTACTTGTGATCGACAATGTAGGTTGGTGAGTTAGTCATTCCAAAAGACTTCTAAATATCTGATCAAATGTCAGCAAAGTAATGAAAATGCCTGAGTGTATAAATATCCATGCTCACACACCATTAACATTTCCATTCATACAAATACATTACTCATTTTAGAAAGATTCCCTATATTGGGGCAGCCACTCTGGAGCTCCTGTCCCCCTGATAACACAGACAGTGAATTTCACTGTAAGTTTAAATATGATAATGTCAGTCTAGTGGACTTAGATAACCCTGCTGTCATCCTCTATTCCCATCCCATAGACACTCTCTAGATTTATGTGAGGGAAGAATGTTGGGTTTTCTAAAACAGTAAAGATCTTCAGACTGACAATCCATTTACCATAATTTCCCCCAACCAAATGGCATCCTCTCCAGGTTATAGAGGACCCCAGTTTGAATTTGAGAGAGTAATCACTCAAAGGTCTTGCCCATGGTTCAGCACATAGGTCTAATCACACAGTGGATCCATGGAGACCTTAGGACAAAGAGAAAAATCAAGCAAAGTAACCACAACAAATATAAGTATAAGGCTCATTGTCAAATAGAGAAATTTTCATGGTCTGACTTTTCTTTTCTTTTGGAATTGTACTTAGCAGAGTTGAATTTGCTTGTGAAGTATTAACAGCTTTTTCAATCCTCTTCTATATGCATTTCCCTTAAAATTCTAAGGAACTTAAATTTAAATCTCTATGATATTAAGGAAAAAGAATTGTACTTCAGTGCGTTGTGCTTCAAGCATGTAATTGCCAAGAAAAAGGCATCAAAAATGAGAATAATGACAAGGCATTCAGGCATTGAACTGGCATATTTAAAAGTTGTGACTGATACTGCATTAGCCATCCTGATGCTTATTGTTGGTGCAGCAAAGGGAAAACTGATTATGGTGTATAATCTATACAGAATTTGACCACATTCCCTTAATAAATACTCAATTTGGGCACTTCCCTAATAGATGTACTGTCTGGATTTTAGAGAGGGATGGAAGCCTAAAATCCATAGATCTTTTCTTTAATACCTTAAAGAAAAATGGGCTTTAATAAATGCTTACTGAGAACCTGTATTTGTTAGGTACAGCGCTGGGTGCTAGAGATACCACAGTGAAGAGGATGGAGCTCACCCTCTCGTGAGGGAGGTAAGAAAGGGTAACTGAGAATAAGGACCATAAAGATCTATGATAGGGGAGAAAATGATTTTCCAGCTGGGATGGAAGGTGGTTTCATTCATTGATATAGCCAAAGTTGGTAGATAGAAGCATGCTTAGGTAGAATGGGAGGAAGATTGTTCAGTTTGGAATATTCAAATGGAGATATTGGGTGAACAATTGAGTCTGCAAATTTCACAGCTCAAGAGACACATTTGGCATATGGGGCGCCTGGGTGGCTCAGTGGGTTAAGCCGCTGCTTCGGCTCGGGTCATGATCCCGGGTCCTGGGTTCGAGCCCCGCGTCGGGCTTTCTGCTCGGCGGGGAGCCTGCTTCCTCCTCTCTCTCTGCCTGCCCCTCTGCTTACTTGTGATTTCTCTATGTCAAATAAATAAATAAAATCTTTAAAAAAAAAAAAGAGACACATTTGGGCTGGAAGTAATCTTGGGGAATTGTCAGCTTTCAATCTTTGAAACATCAGGACTGGCTGAGATCAGGAGGAAAGAGTATGCAGAGAGAAAAAAGGAGAGAGCCCAGGGAAGAAACCTGAAAGGTCACTAATATATAAGGGGTGGTCTAGGGTGGGGAAGCCTGCACAACAGCCCGAGAGGGGCAGTATCGATGCTGAAAGATGCAGACCAGCGTGTGTCTACAGCAAGAAGGGAGCAGGGATCATCTTGATGAGTTACATAGTCATCTGCTACCAAAAGGTTGAAGAAAGACCATCTGCTTAGAATTCATATAAAATTTTTATCAGTTAAATTTTGTCTACAGTGTGAAAATATACATTAAACTTGGACAAATATGTTATGACTCACTTACCAAGAGTTATACCCAAGGAACACTATCAAGGTTTTTAGAACACTTCCTTAACATTAGTGGCCAGGACATTTACCAATAAATAGCAATTTAAAATAGTGTGGTGTACTTTATATGCATGTATAAGAATAAGTAAACATGTATTTTATTACTTTCAAACTGATATGATGCCTTCAGGTAACTAATTAAAATATTTTGATGATCCATGCATACACGAACACACAAACTTAATATTATCAGTGCATAGCTGAGATCAGCAGGTAGAATTAGAGGGCTCATCCCCACCAACGTAAAGAGGAAAATTTCTTTTTTTTTTTTGTAAGATTTTATTTATTTATTTGAGAGAGAGAGAAAGAATGAGAGAGAACATGAACAGGTGAAGAGGGAGATGGAGAAGGAGAGGCAGACTCCCCTACCAAGAAGGAAGCCCGATGAGGGGCTTGATCTGGGATCATGACCTGAGTCGAAGGCAAATGCCTAACCCACTGAGCCAATCAGGTGCCCCATAAAGAGGAAATTTCTAACAATAAGTGCTATCAAAACCCAAAACTATACAGTGAAGTTTCCTGTTGTTTCCATAAATTGCTATTTTTTGAGTTTGTACAATGTGTCTGGAACTCTTTTAGGCCCTAGTGATAAGCTTGTGGGCAAGATTTAGAAAATTAAAAAGGACCCTAAACTTTTAAGGCTCCCATTCCAATTGAGGGAGACAGAATATAAATATAATTAAAAATCTAAACATACAAGGAAAACTACCAGATAGTAATAAGTCCTACTTAAAGAATTAAAAAAAAAAAAAAAAGAGTGCTATGATCATGCATACCATGTTAGATGATTGTAGTAACTTTACTCCAGAAGTGGATAAATTGATGATTTAGGAGAAAGGAGGTTTAGCTGTAAGTGAAGTTTTGAGAGAATAAGATGGAATTGGATTAGAACTAAAGTTGAGGGGTTGACCTTTGATAGAATAACCTCATCAAAGTTACGTAGGGAACGACTATTTTGTTCATGAGAATAGATTATGAGCATCTCTTTGCAACTCCACTGTCATAGGACCTGACATTAGTATTTACACCAAGGAAGTCAACGTATGATATAAATCAAGGGTTTTATTTCTCATGGACTAATGCTTGTTAAACATTTACCAGCACATCACTTACAAAGTGTAGGAATAGACTAATATATTTCATCTTAAGAGAACGCATTTCTGCCTGATACCTATTTGCCTCTGTGAAGTATGAAGCAGATTCCTCCACAGAGAGGTACAGAGATTTGAGGCACTTAAATAAAGCCTGAATGGCTGCTGTCATTTTGCTGTCAGTGTGAATGAGATGATCCTGAAAGTCCACCCAGCTCTATAAATCTATTATAATATTATAAAAGTGTTGCTAAGGAGCAATAAATTCTAATTCACTTAAAAAAAAAAGATTCATTTATTTATTTATTTGATAGAAGGAGAGATCACAAGTAGGCAGAGAGGGAGGCAGAGGGAGAGGGGGAAGCAGGCTCTCTGCTGAGCAGAGAGCCTGACGCAGGGCTTGATCCCAGGACCCTGAGACCATGACCTGAGCCGAAGGCAGAGGCTCAACCTACTGAGCCACCCAGGCGCTCCTAATTCACTTTTTAAACTAGTTTTCCAAATTTCTCCTAGAGTTGTAGATATAAAACTCGCTTATCATTTTTTCTTATTTTATTTATTTTTTATCACTAGTATTCAATTGCTTGCTATGTTTCATTTTGAAAAATCTATAATTCTATCATTTAGAAGTTGATTGCAATTTAGGAGAACAAAAGAACCAAATCAGAGATGGGACAAAAGGTATATCTAAATGGTTGAAATTGTGAAACTGGTATAAGAGCCTTAATTAGAAAAGCATCCTAGGGCGCTTGGGTGGCTCAGTTGGTTGAGTGACTGCCTTCGGCTCAGATCATGATCCTGGAGTCCAGGATCTAGTGCCACATCAGGCTCCCTGCTAGGCAGGGAGTCTGCTTCTCCTTCTGACCCTGCCCCTTCTCATACTCTCTTTCTCTCTCATTCTCTCTCTCTCAAATACATAAATAAAATCTTTTTTTTTTAATAAAGCATCCTAGGCTAGTTCCATATGTTTTTTTGTCTATAATTTATTTTTTTAATATTTTAATTTTTGGCCATTGTCAACAGTTGTTCTGTTGTTCTTTGGCTTAAAGGTGCAATGCAAGTACTACAGTGTAGTTCAATATGTATAAGTAGACTTTTGGCAAGTGACGAATCAGACGAAAATTTCAATATTGAAATCATAAGAGATAAAAGTATTGGAATTTTGTCAAAATAAACCACAAGGGAAAATTTAAAAATTGATACTATGCATATTAGAAATTTTCTTGTACCAACTGTAGGATATTTATTTTACTTATTTCTTCAACTACTATCTAGAAGACCTTGATTCCTTAGACATTTGCATAATTGCACAGATGCAGGAAAAAAAATGTAAAGCAAAATAATGTTTTTAGTGGATTGTAAGGCAGTGATGCAAATACTGGAAAGTGCACTTGTGCTGGGTCTGTCTTCTTGCTCTTTCCCAGCTTATGGTAAAGGCAAAGGACCATTTCTGAAGAAAACATTTTAACCACTCCAAGTGGAAAATACCTCTGTAGTCTGATGTGCATTGCTTAGGTGATGGCTCTTTTACAGGGAGACACTAATGAGCTGATAAACCTACCAGATCACCAATAATTAAGTCTTGGGGCATTTCAGAGGGAGATAATCTCCTCTCTTCTCCCTACAGTGGAGAAAAAAATTCAGTCCTATCCTAGAATCAGAGCCTCAGCTGCTCTTTCTTGTGAATAATGACTAGTAGTGATGGTTCTTCAATTCCAGAAGTGAGTGGTACCTAATTCTAATTTTTATCAGGAAGTCTGTCTTGCTCTGAGTCTGGTCTTTCTGAAGAAAAGTTATTTTTTGGAAAAAGCCCTTGGCACACCACTGCCCTCCATATCATTGGCCCATTTCCAGGTAGAAGGTCCTCCTATTTGTAAGCTAAGTGACATTTCATAAACATAGCAATGCTTTTCCACAGGGACATTTGAAGTTTGTGCAGCATTTTGAGAAGTGCATTTTGTCACTTGACCACTTGGACCTTTCTTTTCTTATAGCTCTTCCTAAGTCATAACAAAGATTCAAATCCAGACATTATTACAGGACACTGCCTCTAATGTTGTTTTGTTTTCTCTCTTACTTGTGTACTACTATATGGAAGTAATGGTGGGTACCATGGAGTGTACCTGGCCTGTGTTTTGAGGGATCACAAACAGCCCAGTAGGTCAGGGAAAAATTTGATACAATTCAGATACATTCAAGTGAGATTCAGTAGAAGGAACAAGCCTGCTGTTCTTTATTTACAGTTCCTGTGGTATCTTGAGAGGAGATTTTATTATTGTGATTTGACTTCTCTGGTCTCAGAAGCCCGAGTACTTTCCATATTCTAATTGCTCGCATACTATTTCTAGAATAATTCATGAAGGAAACTGTGTGAATTAATAGCTATGAAAAATCTTTCAAAATACAATTTGTGAGCGTCTGGATCTTCTTTTTACTATTCATGTGAGTTTCCATGTGGCCAAAAGGTGTTGGCTATGCCTCTGTTAGCAGACTTCTAGGGACCTACCCTTATTTTATTGAAAAAGGAAACACTGATGGTGACATCTTATCAGAAGATCTTTATGTAACTAAAGCACGACCACTACCCGGCTAAATGTGACTGCAGGACGCTTTGCACTTATAAGGTACACTTTGTTTCAGAAAGATTAAAAACTGAAAATATGTGTACCTGACAATTGATGAAATAACATAATGAGGGAGAATTTCCTGGATTTCTCCATCACATTTACAGATTTGATAAATAGCCTTTGAAGAATTGTTCCTGATAGTTTGTCGTTGTTAATGCAATTTGTAGTCTTCAGATGTGTTTGATCAACTGGAAGGAAAAGAAAAAGGAGAGGCTATAATCTCTGGATTTTCCTCATTGTGCAATGGAGCTTAGATTATCAATGCAGAATGGACATTTACCATCATCACTCAAGCTACAAAAGAAATTAATTGAATAGGTGGGAAAATATTCCTTTAAATCTGGGAAGCAATGTTGTCACCCTCTTATCCCTCAATTACAATGTGTGAAATCTCACTAGTATTTTATTGAAGATGCTTTTATAGCTCTTTGTGTTTCATTAAACTCCAAAGCAATTCTTTATAATATACGATGGCAGGGGCTGAACTGCTGCTTGAGTTACTCTATGGTAACTCTCTCTAGCCCCAAGAGGACCAATCTGCACAGTTTGATTTCTTCAAACAGATGAAAAGTTCTGTCTGCTTGGAATGCCATCCGCCCCATTTAGGTGCTTCTAAACTGTTCTTCTCCAGCAGGATTTCTCAGTCTCTCTGCTACTGACATTTGGGACCATGCCGACGAGACCTATCCAGTGATCTGTAGTATGTTTGGCAGAACATCTTAGCCACTAGGTGCTAGAAGTACCTTCTCTACAAAAGTAACAGTCAAAAATGTCTCCTGACATTGCCAGAGGTCCCCTGGGACCCAAAATTGACAGGTTGAGAACAATTGTTCTAGAGTGCTCCTTTTAAAGCTAGAGATGCCCTGGAAGGAAAATGTCAGATATTTTCAGAATTTGTTCATACCCATATAATTATGATGATCAAATAAAACCAAAGGATGGACTAGCCGGGACTTATATAAAACCAGTAAAACCAATGCTTTCAGCTTATGAATACAAAATTGCAACATGAAGCTACATTATGAGATAATTTAGTTTCGAGGGTGGGTTTGAAGATGGGCAGGATGATGGCATATACTTTTCTCCCTCTCACACAATTTCTGTAAGGGAAAAACTGAAACTTTCAGATATGTGAGGAAACAGCCAAAAGCGCACCAAGTCGGTGTTACTCATCGTAGACAGTTTTGATCCTATATATATATTTTAAAGAGGGAGTAAAAAATTAAAACTTTTCCATAAAGAATGAAGACAAAGAGGGAAATAGTATTATTCAAATGAAAATGTTATTAAAATAAGGTTACTCCTACCCCATTAGTGTTTCGCTCCCATCCACATGAAATATTTGTCACTCAGATGCTTCCCCAGAAGTACATCTCTTTGTTATAAATAGCCTTATTTTTAGTATTCTTTAGTAATTCACTACCTCGCTATCACACCATGATTGCTCATGGTTTCTTTTTAAAATAACTGTTTTAAAAATATGTCCAAACAAAAACTGCATTCATTTTGCACATAGAGAAAGAAATCTCCAAGACATTGCCTAAGAAAAGTACTGTTCCTAAGCTATAGTATGAAAAGCCAAGTAACTTATCACCTGCAGCGGTCAATGCTCACGTGACACTAACATGGAATGGAATCCTCTCTCACATGAATTATTACACTAGTGCATTTACTAGTCTCCTTGCTTCCATCTTGCCCCTGAATGTTCATTCTCTTCCTTATAACAGAGCAATCCTGTTAACCATCATGGAGATTATGGAAATCCTCTGTGCAAAGCACTTCAGTGGCTCCCCTCTTACTAAAGAAAGGTACCATCTCTCTGGTTTCATCTTCTCTTCCTCTCCACCTTGGTCACTCCATTCCAGCTATATTGGTCTCCTCAGTGTTCTGAAATCATCAGCTCTATCTCAGGCATTTTATACCTGCTGGCATTTTTGCCTGCAGTCCTTTTCCAGGGACTATATATGCATTTCCTCATTTCCTTCAAATCTGCTTTAATGTCACTGTTCCAGTGAGGTTTCCTCCAATATTTAAACTTGCTATCTCATGCCCCTCCCCAAGCCACTACCCTTCTCCTTCTCTGTTTTTTTGTTTGTTTGTTTGTTTTTCCCTATAACATGTGTCTTTCTAATATATTAATTTCTTTTTGTTTTGGTTTGTATTCTCCACTCCTCCCAAGAACAAAAATAAAATTCAATAAAGACAAAGATTTTTTACTATTTGATCTCCTATTATATAACAAAAGCCTAATAAATAAAGGCTGTTAATATATATGAGTCTGATCTGTATTATAAAAATAAGTAGTAGGTATGAAAATAAAAATAATTTTCAAAGTATAAATTCAAAGACCAGGAAGTTTCAGGATTTCTTGACACTCAAGTTATTTTTTGAAGGATGGAGTTTCAAATTATATTTGATATGGTCTGTTTTTAAACCTTATTACCCTAAAAACCAGCAATCAGTCATTGAGAGGAATAATTTATAATTCAAAGAATTTCTCATTATGAAATATGAAATGTATTCAATGTTTTCTAAATCATCGTGTTTCTGAAGTGGATATAAATTTTGTGGAGAAATGCAAATGATTAGATTATTATCACTTGAATCAAGTTGAGAAAAAGGGATGGAGCTAAAATGTAATGCTTTAAATATTTTGTTTATTGAAAAACACACTGTGAGAGGACAGCTAATATATTACTAATATGATCCAAATGCAGGAAAAGATAAGTGTCCCAACTCAAGCCATCTGGCAGAAGGGGTCCCCTCTTACTTGAGAGAGGGTTGGCCTTTTTGATTCTATTCAGGCCTTCAGCTGATTGGCTGAGTACCATCCACAATAGGGAGGCAATCTGCTTTACTAGACTATAGATTAAATGATGTTCACATCCAAAATTACCCCCACAAACACACCAAATAATGTTTGACTAAATCTCTGGACACACTGTGGGTCAGTCAAATTAACACAAACTGGACTATCATATTGTGTTCCAAATTTCTTATTGAAGTTTTTTTTTTTCTAATAATGACTTTAGAATCAAACTATATACATCTTCATTGACTTCAAAGGTAAAAGCAATATGTTTTTTTTTTTTATTGTGTGAAAGAAATAGTTCAAAAACTTCTTGGGATGATATAAAAGTATATTTTAAAATATCTCTAAATGTTTCTCTACCAAAAACTCCCCATTTAAAGAAGAATGTAAATTCAGAGGAGGTTTGTGACAACTATAAGAGTATATTTCTGTTTCATTTTAAAAAATGGTGTAAGTGTAACATTTCTTTTCAAAGGGGGGCTTCTATATTAAACATTATTTTCATTTTTAGACAGCATTGGAAAGGAAATTATACACATTTCATAATTACCTTCTTGTAAGAATGACCATCAAATATGTAATGGCCCCAAAACAAATACATTGCCCCAACTTTGATTTTCTCAGAACTCCACAAATCTCAACTTCTCTATGAGCATATTTTCTTCAGTGCTCTATTTGTTCAACTGAGAGGTTTTTACTTTTTTTTTAATCTGTTGTTGACTTTAATCAACTTTTTTTTAAATTCCAGTGTAGTTAACAGATAGTGTTGTGTGTGTGTGTCTGTGTGTGTGTCTGTGTGTGTGTATAGTTTTGGGTATACAATACAGTGACTCAGCAGTTCCATATATTACTCGGTGCTCTTCAAGGTAAGTGTCCTCTTATTCCCTGTCACCTATTCACGCCTTCCCTTTCCTACCTGCCCTCTGGTAACCAACCTTCTGTTCTCTGTAGTTGAGAGTCTGTTTTTTGTTGTTGTTGTCTCTTTTTTTTTTCTGAGAGTTTTTTTTTTTTTTTTCATGAAATCCCTTGGTGTTGGAGTCATTATAATCTGTTTTTATTCATTTAACCCTAGAGAAAACGGGGTCTTAGTTTCTTTTCTGTATTTCTCTCAACTATCATAGTGGGGAAAGAGACCTGTGACTTGACACTAAAGCAAGAGTTGACCTGTATGTGGCAGTATTCAAACTGCGTAAGAGCTGATAAGTCATAGGTTCCAACCAATCAAAACACATGCCATAAATGTCCCTACGTGGATGCGCCTGAAGTCCTCAGTGGAATTTTGGAAGCTGTTGGCACATAAAGAAACCAAAACTGTCTACTAATTTAATTATGTCTATATAAATGTCACACTCTCTTTGGTATGTTTGGTTGGTTCTAATAAAGGTTCTAATAAAGATACACAATAAAAGAAGCCCAGCCCTCAGAAGGATAACAGTTAGCATTTGGGAAATACACATTCATAAAGAATTAGAAGAAAACTAGATCAAATATGGTGATTCCTGTAAAGAGACATGGGAGGATGTCTGGAGCATCTAGGGGGAAAGATCTCTTGGTACTGGAAGACCTCAAAAAATGCTTCATGTACTAGGTGATGACTTAGTATGAAAGGGAAAGAGGAAAATGAATGGAAAAAAAGCAGGCTTTCAATAAATGGTTAAATAAGTATTTGTTAATGTGGAGTACAAAAAAAAAAAAAACCCTGAAAGATAGAAAAAGTGCTATCCCAGGCAGAAAATAATTAGATCCTAAAATAAGAGAAACTGATACTAATTCTTATTGGAGATCAGAGTAATACTTGCTAGATTCTGTGATCCTGAGATAGAGGAACTGTTGTTCTCAGATTACATTCTGTAGTCCTTCCCATTTCCTCCCAATAAGCCCAGCACTTAGGGATACTCTTGAACAAAATTATCACCTTGCACACTATCTTGCTCATAGTGAATGAATATTTTCAAAATACATATTTCTAGAACCAAGACAGAAATCCTTGTATTGAGAATCCAGAAAGGGTCTAACAAATATTTTTTTTCAAGATACCAAATTGTCCAGTTAGAATTCTTAATAGCTACAAGAATAATCTACTTCAGAATTATCTAGTTAGATTTTTAGAATATAGTTAGAATATAATTAGATATTATGCTCTAGTTAGTTATCTAGGAAAGCCTTTTGGGGTGAACCATTTCTAAGGACCTCTGAATAATCAGAAAATGTGTCCCCCTTATTACACTGCTGAACAAAAGTTAAAAAATAACGACGGATTACTCTAACACTTGCTTTGAATGATTAATCCTAATAGGTAAATTAGAAGTTAGATATTAACTAGTCCTGAATTAAGCTTTGCTATTCTACCTATTCATGGAAATTATTGTTTTAATTAAAGACACAGCTGCAGTAAATAGCAATAAGTGGTCTCAGGATCCACGTGAACTACCAATTACCAGGATTTAGTATATATTGATGTAACTAATATTGGTGTTAAAAGAGGAAGGAAATTTACATTCATATTCAGGGTCTCTAGAACTGTGAATCAAATATTTTTACTTGTTGTTGAGATGGTGCCTGCCAACAAGTTGCTCAGAAATACCCATTAGAGTTATAAAGTAAGAATTTATCTTAGTTTATGAATGGAAAGTTAATGAGTAGAAAGCATGGCTTCTATCTCTCCCTCGCCCTGCTTCCTATCCCATTATAAATACACATCTTTTCTTCATTTTCTTTACAAAAAAATTAATAAACGTTCCAATTTATTTTATGTCAGCAAAGACTAATACTTAGAAATGTACTTGTGATATAAAATGATCAGTTAGCATGGGGCCACATCTGGACTAAAAAATATTTTGATGGCAGCCTCTAGAGAAGCTTTTTTCAAATAATAACTATGAAGCACATGAAGTAACCAAATAGTCCATGCTGAGTTCAATTTCTTCAAAGTTATATAGACCCAGGTTGACTCAAAAGAGTCTACCACATTTTGTTTTGGACATATGTAAATGATATGCTGGCAAATGCATTACTGATAAACTGACACAATTTGACGAAAACAACAGCCCAAAGAGATGAAAGATCAGAAAAGAAGATCAAGATTTGTCTGTTTTTTTAAGAAATTACGGGGTTTTTTTAGAAGATTTAGTATTTTGACTGTTTCCATGATGGCAAATTTGGAATATAATGAGTCATTGCATTTTTGTTATTATATGTACACAGAGTATATTACCAAATTATTAAGAATCAGCTGCCTCCCATACTAAAAGGCAGAGTTATATCACTTTCTGAATTACTTCTGACTGCATGTCAAAACAAGCAGCTAGTATGGGATCTGAGGCTGGAAGTGTATTTTCCCAAATTGCAGACATACAATAATCTCAAGCATCTTGCCTAGGACAGTGGTGTGGACCTGCCCAGTGAACCCCCTGCACATTGATGACTGGGGCTTTGTGTGGCACGCAGACAAGGCTCTTCTTGCTTTTGGAACACTACATCATCACAGCATGTGAATAAAAATGGCCTCTGCTTGGAACAGTTAAAGTCAAATCAAGAAATGAAATTGATTCCCTATCCAGTAGAGTGTAAGAGAAACTGAGTGGTTTGAAAATGCTGTTGTGTTACTCTGACACATTGACCCTCAACCCTGTCATACTCCAAGCTCCATTTTTATAGCAAATATTTTATGAGACATCTTTATTTGCCTCAAAGAAATTTCAATATAACCTCCCTGCACAGACTATCTCTCAAAGAAACAAATACAATGCCCTAGATATAAAGGGGAAATATATAAATGCCCTGAAGCCCAACTTCAGTGGGTGACATAATGAAGTAATCAAACACTTGCATGTCTCCCAAGGTAGACTCACCATGGGCTCATGGTGAATGTGGCAGCTACAAAGGCTGACTGATACAGGTGAGTGGATTGGAAACTCAAATGCCAAGAGCAGTGTTACTGCCTTGCAATGCTATTTTCCAAAACAGTGAACAACTCCTGGCAAATAAAAAACCTGAATAAAACCATTTTTCCTCCATACACACAGTAGTTCCATTCCTGATAAAATTCAGTGTATATTAAAACTGTGCCAAAAATGCTATGTGTTTTACCTTGTATAAAACTGTTAGGTTACAGGCTTCTGCAGGTGTTTTACTTTTGTGCATGAATCAAAGTCTTGTAAGATGGGCAACTGCTCTGTAAATGATAGGGTGTCTAGCGTACCTGGCCTCCGCCCACTAAATTCCAGCAGCACCCTGTCTTCATGACAACCCAAAGCATTGGCAGAGGTTCCCTGAACACCCATTAAGGGGTGGTACCGATGCTGTTTGAGGGTTGGGCCTGGCTTTCATCACAGGACATGATCATTCACTACTTCTGCCCCACCCCCATCCTGGGAAAGCCTAAACTATGCCAATACTGACTTCCTGTCCAGCAGAATAATGCTTAACAAGCCCAACATGCGAAGTAGTAAAAAAAAAAAAAAAAAAAAAAAAAAATTATCCCAAACTCTTTAAAAGTTTGTTCTCATAACTATGTGAAGAAAAAAATGTAAGTTTTAGAGGAAGCAGATAGTACTGATAGTGAAGAGCTTGTTTACAAGGTGAATATATGAGGCCTCTCAGTGCTAAATGTGCTCAGTTGTGGGGGAAATCCCTTGTCTAGCTTTTTCATAACCTCCTCCCCAACTTCCGTCAATTAATATCTATACAATATTTAGAACAGTTTCTACTTACGTTGTAAGTGATGCGTAAGCTTTGTATTCCCAAAGTTATTCCAAAATTCAGATCCGATCGAATTTCTTCCTGATCAGAAGCTTCGGTGAATCTTTTTGTTAAAATGCCAATAATTTTTGGGGTGCCTGGGTGGCTTAGTGGGTTAAAGCCTCTGCCTTCGGCTCAGGTCGAGATCCCAGGTTCCTGGGATCGAGCCCTGCATCAGGCTCTCTGCTCAGCATGGAGCCTGCTTCCCTTCCTCTCTCTCTGCCTGCCTCTCTGCCTACCTGTGATCTCTGTCTGTCAAATAAATAAATAAAAACTTAAAAATAAATAAATAAATAAAGTATTTTTTAAAAATGCCAGTAATTTTTAAGGAGCGGATCTTTTTCTTCAAACAAAAATCTTCCATGAAAATACAATGGAAGAAAGCGATAAAAGCAGTTCTGCTCTGGTTCGAACTAGGGAAGGGCCAGGCACGGTGCCCAGACCCCCATCTTCTAAGGGCAATCATCTCTCTGAGATGTTTCCTTCACACACCAAGATTATCTTCATCCTTTGTGTTCCCATTGCCCTCTGTTCTGCCACTCATCACAGTTTTCATAAAGGCAGCTGACATGGGCTGATGGCTTGCAATGGACGAGGGGCTTTTTTAATCCCTTTCCTGTTTTAACACAAGTCTTTCTTATTATAAACTGATGATATAAGTATTAATAGGGTCCCCATTTTACAGAGGAGGAAACTGAGCCCCACCCCCCAAAAAACTAAACAACTTTTCCAAGGTTGTTTCTGACTAGGAAGTGGAAACACCACAATCCAAATTTAGGAAGTTAGCTTGATCAGATTACCACACCTTCTTTTTTTATTTTTCTTACATTCTCTGTCTTCTACACCGGCAACTCCCTGAAGCTTCTGTCGATAAACCTCAAAATATGCTGTTGAAAGAATCAAAATGAGTTTTTTCTCCACGAGAGAGTGTTTAACTCAAAAATTCATGTATTGTTTACTGGCCTTCCGAGAACAATTTCTCTTTTTCCCCTGCTTTCATTACTTTCTCATAAAGGACTAAAACTAACAGTGTTAGACCACAGTACAGCACCATGCAGCTCAAATGGTAGCAGAAATGGAAAATATTTAAAAGTAATTCAATTAGTAGATTTATAATTGTTTCCTGAACCAACTTCATGTTAATATATTCAGCATCTTCATTAAATAAGGAATGTGTTTCATGTGATATATAGTTTTTGTGTTGCTATATTAAGTGATTTTTCCCCCATCCTAAAATATGGAATCGGGGTCCCTGGGGAGCTGTCTGTTAACCATCCAACTTTTGATCTCAGCTCAGGTATTGATCTTGAGGTTGTGAGTTCAAGCCCTGCATTGGGCTCCATGCCAAACATTAAAAAAAAAAAAAAAAGGTAAAATAAGGAATCAAAGTCTTTTTGGGGGGAGGGCTCTCTATATCTTTTTTTTATTTATTTTTTTTTTAATTGGGATATGACTGGTATATATCATTAGCTTCAGGAGTATAATGTAATGATTCAATATATGTATATATTGTGAAACGATCACAACAGTGAGTCTGGTTAATATCCATCACCACACTTAGTTACAGTCTTTTCTTTCTTGTGATGAGGACTGTTAAGATCTACTCACTTAGCAATTTTCAAATATACAACACAGGATTATTAACTATAGTCACCATGCTGTACATTATATCCCCATAACTTACTATTTCTAAGTGGAAGTTTGTGCCTTCTGAACAGTTTCACTCATAGGAATTCATAAAATATACATTTTTTTATATTTTTATGGGGATATATATTCATAAGAATGATTATATTTCTGCTTTTCCAAATACTTATTTTTAAATTTTTTATCTATTGTGTATCATTTCAAACATTTCCAGCCTTTTTATACTTATTCTTCGACTTACCCACTAATGCAATTACTTCCTTCTTCCCAATCTGTCTTAAATGAGGCCTATGTAGAACGTTTTTTAAAGATCTTATTTATTTATTTTAGAGAGAAACAGCATGAGCAGGAGGGGCAGAGGGAGACAAAGTGAGAGAATCTTAAGTAGACTCCACACTGAGCATGGAGCCCAATGCAGGGCTCGATCCCATGACACTGAGATCATGACCCAAGCCAAAACCAAGACTTGGACACTTAAGTATGGGATCATGACCCAAGCTAAAACCAAGACTTGGACACTTAACTGATTGAGCCGTGCAGGTACCTCTCCTCTGTAGAATTCTTTAAGAGTTTTCCTGAGCTTGAAATTTCAGATCTTCCTGTCGTTATGACCCCAATGGGTCTCAGGCTCCAGCAGCTGCTGATTCTGCTTTTGAATAGCTGAATGACACTGAACAAAGTTACCCATCATCTCTGAGCACTGCTTTTCTCACCTGTAAAACTGGATTATAATTGTCGCTAACTCAAGATCTTTAAAATGCTTAACTCAATGAGTGGCTCAGTAAATGTATGTTAAATGCTCAGTAAATGTTAGTTATTTTTAACTTTCATATTTATCTTGGGGGGAGAAGCTGTTTTTTAAAAGTATCTCAACTTTCTATTAGACTGAGTATCCTTTGTCACTTCCCTTGTGGCAAGTAGCATATATTTCTTTTTAGTTTCCTTTTATTGATAGAATATATTTTCTGAGATTGGTCTTGCTAATTCATAAGCATATGAGTTCGTTCTACTTAATAAACCATATAAATGTCCAAATTACCTTTTTTTTCTCCTCTGTTCTTTGGTGAAACCTTGGACCTGGCATTTTCTAAATGCTAATTGCTTTCTTTTCTCACTCTGGTAATTCATTTCAAATACAAACTTTTAATGAAGAATTAGTTTTACATAAATATTTTGTGAATGAAAAATATCATATACAAAGCTAAGCCTTTTTTTGGATGCCGGGAATAGATTTTTATATAAGCATCTGTGATTTAGAGTTGCCATATTGTAAAAAACTCAGGAAGAAGGTTTTTCTGTTTCTTCAGTTAAGGAGGCTGATGTGTAAAAAGTTATACACAACAAGTCAATCTGGTCAGATGTTTTGTGTTTCAATTCAGAAATACACATTTCAAAACACAGAGAGTGAAAGTAAAAGGGGTGAGAGTGGGGTTGTAGGGGGATGGCGCTTCGTGTGCTCTCAGAAGCACACAGCAGACTCTAATAGTGCTTTGCATGCTGCTTGGGAGCAGGCAGGAAGGCAACCTTTCTTCTGGCTTAATAACTAAATAACCAGGTCTCCAAAGCATTTGGGTCACAAGATGAGGATATTTTTAAAGGGGTAGGGGGAGGTGGGGAATTGAAAGCCTATTCGTTCCATTTTTATCTTATTTTTATCTTATGTTGTTTAAGTATTTTTCCAATATCCTCCAAATTTATGAATTGTGAAAGAACTAGGTATTTATGATTCATGTGATTTTTTTTTTTTATGAATGTGATTTTTAGTGAGTGAAATAGCTATCTTGAGAGGTGAAGGGACTTGCCTAAACTGAGGCTGTAGAAAATGTCAGGGGCAGAGCTCTAATGCACACGTGGAGACATTTCTCATATCTTCCCTGATTATTGGTGCATAGTTATTTCTTTCTACGAACTGAAAATGTTAAGAAGTGTTTCTCATTATACCTCTGGTAAAACAAAATATATGAAATAAAATGAAATACAGCGCAAAGTAAATTGCACATATTTGCAGAAATCTGATCTAATATGTAGAAATAAAGTGCTTTATTGTTTTTTTCTAAATGTTTTCAATCCTATAAAAATTCTAAAGCTAAGTAATTAATTTTAAGATTAATAATTGCAGGGTGCCTGGGTGGCTCAGTGGGTTAACGCCTCTGCCTTTGGCTCAGGTCATGATCACAGGGTCCTGGGATCGAGCCCCACGTCGGGCTCTCTGCTCAGTGGCGAGCCTGCTTCCCCTTCTCTCTCTGCCTGCCTCTGTGCCTACTTGTGATTTCTCTCTCTGTCAAATAAATAAAGAAAATTAAAAAAAAAAAAGATTAATAATCGCAAGGTTGTTACTGTTATTGTTTTACCTAAAGGCACCAAACGTGACACCAAGGGCTATGACATAAACAGAGAGACCTGAGTAACCAGAAATGAGGTTAGGTAGCGAATGGAATGAAAATGAGCAGAGGAGGTCTAGACACCTGCACTGTGGCAAGCACACAGCTGGGGAGCGGGCCACGTGCCGTGGAAATATGAACCCCAACACAGCATTTGGCTTTCAAGGAGTGAAATTGCAGCCACCAAATGCAGTGCTTTCCCACCATCCCCAAAATGTTTTTTACATGGGCACTTTCTGCTGGATAAAGCAGAGTTTGAGTCAGATGATTTTTCTCTCTGCTTTAATGACTCAAATAGTCTGGGAAACCGTCTCTTTTGCGAAACACCTCCCAACCCTCTCACTATGCCATGAATTTTGTTGACCCTCTGGGAGAAGATTCACAAGGCAGCTCATGGGCTTCTCAAGAGTCTCCATGAAGGGTCCCAGACTATCAGGCTCTGCGACTTTTTGGTGGTGCAACTGCAGCAATTTATTGAATATTTCTGAGCATCAGTTTATTACAGTGTATGGTGAGGGTAACCGTACTTAACCTCTATGCCCACCATACACATTAAATACAAAGATAGATGTGAAAGCCTTGGCACAGTAGTATAAACATTTAAACAGTAACCATAGTGCTTTTCACTAACTCAAGATCAGACCCACTGGACCATAGGATTTTCTTTATTTCATTATATACTATGAATGTAATTGATTTACATAGAAATGGACTTGGTGTCCATCAAATAACCAATAATGATATTTTCTGGTTTATATTAGGGTTATTCCATTTGACTGAGCTTCATTAATCACAAATTCTGGAGAAAATATAGAGAGAGGGGCACCAAAGAAATAGAAGGAATTTAAGAGGACATGGACAATAGGTGTAAGGGGAAGAGTAAATAAGCACTTAGTCAAAATAAACTTAAAGCAGAATCCTTATACATTCATCAAACTACCCCCAAAAAATCTGGATTCTAAGCCTGGGTGACATTCATAAAGTCTTTGCCAATGAGCCACAGACTTTATGAATGTCACCCAGCATGTGTGGGTCTGAGTTTCCTCATTTATAAGGTAGGGACTAGACTAAATCATCTCCCAGGTCCCATTCAGCTCTAACATGCTAAGAATTGTCTTGAATTGGGGAATGTCAAATGTTGAACTGGGTCATTTTCAAGACTAAAGTCTGGAAAGCAAATCTAAAGCTTTAAAAATTCCATTTTTAAAAAATTCTGTTAAGCAACTGTAACTGTAATATTTACAAGTAGCAGTACTTTTACTCCTTTATGCAGAATTTTTGTAGAATTTTACTTGAAAGACCATGGACAAACCCTGGTCACCTCGGCAAAGTCAAAGTGATAGCTGCTGTTAGCCAGGAAAAACATCTGGAAAGCCATCTGCTGAGGTTCACGCAAGAGATCTCAGACTCGGGCTATTCCCTCCTAGGACATACAGTCTCCAAACTATCCGTGTGACTGAATGGAACACCTTTCGTTTGGATTTTCCAGGCTCGGAAAACTGCCAGAGGGCAGGGTAGGCTTGTTGTAGAGGAGAGGCACGCCCAATGGGTTCCCTGGAAGTCCTTCTAAGCCAGAAAGTGCTACTTCCAGTCAGCACTACAATTAATCAGTTTGTGTATTTAAAAACCAAGTAGGGGGACACCTGGATGGCTCAGTTGGTTAAGCAGCTGCCTTAGGCTCAGGTCATGATCCCAGCGTCCTGGGATCGAGTCCCGCATCGGGCTCCTTGCTCCACAGGGAGCCTGCTTCTCCCTCTGCCACTCTGTCTGCCTGTGCTCACTCTCTCTCTCTCTCTCTGACAAATAAATAAATAAAATCTTTTAAAAATAAATAAATAAATAAATAAAAACCAAATAGGAAGGGTCTCCCGTGTGTGGGTCCCTATAGCAATAGAAGAGCCTGAGTCCTACTGATGATGTACTCACATAATTAAGATTATTATATAACATGTGAAACTAATTCTTCATTGAAATCCTAACTTTATATCATCTCTGTGCATGACCCCACACTTCTCTGCCATATTTGGTGTCATATTATCAACATTGTCTAATTTGCATTACAAAAGTAAAATGCCCTGCTTCCCTCCATACAGCTAAGGAAGTATTCCTCCTAAAACACTTAACCCCTCACCCTACTTGTGTGCTTAAAACTCTTCAGTGACCACCCATTGCCAAAGCAAAGGTTCTCAAACTTGAATGTGTATGGGAATAACCTGAGCAGTTTTATTTTGTTTTGTTCTTAATGCAAATTCTCAAAGCCAAACCCTCCCAAGATTCTGTTTCAGTAGTTCTGGGCACAGGTGCCCTCTTTTCTAGTGTCCTTATTGGCAGCTCCTCTACCTCTGACCCTCCCTCCAGTCTCTCCCTCTTGCTATAAATTCCTTGAAAATAGGAACCTGTGTTCCTAGTACCTAGCAGAGTACTTAGGAAATGGATCGCTCTCCATAATTACCTTTAAATGAAGGAAAGAAGCAAATGTATACTCAAAATCATTCTGTCTGATTTGATAAAACTAGAAACATGTAAGATTTGGGCAGATATCTGAAATGAGTGCCTGACTTGGTCAAAGATTAAAAGAAGGCATTCAGCTTTTGTTTTGATTAACATCTATTTCTGATTATCCTTAGAGGAGGAACTTCTGATTTATGACTTTTATAATTATTGTGAAGATAGTTCTAAACATGTAGATTTTTAGAAAAACAATTCACTTGCTTTTAATTCTCAGAGTTGTTAATTTTACAAAGGTATAGATCCTTAAATGCTTCAAGGCAGTTAGCCCAAGAATAAAACTCTCTTGGTCATTTGTGACAATGTACTGATATCATCAGGCTCAGTGCCACCTTAATATGTTTATTTTAAATTACGCAGTGGTGGTAGACACCGAAGATTTTCCGAGATGGGTGTAAGTGATCTAGACAAATGTGAACCTGGCCTTCTTCAAAGCTCATAAAGCCCTGGCCCTCTGCACTTCTGGCCAGTAGGGGCTCACCATAACCCATTTTGCCAGGGTGTTGAATCTGTTATAAAGTGGTGGTCCAGATGAAAACACATCTGAGGCAATCCAGGTATTGGAGTACTGTGTGTGAGTCTTCACAAGGAGATGCGTTCCAAAAGATCCAGAGGAATAAGGATAATTGTGATTTTATTTTTGTGTTTTGGTCATGGTGGATGGGAAGATACATTGATGCATCCACAGTGATGTGCACGCTCCTCTCTACCTGAACATCTTCCCTCTTCACACAAAGATTTCTTTCTCATCCTTTAGATCTTAGCTTGGAAACTTTGTTTCAGGAACTCTTCTCTGCTGCTACCATCTGGATTAGCTGCCACACCTCCGTGTTCCCCAGTGCTTGTGTTCATGATAGCACCTAATGCTGTGTATCAAAATTGCACATTTCACATGGGCTCATCTCCCCGTTTGACCATGAGCTCTTGAAGAGAGACTTGCCCTCGTATTCTCCATTAGACCCCTCACGTCTAGACTCCAGCCTACAATAACATGGGCATGGAGTAAACATTTGTCAAGTAAATCAATGTTATACGTGTATTTACTCAGTACACATCACTGGGTATCATCACAGCTGATGGAGCCCTGCAAAATTACCCAGTGTCTAATTTAATTTCAAAAGGGGCATAAATCCTACACACTGCAAGGCCTGGAAGGGCAACAATCATCATTCAGTCCTAGCTCTACCACTAAGTATTTCAGTGAGCTTTTACGGATCGCTATGCCTTTCTGTTCTTTATTTTCCTCACCTTTTTATTTTTATTTTTATTTTTTTTAATATTTTATTTATTTATTTGTCAGAGAGAGTGAGCACAGGCAGAGTGGCAGGCAGAGGCAGAGGGAGAAGCAGTCTCCCTGCTGAGCAAGGAGCCCGATGTGGGACTCGATCCCAGGACGCTGGGATCATGACCTGAGCCGAAGTCAGCCGCTTAACCAACTGAGCCACCTAGGCGTCCCTTTCCTCA
Organism: Lutra lutra; assembly: GCF_902655055.1. Classification (NCBI taxonomy): domain Eukaryota; kingdom Metazoa; phylum Chordata; class Mammalia; order Carnivora; family Mustelidae; genus Lutra; species Lutra lutra. The sequence goes on from NC_062280.1 coordinate 65,121,540, forward strand.
CCTTTTTAAAAAAGCTCACTTCTAGTCCAAAGATTCCATGAGTCAAAAAAGAAAATCTTCATATTTCAGGCAAAATATCTTCTCCGATATAAGTCTTGATTGTTCTTGATTTTTTTTAACACCAGTAAAGATCCAGTGGCAAACAATAGCATTCATTTTCCTTTATTCTAAGCAGAATTAGTATGCAAGGAAGAAAAAGTGACTTTGTGCCTACTGGTGGTAGCAACAGCTTGGTGGTCAAATCAGGTAGCACTGATGCCAAATGTGGGTAGACTGGTGAACAGAGTCCACATGGCCATCTGTGGTGCGTGTGTTGCTGTCCCATCCTTTAATCCCAGCCACCTGGGGCTCACAAAAAATGGAGAAATGACAGTGCAGGACATAATGTCAGCGTCAACCACAACACTTAAATCTGGATGTGAGTCACAATGTGGCCCCTTTTTACTCTAAATTGGAAAGGAGGACAATATCATCTCACCTTAATTCCCTCAGATTGTATAAAGGTCTAAGAATATGGTGAGATATTGTACATGGAAATCTTCACAAGTTGTAAAATGATCATGCAAATGTAAGTTCTTAGACAAAATTAGACTGTCACAGAAACTACCTTTGAAAAACCCGAGGGTTATTTGGTCCATAAATATTATTGGGCACATAATAGGTGTCAGACACAGTTCTAGGCATGGTTCTAAAAGAAGCTTGTCCATTATTCTAGGTAGACTAAACAGAAAACAATAGCCTCAACAGAAAACAAACACATAACTAAATACACAAATGAACTATTAAAATAATTTTTAGGGCATCTGAGAGGGCTACCTTCGCAGGGAAGCTCAGGAAAGACCTGAAAGGTAGCATTTGATTTGAGAGCCGTGAAGATCTGAGGAAGAGTATCCTAAGCAGTTCCAAAGGCCCTGCGGCATGAATGAGCTTAGTATATCTGAGAAATAGAAACAGGCTGCTGTGGTTAGAAAATAGAAAATAACACAAAAGAGGTGGAATGTGAGTCAGACAGAGAGGTGGGGGCCCAGAGAAAGAATTTGGATTTTATTCTGTATGGTGGAACACCACTGGAAAATTCTAAAGCAATGTAGCACGTGCTCAGTAACCCCAAACTACTGCTCCTTAAGCTAATTTTTCTCATTAGAAAAAAAGGCTAAGCGGACAAGGATTGTCTCAGGGAAATTTAAACCAAGTAAGTTCATACACTTTTGTTTGCTTTCTTAAACCTGTTAAATATTTTACTCTACCTGCTTCACTTAAATGAAAAGGTCAATTTTTATTTATTTGTTATCGGTTTACTTTACTGAAATCCAAAATAAGACCAGGGGTCAATTTCAATAAGTAGTGACTATGAGTTTGTGACCCCGGAATTCAAAGTGAAGGATTATTAGACTTCTTTCCCTGTTTTGACTTGTTAATTATTTTTAGTATTCTGTTTTGAGAGAGACTGGAGGCAGGAAGATTAGACACTGCATTAGGATTTATGAACATCTCGCTTTAATAAAAACTTTTAATACTTTATGCAGAATTAGGTTTACTAATAAAAACATATGCTGAATGTCATCCCTTCCAGTTTATTTATCCACTATTATTTACTGGGCATTATAGTTTTATAGTTATTTAGAATTCTATCTTACAGTTTTCATCTAGGGAAAAACCTCATCTTAATAAGATTTTTAGTAGTCAGAGAATAAAACATAATACTAGAAAATTTAGCAATTTTTAGTAATTCCTGTGAATTACTATCTGAGTAACCATTAGAAGAATTTAGATATATTTGTTGCATTTTTATTCCATAAAATTTAAAGAAGTATCATTTTAAAGATCAAGTCTAAGAATCAGGATCAACCAATTTTTTTCTCTTTGTTATACTGTTACTTAAAGATTTTGTTTTTGTTTTCAGTTAGAAAGAACAGTATTTAAATAACATCAGAGTCCCCCTCAAAGCTAGTCATGTTTTCAAAAAAATAGTATTTAAGCAATCTGGAGCGTGCAAAATTATGTACTGGTCCTATACCATGCTTATTCTGACATGCCTGCTCTCACACACACGCACACACACGCAGAATAAATTCATATCTTCATTATCTAATACGTAAGGCTTCTGGAAAAGAGATAGCCAAATGTAGACTTTCGGGGACTATTTTTCACTTAGGTCCACTGCTTTCTTTCTCTGCAAAATTCACCCCTGAGTAGCAAGTCAGTGTGGGCACCCTCCAATGTGCAACAATCACACCTTCACACACAGAGGGGCTGAAAAGGGGCTCTATCTAGACAAGCATTTCTAAATCAGCCAGGAAAAGACCTTTGTTGTCATTTGAAGGTTTTCAAGTGTTCTGGTGTGGGGTTGTGGGTATTTTTTAAGAAGTTCTGGTGTCAATGAAGACATCTTGTAATTTGGGAAAAGCTTTCTCATTTATTTCACAACATTCATAAATTTTGCTCTGTACCTAGGTGGCAAATTCCTAGATAGATCTTGAAAATCTCTCCTACACAAGCATTGGCCTTCTCTTTTTAACTCCCTTTGGAAGAATTATGAAACAGAATAGATGCTCTCCAGCCAGCAACATGCTAGCATTATTCTCACCGACAGAATGAACTTGAGACTTACCATATAACCAATGTTTCAAACAAAAATTATAGAGTATCCCAAATTGCTTAAGCTACATCTCTAATTTAACAGTGAACATATTTAAATGAAGATGAGCTCAAGGGTTTGGTAGTCATGGCAACATGGTATGAAAATATACCATGTCACTCAAGTCTATTAGACAAAAATATATTATCATTCCAAAGGATTTTGTTGCTACTTTAAATATGATAGAGGAGGAAAGGAGAGGATGAGAGAATGGAGGGATCATGGAATATATTCAATTATTTTCACTACCAAAAAGTGCTGGTTTGAAAATAATCTGATTTAAATTTTAAATAATTTAATTATAAACAAAATTGATATAAAAGACTATGAGAAAAATAAACAGAAAATGAGTTTTCTGCCTTAACAAAAATATGTTAAATCTTCTTCCTGTGAGTAAGAGTCTAAAAGTGAAGAGTAATTTTATATTTTAAATAAATTGCTTTTAAATAAATTTTAAAAATTTATTTAAATAAATTGCTTTTAGAGTACATAATTTGTGACTATTCATATGAGAAAACCTCAAAAAACGCAACTTTAAATTAGTTTAAAAACAAATATGCAAGGTATTCAGAGCTTTATTCAAAATCATAAAATGGACAGGTGATTAAATCGAGATTATTGAAGATAATTTAAAACACAGAAGACAAAAATGGAAATCATCTAAATATTATATTCATTAAAAATGCCAGCTAAAATTTTGAAAGCTATTCTTAACCTTTTTCTATGCCAGAAATTCATATCTAGCTGTACATTTTTTTCTTATAAAAATAGAATTTCACTATACATATTTTTCTATAATTTCTATCTATATTTTTCTATAATTTGAGAGCTTAAGAGCCTGGCTTTGATATCAGACACACTTGTACTCTGGTTTCAGCTCCCAGTCCCATTTTGAAAGTTCTCTTTTAGGGCCCATCTGAACCTTAATTCCCTTATATGGAAAAAAAAAAGACATAATCAAAGCACCTCTAGCAAAGCACCATTGTTGGACAAGGAGATATCAAACTGAATTTAAAAAGACAATCAATAGATGCCAAAACAGATCTGACAGAATGTTAGAATTTTCTGCCAGAGGCTTTAACACAACCATCACAAAAATGCTTTAATAAGCAATTATGAACATAAAAGTAATGGGAAAAAATAGTCTCAGCAAAGAAATAGAAAATATAAAGAAGAACCAGATGGAAAATTGGTTTATTTTAGAACTAAAAAGTAAAATAACTGAACTTTTAAAACCTCAGTAGATGGACTTAGCCACAGAATAGAGGAGACAGAGGGGGGAAGAAATCAATAAGCCAAAATATGGACCAATAGCAATTAGTCATTCTGAACATAGAGGAAAATGACTAAAAAAATAAAAATGAGCAAAGCCTCAGGGACAAGTAGGACTAATACACAAAATCTCTAATGCCCATATCATCAGAATCCCAGAAGGAGAAAAGAAAGAGGTCAGTACTAAAAAAGTATTAGAAGAAACAATGGCCAAAAATTTCCCACTTTTGACAAAAAAACATACAACAACAAAAACACTATAAACATATAGATTTAAGAAACAGAGCAAATCCCAAATAGGTTAAGCCTAAAGAAATCTACACCACAAACCATCATAGTCAAACTTTTCCCTTACTTTCAGGGGGAAACAATTCTAATGACAGGGATTTATCAGAACCCGAAGAAGCCAGAAATAAGTGGTACAACATTTTTAAAGTACTGAAAGAAAAGATTAACTCAATATCCTACATCTAGCAAAAATATCCTTCAGGAAAGAAAGGGAAATCGAGGCATTTCAGATGAGGGAAAAGTGAGAAAACTTGTCACCAACAGACCTGCTTAAACAATGATTATAGGAAGTTCTCTAAACAGAAAGATAACAATAAAAGGGGGAGTTTGGGAGCATCCGGAAGAAAGAACATGGTAAACAAAAATATGAGTAAATAAAATAGACTTTCCCATTCCTCTTGAGTCTTCAGTAAAGGGGGAGGGTGAATCTCCTGGTAAGGACATCTGGACTTGTAAAGCTATGGGGAACTTTTGGAAGGTCTGGTGCAGATGAGTAATGTGATTGGATCTGAAATTAAAGAGAAAGTTCCTAGAAGCTGTAGGGACAACAGAGTAATCCAGAATGAGATGATGGAGACCTTAGACCAGTGTATCTGCAGTGTATCTATGGAGAAGATGATAAGTGCTCTATATCTGGAAATAGTTCGACAGTACAGTCAACAGGATTTGCTACTGATGATTGTATAGCAAGAGCGAAGGAACACCTTCATCAAGGACAATACCAGGATGTTTGTTCTCAACAACTGGAAGCATAAGGTTGCTATCAACTGATAGAAATGGCTGATGGTGGAGCAGATGTGGGGAAAGATCATGAGTTTAGTAATAAGCCAATGAAAATTAAAATTTCAGAAAACTTTAACTTCTTGATCATCTTCTACAAACATTCTAAAAGCTACATTTATCTGTGTGTATGTAGTAGTACCATCCTTAAATTTGAAGATTTGGAATTATCACAACTTAAATATGATTTGAGCAACACGTACACAATGATGCAATACAAGAGAAAAATGACAAAACTGTGCATTTAAAAGTGTTTAGAATTTAAAACAATGGAGGTATGGGGTGCCAGGGTGGCTCAGCCGGTTAAGTGTCTGCCTTCAGCTCAGGTCATGATCCCAGGATCCCAGGACTGAGCCTGGAGTCAGGCTTCCTGCTCAGTGGAGAACCTGTTTCTTCCTCTCCCTCTCCTCCTTCCCCTGCTCAGGCTCTCTCTCTCAAATAAATAAAAAAGAATCTTTAAAAACAAACAAACAAAAAAACTGTGAAAGTAAATATTTAAAACAGTTAAATTTGAAAATTTATAAATTTTATGAAACATCAAGTAAAAATTAACTGAAATATGAATGATAGCATACATTAACATTCCAGTGAAAATAATTAAAGCAAAAATAATTACAATAAAGTGCTCAAAAATTACAAACTATTTACGGTATAAAAATGAATTAAATTCAACCAATTTTTTTAAAGGAAGTAAAATAGTATTTATTTATTTATTTTTAAGATTTATTTATTTGACAGAGAGAGAGAGACAGAAAGAGAGTGAACACAAGCAGGAGAGTGGGAGAGGGAGAAGCAGGCTTCTGGCTGAGCAGGGAACCTGATGCGGGGCTCAATCCCAGGACCCTGGGATCATGTCCGGAGCTAAAGACAGACGCCTAACAACTGAGCCACCCAGGTGCCCCTAAAATAGTATTTATGTTTCAAAAAGTGAAATCCTTAAGAAGCAAAGGGTATTAATGATGTCATTGTTGAGGGTTTTTTTTTTTTTTTTTTTTAAATTTCTATTCACATTCTAGTTAGCTAATAGTGTAATATTTGTTTCAGGAATAGAATTTCATGATTATCACATATAACACCCATATAACTCATCAGAGCAAGTGACCCCTTAATACCCATCATCCATTTAGCCCATTCCCCTCCCACCTCCTCTCCATCACCCTCAGTTTGTTCTCTATCGTTAAAAGTTTTTCATGGTTTGCTTCCCTCTCTTTTTTTTTTCCCCTTCCCCTGTGTTCCTCTGTTTCTTAAATTCCACATATGAGTGAAATCATGTGGTATTTGTCTTTTTCTGACCTATTTTGCTTAGTATAATATATTCTAGCTTACACCCATGTTATTACAAATGGCAAGATTTCATTCTTTTTGATGGCTGAGTGACGTTGTGTAGTATACATGTACCACATTTTCTTTATCCATTTGTCAGTCAGTGGACATTTGGGCTTTTTCTGTAATTTGACTATTGTTGATCATGTTGCTATAAATATCAGGGTGCATGTGCCCCTTTGGTTCAGTATTTTTGTTCTTTTGGGTAAATATCCAGTAGTACCATTGCTGGATCGTAGGGTAGTTCTATTGTTAACTTTCTGAGGAACCTCCAGACGGTTTTCCACAGTGACTGCTCCAATTGGCATTCCCACCAACAGTGTAATAGGGTTCCCCTTCCTCCACATCCTTGCCAACACCAGGTTTTTTCTTGTGCTGTTAATTTAGCTATTCTGACAGGTGTGAGGTGGTATTTCATCGTGGTTTGATTTGTATTTCTCTGATGAAAGTGATGTTGAGCATATTTTCTTGTGTCTCTTGGCCATTTGGAGGTCTTCTTTTGAAAAATATCTGCTAATATCTTCTGCCCATTTCTTATTTATTTTGTGGGTGTTGAGTTTGGTAAATTATTTATAGATTTTGTTTACTAACCCTTTATCAGATATGTCATTTGCAAATATTGTCCCATTCCATAGGCTGCCTTTTAGTTTTTGTTTAGTTTTAGTTTTAGTTGATTGTTTCCTTCATTGTGCAGAAAGAAGCTTTTTATCTTGATGAATTCCCAATTGTTTCTTTTGCCTCTGGCAGCATGTCTAGTAAGAAGTTGCTATGGCTGAGGTCACAGAGGTTGCTGCCTGTGTTCTCCTCTAGGATTTTGATGGCTCCTGTCTCACATTTAAGTCTTTAATCCATTTTGAATTTATTTTTGTGTGTAGTGTAAAAAAGTGGTCCGGTTTCATTCTTCTATGTGTTGCTGTCCAGTTTTCCCAACACCATTTGTTGAAGAGACTGTTTTTTTATCCCCCTATTGGATATTCTTTCCTGATTTGTTGATGATTAGTTGACCATATAGTTGTGGGTCCACTTCTGGGTTTTCTATTCTGTTCCACTGATCTACGTGTCTGTTTTTGTGCCAGTATATCATACTGATGACTACAGCTTTGTAACATAGCCTGAAATCCAGAATTGTGATGACTCCAGCTTTGTTTTTCTTTTTCAGAATTGCTTTGACTATTCAGGGTCTTTTGTGGTTCCATATAAATTTTGGAATTGTTTGTTCTAGCTCTGTGAAAAATGCTGGTGGTATTTTGATAGGGATTGTATTAAATGTGTAGTTTCCTTTAGGTAGTATAGACATTTTAATGATTTATGTTCTTCCAATCCATGAGCATGGAGTATTTTTCCATTTCCTTATGTTATCTTAAATTTTTTTTTTGTAAGTGTTCTATAGTTTTCAAGTATAGATCTTTTGCCTCTTTGATTAGGTGAGTTCTGAGTATATTTTTTGTATACTTTTTGCACACATTTTTTAGCTCTTACCAAAAATAAAAAAGTTTTTCTGAGCCTTGGTTTTGGAAAAAATAAGGACTTAATAATTATAAACCAACTCCAAATATTTTCCTTTGACTCTTTCATTTTCAAACAATTCTGTGCCTTATTTGATACCTTTGAAGGCTTTTTTAAACAACTTTTTGTTATTTGCAAGAGCTGAAATTTTTTATTGAGTGAAAGTTGCAATTTTCAAAGAATATATTACCAATTTATCTTCTTTTAGTTTTATCACTTACAGATGGATATTCTACTTTTCAGAAAGCCTTTGAATCAAAGGAAGAATTATTTGTGCAGTAGAAGCTTTGCTGTGTCAATTTTCACTGTTCTCTTCCTTTTGGAAATTATTTGCATATGGAAGAATGTTTTCTAAGCAGGTGCACCTTGTTTATGTAAAATTTTATTCATTTTAAAACTGGTTGACTTGTAAGGAAGAAATGATTCAAATTTCAGATTTTTTAATAAATCTGAAATAACCGTCCCAACAAAAATAGAAGTATTTCAGTTCTTTAAAATGACACAAAATACCAGAATATCTGAATGTAGAAAATTGATATTTAAACTCCTTAATAGCTTTTTGTTATAGTGTCTTTTAAGGTAATTACAGTTGTTTTGTTTTGTTTTGTTTTTTTTAAGATTTTATTTATTTATTTGACAGAGATCACAAGTAGGCAGAGAGGCAGGCAGAGAGAGAGAGGAAGGGAAGCAGGCTCCCCACTGAGCAGAGAGCCCGATGCGGGGCTCAGTCCCAGGACCCTGGGATCATGACTTACGTGAGCAGAGGCTTTAACCCACTGAGCCACCCAGATGCCCCTACAGTTAAGTTTTAAAATCTTAAAGTCCTCACAGTGGTTTAAGAATATGTTGCTGTTTCATTTTATTTCTTCTTCAGAGCTAGTCAGAGTTTACCTTTATATTTGTATCGGTATCACTTTTGTTCCAAAGTGTAGTGAATTTAAACTGGCTTTGAAAGGCCCATTTAATCCTTCCCATGTGGGCTAGGGGTTTTTTTGGTTTTTTTGTTTGTTTGTTTGTTTTTTCTAATCACAGCTACATATACCTCTGCAAGTGTTACATTTTCTTATATTGCCTACAGGTCATTTTGAACAGTCACATTTTATTTTAACTGTGCAACACTTTGTTTTCAAATGTGCTCAAAATGTAATTATAGCCTTACTTGTATGAGTAAGCCTATTTTTCCATATTCAGTAAAAATTAAGACAAACAAAATAAAGATCATCACAAGAAAATTTTTTAGATATATATTGCAGTAGCACCATGAATAAGAAGTTTTGACCACTCAAAATTCTCAAAATTTATTAGAAGTTTTTGTCTCTTTGTTCTCTGCTTAAACAAGCAGATTTTTTGGTTTATTTTGTTCTCTGCTATATCACCAGCACTTGAATTTTGCCTAGTACATAGTCCCTGTTCAGTACACATTTGCTAAATAAATGTTGTGTAATATATGTTTCCTGTATTTGAGACTATTTAATCTGCTGTGGAAGACAAGAAAATGGGATAGATACGTTAAGCATAGATAGTCAATAACAGTATCTTTTAAGGTAGAGGCAAAATTCATAAACTGTGTTAGGCAAAGAGAATGAGTAAGCAAGTAGCTTATGGAACATGGGCAGAACTTATAAGAAGCAGACAGATGTGACTGTGGATATGGATATAGACAATAGTTAACTATGAGACAAATTGGTTATGGATAAAGTAAGTAAAGCATGTATGTACTAAGCATCTAATACGCATCGTACGGTAAATGTACTTGAGGTATATGGGGCACTCAACATTCAGATGCATTAAGTTAGCCACCTTTTAATGACATACATTTTGACAGATAAAGCCTATTACTGTTCATCAGGCTAATTGGTAACCTTTTACTGTGGCCAGGTGTACTTTCTTCTGTTATAAAAGCGTGTATGTGGGGGCACCTGGGTGGCTCAGTGGGTTAAAGCCTCTACCTTTAGCTCAGGTCATGATCCCAGGGTCTTGGGATCAAGCCCCACATCAGGCTCTCTTCTCGGCAGGGAGCCTGCTTCCTCCTCTCTCTCTCTGCCTGCCTCTCTGCCTCCTTGTGATCTCTGTCTGTCAAATAAATAAATAAACATTTAAAAAAAAAAAAGCGTGTATGTGTTGGTACAGACACCTTCCATCTGCCAAGCCCTTTTGCTCAAACACCACCTATGCTCTTCATAACCACAACAGCTGCAAGAGAAAGATAGTAAAGATAGTATATAACATTATGTAATCCAGAATTCAGGCAGAAGACTCCTGCTGTAATTTCACATTTCCTATCACATCTTTTGTCTCTTTCTTCTTGCTATGTGTTTAAAATGATTTAATGGTCAGAGCAATTCGAGCATCCTATTTTGGTCTGTTCCATGGTCTTTGGGGTAATTTACTTAATCACATACTTAGAATATACCTTGCTTCATATCCATATGCCATAATTTTCAGAATATTAGTATATATCACTATGTATTACTCTATAATAAAAAGAGCATGCATACTCATTTTTTTTTTAATTTTAGAGATGAGCAAAATTCCCTCTTTTTCTTCCCAGTAAGACAGTTTGAGAACCAAAGTGTGTTTATTATTAATGTAGTTGGTGCAAGATTTGTAAGTGCCCTGTAGTTTAAATTTTATGTCTTTCTTTGCACATAAGCAGATATTTTCACTTTAATGGCTTGGGTATATTTCTGATTAGTAAAAATTTGAAAGTAATAGAACTTTTCCAGCATTTTAAAATTACCCCAAATCATAAAAATCAAATGCCAAGTGTCATCTGGTTGATAACATAACTATAAATAAATGATACTAAAGAAAATATCTTGGGTTTTTTGTTGTTGGTATTTGGGTGGTTTTTTGTTGTTGTTTTTTAATGATTTGGCTCTGCTATTTTAAATTAGTAAAGACATCATAGCCTTTGGGTAGTCCAAGAGAAAACTGATGAAATGAGCTCTTCTTTCAGGTTTTCTAGATATGCAATTCAGGCCAATTTCCAACAAGTTTGATGAGCCAAGAAAAGGAAGGAAGTCTGCAAGAGCTCAGCCTGACAGCATGATAAGTGAAATTATAGCCCTTAAGGAAGCGAGAGCAACATATGAGGTTGCTGAACTTGTGATTGAATTGTCTGGGGCTCTCAGTGGGCACATTGAGATGTTGGTAAGCCAAATGAGAATTCACAACACAAGAGTGCCCAAGGTCCTGGTGCAAAATCCCGTAGAGAGTATGGGTAAATGCTTATCTAATCTCCGTCATTTCAAGAGGATTTTTTTTTTTTAAAGAGCCAGACTCACAGTTGAATACCAACTTGAAATCAGCAGGAGATAGAAACAAACAAACAAAAAAGCTATCAGTAGATGTTGCACCAGATGCTAATGAGCATGATAGTCTATAAGCAGAGAAAGCAGAAACCTGATACTTAAAAGGCACAGACCCCTGGGCTTATCCCTTGCTTAAGCCGGTAGTGGAAGACTAGGAGTGAACTTGAGCAACCTTGAATAGACAAGGAAATCAATAGAACTCTAGGTTTCATCCAGCTTTATGAAGAGCGGCAAATAAGGAAAAGGACTGTCTGCTGTAGGATGTTCTATCTATATTCTCTTTTGAAAACAGTATTATAATTTGGGAGAAAGGAATTCTCACAGCGATGCTTCATTCAGTAGGTGAAAAAAAGAAAAGGCCCCTTTTACAAATGGACTACAGTAATGAGAAGTTCACATATTTGACTTTGTTAATTGGCACCACAGATAACGTATATCATTTCTAAATGTGAGATGCTATCTGGTATCTTTCCCACAGTCACTCCTTTAGATTGTCCCTACTTGAAATGGTGTTTTTCCTTGGCTTCCATAAGACTACGTGATTCTGATTTATATTCACCTCTTCTAGATTTTAGTTTCTTCTACTGTATCAAGTAGCTACTGCTGTATAAACACCACCCCCAAACACAGAGGCTTAAAACGAGAATTTATTCTTTCTCACAATACTGTCAGTTAGCTGATCTAAGCTGGGTGGGTTTTTTGTTTTTGTTTTTGTTTTTATGGTTTTTTGGTTTTTTGTCCATGTAGTGTTGGTTGGGGTTCCTTATGTGGCTGTTTTCACTAGGAGCTCTGCTGAGACTGGAACATCCAAGCTGACCTTACTCACATGCTTAGAATCTCATCTGTGATGACTGAAACTGAGTAAGGTCAGCTAAGCCATTCTTTCCATAAGGGTGTCAGGATGGTGGAGTCGGCCTCTAAGATGACAAAAATGGAAGCAGTGAGACCTTCCAAGGTTTAGGTCTGAAAATCCTCCAGTGACATTTTCACCACATTCTATTAGTAAAAGCAAGGCACCATATTGAAGGGAAAACAAAGATTCAAGGTAAGGGGCCATGGGCTGTAACTTTTTTTTTTTTTTTTAAGATTTTATTTGACAGAGATCACAAGTAGGCAGAGAGACAGAGGGGGAGAGGGGGAAGCAGGCCCCCTGCTGAGCAGAGCTCAATCCCAGGACCCTGAGATCATGACCTGAGCCGAAGGCAGAGGCTTAACCCACTGAGCCACCCAGGCGCCCCTGGGCTGTAACTTTTAATGAGAAGAATGGTAAATGTATATATATATATATATATATATATATATATATATATATATAATACAATATATACATTTAATACAGCCACATCCATCTATTCCTCTCTGTGTTACTAATCAGTAAGTATTCCTATTGCTGAAAAGCTGGACCTTAATTCTCCCTTCTCTTTTTCTAAGTTTCTTTATTTGAGGAACATCCTCTGAAGGCTGTTCTAGTACTGCCCAATACTTTCTATATTCTGACCCAAATGAATTGCTTTTGTTCTCAGAATGAGCCAAGCTATCTCACATGACCACTCAAAATATTCTTTCCAATTCTTCTCTCCTCATCTGATTTACTCCTAATCACTCTCTTGGTCTCAAATTGAGCATCGTTTCTTCTAGAATGTGTTCTCTAGTTACCCAAGTCAGAGTCATTTTATTTTATAAACTCCATTAATATGCCATCTTCTCTCTTATTCTTGAATTGAATTCACTCTATGGTGAAAGTTTCTAATTTTTATATCCACACCACCTATTAGATATAATTTATATCTAGGTTATTAAATAATATCCTAACTTTTCATTCCTGTCTCCTGGGTATCTATTACTAGTTATTCCCCAAATAAATAATTATTGGTTATCTTTAACCTAGGGTTAATCTTTAAGAAAAGTTTATTATATCACATAGAATTGATAATCAATATGTATTTGCTGAACAAGGACCCCTGCTCAAAGCCTTTCAATTGCTCCTTTTTCCTGAAATGTATATTCTCAGCCCCAACAAGGAAATATTTTCATAACCTGATCTCCTTATGTATCGAAGAATATTTCCTTCTGCTTATCAAATTCACCCTTGGCTTTAATTTTTTTCCCCAAACGTAGTTGTGTTTATCACTGCTTTGCCTCTTATCCTTGGTTCTCCTACTAGATAAGTTCTTTCAGATACAGGTCCCTGTAGTATAGAAGTATGAGAGGACAGTGACTTAAACAAGCTATTTCTTTAAAAGAAGCTATTTTTTTCTTACATAATGACAAAACATAATGATTCCAGGGCTGATATTGCAACACCTGTGGTGCTGGAAACCTCTCTTCTTCCCACCATTCTCCACATGAAGCCTTCATCTCCTGACTCAGGATGGCTTCCCTAGCTCCAACCATCACATCTGCATTCCAGCCAGGGGAAGGGATGCAGTGGAAGTAAAGGTTGTGTACTTCCTCATTTAAGAAATTGCACACATCCAAGAAATTGCACACATCTCTTAGCTCATGCCCAACTGGCTAAAATACAGGCACATAGCAAAGAAACAAAAGAAACATAAACATAAAATACAGGCACATAGCAAAGACAAAAGAAAGTAGAATTTAACTGGTATCCATGTGTTCAACTGCAATTTGAGGTTTCTATCCCTACAGGAGAAAATGGATATCAGGAATAAAAAGTTGTCTCTGCCCACACTTTTATTTACATATTTCAAAACCTAACATATTCCGGAGTGGGACAGAGCAACATTCAAATCCCATCTCTGTCTCTTGCTAGTCGTATGACTTCAGGCAAATGAGTTAACCTTTCTTAGTCTCACTGGCAAATGTGAAAAATGATATATACCTGTCAAAGCTAGTGAGAAGACTGTGCATATAAAATACATATCACCCTTTTGCCTCCTTGCATCCAAGAGAGCAATATGGGTTACCAGCAGCTCTACTGAAGCCATCCAAGGAAATCTGGCCAGGGTTCTCTTTCTTGCCACATCTGCTCAGGTTCACACAGTCTGATCAGGAAATACAGCCTCAGTGTGTGCTGCCAGTGTTTCCATCAGGTGTACTGATTCCTAATGCACTGGGTTATTATCAGGATTAAATGAGATAATGCACATAAATTACTTTGTATGATGTCTTGTACACAGTAAGGGCTTCATAATATGAAGCAAGTATTGCTGTCCGTGGTGGTGTTCCATGCATTGCTCTCATAACAGATACTGTCTTAAGTGAGTGATTCAGGTGTGATTGATTCTAAGAAAACTGCAAATTGTCCTCAATCAAATCAAATTGAACATATTAAACAGAAATTAGTATACTATGAAATTAGTTATGACAATTACATGCCCCTTTGCAAAGTTTATGACCATCAAAGTCATGATCAAAGGATTGATGGAGATGAGTAAGCAAGGAGTCAGTCATCTGAGGAAAGCAAACTGTGCTTCGAATGGCCATGCCATTCTGAAGGACCAGCTAACTGTTCCCTCCTAGCAGCAGAGCTCCACACCTGGGCTGGGATGGTTGTTTGCACTGGAGTGTGATGGCTGCTTGGTGATCACATTTGTGGCCCTGTTCAGTGAGGTAACCCACTGTCCCTGGTTTCCTATTTGAGAAATGCACGAAGTCCCCAAAAATGACTGATTCTTCCAAATAATATAACAAATTGCTATGTGCTACAGTGCATTTCTCACTGAGTCCTAGTGTAACCATCTCCATGTCTGGTTACAAAGGTTCTATTTGTGATCAAAATTAAGACCTAATTCCTGCCACCAATGAATCTACAGATGTTATAATAGAGGTATGTACTTGTTAAGAAAGTAAAAAGAGTATCAGAGGCAAGGTGCCCCACATTTTTCCCAGGAGAGCATGAGCAAGAAGGAGAAAAGTCAAGGCACTGATTAGATTGACACTGAAAAACAAACATACTCCCCCTCCCCCAGTCCAAGGGGAAGTTAGCTTGGTGGTCATTAGGAAGATACCACTTTGCCACTGAAATTTGCTGCTTTGTCAATATGTTTTGGAAGCACTTACGTTGTTCCATCAGTCTTGCTTTTCTATGGAAAAGCTTTAAAAAATCTTTTTAAATTAGAGAACATTGAAAATATATTTAGTTGCCTGGTATGGTCATAATTGTACCTCACAACTGAATTTTTTAAAAGATCATGGTTATTCCTGCTTTATAGTTCCCAGGCTGATCATAGAAAGTTTCACTGTTTTGTAGGGAAAATAAAACCATATGGTTTTGTAAATTAGTAGTTGTTATGCAAATAAAGAACGTATTTTGAAACATCTTGGTCATTGTGGATATTTTGTTGGTAAGCAACTTAAAATTTTGTGGTTTGAATTTTATTTATGGCTCATTAAGCTATGCTTTCAGGTTCAAAAATGCTCTGAGAAATAAAGTTAGTGAGAAAAAAATAGAAAATGATTTTTAAAGCATTTATTTTAAGGTCATCTGCTTCCTATTCTGCAATCCATTAGTGTGTAAATGGATTTAGATTAAAAAAGATATTTTTTAAAAATGGGACATTAGAGATTATGTCCCTCTAAGTCCCTCATTTTACAAATTACTTCAGCAATTCAAAGTCAAGGGACCTACCCAATCCAGGCAGAGGCAGGAACTGAACAGATCACCGCCTCCCAGTCTACTGGGCTTTTTTCCTCCACACTAAATCATCATTCCTGTTTAAGAAGGAAAGATAAAGTAAAATGATTATTGTTCTAGAGCTTCTGAAAGCTGTATGAAGGACAGGATTTTGACAAGTTCATTCAAGGGAAAACCACTCAAAGAAAATCTTGTCAAAATGTAAATCTTAATGGATGACTATTCACAGTAAAATAACTAACAAAGAAAACACTGATGTTCAATAAATCTTTTGGCCTTTGGAGATTTAGCATTTGCAGTTTTGACCCTGTAGGCCCATAACACAGTCTAAGGCAGGAATTTGGGCCCATTCAGTATGGTTATATTTTTCTCCACTTATCTATGAATAAACAATAAATCTTCTGAGGATATTGTTTGGGCAATTACCAATAGCAAAGGGAATCCATCTTTAATTTTCAGAATGAAAATGGAGAGTAAAGAAATCTCTAAAAAATGACTCTTCTTAGCATTAAAATAAATTTTAAACTGTTCTATTGTGCTTTTAAAGAATCACCAAGAGCCAAAAGGAATCACTAATATTTTTGGTTATGGGGGAAATAACATACTATAGAGTTAGTGTGAATTTGCAAAGATCTAGATTTTTTTTCCTTTTAGATATAAACATTCACTGTGTTTATAATGGTATTAAAAATAATTTTTTTTTTAGTTTTCACACAACTAAAAAAATGACTGCTTAATCAAGTCATATATGTATAAAGATTAATCTGTAAGCATCACTTATATAATATTGCCTTACTAAAATTGTTGCCAGGATGGGCACAATACATGGGGGTTTTGTTGTTGTTGTTGTTGTTGTTTTTATTCCTAATTTTTAAAACTTCTATTATCTAAAACTACAGTTAAGCAGAATATGATCCAGCTGCTTTTAGTGGAAGGTAAATGACTAAAAAAGATGAATAGGAAACCTTTGCAAAAATTTACTAAATTTCTTAAATGTACCATTACAAGAACACATTTAATCTGCTAAAATTTCTACATCTAAATCTTTAAAAGTAAGATAGAATTTCACAAAAAATTTACTTCTTGTCACTTATAGTATCTTGATCATTAATAAAGTGCTAGGGAACATTCAGTACACTTAAATTAGGCAAGATTATGAGATAATGTATTTTAGAATATTTAGAATATTATTAGAATTTAATATAGAATATTTAGAATATTATTAGAATTTAATATAGTTATTGCTGTCTAATATTTTATCAAATCTTACATTAATCAGCATAAAAATTAATATGGGAAAGTTAGTTTTTTTGATCATTTAGACTTTTTGTTTTCCTAGTTTCTCATCACCATAGAAATAACCTAGAAAAAAAATAATAACCCCTCTTCATTTAAAAGGAAAAATATATCTTTATTGTCACCCATGTAAAAGATATGATCTCTTTGAAATAACAACTTTGGGAACTGATGTTCTTAGAAAAAAAATATGCATTTTTCTAAGATTTAACATCTAATTCTTAATGGATGAGTTATTAGAATTTATTTGAGTCATAAAAATTTATCTATTCAAAGGGAAACATAGGGAATAAATTAATAGAACACTTGTTCACTGTCATAACTCATGTGGATTCAAAAAGCATGATGAATTCTTAGTAGAGAATCAAAAGGACAGTGATCTACAGGTAAATCAGGAACAAAGCCTGGTCCAGTTTGGCACTGATATCCCAGGGGTTCACCCAGGGATAGGGGTAGGAATAAAGAGGGGTTCAGAAGAAAGTATCTTCAAGTAAGTGTGACATTTGTAGTTACATGGGTTACGTTTATCTGTTTTTCAGTGAAAACAGTCTTTACTGGTAAATAGATAACTAGAACTTTTTTGATGACGTATGTCATGCAAAACAATTGACCTCACACACTGTTATCTAACTGCTCATTTTGACATATTATTTTTTGAGATGACTATAAATTTTAGAAGGTACAGTGGCTGAAGTGGCAAAAATAATTCAGGAAAGAAGCTCTAAATGAAGCAAAACACCATGCAGCACTGTGATCCAACAGATTGTTCTTTCTCAGAATCAAATCCTAGTACCTGCCTTCACAATAACTTCTTGAATGTTTACCATGTACCATGGCTTGTGCCTTGCACTTATATAAATTTAATATTCCTGGCAACCTAATGATACAAACACTATTGTCTTTATTTTTCTATTTTTTTAATTTATTTTTTATTAACACATAATGTATTATTTTCTTCAGGGGTACAGGTCTGTGAATCATCAGTCTTAGACAATTCACAGCATTCACCATAGCACTTACCTTCCCCAATGTCCATAACCCAGCCACCCTATCCACTCCTCTAGCAACTCTCAGTTTCTTTCCTGAGATTAAAAGTCTCATGGTTTGTCTCCCTCCCCAGTCCCATCTTGCTTCATTTTTTTCCCTCCCTGCCCTCCATGACCCCCCACCCTGCCTCTCAAATTCCTCATATCAGAGAGATCATATGATAATTGTCTTTCTCTGATTGACTTATTTTGCTTAACATAGTACCATCTAGTCCATCCATGTCATGCAAATGGTAAGATTTCATTTCTTTTGATGGCTGCATAGTATTCCATTGTATATATATACCACATCTTCTTCATCCATTCCTCTGTTGATGGATATCTAGGTTCTTTCCTTAGTTTGGCTATTGTGGACATTGCTGCTATAAACATTCGGGTGCACATGCCCCTTTGGATCCCTACATTTGTATCTTTGGGTAAATACCCAGTGGTGCAATTGCTGGGTCGTAGGGTAGCTCTATTTTCAACTTTTGAGGAACCTCCATACTGTTTTCCAGAGTGGCTGCACCAGCTTGCATTCCCACCAACAGTGTAGGAGGGTTCCCCTTTCTCCACATCCTCACCATCTGTCGTTTCCTGACTTGTTAATTTTAGCCATTCTGACTGGTGTGAGTTGGTATCTCACTGAGGTTTTGATTTATAATTTTTTGATGCCGGGTGATGTTGAGCACTTTTTCATGTGTCTATTGAGCATTTGGATGTCTTCTTTGCAGAAATGTCTGTTCATGTCTTCTGCCCATTTCTTGATTGGATTATTTGTTCTTTGGGTGTTGAGTTTGATAAGTTCTTTATAGATTTTGGATACTAGATGGCAAAAAACAGACAAACAAAAAGGACAGAGAACCACCTTGAGGGAGAGGAGTGAGCAAGTGTCACACTGGTTGGCAAGGTCCCACTAGTGCAATGAATTCTAATAAGACTGGGACTAGGTGGAAATTCAGAAGTGTCTGGGGACCGGTGGGGCATGGAGGTAGCAATACTAAAGCACTAAAACCTCACCATTGCTCATGGGAGGATGAGAGGCCTGGCTGCCAGAGATGCTTGAGTGAGAAAGATATCCTCAGGAATCGCCTTGGCTGTTGGTGTGGTGGAGTGACTAACTGAAGGTTTCCAGTGCAGCAGCCTAGGGACAGAGACCAAGCACTGATGCATATAGTAGTCAAAGCCAACAACATCTTCCTTAAGACAATTAGCAGCTTTCTATGAATGGTCATAAAGTTTCCTAAGAGTAATGGATGCTAGGTTTCATGACAATAAAAATAAGTTATGTCATGAACTTGATTTTTTCCCTAAGGGTTGTTAAGCTGAAAAGAGTTTGAAGATCTTAGGACTTCTTTATGTTCCTCTGTTTTTTACCAAAGCAGATGTTCAGGATCAAAAATTAATTAGAATATAAATCTATGGGTTCTGATCATTGCAAATAACATGCAGTATGCAAGGCTATCTTTTTCTTTGACTAAAATTCAGATACACTTTTAATTTGGCATAAAGTGTTTCAGCCAGGCACTTGAAGGACAGGTGCTAATTAGCAGGCACCAACACACCATACCAAGCCTCTTTCGGTCCTGTGTGAAAGCATTGGTACTTTACTATTGCATCGCATTTGGACCTAACACCTATGATAATTTCTCATCCATTTCAAATTATGTACACTAAAATTTGGCATGTCGGCTACCATCCTGAGTTATGACTGAGTTTAAAAGGGGTTGAGACCTTTTAGGATTCTTTGCAGAATAAACATTTACATTCATAACATTCGGACCTATGGTTCGTTGAACTAAACTTCATAGCACTGGTTTTTAAGAATCTCTGTGTAATGCAGTCCTCTTTTTTCCCAGAAGCCCCATCTTGGTGGCTCCCTGAGGATCTCTTAGCCCAGTGGCTACCACAACATGCCAAAAGCCCAGAATCTTTCTTGGTCACTCACCAAGCAACTGTGAAAAAGCAACCAGGGCAGAAGAGAAAAGATTTCCCTTGTTAAGCCTATGTCAGTTCCATTCCTTTATCCACCAAATATTGTATATTATCTCTGCATTATATTATTTTTTCTGAGAAATGGTCTACTCAATGAAGCAATATTCTTCCATTGTCAGTTTCTGGGAGAGTGTGATTAAAATAATGTGCATATATGTTGAAGGGCAGGAGGAGGTATTGCACAATATAGATGAAATAGTCATCAGTTTGTTTTACATTCTATGCATTTTTAATAAGAAAATCCCCATTTACAGGAATTAAATGTTCCAGATATTGATTTCAGAGGGATAATATATAATATGAAAATAAAATTCGGTAACATTATGTGATGATGTGTAATTCAATATAGCTAGAACCCTGGAAAGTGAAAAATGATGCTATTCCTGTTGAAATATTTAAAAAATCAAATTCCATTCCCTCAAGTACATTATAATGAAATTGAAACAATGTTACATGATTTATAATCTTCTAATTCCAGTTTCAAAGGGATTTTCATGTTAAAAACGGGATTCTTTACCCCTTTTTACTCAGTCACATACATGTTCTATAATGAATAAGAAAAACCTACAAAAGAAGTATCATAAAGCAGTTGTGACTTTGTGTAAAGTTCTGACTTTACACAAAAGAGTAATGGAGACAGCCAGATTTCAAACTCGGAAATCAAACGGTTTCCTCTAACTGCTAGACCACTGTCCTCACCACTAGACACCCAGAAATGGCAAGAGTGGGGACACTAACTTCCATGAATGGTCATGAATTGGATTTATGAAGTCTTGGCACATACTAAAGTGACCCAGGAGGAGCCTATTCCTGGAAAATTTGTGTTTTGTAATTTTTTCTGTTGGAGAGTTGGTACTGAAGGATTGAGATTATTTTTTTTTTAATTTTTATTTTTTCAGCATAACAATATTCATTATTTTTGCACCACACCCAGTGCTCTATGCAATCCGTGCCCTCTACAATACCCACCACCTGGTGCCCCCAACCTCCCACCCCCCACCCCTTCAAAATTCTCAGATCGTTTTTCAGAGTCCATAGTCTCTCATGGTTCACCTCCCCTTCCAATTTCCCTCAACTCCCTTCTCCTCTCCATCTCCCCTTGTCCTCCATGCTATTTGTTATGCTCCACAAATAAGTGAAACCATATGATAATTGACTCTCTCTGCTTGACTTATTTCACTCCGCATAATCTCTTCCAGTCCCGTCCATGTTGCTACAAAACTTGGGTATTCATCCTTTCTTTTTTCTTTTCTTTTTTTTTTTTTTTTTTTTTACAGCTTTATAAACATATATTTTTATCCCCCGGGGTACAGGTCTGCGAATCGCCAGGTTTACACACTTCACAACACTCACCATAGCACATACCCTCCCCAATATCCATAACCCCACCCCCTCTCCCAACCCCCTCCCCCCATCAACCCTCAGTTTGTTTTGTGAGATTAAGAGTCACTTATGGTTTGTCTCCCTCCCAATCCCATCTTGTTTCATTTATTCTTCTCCTACCCCCTCAACCCCCCATGTTGCATCTCCTCTCCCTCATATCAGGGAGATCATATGATAGTTGTCTTTCTCCGATTGACTTATTTCGCTAAGCATGATATCCTCTAGTTCCATCCACGTCGTCGCAAATGGCAAGATTTCATTTCTTTTGATGGCTGCATAGTATTCCATTGTGTATATATACCACGTCTTCTTTATCCATTCGTCTGTAGATGGACATCTAGGTTCTTTCCATAGTTTGGCTATTGTAGACATTGCTGCTATAAACATTCGGGTGCACGTGCCCCTTTGGATCACTACGTTTGTATCTTTAGGGTAAATACCCAGCAGTGCAATTGCAGGGTCATAGGGTAGTTCTATTTTCAACATTTTGAGGAACCTCCATGCTGTTTTCCAGAGTGGTTGCACCAGCTTGCATTCCCACCAACAGTGTAGGAGGGTTCCCCTTTCTCCGCATCCTCGCCAGCATCTGTCATTTCCTGACTTGTTCATTTTAGCCATTCTGACTGGTGTGAGATGATATCTCATGGTGGTTTTGATTTGTATTTCCCTGATGCCGAGTGATATGGAGCACTTTTTCATGTATCTGTTGGCCATCTGGATGTCTTCTTTGCAGAAATGTCTCTTCATGTCCTCTGCCCATTTCTTGATTGGATTATTTGTTCTTTGGGTGTTGAGTTTGCTAAGTTCTTTATAGATTTTGGACACTAACCCTTTATCTGATATGTCATTTGCAAATATCTTCTCCCATTCTGTCAGTTGTCTTTTGGTTTTGTTCACTGTTTCCTTTGCTGTGCAAAAGCTTTTGATCTTGATAAAATCCCAAAAGTTCATTTTTGCCCTTGCTTCCCTTGCCTTTGGTGATGTTCCTAGGAAGATGTTGCTGCGGCTGAGGTCGAAGAGGTTGCTGCCTGTGTTCTCCTCGAGGATTTTGATGGATTCCTTTCTCACATTGAGATCCTTCATCCATTTTGAGTCTATTTTCGTGTGTGGTGTAAGGAAATGATCCAATTTCATTTTTCTGCATGTGGCTGTCCAATTTTCCCAACACCATTTATTGAAGAGGCTGTCTTTTTTCCATTGGACATTCTTTCCTGCTTTGTCGAAGATGAGTTGACCATAGAGTTGAGGGTCCATTTCTGGGCTCTCTATTCTGTTCCATTGATCTATGTGTCTGTTTTTGTGCCAGTACCATGCTGTCTTGATGATGACAGCTTTGTAATAGAGCTTGAAGTCCGGAATTGTGATGCCACCAACTTTGGCTTTCTTTTTCAATATTCCTTTGGCTATTCGAGGTCTTTTCTGGTTCCATATAAATTTTAGGATGATTTGTTCCATTTCTTTGAAAAAAATGGATGGTACTTTGATAGGAATTGCATTAAATGTGTAGATTGCTTTAGGTAGCATAGACATTTTCACAATATTTATTCTTCCAATCCAGGAGCATGGAACATTTTTCCATTTCTTTGTGTCTTCCTCAATTTCTTTCATGAGTACTTTATAGTTTTCTGTGTATAGATTCTTAGTCTCTTTGGTTAGGTTTATTCCTAGGTATCTTATAGTTTGGGGTGCAATTGTAAATGGGATGGACTCCTTAATTTCTCTTTCTTCTGTCTTGTTGTTGGTGTAGAGAAATGCAACTGATTTCTGTGCATTGATTTTATATCCTGACACTTTACTGAATTCCTGTACAAGTTCTAGCAGTTTTGGAGTGGAGTCTTTTGGGTTTTCCACATATAGTATCATATCATCTGCAAAGAGTGATAGTTTGACTTCTTCTTTGCCGATTTGGATGCCTTTTATTTCCTTTTGTTGTCTGATTGCTGAGGCTAGGACTTCTAGTACTATGTTGAATAGCAGTGGTGATAACGGACATCCCTGCCGTGTTCCTGACCTTAGCGGAAAAGCTTTCAGTTTTTCTCCATTGAGAATGATATTTGCGGTGGGTTTTTCATAGATGGCTTTGATAATATTGAGGTCTGTGCCGTCTATCCCTACACATTGAAGAGTTTTGATCAGGAAGGGATGCTCTACTTTGTCAAATGCTTTTTCAGCATCTATGGAGAGTATCATATGGTTCTTGTTCTTTCTTTTATTAATATGTTGTATCACATTGATTGATTTGCGGATGTTGAACCAGCCTTGCAGCCCTGGAATAAATCCCACTTGGTCGTGGTGAATAATCCTTTTAATGTACTGTTGAATCCTATTGGCTAGTATTTTGGCGAGAATTTTTGCATCTGTGTTCATCAAGGATATTGGTCTGTAGTTCTCTTTTTTGATGGGATCTTTGTCTGGTTTTGGGATCAAGGTGATGCTGGCCTCATAAAATGAGTTTGGAAGTTTTCCTTCTATTTCTATTTTTTGGAACAGTTTCAGGAGAATAGGAATTAGTTCTTCTTTAAATGTTTGGTAGAATTCCCCCGGGAAGCCGTCTGGCCCTGGGCTTTTGTTTGTTTGGAGATTTTTGATGACTGTTTCAATCTCCTTACTGGTTATGGGTCTGTTCAGGCTTTCTATTTCTTCCTGGTTCAGTTGTGGTAGTTTATATGTCTCTAGGAATGCATCCATTTCTTCCAGATTGTCAAATTTGTTGGCGTAGAGTTGCTCATAGTATGTTCTTATAATTGTCTGTATTTCTTTGGTGTTCGTTGTGATCTCTCCTCTTTCATTCATGATTTTATTTATTTGGGTCCTTTCTCTTTTCTTTTTGATAAGTCTGGCCAGGGGTTTATCAATCTTATTAATTCTTTCAAAGAACCAGCTCCTAGTTTCGTTGATTTGTTCTATTGTTTTTTTGGTTTCTATTTCATTGATTTCTGCTCTGATCTTTATGATTTCTCTTCTCCTGCTGGGTTTAGGGTTTCTTTCTTGTTCTTTCTCCAGCTCCTTTAGGTGTAGGGTTAGGTTGTGTACCTGAGACCTTTCTTGTTTCTTGAGAAAGGCTTGTACCGCTATATATTTTCCTCTCAGGACTGCCTTTGTTGTGTCCCACAGATTCTGAACCGTTGTGTTTTCATTATCATTTGTTTCCATAAATTTTTTCAATTTTTCTTTAATTTCCTGGTTGACCCATTCATTCTTTAGAAGGATGCTGTTTAGTCTCCATGTATTTGGGTTCTTTCCAAATTTCCTCTTGTTATTGAGTTCTAGCTTTAGAGCATTGTGGTCTGAAAATATGCAGGGAATGATCCCAATCTTTTGATACCGGTTGAGACCTGATTTAGGACCAAGAATGTGATCTATTCTGGAGAATGTTCCATGTGCACTAGAGAAGAATGTGTATTCTGTTGCTTTGGGATGAAATGTTCTGAATATATCTGTGATGTCCATCTGGTCCAGTGTGTCATTTAAGGCCTTGATTTCCTTGTTGATCTTTTGCTTGGATGATCTGTCCATTTCAGTGAGGGGAGTGTTAAAATCCCCTACTATTATTGTATTCTTGTCGATGTGTTTCTTTGATTTTGTTATTAATTGGTTTATATAGTTGGCTGCTCCCACGTTAGGGGCATAGATATTTAAAATTGTTAGATCTTCTTGTTGGACAGTTCCTTTGAGTATGATATAGTGTCCTTCCTCATCTCTTATTATAGTCTTTGGCTTAAAATCTAATTGATCTGATATAAGGATTGCCACTCCTGCTTTCTTCTGATGTCCATTAGCATGGTAAATTCTTTTCCACCCCCTCACTTTAAACCTGGAGGTGTCTTCGGGTTTAAGATGAGTTTCTTGTAGGCAACATATAGATGGGTTGTTTTTTTTTTTATCCATTCTGATACCCTGTGTCTTTTGATTGGGGCATTTAGCCCATTCACATTCAGGGTAAGTATTGAGAGATATGAATTTAGTGCCATCGTATTGCCTGTAAGGTGACTGTTATTGTATATTGTCTCTGTTTCTTTCTGATCTACTACTTTGAGGGTCTCTCTTTGCTTAGAGGACCCCTTTCAATATTTCCTGTAGAGCTGGTTTGGTATTTGCAAATTCTTTCAGTTTTTGTTTGTCCTGGAAGCTTTTAATCTCTCCTTCTATTTTCAATGATAGCCTAGCTGGATATAGTATTCTTGGCTGCATGTTTTTCTCGTTTAGTACTCTGAATATATCATGCCAGCTTTTTCTGGCCTGCCAGGTCTCTGTGGATAAGTCTGCTGCCAATCTAATATTTTTACCATTTTATGTTACAGACTTCTTTTCCCGGGCTGCCTTCAGGATCTTTTCTTTGTCACTAAGACTTGTAAATTTTACTATTAGGTAACGGGGTGTGGACCTATTCTTACTGATTTTGAGGGGGTTCTCTGAACCTCTTGAATTTTGATGCTTGTTCCCTTTGCCATATTGGGGAAATTCTCTCCAATAATTCTCTCCAATATACCTTCTGCTCCCCTCTCCGTTTCCTCTTCTTCTGGAATCCCAATTATTCTAATGTTGTTTCGTCTTATGGTGTCACTTATCTCTCGAATTCTCCCCTCGTGGTCCAGTAGCTGTTTGTCCCTCTTTTGCTCAGCTTCTTTATTCTCTGTCATTTGGTCTTCTATATCGCTAATTCTTTCTTCTGCCTCATTTATCCTAGCAGTGAGAGCCTCCATTTTTGATTGCACCTCATTAATAGCTTTTTTGATTTCAACTTGGTTCGATTTTAGTTCTTTTATTTCTCCAGAAAGGGCTTTTATATCTCCCGAGAGGGTTGCTTTAATATCTTCCATGCCTTTTTCAAGCCCGGCTAGAACCTTGAGAATCGTCATTCTGAACTCTATATCTGACATATTACCAATGTCTGTATTGATTAGGTCCCTAGCCTTTGGTACTGCCTCTTGTTCTTTTTTTTGTTGTGAATTTTTCCGCCTTGTCATTTTGTCCAGATAAGAGTTTATGAAGGAGCAAGTAAAATACTAAAAGGGTGGCAACAACCCCAGGAAAATATGCTTTAGCCAAATCAGAAGAGATCCCGAATTGTGAGGGGGGAGAAAGGGGATAAAAAGGGGTTCAGAAAGAAAGAAAAAAAAAAGAAAAAAGAAAAAAAAAGAAACTATTAAAAAAAAGAAAGCCGATAAAGAAAAAATATAAAAAGAGGAAAAAAAATATATATATATTAGATAAACTTTCAGATAGTGGTTGATTTTCTGTTTCTGTAATTGCTGTTCTTCTTCTCTTCAATCTCCCATTGGATTTGTAGGTGTTTGCAATCTTTAGATAAGCTATTTAGCTGATCTCCCGCTACCTGAAGTAGTCTCAGCCTGCTACTTCTCCGCCATCTTGCCAGGATTGAGATTATTTTAAGGTAAAAACAGAATCAGGTGAACAATGCAAAAAGGAGTTTTTACTGTTAGAATATATAACATGTGTTGCCTGGCTACATTTTAAGATGACACAAAATGATGCTACAGAGACCACAGAGCTTTCATAAGAAAGCAGAAGCTCTTGGTCACTTTTCTTTAAGTGACTTCTCTTTAAGAGAAGCTGAGCTCAATCTGGAATGTTTAGAAATGGCTGCAAGGGCAGATCATTTTAGAATAAGAGATATATAGAAAGGGATATATAGATATTATATATATCTCTTACAAATAAGAGATATAGAGAAATATATAGAGAAATAGAGTAAGAGATATATAGAAATATATAGATATAGAGTAAGAGATATATAGAAATTTCTTCATGGAAAGAGTAAGATATATATAAGAGAGTAGAGAAATACTGAAGAAAAACTGGAACTAGAGCAATACAAAATACAATCTCCTACTGAACCCTGAAATACTCTTACTGACCCCTCAAAAGCACCCCCTCTCTTTCTCTCCTCCTCTGAAAAGGTAACTCAAAATTAGAAACTTGTAAATAATGGAGATATGAAGTTTCTTTCTAACCTACCAGCTGTGACAGCTTGTCAAAATATTTGAAGTACAATGGTATGTTTTTTATTTTTAACAACTTTTTATCATAAAAATAATACCTGCTTACTGAATAATAATCTAGCAGACGCTGGTATGTGAAGTATAAAGTGAAAATGAGACATCACCACCTCTCCCCAGAGGTGACTTAGCCTTCCTGATCTCTTCTAAGCACATATAAACACAAAAATTTTTATATAAATAATATCACTCTGTCTTTTTTTCTTACCTCCTTTTTAAAATAACAACATTTTAATATTAAAGATTTGGATTCTAAAAATTTTGAATGGTTTAGACCAAGCTGGAATTATTTTAGACAGATGCCATAGAGCTCCAAACGGGATAGCTCCAGAAAGATTGGGTACTAAATTGTTTGGTTTGCTTTTAACTGAATGAACACCAAAGACTTTAAGAAAAAGAGAAAAGGTAACAAAATTGATGTACTAAGACTAATTCTTCTATCACACCACATTTAGAATATCAAATAAGTTATTAAAGGCACAATTAGGAAACTAGTTTCCAGATAACAAAATTTGCTGATATATTTGCCATAAAAAATGTGATTTTAAAAAACTTTCCCAAACAAAGAAGTAAAAAGAAAGGAGGCAAAACATTGTCTTTCTAGGTATGAAAAGGGCTTTTTAAAAGCATTGTTGTTGTTGTTTTTTATCACTAACAAAAATGTGTGTGTGGTGTGTGTGTGTGTGTGTGTGTGTGTGTGTGAAGGGGAGAGAGAGTGAGAATGAGAGTGAGAGGGTGAGAGACTGGGTGAGTGACTGAGGGTGAAAGGGTGAGAGACTGAGTCTAATGTACGTGTGGTAAATTAAATTAATGGTCTTAATTCTTCACTCTCGTATAGTAGTGTTGTATACCCATACCTCTCCATGGCCTCATAGTGGGATGAGGCCACCTCCCACCTTTTGACTCTTGGCTTGCTTATGTGACTTGCTTTGGCCAGTAGAATGTTAGCCTATGTAATCCGATCGAAGACTTGAAATGTGCTCGCAAGGCTGAGCTTTCTCTCTTGAGCTTCTAATATCTCTGTGAGAACATGTTCTAAAATACATAGAGCAGACAGGCACCTATCCTGTAGCCTGCAGGCAAGCTCAGCTGTGCTTAGCCTAGATCAGCAGAACCCAGCCAACCTATCCTTGTTTGTATTTTAAGCCACCTAGTTTTTGTAATAATTTGTTACACAGCATTATGGTCGCAATAACTGATTTATTGGTAGTTAAAATTGACTCCAAATAAAAACTTGTCTCAGCTTTAAGCCCCCAAAGAACTCTTTTAGACTCTCTGAGCTATTGGAAAAATTGGGAGAAAGATGATGCTGACCTGAGGCAGGCTTTGCCAATGTTAGAGCAAGATTTTGGGAGCTTTGTGAGAAGAATCAGGATGCTCTTTCTAGTAAAAGCAGCCATGATATGCATGACCACAAGATAATTGGCATGACTGTGTCTTTGGTGAATGAAGTTAACCTTATAAAATAAAACTATTGAGGGGTAAAACCAGAATCCAGTTGAACTCCTCAGTGTCACAACTAGAATTATAACCATATGTAAAAACCTTACATGCTCCCAAATCTTACTGGGGCTCTGATTTATTCAGACCTCCTTCCTCAGCTACGAGGACCTTATAGAAACTGAGGACCTGGAAATCACACTAGGATTCCATCATCTAGAGTCATACTAGCCAATATGGTTATTGCTACCACATGTGGCTATTTACTTTTAAATTAAATTAAACTAAATGAAATTTCAGTTGCTTGGTAACACTAGTCACTAGTAGCCTAATAGCCACATGTGGCTGGTGGCTACCATATTGGACAGCTCAAATATGGAGCCCTTTCATCACCACCAAATATCTATTGGGCACCACTAATTGCAGGCAAGAGGACCAATTCACTACTCATCTCTTACAGTCAGGAGGCTGAAATCATTTGGGATTGGGGCAAAAATTTTGTAGGCCCTTGTTTGAAAAGGGAAATGGCCCAAAAGAAAGGCAGTCATAAAGTGTGGGATCTCCATATGGAAGCTACTTTATTTGATATTTTAAAAATCATCTGATTTTTATAATAGATTATAATATAGATAATAGAGATTGTAACAGCAGTCATTTTACCTATTTTTCCTGTAATTCAACCATGCTTAGTCTTTCAGATAGGAAAGACAGAACTAAAGATTTTGTAGCAAAGAAGGCAGAAGAGACCTTAATCTTTGTAAGTGCCAGTCAGCTGAGATGGTATGGGATCATGTACCTTGAGTAGTTCAGATTTCCAAAGGCTATCTGAATCTTAATTCAACTGTTGTGAGTACAAGCCTAACATATATACTTCTGAGTTTAACTAGATCTTGACTTGTGGCATTCCGTTTGCATAAGGGACTGAGAAGCTTCTTCAAAAAATAGTGTCCTATATGGAACACCAAAAACAGAGAGAGCAAAAGTTGACATTTCTCTTCTGTTACAGCCAAACATATGCATTTGGCTGCTGGAGAGTGATAGTGAAGTGGGAATAACAAAAAAACAACCATTATCCAGAAGGCATAGCTATGCTGAGAAACAAGGGTTGAAAGCAAGAGAAGGAGAATAAATCTGGTAGTAAATACAAAGCTTATTTTTAAACATATATGGGAAACATGCTGTGATTTTCCAGAAATAATTTTGGGAGATAGTGCACAAAGGGCTCAGATTTCACACTAAATGAGCACTGCACATCATGTCTTTCAGAGAGGGCCTCCCTAATATCTTCTGCCTCACATGTACTACTAGAAACTTGCCCCTCCATGATAAGAGAGGTGAGTCTATGCCTTTTTCCATGGAGCCTGAGCAGGCAAATAGAGTATGGCAGAAGATAAATGATGTGACCTCCCACCCTCAGTCATGAAAATGGCATGCACTTCCGCCTTGTTCTTCTTCCTTGTTCCTTTGGGATGCTTGATCTTGTATCACACTGTGAGGAAGCCCAAACAGCCTGTGTAGACACTCATGTGGGAAGGGAATGAGTTCCCAAGCTCTCAGCCCCAGCTGAGCTCCTAGCAAACTCCCACCTAACAGCTAATACTTATTCAGCCATGGGAGTGAGCCATCTTGAAAACAGACTCTCCATCCCTCACAAGAAGTACCAAATTGATGGTATATAGAACTGAGACAAACTGCCCTATTAAGCCCTGACCAATTGCAGATTCACAAGCAAAATAAATGATTATTGTTGTTTAAGTCACTGATTTTCAGGTGGTTTATTATGTGGCAATAGACAACTCATACAGATACGCTTTTGCTACCATAGCAAACTTAATGGCTGAAAACAACAAATTTATCTCACCTCTCTCCAGGTTAGAAATCCAACATGAGTCTCACTGAGCTAAAATCAGGATGTTAGCAGGGCTGAGTTCCTTTCTGGAGGCTCCAGTGAGATAATCCATTTTCCGGCTTTTACCTCCTCTAGAGGCTTGCCACATTCCTTGGCTCATGCCTCCTTTTCCCCATCTTGAAAACCAGAAATGGTGTGGATTTCTTCTCTCAGCGCATCACCCCAACCCTTGCCTCTGCTCCCCTCTTCCACATTTAAAGACCCTTGTGATTACATTGGGTCCACCCAGAGAATCCAGGATAATCTCCCTATTTTAAGGCCAGCAGATTAGCAAACCTAATTGCACCTGCAACCTTTAAACTCCTTTGTCATGTCACGCAACACATTTACAGGTTCCAGGGATTAGGGAGTGGGCACCTTCAGCGGGGGCATTACTCTGCTACCCCAAGTATGGACAAGAATCAATGAAATCTGCCTTATAGTTTTAAAGTAACCGTTGTATTGGTTAATGGCCTCTGATGATAACAGCCGAAGCACCCCATCCATTGAGATCTAAGTGCAGTTGGTTCAAACATCATGTTTGAACATGATTCACATTCTTTCCAATCATGCCAGGAATTCTGGTGGAGGACAGGATGGCTTACATTGTTCATAGTCACCTCTATTTTTATATTCCCTTGGCTCCTAAATTTGTCAAGTTTATGAATTTTCTCACCATCCCACACATAGTGTCCCTGCTCTGTACTTTATCTCACTTAGATACAGCATCCCTCCTTTCCTGGATTGTCACAAAAGAGCAAAGCAAATCAAACCAAATATGATATAAAAAAAAAAGTGAAGCATGCAGAAAGATTTTTACTGAAAGTGTGAGGCGATAGAAGGGGTGCACATCACAAGAGAAATTTCAAGTTACACTTTGCACATTCTCTTCAAATGTCAGTTCTGCCGACTCAGGTCATCCTCCCCACATGGCACAGCTCTCTCTTCCAGAGCAAAATGAAAGAAGATATAATCATCTTATTGCTTCAAGCAGAAGGAGGCAACTCCCTCCAGCCTCTGACCCCAAGCTCTGCTCCAGGCTTCCTATTATATACACGAAGTTCATTGATGTGCCCCATTTCTCAATTCTCCTTCCCTCATCAATGTCTGTGAGAGGAAAAGAAAGAGAGAAGTCTCTTTCCAGAGTAGTGTAACAGTACAGGTTTTCCCGGTCATCCAAAAGTAAAGTGTTCCTACGAAACCTTCACTATACGCTGAAACAGGGCAAAGAAGCATTTACCAATAATTTATAGGGAAAAATATGTGAGCATTCCCAGACCCAACAAATCAGCTTTCTTAGGCTTTTCTGGGGTCTTAGGACACATCATGCTAACAGATGCACAAAATAGAGATCAACCACAGGTGCTCACAGACACAATTCAAAGCTGTGGTGCCTTGATGCTGAGAGGCTGAGTGTGGTTCCTAGAAGGAGCTTGGGGGGACCACTCCCTGCTCACCGACTTTAACCACTCCCTGCAAATAAACGCTGACAGCTGTTGTCACTTTTCACCTTTTTACCAAAAAGGAAAAAAAGAAAAAAAAAAAAGAAAAAATCCTCTTTGGATTTCTTTCAGCTAACAAAAACATGTCCTAATGTAGGTCTTTCATAAAAGCAAAATGGTATAAGCAGACTTGCAAACAGCAGGAGATGCCTGCACTAGTCTTTCTCTCTACCCTCTTAGAAGACTGCAAAGCTTATTGTCTCTTTTGCTTTAAAATATATTTCCTCCTAACCTTTAGTTATGTGAACATGAAAGAAATATTTATGTAACACTGATATTTAGGAAATCTTGTGAATTTAGGGATCTGGGGAATCTCAAGATAAATTTATTTTCCTGGGTTTTTGTTGTTGTTGTTGTTGTTTGGTTGGTTTTTTTGGTTTTTTGTTTTGTTTTGTTTTGTTTTGTTTGATCCTCACCACCTAGTGCCCTGCTGTGACCCAGAGACCAAAATGCAAAGCAAGCCAAGCCAGGAGGCTGCTAATCAACACGGCAAAGTACTTGGTAATGTGTGCTTGAAAAACAAAGGGGGAAGTTCTTGCCAGGAACTGGCCTCAGCCCAGAGCAGTGTGATGCCAAAGGCAGGAAAGGATAACAAGCCCAGATGTAAGCCAGAGTCTGCAGAACACTTGAGACTTTCCAAGGAAAATTAAAAACTAATAACCAGATAATACATTCTGAGCTCTGTGCCCTGTGGACTTCTGCTGAATTTTGGATAAGGTGAGAAAGAGAGAGAAGGACAGGTGGCTAGGGAAAGAAACAAGCCTTTTGCAAAGGCCATAGGTGGAGCGTAAACCGTCTTCTAACGGGGGCCAGAGGGCTCAAGAAGTCACGGGCGTTGCACGTATGCTAAAATTGTGTTAATATTTGTTTGAGGAGATATTTGTGTGAGATGTTTGTGTTAATATTTGTAGTCAGCTTTGATAGAAAATTTTAGTGGGGCAGAGTTATGAATAATTTGAAGAACTTAGAAAGACGGAAGCCTCAAATAGCATAAAAGGCACAGTGAGGGCTGCACGGTAGGATGCAACTGGAAACAGCTGGGGAAGCCCGCTTTAGAGGGATGAGCCCGGGCCAAGGAGTCTGGCAGAACTGGCCTGAAATCCTCCTTCTACCACATGCCAAGGTTCAATTAACTCATTTGTGAAAGGGGATAAATCTACAGACCCCTTCTTGTTGTGAGGATTAAATAAGATCATACATGAAAAATCACTTAGCACGGTGCCCTGTGTGACCCATAGCCCATGCTCAGTAATAGCAAATGTATGTTACATGTATATGTGTGTAATTATAGATAATAAGAATTTTCCACTCACGGGAGTTGATCCTATAAGGGAAAAAAATTGTTTATTAGGATAAAGGGAAACATTCCAACTAGGTTTGCTCTACCTCGGTAGAGTTTTATCCCAAATACAAAGGCTAGACTTAACATGCAAGCAAAAGGAACTAGACTTGCTCTCAGTTCAGAAGGACTATAAATACTAAAGCAAAACAATTTTTTCCCCAGAATTAAGTGTAGGAATGAAACAATAAATAACAGCTCAAGTATCTTTATTACTCTAATTTACTTATTGTGTATGGCTTATATATTCAAAATCCCTGGAATAGACCCAGCAGGGCTTTAACACAGAAATTTTAAATTGGAAGCAACCTAACTCCTAGCTGTGCACCAAAGCTACCCATGAGGTGGTGAACCTTCTGGGAGTTTCCATTAGGAGCTTGCCTGGCTGCCTTTTAGAATTGGCTGGCTGCACTGCTCCAAGTGTTATCTGCAGGCCCCTCAGCAGACAGCAGACCAGGATCCTGGGGCTTTAATGTCTAAAATGAAACGCATATTACCTAATGCGATCCAGATGCCTCTTCGCTAGAATTTCCTCAAGTGCAGCTCCCTCTTTCTCATTAGTTTTGGAAAGTCCAGGATATTTTTGCTGATTTTCTTTGAGGTTTATTTAACACGATCATCCTTGAACCCTCTTCCTTTTGCCTCTCATCCCATCAAGTCAACGAGCAGGCCCCACTGAATCTGTCTTTAAAACAGATGACAGGATGCTGGCGTGGCTCAGTCAGTTAAGCATCTGCCTTCGGCTCAGGTCATGATCTCAGGGTCCTGGAATGGAGCCCCACATAAAGCTCCTTTTTTTGCAGGGAGCCTGCTTCTCCCTCTGCCTGACACTGCCCCTGCTTGTGCACTCACTCTCTCTCATTCTCTCTGACAAATTAAATAAACGAGAGATGTTTAAATACATACATACATACATACATACATACATACATACAAACACAGGGCAAATCCATCCACTCTTCTCCCAAGTCCTCAGAGATCAGCCACCTAAATCAAAAACATCATCATTTGTCATCTGGGCTAAGGCAATAGCCTGCCAGCTGTTCTCTTTACTTCCATCTCATCTCCAAAATGGCAACAGTCTTCTAAGTGTAGATGTGTAGATCAGCGTCTGGTGGCCGTGTGTGAAGCCCTCCAAGGTTTCCCCCTGCATTTACAATAAATATGCAAATACCCCACACTGCCTATACTGCCTACTCCCTATGTAATCTGGCCCCTATCTCCCTCATCAGACTCCCTTCACATCTGTCTTGCAGTCAGTCCTATGTTCCAGTCATTCTTGCCTTTACTCTCTTCCTCAAATATCCCCAGTTTATTCCCACCTTATGGCCCTAGTACTATGCACTTCTATTTGGAATGCTGTTCTCCCAAAGTCTCCCTTCTCTAATTACTTGTTTCCAATCACGTCTTCATTTATGTGTCATCTCCTCAAAGATGCCTTCTCCTAAACAAGACCCTAGTCCACTCTGCCACATCTCTCTTATCATTTTAGAATTTGATATCTGTAGGTTTTATTTATCTGTTTTGCTTATCATTGTAATCCCAGCACCTACATCAATATCTGACAGTATCAGATCTTCAGTCAATGTTCAGTAAATAACAAGAGAATGAATGAATGAATGAATGAATGGCAGTACAGGTAAGTGGACCCTCTGCAACCACGGCAGGACACGAATGGCAGTACAGGTAAAAAGGTGGTACATGGGGACGCCTGGCTGGCTTAGTTGGTTAAGCAGCTGCCTTCGGCTCAGGTCATGATCCCAACATCCTGGGATCGAGTCCCACATGCGGCTCCTTGCTCGGCAGGGAGCCTGCTTCTCCCTCTGCCTCTGCCTGCCACTCTGTCTGCCTGTGCTTGCTCTCTTGCTCTCTCTCTCTCTCTCTGACAAATAAATAAATAAAATCTTAAAAAAAAAAAAAGGTGGTACATGAAAGTCCTCTTAGTCACTAAGGGGACTTACAGACAGACAAGAGTGTGTGAGAAAAAGACTTGGAGCACTACATTGTATTCTGATTTCACGACTAAAATGAATTTACTCCATATTCTTTCCTAAGCAGTTTAACCTACTCACAAAATTTCCAAGTGACAAGAAATTTTATCACCACCAGGTCTAGATAAGTAGTCTAAATCTTGTTAATAAAAATAATAATTTTTCAAGTGTTAGCATTTAGTTGGAAATATAATGTAAATCCTATTATCTCTTCCATTCAGAACTTTTTCCCCAATGTTCAGCTTATATTTTCAGTTTTGGCTTTTATCTCTCCCTTCCTTTAAACCTTTCAGAAACATTCCTTTCTGAATATTGATAGCTTTCGATTGTGGGTCAATTCTCAACTTTCAATCCAAACTTTTCATAATGGGGTAGTGGGAAAACAGAAAGAGACCAGGAACTAGGATCCCAAACATGGATTTGCCTCCTTGGTTTAAACCTATGTGTATTTTAAAGAAGACCTCAATATGCTGCATAAGTAAATAACCATGATACCTACTGAATGTTTCCAAAGGACAAACCAACACATGCAATTAAGAAATGAGATGAAGAAATGGGCATAAAAATGATGAGGAATCCAATGAGTCCATCTACCTGCAAGTAGTACCCCCACATTCAGAATTTCACAACAACCAGTCCTACCACAGAGTGCAGGCACAAAAAACACAGGTTTTTTACTAGCAATTCCTCTGAGAAGCATGAAGCTTGGCTTGGCTCATGCTTAGAACAATGCTTCTTTAGTCTTCAGTTTTAAAAAAAAAAGTTTCCTTTTTTTGCTTTTTTTAAAGAATTGACTTAATGTTTTTTTTTTTTTTAAGAAAACTTTTAGGTTCAAAACAAAATTATGGGGAAGGTACAGAGATTTCTCATATACTCCCCACCCTTATACATGCATAGATCTGCCCCATTATCAATATCCCCAACCACAGTGGTACCTTTTTTTTTTTTAAACAATTGATGAACCTATGTTGACGCATCATAATCATTCAAAGTCCATAGTTTACATTATGTTTCACACTTGGTTTTGTATATTCTATAGGTTTGGACAATATTTAATGAGATATGTCCATTATTATGGAAGCATAGAGTAGTTTCACTGCCCTAAAAATGCTCTGTGCTCCATCTGTTCATCTGTTTACCCAAACTCCTGGCAGCTAGCTACTAACCTTTTTATCATGTCCATAGTTTGGCCTTTGCAGATATCATATAGTTGGAATCATACACCATGCAGTTTTCCAGATTGGCTTCTTTCAACTTAGTAATAAGCATTTAAGATTCCTCTGTGTCCTTTCATTGCTTGACAGCTCATTTCTTTTGAGTGCTGAGTAATATTCCATCGTCCGGGTGTACCACAGTTTATTGATCCATTCACCTGCTGAAGAATACCTTGATTGCTTCCAAGTTTGAGCAGTCATGAATAAAGCTGCTGTAAACATACATACATATGTGAGGTTTTGTGTGGACATAACTTTTTAACAACTTTGGATAAATACCAAGGGGTACAATTGCTAACTCGTATCCTAAGAGTATATTTAGTTTTCTAATAAACTGCTTATCTTCCAAAGTGGTGATACCATTTTGCATTTCCATCAGCAACTAATGAGAGTTCCTATTGCTCCACATCCTCACCAGCATTTGGTATTATCGGTGTTCTGGATTTGGGCCATTTTAATAAGTATAGAGTAGTATCTCACTATTGTTTCAACTTGCTTTTTCCTGATGACATGATGGGAGCAACTTTTTATATGCTTATTTGCCATCTGTGTATCTTCTTTGGTGAGGTATCTGTTAAGGTCTTTGGTCCATTTTTTTTTTTAAAAATCAGGATGTTTGTCCTTATTACTAAATTTTAGGAATTTTTTGTATATTTTGGAGAACAGTTCTTTAACAGATGTGTCTTTTGCAAATAATTTCTCACGATCTATGGTGTGTCTTCTCAGTCTCCTAACAGTGTCTTTTGCAGAGTAGAAGTTTTTAATTTTCTTGATCTCCAGCTTATCAATTACTTCTTTCACAGATCATGCCTTTGATGTTGTACCGAAAAAGTCATCATCATACCCATGGTTGACTAGATTGTCTCCTATGTTATCTTCTAGAAGTTTTATAGTTTTGAATTTTATATTTAGGTCTGATTCTTTGTGAGTTCGTTTTTGTGAAGGGTGTAAGGTTTGTGTCTCACTACATTTTTTTTTTTTTTTTTGCACATGAATGTCCAGTTCTTCAAGCACCATTTGTTGAAGAGACTATCTTTGCTCCAATGTATTGCCTTTGCTCATTGTCAAAGATAAGGTGGCTATATTTGTATGGGTCTATTTCTGGGCTCTCTATTCTGTTGCATGATCTATTTGTCTGTTGTCTGCTAATATCACTCTGTCTTGATCATTGTAGCTTTATAGTAAATCTTGAAGTTGGGTTATGTCAGGCCTCCAATTTTGTCATTCCCTCAATATTGCATTGTCTCTTCTGGGTCTTTTGCCTCTCTCTATAAACTTTAGAATTATTTTGTTGATACCCACAGAATAACTTGCTAGGACTTTGATTGGGATTGTACTGAATGTATAGATCAAGTTGGGAAGAACTGATATCTTGGCAATATTATTTTCCTATCCATGAACATGGAATTTCTCTTCATTTATTTTGTTCTTAGGTTTTGTTTATTCAGAGTATTATAGTTTCCTCATATATATCTTGTACATATTTTATAAGTTTGTACCTTAAGTATTTTGTTTTTATGGTGCTAATGTAAATAGTATAGTGTTTTTAATTTCAAATTCCACTCATTCAATGTTGGTATTTAATAATTGATTTTTGTATAGTAACCTTACATCCTGCAACTTTGATATAATCACTTACTAGTTCTAGGGGTTTTTTGTCAATTCTTTCAGGTTTCCATGTATAGATGATGTCATCTGCAAAAAAGAACAATTTTATCTCTTCCTTTCAAATATATATACCTTTTTCCCCTTCTCTTATTGTATTAGCTAGAACTTCCAGTATAATGTTAAAAATGAGTGGTGAGGGGAGGATCTTTGTCTTGTACCTGATCTTAGTGAAAAAAACCTTCAAATTTCTCACCATTAAGTATGATGTTAGCTGTAGTTTTTTTGTAGTTATTCTTTATCAAGCTGAAGAAGTTTCTCTCTATTACTAGTTTCCTGTTTTTTATGAATGGTGTTGGATTTTATCCAATAGATAAAATCTATTGATATGATCATGTAATTTTTCATTTTTAGGCAGTTGATGTAGATTACATTAATCGATATTTCAAATGTCGAATCAGCCTTACATGCCTGAGATAAATTGCACGTAGACATTGCATAGAATCCTTTTTAAGCTAAAGGGGCCTGAATACTAATTCACTAGCCATGTTAGACTAAATCTCCAGGAAATTGGATAAATCTGTGCTTGAAATAAGGCCTTTTCCCTTTTGTTTTCCAGATCCTATTCATCCAGATTATATTGCATATGCCTTTCTTTGAGCCATCAAGAATGAATAGGTTGAGGGGTAGGGTTGTCTCCATTTCAAACTCTAGGAAAAAGTGTTGCTTCCTATTGGGAGTGACCCTATATCTAGTAGCAGAGATTTAGGAAAATACTGTGTTCAAAGTTAGATTTGTTTAAATAACTGCAGTGAATAATTTGTCTGCTATTGATAGGAAAAAAAATACCATATCAAGAGGTGAAATTCATAATTATTTTGAATAGAGCATCTCCATATGAAAATACTAAATAATACTTAGTCATTGAAGAAGGAGGCCTCATAAATTTTGCAGGTGTACACACAGCAATTATTATCTCTTTCGACCAGAATATAAAAATGCGTATATATATCCCCAAATTTTCATCACAATACATACTAATAGTGATACCCAATATCCATTTACAAGCTCTAGGACCAAATTGACATGCAGCTTATTAACTTATTACAAATAAATTGATATTATAATGCAAGAATATAGATAAATTCCAAAAATAAGATGTAAATTAGGTGCTATGAAAGTTTTCTTGGAAGGGGTCTATTTGAACTTGGGGGTTAAAAATGAATTCTAGTTATTGTTATCATAAAATGACATGAGACTATTATAGAGTGTTTGAAAAATACATTAGAAAAAAAAGAAAAATATATTGGAAAACACATATAATTCCATCATCCTTACTAACCTATTATCTGCATTATGTCTTTCCAGCATATTTTTACATGTGCAGATATTTTATACATTGATATTTATATTATACATATACTTCTCAAAAACTTTTAAACTTACTTACTGAAAGTCTTTTTCTTTGTTGCCATAATTGTCCTCATAATTATC
Organism: Lutra lutra; assembly: GCF_902655055.1. Lineage (NCBI taxonomy): Eukaryota > Metazoa > Chordata > Mammalia > Carnivora > Mustelidae > Lutra > Lutra lutra. Next base: position 65,161,450 of record NC_062280.1, read on the forward strand.
ACTTTTGGATTGCAACATAATATTCTATAAGGTAGCTTTACCCAGAATTTAATTAATATTTCCACTATTATTTGACATTCAATTTCTTTTCAAGATCAAAATGATATTGGAAGGGGGCATCTGGGTGGCTCAGTTGGTTAAGCATCTGCCTTTGGCCCAGGATCCCAGGATCCTGGGTTTGAGCCCTACATCAGGCTCCCTGCTCAATGGGGAGTCTGCCCCTCCCTCTGCTCATGCTCTCTTTCTCTCTCTCTTGCTTTCTCTCTCTCTCAAATAAATAAAGTCTTTAAGAAGTGATACTGGAAGTAGACATCTTTATAGGTAAGATATTTTTTTTCTCATCCTCTGGTTTCCTTCCTTTAGATAAATTTATAGAAGTGGGATTTTCAGATCTCTGCTTCCGAAATTTTTTTTACAACTTTTAATATACTATCAAGTTATTTGGCAAAAGCAAAATAATCCTTCTCCAGCCATGTAAGAATGTTCCAGATTTACCTCAACATCACCAGCAGAGACAACTATCAATTTGTCTCTCTGAAATTTAATAGGTAAAAATGATATTTTATTCATGCTTTCATTTCCATTCTTTGATTACTAGTGAGATCATTTTAACATGTTAAGTAATAATTATGTCTTCCCCCTTTCATATGGTCTATTACAGTTTTTAAATGAGTTTTCCCATTTATAGGTAGATTTTTTTCAACAGAAAACCCAGACTGGTGAAGGCACCAGCACATAATAAACACAGAGCACATGGATTTATTTGGATTATAGAGTGCACAAGGGAGGAGGGCAGAAAACAAAGACATATATCAAGCAGGGACCAAATCATAGAGGTCAGGGAAGGGAATACAATTTCTCAACAAGACTTAAGTATCCTTTTCTTGGTAGATTTGTGTGAGATGTGAATTTACAGTTCTTAAATAGGATTTATCCACAGTGGTTCATCAATTACGACAAAAAAGTAATAAATCCCCAGTTTCCTCATGACTCATAAAACAATTAATTACGTTCTTTAGTCTCCAGGACAAAGGTGTGATAAAAACATATTCATGTCTTTCTGCATATGGTGAATGTATTCTTACCAAATATTGTTTTAGAATGTCTGTGTTAGTTCCTGCAATCATTAAAATTTAAATGTAGGATAAGTAGACAAGAATTCTAGCTTCCAGTTGACAGTATAAACTGAATTATATAGCATTTGTAATGCAATGTCATTCTTGTAGTTGATTAATTATCAATACAAAAAGCAACTTTAAAAATGGTACCACTGGTTACAGCAATCAAGGTAAAATAAAACAGTGTCATTTCAATAGAACTACCAAAGCCCTCCTACTCAATGAGAGTTTGAAATTATCCCAGGCTGTCTGTCTATTCTTTAACTTGATTTTAGTCATTCTCTCTGTTTTCTCATTCTCTCTGTGTGTGTGTTAGTTTTGAGATGTTTTTAAATAAAATATAAATAAGCTTTGCTACTTTGGTTATTAAATTTTATCAAATAATATGTTTGCTGTACAGGCAGATTCAGTGAATTTGCTCTTAATGTGCTATAACAGTAAGGATAAACATTAAATGATTACAAGTACTTTTTTGTACTCAAGTTGATATAATATAATTTACCATAAGCTTATCAAATCTATAGAAAATAAGATTCATTTCTGTGATTACCATCTGTTACAGCAGAATTGTAGGCAGTACCTCTTACCTACAGAGGGAAAACTTGTTATTCACTTAACACTGCTTTGTTTGAGAGGCTTGGTTCTTTATAAGAGCGCAGTGGGTGTTAAAGGTGATAAGAAAGTGTAAGAACTCTGGCTTAGTGACAATTTCCTTAGTGATGGAGAAGAAGCAACCACTGCTCTTGAGGAAAATGAGTTGTACTTTTGCTCTTGATTTTTGTCCAGTAATACAACGATCAATACAACTATATTATTGAAGCTCATGCATCAAAAACAATACTATGATCCCATGTCTAAAATTCTAACTCCCTATTTCTTTTTTCTATCTTATAGTTAAAATGTGATTTTTTTTCAAGTAGGTTTTCTTGGTAATGTACCTCCGGAGATATAGCAGGATAGATCATTTTGATAAAAATAGTATTTGTTTTGCCTCAACATTTGCTCTTTAGGAATTGGCTTTTGTAGTAAAATTCAGTTTTTTTGTTTGTTCTTGTCTATTTTTGTGGTTTTTATATTGGCTATTTTATTAATTTGCTCATTTATTTGATCTTTGCTGGCAGAAGGTATGTATGTTATGCACATACCAACTAAAACATCTGAACAGAAGGTAAATGTTCAATTATCTGAATAGTCTACCTACATCATGCCACATATCTGGACACTGGAAATTGTTCTTGATTTCTCTTCAGATAATTATAAATGCTACCAAACTCAATCATTGTCAATGGGCACCACTTGCATTATAGTGTTAGGGTCACTCAACTCATAAGGCATCCATGAAGTGGATCCCTTTTGGGGAGTTCAGCATAAAAAAAAAAGAAAAAAAAGCTGCTAAACAGTTATAGAATCACTAAGGAAGAATTACAGGGACAGGAGATGGAATTCCTATGAATTCTTGGCTCTCTCCCCCCATTCACTCACTCATTTGCTTACTTGCTCACTTATCCAGTAAGTATATGCAGTGCTATTGAAATCAGACTTTGGTTTTGGAAATGATGCAGTAGAGTGTCATCATTTAAATATTCTCTTAGAGAAAATTCTTCTGCTGCACATTTACCCTCCTTATTACCATTTTTGAACTTTTGGGTTGATTACTTTTGACTGAATATATTATATAGGGCTTTCTGACTGACAGGTTCCTGCACTTTATGCACTGAGAATAAATACATCATTCTGAAAGTTATCTAGAGAGCAGGAGCAAAGGGTGCATCATGCACTTTGGAGAGTGTATTGAGGACTTCATGTAAGCCATCCTGTCCTGCAGGATTAACTTTGTATTTTGCTGTTTTTATTGTTGGGCGTCCTCTCTCTCTTTCCTTCTCTCCCTCACCTCCTCTCTCTCATTTCAACCGGAAAATGCATGCAGGTGTTATTCATCATTGAAAATACACTATGTTCCAGACAATTTAGTTTATGGGCTAGAGCAAATACACAGTTACAGACAATTTATTTAATGCAACCAGGAAGTTTTGGTATCTGATCCTAGCTCCTAGTTGGAGCAAGAGGAGCTAAGGACAACAGGAAAAAAATTAGCAGGCCTGCATGCAGTTAAAGCAGAGGATAGGCAAACAGTTTGTGAGCAGCTAAAGCAATACAGAAAAAGAAGAGTTTGTCTGTCTCATGGTCTATACGTAGTGCCTTTGATCATCCTCCATTGTAGAAATTCCTCTTTTAGATAGACAAAGACAGAAGCAGAAGATAGCACCAAAAGAAGTAGAAGTTTCCCCCCTGTCAGAGAACAATATATTTTAAAAGAAGTAGAACAGTGTGTGTTTTCTGGATGAGCAGCCTATGGGAAAAAGAATCCAGGCAGCAGGTGGGAACTGGTAGGACAAGAATCAGACCTTAAAATGGAGAAGGGAGGAGAAAATGCAATAGTTTTGCAGAGTGCCAGAGCTCAAGCCAAGGTTGCAAAAGAGGAAAGATCCTACTCAGGACAGAAGAGGAAATCTAAGTACAATCTCAGGGATCCACAAGAGGCTGACACATCTCAAGACCCTTAGCGGCCCAAGGCTCCACACTCACACACATTGGCCATCAGCTATCAGTGGCTCTAAATCTGGACCAGACTGGTGGTGTAGAGAGATGAAGTCCAGTCCAGCAGTAAAAAGCAGGCTGGGACTAACATTTGCCATACTAGTGTTATTATTTTCTTTTCAATTTCTTTTTTGTTGTTGTTTTTGGTTTTGGCTTTTGGGTTTTTTTAATTAACATATAATGTGTTATGTGTTTCAGGGGTACAGGTCGGTGAATTGTCAGTCTTATACAATTCACAGCACTCCATAGCACATACCCTCCCCAATGTCCATCACCCAGCCACCCTATCATCCCCCGCCCCACCTCCAGCAACCCTCAGTTTGTTTCCTGAGATTAAGAGTTTCTTATGGTTTGTCTCCCTCCCCAATCCCATCTTGTTCTCTTTGGGAGTAGGCATATGTACCACTGATCTTTCTCTAATGATAAATCCTATCTTTTCCATTCATTTTGATTGTCCTCTTCATGAATGTTACCCTTGGCTGTGGTATTCTTTCTCTGTTGCTTTTGTTAAAAAAGAAATCCATTTGATGTAAAGAGGATAAAGGAGTCAACTAATTACTCTTCTCAAATGTTCATTGTAGTTCCAGTACTCGTTTACTTGGAATCTTCGTATAGTAATCATAGGCTTTGATGTAGGCTACCGTATTAATGTAGTACCTTAGTTAATACTAGTACAGTATTAAATACATACTAGTAATAACATAGTAATACTACATAAATACATAGTATAGCATTAATGTACTGTAATGTAAATATAAATTCTACTTGAATTAGAGAATTCCTTGCGCACAGATAATCTGAAGTTAATGAATCTGTGCTATACCTTATAGAATGAATATTCCTTCTTCCTTTTGATTTGAGTGGATTGTGTAGCATAAATAATTGACCCTTGTTCTGAAAGTCAAGAGGCTGAAATTACTCCAAGAGAAAGACTTTAGTGTCTTTTACCTGACATTGAGCATAGTTTCCAACTTTCTAGATGTATTGAATAAGTAGAGAATATCAGATATTCAAAACTCCTTTTAATTAGCTTTAATTAGTTTTCTATGTTTTTAATGAAGATTCAAGTTTTTTATAATCATACAGAGTTCATGACTTCTGCATATTCTTAATGCCACTGAAGTCAGAATTTTACATAATAATTGGTTACTTAAAATGCAATAGCATGGTAGATAAGCTATAAGCTGATGATTTTGAATTAGTGTGGTCTTTGATAAGATTTTTATTCCACTGCCTTGGGAAACATAAACTTTAAAAAAAAAAAATAAGTTGTTTAGAATTGGATAAAACCCATAAGTAGTAAAAGCTGAAATTCCTAAATCAAGTGACACAAATCTCAATGAACCAAAGAAATAATCACTGAACTGGCCCAAGGATTATTCTTTCCCTTCACCTCTATCTCTACCCCATTCCCACCACCAGCAAAACATGTAAAGGAAAAGAATACTCAATGATCAAGTGAATCCAAAATTATCTTATTGAAATTTTTTAAGGGTAAAAATTCTACTCTTATATGAAATACTATAATTTTCTATGAAGATGGTCTTGAGGTCTACAAAGTGTCACTGAATTAGTGTCACCATTCACTATTTTGTGATCATTGATCTAAGATTGTGATGAACTTTGCCTTTGAACTTTATAGTAAAAATAGTGTATAGGGCAAACAGAAAAAATATAAAACAGCAGATGACATGTTTTACTACCTGAAAGAACAAAATATGCTTCAGAAACCTACTTGGTTTATGGCCTACATATGAATGAATGTTGGAGTTAGTGATTATTGATACTCTCCTTATTTAGTAGATGTGAAAAAAATTAGAGACTAAATAATTGGCTCAAAAACACAGAACAATAGTTTTGCTTTCTTCAACATAAACCCAATAATATATGTATTTTTTAAAACTTCACTGTGTATTAGGTGGGAATATGACATATATTCCAAAACATTAAAATTTCATCTTTTAGTGTTTTATTTGAAATTATTTCCATTCTAAATTTATTTTCACATATTTTGTTTGAACTTTATTTTAATGAGCCTAGTTTACTGAGGTTTGCCCATAGTCATAAATCTTTTTGCTCTAAAGGTAAAGCTTAGCAGTATAGTTTATTGTTTTCTGTAAACTACACTCCAGTGAAAAATTGAGAGACACTTTTGCCTCTGATATTGTCTAAGTGATGAAACTTCAACCAGCTACCTAGAGACAATATTTTCAAAAGGAATTATTTCTCCCCAACATCAAGAGCTTTTCCTTATATTTATGCTTAGTTTCTCTTCAATCAATTCAATTATATCGGGTTGCAGGACACTTTCTTTCATCACTGGGTTATTCTAGAGGCTGAAATATAAGTGAATAATGTGATTCCTATTAATATTATCTGCTAAGCTCAAAGCCAGTCCAAGGTGGAGAGACTCAAAGCCGTGAAGGGGTGACCTCACATGGGTTAAGCCACGTAAGCCCAGGTCAATAATCTAAATGTCCTGAGGGGAGCCTCTCTATTTCCCAGACATTGGAACATCTCATAAAAACTCAGAAACCAAGTTTTTGCTTAGTATTACTCTGTTATTGAAAGGCTATTCAGAAAAACTTGAATTCTGATGCTTCTGCAACAATAGTTGTCAAATATTTTTATCTCTTTACACTCTTAAGAATTACTGAAGATTCCCAAAGAATTTTTTATTATATGGATCATTTATATCAATATTTACCATATTAGAGATTAAAGCTAGGAAATTTACATTTTTGTTTAATTTTAAGATGCAATGAAGTCTTTATATATTAAAAATAAGTAACATCTTTTTTAAAGACAATAACTACATTTTCCAAAATAAATTATTGAGAACAGTGGCACTGTTTGTTATTTTTGCAAATTGCGTTACTGTCTGGCCCAAGAGAAAACAACTGGGTTCTCATAATTGCTTTTGCAGTCAGTATGCTGTGATCCATTATTTTGGCTGAAATATAAGAAGAAGATCAGGCCTCATGGGGATACGTAAGTTGGAAAGGAGTGGATATGAGGCCTCCAAAAATGGTAGCAGAGACACACAGGGGTCCAAAAGCTACGCTTTTTGAGAATCGCAGTTCCAGAAAATACAAGGCTTTTTTCCACCCAGTACTTAGAGAACACAACAACTTAGGAGCCCCAGTTTCATTATTCAGAAATGACAATGAGACTTCTTTTTTCCAAGAAAACATGAAAGCCCATCCACAAAGCACTGCTTTATTAGAAGAGCTCCTATAATTCAAACCCTGTATGTCTCAAAAGGGTCATTTTAGCCCAAGCTCCCTCCTGTATTCTGAGCCACTCCTCTTCAGACATTTTGGACATTAATAAAACCCTGCATTCTGTTATCTGGAGGCCTTGAAACTTGGGGGAAAACTGTCCTATCAAAGCTATAATGTAAAGCTTTATTTCTACCAATTCTTGGTATAGAAGATCTGAGCGGCTACTCTACCCTGGTTCCAGTTTTAAGATGCCATAGTATTTTGCAGCCAAGCACTTATGGTTCCTTTATCCCCTTCATTTTTTTTGTGGCCACAGAGGGCTTGGCTGAGTCTCAATTCTACATACCTTTACAGCTATTCTGGATATATTTTGCATCTCTGTAGTCTCTGAGCTCCTAATTTTAAACCAAATACTGAAAATTATTTTATCTTTTATAATGGAACATCTTATCTTCACCAACAATGTTACAGTTCAATTTCTTTATCTTTCAGATAAGAAAACAGACACCAAGAAGGACCAAATGATTTTCCCAAGGGTACACAGAAAGTAGAACAGAATTTATATCCACCCCTTTATGGACTCTAACAGCAGTGTGGTTAGACTATCTAATGGACCAGAACTAATACGGCCCTAGAGCAATACTCCTGGGAACCCTTTCCCACACTTAGGACCTCACATAGTTGAAACATTCTACAGTTGACCCACCACTAACCCTAAACTTCAACATGGCTTTAGTGTTCAGGGAGGCAAGGACCTTCCTGATAGAACCATGAATTATTTTAGGATCTCCAAGAATGAAGAGCAACCTTAAGACAAACCAATTAAGCTCACATCAGATCTCCTTTTCTCTACAGAGAGAACCAGTTTTGAACAGTTCTGTCCAGATATTATGCTATTGCTGACCAATATATAGAAATATTTAATGGAGAAAGATTTCCTCTGGTGTGGGGGATCCAATATGCCTTAATAGATCTTGGTTCTTTAAGGCAGAAGAGATGTTGGCTTCTTCATAAAAATGGTTTGAATAATCGCCTCCTTTTCAGGGAAGAAGAAATGGCTTCCCTTGGAGCTATCCATAGTGCTCATCTCAGAGCATCACTTTTTAGCCTGCTTTGCCATCTCAGATCTGCCCGGCTTCCAGGTATTTCTGGAACACCAAACTCCTTTGTGAGACTCACTATGATTATTTATTGACACAGTGCTGTTATTTCTTATACCCAGAGACCTTACACTACAAGTTAATATTGCCAGACTTATGCCCTACATGTTCATCTCCCTCTTTTGGAAAGCCTTATATTTGCCAGGAATCTGCTCACCTGCCTCTGCTCCTGGCTTGGACTCCATTGGTCCAGGTACATCGCCCTTCCTCAGAGAGAGCAGTAGCCAAGACTCAGCTTAAGAGTAACCAGTAAGAATGATTTAAGGATAATGAGAAAATCTGCCTTGCCCCAAATCATCTCTCCTCTATAGACTTGCAGTGTGACAAAGCTCACATTGGTAATGTAGCATCAAAGAACAATAGTAACTGGTTTTACATAAGGCACTGGATTAAATACCTTAGATACTTTGTTGTGGTAACATTCATGACACCCCCATGAGATAGGTTTCCCCCAACTTACAGTCAAGAGATCAAAGACTCAAAGAAGTTAATACCATATCCAGTGTAGTACAAATAGTATGTAGCAGAGGCAGTTTCAGCCTTCAGTCTGTCTGACTCTGCACTCAGTGCATTCTGCCTTGCAGAATGGAATCTAAAAGGACCTCAGGCATCCTAAAATTCATTTTATTTATATATAAGCAACATTTGGCTTCTGGCCTTTAATATCTCTTGGATTTAAGCATTTTATCATTTCTATGTCACATGTTCATTCACCCCTGACGGAGGGTAGGGAAAATTTATGTTCTTTACAAACCAACTGATTGAGTGAAGGTACAAAACTATGTCATCATAAACATCTAATCCCTTCCTCTGTACCAGGTAACAGGCAATTAAATCAGAGTGATTTGTTCCAGGCCAGAAGCTCATTGACCAGCACAAGACAGCTGTACTTTTTTTGAGCTTAGAGATACCATTAACACCACAGAAACCCATGAAGGAAGGTTTTGCAAGAGATGGATTTAAGCTTCATCTTTTGGGAGCTAGATGTGATTATCTCCATCAGCTTTTGTTCCCACTTTTGGAGTTCATTTTTTTAGTTTCACATAATCGTCAGCTTCTTCTAATTCCCCAATCCCAAGCCTCAGAGAACTAACTCTGGGCCCAGCACTCACTTGATGAGTCAGGTAGTATTTTAACCCATGAGAGACACAACTGAGGAGTTTTCCTCCTCTCTCTGTTAAAATTCAACAAATGGTTTTTGGTAGATATATATAGAAACTTCTTTTACTTCATTTTAGAGGGCTTCTATTTTCTTTTTTGTACTGTTTTTCTTAAAGTATTGCACATTTACTATAAAAAAGTGTGAAAAGAAGCATCCTTTATCCCAGGTTGAAAACCTCATTTTAGGTGCCATGTATAGCAGTGAGAAGTTGTCTTCACCACCCCAGGACCCAGAGATCCTCTTTACTCTTGAAGTACGTGAGGTGTCCTAAGGTTGCTGGATGGTAGGAGGAGGACGGACATTTGGTGCCTGCTGAGCATGGCTCCCACTCTTATGGTAAAGTAACCCCCCCGCCAAGATCTTGTAGTCTGGTGTCTGGACCTGACCTAAAATGCCCCTAGGACCATAAAACAGTGACCATTATCATACCACTTACTGGGCTCCTTCTCCCTTTACCTTTCTTCCTTAGCCTTCCTTTCTGTTCATATTTCCATCCCTTCAATCCTTCCCATCAAAGTCCTGTTCTCTTACCACTATTGATTCCTGGGCTACCTGAAAATATTTAAAAAGCTATTAAAACCAGGGTCATCATCATTAACAACAGAAAAAAAATACTTTTCTTTAGGGCAATGAAGTCTTTCTTTTTTATTCACTGTGAAATAAGAGAATTGCCCATGTTCTTTGCTGGAGAGTGTCATCTTTCCCACCCTAAATGGGCCACTTGATCAGTTCAAGAAAAAGAGTTCTTTTCATATCAACAATGGGTTAAAGATTTGTATCCCCTTAAATACACATAGCAGAATATGATAAAATATCACCTAAACTGTCTCTCAGTTACTCTGTTACCAGAAATACCATGTTACAGATGGTGTTATAGACTGACTGACTGTGTCCCCCCAAAATTGATATGTTGAAGCTCTAACTCCCAATGTGATATTCTTAGGAAGCGGGGCCTTTTGGGGGTAATTAGGATTGGTTGAGGTCATGATAGTAAGGTGTTCCTAATGGGATGAATACCTTCATAAGAGGAAGAAAGGTCAGACTCTTTCTCTCTTCACCGTGTGAAGACACAGTAAGAAGACTGCAAGCCAGGAAGACAGCTCTCACCACACCCCAATCATGCTGGCATTTTCAGTCTTCAGAACTGTGAGAGAAAAAAAAAAAATCTGTTGTGTAAGCTCCCCATTCTATAGTATTTTTTGATGGTAGCTCAAGAAGATTAAGGCATATTATCTTCCAGATATATCTCTTTATTTTTTTATTCATGTATTATTATCTGCTCCTTTGAAGTTAAAATAGCATTATACTGCAGTGTATTTTTAAACTTTTATAGTTTATCAGTCCCAGTAATGCCATACCATACTACTACCAGCCTCTGTCTTCTGCATCCATTTTGGGGGGCTGCTGAAACAAATTACAACTAACTTGATAGTTTAAAACAACAGAAATGTATTACCTCTCAGTTCCAGAGGCCTGAGGTCTAAAATCAGGATTTTAGCAAAACTGCACTTTCTTCTGAGGTTCTAGGCTGAAACTGCCCCTTGCCTCCTCTAGCTTGTGGAGGCTACAGGTGCTCCTTCATTTGCGGCTTCATTACTTCAGTGTCTGTGTCCATCTTCATCTCACCTTCTCCACTGTTACAGCATGTGCCTACCTCCAAACACCCTCTAAAACTTCTTTCTTACAAACATACTTATAATTAGACTTAGAGCTTAGAGCCCACTCAGATAACCCAGGCTAAATGTTGACACTCAAGATCCTTAATTTAATCACACTGTTTGCCGTACAAGATAATATTTACAGGTTATGAGGATTTGAAAGAAAATAAACTTTGGGGAGGAGTGGCTTTTTTTTTTTTTTCTCAAAGATTTTGTTTATTTGACAGAGAGAGAGATCACAAGTAGGCAGAGGGGGCGAGGGCGAAGCAGGCTCCTTGCTGAGCAGAGAGCCCGACGCAGGGCTCTGTCCCAGGACCCTGAGATCATGACCTGGGCCGAAAGCAGAGGCTTAACCCACTGAGACACCCAGGCTCCCCAAGAAGTGGCATTTTTTTATCCCACCAAATCCATCTTTGGTTTCCCAAAGATTCACATCCACCCCATGTGCATAGTACACCTCCCATCCAAGCATCCTCCTGAATCTCAACCCCTTAGACTATCAGCCGAAGCCAAAAATCTCATCTAAATATTACTAGGTTGGAAGTCCTAAATCCCATCATGTAAATCAAGTATGTGTCAGACTGGGTGTGTTCCATCATGGGACAGATTTTCTTAGCATCTCTAGATTTGTGAAACTAGGAAAAAAAAAAAAAACCAGCTATCTATTTCCAAAATAATAAAGTGGTAGGACAGGTATTCCCATTCCAAAAGAAAAAAATGAAACTGCAGTCTCTACCACTTGTAATCATAAGCTTTTGCTTGCCATGCTGGCCACCAACAGTTGCACATTGCTTCCTAGGGACATGTCACTTCTCATAACACAGGATCTCTATTTTGACATCTTCCCACCTTCGAGGTTGTTTTTTAAATCTCGAGGCAAATCAAAGGGCCAGAAAAGCCTCAGAGGTTTTGGAGGGGGCAGGGGCAGTAGTGCTAGATTCAGTTTGGGGTTTTTGGCTTAATTATATTAAAAATGGATGAAAGTTAAACAGTTTCTCTTGAAAGGCAGCCAGAAGCTTTTGATATGTTGGTGTCTGGGTGAGAGTCTTTCATGATGTATGAATCAGTCACACTAGCTTCTCCTGGCTTTGAAAATCCTGTAATCTATTCCTAGAGATTTGGCTATTGCTAGTGTGTTAATTGCATTGTCTGGCATATGACAGACACAATCTTTTGCATACACAATATTTTTCATGTCAAAGCTGTATCAAAATGTATTTTAAGACAATTAAAGTGACAATTAAAATGACATAGAAGTAGAAACAAGTTAAAATGCAACATATATGTTCCTACCATTACAAATAACTCAGCTGAGGTAACATAGATAAACCAAATCCTTTCTCTTTGTGTATAACGACATTTGCACATGAAGGCAATATCTTAAGTCACAACTCACTCATCTGCTTAGTAATTGTTTAATTGTTTCAAGATTGGTTGTGAGAGACCTCCCAATTTCAAAAATATTAAAAAGCAAACCATGATATCTTAGACTTAAGGTGATGTGGTATTTCCTGATAATTATTCTTTTACAGTATCAGTTTCAATGGCTTCATATTATTTTATTATATGAATGTATCCAATCTGCCCTTCCTATTAATAAACAGTTTGTTTCTGGCATTTCTCTAATTGAGGTTTACAATAAATATTCAGGTACTGAAATGGAGTTCAGATATTCAATATTTATTCCAAAAAGTATCTTAATGGGGATTAAGGAGGTATCCTTAATTCTTATGCTTAATAAGGATTCGTGTGCAAATGAAAATACCATTCTTTTCTCAATTTCTTATTTGTTCTCTTATTCACCCTTATTTTAACTTTCCAGTGAATTCCTTGTTTGAATCAATTGATTAGGGAGCTCTTTAAGTCATTATCAGTCATTAATACCTTATCTTTCTACCTATCTGTCTATCTATGTATTCCATTGGTTTTAACACACTAGAAAGACCCAAGGAAAGGGACAGGCAGTGGTGACAGTGAGAAGGGAGAGATTAAAAGGGAAGGACTGCACCATGAGTGAGTGTCAGTGGAAGTCAGTCTTGCCCACTCAGAGGGCCACCTGAGATTCTCTAGGGGATGACCTTCTTAAATGGGCAGGTGATGACAGGTGCCAGCCAGAACAATGGAGGATGGGGGAAGGCAAATATTGCCTACTTCTTAGTATACACTAGGAATTCAACTGAACAGCGTGCAAACTTTAACATACATAACCACTACCATTTCTCTTGTTGTAAAATGGTAGGTGGAAATAGTAAACATAAGAATGATGTTAGGGGATTATGGAAGAGCTGTGGAAAAATGGAACGCACTGGCTCAGTCATTGCATTCCTAAATATGGGAGGAAAGTGACAGCCTAGAATTATGCACAGGGACACACCTCACCAGGGCCCACCACGGAAACTTCTACTGAGAGGAAATATTGTCAGATCCATATATTTTCTTCCTCTCCCTATTATGTAAAGCTTTTAAAAAAAAATCTTTAATAAATGAAGTCTGGGTTTTTTCTTCAGCATGTTGACGTACCAAATGTTATGATTTATTTTTATCAATCACCACATCCCTCTACCCTTTCTGATGTATTTTGTGTTCCTTCCTACTTGCTTTCTATACACTTATACTCATATCAGATTCAAACAGATCCAAAGGAATCATATGCCAAGGTAAAGTGGACAAAATCCCTGTGAAAAAAGCATGTGAAAAGAGCTAAAGGACATTCCACTGATCCACAGAACTGTGGTGGTGGTGAAGCCCTTCCGGGTCTTCCTCCTCCAATTAGATCCACTTTTCCTTCATAGACAGAATCCCAAGAGAGGCGGGTGGGTGGTGTGTGTGTATGTGTGTGTGTGTGTGTGTGTGTGTGTGTGTGTTGTGGATGAGGCATCCTGACCTTACAGCTGACCTGCAGTGCCCAGAAGGGTGCTCAGCCAGCCCTGTACAGACTCCAAAAGGAAGAAAGGAGCCCATTGTCTCTTGATAAAAACCTGAAATAGAACTGCCCTTTTAAATCCTGACTGACACTGTAAAAGCTCAAATCTGTTTTCTGACTTCCTACAACCACTGGGTGGCTGGGCCACAGTGCTGCTCTCTAAGCTTCTCTGAAATCCGTTTCAGAGTCTTTTCTTCATGCATACCAAGTTATATTTTTTTCAAGGTTGAATCGCATTTCACTTTTTTGTTTGTTTTAAACTAAATTTAATAGCTTGTGTCTCCATTCTTAATGTTATCTGCAACAATTCCTAAATTAGATAGCTCTTCAAAGTTCACCGGTAATGCGTTGTTTTCTTGCTTTTTTTCAAAACTTCACACTGTGCTAACATAATAATATTTGTACAGTGCTTTACAGTTTACAAAATACTTTCCAATCCATAATCTCCTGAGAGGGAGGTATTATTTGGAACTCTTGCCAATGCAGAGACTAAGGCTTAAAGCTATAACCGGTTTGTCAAAGGCTACACACCTACTAACAGAGTTCTAATTGAAGCCAGTCTTCTGGCTCCAAACATCATGACCTTTCTGTTCCTCAGTGCTGCCTCCCCAGTGCCTGCCTGTGTGTTTTCACACAAGAAATTATGACTAGCAAATATAAATATTATTATTTAGCAGGTAGAATAAATCTCAGGGTCCAGAAAGATGTTCCTACTGTAGGTTTTGATGAAAATGTGTCATTTTGTGCCTGTTAACATGAAAACAATACATACAAAAGCAGTAGCTGGTGCTTTTAAAGATTTTAATAGCCCACGTTTGTTGAGTGCTTACCACGCACCATACCCTATATTCAGGGCTTTCCAAATACTCTGTCAGTTAATTCTCATAACAAAGAAAGTACTGGTGTCTTAGCTCAGAATGCTGCAACAGAGTAGTATAGACTGGGGGCCTGAAACAAAGTACTTTTCACAGTTCTGAAGGCTGGAAGTTGGAGATGAAAGTGCAAGTACAAGTGGGTTCTTGTTGAGGGCCGTCTTCCTAATTCACAAATGACTGTCTTCTAGCATTATTCTCACCTGGCGGAGACAGGTCCCTTCCTCTTCTTATAAGGACACATCCTATCACTGGGACTCTACCCTGATGACTTCATCTAAACCTAATTACCTAACAGAGGCCCCACCTCCAAATACCATCATATCAGGGATTATATATATCGAAAATCAGCTGTGTGTGCCAGACTCTTATTTCTCTGCAGTTTTTAGAACCTCTGTTTCTCCTGTACCCCCAAGATCACCAATGTCCAAGGCTAACCAGGCCCTTTCCCTCTGTGCTGCATTGGGACAATTCAGGCTGAGCCCGGTATTGTTTCAAGTGTTTCAAGTGAGCCTGTAACGCCAGCATCTTTTGTTTCGCTCGGGTACTACCATTCGGTCTCCTCCTATTATCTCCTTCTTCAAATTGCCAGCATGTGTCTGACTCTTTTCTAGGGCTGTTTGAGGACACCCTCTCTTGTGCATGGAGGAAACCAGTGTGTTTCGCTACAGACATCTCCCATATCCACAGCATGATTTAAAATCAAAAGCTTCCATCTCGATGGCCCGTCTTCTGTTCCACTTTGTTTTCTGCTTATAGACTGGATCATGGGCTGATGCACAGAGTCAGAACAGCAGAGCCTGATGGTCTCTACACATAAGTGGATTTGTTTCTGGGCATCTTTGCCCTGACTATCAAGTGTCTTTTCCCAAGATACTGTTTTCTCCATTCATCCGCCCACAGAAGATACTTGGCAGACTTTCACTTAGAAAAGCATCATTTTATACACCAGTATTGCAACTTATATAATGGTTTCCTATACGAATTTGTCCAGAAACAAAAACTCTAAGCTCAATGTCAAATCTGATGCCGTTGTGCTAAAACAAATGCAAAATGCCTTTAATTGGAAGAGACATTTTATGATCCGACTATTTCTGTAAACTCAGTCTGCACAACCAATGTAACAAAAAGCAGAATCCATTAAGATACATAAAATTGTAAATTGGACATGTGGAAAGCTTTATTGATATTATAAAATATCATGGTAAACTTTCTATCAAATCTTCTCATTCAGGGGCATCGCTTTAAACAAAAAACAATAAAAGTTGTGAGCAGCACTGTCGTAATTAGAAGTTGAACCTATTTGGATTCACAGCACTCACTGGAGACAATTACAGTTTTAAACTTTTAGCAGATGGCCAGAATTAAGTCCTGGTGAGCCTTTTCCACAGCACTGAAGCCAACATACAGTAAGATCTACTACTGGCAAGGATTTAACTTCACCTGGAAATAAGCTAGTGGGGTAGAAACTGCTGAATCTGTTAGTGATGTGGCTGTAACTTCAGCAGGACGATAGCTTCCATTGAAAGTCCTAGTGTCCCTGTGTAGGACTGAACCAATGGACAGTTTGGTGAGACACCCATAACTGAACAGAGTAGGGGAAAGTGATAGAGAAGGAAGAGGAATGAATCTGTTAAATTAGTTTCTTGGTGTGAACAAATCAGAATGTTCTTTAATGGAAGAGATTGCTCTTAAACATGTACTGTTGGTGCTCTGGGGACCTAACAATAATCCACCACAGCCAAACACTGAAGATAATGAAAGGAAAGGAAAAAAGAGGGAACAAAGAATATTCACTGGGAGTTTATGCTGTGTCAGCAGCCAACATTTTTTTTTTTAATTATTTATTTATTTTTATTTGAGAGAGAGAGAAAAAAACACATGAACAGGGGGAGGAGCAGAGCGAGAGAGTGAAATAGACTCCCTACTGAGTGGAGAGCATGAAATGGGGCTCGATAACACAGGGCTTGGTCCCAAGACCCTAGGACCATGACCTAAGCTAAAGGTAGAACTCAACCGACTGACCCATCCAGGCACCCTGCAGCCAACACTTTTTAAGTGTTTACTGTGTTTTGGAGATTGTATAGGCTCCTCAGAAATACTATGTTTTTAAATCTTTATAACGCCTTAGGAAATAGATATTGCTTTTTAATACTTCTCTTTTTAAAATAGAAGTTTTAAAATAAAAATAGTTTTAGATTCACAACAAGGAGTGAGCAGAAAGTTCAGAGATCCCTCCTATATCATCTGTCCCCCCACCAGCACAGCCTTCCCCACTAACATTCCCCACCAGAGTGGTACATTTGTTGCAATTAATAAACCTACATTGGCACATAAGTTAAAAATCCAAAATCCAGGGTTCATTATTCATGTTGTACATTCTGTGAGTTTGGATGAGTGTATAACAGCTTATACTTAAATTCTGGAAACTATTTGTATTTCCATTTTACACCTGAAGAGAGTAAAGCAAAGGGAGGTCACATAGCTGGCAAGTGGTAGAGCTAGACTGAAAAAAAGTCTGCTAGATCTTGCCATAAGAAGGCTTATCTGTGAGCCCATGAGGGCCATTTTAGGAGAGTTGTTGGTGGGGTAGGAGGAGAACCTGATTTTCTTATTAGCAAGAGAGAGGCACATGAGGGGTGTCTATTATTTCTGGAGAGAGGCACATGAGGGGAGTCTATGGGCACCTACAAATTCAGTTAGATGGGTGATATCATGGATGTTTCTCATCCACATGGTTTGGCTCCAGTATGCTCTTAACCATCATTGTGACCTACCTCTTGGTGCCTCATTTGTTTAAATAATTCCTAACTTTCTAAAACCATTTCAATCTACTACAAGTTGACTGCCACGACATTCCAGTAAGACATACTATTCCCATTTTACAGACTAGCAGCAGAGCCCAAGAGATTTCAACTGACTTGCCAAGAATTCAAAGCTGGTTGCTGGTAAAGTCAGTATGAGAACTAAGGAATAGCATTCTACTATTAAAATTAATAGTCTTCAGAGCCATTAATCTTTGGCTTAGGTTTCCACAAATGTGGCTGATGGGGATGTTTCATCATGTTTCTGATGGTCTTGTGGAGAATTTCTTTGGTGATTGACAGAATCCATGAGACCTTGTCATCCCCTCTGCTCCCTCCCACCCCATGTGCTAGGCGAAGGTCATTGACATGGTGATGTTATTGGACTAAATTCACTTGAAAGTGCCAGGAATTTTGCCATTTCTTGGTTTAACCTGATTAATATTACTCAGTTTGCAGAACCAGAAAAGTAAGAAACAGGCAGTGTAAGTTAGAGTGAGTCAGACAGAAGAGCCGGACTGTTCAAGTCCTTAAGCAACATGTCATTGCCCCTTTTGTGCACAGGCAGAACATTTCACACATTGGTTTACTGACATATGAGAGCCATATTTTATGGGTCTATAAAAGTTATTTTGTTACAAAGATTCAGAAACATGAGTCCAGGGAGTGATCCACAGAATAAACTCCCCAATGATATTTTCTAGAGCCAATCCCAATCACTAAGAAAGTAAACAGATGTTGATCCAATCATTAGTTACCACCCAACCAGGATATAAAGGGAAAAAAAAAAAAAGGTAGCAGTGGTCTTTGATCTCATTTCCTACCAGTTTACAAGCTTCTTTGCTTGTGGCTGCTACTGTAACACCAAGTTAAAGCAATTTCCAGGCCATTATTGCTCTAAGGCAATAGCAGTTTTCCAGATGCTGTCAACATGGCCTGAATGTGTTGAAAAATTTAGAGATTATTCAGACATCATCACAAAGTGAATTATATGAATGAGAGTCCCCTGCACCATGTGAGTCCTTGGCCAAGAAACCAGCAACATGATCCACTTTTTCCTGAAGGCACTCAAGTTTTACAGGCAATCCCAACAGCCACAATGGTCACTCTTAAAGTACTCAACCTTGGGTCTTTGAGAACTGAGAATGAATTATGGAAGGCTTTCTTTAAAATTTTCTTCTCTTGGGGCACCTGGGTAGCTCAGTGGGTTAAAATTTTCTTCTCTTTAACAATCCAGTTCCTGGAATCCTTTCTATTAAATCAAGCAGATAACATAAAGAAGAGACCGAAAGATGTACTCAGTCAGTTGACTTTTTTCAGCATGTTGTTTTTGCGTCTTCGATTCTTCCAGGTTTTTTTTCATTTACATGTGTTTTTTCATCCATCTTTCTTTGCTTGATTTTCAACTATTTGCAAATACCTCATGAATAATTGCCACTTTTCTGCCCCTTCTCATTTTTAATATGTTCAGTATTTTATTTCTCTTCCCTTGTTGCTTCTGCCACCATCATCTTCTCATTCTCTCTTCAAGTAACTGAGTTTGCACGTGGTTGTTATATTTTTAAACAATCACTCCAACAATATTCCAACCTTCTCTGGAGAAAAGAATGCAATCTTAAATATAAATCAGCCTGGGCCAAGTGAAAGCGTGCTCAAGCAAGGCATTAAATCCCCGTTCTGATTTCTAAAACCTTACTGAGAAACAGCTTAGGTCAGCTAGAAAGGATGTGGCAAAGGTGAAAAATGATAGTATAAAAAGCCCCTGGTTATATCAAATTTTGCTTTTTATTACCTTGGACTTGCCAATAAATTCTGGGAGCCATGCCTTTTTAATATATTTCCTTGGTCTCTGCTAACTCCAGCATTTGGCAGATGAAATTCCAATAGACTGTCTAGAGACCTCTTGCCCTAGTGGCAGCTGAACATCTCAGTGGGTCATCCACAGAGCAAGAGCAATGAGAGTGTAAATTCCAGTCTATTTCTACCCCTGCCATCTTAGCAGAGACTGCTTATATTTGGTAATATGTAGCATAATATTTGAGAAACATGTTTCCTGGCTCAAAGCAAGTTATGCAAAGGCAGGAAAACAAATAAATCTCTCCTAAATATATTACTACAAATATAAATAAATGCAGATATAGATATATATATTAGTGAAGAATGAAGAGAGTTGGAAACAGAAAGAGAAAGAAGTAATGCATGATGATTCTTTGAACCTCTGCTCTATGCCAAGTGCTTTAGATATACTACTTCATTTAATCTTACAACAATCCTGTAAAGTACTTAGAACTATACGTTTTTTAAAAGTTAAGAAAATGGAGACATTAGAGAGTAGAGTAACTTGCCAATGGTCACCTAGCAAATGGTAATGTGATCCTTGAATCCAGATTATGATGACGATGAAGAAGAAGAAGAACAAGAAGGAACATTTATTGAGCCAGACCCTGTGCTGTAGAAGCATTTCTTATACATTATCTCATTTACACCAACTCTCTGAAGTAGATAATATTACTGCTTCCATTTTATTGATATGATCTGAAAGGGTAACATAGGTAAAATAATTTGTTCAAGTCACAGAGCTAGTGGGTAAAAGCTCCAGGATTTGAACCATAGCCAACTGACTTTAGATCCCTCACCGCCAACTCCAAATTCTTGTTTTTCACTGTATAATCATGTCTTTTGAGACGTTTTAAATGGAAATTCAACTTCAAAAATATTTTAGTGCCATGTATAAAAAAAATTAAGACCCTGTTTTAGATAAAATGTGAATAACATGCTAATATAGCCCAAGTACTGAAAGGGTTATGTCAAAAGATAATTCAGTATGTCTGTAAAGTGTTCATCAACATCTTGTCATCACTGCAATGCAGGTAGGACCCTTTCTTCAGAATCCATTGGGGGTTCAAGGTAATATTGGTGGTAGGAGAAAGTGGTCTAAAAATTGTATGATCAGCACATCCAGTTAATTCTATTGCTCATGCAAAATTAGCAGATTGCTGATGAACTGGATTAATAAATTCAAAGGGTTGTATGCACTCAGCTAGAATAAATTCCAGATGTTATGGCTCCAAACTGAATGAAACCAATTAACTCATTGTAATAATTCCCTTTTACGGGGTTAAAGCAATTTATGAAGCTTACCCTTTCCTTTGATAACTATCCTAAGTAATGCATATTTTTAAAAATATTATTCTAGTAATCATTTTCCCCCTTAACTCTTTAGATCTCGTTGTCTCTCACACTGTCAACTGTGAATAGGTGGGAAAGTATAGATTTATAGGAACTTACACTAGTTGAGTATTTACTATGTGCCAGGCACTATGCATTCTGTTATGTGAGTTGGTACTATGTAATCTCTATTAAATGGATGAGGAAACAATGGCTTAATGAGATTAATTTTCCTGTGTCACATAACTGGAAAAAGCTTAGCTTCAATCCCAAGTCTTTCTGGCTACAGAGTCTGAGCTCTTAATCAGTATTCAGTCAATTCATAGGTGGTCAGGTGATCATGCTTAAAAGTGTGGATTAATAGATCATTGTCAGCATAGAAGAGCTGTGTATTGTTCAGTTCTGGGTCTTACCGTTTAAAAGAAATATAGATCAATTGATGTGTGCTCAGAAAAAAGCAACTTGAAGGGCAGAGTGTCCACAAGCACTTCAGTTAAAAAGGGATCTTAGGAGCCAGCAATGTTTAGCCAGGAGAATGGAAGACTTAGTATGGTCATGTGTTCAGATATCTGAGGACTTGCCCTGAAGGAAGTGAAATGAGCCTATGAATGGAGGGGCCCAGAAGAGACGTTTGCAAGGTTCCTTGACATTCTGTGATTTTATGATATGTTAGTCATGAATCCAAGGAATATGTCTTAGTCATTTCAAGCAGCTATAACAAGATACCATAGGCTATACGGTTAAGAACGGACATTTATTTCCCATGGATCAAGGCAACAGCAGAATTGGTATTTGGTGATGGCACTCTTCTTGGTTTGCTATAGTCCATCTTCTTGTATCCTCACATGGCAGGGAACAGAGGAATAGTTCTCTTCTTCTTATATAGACACTAGTTTTATCATGGGTCTTTATCCTCATAACCTAATTACCTCCCAGGAACTCCACTTTTCAATACCATTTCATTACTGTTTGAACATAGAAATTTCGCTAGGGACGCAGACACTCTCACTCCATAGTAGAGTAGAGCTGGTGGAAATTTCATGTTAGTGTAGGCTGAGGAAGAATTTTCTACTAGGGCAATCTAATGGCAGTCGTGGTACCTTAGACTTAGCCCATAACTGTGTCCTAGCATAGAAAAACACTTGACAGGACTTTTGGAAAGGAAATTTCAATATAGGGTGATTGGTTAAACTAGATGTCTTTTCTAGACTGGAGAATCCATGACTGACACATAAAGTCTTTGTGATTACAAACCCCTAAACAATGGGCTAAGTTTCCTGAGCCTGAGATCCCATGTTTCCTCTGCTCATCTCAAGTAGCCTCCAGTAGAAAGAGAAGACTAGAGAGATTTTATAATGACAGTAGCCTCAGATCTCAAGTTTTGTACCTGAGTTCTAAAATAACATAGACGTGGGGCGCCTGGGTGGCTCAGTGGGTTAAGCTGCTGCCTTTGGCTCAGGTCATGATCCCAGGTCCTGGGTTCGAGCCCCACATCGGGCTTTCTGCTCAGCAGGGAGCCTGCTTCCTCCTCTCTCTCTGCCTGCCTCTCTGCTTACTTGTGATTTCTCTCTGTCAAATAAATAAATAAAATCTTTAAAAAAAATAAAAAAATAAAAAAAATAAAATAACATAGACAGCATTGTAAGAAAATCCATGCAATTATTCACAATAACCAAGAGGCAAAAGCAACCTAAATGTCCACTGACAGATGAATGGATAAATAAAACATGGTACATATACAATGCAATGTTATTGTTTTTTTAAAGAATGAAATTTTGTCATATGCCACAGCATGGATGAAACTTGAGAACATTATGCTGAGTGAAATAAGCCAGTCACTAAAAGACAAATATTTCATAATTCCATTTGTATGCATCATCTCCAGTAGTCAAAATCTTAGAAATAGAGAGTAGAATGGTGTTTACCAGAGGCTGAAGGTAGTTCTTGAGAAGAGGGGGAGTTATTATTCAATGGGTAGCGTTTCAGTTTTGCAAGATGAAAAGGTCTAGAGATCTGTTGCACAACAATATGAATATACTTAACACTACTCAACCACCTACTTAAAAATGGCAAAAAATGGTAAACTTTATGTTATTTGCCTTTTTTTACCACAATAAAAAAAAATCAAAGAAAATCCAGGTAAGCAATAATGAGATAAGTCATAAAATATGTTTTGAAAAAAACAAAATTCCATTTGAGTTTTAGGGACTATAAATAATATCAACAAGTTAGAGAGGCAACATTCCTAATTGATAGGGAATCCTTCCTGGTTAAATACAACTATATATGAATGTAGGTTAATGAATGAAAAGTTCAAAATAATTGATAAGATCAAATTCGCTTTTCAAATTCAGTAAAATCAATCTTGGGGTGCCTGGTTGGCTCAGTCATTGGAGCATGCAATCTTGAGCTCAGGGTCGTGAGTTCAAACCCCACATTTGATGTAGAGATAACTTGGAAAAAAAAAAAGCCCTCCCTCAAAAATCAGTCTAAATGATGAATATAATGAGAATGATAGAACCCATTCAGCAAATAGGGTCAATTTCATCTTTAGCTTTTCTCAATTGATATTTTCCTAAAGAAGTCACTGTGGTGGTGTTCTTTCTATATTTTTTCTTCTTCCAATCTCAAATACCCTTAATATCTTCTAAGTGAAACACTTGCATGGACACACAAACACAGAAAATAGTTTAGAATCCCTCTCCAGACAGGGTTACAATTCAAACCTTTGAAAAGAAAGATTTCAGATAATACCTTGAGATTTCTTAACCTTTCAAAATAGCTAGAAGTTTCAGAGAAAAGTCAAAATCACCCTTCTGATTGACTTGTTGTGTACTTTTCATTGTGAGACAAACTCTTGTCTATATTTGAAATCAAGAAACAATTGTCTTGAACTCCATGTATCCTTGATATCTTCCATTTTTTGATATTCACTATCTTTCCAGGTTTCCCTTGAAATGTATTGAAATGTATAATTCTTAAGACAGTATTATAAGCAGTCATCTATTTATGGTTATAGGTGAAATATTCTTTTTCCTTAGCTCAACTTGCCCTAATTGTAAGTTTCATGATGGCTAATTCCAGTCCAGAGTCCATTCCTCCTGCCATTCTTGCTCTTGCTTGGATTGATTTCTTTTCTGTTGCCTAAGCTGTAACAATTGAGGAAGTGTGTTGAAGGATAAAAGCTATCATTCTAAATTTTACTTTACCAAATGGAGAGTTTTTTAAATTAAGTTGTTTTAACTTTTTTCCTAAGCAACTATAATTTCTAAATTTATGACTCACATAGGGGTCTGTTATAACTTATAAGAAAGCTTGTAGTGATGGAAAATTTAAGTAATACTTTAAAATTTTTTTAAAAAATCAGAAAGCTGTCCATAAGATGTAGTAGCTTTCTTGGTCCAAAGAAGGAAAGCACGAGGGAAGACAGTGGGATAGACTAAGGACTATTCCTAAATGCTGCCGTTGGAGATTGTAGTCAAATGGGTTTATGTCTCATGTCTAGAAAAGTGTGGGGAAATTATTTGTCTTCTCTTCAATCACATATTTTGTAAGTATTTAGCATTTTCTCCTCTTTTTTACTAATTCTCACCTATCTTATTTGCTCCATAGTGATTTTTCTCCCCTAACAGTATATATATTTACATGTTTATTATCAGCATCCATAGCACTAGACTATAAACTCCCCATCATTCCAATGATTAGCCCAAAGTAAGTGTTCATTAAATATTTGTGAAATAAAGGAATGAATAAATGGTGAGATGGCCTTTTTTATAATTTTTTTAAAATTTATTCTATTTATTCTTTTTATTATAATCTTTATACATTAAAAGCAAGTCTATTGGGAAAACATAAAATACTGTGTTTGGTACTTGTCAGATTAGGGTAAATAGAACACATTTAATAGCTTCTCTGAGAGGTCCACTTTTTGCACCAAGGAAAGATGGATGGTATGTACAGCTCTCTAATTGCATGCCAAAAAGTGAAGCATATATTTTAATGTATAAGTACAAAATTTTCAGGGTTCTTTGGCCCATTTCTTTCCAGGAATGTTAGTACATGCTGCTTCAAACACCAGTGAAAACACCATATGGCGAGATGTCTTTGACCTGTCTGTCATTCTTGACTTGGATGCAAAATAATATTAAATAAAATTTTTGTGGACTTATTTTTAATCTGGCAAGTAAAACAATATTATTGTAGCATATTAATGAATAACCTTATTATGTTTTTAGATACTTTTCAAGTACATTACAGTAATAGCCCACATAGTAAGTTAGAATAAAAAGTGTCCAGAGTAGAAATATCCTTCCTGGTTACTTCTCTAAAGGATAATACCACAGTACAGATAAGATCATCCTTATGCAAATACTCTGAAAAGTAAAACATTAGCAATGCAAATAACCAAACATATAAATAATAAAAACTTTCCTAGAAATTGTTCATATACATTTGATCATTTTTTAGGTTGTGCCCAATATCATGAATCTTTTTCCAAGTCAAAAGCTTCTTCCAGACCCCACTATGCAACTAATTATACTTTATTCTTTCAGCAGGCACTGTGATGGCCTCACAATTTCCATTTCCCCCTTTACCTGGACAGTATTCTAGTTTTCCTTCGCATCTTTGGAGGAAGCTCTCTTCTCAAACCCTGGGTCTATAAGTCATTGCTCCAGAGCTAAGAACATGACCCAGGCCAGGGAAATGAGAATGGAGAATAATACTGAGAATAGAAGCTTCCTTGTTCTTGTGAGAATGCTTCTGGATTGCTCTTCTTATTTCTCTCCGTCACGGACAGGGACTCCTGTGGCCTCTGCGATCGTATCTGTACCAGTGATCTGACACTCCAGAAGGTAGACTGGAGAAGCAAAAAGAAAGTGGGTGTTTGACCCAACGTTGTTGAGTCACCAAACCAAGTTTTTCTCATGAGTCACTGTATCTACTTCATTGTTAGTATCAGTGTAAATTGGGCATTTTAGTACTTGTCACCAAGCACATCCTAACAAATGAAATTCCTTTCTTTGACAAACATCTGCTAAGAATCAACTAAATGTTGGGTTTTGGGGATCCAAGGGCAATTAAGATCTCTTTCACACCTACAAAGAAGTTACAATTGCCAAGGGCAATTAAGATCTCCTTCATACCTTTAAAGAAGTTACAACCTTCAAAGAAGTTACAACCTTCAAAGAAGTTGGTAACTTCTTTAAGTGAGAGTGGTTCACTCTCACTCAAGAGTGGTCCATCACAGATGCAGACAAGTAAGGGGGTGTGACATTTAAAGGGAACTTAAAAAATAATACAATTGACTAAGCATTAGTCTTTTTGTGATCACCCCGCACTATCAACTCTAAATAATGTCAGTGCAGTGATCAAATTCTCCTCCCTGCCAGGAAGACCACTCCCACTGTCTTCAGGTCCCCAAACATTGTATGCCATAGTTGAATGACTACTGATGAATCACTAACTAAATCAACCTTGTAGCTTGAAGTTCACCCTTTACAGAATAAGGCTTCTACAGAATGCTGCTCCTGAATTGATGGGAACCAAAATCTTGATGGCAATAATGGAGTAAAGCTATCTGACTATAATAATGTTGGCAACAGGGAGTGTTCAATTCACTACTGTATGAAGGCAATTTAGGAACTTACTGAAACTATATGAAGGTATATAATGGGATAAAGAAAATTATATCCCACAATATATTAATGCTACTGAGTGGAGACAAACTTCCAGTTTGTCCCTACTGAGAAACTGATGACATCTCTCAGCCAGGTGTGGCTACGAGAAAGACTATAATGACTGAAAGACTCTAGAAGTTCCTACTAAGGTAGTTTAATCTACTGATGTTCTGTGCATCTCCCATTCTGGCTACAATCTGTTCTTGTCCTAGTACTCTATCAGTGCTTTATATTCTCACTTTCTGATGAATGCTTGCTCCAAAACTGCTTTAAATGAAGTATTTTTCCATTATATTATGACAGTTGCTTCACCATCACAGTTTGACTATTTCCTACCTAATGGTTGCAGATTACACTATAATGTGGAGTATATGTGAGAGAAGGAAATCTGTTCTAACATTGCTGAAAGATGACCTAACAGCAAAAAGAAGTTGCATCTAGAACATCATGCTAATTATGTGATACTTTGATAAACATTAAGGAGCCATAAAAAAAGTGTGACCACAGAGATGATATAATTCTGTGTTTCGATTTTATAGCACATACTATTTGAACATTCGAAAAAAATTTGAAATATATAAGTTATGAATAATAATATAATATCTATGAAACTATCTACCAACTTAAATAATTAAAATAATCCTAATACCATTGCATATGTACTTTGCCATTTACTTTTACTTCCTGCTCAGAATTCTCTACTGTAATGAATTTTGTTTTATCACTTTTTGCCATTTAAAAAGGAAGAAATATTTAGCATGTTATATCCCTAAACAACATGTTGCTTGGTTCCTTGGTTTTGAGTTTTATAGAAATTGTATACTATGAATAGTCTTTATTGCTTGCTTTTTCTGTGAATTTATTTTTAAATGTACTAGTGTATAGTTGTTATTACAACTGTAGTTCACTCATTTTCATCATTTTCTAGTATGCCAATGTGAATATATCATATTTTTTATCCATATTTCTGCTAACGAACATTCCTGATTTTCTGATATTATGAGCAATGCCTTCTGATGCGCATAAGCAAGATTTTCTCGGGTCTACCTAGGAAAGGAATAGCTGAAATTATGTTTCTGAGGTTTGATTTTACAAAATAGTGCCAGTATTTTTTTTCTAAAGCAGTTATTACAGTTTAAACCCTGGCCACTACCAAATGACATCAGCAGCAGTAGCATTTAGAGTCAAACTTCTTTCTGAGAAATAAGGAAATAACAAAATGTTTGACATTTAGTATTCATCTGTATTTCCCTGGTTACCAATGAAATTGAGCATGTTTAATATATTTACATAGGGTTATGTCTCTTTTAAGGCTTTTCTGTTCTTTTGCCCATTTTTCAAATGAAATGTTTTATAGCTATAAAACATTTTGTTTTTCTATATTTTATTTATTTTTATTAAAGTATAGTTGACATACAATGTTATATACATTCGTTTCAGATGTACGACACAGTGACTTGACCGTCTATATGTTAAGCTACGCTCACTGCAAGGGTAGCTACCATCTGTCACCATACAGCGCTATTTCAACACCACTGGCTATATTCCCTGTGCTGTGCCTTTTATTTCGATGACTTATTCATTCTATAACTGGAAGTCTGTATCTCCCACACTCCTTCACCCATTTTGTCAACCCTCCCACCCTATACACCTCTGGCAATCATCAGTTTATTCTCTGTATTTATGGGTCTGCTTCTGGTTTTTGTTTGTTTTGTTTAAATTCCACATATAACTGAAATCATATGGTATTTGTCTTTCTCTAAATTATTGCACTTAGCATAATACCCTCTAGCTCCATTCATGTTGTTACAAATGACAAGATCTCATCCTTTTTCATAGCTAAATAATTTTTGTGTGTGAGTGTGTGTGTGTGTGTGTGTGTGTGTGTGTAATACATCTTCTTTATCCATTCATCTGTCAGTGGATCCTTGGGTTGCTTTCATAATTTGGTTATTGTAAATAATGCTGTACTAAACACAGGGATTCATATATCTTTTTGAATAAGTGTTTTTGTTTTCTTTTCAGTAAGTACCCAGTAGTAGGATTACTGGATTATCTGGCTTAGTTTTTAATCTTTTAAGGAACCTCCACTGTTTTCCACAGTGGCTATACAACAAAGCGTGAGAGTTCTTTTTTCTCCGTATTTTTGCCAACACTTGTGATCTCTTGTCTTGATTCTAGCCACTCTACAAGAGGGAAGTAATATTTCATTGTGTTTTTGCTTTGTATCTCCCAAATGACTATGTTGAGCATATTTTTGTGTGTCTGTTTGCCATCAGTATGACTTCTTTTGAAAAATATCTATTTAAGTTCTCTGCCCACTTTTAATGGGATTATTTGGGGTTTTTTGGTGTTGAGTTATATACATTTTTATATATTTTGGACATTACCTCAGTGCTCATCATGATAAGCACACTCCTTAATTCCCTTCACCTACTTCACCCATCCCCCCACCATTACCCTATAGTAACTATTGGTTTATTCTCTATAGTTAAGAGTCTGTTTCTTGGTTTGTGTGTGTGTATGTACGTATATATCCACATCTTCTTTATCCATTCATTTATCAACAGACACTTAGGCTGCTTCCATTGTTTGGCTATTATAAATAATACTGCAATAAGCATAAGGGCACCTAAATCTTTTCAAATTAGTGTTTTTGTATTCTTTGGGTAAATACTCAGTAGTATGATCACTAGATTGTAGAGTAGTTCTTTTTATTTCCTTCTTTTTAAAAAGTTTTTATTTTAACCCCATTAGTTACCATACAGTGTTATATTAATTTCAGATGTATAATATAGTGATTCAACAATTCCAAACAAAACCCGGTGCACATCATGACAAGTGTTATCATTAATCTCCATCACTTACCCCCCACCAACCTCCCCTCTAATAACCATCAGTTTGTTCCCTATAGGTAATAGTCTGTTCCTTGGTTTCTCTCCCTCTCGTTTTTAATTTCTCTTTTCTTATTTGTTTTGTTTTTTAAATTCCACATATGAGCAAAATCATGTGGTATTTGTCTTTCTGACTGATTTATTTCTTTAGCATTGTACTCTCTAGCTCCACCCATGTCACTGCAAATGGCAAGATTTCATTCTTTTTTATGCCTGCATAATATCCCATTGTATAAATATACCACACCTTCTTTATCCATTCCTCTATCAATGGACACTTGGGCTGCTTCCATAGTTCAGTTATTGTAAATAATGTTGCAGTAAACATGCAGGTTTATGTATCCCTTTTAGACTTTTTGTGTTTGGGGGGTAAATACCCAATAGTGTAATTGCTGAATCATAGGATAATTCTATTTTTAACTATTTGAGAATTTCCAAACCGGTTGCCACAGTGATTGCACCAGTTTGCATCCCCACCAACAGTGCATGAGGTTTCCTCTTTCTCCACATCCTTGTTTCTTGTGTTTTTTATTTTAGCCATTCCAACAGGTGTGGGGTGATATCATTGAAGTTTTAATTTACATTTCCATGATAGTAAGTGATGATGAGACTCTTTTAATGTGTCTGTTGGCCATCTGTATGTCTTCTTTGAAGAAATGTCTGTTCATGTCTTCTGCTCATTTTAATTGGATTATTTGGTTTTTGGGTGTTGAGTTGTATAACTCTTTTATATATTTTGGAAACCAGTCCTTTATAAGATACATAATTTGCAAATATCTTCTCCCATTCAGTAGGTTGTCTTTTAGTTTTGTTGGCTGTTTCTTTTGCTATGCTTTTGTTTTAGTGTAGTCCAAATGGTTTATTTTTGCTTTTGTTTCCCTTGCCTCAGAAGATATATCAAGAAAAAAGTTGTTATGGCTAATGTTTAAGAGGTTACCACCTGTGCTCTCTTCTAAGATTTTTAATGGTTTTAGGTCTCATTTTTAGGTCCTCAATCCATTTTGAATTTATTTTGTGTTTGGTATAAAAAAGTGGTCCAGTTTCATTCTTTTGCATGCACTTTGTCTAGTTTTCCTAGTACCATTTTGGAAGAGACTGTCTTTTTCCCATTGCATATCCTTGCCTCTTTTGTCAAAGATTAGTTGACCATACCGTTGTGCGTTTATTTCTGGATTTTCTGTTCTGCTCCATTAATCTATGTGTCCATTTCTGTGCCAGTATTGTACTGTTTTTATTACTTGAGCTTTGTAATATAACTTGAAGTCTGGAATTGTGATATCTCTGTTTTGTTTTGTTTTTTCAAGACTGCTTTGGCAATTTTATATGTTTTAAATCAGTTTTATATATTTCCTGTCAATTTTGTCTAAATTTCTAATTTATTGCCATAATTTCTCTGAATATCTTTGCATTATTTTTTAAGTCTCCAATATATCTGTAGTTATGTCCTCATTTATATTCTAAATATTTTTTATTTGCAACTTCTCTTTTTTTCTCTTAATCAAGCTGGCCACCATTTTATCTCATTTAATGGTTTTTCAGAGGAATAACTTTGACTTTCTTGACCATCTATTTTAACCTGGTTCTTACTTTGCTTATTTAAAAAAAAAAAAAATCTTTGTTATCTCTATCCTTCAGTTACCTTGGAACTTATTCCGTTTTCCTAACTTCTTAATTTGATGGCTTAACCACAGCATATAAGGATGCAGTTTTATTGAGTACCATTTCAGTATAACATTATCATTCCGTCTAAATATTTTGATTTACATTAGAAAGTCTTGATTTTTGAGTTACCCACAACTGTGTATGTGTTTAATTTTCAACTACATGGAGACTTTCCTTAATCTTTTGATTAGCCTCTGATTTATTTACATTGTAGTTAGAAAAAATGGCCTATGTGTACTGACTTGCCAACATTGAGACTCACCTAACGGCTTAGTGTGTGAATTGTTTTTAAATGTCCCATGTTTCTTAGGGCGCCTGGGTGGCTCGGTCAGTTAAGTGCCCGACTCTTGATTTTGGTTCAGGTAATAATCTCAGGATTGTGAGATCAAGCCATCTGTTGGACTCCACACTAAGCATGGAGTATGTTTAAGATTCTCTCTCTCCCTTTCCCTCTATACCTCCCTACCCTGCTCACATATTCTCTCTCTCTCTCTCTCAAAATAAATAAATAAATACCTCATGTTTCTTTATCAAAATGAAATATCACTAGGTGTATACAGGGTTAAATTTTTAATCAAGATTGTCACTGGGTGTTGAATGGAAGTGTTGAATCACTATATTGTGCATCTGGAACTAATATTACACTGTATATTAACTAACTGGAATTTAATAAAAACTTTTTTAAAATTTTAAAAATTTATAAAATAAATTTAAAAAGCTTGTAAACTGTATTGATCGTCTTTTTAATATATTCATTATTCTTATCTGCTTTATCTATTAATAATTTAAAGAATTGCATTGAAATCATTTGTTACAGGGTACCTGGGTAGCTCAGTTGGTTAAGCATCTGCCTTTGGCTCAGTTCATGATCCCTGAGTCCTGGGATTGAGGCCCACATTGGGCTCTCAGCTCAGCAGGGAGCCTCTTCTCCCTCTCCCTTTGCCTACTTGTGTTCTCTCTCTGTCAAATAAATAAGTAAAATCTTAAAAAAAAAAATCTTTTGCTACAAAGATAGATTTCTCTTTGTAGTTCCAAGACTGTAACACTAACTAGAACTGTAGTTCTAGTCTTCACATACAAGTTTACAACTATTATGATAGCTCTGTGGTGCATTGGCCCTTTTTATCAGTATATGGTAACCCTTCCTATTTCCAATGGCTTTTAATCTTTAGGAATATTTTATGTTCTCCAGCCTTTTCTTGGTTATTTACCTGGTCTCCCTTCTCCATCCTTTCATTTTCAATTTTTCTGTTTTCTTATGGGCATGTCCCTTATACATAGAAGGTGGCTAGTTTTGTTTTCATATTTAATCTAATAATCTCTATTTTTAATTTAAAATCTTAGATCATTTACATTTATTATAGTTACTACTATGTTTGAACTTTTTTTTTTTTTATCATTTTACTTTACACTTTTCCTATGCCTCTTTATTCTCCTGCCTTTCCAGTCTTTATGTTTTGGATTAGTAGAGTATTTTTTTCTTATTCCATTGTTTTCCATCTACTGGTTTGGTAGTTATTTTATTTATATTGTTTTAGTGGCTGTCCTAAATATTTTACCATTCATACTTAATAAAATCTAATGTTAATCTGTATGTTAAACCATAATGATGCTTGTGGTTATTTATATAAAGTGTTTGTTTAGATTTATCTGCTTATTAAATAATCTGTTTTCACCATTGCTCCTTGCATTTCTGTCTCTTTGAAATCATTTGCCATCTTCTAAGAAGTATAAAACTTCAATATTCCCTTCATGAACAGCTATTATTAGAAACTTTGTTTTGTTGTTTGTTTTTTAATGTAAATGTGACTATTTTATCCTCATTCTTAAAAGGTAGTTTTCATGCTTATATTGAAAATTATTTTTCTCAGCATTTTGAAGATTTTATTCTGTTGACCTATGGGTTCCATTATTGTTGGGAATCTTACTGTTACATTTATTCTTTATAGATGTTCTGTCTTTTCCTTCTGGCTATGTTAAAGACCTTTTCCTTATCTTTGATATTCTGCAGTTTCACTGCAGTTTCACTGGATTAGTCTAAGTGTATATTTATTAAATTTATTCTGTTGACATATTGCATGCTTCCTTTATATGTACAGTCATGTTTTTCATCAGTTCTGAAAATTTTTCAACCAAATATTGAATTTAATTATTGTATCATCTTTATTATCTCTAGTCTCTCTAACTGAACTACAATTGTATATGTATATGATTAATATTCTGATATTATTCTCTATGTCTTTAATTCTCTCTAATAATTTCCATCTTCTTGTGTATATACACAAGAAGATAGAAATTTTACATATATATGTGTGTGTGTGTGTGTGTGTATATATATATATATATATATATATATATATATATATATATCAGATCTAACTCTTCATCTGCATTTCATCTGCTGAGTCTCATAAACTGTTTACAGATGGAAATGGAGAAGCCAAGGATAATTTAAGAAGTGTAGAGTCATTTCAAAGATACAGGAGACAGATTAGTTTTTTCCTGATTAACTTAACAATCATTATTGTTATTCTGTTTGTTTTAGAATTTCTATAAAACTCATGCTGTACAATTACCTGAATTTTTCACTTGAGAGGAAATTTTAACTCTTATCTTTCCAATTGCTTCATTAATTTTTCTTTTTAAAAGATAAATAAAATGACATCTTTATAAACTTTCAAAATTAAGTTAAGAAATGTGAAGTAATACTGAGCCATAAAAAAGAATGAAATCTTGCCATTTGCAGTGATGTAGATATGAATGGAGCTAGAGGCTATTATGCTAAGTGAAACAAGTCAGTCAGAGAAAGGCAAATACCATATGATTTCACTCATATGTGGAATTTAAGAAACAAAACAGATGAACATAGAAGGGAAGGAAAAATAAAATAAGATGATTAAAAATAAAATAAAACAGAGGGAGGCAAATCGTAAGAGACTCGACTATAGGAGACAAACTGAGGGTTGCTAGAGGGGAGGTGGGTGGGAGGAAGGGGTAATTGGGTGATAGGCATTAAGGAGGGCTCTTGATAGAATGAGCCCTGGGCATTGTATACAACTGAAGAATACTAAATTCTACCTCTCAAACTAATAATACAGTATATGTTAATTAAATTAAATTTAAATTAAAAAAACTTTTTAAGGATACTTAAGAGTCAGCACAGTAACACACTTGAAAACCCACTGCATTGATTTCTTTTATGTAGGTTCATCTCTCAAGCCCTCTCCTGACTTTTACCCACATCTGTAAGAGGGTATGCATGAGCTAACAAAAGGCCAACACCATGTTCTACAAGTGTATGACTTACTGTTTTCCAAAAAGATCATAAAGTCATGTGTTCAACAAATACAACTGAATTCTCTTGCTATCAAGCAAATTCATCTCTTACTGACTTTCTTCACAAATATAAGAGTACAGAACTCCTTTTCCACCATTCTTACCAATGACAAATTGACCACTCACTTCAGTTAATAACTGTTGGGTAAATAGCCCTGACACACCTGTTTGCCAAAATTAGTATTCCTTATTACACACTAGCTTAAGATACAAAGCTACAATTATGAAAATCATTTTTAAATTTTAACACATTACATTTAATGGCCCTTAAATCTGTTGTGTCTTTTAAGTCCCTCTTCTCCACAGATGGTAAATCAATCTCTTTTTATTTCACAAAAAATTGGATCAATACATACAATTTAATTTCAGAAGTGCATTAAAAATACATGGATTCTGTAATATAGTATAGTTAACATTCATATTAAAGAGATACTTCTTTCATTCCCTGTTAACAGTCCTTCTCCTCTCCTGCCTTTCTCTCTCCCTGCTTTCCTTTCTTCCCCCTCCTCCTCCTACCAAATCCAAAACTTATTTGGAGCCACTGTGTTGACATTTTTCCCTTTTTAATGAGTTCAGCATTTGCCAATGTCAGCATTTGGGACTTACATAGAATTTAATTTCTTGATTTTTCATGGTGATAAAGGGGGACTGCATTGTGGGAGTGGAAGTCCTCTGCATGTTAGAGCTGGCAGCCAAGATGATAGGGTTGGAAGGCTTTCTGACCCCTTGATGCTATCTCTGAAGACTTAAGTTCTACCATTAGCAATTTCATCCTTGGGTTAGGGCATTGCCCCTTATCAAAATGCAAATCCCTCTGGACCAGAAAAATGCCTTAAGCTGCTATCATTCATTAACATCATATGACTAATTCATATATTGGAAACTTTCCAGCAGAACTAGACTAAGAACGTATTTTGTAAGGAGAGTCTAGAGAGATTCAGTTTGAGATTTGGGACTAAATGAGGTCATAGAACATCCAAAGAGCAGTAGAAGGCCATTGCAGGCAGAGAAAGAATACCTAAAGGTTGAAGAAGCTTAAGAGAAATTCAGCTAATTCCCACTTTGCCCATCCTTAGTACCAAGTATAATTTTTTTTTTCAAATAAAGAAAAAAACATCCGCATGAACACCCTGTGAGCCTAGACCAGGAACCTATAATTTCATCTGGGATCACATTAGGGAAGTATAATGGAAGTGGGAAGCACCAACAGAAATTGACCTGTAGATAATCAAAAGCATGAAAGAGTGTGGGTGGAAGGGGGGGATGGATATTATTTGTTGCCTCTACAGGATTTTAGAACACATATGTAATTCTGATAATGACTAATAAAACTAGGCACAAAAACTAATCAAAATCTCATTTCAATCTAATAGTTAAATATTCATTTCACCAAACTAGAAATGGATATGTTTGCATATGCTCTTATTTTCTCATCTTAAATTTAGTAGGCATTTCTAGTGTCCTTATTTATACAAGTTTCATTGTTTATGTTCTGGGGAATACAATGAGTAAGAAAAATAAATGAGCTGTCCTTAGCTACCAAAGTACTGCAAGAAAGAAATAAAACAATAAATATAACATAAGGTAAGCAGTGATATGAGCTCTTTGGGAAGTACAGATGAAGCACAATGTGGTATATGGAGAGTTAAATAACGCTAAACACTTTAGTGATAAATAACTTGTTCAGCCATTGCTATAAAGGTTGGCAGTTGGGAGGGACATTTTTCATGCATATCACCTAAGAAAAGCCATCAGTTATCCACTAAGATGGGAGTTAACTTGAAAATTCTGGGTTTTTATCATTGAAAAAAGAGTTTTTGCGCTTGCCTTTGCTAAAAATTTTCAAAGATCAGCAAGTTTTTAAGGAAGAAAACAGAAATTAAAATATCTGTTGAAGTTTTTCCTGAGATGGTTCCTTTCAGGTCAGGTTCCCTCCTTGTTGTGGCTGACCAGGGTGGTGGGGGTCAGGGGGTGTCAAAGTGTTAGATGTTAGAGCAGGGACTTTTGAGCTTAGAAGGTACCAAGGCTAAGGGAAGATTCAAAGTGAACCACTGTGTTGAAGTGTATGATCCAGAATTTCCAAAGAAGAAACCTAATGGACAACAAATTAAAAGGAGCCAGAGGCAGTATTGAAGTCAGTATGAAACCTGAATTCTGTAATAGGCTAGTCACATTGAACCCTACAGTAAATATCAGTGTTTGTGACTTACTCTTATGGAGCGTATGGGAGAAAGTTTTGAGGTCAAACTTATTGGTCCAGAGGTTGAGTGGATATTGGCAATCAAAGCCTGTCTTCCTTGGACAGGTAACTCTCTACCTTTGTGTTTTCACACTGCTTAACAGTAAGTGCTGAGAATTATTCTTGCAGTCATGTAAGCCACATGCATTTATTAAGTAGAAACTGCGTTCCAGACTCCATGCTGAGTGTACATGGAGAGTCAAGTGGAAGTAGGTGGTGCTCCAGAGCCTGAAGTCCAAAGAGCATGAATAAAACACTGGTGAGCCAGACAGAGCAAAACTGCAAGGCTGGCCAGGGCCTGGCCTTGGAAGACCAGCTGCAACTTCTAAATAGTCATGATTAAGCTTCTCACGGAACTCATAAAAGTCCTTAGGTTCACCACTGTTTTCTTAAACTGATGTATTGCAAGAAGTGAATTTTGGAACACATGCCTTTAAAGAAGTCATGAGCAGAAAACAAATGGGCTCTTTTCAGGTAAAGCTCAGGATACTTGTGGATTGTCATATCTGTTCTCTTGCACCTACATGTGCCATCCACCTGCCCATCTGTTCCTTTCATTCAAGGTCTGGGAATCCTACACCCTGGGCAGGATTTTCACTTCTCAAAATAGAATCATGTACCTCACCTCATGGTCCAACTAACTTCCTGAGAATAAATCATTGTCCTTGTATTTTGTAAAAGACAACATTGACTTTGTTGTAAACATGTGTGAGCCTGTGTTCGTTCAACAAACTATATGTTTTCATTGCAAATAAGTGTCCTAAGATTATAGATTATAATGCCCTGAACGACCAACTTTTAATAAATTATTGATCACAGCTTGAGCTGCCCTGTGTCCAGACTAAATGCAGTGTGACTTATCCTATGGTAAGTAACTCCTCTTCATTCGCAGTCTTGAAGTTGTTTTAAATGCCTTAAAGCAAGTTTCTCCAACAGCAGTGTCAGGATTGTGACATTTTATGCTAGTTTTACAGCAAAAAGGGTTTTTAGCAATGTGTTGAAAGGCAACGTGAGTTCACTCTGAGTCTTTGATTATGTTTAATAGCTTTGCTGTCAGACGGTGAGTCATGATCTTTCTCTTTTACTTTACAGTTTGTATTTACACCTCTTTGCATTTGATAAAAGCAATGTAACGGGCTTTGCCCATTGACATGACAACTTCTTTATTTTAATCAGTGCAGAAGAAAAAAAACTTAGCACAATAGAGTGTAAAACCCTTCCTTTCCTTCAGCCATTTAAAATTTTAGTAGTCATATGTATAACCTTGTAGAAAGACTACTTTGTGAAACAAAATGTCAGCATATCTAGACATTTGATTTACATGAGAAATTTTGCTTTCTTTCGATCAGATTGAATTTAGCAGGTGAGCTTAAGGGAGAAGAGATGTTTATCTTGTCTATTTGCAAGCCTTGGTGATGTAATCATTTATAAGCATGCCTTTGTAATATTTTATTTAATGGTAGAAAATCAATGCTAATTCTCTCTCTAAAACAGTGAGGCTGAATTTGTCTAGCAGCGGGGTGTGGTCAGAGGAAATGTACTGCAAAAAGAGCAGCAGCTAAGGAATGGGATTAGTATTTTCTGAATTCCTAATGGACTGCAATAACTGTTAATAATTTATCTCAAGTTTGCCTCTCTCTAGGCAACATTTTTTAAAAGTAATTTCTTCTAGAAGTGTTTGAGCTAAGACTTATGGGTTTTGTTTTTTTGTTTTTCTTTTTTCCTCTACATATACTAATGCCTTTAGTCAGATGTCACTAATTTGAAAATAGGTTACATCCCTTTTGTTGAAAATAATTTGTAGTTCAACCAAGTTGGTACCTGAGAAACAGTACTTGCCCCTCAGGTAGGATTCTATTTAGGATTCAGGCAGAGAGATGAGGTAATGGATGAACATAAGGTGGAAGTTGGCAAACTTTTTTTTTTTTAAGATTTTTTATTTATTTATTTGACAGAGAGAGATCACAAACAGGCAGAGAGGGAGGAGGAAGCAGGTTCTCTGCCGAGCAGAGAGCCCCATGCGGGGCTCGATCCCAGGACCCTGAGATCATGACCTGAGCCGAAGGCCGCGGCTTAACCCCCTGAGCCATCCAGGCGCCCCTGGCAAACTTTTTTAATAAAGGGTCAGATAGTAAATCTTTTTGGCTTTTTGAGCCATTCGGTCTCTGTCACATCTACTCAACTCTGTTGTAGTAGCAGGAAAACAGGTAGAAACACCATGTAATAAGCAGCGATCATGGTTGTGTTCAAATAAAACTTTATTTACAAAAACAAAGAATGGGGACGTTCCAAAGTTGGTTAAGTGTCCAACTCTTGGTTTCAGCTCAGGTTGTAATCTCAGTATCCTGAGATCAAGTCCCATCTTGGGCTTGGCGCTCAGCTTGGAGTCAGCTTGGGATTTTGTCTCCCTCTCCCTCAGCCCCTCCTTCTTGTGCTCTCTCTGTCTCTTTGGCTCTAAAATAAATAAATAAATCTTAAAAAAAAAAAAATAACAAGGAGCAGGACAGATTTAGTCTATGTGCCATAATTTGCTAATGCTTGGTATAAGGTACCAGCCCCCTGGGGATCATGTTTTGACACTTGACTTCAGAGTGACCACTGACCACAAAAATCTGCACTGCTTGTCCATCCAGAGAAAGTGTTAGAATTCCTTTGGATATTAACGAGTCATTTCAAATGTGTCTTTACACTGGCAAGCCCTTAGTCAAACTTGTGGGGCTCTAGGCAAAGTGCTAGGGCAAAGGGCAAGAGAGGACCATCTGAGACCTGAGTGGAGGTACCAGACAGTCAAACCCACCCAGTACGTTTTCCCAGGTATTAATAATGCGGGGAAGGGTGTGCTGAAGTGGGAGTAGAGGAGGGAAGCTGGCCAGGGGAAAAGTTCAGACTAAATACCATTCTTGACAATGTGTCCATTCCAAATAAAAATCCTTCCAAGAGCTTAAAAAGCAGTAGTCATCAATATAATGGTGCTCCAACCTAGTAGACAACAGTAGTCAGTTCAGAGAGAAGAGTCAATCCCAGTAGGGATATTGGACTGTTTGGTAGGCACCACTTTGGACTGATAAAAGATACCTGTATTGTGGGAGTGGAGCTGTTGGGATAGGCGATGGAGGTGAAAGCAAGGGAAGAAGCAAGAAATATTTGATGAGATATTCAGAAAAGTAGAAACTTGTGTGATTGAGCAGCTAATTTAGTCACCCAGGTTTTCCCCAGCAACTTAATTCCTGGAGTATTTTGCAAGATTTAATTAAGGCACCATGGGAATGTGCAACCAAGTTTCTGATCTACAGATCAGGTAGATGTCTGCAAACAGCACAGCAGAGGCCAGGGAAGGCGACTGTCAAGACCCAGGAACTAGACAGCTGCTGACCAGATTAGGGCCATAGGCATTATGCTTACATTGGACAAAAGCTACAGAGTCCAAAAGTGGACTCTTTCTTTATGAAGTCTGTTTTCTACCTCCGCAGGAAAATCAGACTCTGTGCCTAACATTGCACTGTTACATGAGAGTCTTAGTTACTGAAAGTCATATTGTCTACCTTTTTTTTTTTTAACATATAAAGAACTTTTATATTGTAAAAAGATTTTAAAAGATGCAGTGAGGATTTTACTTGAAAATGGAAGCATTTTCAAGATGAACAGTGGAAACAAAGAATAGCATACTGGGTATTATGTTCGGTAGACCTTTCAAGTTAAGATGAGTTATTATATTGTAGAAATTTTTTAAAATAAAGGGAGCAATACTTTTAACCTTTATGTGTATATTTAAACACTCATAAAACATTTCTACTTTTTATGACAAGAATTTCAATGTACTTACAGATGAAAGCAAAGAAGAATGCTTGATATTAATCGTGTAAAGGCAATGTAAATGTAAAACATATTGCTTTTATAGTCATGAGGAGACCCATGTGATTTTGTATACCTTTTGTGTAGCTTTATTTCCAGAAAAAGATAGTCTATTTGTTCTTTAATAAACTGTAGGCTTTGTCATTGACGGAGAATAATAGCTACCTTTTAGTTTCTCAGTTAGTGTCTTCTCCCCTAGATCAGGTTTGCCTGACAGGGAAGTGCATTTCAGTTCTAAGAAATTAACATCTCATGCTGTGAGGTGTGTAAGCCTGATGATTCACAAACCTATAAGCCTGGAGCAAATAATACATGATATGTTAATAAAAATAATTTTAAGAAAGAAAGAAAGAAATTAACATCTCTTGAACAAAACTCTAAAAACAAAACAAAACAAACAAAAAACCACTCCAGTTCAGAACCTCACAATAATTGGAAACAATAAGACTGACACCTTAGTCACATGGCTTTTCGGCAACCACATCTGGAAAGCCACTGTTTGACAGTAGAGTAGCTGAATTTGAGATGAACAGACCTGAGATGTTTCCTCGATGACCCAGAAGAGATGAGACCACTAAATGCAAGCAGCACCAACTGGATTTGGCACTCTCCACTCCCAGGATTAATCCACGTGTGAAGACTGGGGTCTGGGGCCATGTTAGAATATCTACCTTCCTAGGCACCCAAGGCTGGTTCTGGAAAAGAACCATATGCCAGGCGGCCTACCAGCATTGATGAAGATCCTACTGCAAACGGAGGCTTGGAGAGAGGGGGGCCATTTCATGGAAACTGAGAGCCAAAAATCCAACTAGACACCTGAGTTTGAAACTAGAGTGTGAACTAACACTCATTTGTGTAAAGAAAAAAAAAAATAGGAAAGCTAAGGTAATAGCAAAGGCCATTCACACATGTCCAGACTAGAGGAATACCCAGAGTCACAGCCCTCTACAGAAACTGCTAGTGAGTCCTGAGTCCCTCATGGGGGCTATTGGTCTAAAACCATGCATGGCTAGGAGAATCACTGATCAGCAGGTGGAACCCAACCATGCGGCCTGCTGAGAAGTAAAATCAGTGCCTTGCTTCGAGGTTCCTGGTCCCTAAGGCACTTGTTTAACCTTCCATTTTCTATGCAGAGTTGAGTTCAGACACTGAAAAAACCTTCATGAAGCCTTTTTTTTTTTTAATCATTTATTTGACAGACAGATCACAAGTAGGCAGAAAGGCAGGCAGAGAGAGAGAGAGGAGGAAGCAGGCTCCCCGCTGATCAGAGAGCCCGATGCGGGGCTTGATCCCAGGACGCTGAGATCATGACCCGAGCCGAAGGCAGAGGCTTTAACCCACTGAGCCACCCAGGCGCCCCTGTGAAGACTTTTTTCATTTCGAGGAGTGCCTGTGACTCCGCTGAGCTAGCCTTCAGCAGAAGTTCTGAAATGCACTCTGTCCCCAGTCTCCACATTTCTCCTCCTGCCTTTGCCATGAAAATGTAGGAGAAATTCACTTATCAGGTGGTTAATCCTGATGCCAAACAACTCACTTGGTAATTGGTTTAATAGCAATAAATTAGCTTATCAATGATTTTGGAAGAGTTATAGCTTTA
The DNA here is from genome assembly GCF_902655055.1 of Lutra lutra. Classification (NCBI taxonomy): domain Eukaryota; kingdom Metazoa; phylum Chordata; class Mammalia; order Carnivora; family Mustelidae; genus Lutra; species Lutra lutra. The sequence continues at coordinate 65,203,395 of NC_062280.1, forward strand.
TAGTCTAGACATTCTTCACTCAAACTGCTTCCCCACAGACCAATTTGGGGGCTCTTAGAGAAGATGAACTCTTCTGGTTGCTAATCGGAGGGGGTACCCATCTGATTGCATTTTATTTAGCCTCTCTGTTCAGCTTCTGCTGTGATAAACTGGGCTTAGGCTAGTTTTGTGCCTGCTCTACACAATAGGGATAATGGAACTAAAATGAATACTTCAGAACAAAAGCAATAAAGTATCATTATGGCTAAAGAAGGAATGATTTGTTTTGAATGCCAATTGCTTAGAGGCAAGGATTTTGTAAAAATCATATAATAAATGGTTACCGTATTGGCAATGTAAATATTCCCCTATTGATCTTCTATGGAAATCAGATTTCAGAAAGAAAAATGCCCAATATACCTAAGAATAGATTCTAGAGCAAGTATCTATATGAAATGTTATCAAGTTCCTAACTTGCTTACATTACATTTTCAGAAGCACCCTGATACTTAGATTTATAATTTTTCCACCATCACTTAGATTTCTACATTCTATAGATGAATAAAATTGAAGAGCCAAAGTTTCATGAGCCATAATAATCAGAACAAGGCTGTAATGCAGCAGTTCTCATAAGTCTGCACTGGACTCACCTAGAGAATATATTTAAAAGACAGACTCCCCGTACATAGTCTCCAGAAACTTTGAGTTGGAAGAGCTAAGAAGGCCTATGAACCAGGATTTACATTAAATATCCAACGTCTTCCTATGCTTGTGGCCCTAATTGTATTTTGGGGAAAACTGTAATAGAGTACATCCTGCTTTTGAATCAGATTTCACAGGACATATATAAGAAAGAGGACGGAAAGTTAAGAGACTTAAAATAGCTGAAATCAGAGCTGAGATCAAGCCTCCGATCCAGAGTAGAGCGCCAAAAGGGAGGGAAAGGATAAAAAGGAATATATATAGCCGGGCCACTCACCTTGTTCCCCTTTACCTGACCTACACCAAGTCCACATCTTACAAGACAACCCAGAGCTAATCCCCCACAGTCTTCAATGCACCCACTGAGTTCAACACCCCCAGCATCTCAGGAAAAAAGGCACGATTTAGCAAGCAACACTTCAGTTACAAAGACTAGGGCTCCTCATTACAAAAAAAGAAAGCAAGTACAAGGTAAAAACGTCAATCACACAAATGTATTGTCTGCCCTACTAATTATTTTAAAACATCTGGATAGCCTACTTAGTCTCTAGCTCATCCAGATGTTTCGGCTTTGTGAACAGAGCCATGCACTGCATTCAAGCCTTCTGTTTCGATGTGCATTTCCGTGCGTGAGCAGTCAATGTCCGATGAGTGTGTTGAGTGTGTCGTGGGGTGGAGGCAGGCACAGACAGTCCGCACTTTCAAACAGATTTTGTTCCAAAGGCTGGTTTGTAACTTAGGTGTTCAACATTCGAGGCAGAATTTTCTCTAGAAACCGTGGTACATGCATTGGTTAACTGCGTAAGCCAGTCCACAGAAGGCTTTTTAATCCATGGCATAGCGAAAAGCAGGGTCTGGATTAAATCACCCAACTGAATTGCCAAGAGAGGATGCCCACCCCACCCACCCCTCTGAAGCTCTCTAGAAGAGGAGGAGGAGAGGATGGATTTCTCTCTTTCCTACATTCAGGAATGACCCAGTGCTACAAAGTTTAAACCTCCCTCACCCACCCCCAGCTAAAACTCACATTCCTCAACTCAATTTTTCTGAACTAAATGAAAAGAAATTTGGACAAATTTGATTAAGTATATACATGACCCCCTAGCTTTCCAGGAGATATTTGCCTTTTAAAAGACGCTGTTTAATTTTTTTAAAAAATAAAGCGCTAATTGGTAGAAATGGCAATCAGTGTAGCATAGTATTAGAACTACATGAACATAAGAGAAATATTCAGATTCTTTCAGGGAAAGGAAACTCTAGGCAGGCTGGACTTGCCTAGGAATTTTCTTTTAGTCTGTCTCCCAGAAGGGTTCCCACATTTATATCAACAATTTTCACTTCTCCACCACCAAATATTCAGATTTTCTAAAGGTTACACATTATGTTTTGAAGCAGCCAAGTAGAGACAATTAGGCCATCAGTGGGTGTGGCCACTGTCCCCACTGGGGTTGGGGAAAGGCAAAAGAGACAAGCCTTTGAACATATGGGTCATTTCTGAGGTGAGTTCTGCCACTATGGAAAAATGTATTGGTCTATGTGGACAAATACCCATGCTGATTGTATATAAATACACTGAGTGGTGAGGCAAATCACGTTAATTAACACAGGCCAACACTTCTCAGTGATATGCTACGATCAGTGCTGTTCTATTATGATATTCATCTCTAATTAATTTGGCTCGGCAGGCTAAAACTGCAGACTGTGTCTACTCAGGGGATGGAATTTGAAATATGCTTTGCTTTGCTCGTGGACTGAACTAGTACCTGGCTAAGCTCTGGGAGGCAAAAGAAGTCATTTCACATCACTGCTCTCTGTCAGTGAGTTTCAACCAGAGAACCTCAGCAGAGGTTAGGGGGGAAAAAAAACAAAAACAAAAAACCATAATCACTGCAGGAGAATTCCAGAGGTAGAAAGAGAAAGAGATGATGTAGATATCCAAGAGAATCTTGGGTCCTGAGTAGAAATCAGCCAGAAGAACCAGCCTGTTTACTAGGGCTTACTTCAGGAGGCAGATAAGAGTTTCACTCCATTCTCTCTGGAAGGGAGTGAAATACTCTTTTGAATGCCAGAAAGCAGTGTACTGAAGCCATAAATAGAGCAACAGCTCAAGTCCAAATGAGTGGGTTCAAATCTCATCAATCCCTCCCTTATCAACCATGTTGTTTGGGACAAGTAACTTATTTTCTCAAGTAACCCTCTTCTCAACTGTAATATGGGACTAATAATAGTTATTATCACCCACTACCTCAGAGGAAGTGGTAAAGAAGAAGACATACCTTCAAGAGGCCTGGCTCTCCATGAGCATTCACAAAGTGTAAGCTGTTATTAGGCTGAGGGACATAATTTGCTTTTATAGCCATTTAGTTCAGGGTAATAATGGGCTGTGTGTAATAGCATCTAGTCTACCTATCCAGACAGAATCACTGCACTGTAGGCCAGCTCTATAAGCTTATGACCCTGGAAGTCTAGAGGGGCAAGATAGACCACTGCTCAAAGCTGTCTTTTGGTGACCTCCGGTGTATAGGTAGCTTGATCGTGGGCTGGAAACTAATGACCAGTTAAGTTTCTGGAAGGATGTGGCCTTCTCCATCATAGTTTTGGGACTGGATTGACCATAGTCTGAAAAAGAGGGAAGGACCCCTTCTTATCCAGGTCTTGTATACAAAGGGCAGCCTGTGGTTGATTTGACTTGATGTCCTGTTTTCTTTGTAATGAAGGGCCAGGTCTAGCGCTGGGACATCCCATATGCACATTAGAAAGCCTGCTCGTCGTAATTCAGATGAAGGAGAGGAGTGAATTCCCCAGCTCAGGACTGAGGGTGTCGGCATAGCGCCCCTCGTCATTATGTGGTGCTGTAACTCATTTGCTAGTTGTCCCTCACTCTAATGAGCACCCAACTCACTCAAAATATACTAAGAGATAGTTTTTATTAAACATGATATTAAGAAAAAGCTTAGGTTCTCTTTTAGCACTGCAGGCAATTACTGAAATATGTGAATTCAAGTGGGAATGGAATTATAATAGGTTTCTGCTTTTTTAGTCTTCCCAGTTTTCACCCTTTCTCTTCCTCTCCTTTCCCTCCATCCCCAGCCTGGTCAGATAGGCCTGTAATGAGAACATGCAACAGTGTCCCAGGAGCCCCTTTCAAAAAGCGCTTTGATATATAGTTCAGCCCATCCAAGCATATTTAGTCTTGGATTATAATCACCTATGAACACCAGCATCTGCCTCATTAGATCATAGTTCCTTAGAGATTGAGATCATGGGTTTTCACCATTTTTTTACCCCTCTCGCCCACCCTTCCCTGCCTCAGCAGTGGCCTCCTGGACAGTGATGGGGACACAACGGAAGAAAGGAAACCCAGGATGCGGACTCAGCAGTCTGTAGGCTGATGCTTCCTGGGTCTTCGCTGGGGACACTCCAGCCACCTTGGTGGTCCACTCAGTGACCCCACCCTCCTCACTGACTTGGCTGCTTCCACTCCTGGCTCTCCCCTCTGCCCAGACTTCAACTCCCTCCCGTGTTCTGTTGTCTTCGGCCCTGTGTCTGGTGCATTTTTCTATTGTATGACTCTTGGTATGAGTGCCTTCTCTGTGTCACATTCAGATTTCTCAGGGAGAGGATGTGATTCATATAACTATTACACAGGCCTCTCACATTGATTTATCACTTAGGCCACAGTCCGGCTGATGGCCAGGCTTAGTCAGCAGTGGGCCAGGATAAATGTGTTTCCTGCCCCAAAACATGTCCACCTGAGCATAGTATACTTGTGGACAGACAGTCTGGAGAGAGAGAGCTTTAGGTGTGAAAGGACCTCAGCCTTGCAGCACCTTTTCCCTAAGAAGAAGAAGAAGCCCTCCAGAAAAGTTTTCTAAATGGCCAGCTAGCTCTGGGGGCTGGGCTTTTGCTTTAGGCATCTAGCAAATAGTAGGTCCTTCAAAAAGATGAGCATAAGCGTATAGTGTAACTGCTAAAATCCAACATTGTGCAAAACTCAAGAGAGAGAATGATTGACTAAAACCCTGTGCCTCATCTCAAGGTGCCCACAGACCAGTAGCAAAAGACAGAATGTAGGCTGTCAAGAGCAGCAGCATATGACGATGGCTAAGAGTATGGGCTTGAGATACCAGCTTAAATTATCGTTTGGTTTGGTTTGGTTTGATTTACTAGCTTTAGTTAATTAACTTCCCTAGGTGTCAGCTTCCTTGTTTATAAAGTACCACTTTGTGCTGAGAAGACAGAGGGAAGGAAAGACGTCCTGGAAATGGGCTCAACAGCCACACAGTCTGGTGCTCTGTTGAGAACAGGAGTGGGGGCATAGTAATTCTTTACTTGCGGGATGTTATGACACATAAATCACACATAAATCTCCGTGCCTGGCACACGGAGAGACCTGACTGAAGAGTAGCCGTCTATTTTCTAATGCAACCTAAATATTAAAAGGAAAGTATCCCTAATGTACCATGGAAAGCAAAAAGGTGAGAAAGTGGAGGTCAGAGAAGCCCCAGCCGAGAGCTCATTGTTCTGAGCAAGTTGGAGGGCGATGGCTGCAACCCAGGAGCACAGGGGCGGCTTCTACCTGCCTCAGGGCCCGAGCTGCTGCGGCTTTTCTCTCTGTCCCCACAGGGAGCTGGAGGCAACCCCACAGGGGCAGACTGAGGCATGCCAGTGCACGAAGGGGCATCTGCAGCCACGTCTGTCATAGGCTGCTCTGTTATCTTGCAAAATACGTATCCTGTTATTATGGGAGAGTGCCGAATTTCTATAGATTTGCATTGATTTTGTGTTCATCGAGACCTATGAGGATGTTATTGTAGCAGAGACACCATTTTGAGAGTTTGTTTACTTAAGTTTAACTGCTCCTGGGGAAAGCATAGTATGAAAAATACATGACTACGCTCTTGGATTTATTTAGCTCAAGTTTTTCTATCATCACTGGAGTCCAACCCCAGGTACTAGTTTGAAAGTCTAATTAACAGCCAGGAAGGTCATTAGAGAAGGACTGGAGAGTTCATTTAAGGATACAGCCATACTCAGTTTACTTCACATGAAAAATTAAACACAAAAGTAATAACCATGAAGATTTGTTTCCGCTACGTGATTGTTTTAGGCCAGAGGGGGAGAATTTATACTTGTTTAAGTTTCTGATTAAAGTAAGGGATCCCATTTCATACTAAATGAAGAGAACTAATTTTTGACTAGAGGCCATAATTTGTAATATTAGCATGCCTGGAATTACAATGACGGGGACACTTCTGTGAATCACCAAGAGTAGAAGGGCCCCGGGTACGGGAAAGTGAATTGCTCTGATGAATGGAGAGAGCTGACTGTCACAGCAGCCGTTGTCCTCAGTAATAATCAGGCCAACCTACTACCCACAGCATGCTGAACAAGGAGGTAATCAAGAACAGTGTCATGCATTAAAATGACAAGAAGGACCAGCTGAACATCAGGCCGCAGCATCCCAGTCACCCTTCTCGTTCTGACATAAAATGAAATGCTGAACTTTTTTTTAGTTCTTATGCTCTTCCTTGCAGGCATAAGGAAAATTATCTTTTATTACCGGATTAATTTTACCTTATGAATTTATTAAGACGTAGGCTGATCTAAAGAACAGCCGTTGACACTTGCGTGCCTCTGGCTTCTCCAGTAGCTTCTTAAGCGACCTAATAAGTAGAACTTATTTCTTACCATTAGTGAGTTAAGATGCCTAAGAAATATGTGATAATAATTGGACATCCTATAAAGAGAAGAAAAAGGGGATAAAGGATGTCACTCACGCCTCTGACACTCATGTTAAGTATTTATAATATTTTCACTATTTATACCACTGTGTGCACTGGAGACAGGGTTTAGGATGCAGTGGACTTGAACCTGGAGTGCAGCAGGGGGCTTTAAAATTCAATATTATGTGTGCCTATGTGACCTTCAGCTCCCTGTGGGCAGCCTCTCATCAGCAAGGCATTTCTTGGCCATCTTGTTCCAAGATTCTAGATAACGTCTCCAAATGAAAAAGTATACAAAAGAGTGTGAAATGGTGAAATAGTGGTCCCCTAGTGACTGGTTAACCTCTTTTCAGAACCCTTTTTGTAATAATCAAAACAAATTCAAGTTTGAATTTTAGTAGCAGTTTTTTTCTTCTGCCGAAGAAGATGGATTTTCAGAAGATGATGCTGGATTAATACAAAGCACCATTTCCCTCCGAATGCTGCCATTATCAAACCCCACCCCTATGCTCCATCCTTGGGGAAAGGGCACACGTGAAAAAAAAGTCCATTTATAAAAAGTTACAAATACAATTATGAGTTAGACAAGTGTTCCCAGAAAGAAGCATCTCAAGTCCGTGGATTCAAAGCATGTCATTTTCTTTATGTATGTGCTTATTTTTATTGTAATCGTTCTTGAGCTATTGTTTGGTGACTCTAAATCAAGGCTTTTTTTTTTTTCATTTATTCATTTATTCTTCTGGCTGAATTGTATTGGCTTTTGAAAGATTAGCTTTTAATCATTAATTCATTTTGGGTAAAGATAATCACTATTTATTTGGCTTTTTAATACAATAAGGCTCTTAAATGGACACTTCCGTGATGTTTATAAGGGTAAGAGAATGATGTTTAAAAAACAAGAAATGGGCAGAGGACATGAACAGACATTTCTGCAAAGAAGACATCCAGATGGCCAACAGACACATGAAAAAGTGCTCCATATCACTCGGCATCAGGGAAATACAAATCAAAACCACCATGAGATATCACCTCACACCAGTCAGAATGGCTAAAATTAACAAGTCAGGAAATGACAGATGCTGGCGAGGATTCGGAGAAAGGGGAACCCTCCTACACTGTTGGTGGGAATGCAAGCTGGTGCAACCACTCTGGAAAACAGCATGGAGGTTCCTCAAGATGTTGAAAATAGAACTACCCTGTGACCCATATGACTATGCACTGCTGGGTATTTACCCTAAAGATACAAACATAGTGATCCGAAGGGGCACGTGCACCCGAATGTTTATAGCAGCAATGTCTACAATAGCCAAACTATGGAAAGAACCTAGATGTCCATCTACAGACGAATGGATAAAGAAGACGTGGTATATATACACAATGGAATACTATGCAGCCATCAAAAGAAATGAAATCTTGCCATTTGCGACGACGTGGATGGAACTAGAGGGTATCATGCTTAGCGAAATAAGTCAATCGGAGAAAGACAACTATCATATGATCTCCCTGATATGAGGGAGAGGAGATGCAACATGGGGGGTCGAGGGGGTAGGAGAAGAGTAAATGAAACAAGATGGGATTGGGAGGGAGACAAATCATAAGTGACTCTTAATCTCACAAAACAAACTGAGGGTTGATGGGGGGAGGGGGTTGGGAGAGGGGGTGGGGTTATGGATATCGGGGAGGGTATGTGCTATGGTGAGTGTTGTGAAGTGTGTAAACCTGGCGATTCGCAGACCTGTACCCCTGGGGATAAAAATATATGTTTATAAAGCTGTAAAAAAAAAAAAAAAAAGAAAGAAAGGATGAATCCCCAAGTTTTGTAGCAACATGGACGGGACTGGAAGAGATTATGCTGAGTGAAATAAGTCAAGCGGAGAGAGTCAATTATCATATGGTTTCACTTATTTGTGGAGCATAACAAATAGCATGGAGGACAAGGGGAGATGGAGAGGAGAAGGGAGTTGAGGGAAATTGGAAGGGGAGGTGAACCATGAGAGACTATGGACTCTGAAAAACGATCTGAGAATTTTGAAGGGGTGGGGGGTGGGAGGTTGGGGGCACCAGGTGGTGGGTATTGTAGAGGGCACGGATTGCATGGAGCACTGGGTGTGGTGCAAAAATAATGAATACTGTTATGCTGAAAAAAATAAAAAATTAAAAAAAAAATGCCATAAGTTTTCTGTAGCATGATGAAAAAATATGGATGAGTCCCATGTACTTTTTTTGACTTTAAAATAATTTGAAACAAACTGCCAAAATTGAGTAAACCAGAAATATTGAATAAACCCTAGAAACAAAATAAAGCAGTACAGAAGTAAGAAAAAAAAATGTTTAAGGGGACTCAGAAGTGTGAGAAGAGCAGAGATTATTTAAAAGAACTCTTAAAAGGGTGTGTCTGGATGGCTCACTCAGTTGAGCATGGGACTCTCAGTTTTGGCTGGGGTTGTGACCTCAGGGTGGTGAGATAGAGCCCCACACAGGTGTCCACTCAGTGGGGAGTCTGCTTGAGCCTCTCTCTCTCTCTCCCTCTGCCCCTCCCTTCTGCTCTCTCTCTCTCTCTCAAATAAATAATCTTTTTTTTTTTTTTTTTTTTTTTTTTAAGAGAGACCTCTGATATGTTAACCTAGGGCAGTAGACCAGGACCTCACAGATTTGTAACTGGCCAAGGTGCATGGAACTCCTGCACTTTCCTAAGCCTCCTTCTGATTTTCTCTTCAGAGGTTCAGTCCTTCCAAAGCAATGAAGTCCAACATCTGGAAATAGAGATAAGAAATTGAATCTCTCTCACCCCCAACATCTCCATAGGTTAAAAAAATCTCTGGCTCCTACAAATACATTCAACCAAGACATTTAATCTACACATTGTTAAGAACAAAGTCAAATATTATAGACTCTCACGTCTGTTCAATAGCCACATTCTGAGCAATCTGCCTCTTGTTCAGCAATGACCCCTCTCCCCTAAGATGCCCGGGATATATAGTAGGCACCTCAATGTTAGTTGGATCAATTTGGAACTTTGAGGAGTGAAGAAGCCCAGATTTGAAAAGGAAATGATCAGATTCTGACTTCTCTTTTCCCCTTTTCTAGTTGAAAAAAAAAAAAAAGTACATGGAGAAAGGTACATAAAATACATACGTACTGTTGAACAAGCAACTTTTTAAAAAGTGAAACCCTCATAACGACCACCTAGTAGTTTTTGACCTCTTTGTTTTGGTTTCAAAATGGCTTACTTTTATTCCCAGTAGTCCGTAGCACAATGACATATCACTTGATAATTAATTGAGATGAAAATAAACCTTAAAACTATTTTCATGTAAATCTGTGAAAACAATACCAATACTTATCAGTGCATAAAATTTAGATGGCTTGATCAAGACTATGGCATTTCAAAAGAGAACTGCTTTTTCCTCTACTCTGATTCCTTTGCAGTTTCAATTCCCTTTTAAGAGAAACCGTGCCCATCCCCATAACAAAGCTGAGATGCTAACTTCAGAAATTTCAAAAAGAAAGAAAGAAAGAAGGAAAAAGAAAAAAGAAAAAGGAAAGGAAGGAAGGAAGGAAGGAAGGAAGAAAAAAAGAAAATGGGTCTCCTTCCTGTTATTCCTGCCAGTTAGGGAAACCAAATGCCCTAGGAGGTCTTAAGAAATTTTTTAAAAAAGGGGCGCCTGGGTGGCTCAGTGGGTTAAGCTGCTGCCTTCGGCTCAGGTCATGATCTCAGGGTCCTGGGATTGAGTCCCACATCGGGCTCTCTGCTCAGCAAGAAGCCTGCTTCCCTCTCTCTCTCTCTCTGCCTGCCTCTCTGTCTACTTGTGATCTCTCTCTGTCAAATAAATAAATAAAAATCTTTAAAAAAAAATTTTTTTTTAAAAAGAAAATGTTTTGTGAATACAAAGGAAATCTGGAAAAAAGAAAAAAAAAGAAAAGAAAAAGAAAAAAAAGCTTAAAGAAGTGAAAAGGCAAAATTTAAGAAGACAGCTGTTTCTTGTTAATGACTTATTTATGTGCTGATAGAGCTGACACCCCTTCACACTTAGAGTTTGGGATGTGTCCAGGCTCCTTTGTGAAGAAAGAACGCCACCAAATTTTCCCTGAGAGGCTAGAGAATTAAGGTTGAACATTTTATGTGATGGATTTCAAAAGTGGCTCAATTTAGCTAAGTTAAGGTTGAAATAGTGGAAAACCAATATGATCCCAAAGGCAAAATTCTTTCTTCTGTAAAAACTAATCTTTTGCCAAAAATGCTTGCTTTAGAGTACAAAAAGAATTCTGTTAGAGTTGTGATTTTAAAACAATTGCTGTCATTCTTGCCCAGAGGGTGAATTAACCTGAAACTCATCAGCCATGCAGTAGAATTACATCTGTTAGTAAAATGCATTTTTTTTCTTCATAGTAGTACTGACTTATATTCTATAAGTGACCTCAAGTTTTCATAATAATTAAGCTGTGTTTATGGTGAAAACAATGAACACTTATCAAGTACCTAGGTTGTATGTAGAAAGATAATAAGTGTTCTGAAAATGCTGTAAGTGGATAACTATGCAGACTCTGCCTTGAAATATAAAATAAATGCTGAAAATCTTCATGAGAGTAAAAATTGTGGAAACTAATGTTTTCTTTCAATATTTAGTTGGCTTTTTTTTAGTAGCGATTAGAAGGGCATAAAGGAACAACTTTGATTTAGTGAGATCAGCAATAAAAAAGTAAATAAAAACTTTGGAATGTGTATAAAAGCTGCATATTTTAAATCAAGCATAGACCGTCAGCATCTGTGGAGACAAATTATGGTCTGTTTTTCCTTCTCAGTAGCCCGCTCCATGTCCAACAGAGTCATTTTAAGAACTCTAGCAAACTATTCAGGTGTGAAAATAGAAGCTGGTGTATTTGTGCTCAAAAATGAAAGACTTGAGCACTGGAGTCATCTCTAGCCCTTAAAGAAAGTACTCAATCGGGGCGCCTGGGTGGCTCAGTGGGTTAAGCCGCTGCCTTCGGCTCAGGTCATGATCCCAGGTCCTGGGTTCGAGCCCCACATTGGGCTTACTGCTCAGCGGGGAGCCTGCTTCCTCCTCTCTCTCTGCCTGCCTCTCTGCTTACTTGTGATTTCTCTCTGTCAAATAAATAAAATCTTTAAAAAAAAAAAAAAAAGAAAGTACTCAATCGTCTTAAGAGGAACAAAGGAAAGCATGAGCTGCAAACATATCCTTGAAGAAAAAGAACCCTAGAGCTGCTGGGTTCTCATACAGGACCAATATTTTGGGATAAAACTCAGCCAAGAGTAATTTACATGGAAGTATAAGAGATGTTTTGGGAAGTGAAATCATTCTGTGCTTAAAAGATATGGAATGAAAGAGTTCCATTCTTAAGAGCCATGGGAAGAGATACCTTTCATTTATGCCCACAATTACCTCAGATTTCAACAGCAAGATTTGTTGCAATGGAAACATTCTCTTTTATTTTTTAGGTTTAAGAGCTCCAAATAGTACTGTAGCCTACATTATACATAAGTGCCCCTTACAATACTGTCATCTATTCAAGTCATTGAATTCCAAATAACCTCACTGGGGTACCAGCATTAACCTCCATCATCACATTCATAAATTAACCCTAAATAGATTACAGTCCTTCAAAGCTGGCTTCTCCCTTTCAATTATGTGGTATAGCGTATACCCTTCACTAAACAAAGTGATGAATAATAGAAGCATGTAAGGTAGTTGTCTGCATAGCCGAGGAAGTCATGCACACTCAGGTGTAGGCACTGCTGATGCATTCTGAAGCCCAAAGACATGACTGGGTTCGTCCTCCAAATAGTCTTATTTTGTTATTGTTTTATAAATGTCTAATTTAGGTTGGCATAAATACAGAAAAAAACGTTCATTTTTATTTATGCATCTTGAATATACTTTTATAAATATGTAAAATGAACACATTTTGAGAGTTTAATGTGTTTTATAATTCTATTCCTAGATAAACATACTTTTTGATTAAAAAAAAAGAAAAATAATTATTTCCTGATTTATTCCAAATTACCTAAAGGGCCCAAAACATAACAGAGCAAATAATGAATGCAAATCAGGAGAGACTCCTCATACTGCTCTCCTTCAGCTCCAGATTTATTAGAACATGAGTACATGGAAATAGGTAAAATAAGTAATGGTTTTCTGCCCTGGGTCTTGGTCTGTGCAAGTAGACTGACTGCTCAGGGGTGAGTTAGGGAAACCTTGGTAGTGCATGGTTTGCAAACGCCAGAGAAAGCAAGGGGGGGATGTATTTGTGTGGGCTCTGCCTTTGGGTATTGCTGGTGCTCTCTGCTTTGAGTAAATCATCACCAGATAATATGGTGGCAAGGACCTTGACCCACTTCAGAAAACACCTCCACTGGCATTTTGAAAGGAATAGGGATCCCATCCAGTTCTGAGGTCATCAGATTTGGTTTTATATCACCCTCTGATTACTGTGACCGTGTGAAGTGGCTTACCTGAAAATGCCGTGTGGAGACCCTGTGTGACCGTGTGAGCGCAGTTCCTGTCTGCGGTTTAGATTGTCTCATGATTCATGATTCATTACGGAATTAAAATGTGGCTGAGTGTCATCACTGTTGTTTGTGTGTGTGTGTGTGCATGTGTGTGGAAGATGAACAGTTACACCGAGGGGAAACAGAAGCCCAGGTAGAAAGTTTAATGAGAACGTTCTCTTCTCTTGTTCTGCTTGGAGCTATGGCAAATCTGTGAGTTCAAAAGGATGTGGGAGCCCTTAGGTGTAAGCTCTGTCAAGGTTGGTTGGAATATAAGACATGTTCCTAGAGGGAAAATAGAAATGATCAACAAATCTCTTGTTCTTGATCCAAGGTAATTCAGAATAGCTGTTATTTCTAAACAATTGGATTGATAACTAGAATTTGCCCATTAGCCAAATGAATGTTATTCTTTTCTTATTTGGCTTGCCTCTGTTGTAAAAAATGAAAAAAAAAATAAATAAATAAAATACCGGCTGTGTAAGGAGCAAATACATTTTCATGACAATGTACCAGAATACCAAATTTGACTAGACAGTACATGCACTTAAAAGTGCTTTAAACCCTAAATTTAAACTCAGATAATATATCTTAGAAAATGCCTTTTCTTCTCTGAATGAAGTCTGAACCGATGAATCAAGGACATTGACTCTCTAGTCTAAAATGTATCGTTTACTGAAACCTTGTAGCACTAATAAATTTATATTATCCCTCCTTGATACCTTCCTCACAATCTGGCTAAGGATCTTCTAGGAGAACCCAAATTCTGTTGCCATGTACTAACATAATACATGAGAAATGGATAATACCCCGTGACCAAGTCAAAGCATACTTTGACCTAACTGCCAGCTCACTAGCTAGCCCCCTTCGCCCAGTAACAGGCAGTGGGCGAGGGATTATTGAGTAGGATTCTCCTAAACATTCTAAGGTATTTTAAATAACTACCACCCCACACACACACACATACATACACACATGCACACTCACACAAGCTAGATGTAAAGTGGTTTGACCCTCTTGGGTGACTAATGCTCTAAAGATATAACAACTTGATTTGTATCCAGAGAAGGAAGGTACACGTGAGTAGGTCTGACAAATCTATCAATGGAAAATCAGAGTTGGAACCAGTGTCAAAGAAGGGATTTGCAACCGACACAGGGATCATTTAAAATTCAGTGATGTGAATGCACCAACAGTACATGAGTGTCCTACTATTACTTCTGTTCATTGCTCCTAGGAAATGAGATAAAACTTAGAAATAAAACTTTCTCTATGGGGCGCCTGGGTGGCTCAGTGGGTTAAAGCCTCTGCCTTTGGCTCAGGTCATGATCTCAGGGTCCTGGGATCGAGCCCCGCATCGGACTCTCTGCTCAGCAGGGAGCCTACTTCCTCCTCTCTCTCTACCTGCTTCTCTGCCTACTTGTGATCTCTGTCTGTCAAATAAATAAATAAATAAATCTTAAAAAAAAAAAAAAACTTTCTCTAGAAACCTCAGTCATGTAGCGAAATCACAAATATTTGTTCACTTGCAAGGCTGAGGGGAAAAGCGAGCAATGTAGTTAGACTTACATGTAATTAAATAAGTTTCATTATAAACTATCTTCTCAAAAGGAGAATTGTATGACAAAGTTTATAAATTTTTACAGCTTGAACTCAGAAGGCATTTGTTAAATATGTGAAGAAACCTCTGGACACTGTAGTCATATATACCCGTTAGGTTTCCCAACAGCCAAAATCTTCCTCTACTCTGAACGGTAGGACTGGGTTTATTTGCATCTAGCTGGAGTTCTTTTTTTCTCTTCTCTTCTTTTTTTTTTTTCTTGAAGAAAATAAAAGTCATCATGGTCTGAGAAATGGTGGGCAAAAAGACCTCCTGCTTAGTATTTGTGACGTTCCCTTCTAATGAAAGCCTTCTCAGTCGTGCAGCAGAAGCATTCCAGATTATACAATAGGAAACAATGATGCAGTTACAAATTCCACACCGAGTAGATGGGGTTATTTTGGTGACAGGAACACATTTATTCTCAAAGATATCAGAACATAAATTAAAATATTAGATATTCAGACTGACAGTTGGAAAAACAAAGGTTATTCCCTGCGTGTCAAGTCGATATTTGCCTCTGACAAGTTCATAAAATGCATCTTTTCTTGATGTTGTCACCAGCAACTCAACGAGACACCTAAACTTTCCCTATTTTAAAATGTACTTGACATTGCCTGAAGTACATGAGAGACACTTGGAAATTGCAAAGTTTGACTGTGTTTGGTAGCAATCGTGGGAAGATTCTAACAATAGTCAAGGTGCCTTAGGATCTTGTTTTCTTTTACTAATGTCTTAATTTTAAATTAGAATCTTGTTACCCTTGTTATTTCATTTAGGAAATTATTGCTTAACAGGATGCTGGTCATCTTAAAAAAGTAATATATTTCCAGAATTGCCTTATTTTCTCACTTTTACAGGATTAACTAATATCATAATTTTTTCCATTGAATCTAGCTCTAAAGAAATAGGTGGCAGTAGAAAGAAAAATGTGTTTGAAACTGCACCAAATTAGTTGGATTCCCCTGGGCGTATCTGGTGTCCATGGACAGGCAGTTCAACCACCCTGGAGACTGTGGGCCAGTCCCAGTATTGGCAGAAAAGCCTCTGAGCTCTGAGACCTTGTAGCTGTAACTCTAGCCTGCACAAATCCTAGCATGTGCAAGATGTGGCTTGCTGCAAAAAATGACTGCAGCCAAATCCCAAGCCTTCCAGGTGCTTCCACTCTCATGCAAGGCTAGGTAGATAAGAATCTAATCTTTTGCTGGATTTCCTAAATCCCAGTGCCTTCTTTTTTTGCTGTTCTGAATTTTCATTTTCATATTTTAAAAATTTATGTATGATAAGATTCATTTTCTAGTTTATGTTTTTAGGAGTTTGGGCAAATACAAAGTCATATAACCACCACCACAATTAAGACGTGAAGTAGTTCCATCATCTTACTTACCAAAAAAATCCATTATGCCATCTCTTTTTAGTTAAACTCTCCCCCCATTCCTAACAGAGAACTGAACTACTCTGTCTCTATAATTTTCTCCTTTCAGGATTACTTTATGAATGGAATCATGCAGTATACAGTATTTTGAGTCTGTCTTCTTTTGTTTACCCGAATGCGTTTGAGATTCATCCAAATGCATTATGGATGATATGTATTGATATACGTTCTTACATTGTCAATTATTTATTCCTTTTTATCGCTGAGTAGTATTTCATTATGTGAATGTGCCACAGTCTGTTTATCTGTTCCTTAGCTGAGGGACATTGGGTTGTCCCCAGTTTTGACCAAATATGAATAATACATTCAGGGATTGGGGGTTTGTTGTTGTTGTTATTTGTTTGTTTGTTTTACAAACATGGGATTTTATTTCATCTGAAATATCTAAAAGTAGAATTGTGGAATTTCTGGGTCATGTGCTAAGCATACATTTAACTTTGTAAGAAACAGCCAAACTGTTTTCCAGAGGGACTGTACCATTTGGCATCCCCACCAGTGATGTATGAACGTTCCACTGGGTTTGTATTCTTCCCTGTACGTGTTATTGTCAGCTGTTTTGTTTGCCTGTTTGTTTTATTTAGTGTTTATTTTAGCCATTCTAATAGGCATATAGTGATAGCTCATTGTGGGTTTAATTTTCATTTTTTTTAAGATTTTATTTATTTATTTGACAGACAGAGATCATAAGTAGGCAGAGAGGCAGGCGGGGGATGGGGGGCCGGGAAGCAGGCTCCCTGCTGAGCAGAGAACTCGATGCAGGGCTCAATCCCAGGACCCTGGGATCATCACCTGAGCCGAAGGCAGAGGCTTTAACCCACTGAGCCACCCAGGCACCCCTCATTTTCATTTTCTTAAAGACTAATGAGAGTGAGTATTCTTTTGTGACTTATCTGCAATTTGTATATCCTTTTTGGCAAGGTATCCATTCAAAAAATTTTTTTTAATTGGGTTGTTGTTGCATTTTGAGAGTTCTTTAGACATTCTTGATACAAGTCATTTCTCCCATGTGTGGTTTGCAGATAGTTTCTACCAGAGTATGGCTGGCCTTTTCATTCTTTCAGCAGTGTCTTTCTCAGAGCAAAATGTATATATATATTGATAAAGTCCACAATTTATCACCTTTTTTCTTTCAAAGACCATGCTATTGGTACTAAACCTAAGAAATTTTTGCCTAACCCAAGGTCACAAAGATTTTCTTTTATGTTTTCTTCTAAAAGGTTTATGGTTTTTTTTTTTATCAGTACCCCCTTTTAATAAGGCCATTACATACCCTGTGAATTCTGAGTATTGTAAATGGATATTGAAAATTTAAGATATCAGAGAAATTGTTAGCCCCATGAAGTCAAACTCTACATCTCACAGTGACATCACTGTGCCTTGCCCTAGCCCCATCCTTGCCAGCAGTTAGGTGTTCAATAACCCTTATTAAGAACTGATCAATCTTCCTAGAGAAGTGAAGTGATTACTTGCTTCAATGTAGTGTCATACAAGAAGGATAGGCTTTGGGGTCAGCTCTGCTTTTACCTCACAGCTCCACATGACCTGGGGTAGGCATTTTCCTTATGCTCTTTGAGCAGGATTTCCTGACTTAAAAATATGAACTAATAATGCCTTTTGAGGTTCTTTGTGAGGATTAGGTATGGTGCCACATGAAAGTGTCTTCACAGTGCCTGACATACATTGGGAACTCTGTGAGGAGTGATTTTTTTCTCTTTCTTCCCTTCCCATCCCGTCCTAAATATGCATGTGTTTAATAGCCAGGTGGTCCAGGGCTGACTAACTGAAAGCTCTACATGCTGTGAATCAGTGTCTTCCATATCTGCTGTCTGAACACATTCTTTCAATGTGTGCCTGACTTGTCAGCAAAAATGACTAAAATGTTTTCATGTGGACATTTTCAACAGGTTCTTTCATTAGAACTTCTTTTCTCCTGCACCCAGTGGAGGGAATGAAAGCAGCTAGATTGGATTGGGGAGTATGCCCAGAGATAATTCTAGAAGGCAATATTCATGTGGGAGTCCCCTCACACATGTATTGGAATTCGGCAAGGCAGTCTTAATCAGAACCTGGCAATCGATATGCTAATAAATAATTAAATACAAACTGGAGAAAAATGGTTCTGCTCGTGTTTTGCTTATCAGATCATTATCAATAACTTGCCAAATGCAAGTTATGCTACATTTTATTAATATCTTGCATTTTTATTGAAGTAAAAGGATACTTTTTTTGAACTAGCTCATTAATGGGAACCAAAAAGAGTGTCGAGTCCCAGTCATTAGCTGGTAAACTGCATAATCATGTTGCTTCATTGATAAGCTGCAGAGTAAACATCCATATTACTTACTTGGTTTAGAAGCACAGGCTAGTGAAATATATTGACATGCTCTTAAGTTGGTCTTAAATTTGGGGAAATGACCTGAAAAGAAAATCATGACGATTTTTTTTCTAATATTGCTATTAATTAATCACTTGCTCAATTCCATTGTCCTTAAGGCTTTCTGTACATTAGCTAATTTAATTCTCATAACAACCCTGGGAAGATGGTGTGTTATTTTTCTCCTTATTTTATGAACAAGGAAATTGCGAGTTCGGGTTAGATCCACTGCCAGATCACACTACTAATAAATGACTGCCTCAGAATTTAAACTCAAGTCTATGTAACTGCAGAGCCTTGTTTTTTACTGTGACACATTATCACTTTATCCTGGATAGTTTCTAACTTGTAGCAATGCTCCTTAAAATATGCAGTCTAGGGACGCCTGGGTGGCTCAGTAGGTTAAGCCGCTGCCTTTGGCTCGGGTCAGGATCCCAGGGTCCTAGGATCAAGTCCCGCATCAGACTCCTTGCTCGGCAGGGAGCCTGCTTCTCTCTCTGCCTCTGCCTGCCACTCTGTCTGCTTGTGCGCTCGCTCTCTCTCTCTCTCTCTCTCTGACAAATAAATAAATAAATAAAATCTTAAAAAAAAATATGCAGTCTAGTATGTGCTATGGTGAGTGCTGTGACATGTGTAAGCCTGATGATTCACAGACCTGTGCCCCTGGGGCAAATAATACATTCTATGTTAATAAAAATAATTTAAAAAAACATGCAGTCTATATTTTGAAGACCCAGTGATTGAGTAATGTTCCTGACTTTTAGATATGCAGCACAGGGCCCTTTGATTAGGTGCCTGTGTATTTCAGTTCCCAATTACAAGATTAAAGGGCACTTTAGTTTTATGTTTCCTTATTAATCTCCTAAACATTTTAGCACTTTCAAATGCATAATATACCAAGTATGTTACTCTTCCCAAGCTCTTCTAAACATATGCAGCGATACTGATTAAACGTTATGGATACCTGTCAAGAGGTAATTATCATTTAATAGAGCTGTCCAAATATTTCCTAATTTCCTAAATGCAGAATTTCCCCAGCCAAAAGAAAACATTCCCTGAGCCCCTTAGGCAGGGAAGATCGGGAGCCTCTAAATAACTGTCATTAAAAATTTCTGTGTGCTTCTTAAGGAAGAGGAAAATATCTTATTCACCATGGTACAATGCATTACTTTGAGGAGAGAATCAGTAAATGTTTATTGTGTTGATGAATGAATGAATGGGTCTATCAGCAAATATTAACTCAAATGTTTTTAGGATTGATTAATTAATCAATCTGTTAGCTCTTAGAGCAATAGTTTTGCATACTTAGCATGAATTCTGGAACTGGATAACTTAGAACAATTCTTGATATTGTACATATTATATTCTAAGGTATAAACACAAATATACTATTATATATGTATGTGTGTGTGTGTGTTTGTGTATACATTTTTCATGGTGGAGGACCGCAGAGTCAGGAAGTACCCCTGACCCCTTTTTTTTTTTTTTAAGATTTTATTTATTTATTTGACAGACAGAGATCACAAGTAGGCAGAGAGGCAGGCAGAGAGAGAGAAGGAAGCAGGCTCCCCACTGAGCAGAGAGCCTGATGCGGGGCTCGATCCCAGGACCCCGAGATCATGACCTGAGCCGAAGGCAGAAGCCCAACCCACTGAGCCACCCAGGTGCCCCTGTGTATACATATTTTTAAGGGAAATATTAATATCAAGTTTCCTTTGTCCTAATTTCCTATGAGTTTTTACAATATTAAAATTATAGTTCATGGATATGATTCATGACTGGCACTTTTATTTATTTTTTTTTAGATTTTATTTATTTACTTGAAATAGACCAAGAGAGGGAGAGAGAACACAGAGGAAGAGGGAGAGGGAGAAGCAGGCTCCCCGCTGAGCATTGATCCGAATGACTGGCACTTTTAAATGGTTTTCTATAAACTAGATCACCTTTACAAAAAAAAACTCATAAAAGATGCAAAAGTAATAGAAGACACAAGCAGCAGACATGTTGGGTTTGGGGCCTTCTATAGGCCTAATGATAAGTAAAAAATAGAAGGAGAAAGAAATTAACTGTAGCCAAGCAAGACATTCCCTATATAGTAGTGGTCAGACCATAAATTCTACCTTACCTTCCCCAGGCTAATGTTACAGAAGTCAGTGAGCACATAATTCTAGGCTCTTTTGGCAGATTTCTTACTCCACATAGGCTACTCAAGTGCTATACTTGTGTTTCTGGAAAGAATTCCAAAGGCAGAGAAGACACATTCAATCACATGTATTTTGATCTCTCATCTCTATTTTGCATATGTGTTACCTGGTTCCTAAGTAAAACAATGTGGGAACAACCATAACCAAGTCTAAGGGGTCATTCATTCCTGCTTATCTACTAATCCGGGGGATACTTATTTTCCTGAATCTAAATGAGGCCCAGCCCCAAGCCTGGATGTATTGCTAATGAGTTAATTGAAAGGTTAAACTGATAGCTGGCTATTCTGAGTGCTCAGTTTAAAGATCCAAGCTTTGGATATTCTAATTGAAATGGTGTCCCACTTTTTCAAAGCATTCGAAAGATCACTCTTTTTTTAAAAATTATTTTTATTAACATATAATGTATTATTTGCCCCAGAGGTACAGGTGTGTGAATCATCGGGCTTACACATTTCACAGCATTCACCATAACACATACCCTCCCCAATGTCCATAACCCAAACACCCTCTCCATACCGCCCCCAACTTCCCAGCAATCCTCAGTTTGTTTTGTGAGATTTAGAGTCTCTTATGGTTTGTCTCCCTCCCGATCCCATCTTGTTTCATTTTTTTCCTTCCCTACCCCCACGACCCTCCTGCCCTGCCTCTCAAATTCCTCATATCAGAGAGATCATATGGTAATTGTCCTTCTCTGATTGACTTATTTCACTCAGCATAATACCCTCTAGTTCTATCCACATTATTGCAACTGGCAAGATTTCGATTCTTTTGGTGGCTGCATAGTATTCCATTGTATATATTTACCACATCTTCTTTATGAAAGATCACTCTTTACGTCCAAACTTATAGGACTTCTTTCATCCTACTGTTCACTTGTTTACCTGTTGAAACATCATACAGCTGTTAAACAGGTGATGATGTAGTCATTGAGAAGGTAATTTCTATTTGGTTCAAGAATGCTATTTTACAATAAACCCACTATGTGACCCAGGATGTTCCAATTCTATAGTAATCATCATTTGAGTATTTATTGTTAGTCAGCATCAGAATAAATATGGATTAAGGGGTCAAAGCCCCCTACCTTTGTTATTACTTTACCTGGTATAGTACCCAGAGTCCATATCAAAATGAGATATTACTGACAATATGTAAGATTGAAGAGCCATTTTCCCTTTCTGTTGTCATTGTAAGAGCTTAATCATTTTTTTTTTTAAGATTTTATTTATTGAGAGAGAGAGCAAGCACAACCAGGGGAAGGGGCAGAGGCAGAGGGAGAGAAAGAATCCCAAGCAGACTCCCCACTGAGCCCAGAGCCCTATGCAGGTCTCAATCCCATGACTCTGAGATTATGACCTGAGCCAAAATCGAGAGTCAGACACTTAACCAGTTGAGCCACCCAGGAGCCCCAGAATTTTATCTTTCTATACGAAACTGGAGAAACCACTAATCTTTGGATATTGGCTTCTGTAGCTTCCCTGTGTTTATTCTTAAAACGTAAACTAATGAACTGGATTTTCTTTTTTTTTTAATTTTTTTATTGAACTGGGTTTTCTTAATTATATTAATAAACTTACTAAAAATCAAACTCACTAACAAGCAAAGGAATGCAAATTAAAGTAGCAATAGGATATTATCATTTGCCTTTCAGAGCAGAAGCACTAATTTTTAAATGATAATGTTTAATGCTGATGAGTTTACTTTAGATAATCATTCCTATGCACAATTTGTAGTAATTTAACCTTCTTTAATCTGCCTTTTTACCCAATACTCTGTGTTCTAGAATGTATGACAAGGAAGATAAATATAGATGCAAACATTTATGAATAAGGAAATTATTTATTCTGTTCTTTGAAACAAAAATTTAAGCTAGTTAAATGTTCACATTATGAAATTAAATTTTAATGCATATAAATGACAGCATATTTTTATACAGTAAAAGGTATGTTTACAAAAAATTATGAAATGCTTATGATACATTATATAAAAAGAAACTGTAAAGAGTGTAATTATAAATATTTTTGAAAGTATATAGACACACACATACATAGACACATATACACACAGACTGAGAAACAGGAAAAGAAACAAAAACTGTATGTGCTTATGCTTACGGGAATCAGACTCTAGGGCAAACCACTCAAGATAGTCATAGTGGTTATCGCTGAACTATACAGATGATACTCTTGTCTTTCCTACACTGATATATAATTTCTGGATTTTCTACAGTAAAGTTGCAACAAACAAATCAGAAAATAATTATTTTTAATTAGCTATGTAACCCCAGCTTTATATAAATGAGTGGCATGGAGTATAAGATTATCAAAATACAAAGGTAGAAAGATAATCAAATTCAAAGGAAGACTGTAAGATACCCTATTGGGCAGAATTATATCATAGTTTTTAGGAAGGTCTTCTCTTCCAGTGGATGATTTCTAACTCTGGTAAAGCAATGTTATAACAAAAAGAATTTTTAAGTAGCATATTTTGAAGATCTCCTAAGTTTCTCGCTATCTATCCTAAATTTAAGATTGTGCAACCTTGAGGTTTTTTTAATTAAATGTTATACATGGGGATCTTATGGAACTTAAACAGGTGCCCCCATATCCAAATATATGAAGAATTAATATTGCATGTATTACTGATTATTTTGCATGACCAGCAATGTCTTTATGTAAATCAGGCAATAAGAGGAAATCTGCTTTTGCCACATACAGAGTGAGATAAGTAGTCTAGTCTAGTCTAGTCTTTTTTGATCTGTCAAAAGACCTAAGAAAGACCATTAACAGAGCCTTTACCCATCAGGGGTCTGTAATCAAATGAAAGAAACCAGAGTACAAAAAGAGCATCAGAAAATGTATCAAGTAACTAGAGAAATAGATAATTATGTACGTATACACACACACACACACACGCACACACAATTACAAGTATCTAAGATGTTCTCTGACCTTCAAAGAGACTCTTCTGACCTCTGTGCTCACTCTTGGCACCTCCAGACCTAGATGTTCTGTCTCCCATCTTTGAGCATTTATGTCCATCACATGACATGAATATAGCTATGAACACAGATTCTGAGTTATAAACTATGTGAGGGAGTGTTCTGTGGGAAACACTCCGCACCACTTTCCCCCAGCCATCCCTCCACGGATATTAACCTGAAGGCAAGAAAGACCCCTGACCTTAGAATTAGAAGACCCCTGTCCATACCCCAGATCTGCCATTCACTTTCCTAGATTTTCAAGCTATGGTAAGCATTGCAAGGGTTTTACAAGGCTGAAATGCTTTTCCATTCATTCACTTTTTTCATATATTCACATCAGTCATAAGCAAAGTATTTGGATACCATTCCTGGGTCATGTTCTTTCTCTCCTTCTCGCTCTCTCTGTCCTCCCTCTCTCTGTCTCTTTTTCCCTCTCTCTCCCTCTCCCTCACTCACCTTCTCTCTGTATATCTCTCTGTCTCCCTCTCTTTCCCCCCACCCTCTCCTCCATCTACACATTTTATTTTTCGGGCTTTTAAAACAAGCCACATGCAGAGGCATTTGGAGCATTCGGAATTGCTTGCCATGTGCAAATAATCTGAATT
The DNA here is from genome assembly GCF_902655055.1 of Lutra lutra. Taxonomy (NCBI): domain Eukaryota; kingdom Metazoa; phylum Chordata; class Mammalia; order Carnivora; family Mustelidae; genus Lutra; species Lutra lutra. Next base: position 65,227,508 of record NC_062280.1, read on the forward strand.
TAATGATCTGCATGATGAGAAGGGAAAGGCAGACTCTCATCAGGAAGGTAGTGGAAATGTTTCAGGCTGGTAAATATTTTAAAATCAACAGATTTCTTTAAGATCCCCACTACGATAGGTGCATTTTCTTCCTATTGTAGAAAGGCTCTGCCTTGCATAAAATACATCCACAGTCATTTCCTGTTTTTCTGACGCAGTTAGCCCTGATCAATAAGCACTTTTTTTTTTCACTGTTTGGTATTTATTGATCAAAGCTACTACATTGAGAATGACTGTTGAGATATAAACTTCTTGGTTTGCATGTTCTGAGGGGCTATTAGTGCCTTTCCTTAATTTGTGGGCACTGGTCATTTCCGCCGTTCAGGGACTCTGTGGTTCAGTGCTTAGCAGGCAGGGGCAAATCTAAATGTTTATGAAAACAAAGATCAAAAAGAACAGTAAGAACTGGAGCATCACATATTGTATTGTTCTCAGAGTGCCACTCAAACCCATGACTGTTATTAATTTCAGAGTAATCACGGGATGATAGAGTCCTATCCATCTGTTCAGAGAATTGTGGGAAACTATTAAAAGATTTACCACATAATGTAGTCCCTTCCGCTTAATATCACAGATCCTAAAAACATTCGACATTTTAAAATCTCTATTAAAATACAACGTGAATGTTAGGGAAATTATTCAATTGCTAACTACCAAGGTCTGTCTCGCTGCACGGGATCAAGAATCTCAGGCGAGTTTCAGAGGAATTCAAGAAAACATCATTCAAGAGTTTATTTTTTTTCTTCACTGTGTTACCTCTGCCATATTCAAGACGGTGCCCCGAGACAGCGAATCAAGATTTCAAAGCCGTTTTTGCAAACACAGATTTTCTGTGACTAACAGAATCTTGAATGACAAATACTTATGGACCACATTGCATTGCCCACAATGTTTTAGATTAGAGTCTTCAAGATGGTGTGCTGAGATATTGAATTCAGAGCCCTACAGGTGGCTCTTGGGGCTCAGCATGTCCAGAATCTCTGGTCCGGTCATCTCCACACGGAATCAGCTTTGACCATGACCCCACTGTGCTGCTCTAACATTACTTCCTGCGCGTATCTCGGCACAGAAAAGGTTAAGAGTGCTGCTTTCGATAATCAACCATAGTAATCATTCTCTAAGAAAAGTATTTTGTATTCTGCAAGGTCCACTAAAATTTAAGAACTCACTAACAAAGAGAAGGCAGCTATTATGATGACATCTATACACAGCTGTCCATTGCCAAGCACTTCCAAATAGGCATTCAGTTCCAACAACAGTTCTGTGCTCATAAAGCTTCTAGGGACTGTCTTACATCTTTTTGTTAGTCCATTTTGACATACTCTCACAGATGCACACGTCGTTGAGAAAGCCCTACTTATTGACTAGATTGCTTTATTTTGGAAGCACAGTTGTCCCCTGGCATTGTTTCCTGACACTACCAAAATGCCACTTTTTTGAAACCAGAGAATTGATCCATGCTGAAGTTTTGGTGAAGAACTCTAAAGTGATTTCAGCTGTGCAGGTGTTACTATACCGGATAGGCAGCTCCAGGGACTGTAGGAGGTGTTACTGTATGGTCATGAACAGGATATACCAAAAGGGAACAAAGTTACCCACAAAAGCCTGCTGTATTCTTTTATGTAAATCGCTAAGCTAAAGACCGTGAAAGAAAGTTCTTTCAAACAAAAGAATTTCAAAATCAAAGATCACCAACAGGCTGTAGGCTATTCATTTCTTTCAGTAACACCAGGAATGACCCAGCAAATGGGGATGCCATGTGTTGGGGGGAAGCATCCTACCACTCTTGGGTAAAACTATATATTGCACAGTACTTTGGTTTTCTGGAAGTTGAATATGAAATAGGACCCCTTGGGTTGTTATGTTTGCATTTATTTTTCAAGTTGTGCCTGGAAAGAATTCAGGTCATATGCTATTAAAAACATGTGTGGAAATGAGGTAGTCACACGTGCTACAATGTGAGTGAGCCTCAAAAACATTGTGCTAAGTGGAAGAAGCCAGACGCAGATGGTCACATATTGTGTGATCTCATTTATAAGTAATATCTAGAATATGTAATTCCATAGACACAGAAAGCCAGTTGGTGGTTTCCGGGGCTGGAGGGAGGTGAGATGTAGAATGTGGCTGTCTAATGGGTACCAGGTTTCCTCTTGGAGTGATGAAAATATTTTGGAAGTCAATAGGGTTGGTGGTGCCCAACACTTAAATGTTGTAAGTGCCACTGAATTGTTCACTTCAAAATGGTTCATTTTATATTGTGTGGATTTCACCTCAATTAAAAAAATAAAAATTAAACACACACACATTTGGAACCAGAGGAATGCAATATTAGAATGAGCTCAGAGCCTACCTGGTCAAGCACATAATCAATGAAGAAAACCTCTCAGAATAATCAAAGTTATACACACACAGGTTTTAAGAGCCACTGATAAGTGAGCATCAGAAAGTTTATCAGTCATCTGTAATAAATGAATGACTATTAACAAGCTCTACTAAGGATTTGTTAGTATTTTTGGTACCCAGGGTTCTATACTGTGATTAAATTTAGGGGTGAAGAAATAGTATGATCGTGTGACCATCTGAAGGATCAAGCAAAGAATAAGATTTTTCAAAATGTTTTAGACAGTGACGCCTTCTAGAAGATATGGTAGCATCCTCTCTCCTCTCACAAAATCTACTGGGTTTCTTTGCAGGCTCTTTCCCAAAGCCAGGGATTTGTCTCCCATCTCTATTTGAAGTTACAGTCTGTACAGATGAGTACAACACTCCATTTAATAAGGCACACTGTTATTCCCATGAAAGTTATGCCTGTGTACAAAGCTTCAGGAACCAACGAGGAAGATGAAGATATAAAGCACCTGAAAAATCAAAAAGATTTCAGCTCAAACCCCAGTGTTAATTTATTTCTACATGATACAGGGCCTGGGTGGAGAATATGAACACAGATTCCAGGCTTGAGTAAGAAGGTGGCACAATGAGAGAGCAACAGCAGAGCAAGCAAGGGAAGGTGGCCGGGGGAAATTCTGAAGAGGAAGGTGATGCCCTTAATGAGTTATTTAACATCCCTGCATGTGTCTGGGTGGGTGTGCAAGGTTCAATTGAAAGAGCCCAGGAGGATAGACTGGGGAACTCTGAGGTCCAGCAAAAAGGGCAGGAGGCAAGTCATGTATCTTCTAATTATACATCAAGAAATGTCAGCATCTGTCTGATAGATGGGGCACAACTCTGCATATTCTAGCCAAATAGTTAATGTGTTTTCATAATATGCAACCTACCTTACAAACATCCTTTCTAAACATCCCTTTCTAATCCTTTCTAAACATGATCAACTCTAGGGGCACCTGGCTGGCTCAGTTGGTAGGGCATGAAACTCTTGATCTCAGGGTCTCGAGTTCAGGCCCCATGTTGGGCAAGGAGCCTACTTAAAATAAAAAATAAATAAACATGATCAACTCTAGACTTTTAAATACAACAACATAATGAAGGGATCTGCTGATCCAAAAGAATGTGGTGTGTTATCTCAATTACTCCATAAATAAAATAAATAATTCTATACCCTTCTCAACTCCTAGAGGGTAGATTATTTTTAACAGAGCTTATACTTTTAGATTCTCAGTAGAAAAGTATGCAGGTCTTTTTTTCTAAATATCATTTTTTAAATTCTGGAATTGCAAAACCTTCTAAAAACTGAATGAGTAAAATTATCAACCAAAGTCCCTTTGAAAGCTATGTTAATATTGCCATAAAGTTATCTTAATAATAAGAATAAAGAGAGAGTAATAAGAATATATTACAGAAATTAACATTTTAGGTTAAATACTATACATACCTTCTGACTGTGTGACTCATTTGATTACTGGAGAATTCTCCCAAATGTATGGTCATGGAGACTGGAGGGCATTTAGTTTATGGTGGATTGGCAGAGAACAAGAAAGCAGGCTATCTGCTGTAGGTCTGCCCTCGTGGGGGAATAAGGTAGATAATGTTAAACCTACCACTTCTTCCTTCTGTTATGCCCTCAATCTCACACCAAACAATCAAAGTTTGAAAGGAAAGGAAAAGTGTTTAGAAAGAATAAAGAGGGCACAAAAAATGTAATACCCCTCTCAATGAGGTTTAATTATCAAACTCAGCAGGAGTCTATGGAGGGAAAAAATGTCAAATGTCTGTGGCCCATTAGGGAACACTTTCCTGTTTATCTCTGTGTCAGCTACAGCTGATGATGGTGAGGGAGAAGATGGGAAAACCGAGAGTCCATGCAGTTATTATTTCCTTGAGCCAGGCCAGGTGCAAAGTCCATTATATTCCCTTCCCACCTCTACCTAACACCTGACTCTGAGTCACTATGTGATGCTGCTACCAGCAGAGTAGGAGTTATTTTTCTGGAATCTAGAAGAAAAAAATATATATAGTCATTTTCCACACATTTTCTTACCGTGACGCTCACTGGGAATTTTTTTTTTTCTTACCCAACAGGGCGGATGCCTTTAAGAGCAAATAATAAGGAAGAGCAAGGTGACTGCTTAGTATGGGGTGGGTGAGAAGGGAAAGAAAGTGTGATCCCATCTCTGTGGCTCCGCAGAGACTCTGGAGAGGGAAGGAATAGAGGTCAAAGAGGCAATGTGCCCTCCTAGCGAATCTTGGTTTCAAATGTCGAGTCCTGTATTCAGGTCAAGTGGAATTCAGCAAAGTTGCTGTGGTCATTAACTTCCTTTGTCTTAAGGACAACACCCTTATCATTAGATGCAAAAGCAGTTTTTCTCCGCCGGTAACCTCTGGCGGAAGCCAGGGCTTATGACTGCATAAAGCAGAGATGAGCAGGACAGTTTTCGACGGCCACAGTGCGAAGGCAGATCTGGGGAGGAAGGAGCAGTGGCCGTTGCAAATGCGTCCGACCTAGAGGGCAGTAGGGATTTGAAGCTGGGCGTATGGGGAGAATTCCGAGACATCTTATCGAGCCTGTTTCCTTCACAAACTCCAAGCCATTGCCCCCTGCTTCTGTTCCCAAGCTGTCCACAGAGTCCTGAATTCTAGCACATCGGGTAGGACTCACCAAGGGCCTGTGGCCGAGCGGTCAGCAGATTGGTGGCCGACCACAAGGAGACCTATGTGCCTCTGAGGGGTCCTATGGGTGCACTTGGCTGCAGAAAATGTTGTTCACGGCCTATTGTTTTTGTAGAGATTGGAGGCCAGGTCACCTTTTTCATGACAGTATAAACACTCACAGAGATTAAAAAAGGATAGAGATGCCCTCTTACGTTGACAGTGGCACTGTTAATTAATAAGCTGCTTTTAGAGCACATTCTGGCACTGCAAGAGCTAAATAAAATGATTGTCTCCTTTGAGCTGGAGTCCTCATCTTGGGGAATTATCTAAAGAAAATAGCTTTTAAGCCTACTTGTGCAAAGATATTGCAGCTCCCTTATTTGTTATAACACGTAACTGGAAACAATCCAAATGCTCAACAATTAGGGAATGATTAAACAAACTTTGGAACTTTAATATGGCGTATGGCAATAAAAATGATGAATATCTGGGCTATATAAATATTTAGGAAGCCCGTGTAAAGCAATGCTCTATTAAAAAGGAGAGCACACTCTATTCCAAGCACAATACAACATAATGTTATTATGTTTTTTTTTTAAAGATTTTATTTATTTATTTGACAGACAGAGATCACAAGTAGGCAGAGAAGCAGGCAGAGAGAGAGGACGAAGCAGGCTCCCCGCGGAGCAGAGAGCCCGATGTGGGGCTCGATCCCAGGACCCTGGGATCATGACCTGAGCTGAAGGCAGAGGCTTTAACCCACTGAGCCACCCAGGCGCCCCCAAAATGTTATTATGACAACCACATCTGAACAATGATGAGAACAGAAGAGACCACCCTTTTAGATGTAATTAGTGCTCACCGTGAATGAGGACTTTGTATTTTTTTTTAAAGATTTTATTTATTTATTTGACAGAGATCGCAAGTAGGCAGAGAGGCAGGCAGAGAGAGAGCCAGAGAGAGAGGAGGAAGCAGGCTCCCTGCTGAGCAGAGAGCCCGATGTGGGGCTCGATCCCAGGATCCTGGGATCATGCCCTGAGCCGGAGGCAGAGGCTTTAACCCACTGAGCCACCCAGGCGCCCCGAGGACTTTGTATTTTTATGGTATTTTAAAGTTGGCTCTTTTTAACATAAAACAGTAAACATGTTTTAGAATACAATATTTAAAGACAATATTTATTACTCTAGTTCGAGAAGCATTGAAAATGCCCATTCATCGATGTGTACTTGTTTGTGACTTATGCCACAAAATCAACATCAGTTGGTGGTTGTAGGAAAGCCAATGCATTTCAACAATATGTAATTGGCCTCACCTAAAAGTCAGTGCTAACTTGGCTTTTGTAATGGTCACCATTTGAATCAAGATATAGAGCAAGGTCAAGAATTCCATAACTGGGGACGCCTGGGTGGCTCAGTGGATTAAGCCTCTGCCTTTGGCTCAGGTCATGATCTCAGGGTCCTGGGATGGAGCCCCACATTTGGCTCTGCTCAGCAGGGAGCCTGCTTCCCCCTTTCTTTCTGTCTGCCTTTCTATTTGTGATCTCTCTCTGTATCAAATAAACAAATAAAATCTTAAAAAAAAAAAAAAAGAATTCCATAACTGAAGGGGGATTCAGAGTCAGAGGACCAAGTCTGAGCTAGAAGCCCCCGTGAGGAATCTGTGCGAAGACGGTGGGGATCACAGGAGTACAGAACAGGGAGAGAACAGCCAGATGCACAGACTGATAGAAAGAATCCACTGAGAAGCCGATCACAAAAAGGGATTTATTACGTACCAGGTTATCACTCCAACAACAGTCTTTATTCTCCTTAGTCCTTGTTTTCAGATTTCAGGTGACAGTGACATAGCAACCCCGTGGACAAGACCCATCTTAGGTTTTCCAGAAAGAGGTCACCTACCATCCACTCGAGTTGTGTGGCAGTTAAGAAGGCATGCGAATTCTAAACTCCAAGTAGATAGTGTAATTTTTAGTGATGGACTCCATAATGCATTGGCCTAAGTCCTATTGTTAGAAATATCTTATTTTCTATTGCTGGGATAAATCAAGTAGCTAATTGGAATAAAATGCATAAAATCCTTGAATGTCCTGCTTTGCTGAGCATTTCATAGGAGTGCTCAGATCTAGAATTATTCATGTAAGGATTTCCTTATGAATTGAGTGGCCAAACCCCAAATTCTTTCTTTCTGGGGTGTTCTGCGTTAGCGAACAGTATTCTTTTTCACTCAGCTCACTCTTCATGAAGTCAGATGGGAAGTCAAAAGCCCTCTAAACATTGACAAAGCTCTGTTCACCCTTAGGGCTTTTCTACAACTGCTTTTCCGATTTCATATCAGTAAACTTTTTCAACTGTTCAAATCAGCAAGAACCATTGATTCATGGGTGCTACACTGAAAGCAATTTCCACTGCTCATTTCCAATCATTCTCACTAGTCAGCTTTTCTGAATCACTATAGCTATTAAATCAGCACAGATGCAAATGGCAGGTCTGCCTCTCACTCTGTGAATTTGGATTGGCTTTGACATCACGGAAGATTCGTCGAATCCTGATCGTTCGGGTTAGTGTGAGGTAGTGGAACAAGGACAGTTTGCAGCCAGGAAACCTGGGTTTTCGTTTCCCTTGGGTAAGTTGTTCATACACAGAATCTCAGGACCCTCACCTGTTACACAAGAGTCATAGCATCCCCTCTCCCTGGGAATGTTAGGAGGGTCAGAGGAGATGGTAACAATGGGGAAATGGTAATTAAGCTTCACAAGTGTTATTCAACTCTCTTTAAAGAAATAATGTTTTGGTAGTTAATGTGCTCATTTTCTATGTTGGCTGCCTTATTATTAACCTTGTTCAGGGCTTATGTAATAGTATGACCTCACATTGTCGCCAGAAAAATCTTCCTTCTGTTTTTAGTCTTCTCTCTAGGTTATAAGTATTTCAGTAAATTAAATGGTACCTTGGACTAAACTAAGTGGCAAGCACTAATGAATACAAGAATTGTATTTTCATTTCCTTATCGCATATATTAGCATAGAGTGGCATTTAGGAACATGGAATATTTATTACTGAAATCTCAAGGATGCACTGTTTTGTAACTTCCCTGTTGATTAGATAGAAGTATTTACTAGCATTTCTTTCTCAAACCTCCTGTTTACTTTCTTTTTTTTTTTAAAGATTTTATTTATTTATTTGACAGAGAGAGATCACAAGTAGAAGGAGAGGCAGGCAGAGAGAGAGGGAAGCAGGCTCCCCGCTGAGCAGAGAGCCCGATTCGGGACTCGATCCCAGGACCCTGAGATCATGACCTGAGCTGAAGGCAGCGGCTTAACCCACTGAGCCACCCAGGCGCCCCTCCTGTCTACTTTCTTAGAGATCATGATTCGCACCCATAACCCAGACATATACTTTTCTATTTGTATAAATGAGTGGTTCTCGGCCCTGGCTACAAATAGAAACACCCGGAAAGCTTGGGCACAATACACATATAAGCTCATTTCTGACCCCAGAGATTCTGATTTCATTGATGATGGGGATTAGTCTCGGGCATATCTTTCTCTCTTTTTTCTTGTTTTCTCTTTCTTTCTTTCTTTCCTTTTCTTTCTTTCTTTTTTTTTTTTTTTTTTAAGCTCCCACGCGATTCAGATGCATAAGGCTGAGAATCAGGTTTTACATTTTGATGAACTAGAATTAAGAAATCCTTGGGCCGGGGTGCCTGGGTGGCTCAGCAGGTTAAGCCTCTGCCTTCGGCCAGGGTTATGATCTCAGGGTCCTGGGATCGAGCCCCACATCGGGCTCTCTGCTCGGCAAGAAGCCTGCTTCCCCCTCTCTCTCTCTGCCTGCCTCTCTGCCTACTTGTGATCTCTCTGTCAAATAAATAAAAAAAAAAAAAAGAAAGAAAGAAATCCTTGGGCCGTAATTATGGCCTGGACAGTCCATATTTTGGCCAGTCGGAAGACCATTGTCACCATGTTACCTAAATTCAGCTGTGGATAGGCAATGAAAAATACTGAGAAAAGCACAGACTCTGGAACAAGCATGGAGAAAAATCCAGATTTGCCCCATTCTACCTGTTACCATCAGTGAGTGATCTGACCCCCATGTCCTCATCTGTCACATGAATATAAGAGCACCTGTCATACAGGGCTGCTGTGAGGTTTATATCAAGAAATAAAGAGCAGGTACTAAAAATGATAGCTCTATTGATAATTAATGCAACAAACAAGGCCCTGATTTTCTCAGTGAACAAACTGAATACAGAAGGTGAGAAAACTTAACGCTAAAACTGGGAGTAGGCTCTGCCAGCTAAATCAAATGAAAACTTTCTGGTTCTCTGGTATCTAGTAATGTTTCTCTTGAAATAACAAGAAATTAAATAGGATTTGTCTTACTGTCTTGAGTATCTGCTGAGGCTTCAAAGCCCACCATTAGGAATCATGATGTAGCATCATATTTCAAAGAGTAGTGCTTCCACATCAACTGGAGACATGCCAAGGGATAGCAAACTTGATCCTGATACCCCTTACCCCATCCCTATTCCAGAACAGGGCATGTTGCTAAATACTGCTGGGCTAGAGTCATCTTTAAAAGGATCTTTCCCAGGAGTTTTCCTTGAGGGCAGAGCAGCCTTAGGCCAAAGATTAGGAGCTGAGAGGAAGTGAGGAAGTCAGCTGGCGAGTGAATCACCTGTATCAGTAATGAGTGCTATGCTAGGGGGTCCTGGTGTTGAGGAATGAAGCAATAGGCAGAGACTTGAAGAAATCACGAACTTGCCCACTGAGCCAGACAGTCAGCATATGGGCACCTGCCACTGCAAAGAATACTGATGCCGTATTACAGTAGCCCCATTCAGGTGAGACCTTGCTGTCTTCCTCTCATCTGTCCCCTGTGGAGCCAAGGGCAGCACTGTGAGTGAGGCGCCAAGGAGAGGAGAGTTGAAGAGTAAGGTGGGCTTTACGTACCATGTAATCATCCGAGGCAGCCTCTATTCTCCTTAGTCTTAGTCCTTGTTTTCAGATTTCAGATGACAGTGACTCAGAAACCCCGTGGAGAAGACCCACCTTAGGTTTTAGGAAGAGGTGACATACCATTCCACTCAGCTGTGTTGCAGTTTAAGAAGGTGTGCGGATTCTGGGGCGCCTGGGTGGCTCAGTGGGTTAAGCCGCTGCCTTCAGCTCAGGTCATGATCTCAGGGTCCTGGGATCGAGTCCCGCATCGGGCTCTTTGCTCAGCAGGGAGCCTGCTTCCCTCTCTCTCTCTCTCTCTGCCTGCCTCTCCATCTACTTGTGATCTCTCTCTGTCAAATAAATAAATAAAATCTTTAAAAAAAAAAAAAAAAAGAAGGTGTGCGGATTCTAAATTCCAAATAAACAGTGTAATTTTTAGCGATGGACATCATAACACACTGGCCTAAGTCATATTATTAGAAATATTATTTCTGTTTAGCAGCTGTATATTCTATATACCAGCAGTATTTAGCAACATACCCTGTTCTGAAGCGAAAGGCCACGTCACCACGCCTGCCATCTCTGACCTGCCGAAGCCTGAGCTGGGATATAGTTTCTTTAGGTTGGGTGAGAGTTTGGAGTTTTGATTTAGATGGCACTCGATCTTTAAATAACTTGAAAATGAAACTCTTCTAGTGCCTCACAGTGATCTGGAAGTCTATAGGATGAACCCAAGACAATGATCAAGAGAGAGAAAGGGAGAACCAGTAGAACAGATTTGGGAAAATGATGGGACAGATTATTAATATTTCATGACTACATCCTCCCCAGTCCAACTCATATCATATTATCATGTATATTTGCTCCTGGGCAGAGGGTCCAAAGCTCCCTTGCCAGTGCTGGAGTCTAAGTGCACAGATGACTTGAAATGACATCGAGGTTCTTCTGACAGACCATTTCAGTCCTATAAAAGCTCCCTTGATTTCATTCAAACCAAAGAGTGTCCTGACAATTTTTAAGTTGGTACCAGCCATTAGTTCACATGTCATATGACTTAGGATGCATCAGGAGACAGGTCATTGAATCACTTCTCCTCCCTGCAGCCTTGGCAGGAAGATCTCACCATGACTTTGTAGTTTTGTTTTATAACACATTTCTCCTGGTGGGCCTGACATCATGAGGTGGAGAAGTTAGGAGCACAGTCTTGCCAGGGGTGGGGTGAGGGGTGCGGTTAGACTGATCTAGGCTTTCATCCTAGCTCTGTCACTGACTATGAGATGCTAGTATGTTTCTTAACCTCTCTGGCCTTGATTTCCTCATCAACAAAATGGACATAATGTCTGCTTTATAGGATTATTTTAAAAATTAAATGAAAGAATATAAATAAAACCTTTGGCACAATGCCTGGTGCATAAGAGCTCAATAATGACAGATTCTAATATAATGATGATGATGACAGATTCTAATATAATTCTAATATAATTGATGATTACAATAATAACCATTATTATTTTTAATTCAAGTATAGTTAATATACAATGTTATATCAGTTTCAGGTGTACAAAATAGTGATTCAACAATTCTGTGCATTACTCATCACAGTGCTCATCATAAGTGTACTCTTTTTTTTTTAATATTTTATTTATTTGAGGGAGAGAGAGCACAAGCAGAGGGAGTGGCAAGCAGAGGGAGAGGGAGAAGCAGGCTCTCCATTGAGCAGGGAGTCAGACATGGAGCTTGATCCCAGGACCCCAGGATCATGACCTGAGCCAAAGGCAGACACTAAACCACTGAGCTGCCCAGGCACCTCCATCACAAGTACACTTTAATCCCCTTCCCTATCTCATCCATGCCTCCCACTCACCTCCCCTCTGGCAACTACCAATTTATTCTTTATATTTAAGAGTCTGGGTTTTTTTTTTGTCTCTTTTCTTCTTTGTTCTTAAATTCCACATATGAGTGAAATCATATGATATTTGTCTTTCTCTGACTTATTTCACTTATCATTATACCTTCTAGATCTATCCATGTCATTGCAAATGGGAAAATTTCATCCTTTTTTATGGCTGGCTAATATTTCTGTGTGTGTGTGTGTGTGTGTGTGTGTGTGTGTGTAATCAGTAGTGAAATTACTGGATCATATGTTAATTCTATTTTTACATTTTTGAGGAACATCCATACTGTTTTCCACAGTGCTACACCAGCGTGCATTCCCACCAACAGCACACAAGGTTTCCTTTTTCTCCACATCTTCACCAACACTTGCTATTTCATGTGTTTTTTATTTCAGCCATCCTGACAGGTGTGAGGTCATATCTCGCTGTGGCTTTCATTTGCATTTCCATAATGATGAGTGATGTTGACAATCTTTCTATGTGTCTGTTGGCCATCTGTAAGTCTTCTGTGGAAAAACATCTATTCGTGTCTTCTGTCCATTTTTAATTAGATTATTTGTTTTTTGGTGTTGAGTTAATAATAATCATTATTATTAAAAGGATATTGTCAAAGCAAACTGCCATATTTATTATTGGGTAATAATAGATATTATTATCTCAACACCAAAAGTCACTTTCCTCTAGTCTGTGTTGGGGAAGAGGACTGTTGTAGATCTCCCCAGAGTTTTCCTTCCTTCTCCATTGCTTCTCTACCTCCCCTGCACCTCCCATAGTCCCCAGCTCTGCCATAGACAGGAAATGCTCTGTGCATGGTGGCTACAGTGTGGAAACTATAGACTCAGGCACCTTGAAGTAATGTTATCAAATCTACACAATTGCAAGCAGAAGGGTAAATGTGGGGCAAACCCACTTCCCCTTTGCCTTATTCCTTTCTTTTCTACACAACACAATCACAACCATGCAAGAATAAAAAAGTAGTTCAGACTTCCCTGTGACTTAGTAACAACCAAAGAGAATTACAAAAAAGACAGAGATTTTTTAAAACTATACTTCATCAAACTATCCTCTATTACAATAAAAGCTCCAGAAGAAATCGGTCCTTTCTCTACTGTCTCCTTAAAGACATATTCAAATTCCCAGTCTTGCTTTGCAGAACTCAGGGTTGCCCATTACTTTTGCGTATCTGCTAAGAACATTTGAACCCAACTTTTGGGAAATATAAATCTACCAACTTGAGGTTTTAGTGCCTTTTTCTGAAGGAATATTTCCCCAGGGCTGAGTTGTTCAGTATAGACTAACACTCCACTGGGGCTAAATGAGGACAATAAGAGTAGACTTGGGTATTCTATGTCCACTGGCCTACTAGGTCAGGATAAGTACTTGAACTGGCCTCCTTTCGAGATCTCTCCACCTGGGTAAGCTGTAACCATGCCTTCCTGTTCTTCTGAGTCTTTGACAGAAAGCTATGGGACCACTCATCCTCACCACTATCCCCAGCACAGCGCCAGATCCATACAACTGCATACTTCCCAACCACAAACTCAGAAACAGGGCTTCGAAATTGATACAGAGGAAGTAAAGCATTTCTCTGGCTGACCGTCTCCATCTCTTCTACCACTCCCCAGAATGGGGTCTGTGTCTGTGTTGTGCAAAGCCTGGTTAGCTCTTTCCATCAACTCCCTGCTCCTCTTTTTCCTTTCTATTCATGCCAGTCCTTGTTCTATGAAGAATTATTTAAAATAGTGATTTTTTTTTTTTACCTTTTAATGGCTGTTCCCTTAACTACAAAAACGCCCAGCCAAAGCTTTGAAATTACTGTTCGTATTTGACCTAATTAAGTTCTTAAACAAGGTGCCTCCCTTTTCTCCTGTTACATTATTGCATTATTTTCTTCTACTTGCCCTTTTATGTAGACATGGCATAAATGCAAAGATTTCCACTTTAGATTTTTATTTGCCGGAACTATGTCAGGAGATGAATACAAATTACTGTTTATCTACCAAACACTTACTTAGCACTTCTTAGGTGCCAGGCAGTGTTCTAAGTGTTTTACAAACATTAGCATATTTAATCCTCATGACAACCCTATAGGTAGGCATTATTATCATCCCCACTTACACATGGGAAAATGAAAGCACAGAGAGGGTAAGGAATTCAACGAAAGGTGCACAGCTAGTGAGTAGTAGGATTCATATCCAGCAGCCTTGCTCTGGGGACCATGCTTTAACCAATAGTTCATCCTCTCTGGTTGTGTCTAATAAGCCTTTTCCTCATTTTTTATCTTACCGAGAGAAATTCCTAATGTAGGTGATTTTTATCATCATTTTTAGATATGGAAAGAAACAGGACTCTAAAAACCAAGTGGCTTTTCCAAGTCATAATTAGGCAGGTCTTAAATTCAGAGCAGTCTTGTAAATCCAAAATCTGGGTTCAATATACTGCCTTCTGCTTTACTGCGTTTACTCAGTTTCTGAAGGATGAACATGAAGGAATTCTGGCTATAGAACTGTATTTCCCCACCTGACTTTAGAGTCAATATAATCATTTGATCAGGCCTCTAATGCAAAGCACATGTGCCCAGAGGGTCCTATAAGGAATCAATTTTGTAAATTACAGAGAAAGGCATAAAATATCTCCACATAAAGTGAGCAGGGATCAAGGTTTCCATATTTTTATGAACATAGTGATACACCCTTAACTGAAATTATATTTTCTCCCTGTAAATGAGGATAAAAATTACATTTTTGACCTTTGAATCATTGGATCTTGTATTTATTTTATATATTTCTCAAACGATTTCACAAAGATTGACAGTCATGTGAACTGCTCCTAGAATGAAATAATATTTTTAAAAATTTGGCATGTAATAGACAAGCAGTAACTGCTTCTTTATGGGCTGGACTATTGAACAATTTATACTTTGATCATTATTTTGCAATTTATGACTTCTGAGAGGCGATTTATCACTACCTCCTAAATGATTTTCCAAAACAAATGCAAATCAAAAAAAAAAAAAGAAAGGAAAAAAAATGACAAGAATAATTTACTCCAGTCTTTTTGATGGGATCCTGGTTGTCATATTGATCTCCCCCATATCATAACAGTCATGATTAGCCTAAGGTAAAGACAGCAGAGATGCTACATACATTTCTTATACTGAAACTTGAGCTCTTCTGAGTTAAAGTTTCCCACCTTTGCACCACAGACCTCCTTCTAGAATCAATCACAATATATTTATTAAATAACTAATATGCCCAAATCACTGTATTGAGCATTAGAGATTCAGAAAAATAAGACATGGCCCCTGGCTTTAAGAAGTTTGTGGTTTATTGAAGAAGACAGACTTACAAACAAATACAAAGAATACTGTGAGACAAGTATTGGTAAAATTATCTCTAAAAGACTGAGGTGGCATGAAGGGGAAGTGATCAATGGACCAGAACTGTCAGCAATAACTCAGGGAGGAGATTTCTCACTTTTTAGCCAGGCCTTGAAGCAGGAGTAGGAGAGAGTTGAACACTACCTAAAAATGAGTATTTCGGTGTAGAAGATTTGTCAAGGACCAGAATATAGAACACCTTGTAAATATGAAGATAGTTTGGACTTACAGTCACCATTCCTAACAGTGGGACACTATTACAGAATTTAAGTGGAAGAATAATGTGATTGAGTTTCCCTTTTGGAAAAAGCAGGATGATTACAGTCCAGTGGATGTATCTAGAGACCAAGGCCGCAGACAACGAGGTCCATTAGAGACTATTATAAGAGCCTACAAGGAAGACATTCAGGAATAAAACCAAGATGGAGGACAGAATTTAGATAATAGATAAATAGATATAGAATTGGTAGATGAGGAAGAGAAAGAAATGAAGCTGACTACTCACTAGTGTAGCTGCTACAAATGCATCCATTAAAGTGCTTTCAGGGGATTTATTATCTCAAATAAGCCCAAGTGTATACATCAGGTGAGCCTAGGATTGGTCAAGTAACCAAGTCCCTCAAAATCCAGGTTCCTTTTCTTCCATCTTTCCACTGTCCCTACTGCTCACAGTCACCCTAGAGTGCTAGCTCACAGGTACAAGCATTGCAGGTGGACACACCACTATGCCACAGCGTGAAAAGGGAGCATGTACACAGAGTGCCTCTCTCTCAGAGTGAAGAGAGCCTTTCCCAGAAGCTCTCAGATCTCCTTGCAAGTCTCATGACCAGGCCTGAGGCAAATGCCCTTGCCTAACCCAATCACTGATAGAGGAAACGAGGCCACCACGGAGCAGCTTGGGTCAGTATGACTCAGCTGGGACTGGTGTCTGCCCTTCCTGAAACGCTGAAAGGGTACAGACCAGAGCGAAATCCTGTTTCTCTAAGGAAGAGTCAGAAAAGAATGAGGACCAGGTAGGAATGAACCTTGTCTGCTACGGGGAAGATGATTGGTTTGGCAGCTTTTCTTCCGGTCTAGTTGTGGAGGCTAGGCATGCGGGGGAAGGACAAATGTAAAAGTAAGGTGGAAAGTAGAATTTCCCTAATACAGAAAACTCAAGTGATCCATGTTTTTGCCGACTCAGAGGATAAAACAGACATATTGCATCATTTTAAATTTTAGAACTGAAAAATTCAGCCCCCATCCCAGTGTTTGACCTGCATGGTTCCTAGCCCTAGATATTCATCAAATATCTGAATAATGGAGAGTCATTCACCTTTTTTTTTAAATACTAGGATATCACAGGCTGTATAGACTGTTTCTTTATATAAATCCCCTGAACTCCATTCCTTTTAAATACACTCCTTTCACTCCCTTCCTGACCTGAAACTGTACCTGTCAACTGATTCAGTTTTTACTTCAAAACCAGCCCACTTTTCAAATGGGATTTTCCAAAAAGTAGAAATTGTGAAGCTTCTCCACCACCAGATATTTTAGTAGAATGGAGACTCCGAGGGCATGTTATATACTTTTTGCAGCTTCAAACCCTGGTCTTCTGAGTCCTTCTCACATCCTGGGGACCTCTCTCTAACTGCGTAGAAATATTGCTAATGTTGCTTGAAACAAAAATGTGTTCTCCTGTGATTAACACTAGTCCAACTCAATTATTCGTCGGCTTTATTATCACTGCATAAACTGAAACCTTACGGTGAGCCTAATGAATATATGTCTTATTCAAATAAGTCTGGTTGAATTTTATGTTCTTAATACAGAATCACACTTGCTGGAACACGTTGCCTTAGTTCATAATGTAGAAGAATAAAATTCTTTCTATTGGTTCGCCATTGCGTGAATAACCGTAGTAAGAGTGCCGACTCCTTTGTTGTACTCTGTGTAACATTAACCAGAGCATTCAATAAACAAACTATATGGGGGAAATTCCCTCATTTAGCAGGCATCCAATTTAATTGATAGTTTAGGGTTTTGACTCTTCTCTAGATGAGTCAACAGACAAAAAAAAAAAAAAAAAAAAAAAAAAGAGCCCAGAAAGCTTTGCTGTGTATTGGTGATTTTCCTCAACCTTGAAACTTATCCATGAAACACTTGGTAAAGCCCCTTTGTTGTAACAGAAAGGTCAGCTTCATTGTCACTGTTTTTCTAATGTGCTATTTATTGAACAAATCCTTTTTATTTCCCCCTCTTAAAAAGTTCAAGTTGGAATGCGCTAATGTGATAAACTGTTGACTTTCATCCTGGTCACCCAATTTCACAAAGTCAAGTGATCAAAGACTAAGCTATTTCTCACCTCGCTTTAATCTCACTGCCTCCATGGAAGACAGAAGGTAAATAGTCACACAGATCTTCAGTTACCAATATCAAGATAAAAAAAGAAATGGCTCTCTTTTTCCACCTTTGAAATTATATATGGATTGATGTAAAATAAATTTCAGAGCCTCAAGTACTCGCTTGCTTTCTGATCACAAACAATGGGTTCTGAACAAGAATAAGTGGGTTAAGGAGCAGAGGTAACCTCGTTACCAGGCAGTGTCAGTGAGCTACCAGGATAGCCCAGACAGGTTTCTACTATTAAACTCAGATTCTGGGTGCCTAGGTGGCTGAGTCATGAAGTGTCTGCTCAGGTCATAATCCTAGGGTCCTGGGATTGAGTCCCTCATCAGGCTCCCTGCTCAGCAGAGCTCTCTCTTTCAAATAAATAAGATAAACTCAGCTTTCCTTTTGCTTTTGGATTAGATTAAAAATTTATTGACAAACTATGATTTGTATTTTCCCAAGAACCTACATAGCAGATATATATAGGTAAGAAAATTAAAAGATTATTAAAAGTTACAACTGTATGTAGTCCTTATCTCAAAATAAAAAGTTTAATTTAAAAAATTATTTAAAGAAATCTAAAATTGTAAGGAGAGGTAGAAACAATCTAATATATTGCTCTAGAACAGAAACCTATGGACAGAATATTCTAAGACCATTATGACATCTAATGTCCCCTTTCAAATTTTAATTAGGAAAAAAGGAAAAGCCTTTGAACAACTCTCCTTTGTACATGGGCTGCTTTCTCTTCAACCTGGTTAGAGTCATCATTGTTCTTTTGGGGAAAATTGCCCTTTTATTTGCCTGAATTAGCAAAAATAATTGCTTATTTTGTATCTGTCTTAAAAATAACTCCTTCAGAAAACCCTTTCTTCTCTGTTCCATGGCAATATTTGGGATATTTATTCAAGACTTAGAATCAATCCAAAGCTATATCTGAGGAGAATCCTGATTCCTTTCATTCATTTCCGTGCTAGGATACAGCGTTCCCTGCATTCTGGACAAGCAGAGATCCGTGCTGCCTTGTTTTCACATCTCTAACAGTAAACTGACATTCCCACCCCCGATTATTTAAATTCCAAAGCTTGGAGACCGTCCATTCACCATAGTCAGCATATTAGAAAACCAGCTTTCTGGGGCACCTGGGGGGCTCAGTCAGTTAAGCATCTGACTCTGCTTAGGTCATGATCTCAGGGTCCTGTAGTTGAACCTCTGTGGAGCCCCGATTTGAGTTTGCTTCCCCATCTCCCCCTTCCCCCATTCATGCTTGTTCTCTTGCTCTCTCAAATAAATAAATAAAATCTTAGAAAAAAGAAAAGAAAAAGAAAATCAGCTTCCCATGGTTTTGTGGTGTGGATTTTTTGTTTTGGTTTTGGTTTTGGTTTTTTGGTTTTTCTAGAGAGTTACCCCTTGAATTGTCAATTATGCAGATATTTCTACTGCCAGGTGAGAAAGTGATTTGAGGGAAAATATTGAGTAACTTATCTATCCATATATTTATATCCTAGGTCATGGGTTCATATCATAATGATCTACTTCCTTCTGGAGCTGCCTTCATTAAATTGTATTACTTGTCCTTTCCTTTTATTGGACTTGGTTTTAACTGGTCGTATGTAATAGGTTTCAACATGTGGGTAGTCACTATAATACATTTAATCTCCCCTCTCCATGTAAAAGAGTTTAATGTCAAAAAAACCTTTATCTCCCATGATAAACTGGAATGTTTATTACTTTCATATTTTAGAAAACGGTATGTAACAAACTAGACATATTTCTCATTTTTGCACTGGCTGCCAGGAAGCCAAATATAAATCAAAGAAAGACCTCCAACTCTTAGTCACAATAACTCTTATGGTTACTTATCTCATTGTTATAACTTGGGTCTCTTTTTCCATTTCTTTTTTTTATTTGCCTTGCGATTGTATTTTCTGCTTTATGCCCCCAAAATCTTCATTGGAAAGAGATAGTGTATAATTAATTCAACAATTAAAGTATTCCTATTGGGTATAATAATTATTTTAATTTTAAAACATACGAAAGGTTTCATTAAGGAAATACTAACTAGACATCTGAAAACAGGGTAAAACAGAGAAGAACATGGTGGAATGAAGTAGACATTAAGCAGTCATTAGTAAAAATAAGGTTTTTCTCTAGCAAGGGAGGTTGATGAGAAGGATTGCAGGAACATTTTTGAGAGTCCATGAAATAGAGAACAGTTTTGGCAACTTTTTCTCATTACCTTGACAATGCCATCATCTTAACACTGAGTTCTATTTAGATTGTCTGCATTTCTGACTTTGCTGTTAGCCGTTGGCTTCTTGAGAACATATCCCATGATTTAGTCCTTCTAAATAGGACCATGATTTAGTCCTTAGTACAATATCTGATCCATAGTAGGGCTTCGAAAAATATTTCTGGATGCCAAGTGAGTTTTCATCTCTTCAGGGTCATTACTGTGTGAAGACACTTTTCAAGGTGCTTTCTAATCCTATGATTTCAATGAATGCACTTTAATTTATGTTGCTATAGATACCATTTCCTAAATATGATGCTTGAGACAGCGTCTTGACTCTAGTCATTTTGTCTGTGAATGGGTCATTATCAGATTAAAAGAAGCCTACATCCAAGCATTTGTCCCCATGTTGATGAAATGTATCAAAATCAACTCTCAAAAACAAACCATCATTTTCAGAAACCAAGAGAAATTAATGTAATATATTTAGGTTTTGTTTTTTTTTTTTTTTTTACTTCACCAGCTTTTGCTAAAAATGGTTCTCCATCAAATGTAAAGAGAATTTGAAAAATTGTTTCAAACCAAATCATTATACTGAATTTTAGTTTTGAGAAGTCACACTTTCTAGAACAGTCTAAATCCTTCTTTATGGTTTTATATTCCTTAAGTCTGGTGCTTGCTCTTGTCAAGCTGTGAGGAGATTGTAATCTCATTAAGAAATGAGGGGAAAGGTTTAAAGCAAATGTTAAAGGGCAATCTAATTACTTTATGAAATATGAGATGTGTACAAGACCCACAGACAAAGGTTCTTAGTTTTAATAAAATTTCTGTCTGATTTCAATAAATGAATAAATGAATTCTATTGATGAATTTTATATTTATACACACACACACACACACACACACGCACACACACACAAGGTATATATACACATAGATTCTGCCCCCTAGAACAGAAGTTTCCCCGAGGAGGAATTTTTATGTTTTGTGCACTGATGTATTTCCAGGCACCTAGAATACATGCCTGACATATATCTCTTCTCATTAGACATTTGTTGAATGAATATAAAAATATCATGCTGAGGGAATGATAGCATTTCATTATTAGCTCTATCTCAGTCCAACTAATTTTTTCCCATTATTTGATTTCATCTTCATAAAATCATTGAGACAGGGATCCCAGGAGTAAAAATATGGAACATACAAGCACCTCCCAGGACAGTCAGCAGTAAACATTCTTGTGTGGTGCCTTCTTTTTCTTTTTTTTTTTTTTTTTAAGATTTTATTTATTTATTTGAGAGAGAGAACATGCACATGAGTGAGAGGTATGGAGACAGAGGGAGAAACAGACTCCCTGCTGAGCAGAGAGCCCAATGAGGGACTCAATGCCAGAACCCTGAGATCATGACCTGAACTGAAGGCAGAGGCATAACCGACTGAGACACCCAGGCGCCCCCTGTGTGGTGCATTCTGAAGTTTGGAATCCCATGATTAAACAACCTCTGGAGCGTTTGGGTTTTTTAACCAGTAAATCAAATGTTTAGAAAGAGAAAACTGCCACCGGTACCATCTCCCCTACAACCCACTGTCACCCCATCCTCATTCAAACCTTCCCCCTAAACTTTCTCAATGGAGCAAAAGCAAAACGAAACATAAAAATTTGTAAATACAAGTCCCAAACTGAAATGAGAGTGGTAAATACACTAAAAGTATTATCTGCAACTCGGCATCCCTACCTAACCATAAATTTTGAAACTTTAGAATTATTCTTAATATTAAAAAACCCCGGAAACAGTTTAGCCTCACACTCTATTTAAACTTATCTTTTCACCCCCACAGAAGAGAGGCTTCTGTTGAGAAGCCAAAGAAATCTGTTGATCCTTGTCTTTATGCATGGGTCTGGGCAATTGTGTGAATGAGACCCGTCCCTGATGAGTCTTCACGGACCAGGAAGAACTTAGGTACACAGCTTTTATGTCCTAATCTAGGGGTCCTCACTTCACTGAGCTTTGAGTCTAGAGAAAGCATCTGCAGGAAGGAGACATCCTCTGGACCTGAATTTAGAAACCATACATGAAAAGCTGATTCAAAAGAGCCATTTACTGAATATACTTGTTGCAGGTTATTTCTATATGACAGAATTTCAAAGGGTGAAACAGTGAAACAGGCAAACACATGAATAATAAGTTAGTGTGCTGGCTCTTGGGATTGCATGCTCTTGGTTAGATTATATCATTATACATATATCATGATATATATAATAATCATATTATGTGATATGATAGAATGGAAAGAGTAGAAAATAAAAACTTTATATAATATAGTTTCAATAAAATTTCTATTAGCTCTCATATATATATATATGATTCTTTTGATACACATATATGTATATATGAGCATAAAATACAGCTTTCAATACACTTACTGCAAAGATCAGGGCCTGAGGCTCTGATTACGTCCTTAAGGACAATAGTGGGGGAAAAGCCAGTTGGTATATATTGATCCTAAATCAAAAAAAGCTATCAATTAGGAAAATCACCCCATCTTGTTTATCCTCCCTTTGAATGAATAAGGAAAATCATTGTAGACATGGGTGACAGAAGAGAAAATGTGAACCTTATATTTAAAAAATTCACTTCCCCCAGGCTATAGTTAAAATTTAAAGATCTAGCTTACGCATGAAAAAAAAAAAACCTGGAATCTTATATTTGTGATGTTTTATCCACTTCACATATGCATTACTAAAATTGGACTATAATTCTTAGAAAAAAATAACAGTGCATCTGCTTTCCATGAAATCTCCCTGAAGGAAATAAATGTTTTTATTTGCTACAATGAGCTACCTGAATGCCATGCCATGCCATAATACAACACGACAACACTTAACCTAGGGTAATTCAGCATGACAGCATTTTTTTGGACATAATTTAAAGTATTTTAGATTAATTTGCCATATTAGAAAGGGTTGCATGGAATTTGCTACAGCTTTTTGAGTCTGCGTGCATTCAATATCCCATGATCCTTGGGCGTCCCTTACACCCAATACAAGCTCTAACTAAGTTCTCGTCAGAAGACACTGTGGAGCAGCCAGCTGGAGTCTCCTCCTGGTAGAGGACAGAGTGGGATTTCATAAATGCTCCCTGGGGGTCTCAACACATTTGGTGGCAGGAGTCAAGAATCATTTTTCTCTCTGCACCCAGAGGCAGTTGTAGCACAAGACACAGTTGGATGGGAATTGGCTGTAAATCCTGTAGCCCCAAACACATGGACATGTTGACAGAGCAAGTGTGCAGCCCCGTGCCCAGCATAGGGCTTTAATGTGTGATGAACATCACTGTCAAGTTGGGAGAAGCCTCCAGAGTTAGAAAGAGAAATAATTCTCAGCCTTCTAATGCAAGCTTGATGGAAAAGAGTAGCTGTGTGGGAGGCACCCAGAAGCCAGTACCTCCCTGGGCTTCAAAGAGACTGCTGATCTCATTATATGCGGATGTTTGTATTTTAACCATGTTTTAAAATATAAAGTAAGGGTTGGATTCATATCCGTTGTCAACCATGGAAGCAATTTAGAAGTAGAGAGACAAGAGTAAATGCCTTTGCGCTGGCTGCTCCCACCATTCCACTTCTATCCCTAGGGGTAATGACTAGTCATTGTTTCTTGTTTTATTTTGGGGTTAGGCCTAAACATTTAAACTTAATATAACCAAATGGTTTAATGATTCTTCTAATGGGACTCATTCATAGTTGAAAATTCAATTATATCCATCATATCCCCATTATATTACATATCTCTAGCAAGTCCCTCTTGTAACTATTTTATCAGCAACTCTTGAAATACATTACTGCAGTGCATCTGACCCAGGAATAAGAACTCCTTCTTAACATTTGAAATGTTGGGATTGCCCGTAGGTAATTGCTCTGTTTTTATAATCCATGGATTGAAAAATAGGAAAAACAAAAATCTACAGGGAAGTCCACAACACCTTAAAATGAATTCACATTTTTCTTATCACCAGGGCATAGGTACACATTTGAAAAATATAATAGTACCTACATGTACCAGACATGATTTATGTAGGCTGCAAATAATGATTGGTGGACGGATGGATTTTTGGATCAGATCCCATGATGAAAATTAATTCATCAATGCTGACCACATCCACTCACCCCCTCCACACACACACAGACACAGACACACAGACACACACCCCAGGTTGGGAACTAACAGCATCAGACTATAGAAACTTTCCATCAAGCAAGGCAGTTCATTTAAAGTAAACCCTTAAAAGATTGCAGTGAAGCAACACTGTTCTAAATGGGTCATCATTTAATTTTTAGATATTTACATGTTTTGAAGAGCAAATGGGCTTTCTATTCCAAAATAGCTCAGTTATGTTTTGATTGCAACATCAGATTTTCCAAGGATCTTGGATCTCAAATACTGTAATCATTTATACATAAGTTGATAATTGCCTTACAAAAATAAAAACTGTTGCTGCGGTGGTATAGTGTGGGCATATGTGGTGTTTTATCATCCTCGAGATCTCACAAATGCAGTTAGCTCTATTGATTTCAGAACATACATTATTTGATTCTGCATGATTTCAGGTACTGCATCGTCCAGGTAAGGAAGAAAAGAAAATGGGTGGATGCCTGTGCCCCTGGCAGGACCTTGTGGGGTGTGGGAGGAATGGGCTTGCCGTAGCTCACCCATCTCTGAGATTTAGCAGGTGGTTTTGCTCAGCATAGTGAGCTCCATTCGCTCCCTGCACAAAGCCTTCAGAAATGAAAGAACATGCAGTACATCTACCCAAAAATCCCCAAGGGATGCCTTAAAAAAAAAAAAAAAAGTACACTCTGAGTGACCTATTTACACCCTCATTCCATCATACATGTCATGATCCCATGGAGTAGTGGGCCGGTCTAGGTATGTTTTTAGCCTGGACAAGAGCTGTATTTTACTTTAATGGAGGCATATTTCACAGGTCCTTTTGTACTTATTACCATTTTTTCCAGGGGAAATGTTTTACAAGGAGTACACACACAGTTGCCCTGGTTTGTGACTTTTCTCAAGTTTTCTTTTTTATTTTTCATTGAAAGAGAAAAATGAGTGGATTGGTTTTTAAGAGCCAGACCAAGAAGGTTTTAATGGAAGGAACAGATGGACTGCATCTTTGGGGCTACAGTTGTACTAAGTTTAATGCATATAAGGACCAGGTAATTCTTAATGTAACTTTCAACTGTAAAACTGATCATTCCAGCTATCTGTGCACTACAGAGCACATCTGTGTTTACTGCCTACAGTTTAAGTAACATCCAGCTAAGCTTGCTAAGCTTAGTAGGTCCCACTTCTTGCCCCAAACACAAAGAAAACACCACATAGATCCAAAGGAAGTTTATCAGATAATTTTTAAATAGAAGTTTGGAGAGCTCTGCACATATTGCCCAAGGTCGTTGATTGTTATCTTCGGAGAAAAATAGTTTTTCTCCTATATCTGTCCAGTTAAAGCATACAGCTTCCTCCTGCCAAGAAATCAGGCAATAACACAAGAAGAAAACATGAGGGTGTAGCTCACCTACCCTGTTCTCAGCGACAGAGTGGGCTGCTTAAATATCAGACAAGTTCAAGGCAAGAGAGCAGTAAGCAGCCCAGATGATTTTACTGTCAAAGGTGTGAGGTGTGGGTGACTTCCAGGACCTTAGGGAGCAGGGCATTCTGGATAGCAAACCTTGAAAAAAAAAAAAATAGCATTAATCAAAGTACTAAAATAGCAGGTATAAAACAGCATTCATGTCACAGAACGTAGTGAAAATTGTAAGCTTTCTTAGGAACCTATTCTTAGGAACCTATTTCTTATGTGTCTGAAATTCAAATTTAGTCCTTCTATGAGATCATTAGTCTATAGGCTTCACCTGTTTTTGTTTTCCAAATAAAAGAACTTGTGTTTTTTCACATGAGTGAAAAGAAATGATTTCTTTTACAAGTTTGCCAAGGCATGAAAACACTTTAAGAGGGGCAGGTTTAACTTCCCATCCCTTTGGAAGGTCTACTGAGGAACATGTGTCCAGTTTGGAAGTAACAGATGTGCATTTTGTTTTTTGGTTTTTTTTTTTGTACATCTAAGTACCCATCAAACCTAGGGTAAGAGAAGAGTTTTATGTTTCAGAAGAAAAGATGCACTGCTCCCACATGGACCTATTGCTTGCCATACCACAACTTCAGCAAGTCTCACTGATCTTGGAATACAGCCATCTCCATTCAGAATGATCCATTACAAACAAAGGTGACCTCTCTGTGAGTCCCCCCCACCCCCGCCCTGACTTCTCACCCTCCACAGAAGCTGCTGCCTATTCTCTGTCATGCCTCTCTCTGGTCAATATGGTTGCTGGCATCTGCATTAAATGTGCCTGGGTATGGTAGGGAGCCTCTTAAATCAGGAGGAGGAGCGCTTTCTACCTACATGTCAAGTCAGGATGCTACCCTTTGGATTAAAAGGTGCTGTGGCTGCTTTGATTGTCTATAGGGCATGCACTTTAGACTGTTGGTTTTGTTTTGCTATTTTTTTTTAAATGGTGGTGATACATTTGTACCGACACTGGCCTATTCTCTCACCCATTATTTCTAGTGACAGATGCCATATCCATTCCTAAGAAGACCAATCTAGAATAAAATGCCTATAGAAAAAGAAAGGAAAAAAAAAAAAAGCAAAGCAACTGCCCACAGATAGGTCACACTGAATTTTCACTGGAACTAACTGGGAGCAGACAGTCATGTTCAAATCAGTCATGTTCAAAATCAGCCGTCATGTTCAAATTCCATGAGCTTACATGGCATGATTTACTATAACAGTATTTGCAAGATATGTGGAGCATGACCTGAAAAATCCAGCAAGGCAATAGTTGACTCAGTTAATATGCAGGCTTTGCAGAATTTCTTTGCATGCATACTTTAGAATGGTCTTAACTTTCAGAACCCACTTTGGCATCTAATAAGGTAGAGATAAAACTATAGCTAAAAAGTTTGACAGCCAAACATAAACAAGGATCTACTTCATTGTTCTGTGTTTGCTTGTTAAAAAGGTAAATTCATGTTGTACCAAAATCATTTGTGAAGCAATTCATTTATACAGGCTAAATTTTTATAAGTAAACAATCCTTAGGATATTTGTATTCCTGGAAATTATCACAAAGTTATATCAAACTTGTAAAAAGTTCATAGTGTACTAGATATTTGGAATTTCTTAATAAGACTTTGAAAACAACTTGGATTTTCTTCATGCTTCTTTAAATCCCCAAGACCTAGTATGTGAATTGCTCTTAAAAGGAAAATAAAAATATTGTTGAACTGTTAAAAGACTAGCTCCCATGTATTTCAGCCTAAAATCAGGAAAAACAAGCCATGTGATTTGGGGCTCTATACTAAATTCCTTTATCCTCACAGTATCCCCTATTTCACTAACAGAAACATTAACTGTGTTCATATTTTTCAGTCAGAACAAGTAGAGCTACTGCTCCTAATTTTCAGTGTTCTGAACACCTCATTCAAGAGAAAAATGCATTTGACCACACACCAAGGAAGGCCTGCGCATGCACACGTGCGCACCCGCACAAACACACGCACGTGCGTGCACACACACACTGCTCAGGATCTCTCCTTTGTATTTCAGTATCTCTCTTACTGTACTTTGTTGTCTGACTTTTATCTCTCTCAAGAAGGATATGAGTTCTTTTGTAATTCCAACTCCTAGTAGAATACCATAAAAATAGAAAATAGTTTTGTTGACTAAAACAGTGGCTATTACAGGAGAAAAATTAAGAAGCTGATTCTAGAATCCACAGTGTATCTGTAGCCATATTTTATCAGTTCATCTAAGATCAAGATATTGAGAGAGACTGAGCTCCTACCAGGTACAAGGCTCCATGCTTACATTATGATGTATATGACAGAGTTTATGCCCAGTGGTTTATGTCATGAAAGAACAGTATTTGGAAATCTCACTTCCTGTCTGCTTTGATTCCTGTTACAGAAACAGCAGATGATGGAATGGAGATAGTCAATACTGAGTCACTTTTTAATCACTGAATTTTAGAATCATCCACATTTTTCTTACTGTGTTTCAAGATTCTAGCCTCATGCACTAAAATCATGGCACATTCTCCTCTGTTGAAGTCTATTGTGTTTTTTTTTTTTCTGAAATCAGATGCATAAATGATGTTTTGCAAAATCTATGGTGCCAAGATTTCAAGTAGGATATAAGGGGCAAAACTGAGAGGAGTTTCCGTATAATTTCTCTGTGTTTGTCAAATCTTGGGTCTCCCTGTTGTCTTCTTCTTTGGAGTAAAGGACTCAGAAGAAAAACTCCAGGAGACATGAAGCTTTGTACAGAATGGTCCCCTAGATAGTTTCTACCTCAGCCAATGGTGAAGTCTCTCACACTAGCTCCTTTCCTAACGATGTTGGTATTTGTAAGGAGGAATTGGCTTCATTCATCTTTACTAGGAATTAACTTTAAAAAAAAAAAAAGCTGGAATAATGTTAATTGAAATTCTTTGTGTGGCTGGGTTAATACACTTAAAATCTCCCACCTTATGGTATACAACCTGAACTGCCTCCAGAAATATTTAGTGACTTCATGAAACAAAGACATGCTGCTGTTTTTATCATTCTACTTTATTAGTATGAATGACCGTGTTTACACCTAAAGAGATGGACATACTTAAACAAAATAACTTCCTTTGGCTTTTTTCCCTAAGTATTTTATCCCAGATGTTGCTGGAGCATCGTCATTACCTGTTCCTTTGATCACCTTGTCACTGAGGTCCTGATGGTCAAATCGTTGGGTCGTATCTCGTAGGGCTCCTTCTGTTTCCAAGGAACTCTATTGCCCCTTTCAGAAAGGCAACAATAAAGACCACTGACAAAGCAGCAAGGCTGGAAATCCTGGGATTAGAATAATACTCTGTGTAGAATTGGGAAGACCCAGTTCAGCAGAAGTTACAGCAGTCCAAGCATGGACTCGGGCCTCCCTGTGACTACATCACAGCTCGACCTCTCCCTTGCTTTCTCCCTTCCCCTCCCATTGTAGCATGGGCGTCACTCCCCAAATACATGCCCCAGTAAACTTCCTGTGTGGATATCTCAGAGTCTCAAGGTCTCTTTCCTAGCAATCCAGCCTGTGACAAGAGAAATGGAAAATTAAGTCTGTAATCATTGAAACTTAGAGATGAAAACCCTGTTCTGTCTCCTCAATTCATTAACTAAATAGATCAGCTACTACCTCCACCTAGTTTCCTAATAACTCACAGAACTTACCTTGGTAAATTAATAAATAGCCCACACAGCAGCTCTTTCTGTTTTGTTCTTTTTTTTTTTTTTAAGATTTTATTCATTTCTTTGAGAGAGACAGAGCATGAGCTCTGAGGGAGGAGGAGGCAGAGGGAAAGAGAGAAGAAGATTCTCCAGCAAGCAGGGAGCCCAATGTGGGGCCCGATCCCAGGACCCCGAGATCACAACACAAGCCAAAGGCAGAAACTGCCCTGGCACCCCATTTTCTCTTTTGTTCTGTCAGTCTTTATTCAAGTCCTTGGTTGCAGATAGACCACATACAAACTAGGATCAAATGTGGCCAGATTTTGACACTAGAGGTTCACGGTGCAAATCCCTCCGTTGCCACAAAGTGGGCTGCAGCAAAACTGGGGAGACAAAATCTCATCTCCAAATTATTACCACTACCTTCCTTCCCCTATCCTGTCACTAAAATACTTCATAGCTAACTCTCATGTAGAGACACACAAAACAAATGTGATTCCTTGGGCAAAAGTGGCATGGGCAGAATTCTTTTTTTTTATTATTATTATTTTTATTTTCTTTTTTTGAGTAGGCCCCACACCCAATGTGGGGCTTGAACTCACAACTCGTCTATAGGACAAGAGATCAAAAGTTGCATGTTCTACCAACTGAGCCACCCCCAGATTTCTTTTTAACCATATGAAGCTAAAAAGAAGGGAAGATAGTAATGAGATATAATAGAATAATGCACTAGAGTAGCTATTATTTTTAGGCCTAGTAAAACTATAACTTAGATTAAGAGGTGGGTGACCAATTTTTAGTCTAGGCTATTTCCCCAGAAAAACACAACAATTTATATAGTCAATTTTCAATTATCTGCCCAAGGAGAAATAGCAATAATGGCAATTATCCAAAAGAGTAGATAATGAACAAATTCATTTCTGTTTGACTTTGAAATATTGTTTTGTATTCCAAAACCAACTTTTGGATGTGGATGCATTTTAAATTCTATAAAGTTGCTATGCCTCAAACTTAAATATTAAAATTATACTTTAGAAATCAAATGGAAGAAAGTGTTTTATATTCTTCATCTTGTCTTGTACAGTATATTCCTGCTTTCCATACTATTGCTGAAAGCAGATATTATTTCTTAGGGTAATGTTCATCCTAAAGTAGAGAAATTCTGCATCTATGTTTCCTAGCTTGTATTCCCCTAGCACCGATGATAATTTAATATTTTGGTTGAAAGGATACTCCCCCCTTCCGTTGCTTGGCTAAAGTTAATTATATTTATCTTTTGTGTATGTGTCAAAAACAACTAAACAGAATGGACCATCAAGATAAGGAGTTAGGTCCAAGTAAGATATGAGATGTATAAATGCAAACATCTACCCATGAGAAATTGAGTTGGCCATACACAGACTTTCTACGCCTATTTTGGCCCCGTTTGGTTATTTTTCATTCGGTAAATTCTAAACTGTATACAAAGTTACCTGACATAGGATCTGGCTCATGTTAGCCGTCAGTAAATGCTCATTTCCTTTATTCCTTGCATCCTTTTCTTCATTCAATAATGTTTTACATAAGATGCTTCATATTCATGCTTCATATACTTTAGTAAATGTTTATGTTTTAGTCCATTCTTTTTCTGCATAGAAAATAATCATTTTGTAAAAATGAGGAATTTTTTTAAGATGCTAAAGTAAATCTTCCAGATGTCATTTTCCCAATGTCCATATCCAAGTTGTGTTTCAATTCCTAAAAGCTACCTCCATGGAATTTGAATTCTCACTATTTTTTTTAGATTTGTTTTTATTCTTATCTATTTTTATGTAATCTCTACCCCCAGTGTGGGGCTCAAACTCACAACCCCGAGATCAAAAGTCATGTGCACTCATGTGCTAAGCCGGCCAGGCGCCCCTGATTTATCACTATTAATCTATTAAGAGCCATAGCGTTTTAAAGGGTAAGCATGAGGGTTCCTAAAACTTATCCGCATACTCTCCTGTCTTACTCTCAGTCACGTGGCACTCTCCCATTCTAGAACAGTACATTTTTACATAAGGCAGAAGACTTTATCAAGCATTGTGGTGCTTCTGATTGCTTGCTTTAGGACTCCTTTTCTTTGGTGTTTGACTTGATAAGTATTTGGTGTTTGACCAAAGTTGGCTTTTTCTCCCCTCAAAGATCTGAAGAATATCTTCAGTTGATCACTAACAAGGCACTGGACAGGTGGGTTAAACAAATGGTTAAGCTAGGTAGACCTCGTTTCAAACACTGGCTCTGCTACCCACCAGGGTGAAATTAGACAAGACACCGTCTGTCAAGGTAATGGTTTTTCTCATGATTAAACTTAACAAAATAATATAAAGCAAAGAGGATTGTGGTGATGCTCACAGATAATAAATATAGGCGTTAGTATACATTAGGCATTCAATAAATGTTGGTGTATGTTACAAATACTAACATTTACTGAGCGCCTACCTGGTGCAAATACCATTCTAGGCATTTTCTCTGTATGGATTCATTTACATCTCAGTACAACTCTGTGATTCAGGTCGTGTTATCACAGTTTTATACACGAGACCTAGAGCGTTTTAAGGCACAGTAAGCAGCTGAGTCAGTATTTCAACCCATCCCCTACACTTAGCCGACACACAACACTGCCTCTCGTATAAAGAGCAGCCTTTTAGTGGAAACTGGAGCCAGCAGGTAGATTCAGGGGGACCCCCTCATGCCTCTGCCTATACCCCTAGCACTGCCATTCTTCACATCTGGCCACACGGCTTAAACACCACCCCAAACACATACCTGCAGTCAAGAGTATTATTTCCTAGGAGGGACCATCCTATTTTAGTCACCCAGCTTTACCCAGCACTCATAAGCTTGATTGGTGAGACTAGAAAATTATGCCTCTTGGTATGAAGTTTTACACAAATGCAACTTGAGACCCAAGGCTCAGATCAACTGAAGCCTGCTGCTAGTTGGCCTCTAGTCTGTCATGTCAACAGATCTGCTCAGGTGCAGCCAGTCTCAGGGAAGCAGCAAGTGAAAGTGAGAGGTTGTGGGTAAAAGGGAAGGTACTCGTGCTCAGAAGCCCCAGCTCTGCCACTAACTAGCTGAGTCCTTGCCCCGCCAGCAGCCGTTTGCGTCAGCCCCTGGAACACCATCTCATTACTTGGAAATTGAAGATGTTGCATTAGACCTTAGGTACAAGACCGCCACCCATGAGCTAACCCTGACCTTCCAGGAGCCTTTGGCTTCAGCCTTGTTTGACTTGCACAAAGTTTTTGCTTAATTTAATTCTACAGTACAAAACGAGAGATTTTTTTACATGAAAATCCTCATTTCTGTCTTCTTTTGAAAATCTCCAGTTGTAGCATCATCGGTTCTGTTTTTCTTTATGGCATCAACAGAAACCCTCAGCCGGATGGGAGTGCTAGCTCCCCTCTAAGCTGAGACATGGAATTACCAGGTCGCCAGAGCCCCCCCATCTTTCCCTGTGGTCTCACACCCAGCCTGCCCCTCATCCTCATCAATGCCCCCCTCGCCTGGTCTTGGAGGCACATGGGCTTGCAGTCCTGGTACCAGCTCCAACCTCCCTTTGTTCATGTGTTCATTATTTTTCTCATTTGATCAACCTGCATTCAGTGCTTACTCTATGCCATTTCGAGTCTTGTACTCAAAGCCTGAATTACAAGTCTTTTGTTTCTTAAGGGGCAGAATTCAGAGGCTGATTAACCTCCATTGCTTCTAAAGTTTTCTCCCTTCTGGCTGTCTACACAGGATCCTGCAGTTTGCTAAGCAGCAGCTTCTCCTGGCACAAGCCGCTGCAAATCAGACTAACTGAGACCATACCCTGCGCCTGGCAGCTGCAGTAAGAAGGAGTCCACGGCAAGCTGGGCCCAACGGGTAAGAGAAGGCACTGCTCAGTTACACAGTCCGTTACTGGGGAGAAATAATGGCAATGCTATAAAAGCAGAAATCAACATCTAAGGACTAATGAGGAAAGAGAAAATTGTAGTTTGTTTCTTTCATTACTATTTACATGCTATAACATGTAAGTAACCCTTGCCGTGAGCCATGAAATAACCCTAGTTCCGGAATGATCCAGGAGGAAAAAAAATGCAAGCAAAAAAACGATGGCCTTTTTAAAAAATTCGTATTTACAACTGCCTGCAAAACCTTTGACTGATTTTAGTGGTGGCCTCTTTTAAGATGAAACATCGGGGAACTAAATATATGCCTTAGGTGACCTGAGACAATGCCTATTTAAAAATCCATTTCTCCAAGGCTATAGCTAATTGATTCTTAAAACTTCTTTGCTGAAATAACCTTGTCCCACAGGCAATTGTGCTTCAATTATTTCTTATTTCGCTTGGAAATAATAGTCTTTTTATATAGAAAATAATGGAATAGTTATAAAAAGTGTCCAAAATAACAAGTAATCGTTAAAATATTTTTATTTAAAGGGATAAAAACTCAAGACAAATATTCAGAATATTCCTTCGTACGCTAACTTTTGGCCCTAAATAGAGTGTTAATAAGTTTATAGAAATGATTGCAGCCTTCCTGGAGTGTGACTCGGGAAAGGAGGCCCATGCTGGCTCCAGGGGACTTGAATCGTACTTTTATCTCTTTCACCATCCCCTCTGTGACCTGGGCCAGTAACTATAGTGGCCTTGCCTATGAAATGAGCAGCTATTTCAGGTTGCCTTCTAAACACCAGGCTCTGTTGGATGATGAGGCTCTGTGAGTCGGGGTAGGAGGGTAGCTTTGAGCTAATTCCCTACAAATTCATTTGCCTAAAACAACTTCAACAAAAATGCCAGTTCACCGAACTTCTTTCTTCTTTTCATTATTTGCGAGGTTCACAGCAATTCGCACTGGGTATGTTGGGTTTTACCACCTTTGGAGATTCCGATGAGGTTTTCATTGATAGTTTTCCAGTTTGCTTCATAACAGCATTTGAAGGAAGACCCATTTTGTCTTTGCCTTTGCCCGGGCTATTATGCAGGGAGGGGATCCTCTGATAAGGAGTCATTGAGAGGCATCAGCGCACAACCAAAAAGGACATCGACGAAGAGACAGGACCCTAACACCATAAGGGTTGTCCAAACTCAAGACAAATATATTCAGTATTTAAATATATTAGGCAAATTGACCACTTGGGGAAACTGTTTCTTGGAGTTCGCCTCCTGATGGGATCCTCCTTCCTCCTGGGGATCTTAGAGTTCAGTGAAAGAAAATGATTAGAACGACAGCAGGAAATAAATAATACATATTGTGATAAGCACTACGGAAGACACAAGGGGTGCTTAGACAGCGAAGAGCTGGAACTGGCTTCATAAAGGTAGTCAGGGTAGGTGTGAGAGGCAAAAGGGCTATTCCCAGTCCCTCCCCTTTCCAGGCATGTGACGAGATTGTGCTGCCTTATTCACACTGAGATTCCATGAGGCCATGGGAGTTGGTCTGGCCAATCAATTGTGTGTAGAGATGATATGTGTCTCTTCCATGCTGGGGTATCTAATTGACATCACTCCAGTTCCCTGTCCCTATGGCATTCTGACATGGGATGTGGCCAAGATGTGGTTGCTCCCTTCACCTGGGACAGACAGGTGTGACCTCAAAGAACAAAGCCCCCTCAACCAACCCACACTGGACATGCACAGCATATAGCATGAGCAAACAACAAATTTTTATTGTCTTCAGCCACTGAAATATGGAAGCTTTTTATTAATGCAGCTTAACAGAGACAATCCTGACTATTACAAGAGGCATTTCTGAAGAGGCCAGAAGACTTATTTACAACGGCTTTAAGAGACCTTGAGCTTGGCTGGTTCACAGAACTGAAAGAAGGTCAATATGTCTGGATTAGAGTAAGTCAGGAAAAAGTAGCAAATAATCTTTAGCGTTCCTCCTACTCTCTCAACTCTTTGCCTGTGCTGGCTCTGAGGCTGTTCTGATATTTATATTCCTGGCAATGCTTGGAGATAGATTAAGTAGCTGACTTTAAATGCTTTTGATTTGTTTACACAAATCAAACTCTCATATTTTACCTCTTGCCTCTGGATTATGATCATTTTTTATCAAGAACTTTTGCATGTGGGCTATTGATATGATAATGCAATCCTAACGCCTTCTCAGGAGCTGAGGGCCTCTATCCTTTCAGTCAATACGAAGATGCACTTGAGTATATAGGCCATTCACCGAGCTGAGGCTCAGGTTGGGAAGCCCAAAGCATTTTGTCATTGAATAACATGTAATATTGTGCAATTTTTAAGCTCTCAGCTTTTCCTATCAATTTCTAATACTCTGGCAACAGAATCGAGGGAAAAGCCCCAACTTTTGTGGGACTCACCAGAGCTCCTTTAATGCGTATGTATGAGAGATTGTCTTTTGCACTGAAGATCTTGTTTGAAAACAAAACAAAAACCCCCTAGCAAAAAGCAAATTGCACGAGATGCAGTTTATCTTCTTTGGAAGAAAAGAAGAGCTGAGTCAGTCCTCCTGGGATTTGACAACTAAGGTATTTCTTTATCCTTGACACTGCTCAGATAGAGCCACAGATATTATAACTGCCTTTATTGAAGTTTGGTAGATTTAGAGGAAGTACATCCAGCTGATATTACAGTCATTCTTGTACAGTTCTTAAAGTCTTAAGGATTTTTTATTGAGGTGAATGAAATCCTGCTTAAGAAAAAGAAAAGTAGGAGAAAAAAGGGAAATGGATCTAAAATAGAAACGGGGTCCTTAATATAGTCCAGGCTCGGTGTTAAGTGTTTTCCTATGTGACATGGTCCTCATACAGGAGGAAGTAGCCCAGAAAGGTTATGATCACCAAGCCAGTGAGTGGCAGAACAAGGAAGGGATGGAGGTCTTTCCCATCTAACGATCCTTCCCTTTCCTCTCTACCACTTAGACTAGAGTGTGTGCTACTACTCTCCAAAGTAGCCCCCCTTGCATTCCTATGATCTCCAGAGCTGTCCTATAAAAGATAAATACTAGATCATCCTTCATTTATTGCATAGCAAGGTTCAGAAGAGACTCTAAACAGAGCTGCTTGTAATAAGTTGTGCTCTGATAATTGTACATCTTCCCTTTGTTTAGCCTCATCCTGTATAATTAGCACAGTCTTGAAAATAGAAGTTTTCCATGACATTAAAGTTCTTACATAGCACACCCTCTAATTATTTCATATTTTCACATTAGGGATAAGATACTCATGGTGGAAGGGGGTAATTCTGTTTGTTATTTAATTACTTATAGAAGGAGTTCAGGAAAATCAGAAAAAAGAGGTTATTAAAATAATTTCTGAGATATATACACAAAGACCAAGACACAGGCATTTATTTTTCTCTTACCCACATTGTCTCCTGGCTTATGACATTATCAGTTATAATTGTTAGGATCTCTTTCTATCAACGACTTAACTTTACCTTCAAAACCAACTCAAAATCCTCTCCTCCACTGGTCTTTAAGATATTCACCATTAAAATTACATTAAAATTAAAATTAAAATTAAGCTCTATCTTCTCATCTGCTAGAGCACTTTGTACTAATCTTAAAGCATGTCTCTGCTTTGTATTATAGGGATGGGAGCTAGGGCAAAGACGGCCGGTTGACTCACTCAAATGTGTTTTCTCTCTTCTCTTCCTGGACATGACACAACAACAGCATTTCCTTTTCTTCCTTGTAATTAGGTATGCCCGTGTGATGACTTTCTCACAACACAATATGAGTGGAAGTGACATGCTTCATCTGGGAGCCAGGATTTTTAGGACGTAGGTGTAACCTCTCCATGCTCACTCTCCCCTGATGCTGTATGGGGCCCCAGGGATGGAGGGAGCCGGGCTCCTAGATGACCAGGTAGAAGGTTGTCTGGCCAAGTGGGAATACCCTTAATAGACTGTTACACAAAGAAGAAATAACTATCAACAAAGCTTGGAAATTTAGGGTTTGTTCATTATAGCAGCTATGTGGGCTTACCTAACACTGCATACAGATGTTTGTAAGCGTGAGTCTATGTGTGTGACTCCCTCTGTTTCAGAAGCCCTAGAAGGACTGGCACCCCCCCCCCAAAAAAAAAAATCATCCTTTACTGTGGGCAAAATTAAACCAAATAGCTGCTTCATTTGGAAAAGGAGCAGTTGGTCATCAAAGTGAAGAGTACAGGGTACTCTAAAACATCTCGAGCACTGGGGATGCCATTTCCTCATTTGTAAGCAACTGTCAAGAATTTTCTAAATAACCGCATAAATGACCAGAGTGGAGAATGAAAGGGATGCCCCATTCTCATATTAAAATGGGTCCTCGTTCATTACTCATTCAAATATTCAACACTATTTCAATCAACAAGTAGGTATTAAACATATTCTATAGGCCAGGCAGTCTTCTAACAGTGCTGATCAATAACAGACCGGGCCTCATCTCACTCCAAGTCCACGGCTCAGTGGGAGAGCCAAACACCCACTTCACACTACCGCACATGCATTTAGCTGCCCACCCAGGTTCTCAGGTTCCTCATCTGTAAAAAAAAGAAGAAGATTACATACTTCTCAGATTTTGTTGTATTTTTTAATGATATAATATTTAATGATTGTAAAATAGCATCATGCTGGACACCTGAGCTTGATAATCTTAGCTAGATTATCAAGAAATCTTAGCTATTTTTATTTGTATTAGTTTAGGTAAATAATGTAAGATTATAGGACAAAAAAAAAATCTGTGTGAACTGAGGGAGGGTCTGTGTAACACAATTTCTCTTTCACAGTGACTCTTGATACGAGAACTCAGAGGCTGAGAATAATGTTCCACATTTTTAAAAACAAAAACAGAGTGTGCACAAGACCAGTGATGTGAGGAAGCATTTTTAAAGATTTGGAAAAGAGTAAGAGTCGCTGGAGTGTAGAAAGCAAGGAGGAAACCCTGCAGAATGAGATCACGCAGAGCCTTGGGGACCAACTTGCAGTCATGCTAAGAACTGACCCTTTTCCTAAGTGCAATAGAAAGTCACTGAATGGTTTCACACGGGTCGTAGCACAGAATGACATGATCAGCTTTGTCTTTTAGAAAGATCGCTGTGGATGTGAAGAAAAAAGATCAGAGGGAAACAGAGAATGTGCATGTGGACCACTTGGAAAGACTGGAGGAACCACCCCGAGAAAACCCACAGAGAGGTCAGGCAGTGGCCACGGGGATGGAAAGAAGGAAACAGAGGAGAAGTTTCTGAAGTGAAACTGGCCAGACTAGGGGATGGATTAAGTGTGAGATACGGGAGAGAGCGCTGTTCAGGACGGCTCCTGCTCTTTCACAGGGTTTCACAGTGTGGGCACATTGCCCAGAGACAGGGAACCCTGAAAGAGGATCGGGATTAAAGATCATGAATTTACCTTTGTGCGTGCTACATTCACGTGCTCCTCAGAAATCCAAGAACAGGGCGCCTGGGTGGTTCAGTGGGTTAAGCCTCTGCCTTCAGCTCAGGTTACGATCCCAGAGTCCTGGGATCGAGCCCCGCATCAGGCTCTCTGCTCAGCAGGGAGCCTGCTTCCTCCTTTCTCTCTGCCTCCCTGCCTACTTGTGATCTCTGTCTGTCAAATAAATAAATAAAATCTTAAAAAAAAAAAAAAAAGAAGAAGAAATCCAAGAACACATGCCAAGTACATGGTTGGATATCTGGGTCTGGAACTTCATAAAGACATCTGAGCTAGAGTATAATTTTAAGAGTTATTGACATATGGTTACCACTCAAGGCCATGGACAGGAAAAATTTGCTTAGAAAATAGGCAAGAGGTGCCTGGGTGCCCCAATGGTTAAGCATCTGACACTTGATTTCTGATCAGGTCATGATCTCAGGGTCGTGAGTTCGAACACTACATTGGGTTCTGCACTGGGTATGGAACCTGCTCAAGATTCTCTCTGTCCCTCTTTCTCTGCCCTCCCCCTGCCACTTTCTCTGGAAGGAAGGGAGGGAGGAAGGAAGAAAGGAAAGAAGGAAGGCAAAACTTAGACTGAGAGGAAAAGAGGAGTGTATATACAAAAGGAGTTTTATTTTAAGGAATCTTAGTGGAATATTAGTGAGCCCAAAATTTGAACGGGGAGGCCAGCAGGATGGAAGACTCAGGAAAGAATTACAGTTGGAGTTCAAAGTCGTTCTGCTGGAAAAGCAGAAATAGCAGGCATTGCTATTCATCTGAAAAGCAGTCTGCTGGAGAACTCCCCCTTGCTCAGGGAAGATCTACTTTTTGTTCTATTCAGGCTTTCATCTAGTTGGAGGAGTCCTACCCCGCCCTACCCCCACCACATTATGGATAGAGATCTGCTTTACTCAAGGTCCACTGGGTTAAATGTAAATCTCATCTCAAATACCCTCACAGAAACATGCAGCATAATGTTTGACCACATATCTGGGCACCATGGCCCAGCCAAGTTGACCTGTAAAATTAACCATCGTAGAGACACAAAAAGAAAAAGGAAAACCAGAAAGAGGGACTAGAAAGAGAGCCTATTTCCTAGGGCCTGTACTAGGTGCTGGGAATATAGCTTCTACTGTGGCGTACAGTGTGAACCCGGGGGGTCAGCCTGGATTTGAGTGCTAACTTTGTTGTTTACTTGTCTTGTGACCTTAGAAAGCTATAGGGACCAGGACGGCCTAGACAGGACTGGCTGAGACAGAATGAGCAGGATGGAGCCAAGCAGATCCAGCTGTGTGCTGTGGAGGGCTGAGGCGAGCTCTCTGCAAATGACACTCACCCCTGCCCTCTCTCTGGCCACAGACATGGCAGTTTCCCTTCATTGCATGGCTGCTGCCCAAGTTTGCTTTTCCGACACTGTGTTTGTTCCTGCCTTGGATGTGCTCTAACCAAAGACCTTCCCAAGCTGGGCCTCGGCCACTGAACAGACTAGAATGGAAACCAGAACGGTATACAATTCCTAGGTTGAAAAGAGAAAAGAGGGGTCCGCAGGGCCAGGAGTTGGGGTTCAGGTTGGCCACACCCCAGTGCTCTATCCTGGGCTTTTGTGGCAGGTTTTCTAAGTAAAGTACTGAGCCCTGAAGAGACAGCACAGAGAGATCTTTAAGCACAGGAAAGACGTCTCCCGGCAGCAAACGTGTGGCAACCCAGAGCAGTCGCTCCCTCCCCTTTCCGCCTAGGCTGGCTTGTTCTTAGCTCTGTAACAGCAAATATGATTAAGTAAGGATGTATTTTCCAGTTGCCTCAGC
Organism: Lutra lutra; assembly: GCF_902655055.1. Lineage (NCBI taxonomy): Eukaryota > Metazoa > Chordata > Mammalia > Carnivora > Mustelidae > Lutra > Lutra lutra. The sequence goes on from NC_062280.1 coordinate 65,267,910, forward strand.
AAATATTTATTCAGCTGTGTGCAAGGCACCATGCTTTCTCACCAGGCTGTGACATGTCTAATGCATCTCGGGCTCCCTGACACCTAGGCCAGAGTGGGAAAGTTGCAAATGCTCTGTAGATGTTGGTCAAATGAATTAGCATAAACCATGTAGGAATAAGACATTTGGAAAATGCCTGATAATATGATATGATCAACAAATTCTTCTTCGCTAATAAAATCTACTTGAGATCCCACAAACGGTTTCTCATACCTTCCTAAAAGCACAAAATATACCTTATACTCTAGTGAAATAAGTCTAGCATATGATAAACTGCCTTATACATTACCTAATACAACCCTGTGGAATAATGGCTTACGGGCATTTGAAATGGCCAGAACTGTAACAGGCAGAGATCACACAGTTGATAATAAACCCACTTTGGTGGGTGCTGGTATTTTTGTTCTGATATTCTGCAGCACAGTGGCTCCTAATATTTTTCCTGTCACAGTCCACATAAGAGAGAAATTCCTCTTGGGTCACACACTCTAGGTGGATTATAAGCTATACCCCTTTCTACCTCCCAGGAAAGTTAATTAGAGGGCAAGAGAGTAAAATCAGTGTCTTTTTTAAAAAAATATTTTATTTATTTATTTGACAGAGCGAGAAAGATCACAAGTAGGCAGAGAGGCAGGCAGAGGGTGGGGGGGAATCAGGCTCCCTGCTGAGCAGAGAGCCGGATGCGGGGCTCGATCCTAGGACCCTGAGATCATGACCTGTGCTGAAGGCAGAGGCTTAACCCACTGAGCCACTCAGGTGCCCCCAAATCAGTGTCTTTACAAGGATGGGCTTAAATCTGTCTAATTTTTAAAACTGAAACCCAATAATGGACAGCCTTTACTGAGTGTTGACTGTGTGCCAAGCACTGGGTCATGAGCTTTGCACATCTGATCCCATTTGCGCTAAGAACACTGTGAAAGGTTGATTCCGTAGCACCTTCATTTTACAGGTGAGGAAACAATGAACTATTAGAGATTACAGAACGTTTCAAGACGAGTACATGTCCAGGAGGGGAATCTAGGTCTTTACATTTACACTCTCTTGTCTCCAAAATCATTTGCAAACTTCAGCACTTGGCGACTATTATTATACATTTCCTGTGACATCCCTCACAACTGACTGCCACAATGTAGCTATTATAACGTACAGAACCTTTCACTAAGGGTACAGTGCCATGTTTTGCTCCCTGGTTTGAAACCAAGTCATTTATTTGAGTCACTTTAGGTCTTTAAAAAACAGTAATGTAATAACCATCTTTTATTGAGTGTCTATTATATTTCACTATGTCTGACATTTTGCAGAAATTATTTCTCATATTGATTAATTACAATATTTCTAATGTATTAATTTATATTATATTAATACTAGACTTCTAATGTAACAGATATACAAAGTATTACATATAAAGTTGGAGCAGAACAGAAGAGCCAAGTCTTGCCTCACTTATTAGTTTCATTTTCAGGCTACAGGCCGCTCTGACCTCCCTTTCTCCATCTCCATTCTCCACGAGACTCATTTGCTGCCTTTCCTCCTCCTCTGTTCCCTTCTCCACTGGCCTCACGGCCACCACTCCCCCAGCTGAGACTTGGCCCTTGTCTTACTGATGGGCCCTGCAGAACGGGTCTGGGAGGACCATCCTCAGACCTGAGGGAGGAAGGTGAGAGGAGAGGACAGGAAATAGTAGAAAGAGAAAGCCCTAGGAGGGTAAGTATTCGAAAGGCGGTTACAGATCCTAAGGAGGAGAAAGGTGAAGGTGAGGACGTGAGAGGTGAGCAAGGAGAGAACACAGTGGGGCAGCCAGCTCCTTCCGGTGAGAAAATGAGAAAGGCAGGAGAAAGGCCTAAAGGCTAGCTACTGCAGAGTCTTTGGGGAGGAGAGGAAAAGAGAAAGAAATCTCTAGAGAGCGCTGACGATTTTTTATGAGGAAGGAGAAGCACGAAGAAAGAGAAAAAGCAGATTTTTCCAGCCAAGCTTTATATTTGTGTGGGAGTCCTGTTGACAGACAACCAGATCATTTCTCTCTGTTGTTCTCACCAGCCACCATCTGGAAGTCCTGCCCCAGGGAAATGCCCTCAGGACTAAGCCAAAGGAAATTCTCTGGAGCCCTTGCCACTTGAGCAGCCTCTTGAATGACAAGCCTCACAAAGGTTGGGCGTTTTCTACAGAGCAGGGAGCAGGGGTCAGTACTAGGCAGGCTGTGGGCCAAACGGGCCTCTGTCCAGTTTTGGATGAAGCCAAACACGAAGCTGGAAATGGGGTGGCATAGGGATCAGGTTATGTTAAAAACAAATAAATAAACATGTTGGTAGAAAGGAAAATCAAAAATATATGCACTTAACTCCTTGCTATCAAGATTTCAACTGAGGCTTTTGTACGTTCTTTGATTTCAAACTTGCCCATACTTTTAAACCATCCATGTCAATATGGGCACATTGTTCTACACATTTGGAGAGGATGCTGCCAATGGTGATTACCCTGGGTGGGTCTGGATTTAGTTGAAAAGGCCGGTGCATGTCTGGCAGTCTCCTTTGTTGCACAAAAAGTTGATTTCGAAATGTACCTCTTTGGAAATCTAGACCATCAAAACTGAGAGTTTGAAGGAAAAATAAACAAGTGCTTCTTAACCTGTATTTTCACAAACAAGCAATTCAGTCACTTTGATTTTAAATTAACGAGTCAAGACGTCAGTCAATTTGATTAAAACACATGCAGCATCTAATTGATTTGTTGACTGCACTGACTCTTGGCTTGAAAAGGCAGCCCCGTGTAATGAAAAGGGAAGGGTCTTGGGAGCCAGGCAGCCCCAGCGCTCTTTTGGGCTCCGTCACACACACCCCCACAAGATTCTGAGGAACCACTGAGCCTCAGAACACTCATACCTACGTCCTGAATGCCAGTGATAATCAAATGAGAGAACAGGGGTAGAAAGAAGTTTGCACACTAGAAAGTTCTGTACAAAATTCAGTTATTACTATCCATAACTGTCCCACAACCCCAAAGCCAAGTATCCATCAGTCCTTTGAAAGACTGACACTATATTTGATACACTTGCTCATGGGAACCTTCCCACGTGTGACAACTTCTGTCCCTCTCCCGTCTGAGTCATATGCCCTACTAGGGTTCAGTAGTGCCCTCTCTTACCAATTTAATTCAGCACCACTAACAATAATAAGCCCAACTACTGCTGCAGTTAATAGAAATTCTCCTTTAAGTGAAGTGCATCTGCTGTGACATCTGTTTAAAACCCAGGGAGAGGAGTCAGTGTTCACAAGCAAATTGAGTAATTACTATATAATTACACTATAAATTGTGCAGTCATTGATTTGCTCTCAAAATTCATATCTTTTGGATATACTCAATATGAAAACCACCTGGGTTCTTCCAAAATATGCAGCTATGTTCTTAAAACGGTCAGTGTAGGGATGTGAGCAAAACAGCTGTGGCCAAACATTTGAAGTATTATCTCTAGAAGAGAGAAAGTGTTGCACAGAAAGGAATTAAAGTGTGGAAGGAGATGGTAACAGAGTGGAAAAGAAAGGGGAGGGATATTTTGAAGGCAAATTACCTAAGTGCTTTTTCAGTCATTTCTTAAGGGCTATGAAATTGCTAAGCCTCGCTGGCAGGAGAAAACACAGGCAGAAGAGGCCAGAGATGCAGGATTTCACCGGTTCTGAGAGGAGCCCATCACTCTTTGGACACTGTTTGGATGTTGGGAAATTGGTACCGTATGTAGAGAGTAGAGGAATTAATGATACAAGAGATAGGATCTACTAGTCCTTTATAACCACCCAGATCTGCAGCAGGAAAAACTGAGATCTAATACTTTACAATCTGGTTACAAAACATAGCTCCGTGGTACTTCCTCTAAATCCATTTTTTAAAAAGCCAAAGAACAGATATTAACCATTGAGTACGTAATGCATACAAGGCTGTATTCTTGTAGCAACACAGAATATAAGTAAATAAGGCAGTACCACAGCACAGTGAAGGGAAGGCTAACTTTGACCATTGCTGACAGGAGTTTGAATCCTGGCATTCCCGAATAGCTCTTGGATTGAGCCATATGCAGCTACATATTTGAACTACTTTGAAGCTACCTAGTAGCAATTTCATATGGTTCAACCAAAAAGAATGGCAAAAAGTTTCTTAAATACCCTGGGTCTTAGTTTCTTCATTGCTAAAAAAGGATGATTATTTGAGAATCAGAGAAAATGTGTTATATTTATAACAAATATTCATATAAATGTTTGGAAAAAGTTTATAGTGGGGCACCTGGGTGGCTCAGTTGGTTAGGCGTCCGACTTTTGCTTACCGCTCAGGTCATGAGCTCAGGATCCTGGGAATGGGCCCCAACTTCAGGCTCCACACTCAGCAACTTCTTTCCCTCTGCCCCTCCCCCCACCCAGTTGTGCTCTCTCTCTGCAAAGGCAAATTACCTTTGCAGATGTGCTCTCTCTCTGCAAAATAAATAAATAAATCTTTTTTTTTTAAAGAAAACTTTATAATAGAGGGGATGTTCTACCCTCCTGCTCTCCCCCCCCCTCCAGAGAATGTACTAAGCAAAGGCATTACTATAGAATGGGAATAGCAACAAAGTGAAGACAATGTTGCAAAAGTCAAAGTTGTGGAAGTCTCCCTTCTGATCTCTGGGTATTTCAAAATAGAAATTACACTGATTCTTTAATGTTAGGAATTTTATTAAATTGAGAGGATCCATTTGTTAGAACAAAGACATTTGATGATTTTCATAAACATGCAGTTATACATCCAGTCTCTAAAACCAAAATTCTATGCCAAACAGCCACCCTCAACCAAAAACCTATTAAAATCAAGTTACTTTGCAATTTACATTAACAACCAGTGGTTCGACTTTAATAGCACACTACTTTCCAAACTATATGTTCCTCCACAGTCTTCAAAGGGTAAGTCCTATGGAGGGATGGGATGCAGCTTTACAAAAAGAAAGTTAAAAAAAAAAAAAAATACAGCCCAAAGCAGCCAGTCACATTTACATCAGTTTCTTTCCTTGGCAGGGGGTGGGGGGTGGGGCCGCATTTAGCAGCATCAGAGGCAGTGGCAGGGGAAGAGCCAGTGCCATCAGTCAATTTGCTAAGTGGAGACAAGAAGCAAGTTCAGTGGAGCAGAAAGGTCCCTGCCTCTGTGGAGTTGATGGAGAGAAGGAATGTGATTGGTTTCTTAAGGGGCAGGCAGAGGGGCGATGTGTAATTTCGCCTCCCCACGCTAACATGCCTGTCTATCAGAGAGGAATCAACACCTTAGATTACACGTTATGCAAATGACAGTAGCAGCTTGGCACCTGCTGCAGTCTCCCACCAGAGTTTAGATTCGCTCCCACTGTTGGCCGTGAAAACTGAAAATAAGCGTGTCCCCCTTCCCTTCCTTGGCTTCCTTGTCCTTGAAATAGAGCTTCCTCTAAGCCCCACAGCTCAAAGGCTAAGCTACACAGCAGATGGGCATGTCTCCTTGCAGAGGTTGTGAGCTCAAAACTCCCAGACAGGGAAATTCATTTAACAAAAACAAAAATAAAGGCACCAATGACTCTTGCAGATCAGACAGCATGGATCTCAGGTAAATTCAGCTCTTTAAACAAAATTCGGAAAGATCCTCACGATGTTTCCGCACCAATGAGTCAGGTGAAAACCATTCCCAAAGGTAGCTATTTCCTGATTTGCTCATTGGAAAGTGACACTGGAACAATGGAATGACTATGAGGGGTATAATTTTTTGGTGCCACCACTGAAGTGGACAGGTCTTAATCTGGGGAAGGGAAAGCTGAAAGTTCTGATCTGTCTTCACATAAGTACTATAAAAGAGAATTGACTGCACCATCTCCCACCGAGTCCTAGGGTAAAACTGGAAGATATGTGCTGAAATTACAGGAATAACTATTCTGTACATGAAAAATGACATCTTTACATGAACTTACATGAACTTGATCAGATCCTAGCACAAATTCCCAGGGAAATTCTAAAAATCTCTTCCTATATCTCCGAAGAAACGTGTATATCTAAGATGCTGTCATTTATCCCTGGAGTAGATGATTGTCTTAAATCATCTCTTAAGACTACATCCAACATCAAAATTTAAGCTGTAGGGATGAAATCAGAGTTTTTAACAAAAGCAAGTGCAATGTTGGACTTCTATATCACTGAAGGGTTGAATTCTGTTGTAGATTATTACCTAAAAAGAGAACGTGACTGGACAAAATCTGGTGTGTTGATCTGCATTTCAAAAGCACTCTCTAACACAGGTCAGAATTCAAGAATAAAAAAGAATCAGGTCAGGGCAATGGCATTCTGGTGGGTCAGAGGATCTTTAAATCCACTCAGACTAAAAGGAGCCTCCATTTTGTATCTTTGCCTGAAGGCTCAGGGCATGGACCTGTCTTTTGTGTAAACATTCGTGCCCCTGCTAGAAAACTAAACTTGAAGTCAAAAAATAGGGGGCTCGCAAACAAAGTCTAGATTTTTCTTTATAAAAAAAGTCAGCCCTGTCAGAATAATGGTCTTCCCAGTGTCTACCTCTCATGGGAAGATGGAGAAAGACCAGCTTACCTTGTCTGTCCTTGAAAGGCGCACTGTGGTCTCTTTTCCAGAAGGTAACAAGTCTCTTAATAGAATCAGAGACCCGAGTTCTAGCTTTAGATTCTACTGGTTCTTTTACTTTGGTTACAAATGGTTAATCGCTCTACAGACATTCTCCATCTAAGATGTTGTGATGACGTCTCTAAAGCAATCATACTTACAAACACGTTAAAATCCTCTTCAGGCAAGCGAAGCAATGGCTGCTGCCTTACATGCTGTCCTGCATTTCACTGAGAATGACAACTTGATATACGTACCTGTGTAATACTTAGAACCTCCTCCAATAGTTTTTTTTTAAGCATTGTTTTGTTTGTTTTTTGTTTTGTTTTTTAAGATTTTATTTATTTATTTGACAGAGAGAGATCACAAGTAGACAGAGAGGCAGGCAGAGATAGAGAGAGAGGGAAGCAGGCTCCCTGCTGAGCAGAGAGCCCGATGCGGGACTCGATCCCAGGACCCTGAGATCATGACCTGAGCCGAAGGCAGCGGCTTAACCCACTGAGCCACCCAGGCGCCCTGTTTGTTTTGTTTTTTTAAAGCTGCTCCACAATTTACATTAGTTTCAGGTGTGCAATGCAGTGATCCAACAAATTCATACATTTGGCTGCATTCACCACAAGTATAGCTACTCTCTGTCCTGATACATTGCTATTTCTTAACTTAAAAAAAAAAAAAAAAGATTTTTAAAAAAATTGTAAGAAGCTACTCCAGAGCCGTCTCCTCTATCCAGTGTTGTAGCACAATATGGACAGGCTCAAGGTCTTCACCAATCAAAAAAAAAAAAAAAAAACCGTTGGGTTTCATGGTTCGTTCACATCTGGTATTTGATCATTGTGAACCACGTTTGTGTCTGAAGGGAAACCAAAAATTTGAGATAGTGCCTTTTTGTGCCTTTAGGATAGGAAAAACAATGGGATTAAGCCTCCAATTTGGCAAATACCCCAAAGATCTTGAGACCATATGGGTACTGTTTCACATTCCCCAGTTAGTGAGCCTGGCCACAGTGGCATTGCCACTGCTGGTCTGAACAGTTTCTGCGAAATGTGCAAGTAAAATGTATCGGCCATCTAATGAGGATCAAAGGCCCGTTCCAGCCTTCCCCCTTTCCCTAACAGGGGGTGAGAAGCAATACTGGGCTGGTTTTTTGCCCGTAGCTACTGAAGCCATGTTCCTAATTAGAAAGTAAAATAAATGTCCCAGACAGAAATTCAAAAAATTCAACTCGTCACAATAAGTCAGATTTTGAGATTTTCTATTTGCTGCCAAGAGAATATCTCCGGGAGAAGGGAAAATATGGTAAACCACAGGAAATAAGGATGGACGGCTAATAAATTTGTCCTTTTAATGACTATGATATGTTTCTATATTATACCATAATATGTTTCCTTTAAAATACAAGTGCCTGTTGTTTTTTTTTCCTTTTGTTTTTGTTTTGTTTTGTTTTGTTGCTTATTTTTGCTTAAATACCAGAAATTGTTGATTTGATCCAGGTTTTTGGACCTTTCAATAGAATGTAGTTTGGCATAAATAATAAAGAAGCTGGAAAAACAACCCAAATGAATTAAAATTTATTCTTTGTGCAAAGCTATAAAAAGATATATAGTATTACAAAAGTTACTTTGTATACAGAATAGTAGGGACTTGTTTTATCACATCTCAGTGAAACGCAGGATAGCATGTAGGGCAATAAAAGACAGTGGCTGAACCAAAAACCCTTGAGTTCTTTCCAATTCTTTAGATTATAGGCTGTGTTGAAAGACCTGGAGGAACACGGTAACCCCATTTCAGTGGCCCGTTCTGATGCCCAGCAAGTAAAATGCCATTGTCTGTGCCTTATGGCTCCAGCAAATCTTCCCCGCATCCATCTATACTGAGCGGGGCACCTTCACAACATCTCATACGTGCTTTTTCATCATTTGTTTCATAACTTTGAACACTATGTTAACTCCAGGTGATGATGTACTTGACTTCAACTCTTTAGAGGACGCTATGTTATTGAACCCCTGAGAGCCAACACAGTGTCTGCTCATAAGAGAGAAAATTAACCATAGAATCCTAATTCATCACAAAATGTATTAAAATATTTAAATGTATGTGTGATTTTTCTTCAAATATTAAAATTAGCAATAGCGTTTATGAAGCACTAATATGTGCCCAGACTGATAGTGAGTGCTTTTCCAATATTTATTCCATTTCATTTTCATGAATCTGAAGTAGGCACGCTTTTCCTATCTTCTAGCTGAGGAGATGATTGCAGAGAGGTGATACAGCTAGGAAATAGCAGAATGTGAGCTTGAGTTGTCTGACTACACGATCTGTAGTTTTAATACTTCATAATACTGCCTGCTGGTACAAGTCTCTTAACCAAATGCCTTTTCAAAATACTGATGAAATCCAAACTCTCGGCAATTAAAAAATTAATATTTGTAGCTGCAAATTGTCACAATTGACACATAGAGATAGCCAAGGTATTTCTAGTCCAAATTGACTTCCTTTATGTGATATATTACTCCAAGGTGCTACACAGTAAGGGCAGCTAGGATGAAAGATAGCCAAGACCTCATCCTCACAACATGGCATGGAGTGTCACTTAGACCAGGGAGATCCAGCCCACCAGGCTCCCTCGTATCATCACCTGATGCCCAGAAGAACTCTGATGGAGAATCTCCATCAGCTGTCCTCAATAGTTGATAGCTCAAATCATGATTGGAATTTCTCATCAAACAGACTACCTGGGGGCGCCTGGGTGGCTCAGTGGGTTAAAGCCTCTGCCTTTGGCTCAGGTCATGATCCCAGGGTCCTAGGATCGAGCCCCGCATCGGGCTCTTTGCTCAGCAGGGAGCCTGCTTCCTCCTCTCTCTCTGACTGCCTCTCTGCCTACTTGTGATCTCTCTCTGTCAAATAAATAAATAAAATCTTTAAAAAAAAAAAAAAGACTACCTGGTTGTGCTAATTTCAGCCTCTTATTAACTGCCCCTAACTGTGCTGATGAAACTATGTATTATGTAAGTGATATGGGCATTCATTATAAAGTGATATTAATATGATATCATATTATGTTAATATTATCATAATAATATGATATATAGTAATAAGCTTTGGGATAAATAATCTGGAAGACTTTTACACAAAACATGGAACTGTTTCATGCTGCCATTATATAGGCCCCCAGATACTATACTATTCTCCTCCCAAGAGCCAGAAGTGTTGACTTAGTACTGTTCTGTGGATTTGACCCATAAATTGCAGGTTTCGATTGCTTGTATTGTTCCTCTGAAATATTAGTGGTCCGGGAATAAGTTGTAGTTGCAGATTAATGAGCCAGGTTGGGAAGTTATGACTGTCAGCAGCACTGTGAGTATGATTTCAGGGACTCTGGGTAGCAGATCATTGTTTGTGCCTCTGTTCTCTGACACCACAATTGAGACATGTGAACTTTCTAGGACAAGGCTTACAGAACCAAGAACAGTGTCATCTGTTCTAATATTCACATCACTGGAGTCTCCAAGAATGCTAACAGAATAACCCAAGGAAATGCAGGAAGTCTGTTAGACTAAATATCCGACAGTGGAGGGATGATTACATAAATAAAACACAGTAGTCATTGAAAATAACGTGAGAGTGGGTAATAGCATGCAAAGGTGTGGATGACGCTAAAAAAATGTCCTTACAACATGATCCTCTATTTATTACTAAAAAAGTACAAGATGCAAATAAAGATCTACATCTACTTGTCAATGGTCCTTGTATCTGCTTGGTAGGATTATGGGTGGTTTTTATTTTCTTCTTTTTGCTTATTTTGATCTTCTAAAAGTCTGTCTTGAGTATGTAGCTTTTTGGGGTGTCTGGAGTATGTATCATTTTTACTACTAAAATAAAAGCTTTCTCAAAAGCAATATAGCCTTAAAATACACTGTTAGAAAAGTTAGGAAAATCAAGAGTTACAAGATGCTAGGCTTACAAGAATTTTTTAAAAATAGATATTCTAAGAGGGTTATGCTTACTCCATAAAGTACCCAAAAGTCTGTGACCAGTCTGCCTTTCTTTAGACCCTTTTTTTAAGAAACAAAAAATACAGTGACAATAATGTGATGACAGTCATTTACAATTTCAAAAGGGAAGTCACAGAGTGTCTTAACTGTCCAATAGGACACAGCATCTCAAACTGTGTTGCTAGGAAGCATCTAGCGAAAACAAAATTCAGTGTGTCATTTTATGTCTGTCTTGAGATTCTCAAAGGAATAGATCATTTCAAAAGTTCTGAGCAGTTCTGCAATAAATTAATGAAAACTTCATTTAATGCAGGGTTTCTGCCCATTAGCATCTCACAACCCAAAGTAATAAGTATATTGGAACACAGTCTGCTGACAAGACAGAACTTTGAAAAACTTCTTCTTTCATAGCCCATGAATATATTTCCTATTGAGCATTTACTTTTCTGCTTAGCTTTCTGATCCACATGGAAGATAAATAATATCCTAATTTCTGACAGTTGCCCCAGGAGCAGTGCCCTAGAGCTCCCCAGGCACCAGAAGCATTGGCACTTCTCTATTAGTCTTCTGGGACTGACATATACCCAGGAACCAAAGAGCTCATTATTACTACAGCACTTCATGCCTTGAATAGTTTTCAGTTATTGGAGGTTATTCTTTGCCCCATTCCTATTACCCAAAATGCATTATTTCCTTCTTGAATCTGGCAACATATGGCCACTATAAAGAATTTCCAAGCATGCTAAAACCAACCTAATAATAGCTCTGCAAATAACTTCCTGGAAGGGCATTTTTAGAAGTGAAGTTATGCTGGTTCAAAACTTTTCAATGTTTATACTCTTATCAGTAGCTTGGAAGTGACATGAGGTGAAGCATCTTGTTAGGGGATTTCATAGAAGAACAGAGTACAGTAGCTATTGCAAATAATGACTATGGCTATGGTAACCCAAGGTGAAAAGCACTATTTGCATCACTTTATCACCCCTTAGAGATCCAATTTACACATGTTACTGCTATAACTGGACAAGATGGATGTAATCACAAATGACCCACCACGATAGCAAGTCAGATAATTTATAAAAAATTGGTTCAGAAAGACATTCAGGAAAGAATAATTCAAGGATTTGACAGTTGACAACTTGTGAAAAATTTTTAAAAATATTCACCCTAAAAAAGTTCAGATTCTATATTATGTTTTCTGAATTTCTCTTTTATTAATGCCAGGCTAGTCGTGTGTGTGTGTGTGTGTGTGTGTGTGTGTGTGTGTGTGTTTATTGTCATTCACAGAAATTGTATCTTTTTCCAGAAATTTTATTTTTAATCCAGAGTCATTACAACAAAGTCAGGAATTCAGGAATTCAATCAGAGGCAGAAATTTGCCTTGAATGACATAGTGAAAAGGGTCAGACATGGAAGAAGATATCCTACGCTCAGAGTACACAACACCTTTTGGTCTTTCTAGCACATCACATAAATGGTTGCTCTGGAATACAGTCCACTTATCTATGATATCTCAGCTCTCAAGAGTCCTCAATAAGGGCTCTTGTTGATGTCATCTCATTGGATTACTGTTGACGGCTATCCATCTGGAAGCCATTCACTCAACAATTGTTCATTCATCAACTACAGTATTTCCTGCACCATGCTATTATACTTATCATAGTGATAAAGCTAGAAATAATAATAAGAGTAATAAAAATAATGATAAAGTCAGAGAGAATCTTTGTCCTTAAAGAGGTTACAGTTTATCAAGTAGACACAGTTAAAAGCAATGAGAAAACCAGCCTAGTAATTGAAGCTTCTTTCCATAAGACATAAAGAAACAATCAGCCCAAAATACAATCAGTGGCAAAGTTATAGAAGTTTATTGAAAATGAAGAAATGATGAAGGTATGGTGGAGAAAAAATAAATTCATGAGCAGTGACTCCCTCTGCATACTTAATCTCAACTATATTCTGTCAAGGATCCAACACTCTGTCTTACCTGATGGCTCCCTCTTCTCCAAGTAAATCAATTTAACACCTTTGTTTCTTTGCAAATGCTTTTCTCTTACCATTGAGGTCTCTTCTGCACAATCAGTTTTTCTCCCCAATGAGATTTCTCTCTTCACTTTAAATTTGAGATCTGGGTGAAACTTGTGTCTTCCATGAATGTAACCCAATCATCCATATCAAGAATTAACTATTTCAGTTATAATACCATAACTCGAATTATTCCTTATTTCTCCACACACCAATTGTAGTTAATACAACTATAAGCTCCTTAAAGGAAGGTAATTTGCATTTTAGTTTGTGTATTTAATATAACATGTAAAAATTTTGATCACAGGATTATCAAATATAATGAATGAGGAAATGCAAACAAAAGCATAGTGGTTCTTTTCAGTAATCCTCCCTCCCAGGGGCTTCTGGGTGGCTCAGTCATTTAAGCATCTGACTCTTGGTTTTAGCTCATGTTAGTATCTCAACGTCATGAGATCAAGCCCCGAGGTGGGCTGCACCCTCAGAGGGGAGTCTGCTAGAGATTCTCTCTCTCTCCCTCTGCTCCTCCCTACCCGATGTGCATGCATACTCTCTCTCTCTCTGAAATAAAGAAATCTTAAAAAAAAAAAAAGAAGAAGAAAGAAAGAAATCCTCCCTCCCAAAGGAAAAAAAAAAAGAATGGAGAATAATGAATTGTCAACATGTCTTCAGGCTATGCACATGTATGATACCATGTGTAATTATACAGGCAGAATTAACACATCACAAAAAGAACCAAATGCATTTTCAGCAATTTTTAAGAGTTGGTTTTTGGTGCCCTATTTTTAAATGAAGGCTGCACAGTTTTCTGCAAATTCTCCTAGAAGAAAGGTGTGCAAGGTTTTCCTGAAAGAGATAATCAATTTTCATCCAGGGCATCTTGCCCTAAATAAGATCACAACAAGAGGTCCATGTGACATCCAGCCAAAAGGCACATGCCATACATTTTAGACAGCATTGAGAGAGAAAATATAGTTTTAAATATGATCCTCAATTCAAAAGGCTGCTTCATGGCCCAACCTGAGTATAGCAGGGATGCATTCATTTTATGGTGGTAGGTAGTTCACCTGAGCAGTACTTAAATGTCCTTAAATGTCCAGCAATTTATAATAACATGTTTATATGCCACTTAAAATGTACCTCACAACCAGCCTAAAAATGAGATTATCATCATTAAATTTTATACCTCAAGAAGTAGAAAGAATGGTGTGGTTTGGGGTTCTTAGTTACAAAAAAAACAGAAGCCACTTTACCAGGTAAAAAAGAAAGGAATTTATGGAAAGGCATTAGGTAGTTCCTGGAATCTCTGGGAGTCAAGACCCACATGTGGTTACTAACCAGCCAGAGCAGCTTGGCCATGAACCACACAGCCTGAATGGTGCTTGACAATTTTTTAGAGCTGTTTTAGGAGGCGCTGCATTGCTTCCACTGCCTCTACTCAAAACGATTATGCCCCACTTGGAGAATGGAAATTCTGTCACAGCCATTCAAGAAACACTAGAGACTTTTGTCACTCCATGTGCTTTCCAGTCAATCCAAATCACTGGAAAGCAGCTGCCATCTTTTGTTGCTCAGGCCAGAGGCATCTGATTGGTGGACATAGGTTCTATGCCTTTATCCAAGTTGTAAAGGGATCTGGGAAATTTAGTTTGGGTTCAACTCTTCTTTTCAAACTGGCCCATTTCCTGGAAGAAAGGCTAAGGGAGAATTGGACAAGAAATAGATTGGAATAGCTAAACTACCAAATCTGCCCTAAAAGGAGAATTGACTATAATCACCTAGGAAGGAAGTGGCAGAGCCTCAGCTAAGTCTTACACTCTTCCCAAGATAAAATGACTGCTTCATTATGGTAGAGACGAGTAGTTCATCTGACCTTCAAAGTTTAATTAAAATATCCCTTAAGATCAATAGTTTCCTTTTGACTTAGAGCTGTATGAGCTTCAAGCAACATTGTTGGGATGGTTTTCTAGATACCTTAATATTGTAAAAGAAGTAGCCTTGTGAATGGAGTTGAATCCTTCATCAAGTTTAATGAGAATTTCTCAAGTTCTCATTAAAAACAATAACTACACATTTACATTATGACACTAAGGGTCTCAGGGCCAAAAAAAAACCCTTGAGCCATGGTGAGATGCACAGCAGCCCTGAGTTCATTTCCCCTACCTTCACGTTATTTCAAGGAAGTAGGAAAAACAAAAATTTTAATATGACTGCATATAAAGGAAACGTAGGATATGGCATACAGACACACACATTACAGTTTAACAGATTTGTGTTCATATCCAGGTTTGTTTGTTTGTTTTTTAAATATTTATTTGATTTAAAAAGAGAGCATGCATGGGAGTGGGACGGCAGTGGGGGGATGGAGACATGGAGGGAAGAGAGACAGAGGGAGAGGGAGAGAGAGCAAAGTAGACTCCCCATTGAGAGACCCCACTCCCCACTCCCAGGACCCCAAGACCAGGACCTGAGCCAAAATCAAGAGTCCAAGGCTGAACCAACTAAGGCACCCAGGCACCCCTACATCCAGATTTAATCACTCACTAGCTGTGTGATACTGGGGCGAGTTGCTTACTCTTTGGGCCTATTTCCTCTTTTGTAGAATGGGAACAAGGATACCTATTTCTTATAACTGTTAGTAAGGTTATGTAAATTATAAAGAACATTATAAGTGTGAGTAGAGGCAGAGAAACAATGATGTATCCTCTAAAAATATAAATTATATGTACAAATAGTTATTTGTAAGGCATTTTATATAGTCCTAGCAAATAGTATTGATTAAATAGAAATTATTGCTTAAAATATTACTTCAAAATAATTAATATTACAATCTTGATTTAACAAATTTGAAAAATGAAATGCTATACTAATCTACCCAGTCATAAAAATGGTTACACTTTTTTTTTAGGCAACCCAGAATATTAATTTATTTCCTCTCCTCTCCCCTCAGCCCCATATCCTAGAAGTCAATCTTTTTCCCCAAGAGCCTCCTGGAGGCCCTTTTCTTGTCCTTGTTTCATAGGCTGTAGGCATGAGGATGGTTACACTTTCGACTGAACAGATATGATAGAGAATAATGGCAAGTGAGATTTTTCTCCCTCTAATTTCTGATGGTTTTACATTTGTATGGCTCATGTGTTTAAAAAAAAAAAGTCTATTTCCTCTCACAACTGAACTGTTTCCGATTATACTTAAATACCTTTTCCTAAATTCTACTTTTATAGAACTCAAACTATCTGATGGTTTTCAAATAATATAAGAAGGGAAAGGGAGAACAAATAGCTTGATGTCTCTTTAAAAAGTCACCTGTACCATCTGTCTAGGACTTACTTGAAAAATGACAATTAAAATGCAGTCTTAAAAATAACAACAACAACAAAAATAGCCTCAGAATTTCATGAAAACTCATCTCTAATAGGCCAGGTAAAAACATGCTTTGAATGGGACTTTACAACATTTTAACAGTTTCAGAAACAGCTTGACATCTCCAGTATAAAGAATAAAACTCCTACATGTGTCGGTGAACAAAAAGCACAAAATCATTTTTTACCTTTTGTTGTCATTAACAAAACCTGTCCTCTATGCCTGTTAAGTTTGTCTATGATACAAACTTCCTAACTTAAGAAATTGGACTCAAACACATGTTTTGAAATCTGTTTTCTCCAGGGAAAAGGAAAAGCAGGAAGCAGAAGGAAAGCAAATATCTCTTGCTTTGGTATAAACTTACATCTATACCCTGTCTGAGAGAGACAACTATACCCAAAATGGAAATGGGATATGAAGTTCATCAGTCTCTGATCCACCTTTCTGGTGAACGTTGCTGGAAGCCTGACAGCAGAAGCCTTTCTCTAGAGAGCGAGTTCCCCCATGCTAATGAGATTGGAGGGAGGGCTGAGTCCTGGTGTGGAAAAGGGGAAGAGCAGACAGAGGACAGGTGAAGAGGAAAAAGCACAAAGACCACTAGAAATATGAGCAGGGAAACAGGAGGAGTGCAGTAAAGAGGAATCCTAGGCAAGAGATGGAAGAAGAGAGAGACTAAGTGTTTCAGGGAAGGTCTTGTGGCTTTCCTCAAAATGGCGTCACTTGCCACATAGATTGCAAGAGTTAAATAGGTGAGGAAATGGAGAAAAGCATGAGAAAGCACTTATTTAGGGGCTCTGGATATGAAATGGAAGAGAAAAATATGACAATAATTGAAAACGATGCCAGGGTCAAGAGGTTTTTTTATTGTTATTCTCATCATTTTTTCTAAGCCCTTCCAGAGACAAAAGAGCCAATGGAAATGGAAAGACCGAAAATGCCAAATTCTACAGAGAAGAGCCCTTCATCAAGTGGGTTGAAAAATCATGGACTGGTGCAGAATTTCTGATCAGTGAAAGTTAATGTGATTTTGAAACTAAGAGAAATCTTTAAGGAAGAAAATGTTTCCAGAGACTTCATGAGAGAACTACAACTTGGCTCTTTTTCTGTTGACTGTCTATCCTGTGCTTTGTCCAGTAGACCAAATTGTCTCAATCTCTTTGACAATGAGACCTTACCCCATAAAATTTAAAGGCTCAGGAGTAAGAATAAAGATGGCAGATGACTGTGGAGAGCTGATGCAGTGGGGAAGGGAGAGTGGTGAAGTGACACAGGAATTGAGAATTGAGCCTCAGAGACATTGGGGGAGATTAATGTCTTGAGCCCTGCCCATGGAATCCAAGTGAGAGGAGTCCAGTGCAGCCTCACAGATTCAAGAGCTATGCACGGTGGGTTATGGTGAAGAGTTGAAGGCACCATTAGGCAGGCTTGGTCTCTAACCATTGGGAAAATAAGAATCTTAAGCAAAAAGGAAGTTGTAAAAAGAAGGGAGTGTACAGAGAGGGAGATCTCTAACCAAATAGCATCTGGTGGGGTGAAGCTGAGCACGAGTTTAGCCAATACCTTGTGGGGAGAAATGCTGGGAATTGAAAGAGGTAAGCACTGTGAAGACCCAAATGGATGATTAAGGATGAGAATGGCCATCAAGGGCAGTATTTTTCACCTGACTGGCCAGTAGGTACTAATTTAAGAAAATAATGCACACGATCACAGATTTCAAAACAAAAGGGTGTGGTTAAAAAGCTGCTCTGACAAACAGAACTCCTTGTCAGCCAGGCTTTCCTTTGGGTGCATTTCTAGAGCCATTCACAAAGCCGTTCTAATGCTGAAAACTGCAAAGTCCCTTAGCTAAATGATGAAGTGACCATATACCTTGTAATAGTAATTATGTATAGGTTCGATTAGATAAGATAAATCTTGAATTGGCTTTGTCTTAAATATCTTTAAAATAGTCATGGGATAGCTATTTCAGACTATACCTTAATGTACATAGAATGTTAATGATGACTGTGTAAACACTATGCAGAGCGCTATTTAATAAAATCTGGTAGATTTTAGATATTCTAAAGTTACATTTGAAAAAAATCTAATTCTTCATCACACTAGTGCTACTAATAATCATAACGTTTCCTCTAGCTTCCCCTTTCCACAGAATTACAAGACCTCTTAATACACACATTATAAAATGAAATCGAATCTTATGGAAACAGTCAACTGCCAAGCTTTTTGTCCCTGTTGTGAGTATCAGCCAAGTAAGGAAACTGCTTTTGCCCCGGTTAGTCAAGATGCATTGGACTGATTGTTACTCATGAAACATTTTATAGGTGATCCTCTCTGGATTTGTCTCTTATTTATCATGTTTATATTCATGACGATAAGACTCTCCATTCATGTAGCAGTATTTAGCGTCTGGAGTATTTTCAAATACAGCATCTTATTTGGTCCCTACGGTGATCCTGCAAAGTATGTCCAGATGTTACCATTTTCATTTTATAGACAGGGAGACAAAGGTAGAAAGATGCTCAGATCCCAGAGCAGATGACCAGACATCTGAGAGTAGAATCCAGCTCTCACAGTGCCAAAGGACTGACTGCCTACAAGATAATTTCCATTGGCAGCAGCCACACAAAATTATTTTTGGCTACTATGTATTCTGAGAAACTGATATTGTTTAAAGGGGCATTTGAGTTAGAAAAGGAAACACAAGGAAAATAAGAATTTGCAGGTTCTTTTGCATAGGATATTATCAGTTCCTTCATGTTACAAATATCATTCTTTGAAATATGACCTAAAATATTACCTCTATGGAATGGGCTAAGAAATATCTCCCTAGACATTGTAAATTTTAGATAGCAAGACCCTAACATCATCCTGGTTTCCAGTAATATCCACTTATATCGGCTTCCCCTCCCCAAAATAATGGGCCAAATGAATACTCATTTTTGGTATTGCAGAGCTCATCACTTTTAAATTCTCCCAGCTGCTGTTTATATGAGTAAGATGTCTTTCCTCTCATCCTCTTCCACATCTGTAATAAAACATCCTGGCGTCTCTTTCCCAGCAGAGAAGCCCGACCCAAGGCCCTACCACACTGCTAGGCTCCCAGGCTCCTGTGATTAAATAAGTGACGGCTCTGCCCATCTTTAAAAATGTGTCTCATCTAGGGCCATCAAGGCACCATATCCATCACTGCAAAGGAAGCCAAGCGTTTATTTAAAATAACAAGACATCCTCATTTTCATTTTTCCCTGAGAGCACTGTAGCAATGTTTAAAAATTCTCTGAATTCTAGAACTAGGGCAACACATTGATTTGAAGAAAGCTATAATCTTCTCGTCTCATTTGAAGTGCACTCTTTCGGCAATGAAAAAGAGTGTAGCTTTCAGAATAGCAAGAGCCGTAAGCCCACACAAAGACATCCTCATCCTGACCACTCCTCTTTCAAGTTGGCCCCGTCCTTTTGAGTGCAGGAACTTATAAAGACCTTTACAATAAATTTCAAGGTATATTGAACTGAAAGGAGAAAGGTTCAAATAATCTCTTCCAGATTGGAGAGGGAAATGCTTTCACAACT